>NC_133539.1:82807500-84144583 GCF_048773025.1 Camelus bactrianus | reverse complement strand
ATACTTTTGACTCATTGGAAGTAAAAACTCCAAGTTAAAAGTCCAGTAAAAGCCCTTTATACCTATTCTATGATGTCTTTGATGTCTAGGGAAGAGTCCATTGTCAGCCAAGATGGAGATAAAACGGACAAAAACACAGTGTTGGCCATAAAAAAAAGTAAAAGAATTCTCTCTTGGTCAGATACTGGAGACAAAAATCATAAGTGAACTACCGATTCTTGTTAACTTCCCCATTGAAAGTCTCCTGATTTACACCCTATACTCAAAGTACATAGATTAAAGAGGAATCTATGAACCAGTTTCGACTTTAGTGACAAACTCATGGGGAAAAGTGCATTCCATTGGTTCTTTCAAGGTCATTTTTACCATGACCAGCTGAAAGAGTAACACGTCATTTATTAAAGAAAGCGCTTCTAAGTCTTTGAATGCGTAAAGTAATAGTATTTTCAGAATCTTTAGGTTGTAGTTACAAGGGACTAATTGTTTTTACATACATGAATTTGGAGGCGATTTTAAGTTGTCCCTAAAAGAGACTGTCTCAACTGAAACATTTCAAAAAGCAAATCCTTATAATTAGGTATAGGTAAGCCTTTGCCACAGTAACTTTGGTGGACACTTTTCTTTTTACTGAAGTTTTTTTCATATTTATTCACTTAATTACTAATTTATCATGCACCTGGTACAAAGATGAATTAGACACAGAGCCAAGAGGCTCTTAAGGCTCTTGAAATCCAGCTGAAGGAAGCAACTGGGACACAGATGAGATGGTGAGTACCCCAGGAGGCAGAGTAAAGAGGTCTGGTCCATATAAGTCTCAAACAGGAGGCAACAAAAACATTCAGATAATTGTTTTTTCACTTGATAGGCCGATTAATCTTCTCTACCGAAAAACACCTGCCAAAAGGCATGTTTTCATTTCAGCTTGATAAATTTACTTAACTGATCAGATCAATCACTTCATTGTTAGAGAAATGTAAGAAGTTACTTCCTTGAAGATAGAAAACATTTCTAAAGAGATGCTCGCTCAGGTAATACTCATGTAGCTGCATAGTCATCTTGAAGTCTATACTTGTTTGCTTCTGCACATAGCTTATTGCAAAAAAGTGCTTATCTATTGAATCCCTGGTCTGTGAAAAAGGAAAAGGTGAAAAAAATCACTTTAATGGAGAATAAAGATAGAGCAAAGCCTATGAGTTTATCTTGTCAGCTAGAAGTTCTCTCCCTATGAGTAGAGCATATTTTTGATCCTGAAACCTAGTCTCTGGCATTAGGAAAATGGCTTCTCACCTGTGAGAGGCCAGGTGTAGACCTACCTGTGGGAAGCCTCAGGGTGGGCATACATGACAGACTCCTTGGCCCCGACATTCAGGCCCAGGTAACAGATTACTCCAGTGCTGACACAGAATTTCTATGGCTAGAACTTGTACGTTATACAAGGTGACAGAGTTCCTAATTGGGGGGTGTGAAGCCATGGACAGACATACAAGCTGTTTCTGGGCAGTGACCAGGAAGTAGCCAGGTTCACAGTCCTCACGGTCTTCCAGTCTTGGGGAGAGCTCCCTCCAAAAACATCACGAGGACCACCGATCCCTGGGCAGCCTCTATACGGGAGGCAGGGAGCACTGTGCCCACCCACCCACGTCTGCTGTTGTTTGTCTCTTTTGCACAGCTTCTCTGTTATTTGGGGAATAAACTGGCCACTAAACTAGGCCCAAGTCATTCCTGTACCCACCCTGCGATCCCAGCCATCTTCTTTGGTCTGGTCTAGGTCTAACACCTGCTATAGCTTCCTCCTGAAGTAAACATTTCAGCTACTATCAAACAGAAGATATTTTCTTCAGTGAATTCAATTTTTTAAAAATTTAAAACCAATTATTAGAACAAAAAGCCTCAATAGCAAAAAAAAAAAAAAAAAAAAAAAAAAAAATCCAAATAATCCGATTGTAAAATTGGCAGAGGAACCAAATAGACATTTTTCCAAAGAAGACAAACAGATGTCCAACAGTTATGTGAAAAAGCGCTTGACATTACTAATCATCAGGGAAATGCAAATCAAAACCTTTTAGAATGGCTGTCCTCAAAAGGACAAGTGATAACAAGCATTGGCAAGGATGTGGAGAAAAAGGAACACTTGTGCACTGTTGGTGGGAATGTAAACTGGTGCAGCCCGCATGGGAAACAGTGCGGAGGTTCCTCAAAAAATTAGAACTAGAATCATCATATGATACAGCAATTCCACTTCTGGGTATATATCAGAAAGAAATGAAATCACTATCTCAAAGAGATACCTGCACCTTTATATTCATCACAGCATTATCCACCATAGCCCAAAACAGAAACAACCTAAGTACTCATAGATGGATGAATGGATAAAGAAAAGGTGATGTACATATACAATGAAATAGTGTTATTCAGCCATAAAAAAAGCATGAAATCCTGCCATTTGCTACCACATGGATGGACCCTTACAGCATTATGCTAAGTGAGATACTATATGATCTTACTTAGATGTGGAATCTTAAAAAACAAACACATTGAAACAGAGAACAGATTGGCGGTTGTCAGAGGCCAGGAGGCAGGATGTTACTTTCAGGAAGAATTTTCAAGCGCGGGCGCTGTGTACAGCCCTCTTGCACAGGCCCAGGGTGTCAGCTAATAGGTACTGGTGGGAATGTCACTGCTTCTCCGCTCTGATTTCAAGAACCAAACATTTGCAACAGCTCTTTGTTTCCTGGACCAGGCAGGCCCAGGACACTGCATCTTTTGCCTGATTGTCTCTCTCTGAGAAACTCAAGTGCACTTAAGAGACTTGACTGAGACAGATCACCCTTTAACACCCCCAAGGCTGAGGCTGCCACAGGTATTGACAACCCTTATCCCCATCACTTCTTCCCAGGTCTGAGCCAGCAAGAAAGGCTGTCAGGCAGCATAATCAGATATCCTATTAATGAATGTTTATTCATTGATTAATTTATTCATTATTGACTGAGCACCTACCGGGCTCTATGGGGTCACAGAGAAGCCAGAAAGCTTGGCTCAGTCTCCACCTTCAGAGAGCTTACCCTCTTGTAGAAAGAGTTAGGGGGAGAGACAGACATGTACTAAGGCAATTAGGATCCTGCGCAGTGTGACAGAGGAAAGCTCAGGTGGATATCAAATTAATCAAGCTGTGCAAACAAGATTTGTGCATTTTATTGTATGCAATATAATACATTTAAAAATATAGTTTATTTTTTCCATAAATGGAAAAAAAATTTTAAATTAAAAATATTGTTTTAAAGGGGGCCAGTTAAAGCTTTTTAAAAAATAGGATTTGTTATTAGCCTTCCCCCTCCTCTGCTGCAAGAATCACTTCTTTTAGACTCATTTTCATACTGCATTTATTTAAATATATTTAATTGTTATTCTGATTTTTAGTTTGGGTCTTTATTTTCTCTTGAAAATCAAGATGTTTACTGATCCTTTATAAACTAACCTACTTGGGGGTATTCACGGAATTCTCATTTCACAGGCATAACACAAATTAAAACAGTGCTAAGTTACTTTGAAAATACAACATGGAATGGAAGTTCTAAATAATAACAGAGCAGATGAGGAAAGACTTACAGGCAATTTAGCAGTTTTGTGTGCATTTCTCCACCAAGAGACAGAGTTCAAGCTATTAATATAGGAACTTGGCTCTGAGAGTCAGTTTCAAAATCAAAACAGAGCTGATAAAACTCCAAAACCCAAAATGTCAAGGAAAAACAAATAAAAGCAAGAGCCTAAATACTACAATGACGATGATTAAAAAAATAGAATAATTTTAAATAAAATAACAGGAAAATAACAGATCAAATGTGATCTTTGAAACATACATTTTTAATTGCTTTCCAAAAATAGATAGTTCTATTTTTTAGAGTTAAAATGCTGACACATTCAGTAAATACTGTGAGTAAAAGAGCAAGCAGTAATGTCTCTGGTAATATGACTGTGCATGTCTAGAGGCTGACCTTAAAATCTCTCTACGTGGAAAAACACAGAATCAGTGGTCCTGTAATGGTGACTATTCAGCTTTGACTCTAACCAAGATCACTTTTAAAAAATATTTTCGGGGGGGGGGTAATTAGATTGATTGATTGATTGATTGATTGATTTTTATTTATTTATTTTTAATGGAGGTACTGGGGATTGAACCCAGGACCTCATGCATGCTAAGCACGCACTCTACCACTGAGCTATACCCTCCCCCAAGATCACTTTTTATTTCACTATTTTAAAGGAGGTATGACCAATGTTAGGATTTGGCAATGTAAAGATTTTGGAAACTTAACCTGTGCACACCTCAGGAATGGAATATTTACCTCTGTGTATTTTGCACTTCTGACTAGCCGTTAAAGACATCCTGGGATGCCTAATTTATTCTAAGGTAATGGAAGTGCAAGAGTTTTCTGCTAGAAGCTCCCCTCGGCCCCCAAATAACCACTTATTTGCACTTAAAGAGAACCTGGTTCAAAGCTGCATTTTATAGTTGAAGAAACAGAGACCCAAGGAAGTGCAGCTCTTGTCCAATGTAAACATTTTTTTCAACTTCATCGTGTTGACACTAACTGTGCACTTTCTATGGGCTGGCCACTGTGCTTTACAAGGTGAACCATTTCATCCTCTTAATCCTGAGTGCTTTTCTCATTTCCTCTTATTGCCTGAAGCAGTTGTACACTGTGCTCAGGACCACACAGCTAAAATTTCAGTCGCGGGGGTTCCTTCCTCAGAGCCAGCATTCTGAATCGCTGCACCAAACTGCTTGTTGGTTGTGGAGTCATAGTTAGAACCCAGAGCTCGAGACTACCAAGCAGAGTCAGCAGGGTTATTAAACAACCTGTCACATTTTAGGCACTCAAAGATATTGCTGGGCAAATGAATGAATGAAAATGAAATGCACAGAGCATAGGGCTATGTCTTCACAAGTTTGTATGCAGCTAACTTTCATCAACACATTTTAAAGAGTGACTCCATCCATATAGTTAGACAACAGTTTCAAAATTACCTTTTGAAATTACCTTTACATTTCAAACACTATGTTAACGGAAAATAAAATATAAGGCAGTTCAGATAGTGAAAATGTGTATTATCTGTAAAAAGTTGTGACCTGGGAACATGGCTGAGATATATGAGTGTATACTGAAGAAAATAAGAATAAATGTAAACAACAAAGAAATAATCAATGATAATACTAAAACTATAACATTTTAAGGAATTAATGTCAATTTTTTGAAATTTCTAATAAAAATGATCTATATAGAGTATAATAATGTATATATGAACATATTTATATTTCCCTACATAAGAATTGATTTATATGCCAAAATACTGCCATCTGATACTTCACTGAAGCTTTAATATCATCTAGCAGGTACTGAGTGAAAGGGACAGCAAGTCAGACAAGAATCTATTGTAATCTACCATAATCACGTCTATGATTTTCCAGGAAAATACCAAGTTAAAGGAGATATTCTGCCCACATTCCTTATTATAAAACACCCAAGTGTTTCTGTAACGTCTACATTTTGACACCAACATGTCAGACTTCTCTCAAAGCCAAAAATCAATATATTCAATACCAATTTATTTAACAAATATTTACTGGCCATCTATTATATGCTGGGCCCCTAGGATAGAGGAGTGAGCATTGTCTTACCTTTTGGTTCAGAAAAATAAGTAGCTCTGTGTCAACTTGATGGGTGAATTGTACATTAAAATTCAGTTGACCTTTAAAAAAGGCTGAAACAGTCTTTTTCTGCTAGATGTGTGATTGCCTAGGAAACTTCCATTACAAAGAAGCTAAAATAGGTTTTTGTTTTCTCATTTACATTCTTCTTAGTATTTCAGAGAGTAAATGGTTTTTTAAAATTAAAGAAAAAATTTTAAGTTATTATGAGTTTAAACAGAATTTACCTCATATATATATAAGGGAAACTTAGCCATGAATATTTACATTTTAGTAGCAAAATGAGATAATCCCTGCAAGATATTATTTAACATATTATTTCAATCCCATCATGTAATATTTTTTACAGCTGTTCAATAATCTCAATAACTTTCATGATTTTGTAGAAGTAATATCTACTGTGTAAAACATGAACTAAATGTCCATCAAAACAGGAATGGATGAATAAATTATCATAGGTTCATAGAACTGAACATTATGTATCATTTTAAAAATAAAGTTTCAGAGATTAATGTAAAAAAATCTCAAAAACTTAGTTTTGAACAACATACCCATTTGTGTAAAATTTTAAGCCACACAAAACAGTACCATATAGTACTAAATGGATGTATATAGTAAACATATAAAAACCTGTGTGGATTGAGAAGACTAGAAATGAGATCAAGGATGGGTATCCAAGGGAGGAATATATCAAATGTATCTGTACTACAGTTCAGCAATGACCCCTAGCAGAAAAATCTAGGGGATTCTAGGGCTCATCTGCCTTTCCTCAAGCATCTCCATGCTGCCTTTAGTCTGATGTCAGAAAGTGGCTGTTTCCTATAATTTATTTTTAAAGTTGTTTAACCCTCTTATTTCCTTCTGGTTTAAAGTGCCAATATTATTTAATTCTGAAAAATAACAGAAAGAAAGAAAAGAAAGAAAGAAAAGAAAGAAAAAGAAAGGAAGAAAGAAAGAGAGAGAGAGAAAGAAAGAAAGAAAGAAAGCAAGAAAGCAAGAAAGCAAGAAAGAGAAAGAAAGAAAGGAAGAAAGAAAGAAGGAGAAAGGAAAGGAAAGGAAAGAAAAGGAAAGAAAAGAATGAAAAGGAAAGAAAGAAAGAGAGGGAGGGAGGGAGGAAGGAAGAGGGGTGGTGGGAGGGAAGGAGGGAAGGGGAAAAAACCCTCTGAAATTGACATAATGAAATATTGTTAAGACCTGACACTCTGAGTTTTCAGTTTTGTTATGTTACATTCTTTACTGCATGTTTGAACTATGTCATAATTTTATAGAGTAAATTATTGAAGACAGAAAGAAGAGAACATTTGAAAAAACATGAAGAGCCAAAAGGAAAAAAAGAATTTATCATTATTCTACCACCATAAGTCTACCATCTAGAAATAACCACTTCTACATTTTGTTGTGTATTCTACAGTCATATGGGTGGGAAATGGCACCACACTTTTTGTTCCCATTTTAAAAATTATCTTATGCACATATATTCAGAATATTAAATATTTATCCTCACATCCTTCCTGAATGGCATTTTATTGTATGTCTGTAACATGCTTTGTTTAATCAATCCTCCTTTCCTGGAAATGTAGGCTGTTTTAATTTTCATAATTTTAAATAATGCTTTAATGAATGTTCTTGTACATGTATTTTTTATACATAGCTATGATAATATCCTTGAGATACAGTCTTATAAATGAAATTTCTAGGTCAAAACTATATACAGTTTTTTGGTTTTAATCATGTTTTGAAATTGCTTTCCAAAAAGATTATATTGAGTTATATCAACAGAATATGACACAGTCCATGTTCTCAGAGTAGCATTTATTATTTTTAAAAATCTTTAATAGTTACATGAAATAGAATTTTACTCTTTAATTTGGGAAAATTTTTCATGCCTTTTGTCTATATTTTAACTAGACATTTGTTTTCTTACAGTTCTGTAAGATTTTTACATTAAATACATTAACCTTTTCTCATAGGTTGTGAGCATTTATTTCCTCTGGGTTGTATTTTGCCTTTTATTTTGGTTTAGAATGTTTTTAATGTCTTGAATTTTATAAAGTTAAATTTATCAATATTTTTCTTTATGTTCTCTGCTTATGTAATAATCACTTATGTATTCTTTAGCATTTCTGTTTCATTTTGCAGTTGGATATTCAACCCATATGGAGTTTATTTTAGCAAATTTAGTAAATTTAGAGCGTGCACTCTACCATTGAGCTATACCCTCTCCCCCCTCCCTCCTTTACTTCTGATAATATGCTTTCCTTATTTGTCTCTTATTTTTCTGGTGGCTCCTTCTCAGTCTTCTCTTTTCTTTAAACTATTAGTTTCCCCTTGAACTCAATCACCCCATGGCTTCATTTACCAACTCCTAAATTCATGTCTGTTTGGCTCAGATATCTTTTGGGCTTCGGAATGTCAAACTCAATGTGACTGAATGTAACATTATTATCGTTCAGATTTTCCTTAATCCAGCTCCTTCTATATCTCAAGAAATGATGGATCTGTTACCCCAAAATGGGAAGGGAAAAGACCCCAGTTCTTGTCATATCCGAAAGATAAGAATTCAGATGGGAGACAAAGCATTGCTTAGTGAAAGATTTTAAAGGATTTATTAGCAAAGGGAAAGTACACCTTCAAAAATGGGAAGCAGGCTGATCCAAGGGCAGATAGCAATGCTGGTCTTTGGTCCTCTGTCTTACACCTTCACTTAGAGGAGATCTCTTGACTGATTGATGGCTCTTGCCCCTGGAGAGCTTAGTCATGCTCATCCCCTTTTGCACATGTCTTTGCCCATGATGCACACAGAAAAACCCATGGTGGGGCCTAAAATCTGCAATGTTAATTACATTACAATGAGCGTTGGGTCATGTCCAGTTAGGTCCTTGTCGCTGCTGCGCAGTTGCTGCTGTTGGGTTTTAACCAGTTTCTTGCTGGCACTCGTTTAGAAAAAGTAAAGCCCCTTTATGCTGGAGGCAGGCATATTGCCATCTTCTGGATCATCCTTCCTCTCCTCCACCTTATCTGCCTGGTGCCCCAACTTAAATACCTACTTAACAGTTCCACCCTATTATTTATTCCAGAAATAGAGATATCATCTTGATAACCCTCTCTTTGACTAATCATCAAATTAGTCAATTTAGTCTCCTAAATACTTTTCAAATATGTCTACTTCTTTCTATCTCCACTGTCAATACAATGGTCAGCTCCGTCCAATAAAATACAATGTAATCCACACATGCAAGTCACACAGATAATTTTTACTTTTTAAGTAGCCATGTTAAAAAACTAAAAAGCAACAGGTGAAGTTAAATTTAATGAAATAATTATTTAACTCAATATATCCAAAATATTGTCATTTCATCATGTCATCAACATAAAATATTATTAATGTAATACTTAGATTTTTTTTTCTTACTAAGTCTTTGGAATCTGGTGTGTAATTTATACTTACAGCACCTATAATACCTTCTATGATCTGACCCCATTTAATATCTCGAATTTGTGTAATGTGCCAAGCTTCTTTTCATTTCATAGCCTTTATAAAAGGCTGAAATATTTTTGCTCCTATTCATCCTTAACTTTTTTTTTTTTTTGGTACAGGGAGGTAATTAGATTTATTTACTTATTTATTTTTAGAGGAGGTACTGGGGATTGAACCCAGGATCTTGTGCATGCTAAGCATGTGCTCTACCGCTTGAGCTATACCCTCCCCCACCCTTAATTTTCAACGTGCCACTTACTTACAGAATCCTGGATACCCTTTTCCTCTCGCTTCCCCCAGAACAGCTTAGAATTCCAATTATATAGTCTTACTGCACACAGTGCTTTTATTTCATGGTAAAAATTATTTGTGTTGTTATTTGCTCAGTTTAGGCCTCCCATTTTGAACTATTAGTCACCCTCATTCATCTTTATAGTCCGGCACCAAAAACAATGCTTAACGCTCAATAAGTCTATGTTGAATATACGAATTGGGCCCTCTTACCATTATTCATGTGAGAAAAAGCCAAGGTTACTAAGATGGACTAGACCGATTATGATTCACATCCCTGGGCTAGGGGAGAGGCTCTTCTTCCTTGAGCACTGAGCTATCTCACCCTTGAACAAAATTAATGTTTTGTTAATAAGAAAAAGGGAGAGATGGTTATTGGGTAGACCAGTATTTTCTACCAGAATTTCTAATTTATCATTCTGATAGACTGCTCACCTACTTTGGCTTATATCAGCCTCGAGAAAAGCAAGGCAGAGCCGACTGGTGATAAATTTGTGGATGAAGGAGTCTTGTTTTGTTTTGAACTATAAAAATAAAGAGGAAGAAATAACACTGTGTTTGTCAGGGTTCTCCAGAGAAACAGAACCGATAGGATATATATAAATATACATAAGAGGAGATTTATTATAGGAATTGGCTCACGTGGTCATGGAGGCTGAGAAGTCCTACAATCTGCCGTCTGCAAGCTGGAGAACCAGGGAAACTGATGACATAATTCAGGTTGAGTCTGAAGGCCTGAGAACCAGGAGCTGGGCTGTCCCAGCACAGAAGATGGATATCCTAGCTCAACAAGAGACTTTGATCTTCTTCTGCCTTTTTGTTCCATTAGGGCACACTCACGTTGGTGGGGGCAGATTTCTTTACTCCATTTACTGATTCAGATGCCAATCTCTTTTGGAAAGACCTTCATGAATGTACCCAGAAGTAGTGTTTTGCCAGCTATCTGGGCATCTCTTAGTCCAGTCAAGTGGACACATAAAGTTACCATCACACATGAATTATTAACCAATATTCACAAACATTTTCCTGCATCACTGCATTCAGTTGTCCCCAAAATTCTGGACTACCTTATTAAGTTGGCATTGTTACCATTATGTCTAATTTACTTAAGAGAAATGCCAAATCAGGAAGGTTAAGTGATTTGTCCAAGGGAATTTGGAAATTAAATATTATGACTTGGGGAGGGACACAGGTATTCTTATTCCCAAATCCAAACTCTTTTCCCTATACCAGTGGTTCTCAGTATCAGCCTCACCAAGGAACTTGTTAGAAAATCAAATCCTCGGGCCTCACTCCAGACCTAAAGAATCGGAAACTCTGGGAGTCCAGCCCAGCAAACTATGTTTTACCAGGTGATTCTGATGCACACTTAAGTTTGAGAACCACTGTACAACACCATACCACCCACATTACCTTCCTCTAAGTTGATCAAAATTTTTTCTGGTTATTTTATGATTTGGTAGAAAAAGAAAAACACTGCCTTGTCCTAAAGATCAACCTAGGAGATGTTGGTATGGGCACTCAAGTATATCATAAGAAGTCAAAGTTGTACTTATCTTAATTCCAGATTCACAGGGCTCTTGAAATTAAGAACCCACTCAATGGACTCCATTTCCAAAGTCACATTCCCGAATTAAATAAGTAGTGGCCAGTTACTCCCTGCACATAGCTCGAGTTACATTTCTATGTGAGCAGGCAAAGAGAGTTAGGGAAAGTCTATCTCGCAGAACTTATCTTCTTTTACTTAAAAATGAATTATACTAAACTTTCTCCTCTGCCAAAAGAAAGTTTACTTTCTGGTTTCCATACACTTCTGTGACCCAAACTTCTTATCACAAAACCTGCAATATTCTCTCTTTCTTAAAAAAAAAAAAAAAAAAAAGACGTTTCAGAGGTTAATAATCATCTCTGAAAGATGCCCTAATTCTTGAACAAGATAGATTTGTCTTCCAATGTTTCCTCTGTCTTTAGCTATATTTTCAGGATTACAATAATTCTAACCCACAAATCATGGGCATATGCCCTGCTTACTATCTAATCTCCACATTTCTGGCATATTTGTGAGAATAAAAGGAACGATAGGCCCAGGGTCCATGTCAGGCCCAACTGATATGTTGGCAAAGCCAGTCCCTCCATCCTAGTTTTGGAGCCCTGGTTACTCTGCCAATAATCGTCTGACCAGCATCGTTATCCACCAGCTTTTGCTGCTGCTCGGTTTTCTCTGAGTTCTACTCCGTCATACTTTACCACACTGTCCTCCCCTAACAGCACATCTTATACCTCATTCCCTTAAGCTTTACCTCCACACAAGGAGGGAGCACGGTGCTGACTTTGAGGTCAGGCCAACTGTCTACAGCTGATGACCCTGAGCAAACTACTTAGTCCTTCAGTTCAGCTCCTCATCTATTAAATGGGCATATGCAGTGGCTCTCAAATTCTAGGGTAAATTAGAATTACCTGGAGGGCTTGAAAAAGAGAAAAGAGTGCTGGGCCCCTCCACAGATTCCGACGCCGTAGGTCTAGGGCGGGACCTGAGAATTTGCATTTTTAAAAAGGCCCAGTTGACGCTGACACTGCTTGTCTAGAGACCACACTGAGAACAGCTGAAATAATGTTATTAGGATGAGAAATGCTATTTATAAAGCATCCAATTCAAAGTAACCACCTAGTGAATGTGAGTCTCTTGCCCTCCACCTCTATTTTACACGTCCTCAAAGCAAAGGAAATAGATGATAAAAATGAATTAATGACATTGGATTTGAATGAAATTGAGCAAATGCAATTACCTTTGGGCAAGGACTTTCTGGAAGCAAACCAAAAGAGATATTTCAGTGGAAATACACCAAAGGAGATATTTTAAGTAAATGAATCTTTAGATGCTATTAATAAATATTGGCAAAGGCATCGAACAAAGGGCACTCTTATACATAGTTAGTAGAAAAATAAAAATACATATAATTTTAGAGGGAGATTTGGTTGTACCTACCAAAATGTGAAAGATACTTATCTTTTGACCTAGCATTTTACTTCTAGAAATATATTCTTCAGACATACACACAAATGCAGAGAAATATAGTGCAATATATTTGCACTGCAGTTCTTAAACTTAAGTAGGCAAGAAATGTAATTTTTTTCCTTTAAGTCAATTCATACATCAAGCCCATTGCACCAGGGGATAAAGATAGATCTAGTTCATTTCAGGATTCATTCCCTGACATTTTTCTGGAGTTGCATCTGAGAACCAGGAGGCATGTACACATACAGGGAGTATGTGTAGATAGGTGGTCTCATGTCATAATCCACCCAGGCTGTCATCTCCTGATGTGGCCATCATTCTGTTGGTACTTGGTAGATTTTATATACAGATTGCTGCTACCTTTGCACAAGATTTCCTTCTTGTGGTCCCATTCCTTCTACAACCCCATCCCATGCTGGGCAGCCAGACACTTCGAGAAGCTGAGACCCTCACTCCTTTGATGTCACTTTCAGTTGCCTGGGAGTGTTCTGATGTTTTTGTGTCCTGTAACTTCTGAGGTTGTCTAGGGCTCTAATCATCTACATAATTACTTATTTTAGTTCCACTAATAGAGTAGATTAATAAAGTTCAATCGCTAGGTTTGAAAGTGTCACAGGTTAACATTTGAAATCTTGTATTACTTTAGTTTTTGTCAAATATTGAAGAAAGGAAGATAACCATTTTGATGGTGAAAAATCTTGTTTTCAAGAAAGTCCCCAGATGCAAGCCACTCCTTAATCAGTGACTCAGTGATTATAACTTAGCAACATGCAAGTCTGTGTTAACTATATATAGCTCTATTTTTGTATGCATTGAAATGAGCCTCTGATGGTCAAAATAGTTTTATATTTTCAAAATCATAGCAGCTGTTTATCCTTAATTTTGAGAATAATTTGGGGAGCTATGTACTCTACTTTTTGTTCAAAAGACAGGAATGACTTCACTGTTTAGATGCAGAAAGAAATATGTTAAATCATTCAACCAATGCCACTTGGAATAGACTTCTTTAAAGCATATTTTGATTGTGTAACTGTTCTGAACTAAACATGGCTTGCCAAATCTCTGGTTGTTATATAACCTCTGAGAAAATACAAAAGTAAGAAATATAGAAAGACTTAAATAAAGGACAATAGGTTGAGGCATTTAGCATGTGTTTTTTAAGCACTCATAATGTGCCAGATGTTGTAGATCCAAAGATAGATTGAACACAGTTCTGTCAATGAGATCTTAGACTAGGTGGAGAGATAACTGAGTAATAGAAGGTTCCATCAAACCATAAATACAAAGTACAGAGCCAGATAGCTTTTATCCTATCCGAAGAAAAGCTTCGCATTGGAAGTAACATTTAAGCTATGGTAGAAGAGAAACATATTCAAGAAACAGGTACAGAATTACACCAAGGCAAAAACAAAAACAAAAACAAAAACAAAAACAAAAAACTTATTAATTAGATTGTTAGCTCTGTGTTGAAAGGAAGAATGTCTAACTTACCCACTAGATCCTTAATGCCTAGAAGAGTGCCTTGATACATAAGAGATAACATATATTTGCTGAATGAGTGAAAGCATGACTTCAAGCAAAAGTAAGTAGTTGCTGGTGGTTCTATCTGGTTAAAGCACAGAAATATTGGAGCTAACAGATGAGAGGCTAGAATGCTAGATACAGACCAAATGTCATAACTATTATCTTCTAAGGAATTACAATTTTGTCTTGCAGAAAATGGGAAACCATTAATAGCCTTTGAGTAGGGCAGTGACACAAGCGAGGAAGTAGTAAGATGTTGGGACTAGAGCTAAGTGCTTGGGACCAGAGCTCATAGGTGAGGATCAATGCTAAGTGCTTATACTGTAAAAAGAATAGTCAATTATTCAGGCAACAGGCTTTACCTTGACCTCCATTGACCATCACCCTCCTTCCCACGCACACATACAAGCAGTACTGTGGAAAATGAAAACAGGGAGTACAGCATTCTTGGTGAGGTGGAATATCTCCTCACTTAGCCAGGATGCCTGGGCAACCCTATAGCCTCCGCACCCTCCTCCAAACCCTGTGTCCCTTCACAGGAAGCCAGGGGAATCAAAGCGGTCCTCTTCTGTTCTTTCAGAGGGCCACAGGACTTGGGAATGATGATCCTCCTCCCTTCGACTTGTCTTTATAGGAAAATTACAGAACAGTGCCTTTTGCTAGGCAAGCTATTATAGCAAGCCTCCTGTTTTCATGCATTTCTAGACTAGAAGGACAGATCAGTCTCCATGTTCCAGTTCAAGAGCCACATTCAAGCTTTCCCTATGATTCTCTCACCCCGTTCTCCACTGCACTCTGATGCCCTATCAGTGTGGTCCCAAGATCCTGCAACTCATTACACATTCAGCCAGGGATGGAAGCAAAATGCATAATTCCACCCTTTGGTGTGACACACACTCAAGTCCTTACTCCCAACTCCTGCCTCCAAGCCTCATCACTTGACTTGAAGGTGGATGAAATATACACTCAGGAAGGAGTGGGGGAAGTCTCTTTCTACAAACATTGCCCTTGGGAGTGCACTGTCTGGTTGAAGCTGGGATTGTAGAAGAAATAGTTCCTCCACATCTTAATTTAGAGGGTTGTTTAGCCCAATTTCTGACTGCTGTCTTTGGAATCTGGGGCTGACCAGCGTTTCTTGTCCTACCTGTAGGTCTGAGAAATCAGTTTTAGGGCAACAGGGAAAGTTTCACTCAATATTCAACACTGGTTCCCCAAAGAAATACAATGTAAGCCACACATGCAATTCTCAATTTTTCTAGTAGCCACATTAAAAAGGTAAAATAAAAGAATTAATTTTATCATATGCTTCACCCTAACTTATTCAAAATATATTTCAACATGTGATCAGTATAAAAAAAGATCAGCTGGATAATTTTCATTTCTTTTTTCATTCTGTCTTCAAAATCTAGCATGTATTTTATAATTACAGCACATCTCAATTTGGGCTAGAATCATTTCAAGTAACTGGGAGCCATTTTGGGCAATGTTGTTATAGATTATCTTGTGCTGAAAGTTAACAACGGTTTCTTATTGCTCATAGATTAATTCCAACTTTCTATTACAGATATATTTGTGTTTTAGACAGTTGTCCTGAAGGGTGAAGGGGAGGGCACCTTCTCTCACCACAGGCTTGGAGATTTCATTCTCTTAATATGTCCTCATTTATTAATCAATTATTCAGAAACTCAGTTGTTTTAAAATATCCTTTAAAAATGAAACTTTTTTCTAACTCAGGTTACTGCCTAATTAAATAGGGACAAATGTCTAGAATAACTTTGCTTTGAACTTTGTATCACAGCTTTTAAAAAATTGATGAAATTTATTATCTCTTAAAATACAAATCAAGTTTTTCTTCCATAAAGGCAGCTCAATATAGCCCTTTGCAGGTGGATGGGTCTACTTCAATGGCCTGGTAACTGAACACAGGCTGGATATGCCCCATCTGCTCTGTTTCAGCTTTATTTCTTCAGATTGAACAAGAAAAAATCAGGAATGAAGAGTAAAATTGAAGTCATTACTCTTTAGATTTTTTTTTTTTTTTGATTTGGCAGTTTGCCTCATTCCACAGAGACTTTACGAACTGCTATGTCTTAACTTTTTGAAGGTGAGAACTGTGATCTGATCTGTATTCTGTGGGTTACTTAGCACACTGAGGGTGCCCAATAAATATTAAACAGGAAGACTTTATTGAACCGCTCTGCACCATACACTTCCTAGTTCATCCGTCGTGCCAACTTCCAGTGCAGAACCATTACGAATAGATGGGTGGTTGGACAGATTAATGAGTGAATTTATTTGATAGTTTGCTGCCAAAATTTTGCTACCTATAATTAAATCACATTTCTTGGTCTTCACCCATGAATCACAAGGAGAATAGTCTCACTTACATTAATAAAAAGCCTAAGTCTGAACAAATACAGACTAAGCTCCTTGTCTCTGAAAATTTTAAAGTAGAGGTTAAAGCCCAGTAAACTCCATTTCCATCAACCCATAAAACCAGAACCCCCCAAGTGACCTTCTGGCACTTCAAAATCAAAGCACTTTAACAATATCAGGATATGTAGAAGTCAATACAATATTGACTTCAAATTATTCAACACTAAATGATATTCAGTATGGTTTTAATGCTAAAAGGGTTTTACTTCTTCAAAGCTATTAATTTATTAAACTCAGTGATTATAAAATATTTTATAGAGCACCTATTATGTTCCAGGCACTGTCTCCAGACCTGGAAAACAGGTCCTGCTTTAAGCAAGTTTACAATCTATTAGAATATTTAACTCAATAGGCTCTTGGTTAAAATATTTCAAATGTTTAATCAACTATTTTAATTTAACTTAAGTATTTAATGATTTAATTCATTTCTACTTAATAGAAAATCCAAAAAGTAGGTATTATAGCAGGACAATGGCCAAGATGATTTGATTATAAAACTAATGTTCTTTTCACAGCACTGTGACAAGCACTTGTCTATCTAGTCAATGTGTTCAGGATTAGGTTAAGAAAGTTTCAAGATCCCTTCCAACTTGAAGACTTTTTTTTTTCTGGCTCTGTAATAAAATATTGTAATCCAAATACAGTCTCAAGAAATATGAGTGTCAATTTGAAAATGAAGATAATAAGGCTAAAGATAATACTGAGAAAGCAACCAGTTCCTGAAGGGTTCTTACAAGTTTATGAAAAACTTGACCATAAAAATGCAGTATTATCATATCTCTATAAATATGATTAAGATGACAGAAATTATATGGTAAACTGAAAACTTTCCATTTTGTATTCAAATATATTAACCCCTACTCTTCCAGAATTGTTCTGAAATGTGTTTCCCACACTACTTAATATTTGATTGTTTCCCTATAAGTCATATGGTGCATTTCATGAATGCCTTTGACCTCCTCAAATAGCATGACCTTCTCCCTCCACCTGAAAACCTCCCACAGCTGAACTGCTTCACACTACTCTTGAAGCCTATTACAAATATATTTGTGTTTTAAAAGGTTGACTCAAAAGGTGGTAAAGAGGGCAGGGAATGTGGGAGGCAAAAAAGAAGTTGGAAAAGACAATCTCTAAAAGTCAGGAGACCATTCAATTATTTAAAAAAATCACTTTTTTGGGGAAAATATTTGTTTAAAAAATTCTGAAAGACATATTATAGCTCCAGCCTCACTGCCTTACTTAAATAAAGGCTAGTTTCCAACATTAACTTGTCTTTGAAATTTGTATCTTAATTTGAAGAAAAGTAGGTAAATCTACTATCTCCAAAACCATCAATCAAATTTTTCTGTGTACTGAGGCAAGGCAAGCATCCCACTTGGAGATGAGAGGATGGATACCCTCAGCACCACCGCATTCTGAGCTCCTGGATCATCTCCTTAGTTCCATTCTGTACTGTAACCGCTTTCTCAAATTTTGGCTTCTTGAAGAAGCTGCTGATACCTCAAAATCAAAATGATACCTTCAAGTGCTTTTCCTGAACTTCTCTCAATTTCATATATCCCAGTAGCATTTATTCAATAATTTTATGTGCCAGATGCTGTTTCCCAGGGATGCAGAAATAGATGTTTTACTCCTCGCTCTCAATTTACTCCCAGTCTAGAAAAGAAGAGTGACACAGGAAAAGAAAAATGGAGTTAAGTGTAGTGATACAGACATGCATAGTCTAATGAAAGTATCATGAAAGGGTCTCTAGCCTTGACTAGGACTCAGAGAGAAGGTTTCCTGGGGAACATCATGCCCAAGGGAATGAAAAAGAGCAACTGGGATTCCTCAGTGAGGCACGGAGGCAAGTCGCCCCTGCGTTTTTCTGAATTTATACCCATCATGAAGCTCATTATTAGCACATCCCATATGCTCCTTCTCTCCCTTTCTGGAGAGTGAGTTCCATGAGTCAAGGCCCATACTTGGCACAAATTTCTCTCTTTCCCAGGGCCTAGAATAATGTCTTTCAGACATATATTCTGAGTCAAGCAGTCCCATTCTGCAGTACACAGGTGATTTGGGATTAAGAGATGTACAAGCCCAGTGAAAAAGTTATATATTAACTACATCAGAACTACATCTTGCAGGACTGGACATTTTTCTCACATTGAAGCAGATACAGACATCTGAAACCTTTAAAGAAATAACTGAGCAATTCCCC
The DNA here is from genome assembly GCF_048773025.1 of Camelus bactrianus. Taxonomy (NCBI): domain Eukaryota; kingdom Metazoa; phylum Chordata; class Mammalia; order Artiodactyla; family Camelidae; genus Camelus; species Camelus bactrianus. The sequence goes on along the minus strand of NC_133539.1, from coordinate 84,125,928 downwards.
ATTTCCATTTGCTTACTAAACCAAAGGCCATGAAACAACTCTAAGGCAATCATTTTGATTTTGTACCTCGAGCACACTTGTCAAACCTCACCTAAAACAGGGTAGACAACACAAGCGAATACTGAATGGTGCTAAAGAGGGCAGCTTTCCATACTATACATCAAAATGATAGCATTGAAAATCGGTGCAAGACAAAGCAACTTCAACCCCAAAAGACTAGTTGAATTGTAGCTTCCTTATTCCTCTTCTCTCTCTTCCACAGTCAGCCCCAGGAATTCACAGCAGGATACCAACACATGTGTTTATATTTGAGTATTAATGCACACAAAATCCTGGTAAAATCCAGTCCTAAATGCTTATAGCAATTGTCTCTGATTAATATATTAGAATCAAATAGCTTATTATTTTTCTCTATTTTCTTTTTTATTTATTTATTTTTTGCAGTGGGTATGTACTACATTGATAATCAGAGGATCTATTATACTATTAGAACTTGAAGCCCAGCTTCTTTCAGTCTGTGCGCATGTGATGTGCATCCTGATAGGGCCTGCGGGTTTCTTTCCATCCCCAGCCCCATGACTTGGACCCTGGCCTCTAAGCAGTGTATTTATCATAAGTAGGACATCCTCATGAAAATTTTAAGCTCAGGGAGAAAGAGGATATTTGAAATCAGAAAGAGCTGAAAAAGGCACTTGCTAGTTTATCTGCACACAAACTCTGGCTGACACCTAATTTTTTATTTCTATGCCTGCATTCACTGAAAAGCCCAGCTTTACGTGGAATGTTCAAGTCACGCATTAGGGATGCAGATTCCTATAGCAAGTGATGGGTTTTCTCTTCTTTGACCTTCAAGCAACACAGCACAATCATGAGATAATATGTAATTTTCTCAATTTTGTGGATGTGACTCTAGACTGTAAACTCTTTGAGAGAGGCCTTGTTTTTTCCTCTTTGTAACTCTACAGAGATAAGACTATAGGGTATAAAATAGAACACCCTACTCACCTTTTCAGTATCACAGTGAGAAAGTTGGGTGCCCTGGGGAATTTGAAAATGCAACATTTTAAAAGATACTTTCTGGTCCTTTTAAAAAATGGCCTCACCAAGCAGATGTATATAATAGATATTTGGAAATCTTCCTTGTGATGAGCGTACCAATCTCTACTTCACTCTAAACAAAATGATGGTGAAAGCATATGCTGTTATTGTAGAAATCAAGCCGTAGAAATATAATAGACTGTCTAAATCAAACCTAGAAACATAAGAAAATAAATAAAATTGCCTCTTTCTGAGTAATTTCTGCATTTTTGTTAAATATTGGCTTGCTTATAAAAGATTGTCGCCTTTGGAAGAAGGGAAATGAACAGGTCACATATCTGACAGGTCATTGTCATGTTGAAAACAGAAGTCCTGAGTGTGAAGCAGTGTTTCCTAATGAATTTAGAATATGGTATCATGACATTTTGTATGCTGAGAACTGATTCCAGTCTCTGAAAAGGATAAACTCATCAGGAATAAGTCCTTCGCTATCCAACTGAGTGGCATTTACATTACATTCTTCAAACAGCAGGGCCCCAGGGAACCTTGAGAACTCCAGAGGTTAGAATCAGATCCGGGGCCCCAGGCAGGAACAACACAAGCCACGCACACTAAGAGCAATTCTCAGTCATCCAAAGGACTTGGTGTTAAAGACTTTTTCAGGAACTTAAACCAGAGAAAAAAGTAGAGAGCTGGCAACCATACACCACTCAAAAGATGTTAGCTTTAAAACAATTTCATACTTTTTCTTGGCCTAATTCTAACTTGAACAGAAAGGAGATGGTCTGGTAGGTAGCGTTTCTCAAATCTGAACATGCACACCGATCACCTGGGGGGTCCTGTCTCCCAGGGGATACTGATGCTCCATGACTTAGGAGTGAGTAGCAAGTGCCTGGAATACCATAGAGCCCTGCATGGTACACTGAATCTGTTGGGTTCCGAAGGATTGGAAAAGCTCTGCCTTTTTTCAGAGCCAGCTGTTTAAACCAGCAGAGGTGGCACTGGGTCGGGTGTGTGCAGCCCCTGAGGTGACAGGAGGCTCCAGGCCCAACCTGGGCTCTGTCCTGTTGGTCAGTACCTGGCACATTTCAGCCACATCTGATGCATGTGATGCTCAAGGAGAGGCCAGCTGTGTTCCCTCTGGGCTGGAGACTGAGGGATGCCAGGAACATAGCTTGGACAGTGGAGACCAACCTCATACCTGCTGGCACAGCACAGTGACATAAAACATTGTGTTCTCTTTTAGAAAAAGCAAGGTGGAGTGCAGGAGGGAACGCTAAGCCCCTGTGGTTGTGGCTTCCTAGACTCCAACTTTTCAGAAGAATGTGTCCCTTCCTTCTGTCCCCACTTCTTTGCACAAGACGGAGCTAGCTCATTGCCTCAGTTCACCAGCCCATCACCTTCATGGCTTCCCAAACTCCTCTCTAGGATCAGAAAGGTGGTAGCCTCTGACTTGTCTGTACTGCAGTCTTTGACTACGACCTCTACATGCCGTTTTGGCTCAAGACACCTTTGTGCAGATCAGAAGGTGACTCTTCACGTGGGAATGAAGATGTGGGCAAACCCAGGCACAACTTGGCGGGTGGAGCCGGGCTGGGTGGAAGGTCCAGCTGGCCCCAGGCGGGCACTTGCACGAGGCACAGCCTGCACCGCTGCATCAGCGCCTTCCCTCCATGAGCACACGATCAGCTGCCAGTGAGCAGATGATGGTTTAGGGGCAAAAGTGCTTGGAGCTCCTCCAAAGTAACCTCATCCCCAAATCCTGGTGACATCTGGCCTTTCTTGGCTCACGTAGGGCTCCACCTGTGGGTGAGGCTGCTTCATCCAGAACCCTGTCTAACTACTTGCAAAGCTTGCAGGAGGCCCCGAGGAGAACTGGGAAGGGGCCTGGGGCTGCTGGTCATCCAGGAGCAGTCCGTGTAGGGTGATGCCCTAACAGCCCCCACACCGCACTGAGACACCGCTTTGCATCCTAGTGGGGACTCCGCCCTGGGCCCTGCAAGGCCAGAGCAGCCTGACTCATCGTGCTGCCTGCACCAGAAAAATCATCAAAAATAGGCAGGAATCCTTGCCAGGCCTGCCTCACCATGGATTCTGTGCAGTAAGCCCTTAAATACACTAGGCAAACCAGAAGCCTAAAACAGTTCAACTCAGAATAATAGAAGTTGGTCTTCTTCTCCTTCCTCAAGTTGAATTCTTAATTGTTAAATGTTAGGCTTTCTTTGTTGATATAAAAATGGTCAAGGCCAGAAATCTATAGATTTTGGAGTGAAGTGTTTATAAAATTAATTAATTTGCCATTAATGGCCATCTGATTTCTACTGTGATCTGGTGGTTGTTTAGAAGGGTATTTTCAGTTATTTATCCATGATTTTGTTGTTGGTGCCTAGTTTTATTAGACTGACTGAAGAATATGGTCTCTGTTGCTCTCTGTGAGATGAAGTATATGATTCACAATTGTATATACTCTGAAATATAGGAAAATAACACATAATTCTCTGCCAGTAAAACACAGATGTTGTAAATATATGCGTGTGTGTGTGTGTGTAAATGTCTGAAAAGGAGTCTGCTGACACTTTTTAATGCATTGCATCTTGATTAAATTACCTTTGCACTTCTGAAGAGTTCTGTTTTCTGTATTTTTGATGCTGTGTGCCTGGTGAATAAAGATATAAACTTTGCTTTGGACTTCAGCTTTTACCATGATGAAGTAACCCCTTTGTCTCATTTAGTGCACTGGTGGTGTAGCTTGCTTTACCTGCTATATGGATATTGTCATCCTTCTTGCATTTTTATTTGCATTTGCCTTTGTGATTCTGCACATCCTTTACAACTTTTGTCTTCATGTTATTTTGGGTGTGTACTGATAGAAAACATGTATTTGTGTCTCTTTGTAAATTCAACTGGTAGTCATTGTTTCACGATAGGGAATTTGGTTCATCTGAATGTACTGTGAAGATTAATATTTTTAGTCTCATCATATTTAATATTTACTATTTATTAATGTTTCTATTTTTACCCCTCCTATGTTCTTGCTCATCATATTAAGCTTTTTGCTAGTCCTCTTAAGTTTCTCTTCTATCCTTTCACTCTTTCATTTTTAAATTAATGTTATTTTCTGATTTCCCATGCCTCTAAGTATTACCTTATTAGTAATAAGGTTAATAAGAATAATATTATATGTGTCTTTACTAACATAAAATTAATAAGTAACTGTAAACAAAATATTTTATTTGCCATCATCACCTGGCCCCCTCTCCCCTCTTACTCCCTTGAAGAGGAGACATTTCCACCTGCCTCTGCCCCTCCATTCTGAGTGAATCCCCACCCTTGCCAACAGCCAATGCTTGGGTTTTGCAGCAATGGTTTCATATTTTTAATATTTCATATCCTGGTGAAATTTTCTGAGACAGCATTTTCTTCTGTTTAGGAATAAGTACTCAAAACTTAAATATATTCCACTCATCTCATCTTATCCATCTATTTTATCTCTGTATTTTAAAATCCATCTCATGGTTCAGCATTAGGAAATTCATCACTAGGATTCATTAAGTAAACAAATTAGAGGTGGAACATCATATTGCTTTTTATGCTTTTGGTTTTAGTAATATCCTTTCACATTCATAATCCAGATCATGAGATATGCGAGATTTTATTCACCAAGGCTCTCCTTCATTACTCTTCCAAACTGAAAAAAAACCACTGCTGCCATTTTAGTCAACAGTTAAACTTGACTATAAAGTATTCTGATACGAAAGGAACTGCAGCTCACATGATGATGACACTCAAATCCCACTTGGCAAGTCACCAAACTAGCAGATTCTGCAACATGGAGTCTCATGAGCTTTAGGGTGTGGATGTGTCCAAGTCCTCTATGAGAGCTGACATTAAATACTTCATAAATATTGTACCTTCCAGGAATTCACATTTCTTTATTAATGTATAAATGCAGAATTGTGAAATCTATAGGAAATAGCTGAATCATTATTTCATAAGTATCTCCTGCCTATTAAAGCAGGAACTATGAAATAGCTCAAAGGAAGCACTGAGAAATTTTCTTCCATTATATTCAGTAGTCTGTGTCTGTCCAAATTACATATGAAAGGATACAGACAAATATAAATTAAAGTTAAATTTTGTAGAAGAGGTTGAAAAACTCCCCCAGGATATATTAAATGTATAAACAGAAAATTGATGTAAGTCATGAGTTCAGTTCTAAATAGACTGAAGGATCACAGCAGTTTTGTGGACATTTTTCTTTTCTTCTCTTTCTACTTTCCCAGACTTCAATAAAGAGATTTGCTGGGAGTAATAAAAAGATAGATAAATTTTAGTGATGCTGAAGGCCTGTAAACAAATTCTCTTGTTTGGTAAGAATGTAATTTCACTAATGGTAAGGGTGTAAATTGGTATAGATTTTCAGGAAAACATTTTGAATGTGTATATACAGATCTTTCTCAACTTACGATGGGGTTATATCCTGATAAATCCATCTTAAGTTGAAAATATTCTAAGTTGAAAATGCATTTAATACACCAAACTTATCGAACATCATAGCTTAGTCTAGCCTTCCTTAAACTTGCTCAAAACACTTGCATTAGCCTATGGTTGGGCAAAATCATATAACACAAAGCCTATATTATAATAGAGTGTGGAATATTTCATGTAAGTTACCGAATACTGTACTGAAGGTGGAAAACAGAATGGTAGTATGGGTCTAGATGGCTGTAAGTATACAGGTTGTCTACCCTTATGCTCACGTGGCTGACTCGATGCGGCTCACTGCTGCTGTCTGACATCACAAGAGAGTATTACACTGCATGTGGCTAACCCAGGAGAAGATCAACATTCAAAAATCCAAAGTGCAGTTTCTACTAAACATGTATAAATTTCATACCACCAGAGAGTCAAAAAATCATTAACTTGAACCACTGTAAGTTGGGAACCACCTGTATTTTTTTTTTTAAGTGCATACATACACTTTTCAAAACTTAATGTCATTAAAATCTATCTTAAGGAAATATTTAGGTAATTGGGCAAAAATGTATGTAAAAGTAGATTCACTCACTGTTCTCAATGGAAAACAATTTGAAAAAATGTTATAAACATCTATTAAGAAGGACCTATGTATTGCATATTCATATATTCTGTAATTTAAAATGTTCATTTAGATCTCTATATATTGATACTAAATAATACCCACAACATACTATGTGAAAAAGCACAAACATATGGAGAACTATGCCTATGTCTAATTAGAGAATATCTACATATCTATTTATGAATACATGGAAAAATATCTGAAAGGCCATGGACTAACCTTATTGGTGGTGGTGACTTTCTGGAATGGGGAATAAGTTGACCATATTTGTTATGCTGTGGGTATTTCTTTATGAATGCCAGTATTCTTCCTCTTTCTTATTTTTTCCCCTTTATTGAGGTTGAGCTATTGACTCATTTGAAATGAATAAGACATTCATATTCTGATGAAAGAGAGAAGAGATTAAAATTAGGATAAACATGAAAAAAGATGGGAAAGGCATTTTAGAGTTTATAAAAATGTGGATACTGGCACTTTTTTGTTTAAAATAGAAAAAGAGAAGAAAAGAAAAAAGTCACTGACTTTTATGAATGCTACAGTTTTAAATTCATTCCCTTTTGAAGTAGCAACAAAACAAGGATGTTGGCTGTCACTACTGTTATGCAATATTTTCTGGTAAAATTATTTATTGCTCTTGTAATGAAAAAAAAAATCCTGTAAGTTTTCTAAGCCAACACATTACAATCAAGACTAGATTTTACATTAATGTGGTCAAAAGGTTAAGTAATTTCATTGCTAAAATCCTCAAAAAGTAGAATGATATAGATGACAAATTATGAAATAGTACTCTAATATTTAGTAGGAATACTGAACGCTCTCTAGTAAGGGACAAAAGAGGGAGACACGAGGGAAGCTCCCAGAAACAAAAAACAGCATTACACTTGTTGATGAAAAATTAATCAGTCCATCTAATAAAGAAATGGAAAATTTTATTCAAGCCAAATTTGAGGATTATAACCTGGGAAGAGCATCTCAGACAGCTCTGAGAACTGTTCCGCTCATTAGAAGTCAAGGCACAGTTATAGAAGTTCTCTGAGATGGAGGGCTGTACATCAAATGATATATTGGTGACAGTTTACACAGTCTGGATCTAAGCGCCATGTGACCCCTTATGAGATCAAGAAGGAATGTTATCTTTAAGGAGTTGTCTTATGATGCTAAGAGAATGTTGCTTTTTACAGCTGAGCAGGTATTTCTGCCAATGGGGAAGGTCTGGCCCATGCACAATGTAGATACACAATGCACAGTGCGGGGAAAGAGGAGGCCAAACAGCACAGAAGATATTTTTTTGTTTATATTTTTATCTTGCCATAAAATATGAATTTTATTTCACACCCTAATTGTAAATATTTTTAACATATAAAAATGCAATCTCCATCTTTTTAGCTACACATATGATTGATTCAGGTGCACACCAATAAGTAAGATATACAGGGTACATCATAGTAAGACTTCTGGTACTTTCCTAACTTTTTTTGCATTTTTTTCTTATTTATTCACATGTAAATTATTCTTTTTACACATATATTCCTTTCTACTAAACTTGTAGTATTTAATTCAGTAAGTAATAGTTTTATTTTTGAGATTACTAATAAATTAAAATATTAGTGACAAACACAAATTTTTTTTTCAGCTTTACTGAGTAAACACGAATTCTTAAGTTTACGAACAGGTTAATGATTAAGAAGATACCAAATGTTAGCTGGAAAAATGCTTCATATACCCTGCTGGTTAGAGAAAAATTGTTAGACTCTCAATAAAATGACACGTCCTTAGTATTTCACTGGACAAAAAACAAAAATGGAACCTCTTTCAAATGTATACTCACAGCATACATTTCAAATAGCACTTTTGAAGTTTGCTAATTTATAAATATAAGTTCCTTCTCCCCCTTCCTGCTTCACAGCAGAAAGTCTCCTCTCCCCATCTAGAGCATCACAACTCTTGCCTGAGTCTTACAACTCTCACCTCTTCTCAGAGGTCACAAGACAAATATTGATCATTAAGATGCTTCAAGGAATTGAGGTTTGCAGGTCACCTAGCCTCAGGTGGTAAGACTCTCACCCTGCATTCTGTTCCTAAAAGCAGATATTTAGTAAATGACAAAGCTGTGTTTTGAGTTGTATTCTGTGGTGACTGCATAGCATAGAATTATTCAAACGTGTTATTTTAGCGACCAGGACAAGTAGATTTGATGTAGGCTCCCTTGTCACCAGAGAGCATAAATAATTCTGCAGTCAATGTGTCTACCCATATTACAGTTCAACAAATCCTTTGAATATTGCTTTCCTAAATTATTCTTGAATACAGTCAGTGTAAACTGCCTATGATTATGATATTCAATTATGGCAAAGTTTTAAAAATTTACAATTTAGGAAATGTTGAATTAACAAAAATAAAAAAAACCTTTTAATAAAAGCGATTTAAAAAATCGCTAATTAGTCTAGGTCAAAAAGATTTTTGCAAACTTTTCAAGTATCTTTTTTTCCCTAAACCCACATTTTGTTATTTTCTTTGGAAAAATCTGCAATCAACGACTGTCCCCAAGCTTCCTTGCCTTCCTTACACACATTCCTGCCTTCCTGTGCCTTTATTTCAGGAAGGATGGATTCAACAAGCCACGGGGAAAACAAGCAAGAACTCAAACTCGAGTTGAATTCCTAATGTAAAATAAAGACATGACTGAGATTGGATTAAAAAAATGTTTTTTCAAGTTCCAACTTTGTTTTTTGTCTCAGTCTCCTTGGTGGTTTCTCACCTGCCAGTCAGAGCTGAAAAGCCCCTTCCCTGTCAGTGTGGGCAGGGATCGCTAATATATCATCTGCCTTTGAAGTGGAACAAACATCCTTTACTAACACAACTGATCCAAAAAGAAAAAGAATATATTAGAGCAGACTGCGGTGGTTGTCAATAAAGATGTTTTCATCACAGCCATTCATTCACAACATCATGAACAGCTGCAGTGTTCTCTTATTCAAATAATAAATACCTTTCCCACTCAATCATGTCTTTATAAAGCTAGGAGGCCCTATTTAAACTTCGCACTACTTGACACTGAAGATACTTCTAATCACAATAAAACCTCATATACGCAATTATTAATCCAATTTGCATTTTTTTCCCTAAATTTTACCCCTTTAGGAACCCATGTGATGCTGATGATGGACATAATGATTAAGAATTTTGTTGATGAAGTCTTTTCACGCCTCAGTTAAATCATCAAAAGAACTGATATGATGAGACCCACCTAGTTCACAGAAGTTGTGAGAATAAAATAATACAGCTAAAGTGTTAAAAAAAAAAAAAAAAAGGAACAACAAACTCAAAATGGAGTCACTTGCCCCAGGACAGCAAACCAAGACTTAATATCTAACCTAGTTGCAGTTTCAGCCATTCCCAGGAATGTGACCTTTATTAAAACTAGTCAATCTGGAATTACCTGCTTGGTAGACCCTGCCTTTCCCTAAAGGAAGGTGACCCTGCCTGATACAATCTACTCTTCATTAGAAATTTCCTTTTTTCACACCCTTCTGCCTATAAAAGCCTTCAATTTTGTACAGCTCCTTGGAGCTCCTTTCTACTTTCGGGATGGGATGCTACTGATTTGTGAATCATTGAGTAAAGCCAATTAGACCTTCAAATTTACTCAGCTGAGTTTTGTTTTTTTAACAATGGAGCATGGCAAAATAAACACTAGCTGATTTTCTAAAATCATAATTTAAATGTAGTATTTGTGTTACTTTATCAAAATAATTGAAAAATATTTTATTCGCTGTGAAATAAGCTTTGAGTACTCAAAGATTTCTGCACAAACAACTAGGTACTTAGCACCATTTTTTGAGATACTGTTCCATACTGCAATCTTACAGACAATTGTCTTTATAAAAATGTGTTAAAGTGGAAAAAATTAAGGAAAAACAAACTTTAAGAAATATTCTTCATTGAAAGTCCACCTTACATTGAAGAAGAAACTGTGATAAGCTGTCCTCTTGGGAGGGACTGCCCAAACAGAGCAAATTCCTGACTGTTCCCACTACTTGTCTGATGCTTAACACTGTTGACATTAAAATATGGCTAGCAAAACTTATTTCCATTTTCATTGACCCAGTCTTACAATTTGTTATAGATTCTAAAAATACTTAGACATTATTTTAGGAGACAATTCTTATTACACATGCTACTTGCATAACAGTATTTCAATATCAGAGACTTCTACCCCATGAACAAATATTTTTGATCCAAAAATTCAGCATAAATGACCTAACAAAGAATTATTTTTCTAATAATAGACATTATGGGCTGATCTGTTGCCGCCACTCTACAATAGTAACTACATTGTATTTTATTGTCCTGTGTTCAGGGAATGTTGCCTGCTGTTCTGGTAAACAAATAATAATGACTGCCATTCCAGTTTTATTAGGATCAAACTACCAGTCATCGCACACACCCCCCCCCCCCCCCCCCCCCCGCCACCTTCCTGAGTGTGTACCCTGAGGGGAATTCAGGATGGAGAAAACAGGAAGCATTCTCCGGTTTGGGTACTAGCCTTAGGTAGTTAAGATGCACATCTAAGGAATAACTTCAACAAGCCCATATTCTTGCATCTTTCCATACATAAAAAAGCACTAAATTCATTAACTTGAGATGTCTGTTTTTTGTTATTAGCAGTAGTCTTCTGATGTTTGACTATATATATATATATATATATATATATATTTTTTTTTTTTTTTTTCCAGCAAAAAACTCCTGTATATCCTGGCTACTCCCTTACCTCTTTGGAGCAATTCCTCAGAGCTATCTAAGAGGCTGTCTTCTGGGCTAAAGTCCTCAGCACAATCCCCAAACAAAACTTAACTCTCAACTTTTAGGTTGTGCTTTTTCAAAAGTTGATGTTTCTTACAGAATGTTGGGCATGGAAGGGTTAAACAGTAATCCTTCTGAGCCCGGTCAGCCAAGGAGAGAGAGGCTAATGATGTTACATATGCAGTGTCATGGCATTCTCATTTCTGTTCAATGAGGGAAATCTGCTTTCAATTCAAACTCCAATAAGAAAGCTGCTCTTCCAGACCAACTAGGCTAAATAACCCATCAAGACAGCAGAGAAGACAATGGGTAAGACTCAGAGGAAGCCTGCAAGAGAAGGCAGTACTACCAGCAGAGAGAGGCTGTAAGAGCTGCAGCATCATGCAAACACAGAGAAAAGACATGCCTTGTTAATAACAGCTCTTAACCCTGGCATTTTGTACAGAACAGATGGGGAGGGAAGCAAAGCTCCCCTAGAGGCACTCGGCTGTCCTCTCAGCAGTCAGTGCGTGACCACTCAAGGTGAGGGCAAAGGGGTAGGAAAGTCACAGCTCTGGAAATAAACGCGGTGCCCATAGCAGACAAGGTGCAACGGAACTTGGAGAGCAGAAGGAAGACAGAGACCAGTCTGGGCTGAACAGAGGTCAATATACAAATTGCACAAATCTAGCAATGCATTTTCACTTTAGGGAAGGGGCACTGAAAACTAACTGTCAATCTACATTCTTGTACATGTGCATGCTTATATCACATGTATTAAAACAAAAGTCATTCTTCAGCTATATTGTGAGTTCAGTCATTGTCAAAAAAATGCTCTTGTTGCCTTCTTAGAATTTAATCACAGTCTTTAATTATCTGATTTGTTTACGGTGTATGTTTCCTGGTTGTCTCTCTCCTGCACTAGGATGTCACTGCAGGCCAGGAGAGAGGGCTTCTCTGTTGTATTCACCTTGATGTCCCCAGAATCAAGAACGACGCCTGGCACAGAGCAGGCACGCAGTGAGTATCTGAACTACAACACGTGCCAGGTGCTCTTTTAAGTTCTTTAATCCTCGCATCAACTATATGATTTAGGGTCTGTTAACCCCATTTGGAGAGGAGTAAATTAAAGAATAGAGAAGTGAAGTCGTTTGCCCAAGCTTAGGTGCTAGTAAGTGGCAGAATCAGAATTTGAACTCAGGCAGCCAGTCCCTACCACTCACACTCCAGCTACTACCTCTACTGATTATGTATCTATTCATATGTGTATATATTCATTGCATGAATAAATGAAAGCTTATTTCTGCCTGGGTGCATAATACTTTAAATTGTAACTAAATCTTTTCGAATATAATTCAGACTTCTTCTGACCATAGACAAAGTAATGGCCTATAATAGACATAATGATTATCCCATCACACACCTTGTACTGCATCTGTTTTGTTTTTTTTCTTTTGCAACCTCAGTTACACTGCTTTTTTATTATCATGGTTTTATAAAACTATACGACTGGAAAGGTACTGCATTCATAAAGAGTTGTGCTTCATGTATGCTACACATTCAGGCATTTTCATGAGTAATCATAATTTTTTTAATGCAGCCAGATAGCCCCTGGTTTGTGAGCCCATGTCTTTTGTGTTGCATCGTATTTTGTGACTAGTTCATTTTGTAATGTTTCCTGACTTAATTCAGTCAGTTATTATTTTCTATAAACTAGGATTTAGGGATACTTCATGGAGTATCTAAAATCCAAAACTGAATATTTGAAATTGGAAGTATCTGGGAAAATCCATGGTGTTTGCACATCCTTGACATAAATTTTACAAAAAGTGACATATTTTCTTTCCTTGTCAAGTCATGCAAGCAGTGTCACACTACCACCAAAACTGACTGAAAAATTTAAACATTCATGCAATTGGTTTGGTGGATGCTTTACCAAATTTGCTAAACTACCAGTTACTTATTAATCCGTCACAGAATAGTCAATAGCGTAAGATGATCTATACATTGTTATTATCTAGAAGATCAAATAATCTTGCAGCCAGACAACACCAGGTGTGCCAGATTAACCTGCCCCTTCTTCCAAGACAGTCCTGAAGGGACTCGACAGCCTTGGAGCATTGTTGGACAAACGCTGAGGTAGACAGATTCTAAATTCCTTTTCAGTGCTGAAGTGCTACCGTGGTCTGAGAGCCCTCAAGCCTAGAACAGTAGGTGATAGAGATTAAATTTAAAGAGTAACATACTATAATTCATTGATAAGTGGCTATTGTTATTCATCTAATGCAAACAAGTTTTAGCCAAATTCATGCTTTTTGAATGGACTTTTGAACACATTAAAATATTTAACTCAATGGTTATATTCTTGCCTGATATGAGTAAATAATAAAATTCATTAAGCTTAACAATTTAATTAGTATGTTCCAAACTCCCCACCACTCACCAACTGGGTGGCGTTGGTCCAATTACTTAACCATTCTAAGCCACAGTTTCCTCAACCATAAAATGGGAAAGAAAATCATAACAATTTATTAGGTTGTTAAAAAGGATTAAATAAATGATGCCTGTGTCCTACCTGACATGTAGTAAATGCTCATTACATGTTCATTAATAGAAGTACCAGTAATAGTAGCTACCATATTTAGAGAGCCACCAATTCTGTTTTCCAAGAATTCTGTTAGAATTATGTTTTATTTTGTTTCAGTTGTATTGCTGTATTCAACATACAACTTCCATTTTTAAAATTATTTAATTAGTGAGCCAGGGAAAATAAACTTAAGTCAAGAGGTTGACTGAACTGACTGAGAACCTCTAAGGAAGATAAAACTGAATGTGGTCTTTTGGGTTGTTGTTGTTTAAATAGATTTTGGACAAGAGAAAGAAATGAAGAGATTCCTTTCAAAAGAAAGCCCAGTTTGGCAGTGAGAAGACGTTGGGGTCAGATGAGTAGAAGGAGAGTCAGCAACTAACTTTCTCATAGTGTGGAAGAAACACTAAGAGTCCTCCAGAGTTGAGGGACTGGACTGGGATATGGAGGGAACAACAAAGAAGAGACAAACAAGAGGTTGTCACCATTCATCACTTCTGTCCTGAATAACTTTGAAAATAAAGTTGTAGGAACAAGGAAGAGAGGAAAGTCACCAGTTTATTCCTCCCTTAAGATGCAATTAGAGGAAAGCATGCAGACTGTAATAACGCCAGGTTGGGTTCTCTTAGCAGCAAGTTTCGCTTAGTTTTATGGCTCTCCAAAGTTCTAGCCAGCTCCTGCTACTAGAAATTAAAACATGTGGCAACAGTAGCCCAAGCCCTGGAGACCTCTAAATGGCTTCTGAGAGGGTTCAGTATAAAGTTAGAAGAGTCTAGAGAATTCACATTTGAGCAAATACTGGGAAAGAATAAACTGGGTTAGATACCACTTATTCCTAGATTTTATGTTTGTCCAACCCTCAAATAAGATTTTCTTCCATATTAATAAACAGGAATAATGGACATAATTTGTTTTGTACAACTTCCACATTCTAGGCATAGTATTAACCACTTTATTCCATTTTATCTTATTTAATACTCACAACCTTAATGGGCAGGTGGAATGAACTCCATTTTATAGCACAAGAAACCAAAGCTTAGAGAGACTAATTAACTCGCTCAAATTCACACAGCTGGTGACTGGCAGAAATGGGATTTGTACCTAATTGATGGCACATTTGATGGTGAGCATACACTTTTATATTTCACAGTAACTTCACTTTATTTTGAAAAATCCTTGAAATATATGTTCATTGTAATAAACAAAAAACACTATTAAGCAAAATAAATATATCTTTGCATTAAAGGGTTTAATTGCTTAAGAAAAGTTGTTTATTTCAAAATTCTACTCAGCAGGTTTGCACACTTCTCTTCCTATGGAGGGTTAACATCTTGAGGATTTTCTCTTGTCCATCCACTCTACCTAGAACAGATCTTTGCTGACATGGGCAATCAAATGTATGTGGACCAAATAAGTCCAAGAGAAAGCTGCTTGTTGGGGGTTACCACACCAGCGTGACATCACATTTCCTAACTGTAGTTCCCAGAGTTGTTCGCAGAGTTAGGTGGTAATTCTGGATACGGAACATTGTGATGCTGTAACAGCTTCCAGAAAATTTGGTTAAGAGTGAATGGAAGTGTTGCCTCCATTTTTTTCTGCTCTCAAAACACCTTTGAGCAGTAACTTATTTACAAGTAAGATTTTTTTTCTCTTCCATTTTTTCTTTACTTTTTGAATACTGTACTTGGTTTAGAGGGAAATACACTCAATGATCGAAAGAACAAAGAGAATATGGTTGACAAAGAATAAAATAATAAAATATATCAAACTTAGAAAGTTCAGGTTAGGGAATTTGACTCTTTAGGTAAATTCTTATTTAAAAAAAAATTAGAAAGGAGAAGCAAAAGGTGAAGATATCCAAATAAAATTCCTGATCAGCTGTTTCTTTTGATTGATAGATTTTATCACATATTTGAGCTGCAATATTTATTTATCAGGAATAAGAACGTTTTAATCGTAAAATTATGTAACATTTCTTCTAACATTTGATCTTATTTTCTTCACATGTATGCTTAAGAGTCATTCCTTTGTACATCCAGACAAGATCTTTGTTGTCTTGGGGAGCTACTCCTCTCTTATTCCAAAATAGGGTCCTCATGGGGGCTGCCAATCACATTTTCCCACCCCAAGGATGGGGCATGGGTGCCAGACTGGGGTCAATCTCATACTTCACCTTTCTAGTCATGGAAATTAGCTGAGGGACAGATGTAGGACTCAGGTCAATTGGACTACTTTCATGGAATTTTTCTAACTGACGCTGGCAGGAAATAGCTTTGTTCCTCGCTAGTTACTAGACTGTAATAATATAAGCCCAGAGCTATCTGCTACCAGTTCCTAAGATGGAGATCACAGGCCTAAGATGATGAAGACAGCAATCAGAAATGGGAAGGGGTGTGTGTGTGTATGTTTGTGTGTGTGTGAGAGAGAGAGAGAGAGAGAGAGACAAAGAGAGATCCACTGTCTCTGAGGCTAAATCTGCTTTTCAAGGTTTGTCTTTCAGAGCAAATAAACTGCCTATCTGTAGAGCTTGTTTAAGCTGAATCTTTGTTCTTTAACTAAGAGTCCTGACTAATAGCCAAAACTCAGAGTGCTAAGTAAACAAAATCTGCAAGACATCTATTTTCTAGCTTCTATTCCCCTTGACATCTGTCCTGAAAGATTTGTATAAGAAATGTTAAAGTCTTTTTGGCAAGTGCATAAAAATTATATGATTCAACAAATGTATCACATGCCTCTTCGGGCCAGGCATCGTGCTAAGTGCTGGAAATACAAAAGAAACTGGGGCAAGGAAGTGCCGTATATTCGTGGCAAAGGCACACGCGAGAGCCAGACACGACCAGCTTGTGTAAGAAGGGTTTTAATAGATGCCTCTGGAAAGTGTCATGGGAACTCAGAGGAGCAAGCAAGTTCAGATATGTGAACTTTGAGTATATTTTGAAGAACTGGCAGAATTTTGCCAAGCAGAGGACAGAGAAAAGGGCACTGTGGGTAGAGGAAATAGCATGTTGCAAGGGCAGGGACATACGAAAAATGACATGCCATGTTTGGGGACGAACAAAACTTTTGATGTGATCACAACATAATGTTGTGGAGTTGAGTAATGGTGAGGGATTTGGTGAAACAACTCAGCAGAACTGATTCTAAAAAGTCTTAAATGCCATGCTAAGAAGTTAGGACTTTATCCTATAGGCTGGGAGAAGTCACCTGAACTTCTTCATCAGACGAATTACATGATCAGATTTGGATACACACGTATGTAATGAACACTCATGTTTCCATCACCCAGTGAACAACTATCACCTCGTGGGTGAGGTTGGGCAATGCTTCATACAGTTTAGAGCAATTTGCATTTCTTTTTCTATGAATTTTCTGCAGATCAGTTCTTGGCCTTTTTCATCTCAGTTTTTAGAGGTTCTTTATGTATTAGAGATACCTTTGTATTATATATTAGCATTACTTTCTGGTATATACATTGCAAATATTTTTTTCCTCAGGCTGTCATTTGTATTTTTTACTGTGTGTATGGTATGCTATATTTTTACTGCAGAAAAAATGTTAATTTTATATAATATAATAAAATTTGTCAATCTTTTCTTTTATTGCTTCTAGATTTTGAGTCATATTTAAGAATGTTTCTATACCCTGATAATAAAGAAATTCACAAGCGGTTTTTCAAATATATGCATGGTTCTTTTTTATACCTTTGATTTAAATATATGATCTGTTGGGAATTTATCCTGGCTTATGGTATAAGAAATGGATCCAATTTAATTTTTCTCCATATGGCTACCCAGGCATCACAACAACATTTATTTAAAAGTCCATCTTTTACCCAGTGATGTGTGATGCCACCTATACTGAATTTCCATATGCAATTGGATCTATTTCTGGATTTTCTATTTTTCCGTTTGGTTTGTCTGCCTATTCAAGGGGTAATATCAAATTATTTGAAATATAGAGGTTTTATAGTACTGTAAACAAATCTGATACGATTATTTCTCCCATTCCTTAAGTTAGGGAGAAATGACATCTTTATGATACTGGTCTCTCTCTTCCCTTCCCAGATTGATATGTCTTTCCATTCATTAAGATCTAGTTTTTTTCAAAAGTAATTTCCAGTTTTGTTCATATAAGTTTTGGACATTTCTTGTTAAGTTTATGTTAAAGCCTTTTTTCTCTTTTCTTATTTTCTATCACAAATGGGGTTTTCTCTTTAAATATATATTGTTTTGTTTATACACATATGTTTATGTATGGGTTTATAAACATATATACATATATGCTATTAATTTTTATATCCTTATTTTAAAACTTTTTACATTATTCAAATTCCTTTATTGATTACTGTATTTTTACATGGATTCTTTGAATTTTCCAGGTATATAATCATATCTTCTCTTAATAAATATAGTTTTATCTCTTTGTTTCCTATTAATGTTCCAGAATTACTTCCTCATGTCTAATTGCATTGGTTAGTATCTGCAACATAACGCTAAATATTATAAATATGGTAGGTACCCTTGTTCTTGACTTTAGAGAAAAAACACTACAACATTAAATATTAAACATTAAAGTCTTCCCAGCTTTTGGGATGAGGCAAGTATATTGTAATACACTAAGGAAGTTTACTGAGTATTTTTAATCTGAATGGGTGTTACATTTTTGTTTAGTGTATCTACTGCTTCTATGGAGATAATCACATGATTTTTCTTCTTAGTTCATTAGTATAATGAGTTATAATAGTGGATTTCCTAATATTGGATCACTCTTACAGTCTTCAAATAAAACCAATTTAGTCATACCTATTTTTTAAAAACTGCTGTTGGATTATTTTGGTTAATATTTTAAGACACAGATTTGTGTTTTAAAGATAACTTCTGGCAAATTTTGATAGAAATTGTGGAGAGAAATCTAGGCAAGAAATTACTGATGTGATAGGAGTTAACTAAGATAGGAGTTACTTGTAATTTCTCTGTTTCATGTCAGCCTTCCCCAGTACTGTATACTACCCATCTTCTTCATTGCTCTGTCTGCAGATCCCATTACAGTTGACAATATATTTCCTCAGTGAATAAAAGAGGATGGATTAACCAGAGGGAATTAATCACCCCAGGTGATATTTACCAGGTAGAGGCAACAGGATATAGAGACTGAATAAAGGTGAAAGAATAGATTAGAGAGATAAAATTAGATAACATTATTGCTATTAATAACTTAAGCAGGGAATTTAAGAAAGAGAACTGATTTACGGGTGGTAATATATTGATTTGTAAGATTTAGATCTATCACTTTAAAGTTTCTTTAAAGACATCTGAGTGAGGACCTCCAGTGGATATCGCTCTATTTTCTGAGAAAAAGTCCTAGATGGAATCCTTATTAGGTCCTTACTTTTTGCTACACACTGTGCTAAGTACATTACATGAATCTAACTTAACTATATCTAAGGATTATTATCATTCTCAAATTCCAGGACAGAAAATTAAGAGAATGAGGTTACGTAATTGATTAATATCAGCTAACCATTAAGTGGTCAAACTAGTGTTTGAGCCCAGGCAGCCTAATGCCAGAACTTAAATATAATCCCTGTGTGATGTTTCTCCTGGGATTGGGAGAAAACCAATTATTCAATGTAGTTGGAACACTGGGAATAAATTAAATGCTAAAAAGTGGGTAGAGCAACAGTGAAGAGAGATAAGAAAAATGCTGAGAGCAAAAGAATTCAAGAAGGCAGAAGAGGAACCCAGGGGAGAGACTGAGAAGTGGCAGGCAGAGAGGTGGGAGGAAAACCAAGGAAAGAGTGCATATCATGGAATGACAAAGGAAAGAGTGTCTGGAGTGATGGAGCGTTCCAGTAGGGAATATGGTTTATTTTCTGACTCTGACTCTTTATTTTTAAATTCCGAAATTTCCCAATATATTAATTCCTATTTTTTCAGTATTTACCCTCCCCCAAAAAAGATGCTTGGTGTGAAATACTGCAGAATATCCACAGCTATCTTAATGAAATGTTCACAAAATTATCAAACGGAAAAATTCCCTTTATCGTAACTGAAGATTAGTATATTATCTTAGGAAAATTATAAATTTACAAAGGTTCGTATTTGCTTAAATGTATTTCAAGTTATCATTCAAAATGTAAGTAATATGCAATTCCACAAAAGGAATTTGGTTAATTAGAATTATAATCTCAGGATTCTGGAATTCAATTTTTATACTTGGGAGACAAAATTAAACACTGCCGTATTACATTATTCTAACAGCTCAGGTTTCTTCCTCCTCACTGTACTCTTCAATTGGAACTGCCATATAAGGAATAAATAACCAAAATAGTGATCAAATGAACAAATAATTTATCAAAGTTTTTTTTAACGTGATATAACAAGTTTAACATAGCAGTAAATATATTAGCTTTGCTTTGTGATCTTTAAGTCACATCCTTCTTTGTAAGATATAAGATGTAGAATCACTGTGGTTATCAGTTTGGCCTTGGTTGAAAACATTCCAGTACAACATTGCCATTCATCTTCATAGTCATTTAAGTGCAATTTGTTACTCAGTTTTGTGATTTAATTTTATATTATATGGAGTTGATTGCCTTCTGAATCATCCATCTTGTATACATATAGGGGAAAGCTTTAATCCTTCCATCTCCAGGCAAGGAAAATAGTCATAGAAATCAAGACCTCAGAATGAGTTCTTCAAGAGCAGTAAGGACGAAGAGGATGAATCAATAGGATTTTATGTTTCCACAACTTAAAATTTTAAATGACTTTATAACCAGTTTCCTTTCATGAAAGGCTTTGTTGACTACGGTAACATCTGCCATCTAGTGGCTGACTTAAGCTATTATATAATGAACTAGAAAATTTTATTTTTATGTAAATAATACAGGGGAGGGCAAAATGTTGGTCATTGTAGTTCATCTACATTTTTTATGTTGCCAGCAAAGTAGGAAACGTACAGATTTTTATTTAACAAACTATTTTTTAGGGTCAAATTTGATCTAATAATAAGTTACTCCGTTTAGTGTAGGTATCTTCAAAGTAAAGGAGAAAAATAAAAACAGAATGAAAAGAAAAAGAAGAAAGAAAAATAAAATAGTATTTTTTAACTTGCCCCAACAGAAGTTATAAACAGTATATAATTTAATTACATGTCTGAAATTGTTTCAGTTTTAGGTCAATTCCATTTTATCATTGAACAAATGCTAATTTACTCTTGAAACCTAATTAGAATAAATAAAGCTAATATATTTAAATAAAAACATCACATAAAAAAGAGTGTATAAATCTCCGCCTTTATTTATTACTATTGTTAAACTATTACATACATATACCTGAGCATCTAAACTGGCAGAGTTGACTTTAACTGGATAGTCTCCATGCCAAAGGTAGTGATTGATTTTCTGTCCTTATCTCTCTCAGTTCTCAGCAGCATTTGACATGGTTGACAGACCCTTCCCTCCTCCTGGAAGCGCTTTCTTCACTTGGCTTCCAGGATGCCATATTCCCCCAGCGGGACCAGCTACACAGTTTGCGGGCCCAGAGCAAGATGAAAATGTGGGCTCCCTGGTTCAAAATGCAAGGAAAACAATGCCCTAAGGTAGTAAATCACAAAGCTTTTTCCTTTCTTCCACTGTCTCTTCCTCAGCTTGTCATACTGTTTTTTTTATTTGCTTTCAATGTTGTTCATAAATAAAGAAAAATTTAGAATTTAAATCATCAACGTGAATTTTACCATTCAACTTTATATTATTCAATGCCAGATTTAATGAAAATGTGAGCATTTTAGTCATATGAATTACACAATTCATATTTTATAGCCCATGCATGCATATATATTTGATTCTTCTCAGAACAGTGAAAATGCTGCACAAAACTAATTCAATTATTTTTATTTCCCTTCTTGAAATGCATGCATTCTATCAATACTCTCTATCTTTGGCTAATAAATGAGAAAGGACTGAGAAAGGAAAAGGCTTTATGGGATCCTCTGTCTTTCCCTTTCCCTCTGTGTTACCGTTTTCAGTGTAAGTGGGTGGCTAATACAGGGAAGTAACAAGTAAGAAAGGATAGGATAGGGTTCTTCGGTTGCTCATATTTTAGATTATCATTGCCTTCTGTCTGCTCTGAAAGCAAATTCTGGTTTGAACAGAAAGCACAGCCTCTCGAGGCTGTCAGCACCAACACCACCCCTCATTCTGTTGTAGGTGGAATACGCTTACCTGTACTCGCTTTGAGTTTCACTGCACACCCAACCATCACTGGTCCCCTGGAACTCTGTGCTCACTGAGTATCAGGAATATGAATGGGGTATCAAGGAATGGTGGATACACATACTGTGTGTATCTTCTCTCCTCACTTGCACATTCCATTGTCCCAACAAATTTCATCTACAAAACACAAGTTCAAAGATAAAATTATTAAGAATTGGTGGCAGCTGGGCAACCAAGTATGGGGCCCTTCTGAGTGGGAGGCACAGGTCACATGCCCCTGAACCTGATCCGCTTCCTGGGTTTTCCCCTAGATCACTGGCCGCACCTTCTCAGTCTTCCTCATTGGCTCTAGAATGGTGACTTGGGTCAGCGCTCAGCCTTCTTCTTTTATTTATTTATTCCTCAGGCGATGCCATCTATCCCCTAGGCTTCAAACGTTATCTATGTGCAAATTACTCTCGAATTTGTACTTATAGCCCTCTGAGCTCCAGTTGTACATATCACAGTGTCCTCGGCCTTTCCACTTTGATGTGTAAGGGGCATCATATATCATCTCAATTTCCCCACAAACTTCTGCCTCCTCTGTCATCTTAACTCACTATACACTACTCACTTCATCATCTAAACACAGGACTCTTCTTTGATTATTCTAATTTCCTTACATCTAAATCAAACACAAATCCTATCAGCTTTACCTTTACAATATCTCTCCAATCCACCCACCTGTCTCTGCCTACATGGAGAGAAATCTGAGACATCACTATTTATTTCCAGAACTGCCATCATGGCCTTTTAACCAAACTCCTTGCTTCCATTTGTTTCTCTGCAGATCCTTCTCCACACAATAGAAGGAGTGATTTTTCTAAGAAGGGAATCATTTCACAAACTTTTCATGCTTAAATTTCTTGAATGGTTTCCCAGGATATTTTAAATAAAATCCAAACTCATCATACGACACTCAGATCCTGTCCCTTCCTGACCTTACGTCCTACTGCACTGTACCTGGTCCCTTGTGTTCCAGTTCACTTTGCCTTTTTCTTTGCTGTAAGCACTCCAAGCTCTGTCTCATCTTAGAGCTTCTCCATGTGCTGTGCTCTCTGCCTGGAATACCTCTCCCCACTCCTAACCTTTACATTGCTCACTTTTCCAGCCGCTTCAGCTCTCTGTTCAAATGTTGCCTTCTAGGGATTTTCCTGGCTATTCTACCTAAAATAGCATCCTAGCCCTGCTCCCTAATCTTATATACTCTGCCATTTCCCTGTCTTATCCTTTTCAGAGCACCTAACTCTAACTATACTCCTTACTCATTTGTCTGCTTCTCTGTCTCACGCACCAAGATATAAACTCCAAGAGCACAGGCACTTTGCCATTAAATGCTGTATCTCCAAGGCTTAAAACATGTAGAAAGTGCTGAATATTTGCAAAATGAATAAAGGAAGGGATGCTTTAATCTTTGTATTCCTGGAACGTAGCATAGCACAATGTTTCATTCAATGTAACAGCTCAATAAATATTATATATAATAATATAATAAATACTGTGGAAGGAAGACTTTCCATTTCTCACTTTATTAGTTTGTTAGTTCTATATAAAATCATAATTAGCTTACTTAGCACTGTGTAATTGGCATCTAAAATATTATTTCAATGTTAGATGAATCCTGCCAACATACTTATATTTAAATTAAAAATACATATCTTATTATTTTACTACTATGGCTAAAAACTGCTTTTTATTGGAGGATTAATGGGATTAGGGCTTAAACTGGAAGAATTTTTTTTTTCATGGTCCATGATAAGAATTGTTAGTCTTTTTGTTCTTTTACTCTGATCTACTCTACTAAAAAGGTACACAGAAAAAGTATTTAATTTTCTATTTAGTTGTAATAATCTCACAGGCAAAAGTCAAAATGAGATTTGAATTATGCTTTGTTGACAGATGACTGATTGCCCAATGAATAGCTAAATGACATTTCATTGCTTTTGTTGATAAATATGACATGGTGCTTTCATCTATCATGCACGAAAACTGGTAAAATATAATTGCTATAACTTTTGGAAAACAAGCACTTATAAGATCTCTTTAAGTGCAACAAAGGCAATATTACATCTCAATAAGACTAGCCCTGTTCTAACAGACACTCAGTAAATATATAGTGAGTGAATTTCCATGGCTTTTTCATTTGTAATTCAGAATACACATTTAATGAAATAGCTATTTTATTGTGAATAAATTCAGAGATCTGGAAAGTAAACATAAGAACTTAGAGTAGGTAGGTACAGCTAAATGAGCACAGCTAAAATAAAATTTGTGTTTACTTGTTTGCTTATCTAACAGCAATCTCTTACTGAACCACTACTCCACACTGAATTACACATCTTCAGAAACAGTCACCTTTTTTGGGGTTAAAGTTCAATAGGCGTTTATTAAATAGCTCGTATCTGCAATAAGAACTGTGCTACTACTTGGGAATGTAATCATGAATAAGATACATTTTCTGGTTTCTGAGATTCACAGCCTAGTGGGAAAACTAACAGACACCTTCTTATTTCAAAAAATTACAATATACGGATACAATGGAGATATTGCCAAAATAACAAGAAAGTAACTTGGACTAAATCATCTTGAAGGACAGATAGGACAGTTAGGCTATGAGTTAAGGTATGGGAGAATGTTACAGAAAGGGGTAACAGGATGAGACAAGACACATGTGGCCTGGAAATTTTCAAAATGTTCGTAATTGGTTACCATGCTAAAGGTCTTAGACATCACCCCATAAGCAACATGGAGCCACTGAAGGGTTTGAGACAAGGGGATGACATAGGATAAGGTTATCATAGCACATAAACTTAAAAGTTTATAAAAATTGCTTAGGGATCTTCTTAACTGTGAATTCTCATTTAATACATCTGGTGGGACCTGCATTTCCAACAAGCTTCCAAGTGGTGTGCTGGCTGCTTATTGGTCTGCAGACTACACTGCGAGTGTGAGCATTTTAGGCAACTGTCCTTTAGGAGTACCCCACAGGGGCAAAGATGATAGTATAGGTGAGAGATAATGAGTGTCTAGGCTAAAACAGTGGTAGTCACTAAAGATATTTTGAGGGCAAACTGGAAGAATTTTTTTCCTAACATATTTAATGAAAAAATTTTGAAACACACAAAAATGTTTAAAGTCTTTTACAGTGAGAACCCATATACCCACCACCTAATTCTACAATCGACATTCTATTATATTTGATTTATTCATTTCTCAATCCACTCATCTATCCATCTTTTTATGTATTTCAAGGTAAATTGCAGGTATCAGTATACTCGCCTGCAATAGAAACAATTTAACGTTGATTTAAAATAGAGGTGAAGGAGTGTGGGTTGTTTCTTAAGTTTATGCTTGATGAGGAAGAACGTAGAAATAAAAGGTTATGGGGAGAACTGGGAGATGCTGTGTTGAGTTCAACTCAGTAACACTGAACTAGCGATGGCAATTTAATATATGCGTTATGCATATATACATATAACGTCTATAACTCTAGTTAAATTTGTCAGTTAAAGATACGGACTGGGAATCATTAGCTGGTAGTTAAAATGAGAGGAGTAGAGAGTGCCCAGATGTAGAATGCAGAGACAGAAGAGAAGAGGATCAAGGATGATATTTTGGGGAAAATGACATTTAAGACATGCATAGGGGTAAAAAGATAAAATAAAGGCTAGAAGGGGATTAGGGATATCACTCATATGTGGCATCTAAAAAAGAAAAAGAAAAAAGAGGACACTAATTAATGAACTCATCTACAAAACAGAAACAGACTCGCAGACGTAGTGAACAATCTTATGGTTACCAGAGGAAAGAGGGTGGGAAGGGATAAATTTGGGAGTTTGAGATTTGCAAATGTTAACCACTATATATAAAAATAGATAAAAAGCAAATTTCTTCTGTATAGCACAGGGAACTATATTCAATATCTTGTAATAACTAATGAAAAAGAACATGAAAATGAATATATGTGTATATATGCATGACTGGGACATTATGCAGTACATCAGAAATTGACACATTGTAACTGACTGTACTTCAATTAAAAACAAAAGGATTAGGGAGACAAGAAAATCAGCAGAGAGAGGGACAGAAAATGTTTCCCTGTAAATCTCCTCACTGCTTGGGAATATTGTGGCTTTAAAAATGGTGATATTACACTTTATATTTATGATATGATATAATCTATGCCATATTATATTTATACATTTATAGTTCAAAATGCTGACATTATGCTTTTAGTTAATCTCAACTTCACACTGCTTTATGTACATACCAGCAGGAGTAAAGAGCTGTTCAAAGAAGATCATACTAAGTCACTTTCTCTATTCTCACTTACTGAAATGTGAACAAATGTTCCTTGTTTTGCCTGGAGTAGGGAAGGCAACTAACTGGTCCCCTGACTCTCATTTCTCAGGTAAAAGGCCCTTTTCTCTAAGGGTCATTGACCCACAGACATATGTTTACAGCATAGTGAAAAGTAACTTCCAAATTTAGACCCTTAGGATATTGGAGGTGGTGAGTATAAAGAAAATCTATTTTTACTTTAGATTTAAGAAGGACTCTAAAAATTCATTCAATAAATTATTTTTAAAATATTACATTTTGGTTCCACATTATGGCTATTTAATGGAGAAAGAAAGAGTTAAAGTGGGGAAAATATGAGAAAGAATTATGTATGGCAGGAAGGAAAAAAATGGGCTAAATCAAGCAAAAGAAACAGAAGGAAAAAATGGAGACAAGAAAAATAAAAAGTCTTCCCAAGAGAAATAAATTTGTGTTTCGTGGGAGAGCTATGTATTGTCTAAGAAGCCCTAACAAACTTTTCTTATCAAGGACCTGGGAGGCCCTGATACAGCTCTGCTCTGCCGAAATTACTAAATTCTATCATTGTAGCACAAAAGCAGCCAAAGGCAGTAAATTAAAAAAAAAAAGCACGTGGCTATATTTCAATAAAACCTTACTTATAAATCTCAGGCAGCCTTCTGAATTGGCCCACTGGCATATTTTGCTGACTTCTGCATTAGAGCAAAGGTCAACAAGGGGTTCCCTAAACTTCTATAAGGGCCACAGTTGACTCTGTAGCTTATTCTTCGTTGCTGTTCGGTTTTTTGTTTTGACTTTACAACCCTTTAAACATAAAAAAACATTATTAGCTACAGGCCCTACAAAAAGTAACTCTGGGCCAAATTTGGCCAGTGGTCAGGGGTTTGCCTGGCTGCTGTCTAGTGCACACACCTTTCTGTGTTACTTGATTCTAATTTGATGGGAGGTATTTTGCAAATCCATGCATTGTAAATAACTGATACAGTGCAGGATAATTTTTGTCTGTAGACATGACACAAAAGTTCTGTTCCATAGAGGTCCAACTGACTTCCCTCACTCACTGTAGAAGAAGCTAGTTTTGCTTCTATTTGCATGTTCATTTTAATAATCCTGATTTAGAAATATATCTGTTCTTTAGATTTCCCTTTGAATTGACTGTAACATCTTACCAGTTTCACCATTAATGTGTTAAAAAAATTTAAACACATGTTCATTTTAAAATCTGAATGAGAATCATGATTTTAATTTTTTTTTAATTACCCTTTGAACACCGGCATAACCCTTATTTCCCACAACACCTCCCAGGCTTCCACTAGAGGCCTCAGTAGTGGGAGTGGATTTCACCAGCTACCTTGAATCTCACCTTTTACAGCTCTATCCATTCCCTGACACCTTCCTCCCTGACTAATACCTGGTCACTCCTCCACAAGCCCCACCTCAATCCAAATTATTTGTTTGAAAAACCATCTCCTTCTAACCTTTGATTTAAGATGGCCTTTTCTTTTGTATATATGCACAAACTTACAAATTTCAATTTTGGGAGAGCAAAGATTATTGTGACAATTTTCAAAAATCTTGACAATGAAGTAAAATGGAACTTAAGACCCACTTTGACTTGGGAAGTGAGTAATCCCACCCCTGGGTCTATGTAATGACTTAAATGCCCATATACTTATGGACTATTATTCAGAAATAAAAAGGAACAATGGCCAGTACAGACAACAATATCAGTAAACCTCAAATGCATTGTAATAAGGGAAAGAATCCAGGTTCAAAAGTTACATACAGTATGGTTATATTTTAGTGACATTCTGGAACATGGAAGACTGTAGGTACGGAAAACAAATCACTATTCACTAGCAAATGGAGGTGGGGGGAAGAGGTTGGCTACAATGGTACACAAAGGAAATTTTGGGAATAATAGAACTGCTTTCCTCTTGACTGTGCTAGTGGTTACACGACAGTATGTGTTTTTCAAAATTCATATAGTAGTCAAAATACATGAAGTTATTATACAGAAATTATACCTCAATAACCTGACTAAAAATCTATCACTGTCTGTATATTTACTTTCCTGAAAAATGAAAATTTAACTTTTTAAGTTGGAAAGTGATACCTAAATATACAATTTACCACAAAAATAAAATACAATTTAAACTGATTTAAAGATTTAAGTTATAGCCAAAAGAAATACTCCACTGTCTTTTCCCTAGCTTACTGAGAGTTTTTTTTTTTTTCATCATGAATGCTGTTGGATTTTTTCAAATGTTTTTTCTGCATCTATTGATTTGACCATGTGACTTTTCTTCTTTATTGCTGGATTCAATTTGCTGATATTTTGAGAAATTTTGCATCTATGTTGCATCTATGTTTATGAGAAATACTGGTGTGTGGTTTTTTTCTTGTAGTGTCTTTGTCTGGTTTTGGCATTAAGGTTCATGCTGGCTTCATAGAATGAGTTATGAAGTACTCCCTCTGCTTCTGTCTTCTGAAAGAGATTGTCCAGATTTAGTAAAATTTTTTCCTTAAATGTTTAGTAGAATTCACCAGTGAACTATCTGGCCCCTGGTACTTTCTGTTTCAGAAGGTTATTAATTATTGATTAAATACCTTTAATAGATTTAGGCCTATTCAGATGGTTTATTTTCTTCTTTGTGTGACTTTTGGCAGATTATGTCTTTCAAGGAACTGATCCATTTTATATAGGTTATCAAGTCTGTGGGCATATAATTGTTCATATTCTTTTATTATCCTTTTAACATCCATGAGATCTATGGTGATGTCCCTTCTTTAACTTCAGACATCAGTAATTTGTGTCCTCTCTTTTTTTCTTAGTCTGGATAAAGGTTTATTAATTTTAATAATCTTTTCAAAGAAACAGCTTTTGGTTTTATTTTTTAACCACACTAAATTACCAAAGATGCCCAAATAACAATGCTTTCTCACCTCCAGTGTTTTGCCTTTGCTGTCTCTTCTCTGGAAACACTCCTGTCCTTTTCTTCGTCTACCTGACCCCTGCTGAACTCCCAGTGTTGGCCTACAGGCCAGCTCTTTCAGAAAGTCGTCTCTAACTCTCCACCATCCCAATGCACTGTGTCCCTTCTAAGTGATTCCATACTGTTCTATGGTTACTTTTGTTATAGCACTTTCCATGCTAATTAATAATTTCCTGTTACTTTTTTCACCTTTGCAATGTAAGTTTCTTCTTTAAAAAAATCTAACTTGTTTACTACTGTATTTCTGTCACTTAGCACAGTGCCCAGCATACACAGTAGAAGCTAAATGCATTTTATTAATGAACATGATAGAATTTTTGATCATCTGAAAAATAGTTTAAGTTTAGGTGAAAGCTGTTTATAACAATTGATTTATCCTATGATTTAATAATCGATGACCATTCAGCATTGTGGCCTTAGTCACCGTATTTACTGCTGTCAAACTTTGCCATTGGAATATGGGATGAACAATGAATCCTATTGAAGAAAATGAGAGTAAATATAATTTGATTTTTGTTTGGTATTTACTGTAATTCTTTTTAATCACTTCTCTCAGAGCTGTCAGGCTACATAGTGATTTCAGTTAATTAAAATGATTTCAAATTCAATGAAATTACTTGATGCTTTTAGACATTTCTACCAGGTATCTCACATTAAAACAAGAAAAATGAAACTTAAAAGCAAGGCATTCAACACAATAAAGCCAGAAATGGAGTCTTATTGTTAGGGATTGTCAATAAGCACTTAATAGTGATTTTACTTATAAAGAGAGGTGAATTGAATTCAAAAGGAAAGTAACAAAAACATTATGAGTTTTCAGGAATAAGCTGTTTTTTACAAGTATATGTGACATATGCCAACATCAGTATATTAACCAAAATTTGGAAATTAAAAACTAGAGTGCCATAACAGTATAGAGTATACAGTGGCTTCATTTAATGTTGAACATTTGTTAATATCCTTTCCCCTGAAGAAGCAACTCATTATGACTGGGAAACATCAGTAATTTTAACAGGCATCAGTAAAACAAAGGAGAATCCTTAGCACACATCATATATTTTTTGCAAATGAAAAATTTTAAAAGTGGGTTTCATTGACATTTGGCTGGCCGCCATTTCTACTGTAGAGAGTATAATCTTTAGAACTTACCAGTTAGCATGTGTTAGGCTAAAAAAGATGATGTATGTATGAGAAAGATTCTAATATTCCAAGAATCAGCAGTGCCATAACATCAGATTTGGGGCAACCCCAAATATTATTTAGTTCACTCTCTCACACCTTTTAACAGAACCATCCTGTACTCATATTTTAGGTCTCCAGAACTGAGCTGCTAACTTACCCCATTATTTATCTGAAAGCAAGAAAGCTTTTCTTCATATTTCACATAAATCCCTCGTTTACACATGATGTTATCACACCGTAACACGTGAGTTATATTGGTATGACATGCCCTATGGCCCTCTGTGAGTTTCAGGATGATAAATCTGCTAAATAAAGAGAATGTTCCTACTCCATTACACACACTGCAGCAGACTGTTTCCTTCTTAGAATGGACTCCAAAACAGTGACTCCCAAAGACCCAAAGATGGGTTAAAGTTAGTGTCAGCAAAGCCAAGGGTAAACTGGGAAAATATAGTAGAGTTTCATAAAGAGACATTTTTTTGAGACATTTTGTTAATTTAAAGGAATATTCTTTAAGATAGTGTTTTTCCTCTTTGGGTTACTTAATAGATCTTTTAATTTTAGAAATGATGATGAAAGTATATAGTATTTTTGTTGTTTTCAGTTACCATATTTGGGGAAAAATTATCAATTCAATGGCAATTCATTAATTAAAAATTTTTTTTCACGTTATAAAATACTCAAATTGGAAATTGCTGTTTTACAATATGACTTTGCAACATGAACTACTTTAAAGTAAGTTAATTTTTAGATTAAAAATTTGTATTTTATATATATAAACATACACATGCAAATATACATACATGTTTATATAATTACGACAGAAGATTCTTCATCAAGCAAAGATCATTTAAAAAGATCTAAAATGACAAAAACCTAACTCATCTCATACTTTCTATTAATCATTATTGTCTAATAACAATTTCTTCCAGTTTGAGTTTAGAACTCTCCTAGTCTGTTTTACAATGGGTGCTGCTCAAGTCCTCCGTCTGCCTATTTCTCTTTGGAGGTAAGATCTTATTCTCTCCTAACTAGAAAAGTCATCTCTCAAAGAACTTCCAATTCACTGGTTTCCTAGCACCACTGAGTACCTATTGTGTGCCAGACCCTGGCCAGGTCCTCAAAATTCTGTTACACTAAGCTTCACACCACGGGAAAAAGAAAGGGCAAAACTTTAATTTGTCTCCTATTTGATCTTACAAGGAAATGGATGCTTTTTCCATGATTATTTTCTCCCCAGGAGAAGAGAATGTGAGGCAGGATTCATACGTCTGTCTTAGAAATACACCATGAAATTTTCCTCAGCTTTTCCCTTGATTTCCGATCAGTTATTCATTACACAATTATAGGAAAATATACATTTCTTTTTCTGAAGATTACAGGTCAATCAGTGGGGAACGAAAGCGAATTCTCACTCAAAGAAGGCTCTTGAAATGCTTTCCGTAAGATGCCTGTGGAAATACACAGGCGTTTCCCAACGGTGACACTATGAAGTATTCTCCAGCTTAATGACCGCCTCCCAGCCGTGGACTGTCTCCATCTTCCGTATCAGAAGGATGACTTTACACCCTTGTACTGTTGCTCATTCATTTAACCAATACTTACTTCAAGCCCATGATATTCTAGTCACTGTGTTTGGCACAAGAGATAACAAGGAGTGAATGATATAGACAGGGAACTTACTGCAAAGATCAACATGCAGGAAAAAATAGAGGAAGGCTAGTTAGCTGGTCGTTTGTACATGTTTTTAAAATTTTGGTAGAGGTATTTAAGGTTGTCCCCAAGTAATCTTGTTTGGTGGGTACTCCTTATTAGGCACCGTCTTCAAATCTACCCTCTTCATCTCATGCTTCACGTCCCTGGTGCTTCTGCTCCTCCCGCTCT
Organism: Camelus bactrianus; assembly: GCF_048773025.1. Lineage (NCBI taxonomy): Eukaryota > Metazoa > Chordata > Mammalia > Artiodactyla > Camelidae > Camelus > Camelus bactrianus. The sequence goes on along the minus strand of NC_133539.1, from coordinate 84,093,784 downwards.
GGTTTTGGAAATCGGTCTGCCCTTTCCTGGTACCATATCCCGAGTTCATTTTCCCCACCAGGCCCTGGTTCCCATTTCCATGGAAACTGCTAATACCTAAGAAGCTTCTATCAATCCAAGTCTTACATGCAGAAATCTATTTATAAAATAGATAAAAGCACAACTCTGCCTGAAATGTTGAAGGGGGTGAGGGAGCTCGGGGGGATCACTTTGCCTATCGAGGGCTGCAAATCACCAGGAATTTCATGATAAAGTCTGATAAGTCAAAATACATCAGGAGGACCTCTAACAAATACACAGGTTCCTTTTAGAAGGGTTTTCTGAGTATCAAATACCCAGTGGTTTTTCAATATTTCTAAATAATGCATCCCTGTAAAGAAATAACGTATATGGAACTCCCATGTATATAACAGATTAAAGCAGCAGTCCATTCATTTAAGTTCATTTTAAAGCTCAAATATACATTACTTATAAAGACAATCAGTGAGAAAAGCAGGGCTGTCTCCATGAGCACAGGAATTTGAGACTGAGGCTTATAAATGGCTGCTGTAGTTTTATTCTACTTCTGTATCATTTTATTTCTCTTCTCTTTCTGCTTCCTTTCTCCTTATCCTCCTGCTCCTCCTTTTTTTTTTCTTCCTCTTTCTCTGTGACTCTCTCTCTCTCTCACACACTCTTTTTCTCTGTGTGTGTGTATGATTGACATATAATAAATTGCACACATTTGAGGTATATGATTTGGCAAGTTGTGACATACGTATACACCTGTGAAACCATCATCACAATTAAGATAATATACATGTCCATCATCCAGAAATGTTCTCTTGTACACCTTCATAATCCCATTCTTGCCCTTTCCCTATTCCCTGCCTCATTCCCAAAAAAACACCAATCTGCTTTCTGTCACTATAGATTACATTTTCATCATTAGTTAATTCCTTTTTATGCTGGGTAATATTCCATAACTTTTAATCCATTCACTTCTTCTGTTTAGACATTTGGTTTGTTTCCAGTTATTGACTATTGCAAGCAAAGCTAATTGGACATCAATGTATAGATATTTGTATGGCATATGCTTTTATTTCTCCTGGGTAAATAGTTAGGAGTCGAATGAATGGGTCTAAGGTTAGACATATGTTTGACTTTTAAAGAAACTGTCAACCTGCTTTCCAAGTTGTATCATTTTACATTCCCACCTGAAGTATAAGAGAGTTCCAATTTCTCTACACTTGGTATTTTAATTTTAACCATTCCAGTGGGTGTGCAATGGTGTCTTGTTGTGGTTTCAGTTTGCATTCCCTTAATGACTGATGAAGTTGAGCACCTTTTCATGTGCTTATTCACCATATGTACTTTGGTCAAATTTCTGTTCAAATATTTTGTCCATTTTTTTCTGTTCCTCTCTATCCTTTATTACTATTCAGAGTTTTAAAAAAGAAATTCTGGATATATTATATGTGTTATCTGCAAGTATTTTCTCCAAGTAGTTTTTGTCTTTTCGTTCTCTTACAAGTGTCTTTCAAAGAACGTAAGTTCTTAACTTTGATGACGTCTAGTTTATCAATTTTTTTCTTTTATGGATAACACTTTTTGCTAGCATTCCTTGGTGTGTGGCCTCTTTCCATCTTTCCAATGGCTGGCAAAGTCTTTCTCTGATACTGATTCTCTTTCCTCCCTCTTGTATTTAAAGACACTTGGGATTACATTGGGTCCACCTGGATAATCCAGAAAAACCTCGTTGTCTTGAAGTCAGCTGATTCACATCCTCAATTCCATCTGCTAACTACTTCCCTTTTTCCATGTGAGGTAACACAGCCCCATGTTCCAGGTATTAGGAGGTGGACATCTTTGAGGGACATACTATTCTCTGTAACACAGGAAGGATTGTGAATCCTTCCATTTAATGACTCTGCTTTGTTTTATAAGACCTTAAGATTTCCCTTTCTCTTCTTTTTCTCTCCATCTCCCAATTTCCCAAGGGAAGTTCTCACTTACATTTTGCCTTTTTTCTCTCCCAGAAGTTATGTGTTTCAAAGATTCCATTTTACATCATGCCTGTGTCTCTATATCTTGCATCTTTGAAGTCTTTTTCCTGTAGTCCTTGCTCTGATGTACCTGGATACTTTTACAATATTTTCTATTTAGACTGGAGTTAATCTTTTTAGTGACAGTTTTAGATCTACTTTGGACTCCGTCCCTTTTCTGCCCTTTCCACAATTTTTCTCAGACTGCCTTTGCTTGCCCTAAAATGTTTCTGTATAATTAGGCTGGGGCTGGCACATGAAAGACACACTCAACTTTTTTTTTATTCATAGCTATTTTGAAATTTTAATACTCTCTGTTCTCAAGTTCTGCTGAATACATGGTTTTTGTGTAGATATACTTCCCATTTTGTATCATTTTTGGAGGAAGTATTAGGGATCTGGTAACTAGTCTGTTGCCATCGTATTAAGTTACCCACAAATTCTATCTTTTGTTTTGATTTCACAATATTGAGAAAATACTTCATCAGACAGAGAAGTACTTGTAAATGGTAGTCTTTTTTTACTAGCTCACGTTCCAAATTTGGGATACTTTTTCTTTTAACTGGTCCTGAAGCTTAAGAAAAAATAGAAGGATTTTTTTTTTTTAAAGTGAATTTTTTGACAGCATGTACCAACTGTTTAGTTGTTCTTAGCTGATATTAGTCAACTTGGAAGTTGTCAAAAAACCTTAGCCAGTTTGAATCTTGACTGTTTTGGGGACGTTTCAAAAGTACTTTTAATTTTGAGATATTACTTCTTTTTTTCTAACATCAGATACATCAGTGCCTTGTAGTTCCTTGTAAAGGTGCTGATCCTTTGTTTGTGAGACAGGTAACCACTGAAATGTTTGATCAGAAGAATGATTTTTATATTAACAGAATCACTCTGGGTGCTGTGTTTGGGGATAAAATGTGGGAGGTATGGCCTGAAACAAGACCACTGAAGTATCTGTTGTAATGATACCATTAAAAGAAAATATGGGGTCTCATAATAGCTATGGAGTGGGTGGATGGTCAGATTCTAAATATATTTTGAAGACAGAGCTTACAGGATTTCACCTGAGATTGGATGTGATGTTTGAAAGATGTTAAGAATGATTCCATGATTTTTGGTTTGAATAGATGGAGAGTATTAAAGGGGCTAATCTGGATAGGAATTTATTTTTGGAATATTAAGACTGAGGTGACTATAAAACATCCAGAGGAATTCAAGTTGGCAGGTAAATATATAGATCTGGGATCTGAGAGAGAGAGAGGGGTCTAGGACGCAGTTATAAATACTGGAATCATTAGCATATAAATTGTTTTTAAAGCCATGAGACTGGGTAAGATCATTAATGTAGTGAGTTAAGAGATAAGGAAGTCTGAAGACTGAGCTGTGGTATTAAGCGATTGGGGAGATGAGTAGAGAATAGCAAAGGAGATCATAAAGTAGAAAGAAAACTAGTGGAGTGTGAGATCCTAGAAGCCAAATGAAGAGGGTGCTTCAGGGAGGAGACAGTAACTCGATGTTTCTAATGCGGTGGATAGATCAAGGAAATGACCATTGAATTTAGTGACCTGAAAGTCAATAGTGGCCTGTCAAATGTAGTTTCAGTAAAGCAGTGGAGTGAAAACATTACTTGAGTTGAAGAGAGACTGGGAAGAGAACTGGATGCAGCAAGCATAGACAATACTTGCAAAGCTTTTCCCACATGTTGTAATGGGTATAAAGCAATGGGATGAAGCTGGATGGAGAAGTGGACCAAAGGGTGTTTTTGGTTTTCTTTCTGCTTTAAATGAGGAATATTACAACATGTTTGTATCTCTGTGGGAATGATTCAGTAGAGAGAAACTGACGATGCAGAGGAATTTGTGGATCAATGGTCTTGAATAGAGATAAAGGAATAGGATCTAGTTCACAAATAAAGATAGAAGCACTGATGTCACCCCTGTTAATGAGGAGAAAGCAGAGCAAACAGGCAGGTAGATGAGAGTAGGTGGATAAACAGATGATGGTGCCCTGTAGAATTTCTTCTCTGATTGCTAAGTGAGAGTGAGGATGGGAGCAGAGATCTTGGAAGTCAAAAAAAAGAGGAGAAGGTGTGAGAATCATCTGGGACACTGCATCTGAGGATTCCAGCAAAGTGAGATTCGAGACACTGGAGTACGAACAGCTTTTGCCCAAGGGGGTGGAGGTATGGGATATAGTTGTTTTGGGCTAGAAAACTAAAAAGATATATTAAGACCAGATGTGATTTATTTATCTTATCTGATTCATTTTGGGATAATATTGGTCTATAATTTTTGGACTTGGGAAATCCTGAGGATGCTTAGAAAAGGCAGCGGGAAAAAAATGTCTAACGTTTGGCATCTCTACTCCTATCATGGGAGAAATAGTCAGAAAATTTGAGGTGTAATATTTTAGATATTTGATAGTTTTTTTAAACTTACACTAATCTGAAAAGAAACTAATCAATTTGTGGATCTTTATCAAATATGTCAAATTATATTTTTTTAGCATAGAAGGTTTTTATGCTAAGTTTCAGCCTCAAGCATTTTGAATGGAAAATTAAAGTTCTTAGAGGAACTTAATGTGAAGGAGAATATGTTTTCATTCTTTTGATATGAGATACATCTATAAGGTTACTGACAATTTTTAGTCTATGGATGGATTACCACTACACGGAAAAAGGAATGAAAAAAAAAAATAATGCCTTTTCCAAGACATGCCAGATATCTTGTTTTGAATAAAATGGTTTCCCAAATGTCTTGTTCTCTGAAGCAGTAAAAACTATGAAAGTGTTTACTGTGCTTTTGGCAAACGACAAATTCTCAGTCCTCAAAAGCACAGCTAACATTTTTCCATTTGGGGGAAGTATGCATGCAAGCAGCAGGTTTAGAGAACTTTTGTTTTATCAGCTTATGAAGTTAAAAATTCACAACCCTATCTATACACACAGTAGGCATTCTGAGCAGACTTGTTGGACCAATAAGTGAGTATACAATACAATATAATATTCTCTCCCTTTTCTGTGACAGGTTGTAAAAATTTGCTTTGAAATGAAAATCTACTATTTCTTTTCTTGTGTTGAACAAGGCAGAATTCCTGATCTTCAAAGTGTTTTATTTGTACAAGGTTCAAACTGGAATTAAATAACTTCTCTTTTGCTCCATCTGCTTGCTCTGAAACTACAGAAGAGAAGCAAGAAACCAAATACTGAGGGATATATTGCAGGAGTATCACTTCAACTAAACCCAAGCCACATTGCAAACAATTCAAGAAATAATAGAGCTGAAGACAGGAAACTTTTCAGGGATGCTAGGGCCGTCTGTTCCCTCTGCTATAATTTATGGTTTATGTAGTCAAGGTTCAATTCTGCTATAGTTTAGGCAACTCCCTGGAAACAATGATCACCGTTACACTGCTCTAGGAGCACAGGAATTCCTTTGATGAGTGCTAAGAGATTGGTAACAATATCTCCTAAAGGGCCAGGTTGCTAGGTAACAGCTTGTTTCCTTGGTCACAGTGAATACATGGAAGACCCCCAAAAGAGGCTGCAGATTCTTGGTGGACAGCTCTCACTGCCCCTCCTGGGAGCAGGATGAAAAATGTCTTCAGAAAAATAGCTTTGTGAAGGCCAGGGGAACTTTACGCACCAGCAAGGCATGTCCGAAAGGTAAGCAAGTGAAATGTTAAAGGTAGCCTTAGTCATTTCTTAAGAAAAACAAACAAACATAGGTAGTGTTCCTGGATTAAATTTCATTTGAAAATGTGAAATCATGCAACCTGTGTTACTGATGATGATTGCCGGGAGAAAGAAGCCACTTTCCCCCCGATACCAGGCGATGCAATTCAGGCGATCATTGCTGTAACAGAGAACCGGACTTACTATCTAGCAGCAGTAAGCTTTATAACTACACCGGGCATGTAGTTTCAGAGAGCATGTGTGAATTTCAGGGGGAGAATAGATAAAACAGCCAAAAGGAAATGTCTGTTAGTTAATAGCCATTAGTTATGAGTTAATATTAGTTTGTATCTATTAGTTACATTTAAATGAAATTACTACCACAAAACAGGACTTTCACTAGCTCAATAAAGCCACAAAACAGATTAAATAAGAGGCCAAAACCCAATCCTTGTTTCCTCACTCCTAAATTTTACAGCTGTTTCATAAACGTTTCTCAGAGCATGTAGACAATATACAATTAGGGGAGTTGTAGGTTTTTTGAATTTTTTGTTCTGATATTGGTGTTTTAGTTGGCTCTCATCTTTAAAAAAGTGAGATTTTCACCTTCAGTTTTCAGGATGAAATACACTGTAGCTTCATGCGTATGTGAAACTTATTTATAGCTTCCTAAATTTACTGACTATAGTTAAAGATCGGAATCTTGCTTAGGGGTTTAGACACGAAGCAGTTCTGTAACAGAAGTTTTATTTTTGTTAGCAAAATGTGTACATCTCAAGCAGTGTCTGGGTGTTACATTGATTTTTATGTTAAAAACTGTGTCATAATTGGAAGTGGGAATGTGAAACAATAGTTTTTAAATGGGTGGAAGTTCTGTGAATAATTATAAGCTTTATTTTTTCCTACTTGCTGGCACTCTTTAAAACACTGTACCAAGAGGAAGTCTATTTGTCAGCTCTGTGAAAAGACGATCTTTATGATCAGTATTATTATTTTCAAACTAGTGCATTTTTATAAAACAATTTTAGAGACAATGTAAAAAAGGATGCCCAGGCTACGACTTAAATTTTAATCTTCAAATTTTGAAGGATGAAGGAAGGAAGGAAGGGAGGAGGCAAAAAAGGAGACAGGTATGGAAGAAAGAAAAAGAAAAGTTTTCTTAGTGCCAGTATTTGTTCAATCACATTTCTGTACAACATGAAACAAGAGTCTTTGTCATGCTACCTTCCTAACGGGCAATTTCATTTGGAGTTTTACAGTTTTATCTCTGTTCATAAGATCTGCCTAATCATATGTTATCCTTTAGCGTCTATATTCTTCATTTCCATAAGGGATAGTAAGACATTCCTCAAGTATTGAGAACCTTCTAAATACAAGCTATATATGTGGTTACAATAAAGTTCTAAATTTTCTAAATATAATTTTGTAAAGGGAACATAAAGGTATCTCAGGCTATCTTCATTGTTTCTGGTATTTGAATATACCTTTTGTTTCATATAAATGTTAGTGAGCCCACTAGTAGGTATTGAAGTTTCCAAGCTTTCCCTCTAGAGAAGTCTGATACATGTTTGTTCTTTTACTTTTGTTGTACCTTAATTTGGGGGAGTAATTGTGTTTATAAGAAAGCACATGGGGCTGAAGCAACAGGGACAAGCAAAATTTATAAGAATACAGGGTCACATAAAATTAAAATCTGACCTATTCAGGTAGAAGTAAAAAAATGACAATTTTAGTCATATATTTCACAAAATTACAATTTGTTGTTCTATGTTTTTAGCATCAATAATCTAAATGATTTCAGATACATCTGTTAAAATTCTAGGCTTTGGGTACTAAAATTTGGGGGATATCTGTAAAACATACAGTTTTTTTAGAACAGTTCATTGCTATATTACTATTTACTCAATTTATGGGTTTAGTTCTTAATTTAGAGCCATCAGAAATTTGAACGTAATAACTTGGTATACCAAATTTGCCATTTCAGAAACATACACAATATAGTATAGAACAGCTTCTTGATTTCATGAAATCACCTTTCTATTATCCTTCTATTTCTATCTTATCTAGTACTTTCTATTATCTCATCACCATCTCTAGCATGTAGACAGCACAATCAACACCTGTTTTACAAGAGGATAAAATACAGGCACAGACGGGACAGGAATTTTGGATTTTAAAAGATAAAAAGAATGGCCAAAGAAATCAGAGAGGCTAGACCCATATCTCCTTTCATTCAAATTTAATGCTCTAGAGTCCATGGTAATTTTCGTCTCATCAGTACCCTCAGAAGTGCCTGATTTGAACAAAATCCTACTAGACTTGAGAACCTAGCTCAAGATCTGGGGGGAAAAGAAGGATTTGAGGAATTAGGGTGTGTCCTTTGCTTACTGAAGAATACGACTGAGCTTTTCCTTCCTTCTAAATACAAAACTCTCATGATGCAGCACTGAATATAAACAGAACATCCAGAAATGGAGCCGTGCCACTCTGACAACGTGGGTGGGTGAAAGGAGCCCCCTGACCCTCTGGATGATGTGTGTCCAACCCAGCCTCCCTCACTCCCAGAGCTCCGCTTCACCTCGGAAACTAGGCCATCCACCACTTCCTCCTTCACTCTCCTTACAAAGCCATGTAATCACTAACTTGACATTTTAATTAAACAGCACCCGCTGCAGCCGACAATTTATAAGGCTTGCAGATTCGTGATTGTAAAGGACATTGTAATCTTCTGACAAAAGGGGCTCGTGAATGGACAAGTTACATTACTGTTGTTTTCATCCTGCAGTCTCAGCTCACCTGATTCCTTCCTGTTGGCCATTCAACACTTCTTTAAACCAAGGATAGATGGCCAATTCAGATAATGCCACCGATTTTAAGGACACCATAAATCACTCCTGACAAATGCTGTAGTTTTAGCCATGGCACCTCCTCTGTGGCAGTTTTATATTACGGCATTAATAAAATTAATCTCTCCTTCATAAGGGTTTAGATGTGTAATTTATGATAACTGTTTGTTTACTGCAGGCAGAAAGATTAAAAATGAGTAAGCCAATATACCAACTAAACTGCATGTCTCATTTTATTTTCTTTTTGGGAGGGGAGATAGACGGTTTTAAAAACAGTTTGATGTTATTGGGAATGGTGTTCTCATAGGCTCTACTAGTAAAGGCTTACCTTTTGTTTTCAGTAAATAGTCACTGCTCAGATTTACACGTTCTATTAACCACTAGTTAAGTGGAGCAATCAGAATAAGAAAAATCAATATTAATGATTTTCCTTAATAACAACTGCCCCTTAATAAATGATACAGATTTGCAGTTATTTAAAGAGTCACAGAAGCTTATCTGAATCTTATTTGAATCCTAGAAATTAAGAACACTTGGTCATTTACTCATGTGACTTGGACAAGTTATGCCACCTCTCTGTGCCTCAGTTTCCTCATCTATAAAATCAAAATAATACTGTTACTCACTGTTTGGTGATTGTAATGATTACATGAGTTAATCTATATAAAGTTGTTAGTACAATGCCTAGCACACAGCAAGGATTCAATAAATGTTATTATACAATTATTATATTGGTAATAGTAACATCATAGCAATAATGTTACAAAACAGAACAGAAAACCTTTTCACTCAGGCAGAGTCCACATTATCTTCTGAATGTTAAAGATAAGGAGCCACCCGAGGTGCTAAGTAACTTGCCTGAGGTCACAGCAGTAGCTGTTGTAGATTCCTAGGGCTCACAATTTTGACTTCAGTGATATGCACATTAAGGCAGATGGAGTAAAGTTTGGGTTAGTTATATAACCTGGAAGATGCCCTATTTTTTTCTCGTCTTTTTTGAACTAAAGGATCAGAAATGATCTTACTTTGTTGATCTTTCTCCCAAAGAAGCAGACCGAAGAAAAACTGCATATGGCATTATGATAGAAGTAACGGAACAAAGAAGATTTTGAGAAAGCCCCAAAGGTTTTACTAAAAGATCCCAGCACACTGCCTTTCAGCACTGCCCTCTGGTGTGGTGCTCAGGAGGAATATAAGAATGTGAGGGGGGGAACCCAGACTCTGGGGACCACAAAAAGATTCACATAGAAAGAGAGTTAGGATAATCATCCACTGGTTAGAATCTTCTGAGAACTTAGTTGAAACTCTAGACCAAATTCAGTTCATTCCATTCGGGGGGTGTGAAGGGGGAAGAACAGAGAGAAATGGTGGGGATGTTAGTTGCTTACTTACTTGTGTTACCCAAGTTTTAATTACCATCTGTTACTAATAAATGTCTAGTAGTAGTCAGGATAACAGCACAAATAGTTCTTCTAGTTTAAACCCCAAATCATCCAATATAAACTAAGATGATGAGATAATTTTCAGTTACTTGTAAACTTGACCTTGAAGCTGTTGCACTTAGTCTTCCAGCAATTCACAAGAAAGATATAGTGAAAACCCAGTCAACGGGACCTTCCTTATCAGATCTTTTGGTTACGTGAACTCACCTTTTCCCGTGCTATGCTCTGATGAGATTCTATAAGCAAAATAAGACCAGTTCTTACACTTAAGGTTAAAAAACGAGTGAGAGAGGGAGACTTCCAGGTTGTTCTATTGAGTCAGCCTCTCACTGTGTACACATCACTGGAGTTTAGAATCACAAAATCAGTCACTGAAGAAAGATTTAGTCATGTTCATTATCCTTATTTTCCCAACTTCATTTTCGCAGAAAACAGCCAGCATATTTTAATAGAGATAAATAAACCCAAAAAAGTCAGTTAGACTTTCAACCTTTGTTCATCTCCTGAAATACTATCCCATTTTGCCCATTTTTTTTCCCCTGATTTTTGGCCCAAACTCTTGCTATAGAAGGCAGAATTTACCTGCTCTGGGAATAATAAATTTTGCACAATGTAATGTTGTTCTTCTGATGTCTGTTAATTTGTTTCGATGGCAAGATATTCTTTGGCAAGTTCAAGAGACAATATCCAACCTATTAAGAGCTGCTCAAGTGGGAAAGATCAGAGAGGGATACATTCTTCTGACTTTTCCACACAACTGAGACCAAATTCTGGATTTGTTATTTAGTGGCAGGTGGAGAAATAATTTTCTCCTTGATAATAGGGCCTAGTTGTTTTATTTTCCCAATGGTACAGTGGTGCTATTTTTAGAATATGATATAATGGCCATGCTCTTCTACTGTAGCACATCAGTTAATAAATGAAAAATGAAAGACATTTCTATTGCACTTCATGAAGGAAATCTCAATATACAAGAGATGTGTCAGTTTCTTGTAAGCAAAATTGCTATAGAGCTACATAATAACTGTGCCATAAAATATAGAATGCTGTCTCAAGATTCTTGGAGCCTGAAAAATGATCTATCAAGAGGAAAAGGAGGCCAGAAATAGACATGATTTTTTATACTTTACATGAAAAACATCTTCAGGTGTTATTTTTAAATTGGCTTAAAACAATGTATAGAACCAATTAAAGAAAGAGAAACATAACTATTGCTGGAGAAAGGGAAAAGTGCAAGGATCACAATGAATAATAAACTGGAGAATTAGTCTAGGGGAGCAAAAATGACATTTTATATCTCAGTGGCATAACAACAGCAATAGAGACCTGAACCGTTGTTAAGTGAAATGTTTCTGTAGTATTTCAGAGAAGTAAAATTGATTAATGAACCTGACTTTTTGTTTGCCACCAATTTGAGGATACATAAGAGGTCTGGGGGAAATTTCAGGGAAAATTTAAGGTCTAGATTAATGGGGAGACCAGTAGGGAGTTTAAGGATGCTTGTTTGTGGCAGATCTGCAGTAGTACCTCTATTAGGAGTGATAATCTATTATTAGGGCTGACTTCCTCATTCATACCCTATAAGCATGTATTTGTGTGTGCCATTAGATTTACTCTTCTTAGCCATGCAGTCAATGCAGACACCCTTACTTTGGGGGGGAAATTTGTCTAAATGACTATTAGCCATGTAAATGTGCTTAGGACTACGACAGAATTCCTAGGGTATCGTTTATCTCTCCTCTAACTGGAAAAGTCGCTGCATATAATTTGTTGTTATTTTTGTTTTATACAATGGAATTTACATTTAAAGACTTTAAGTATTTTTTTTCACTCAGCTCCTCAGGTCAAAACACAAGCAGTCAGGAGATCTGTCCATCTAATTCATCCTACGGCTCCGATCTGAGTGAATCACACACTAGGTCGGCTCTCTCAAGGAACAGAACATTTTACTCACGTTCAGATTCTGGGATATCATCCCTGGTAAATATTTTTAATTAGCCCTTTACATAATGATAAGTTTAAAAAATATATTTTACTATACATTTTAACATTTTTTAATAAGTGTGTAAACTTTTAAAACCTATCTTTGTAATTGAGGGGAAAATGAAAGGGTGATTCTCTCAGTCCCACTCAGAGAGAAAATAGAAAGAAGCTGAGGTGGAGGAAGGAATATGAAGGCGATGAGATGAGTAGAAAAGATAATGACCAGAGAAACAAAAATGGCGCCCCTTCCTTTACCCCACTGATGTCTCCAGTCTAAGATTTATCTTCTTCCTTTCTGGGATGCCCTTTGTCCACAAGATAAAATTTTCTCCTCCAAAACTCACTACTTCCAAGACTTTTCTCTAACCCATCTAAGTGGAATCACATGCGCTTTTTCCTCTTTTCTTTCATTCAAAAATTTTCCACTTATCCTCCTGAATCAAGATGAGTTACTTATATGTCTGCCTCCCAAATTACAGAAAATGAGTTTTTCACGCACAAATGCCATATTTTACTTAACCTCATATCCTCAGTGTCTGACAGGATGCCTGACACATAGCAGGGGTACAATATATATTTTTGAACAAATGAATGAACTGAGATGAAGCACACTGGCTTCAAAAATATTTATTGAACCAATGGATTAATCAATTGGTCCATCGGAATTAAAGAGGAAGAAAGAACAGGGTAAGATACAAATATTCACAATTCCTTTAAGAAGAAAAAACAGTCACAACAGCAACACATTGACAGCCTTACATGGATAGAAACAAAGAAATGCAATGGTTCATTTTCCTACAGTGTCAGAAACTCTCAAATCAACTACATAACTCCTTAAAAAAAAAGGCAGATTTTGTACAAAATTAGATGTCAGTTGAAAGATGGAAACTTTGTTCTCAAATGCAGCTTTAGCTTAGATTCTCTTTTCCCCAGCAAGAGCCTCATTAAATAGCACAAAAAGGCAACGGGGTGTGGCAACTCCAGCGAATTTAACTTCTAAGAAATTTTTATTCTATGATAGAAGCAAGCAAAAAAATTCCAAAAGCACATAACAGGTTGGGAAAGAAGCTTCCATAAACATGTAAACTGAATAACCAAGAATAGGCCAGGGACTATATTTTTCAATAATCTAAAATGTACTGTGCTTCTTGTTTTTTTAAAAAACAGTTCTGAAGAACTCCTTGAAAGTACGTTAGCAAATCTCCAGATTATGTCAAAGAGCTGCTTAAGTGTTAATTAATATCCCTTTTTGTTTGTGTTAACCTTGAAACTATCACAAGCTATGTAAGATACTGAGAATTCTGACTGACTACAACTTCAGTAATAGTAAACAACATAAACTGCCCAGATGTGATCTTAGCACATATTCTGGTCAGTAATATACTGCCCAGAACAAGGAAGATGACCAGACCTGAAATATTTTATTCAATACTGGCTACATTTGTTTATTTGGTTGGTTGGTTGTTTTTTGCTGGCTACATATTTTAAGAGCAGTATCAAAAAATTGGAACTCTTCCCAAGGAGAACCACATTTTTCCTGGATATTTAATAATTTATAAATCATGATCTGTGAGTAATAATTAAGTGACAAAGAGGATGACAACTGTTATCAAACACTTAAAATAGCCACATGTGGAGGGCTCCTTCTGTGTAGCCTCAAAGGCAGAATTTGTACAATTGGAACAAGTTAGAGGGGATTATTTGGGGTCCATATAATGAAGAGCCTTTAACAACTACAACTATTTAAGATGGAATGAGATTCTTCAGGAGGTATTCTGTAAACACAAAGGACAGTTTATCAGAGGTGGTGTAAAGTGGATTTGTGAATGGATACGTTATTTCTGCTGTCATTTATCGTCAACTGTAGATCAGCTGCAGGTGTTGGAAATGCAAAGCTGAGTAAGAATATGTAATTTAGATTGGACTGAGATGACTTCTATGAGCACACTTGTAGGTACTTGGAGTGCAGTCTGGCTGAATGTTTGGTATGGGTTTGCATTACTTGTACACATTAAAGTAAATGACTGTATATTGTTAGATGATATTTCTCTTATCTCTCATTTTAAAGCTTCCATCAGATTCTTTTAAGTACCTCACTTGGCACAAAGTAGAACAAAATGACATTCAAGGAAGTCAACTGCGTTGCCCGAGAGTAAGAGAAGGTAAAGGAACAATCGTGTGTGGTCTCTGTGTACATGTTCTGAGTAGACTTCTTGTGGATTAAAAGACATTACCTGGGGGGGGGGGGGGACGATACAACTTGGAAGTAGAAATATTTCCTTTTTCAAGACCATAGACTTGTTAATATAGTGAAACCACCTTTAAAAGCATATTCTTTTAGCTGATTATATAAATAATAAATGTTCAGAATTAAATACTGGAAAATTGAGACAGAAAGAAGAACCTATAATTCAATTATCCAGAGATGGTCACTGTGATTTCTATTTCCAGTCTTTTTTTTGAAAAGCACATAATTCTGTACAAAATCTTGTGAACAATTTTGAGTTTTTTCACTTATCTTGATATTGTGAGCCTTTCTTCCCTCCATGTTGTTAAACATTACCCAAAACAAGTTTTTTAGAAGTTGCATATCTTTCCATCATGAGGGTATTATTAAATTTATTTAACCAATGATCTTTGTTGGAATTTTATGATCATGAATAACCCTATCACTTCAATGGATGACTTTAAGCTGATTAATCCTACACTGGTTTTTCAGAAAGCATAAAAAGAGAATCTAAATAAACCAGGTAGTCTCATTTTATATTTTCACTAAGCATTTTAAATTTGGTAGAATAACCAATGTTTTACCAATCCTTTTTTATCCTATCAGATTTACAAGTGTACTAGTGTGACAGTCTGAGGAATTTTTATCTGTAGGCCTGATACACCTAATGCTTGATTTCTGTAAGTAGCTTCAGTAGATTATAAATTCTGTAAGAACAGAGAATGTGCATTTCTCTTTTGCAACCTCCATAAGCTGGTGAAATAATCTTAGACAGAATTCCTGCTGCAGTGGATATTTAGTCTTTATAACACATCAGCTGTCTTGGCTACCTTACATCCGAGGTGCAGTTACATTGTCTATCGTACAACTGTAATATTGATTTAAGAAAAGTTGCTTCAGATACATTCATCTACCTATTTCTCCCTCTTAATTGCATTCCGTTACCTATGCAATACCTTTCTTCTTTCACTGAAACTCAGTTGACGAAGTGATTAAAGTAACATCATTTTCTAAAGCTCTGAGTTAAATGTGTTATGTTTTAACTCTGTCAGATTTATTTACAGCTGAACAATGGCTCCTATTTTTAAAATATTATTAAATAGTACTACTAGAGGTAAATTAGAGCTTCCCTTTGGGGATTTTAGAGAGAATATTTTTCAAAGAGCAAGAAATTCTGAGGAATTAGGAAGGAAGGAGACCAGAGGAAGAAACAGCCATGTGTGTCACATGTACAAAGTTCACCAGCAAAAGAAAGAGAGGGCTACGTCAGGGACTACAGAAGGCAGAGTTTAGTTGGCTCTTAAACTTCCATTTGTGAACAAATTACCTGGAATTGTGTGGAAAATACAGATTCCCAGGCCACATGCCCAAAGACCCTGATGTAGTTAGCATGGAGTGGGGCCCAGGAATCTACATTTGTTAAAATTATCACATTAAATTCTGTTGCAGATGATCCGAGGGCCATCCTATGAGAAACACTGATTTAGGGGACTCGGGGAGACGCAGGGAAGGAACAAATTTGGATAGGAAGTGAAAAAATTGAGAAAAGAAGGGTGTTGGCATTTATGTGTGTGTGTGTGTGTGTGTGTGTGTGTGTGTGTGTGTGTGTGTGTGTGTGTGTGTGTGTGAAGGGAGTGGTCGATAACTGTGGCAGCCACAGCAAGGCAAAAAGAATTGTATTTGGAGCACAGGTAGAAAGTTGAGGTTTAGAGAGAACTGCAGAACTCAAGACACTGAAGGAGGTGACAGGAGAATAAAATGTAGCAGTAAACTGAGAATAAGCAGATGTAAAAAGAAGTCCAGTGGCCTCTCTCCTTCCCTGATTTAAGCAGCCAAGTCATGTGCTGAGTTGTCACTTGGTGAAACTGATCCCTCATGATGACCACAGCGGCCATTCATGCAGAGCTACCATTGCTCTGCAGAGATAAGGCACATTTTGCTTCCATAGATCATTATTAACACACTCAACCCCTCGCAAGTGACTGGTCACAGAAGGAATGGAGCATGATCTAGGGGATGAGAAGCAGCGGAAAATCCCATCACCTCAAACCACGAGGAAAACAGATGTCCCTTGCTCTTGCCCTACATTTCCTTTAAATGCTTTTGTGAGCTGGAGAACAAGTGCATTTCAAAAGCATTCTGATAAGAATGACCCTCCTTCAAAGATTAGATCCTGAAACACCCATCAAAACTACTTCAGTTGATCTCAATTGCCCCAACTGTATACCTAGGACAAGTTCCTAAGAAAAGAAAGGCTAGCTGGTGTGTGATAAACAGCAATTTCCCAAGGCTTTGATTGCCAGATCAAGACAGACTTAACTCCTCCCAATTAAATGAAGTGAAAGAGCAAACTGTTGGCAGAATTTTTTAAAGAATAGATTCCTTCTGTTTGAAAATCCCCCAGCAAGTTAATTCAGTCACTGCTGTTAGGAGTTACAAATCCAGTGAGGGGACAAAGGACACGCTGAGAGAGGGCCGGCGAAAGCCCATGTGCCTGGCTGTCAGGTATTACAGACCTTAGTTCTCGGCTGCTCAGAGGTATCTTCAATTACCAACCGAGCCTGAGTTTTGTTTTTCTTAGAGTCCAATTTAATACAACCCCTCGCAGTGGAAGTGACCTTTGGGTTCCAACTTCAAAGAAATCTTTGAAAGCTGCTTTAAAAAGAAATAATTGAAAGAGCAAAAGATCGATGGAACTCAAACAAACAATACAGGGCAGAGTTTAATAACTGGGGTATCTACTGCACAAAAAAGCTACCAACTTTAGCGGGGTTTAAAGACAATAGAGCCCAAGGTCTCCCCAGTCAATCAGATGATTGGATCCAGTTTTTCCAGTTCTGTAAGTTTTAACTTCCATCATCCTAATCAATGAAGAAGATAATTTCCCAGCACAAGGATATTTTATTTGTAGAGTTGTTGGGATACCACCACCTTCAGGGGTAAGTGATTTCTTGGGTGACAACACTGCAGTTTGTTATGAGAGAAACGCCTGAATGGGCAGGTTAGAGCCTTAGCTCCCACCTGCACCTGATGAAAGAACTGATGTTTTTGTCAAAATAATGAAATATTGGACTCCTTCTCTTATGGTCGTCCATAATTACTTCACAACTGGACTCATTATGTCCCATCACAGTTCAGACAAACTTTCTACGGAAGCTAAGTTTGTTACTTTCAAACTTTTCACCCTTGAAATGATGGGAATCATGAATTCCAGAAAAATAGAGCTGGGGGGGAGTGTGTACAAATGGTGCCAGGTATGACTCCTAGAAATGCAATTATGTTGGAGTCGGGAGGAAATTGAAATCATTTAGTTTAGGATTGTTGTCAGGGGCTTGGCTGGCGTCAGAACAGAGTGAAGATTGCCTGAGGTAGCATGGTAAGTGTAGGGGTCTGTGGCAATCAGAAAGCATATTTTGGTCTAAAAGTATCAGGAATCAGTGTTTTTATAAAGCATTATCTTCTCACCAAATTCAGCCCCTGATGGGCCCTTGATTCTAATCTTCCCCATATTTTTGCAGACATGGAACACTGAAGGTCAGAAAATTAAAATTAATCATCTAGAGTCACACAACTGCCTATTACTTAACTCCAGACTGGAAACAAGATGTTTTTTCCCTAGCCCTGGAAGTTTTGTGCAATCCTGATCTGGAGGACGATAGGGTTGGAAAATAATGGGAAATGAGTTTGAAAATGGAGATTGGGATAAGATCATAGAAAATGTTGCTTGACAAACAAGGCTTTTCCCCCTTTACTTAGTAATAAGCAATAAGAGATTTCTGAAATGTTCTGAATATGTGAGTCCTATGGTAAAAGCTGTGTTTTGGGAGAGCTGGATGGCAATTTGTGTCATTCACGTTGAAGAAGAGAAGATTACAAACCAGGAGATCCAAGAGAAAGTAGTTCCAGTTCAGGTAAGAAGATATGAAGGTCTGGACACTGAAAAGGAAGGCACAGATTCTCAAGGGGGAAACTGAAAGGTCTAGGGGGCTAATTGAATTGAGAGACAAAAGAGAAAGGAAATCAGGAGTGACTTCATGATCCCTAAAGAGAAAATTATATAAAGATTAAAGTCACTTTACTGCTGATTTTTCTCATTTGCCTGGGCTAGAAGTAACTGATGCAGGATTAAAGGTTAACTCTACATGTTGACTTTTTCTCACAGTTAATAGAGGTCAGTCCTCCCTTTTAATCACTCTAGAAAATTATCAAATTATCTCTGAACCTCAAAATATCTGCCCAGAATTCAAGAGAGGCTAATAAAAAAAATACAGATATTACATATTGTAACTATCACATTTTTCCTAGTAAAGTGCTAAACTGCATTTAAAAAGAAATCTGTAGGTGAGAATTTAAGCTAAAGTTGACTTTTGGTCACCTGTAGAGACCTAGACCACAGGCTGCAAAACTGTGAACGATTTAAGTTAAAATAATCTGCAAACTTAATTTTTTTCTAACTATATTCACTTTACTGTAAATTAAAAAAAAAGATAAAAAAGAAATAAAGTTGCTGATTTGTTTGCTATTTCCTCTCTTGTATAACTCATCTGGTGATGAGAAAGCCTAGGAAGTAAGCCCATCAGAGATGGCCACAAGGCTTCCTGAAGCAGGAAGAGAAACAAAGGAACTAAGTGGTTTAAATATTTAATAATCATCTTTTGATTAATTTATTATTGTCATACCTGCACCAAATAAAGCAAACGTTCAGCTTTATTTTGTTTGGAAGACGTGAGAGGAAATTCAGCAAATTTCAGGAAAAAATGATTTTCAACAATTAGTAAGTGTACAAAGTGGTCAGGTCCTGGATCCTTTTCAGTCCACGTCTCTCCCTCACCCCTGTTAGGTGGGCAGGAGTGTGTTAAATCATGTAAGTCATATTTTGTTTCTGCTCACACTGTTTGGGCATAAGAGTCCAAGCCTGTCTCCTTCAATCCTGATACTGAGTGGTAGTTTAAAACAACTGGCCAAGTATCCAGTGAGGATATCAGTCCTGTCCTAAACCTACTTCCAAGATCTCACTTTGTGATTTCTGACCAGGACCCTCTGCAGAAGAGTTGCTCTTCAGACAGGAGGAGTGTTCCTTGCCCCCACAGAAAAGATTCCTTGAAAAAAACAAATGGGAAACATGGTTGCAAGAAAACTGGGAGGACTGCACGGTGAGAGCTTAAAAATCAGAAAAAAAGCTTATTTCCTTCATTGATTAAATTTTGGCACTTAAAAAAATTTTTTTAAGGGCAGTTGCCAGTATAAACAGAACTTTAAGCACATCTTTAGAAGTTTCTCTGAAAATAGTGGTATTTGGGCTCTCCATCTCTTTCCCCACCCTTTCTCTTCATCATGACATCTTACTTATTTTCTAACCTTTATTTTATCCTGATATTGCTGAACTTTGGAAAAAGTTTAAAATAGTTGGGAATGAAACTGGGTTTTTTTTTTTTTAAATCAAATGTTGAGCCACAATCCTTATCAACAACTTTATGATGCAATCTAGAATACTTTGAACAATGCAGTAAGCCAAAAGTTTTGACGACCTGGGGCAGCAAGTTGGGTCTGAACAGAGCTATCTTGGAAAAAAACTTTCACCAGTGAAGGACATGAGCTGTGACTTCTTGGTGCTGAAAATGACTCAGCTGACTGAGCCACTGCATTGAAACAGTTCCTGCAATTAACCTGATCACTACCAATGTATGGGGCTGCCATTACTCTAGCTTCTGATTCCAACTGGAACAAGTCGTGTTTAGGCAGAGGACTGAAGGTTTAACTGCGAAGGATAAGCATTGGGAGCACTAAAAGAATAAATCAGCTGTTTTATAACAGAGTAAGATGCCGATATTTTTGTTTTTGAAGTGATCAAATTGTTTGCGAAGATTTCAGACAATCTTCCAAAAATGAGACTGAGTTTAAAACCTGTTTGTTGGGATCTCCTGATGCCTCTTTTGTTCCACAGATTGATCTTCTATGTCACAGAATGATAGAATTAGGGATGGGAAGGAGCTTCAGGGAGGGTCTGGTCCAAACTCCAAACTTTCAAAAAGGAAAGGGAAGTCCAGAAAGAGAAATAATTTGCCCAAGGTTATAACCTATTAGCGGAAGATAGGAAAATAGAAGATGGTTTCCCAGGATAGTGCTCTTTTTTTTTTTTAATTAATTTTAATTATTTATATATAATGATACATTCTACTCTTTAAAAATTTAAACAGTGCACTTATTTATTTGAAAAATTTAAACAATACAGCTAAAATTTTGACCTTCAAACCCAGAATTCTCTTTAGAGGTAATCACTGCAGTGTGTATATGCATTTGTTGTTTATAGCTGCCATTTAAAACGTGGATATACTGTAAAGGCCAATGGAACCTTGCTAATAAATTATCATAGAAAACTTAATTGGCCTTTAGGTAGATACTGTAAGAGAACAGCTAAATAAACTCTCAACTATCACAGAAATCCTCATTGGGAAGTAGTGGTCAAAAAAATCCTCTCTGAAATAAACTCTTGTCATGGAAAAGAATCTGAAAATATATGCATATATATACATGTATGTACATGTATAACTGAATCACTTTGCTATACACCTGAAACTAACATTGTAAATCAACTACACTTCAATTAAAAAATAAAATTAAAAAAAAAGAAATGGAAAAAAAAATCCTCTCTGAGAAGGTGACATTTAATGTAGAAATGATAGATATGATCTCTTATAATTTCTTTGGTTTTATCTTAAATTAAGACCTTTTATACTATGGGAAAATGAAACTTAAAGCATCAAATTTTATATTTAATATCTAAATATATCAAGACCATATCTTTTCAAAGCTAGAGATATCTGTTTTTCTTTAAAAATAGTAAATTATTTTGCTTCAAATTAAAAAAAAGGATTATCATTTTATTCAATAATTTCTACTGGCAGAAATTAATGGTAAAATTTTGGAGACAAAAAAGTTAAGTTGACTCTTAGGAATAGAGTTTAGAAGAACAATGCTACTACTGAGAGTGGTTTTGATTTCCTTGACATCAAAGTTGACTAACGTTAAAATATACAGTATCTCTGAAATATGCCAAGTCATTTTTATGCATGTATCCCTAGTTATTTTTAAACAAAATCATAGTTTTCATCTTTTGAATGATGGTGTCTTACTCTGAAATTTCTATAAATGTGATTTCTAAGTATTTCCAAGGAAGCTAAAGATAACTAATCATTCAAACCAGTCATTCCCAAACAAAGCTTTATCCCTTCCACTCTCTGCCCCACTAGAGAATTTCAGAATCTATTTGAGGGTCTTTCCCTTTCTCCCTGCCCCCCAACCACCTTGTATGTGATTCTAATCAGGATCCAGTCAAGACCTTCACTCTCCCTCTCTACCTTGAGAATCTCTGCAGTAATGTGAGTGTCTGAATATGTGAGTACTTTAGGAGACAAAAAGCTGAAAACTGCTGGTTTAAATAACATATACAACACATTTGAAATTAGTAACTATTTTTAATAGTTGACAAAGTACTTGCTCTTTCTGTTTGTTTTTTCCCTTCAGAATTTGAACCTTTCATTTCAGGATTTGGGGGACCCTTATCAAGTGGCAAATTTTAACAGGATTCTTAGAAGACTAATTCGAGTTGAAACCCTCTGGTTAGTGGATAACTCACTGGTGGATTTAAGTGCCATAAGATTGCCAAGGTACCTGCTCCCTAGCATGTCCAGTTACTAAGTTAAAGTCAAGTCGTTGCTATTCGGGTACATGTGACCATTGTCTGTACACTCTGTGGCTTGGCTCATGTGGTCAGGTCTTGAGAATGAGAGTGCTAAACGAGCTCCTTTTTGCAAGGCAAAAGGGGAAATTTATAAATCAAAATGTCACACTGTAGAAGGAAAAATCTATTCTTTTTCAAATTAATATTGTTATTATCAATTTTTAGGGGAGTAATTTGTAATCATAGAACAGGTTGGCAGAAAAGCTTGCCATGTTCCTAGGGTTGTAAACTGAAAATACAATTACATTATACATACATTATCATTGTAAGATAGTGATTTTTAGTCATATTTATTGCACACTTGTGGGGAAAGACTCTACAGGAAGCTGACAATAGTCTTGGCTTCAGGGTTGCATTCTAATGGAGGGGTGGGGGTTGCCAATCTGAACAGTGAAAGAAACAAACTAAAACAATTTTAAATTTATCTGGACTCCTTGATCTCCCAAGGATCCCAAGCTCCTGACATTACAGATAATCTGCGTCTTTGCTAGGGACTGCTTGAGAACTCTTTGTGCAGAGCTGCCCTTTGCTTCCCCAGGCAGATGGGTAGCTGGAGTGAGCTTTGGTAGCCATCAGAAGGGAAGACAGAGGCTCTCAGAAGAGAATTAAGAGATGAAGGAAATCAAGCAGCCACAAGAAGGAAGGAAAAATCTTAGAGCAGGTTAAAATACAACTCTGAGCTTGGACTGAGGCAGGGCAACAAAAGAGATCATCACAGCTGCACAGGATAGGGAAACACTCAGGCAGACAGAGGAAGTGGCAGACAGAATACACAGTGTGCTCTGGGTATCTTTTGTCATTTTCAAAGCCCCTTCCCATCTTTAGGTAGACTTGCACAGCATTTGATTTTACTTATGTTCTTTTTAAATGACACATTTAAAAATACTTAAATAAAAAACTTCCGTTGAAATTTAACATTACTATCACATTAATTTATTCAGTTACTTCATGTTGATTTGTTCAGTTTTTTTTTTCCCAGACTCTCTTCTAGGGATACGATACTGATGCATTAGTTATATTTTTCTAATACACATTTAAATAAACATAAAACGACAAAGGATTTGAATAGTCACATGGCATACTTTAGAAACACTGAACTAGAAGACCATTAATTTGGAGTATCTGAACTTGACTTGTTCCAGATCAATGAACTTCCAAATCTTTACTATCTTATATAAAAAAGAAGAGAGAGAGAAGCCCCCATCATTAAAGAAAAGACTTGACCCGATTTCAGTGTTCTCCAGATACACTCTTTTGGCCTTACTTTCTTTAGAAATAAGATGTATAATGTAAAATTCTATAATTGCAATGCAAACTTTACAACTGCCAAATCAATGTATCAAGAGAGAAGAAAACTGATGCATGTATATTCACGGCCTCCTTCCCTTCTGCCCCAGGGAAAAACCACTTGTCTCCCCTGACATATCTGACTGACTGATGATCTGTGGTAGGGTGAATCTGGGAGGCTGAGAGAGCGGCAGGATATACACTGAAAATGAGAGAATGACTAGCAGGTGAGAAAAGAACAGATTTCGGAGGAGGACAGAGAGAAGGGCAGAGAGACAGGAAGTGCTTGGGCTGGGTTTTCAATTAAAAATTGCAATAGCACTGCTGTGCATCTAAAAATTATGTGTAACCTGGGAAAGGATGGAAACCGAAAGTTATCAAAGATATGACTGACTACAAAACAGCCATATGGAGAGGGAATGGAAGAAAACAGGGAAGATGAAAATAATGGATGTGAAAAATTATAATTTTTCAAAGTAAAATTTGTGTTTTTCATGCTGCTTGTGGCCACCCTTTCTCTGTTTAGCACCATCTTCACCGCTATCAACAATTATTTACCAAGTGTCTTTGTGGGGTCTGAGGTTCATAAATAAGTACTCTGTGTTTCTCTCAGGGTATTAAATCCCAGCTTATGCATAAAGGAATTTTTCCTTAGGGCAAGTGATAGATTTGGAATTATTTTCTCTATTTGCACAGTTTTATACACTTACGGTTTTAAGGCAAAAATATTAAGAAGCATTATCTGTCAGGAAAGTGTATTCAACCTAAATGCCTAACACACATTTCTTTTCCCAAGGACAGCTTTTAGGTTTCTTTTATACAAAAAAGTCTCTTTTTTTCCTAATTTTAAATGCTATTTTCTCAATATAGCATTGATGTACAGAAAAGTAGAAAGAAAGGAAAATAACTATAATTTCACTACTTAGGGGCAATACTCTTCACAAGTTATTATGTTTCTTCGAGTGAACTTTTGTACTACTGGGATTATATGCAGCCATTCACTCCTTCATTCAGGACTTACTGAGAATACACCATGGACCAAATACTATGCCAGGTACAGAGAGTATACACTGGAAAAGGAAACAGATCCCTACCCTACGCAAGCTCACAGTCTTATATGTCCTGCTTGTTTTCTCTTAATATTTTAATATAAATATTTCTCTTTCCTTCGCAGCCAAGTTGGTAGGAAATATCACTGTCACACCTTTGAGGGGTTATGGTCTAGGTGAGACTATTAGTCCTATGCACGATTTGGTAGTTAACCATCCTCTTTAGGAGACAAATGACAAGATATTTATATTTTCTATCCAGCTGCAAAGTTTTAAATATGAACAAAAACCTTCTCACATCTTTCAAACAATTGCCAAAGATACCTCAGATACAGCATTTATTCTTGGCGGAAAACCACATCGAGACTCTGACTTGCCTCTCCAGTTTACGGTGCACTCCACTGAAATCCCTTACACTCAAGAGGAACCCTTGTGAATTTCACCAAAACTACCGGAAACGGTAAGGCCCCTAATGCCTTCAGTCACCTTTTATATTTCACTGAATATTATACTTTCAACAGTTATTCCCCTCTTGCTTAAATCTGATTGGCAAATATTTATCTTATCTACTATGTGTTGAACATTTCATGCTTCTAAATTCACCTAAAGAACTTTGAATTGATCTGTGTGTGTGTGTGAATGTTCAATCTTTAATACACTTTTCTCTTGGTTAATTTATGATTGCTCTATAAATTTTAGGCTCCTTTTGAAATTTGACTTTACATAGACTAAGATGCTTTACTTTAGACTTTCAAATCCTATGTACTTTCTCTTATAATATTTAATAGATATTGTGTCTTTTAAAAAATGTTTTAATATAGAATCTTATCAAGGTCCATGTGACTATCTTATAAATTGTTTATCCTCTGGCTTTATTTTCATCCCTTTGGGCCACAAGGGCACCATTAATTGAGTATAAAAAAGTAATTGATTTGATCTACTCTAGTGGCTGAAAGAGCTGGAGCACCTGCCAAGAATAAACCATTTTTATTTCTTTGTCACTATTGGGGACATTCTTAATGACAATAATGGAATCCAAACAACCTTAGAGCGTGCACCAAGTAATACACCCATCCATTTATCTCCAGCTAATTCCCAGCACCACTATTAGTGTACTTATGGGAATTAAAAGGGTAACAATGAGCAACTGAATTTTATTTGTATTTGCCCCTAGATGACCACAAGTCATTTTATCTCTCAGATTCAATCTGTCATACAAAGGAGTACATCATCTCTAGGCTCTGTTCCTGTTCTATGATTATAGTCCCTTCTCTGCATCCAATTTCAACAAAAGACAGTTCTCATACCTTCCTTTCTCACACTGCCACTTTCCCATGACAGCAGCTATATTCCAGAGGCTTCTATAATGTTAGACTCTTCAACTCGTGATGTACAATGAAAACTGTCAAAATAAAAATTCTAATCTCTGTGGGTACTATATAAATCTCATTACTGTGATTATCTTCCCTTTGTAGTCTGAAAGCAAAATTTCATGTTCTGTGATAATAAATTCTCAAATTGCTTTTACATAAGCAAAACCCAGCAGCACAGTTGCTTTAATATTGAAGTAATATTTAACCACTGTAATGTTCTGCAGTTTAAAATTCTGTTTCCTACAGTCAAAGGTTTAGCTGGACATTTCAACATCATTCATTAAAAAGCACATTTCTAGTCATAAAGATAATTTATTAGTGTTATATTTCAGTTTGGTTAATTTATATGTGGGATTTTAGAGAACACTTTGGTCCCAACTCAGTCACTTACCGCCCTTCAAAGAATGGCTTATAACAATACTGTTAGATTAATTGTCTGGAATCTGATATGCCCTGGGGTCTCACTATAAACCTGTCTTCAAAATTCATGATGTGATATAGAATTATGTGGGAATGGGGGATTTAATGAGGTTCTTCTATTTTTAGAGTATTCACTCTATTTGAGGTGGATATACACTGACACTCCGGCTATAAAAAAAAGCCTGTATTGTTTTGACTAAAGGTAGTGCAGGGCTCCTTTAAACAGAAAGATGTGGTCATTTTAAAGTATGAGTTCCTCCTGCTGAGGAACTAAGCTGAAATCTCAAGTTCATCCAAATTTGGGTTTAGTTTTCTAGCTAAAAATCCACACGAGGATTATAACAGCGTTCATTTTGTCACTGGGTATCTCTGTGTCGAGGATGTAGGCAAGACCTTCAATGACCCTTTACGTCATGATCAGAATTACTTAAATATAAGCTTTTCTTGATCATTGACACCTACAATCGTGACAGTCTTTCCCTTCCTCCTTTGTTTCAGATCCTCCAATAAGAAGACAGCACAGTTCAAAACAGAAAGGACTTAATGGCAGAGCTAATAATGTTAAGTCCCAGTAGGTAGAGGGCAGCCCCACTTCCTGGGACACCCACAGGCAAACTCTTCTACCATTCTTCAGAAGTCAATGTCATCTTAGTTCACCTTCATTTGACTTTTTAAAAAGAAGTAGTGACTAAGAGTTCCTGCCAGCTAAGCCTGAACATTGGAGCCAGAAGACTGAGATTTTAATCTTTGCTCTGTCACCTACAGGCTTTATAATCTTGGATAAATTGCTTAAAATGGGTGACAAAACCCAACCTGACAGAATTGTTGTGAGGATGAGATAACATGCAGAAAGCTAAGGAACTCATGCAGCCAGTGGGAGCATTTGAGGAGGTCAGCGCCATCATTAGCTGACCTGCCTCGTCTCCTGAGAGGTTTGTGTCTTTCATCTTGGGCAAATGCTGGTGGGCACATGTCTCTGGCCTAAGCCCCCAAAATCCTCTGAGCTAGAAAAGCTGTCCCTTGGAAAGAAAATGTTGCTTTATAACACTGCTAGGTATACGACTACTGTTTAACTGGGTTGACATGAAAGACCGCTTTCTGAATGTGGAAGTGACTGTCTAAATTTGAAATATGAACTTCATATATGCTTTCAAGAGAAAACAACTCAGCATGAAATTATTTTCCACCCCCTTTCTTATATCTCTCAGCTAGAATTCTTCCTTAACTATCACTAAACAACAAGGAATTGTTTTACTTTTACTTTTTTTTTTCAAATTTAACTTTGTAATATGTACATATATCACAATCTCATTCTTTCTTTCATGGTTAGATGGCTCAATCCACGCATTGATTTTTTTTTCTTTACAGGGCTTTGTAAAACTTGGAATGAAATTCTCTTATAAAAACAGACTGTATGCAGCCCCACTTCTTTGCTCAATACTTAGAATCTCTGAACTGTCTAATCGCTCCCTGTGAGGGCAGTCTGTGGCAGGGTCATCAGGACAATGAATAGTATTTTATTGTAACCTCATTGCAAAGATAAGGAAAACAGAATAAAGTGATAGCTACTTATCTTTCTTGTAACAATAGGCAAAGTGCACTCATTTTATAGAGAGTAAGTGAAATACAATGCTTTTGTTCAATACAGTTACTTTTTTTTCTTTAACTTTTACTTTAGAGTGTTCTCCTGTTTGCCAAACTTAAAAATGCTGGATGGGATCCAGAAGCTACCAGAAGACTCTTCACCACCGGAAACCAATATTTTTTCAAAAATGTGTGTTGTGTCCTAATGAGAGCTATATAGAAAGAAAACAATCACATTGTCTTTAAAAGTTAATAAACAGGAAATGCACAACTAAATATTGCTACTTGTTATATATTTATGTATATTGCTTTCCTTTAAACCAGTGATCTTCAGTTTTTAAAATTTTATACCTTATCAGTAAATAAATTTTGAGCACACACATAAGATTATTAATTTTTATTTAGAAATTGTATACATAAAATACTAGGTAAACATGTAGTGTGTATTTAAAAACATAGAATAGTAGAGATCTTTAAATTAAGGTATAAAATTTAGCATGAATAAGGGCTCTAAGGTTTTTCCTATGCTCCAGGGGCTCATTTGATCCACCTTTCGGGCTATGAGCCCCTTTCTAGGAGAGTACTGCTTTAAATCTAACTAAAGGAAAAGGGACAATCAGAAGTAACTTGTATGATTTTAAGCTCTATGCATTAGATTCTTCATTTTAAACTTTCTGTCATCTGTTAGTGACATTCACACAATAGAAGTCTGGAGAGTTTCTAAGCCATTGCTATTCCTTAAATGCTTAGAAAATACACAATAATGATAAAGCTGCTTTTTATTCACAGAATTTCATAGAAAGTGATTTAAAAACTGCCTTCCCTCTATGTAAATGAGTAAGAACACAGTCAATTTAATTGCTTTCAAAATTTAGAGAAAGGTCAACGTCTAGATCAACTTATGACCTTATATTTTTTCATTACTTTTAAGATCAACTTAGTGGCAGAACTCAAATTTTCCCAAGATGGTTTATCAATTAACTGGAGATCCTAGCATGAAATAAGTGAAATATTTTCTGGATTATTTTGCCAAGATTGAATGCTCTTTGTAAAATTATATAACAAAGATTCTACTAAGACTAAGACATATTCCCTTCCCTCAAGAATCTTACGAATGATTGAAGACAGCACACACATAATACCTAAAATACAATGGAATACATTATGAACATGTATTTTATGAGTAAATCGAATACAGAGATTTAATTTTAAATTGTGGGAAACCATCTGAGATGGACACTGGAGAACAGAAGACTTCCACAGGTAGCTGGTAGTAGCAGGCTCTTGCAGTCACGTGACATAACATGAAGAGAGGCACAAAGACCAGAAGCTGTGTGTAAGTTAAGAATGGACCTGGCTGCAGAAGTCAGAAGTACATTGCTAATGATTTAAAAAGAGTAGTATTAGTAAAAATAGGTGTAATTTTTGAATATCTACTATGTATCAGGCACAGAACAGATCCTATATATCTATTATTTAAATCCTCAAAAAACTAGGAGGTTCCAATGATTCTTATTTCATCCACTAGAATATCTGAGGCTCAGAGAGGTGTGACACAAGATAGGTCACACAACTGTCACGTGGCAGAGCCAAGATTAGACCCTGAACACTTTTCAACACTCTTGCTGCCTCTTCTAATAATTTGATTCCAATTATAAATTCAAGATGGTATTTTTGTGTTTCCAGGGACAGCTTCATCTTCCATCATTCATCATAAATCCTAGCATTTAATCACAATCAAGGATTCATTGTTCCTTGAACATACCTGAAAATTTCCTTGTTCAAGTTTTTCCTTCTTTCTGAAATACTTTTCCCTTGAAAGTACCCCTGAGAAAATTTTATTTTTCCTTTCAATGCTCACTTTGGATAGTATTTCATCCAAAAATCTTTCCTCTTCTTTTCAATCAGATCAGTTTCCTCTGCATTTCCATAGTACTTTTTAAAAAAAAATTGGTCTTATGGCATGTTTTCTTAATAATGGCTCAACTTCATTTAAAAAATTTTTTTAGATTTTGCCTGCTTCCAAAAAAGGGGGGCTTTAATCATGCAATAAATAAGAAAGAGGGACACACTTCATTTTAAATGTTTACAAATGTATTCTGCCTCTTTAAATCAGAGTGCAAAAACATTTTCTGTAAAGGACCAGAAAGTAAATATTTTAGACTTTGTTGGCCATACGGTCTCCATCCCAACCACTCAACTTTGCCATTTTTAGTGTAAAAGCAGCCGGAGGCCACATGTAAATGAATGGGTGTGACTGTGTCCCAACAAAACTTTAGTTTACAAAAGTCTGTGGCAGGCTAGTTTGCCGACCCGTTTTACATTTTAAAGTCATATGGTTGATGGCTTTACTCTTTATCAATATTCATTGCCCTCCCTGGAAGAAGTGTATACTAGACCTTTGCCATCAGTCTCTAAGATTCCGTTTGCTGCTGTACCATGGCCTAGGTTTCCCTAATTAATACAGCTCCTTAAAATCAGGGACTGCAATTTAACTTATTCAGTGATGTCTTTTCCTCCCAAAATAGCATAGTACACATGAAAAATGTTGACTGAATGGATAAATGCCCAGTATAGGAAACCATGAATGGGGTGGTAGAAATACTAGGCAGGGTACAATTACAATAGTGTAGGTGAAATGAGCAACAGTGTTAGAAATAGACACAACTTATGAGGGCATGAAAACCTGGGAAGTTATGACAGCCAACAAATTGTATTATCATTTAAACTAGCTTGAGTTGAGTTGTCTATTACCTGCAGGCAAAAACATTCTAACTGCAAGGAAAATCATGGGTTTCTTATATGGAGGAAAAGAGGTCCTGAGTACTGGATAGCTATGGGGAAGAATGGTTAAATGCACTGTAATTAAGGTTCTCAAGATATATATCACACTATTTCTTAGAGATAATCTGTGCTGAGCTGCAATCTGATGTTCTGATCTTTAGATAATCTGTGCTGAGTGGCAATCTGATGTTCTGATCACAGGTTCTATGAAAAGTGTGGCCAGAAAGGGTTAACATAAGTTGGTGATGCTTACCTCTGTCAGAGAGAATCTGACTGGACAGAACCCAATGGACTGAACAGGAGTTACACCCCAAATTGAGCTGTCTACTCATTGTGGTGGCAGCAGCTCTAATAGCTATCAGTGATGCCATGTCCAATAGTGGTATTACTATTATTTCAAATAAACCTGCTCACTTGACCTGTGTAATACTTCTTTGCATTCTTTATAATTCCCAAAGATCTGAGCCACTCTCTCCCATGGCCCAACCATATTAGCAGGCATACTGTGTTAGGAAATATGCAGGGATTTTTTCTTTATCAGCAACAGAGACATGTTTGTGGCAATGTGTGCATAGGTGCCAAAGATGGCTAACTTCTGTCCATATTCTATTTAATTCAACAGAACCATACCAAACATCCATTCTAAAAATTTTAGGTACATCCATCCCTGTGAAATATTCAGTGTCTCTCCAATACACTGGAGGTGATCAACATAAAAGGATTTCCTAAGGCCACTTAATATTTCACATCTAAGTTTGTGTCCCAATTTCATTCTCCTTCTGAATGGCACCTATATGTAGGTTCATGATTATCTAGCTGAGTTAGTTCAAAATAGTGGCAGGAATTTTTAAAATTTAATTTTATAACCATTTTTTTTTATAATTTCACATTTTTATTTTTATTATTCTTTAAATTCTTGTATGGGGAGATAATTAGGTATTTATTTATGCACTCTACCACTGAGCTATACCCTCCCCTCACTGTAGCAGGAATTGTGTAACTACCACAACTTTCTGAGACAAGGCACAGTGCAAGTAACTCCTTGGTTAGAAAATAATTTCAGGGACAGAAGCTCATGAAGAAACCTTACATATCAGCTACTCCAGCTCCTCACCAGCATCCAGTGAATGCTTGGATCAACTCTATATCACCCAATAAAGGATTTTCCAGTTCACGTTTGAACAGACTGAGGGATTAGAAACACTTGAGAAAACTATTTTGAATCCATCCTAATCTTTAGGAAGTTCCTCCTTCTATTGATCTGATATCTGCGTTCTGCAACCTCCAACTAACTGTTTAAATCTTTCAAATAAACGTAATTAATTCCATCTTGTAGGGAATTTTTCTCAGCTTCCTGGTTATTGAAAGTAACTTGGTATTTTCTCCTACATTACAATGGAAATGTAATTGGTTAAACTAGGATTTTGTGGAGTGATGAGGTGAAGGAAGGGTAGAAAAAAGCTAACTAGAGAGCCCGAAAGCAAGGAAAGGATTTTGTCTTCTTTAAGTCCCATATACACCCAAAGAGGAAGCTTACCAAAATGAATTCTCTGTGCCAAATTCTAAAAACTAAGTTATCAAGCTTCTTTTTCAATTCCTTTAGAAGTCATCTGCTTCCAATTGTTATTTCTTTCTAGACTAGAACAATTATAACTAATTGGTTGTCATCATACTACCAAACTGTGTTAATGGATGCCCATCTTTCTGAAAGCTAATTGCAGTCATGAAACAAAATTTCTAATTAGTTTCAGAGCTTTGGAGCAGATGCATCAAAATTTGAATCATGCAGGTGTATATTTGCTTACCTGGGTTTTTTTCTCTTCAAAAGAAACAGTCTATGAGTTCTGTTCAGAATTTCTAAAAGATTACTCCAAAACATTACAACGCATTATGAATGTCACAGTGAAATCTACTATTGCTAATAAAAAAAATTTTTTTCCTCCAAACTCTGTGTCTTTGAGCTGTAAATATTTTAAACCACTTTTCATTTTATAGTTTATCTTCTAGTTCTTTTTGGCAATGTCTAAAATGCAAGTTCCTTCAAGAGCAGGATTCATTTTAGTATCTCATTAGACCCCTCAAAACATAACTTTGTTCTCAATGAGTATTAAGTGGACGAGTGTGAAATTTGAATATATCCTCCTTGAAGTTAAATCTCTAGGGCTGGAAAAAACCTTTAAAAAATTATATCTAAAAAAAAACACTATAGAGCTGTAAAAATATTTTGTGAATACCAAAAGTCTCATGGAGACAAGAACTCCTCAGTGGGCCCAAGGTTAGCCTTGGGATTGCTCCAGGCTTCTTTCCTGCCCATCTCCTCACTCCTTCCGTGACCAAAGCAGCCCTCAAGTCAGCCTTTCTGCCTTCCCTCTTCCTCCAGCCCAAGGAAAGAGGGCCGGATTACTTGGACACTGGTAACTGACTCCACTGAGTTTTTTATGGGTGGGGCTTTCAAGGGGGCTTTGATTTTCCTTTTCCTAATTCTCTTCCTTCCACACTTGGAAAGTGGTAAGGGCACCAGCATTCTCTCCTCTCCTTAGGGCCTTTCCCTCCCCACCTCCTCTCCCTTCCCTTCCTCTCCCCTCCCCCTTTCTCTCTCTCTCTGTCACACACACACACACACACACACACACACACACACACACACACACACACACACACACTTTTTCTCTCTCCTGCTCCCTGTCAGCAGGAGACTGCCCTGGTCTGGGCAGTATGCCCTTTCCCTGGTCTAGGTCTACTCAGCTGGGTTAATGAAGCAAACGCTCTTTTCCGCTTCTTGTCTCCACATTTTCCTGAGCTGGCAGGTATAGCTTTTTGTTTTATAGGAATGGTCATTTCCTAATATCAAATCTGGGCTCAGTAAGATGGCACCCACTTACATGTCTAGCTGGGGTGTAAGTTCTACTAAATCTCAGTGCAATTTACTAGACTTCGAAAATGGTTTTGGGGCAGAGACTAAGTTTATAATAAAATGTTATTCTATTTAACTGGTTATTGGTCTCTTCATTTATCACCTTCCAGAAAATGGTGGGAGGTATTTTTCTGGGGGAGGATTCTGCTATTCTTGAGTCCCATGGCCAAAGTACCATTTTAATAGCATGCCAATCTGACCCTACTCTCAGTATTAGAGTACGTGTTTGCATATATGCTGATAGATTTCATATGAAACATTAAGATGAGTTTTACTTAAGTAAAAATTTATAAACAAGGAAAACAATATCTTGACTAAATTCTACAGATTCCACTCTTACAGATTCTCACTCTATTGCCAATATGGTCAGAGTTAGTTAATGTCCTTCTCTCTGCCCATTGCACAACACAGTAAGCTAATAACACAGCAAAGCTTTGTTGTGTGAATTAATGATTAAAATAAGGAATCAATATGCATGTATATTTATTTCACACAGAGCTGTGAAATTCAAGCAGATAGCTGAATATTGCTCTGTATTATTCAGAAGAATTATGGTTTCTCTCTTTGGCTTTCTAAAATAAAAATAAAGACAAAGTAATTGATCACTGGGTAAAAAGATCTAGGATGCCTTTCAAATGAATTTATATTAACTATCCACAGGGTATACTGCCATCATTTTTTATAAGTAAAACCCATTTTGATGAAAAATTGTGTTTTAAAAGGTTCATTTATTTTCCTTTTGCCAATGCACACCTGTT
The DNA here is from genome assembly GCF_048773025.1 of Camelus bactrianus. Classification (NCBI taxonomy): domain Eukaryota; kingdom Metazoa; phylum Chordata; class Mammalia; order Artiodactyla; family Camelidae; genus Camelus; species Camelus bactrianus. The sequence continues at coordinate 84,059,685 of NC_133539.1, read as the reverse complement.
CAATGACTAGATATATTTTCCCTGCTTTTAAAACCATTATCTGTCTACAACACATTTTTAAAAAGCTGTGTGTCATTTTCTCTCAGTAAATTATCGTGGATAAACATAGAAAATAGCCCACTGGTGAGAAGAAATAAATGTATGAAAAGCAAATGAATTTTATCATGCATTGTTGCCTTAATTCTCCAAATCTTGGGGGGAAGGTTTATGCACATCCCTGTCCTTGCATCTCCCATACTTAACTCTCCATGGCTCTGGACCTACACAAAAAAGCGTATGTGATCTAGCTCTGATTTAAAAGCTGTAACAGTGGACATTTCACTGGATAAAAATCTGATATATAATATTATAATATTAGGAGGGCAGCTAACATTTACTTAGAAGCCACAATATGCAAGACTCTGTGCCAGCATTTTTAGATCCCGTGCTATCACATGTGTAACTTCTGCCCCATCCTTTGTTTAAAATGTAATTCCAGCAGTACATAGGTTTGAGGATTTGAAAATCTCATACTGGCCCTTCAGTCTACAAATTGTCTCCCAGGAATTTTTTTTTTTTAATCATTTGAGACTTTAAATCCACCTAGGAGCAGGTATTTTTCTTTCCTGAGTCTTCATCAGGGCTGAGTGGAAAGGAGAGAGAAGGAGGCAGGTGTGGTATAAGCACAGCAGACATATCTCAGGTGTGATGATGGTTAATTTTATGTGTCAACTTGACTGGGTCATGGTGCCCAAAATTGTTGGCCAAACATTATTTTAGATGTTCCTGTGAGGGCTTTTTTTTTTTTGTCTGGATGAAATTAACATTTAAATCAGTGGACTTTAGTAAAGCAGAATGCAGGCTATAATGTAGGTGAGCCTCACCCAATCAGTTGAAGGCCTGAATGGAACAAAAGACCACCTCCTTTACTCTCTGCCATTCACCCCCACCCTAACCACCCACCTCCAAAAATTCTGCCAGCAGACAGGCTTCAGACTGTAACTGCAACTTTGGCTCTTCCCTGGGTCTCCAGCCTGCCAGTTCACCCTGCAGATTTTGAACTTGCCAGCCTCCATAATTGTGTGAGCCAATTCCTTAATTATAAATAAATACATACATAAAAACATAATAAATAAATAAACACACACACAAACACATCCTATTGGTTCTGTTTCTCTGAAGAACCCCGGCTAATACACCAAGTAACCAGCCTGTGTATCTCTTGTTTGCTTCCAGTTCTCTCTGAGCCCTCTACCCCTCAACCCTGGAGAGTGGTCCATCAGTGCTGCTTTGACTCTAATTTCTGTGTGGTCGGAAATGACTCAATATATCCTTAATCCTGCCTCTCCTGTGGTACACTTAAACACCACACCTGAATCCATCAGCCTCTAATTTTTGATACTTAAAGATTTTGGAATACAGAAAACTCTTTTCTCTCTCAAGTACCTAGTCCTTGCCACTGAAAGTCTAGTTTTTAAAACTATTCTTTTTATTATATACTATTTGAAGTTTTATCTTGAAAATCAAAGCTGGACACTGATTTTTTTTTTTGTCCTTGTGTTTTATCTGCCCACCCTAAAGCAATGGACATTCCAACATCTATGCCTCCTAGGATGCAAAGGCAAAATGAGTCATGAAAAAAAATTAATTCATGGGCTTATATTTGTAAATATTTTCACTCTGCAAAAGAGGGGCATGAAATGTGATTCTTGGCCCTGGCTTTACTTTGGAATCACCCAGGGAGCTTCAAAACTATCAATGCCCTAGCTCCACCCACAGAGATTCTGACTGGGTCTAGGTGAGGTTCAGGTGCTATTTTTTGCTAAGCTCTTTGAGTAATTTTTAATGTGTACCCAGGGATGGGAACTGCTGGTGTCAAAGAAAGATCATGGGACTGGGCTCCAGTGCTTGCTTTGCCACAAACTAGTTCTGAGACCTGGAGGGATGAACTTCACCTGTCTGGTTCAGTTTGCTCATATGAAAAATGTGGAGTTGAGTTCAAGGACTTCCATGAACTTTCCAACACTAACATTCTATAAATCCATCACAGTGAGAACTGAAAGGGTGACCTTGTTCTGTGAGCAATTATAGTATCACAAAAAGAGTTAGTGCAGCCACACAGATAAGGTTTCTACTTTGCTTTGAAGTAACATATAACATCTAAAAGAACTCAGTGCTCCTTTCAATACAATGGTCTTCCCCTGCTGTAGACTGTTGGATTGTTTAGGTACCAACATCAATTTAGAAGCACTGCCTTATGCTGCTCTACATCCTCCATTGCTTAGCTAAGTCCAATGAGATAAGCCTCAAATATCTTCTATGTTGAAGTATGTGTCTCAAAAAAAAAAAAAAGTAAATAAATTGTTCTACTCTCACTAGTAAAGTATTTTGAAACTGTGAACTGTGTACAAGGAATTTCGTGTGCATTAAGTAACACTGAATTGTATGGTAAAAGCTTTCTCTTTTTAATTGTTTTATTTCTCTTGGTTATTCAAGTAAAAAAATCTTCATTTAGTGCTGGGATATCTTTATGACATTGCTAATACTTACTAATATATTTAAAGAGAGAGATGGTAAATTTCAGGCTCAGTTTCATGCAGGGAACAATATTTAGCTAATATTTAATATATGATTTATTTTTACTCTAAGATGACAGGTGGATTTCTGTTTAAATAGATAGAAAGCTTCCTTTTAAAGTTCTTTTATTCCAGTAAGGAAGAATTCACTTCACTGATATGCAAAGATAAAGATGAAATTATTGAAAAATACATATTTGGGAAAAGTTGGAGAAATGGAGGAGAGAGCAGAATATCCAGGGGCACCAGCAGTCAAGCAGGGATGAGGATCATGATGAGAGGCCTGAGTAAAGCCTGAGCTGGGCAGCCAGGAGCCGTGGGCATAAGCAACGAGTTCACAGCAAGAGCAGGTTCCTGGGCAAAGGAAAGGCAGATGCACTGGAAAACATTCCAGCTGAATTTGAAATGAGTCTTTTGGGGGAACCCAAAAAAAGAGAAAAGTCTAGAAAATTGTACAAACCTCAAGGAAGGTCATTTCTCATTGAAAGCTACTGATTAATGCAGCAACCTTAGAGGAAACAGCAAAATAAACTCATGGGTTAAATTTAGACTACTTATTACAATGAAGCAATATATCTGTATATACTGCAAAACATTTCTTCTTGTATTATTGTATGTAATCGTCATAACTTGTCCATGAGGTAATGTTATTCCCACCTTATGGCTCAGGAAACTGAGACTCAGAGAGGTTAGAGTGACTTCTTTAACATCACTCAGCTAGTTAAGTATTATTGCTGGCTCAATCCCAGGTCTTATGACTACCAAACCAATGGTCTTCCTACATCGCCTCCAGTCTTCACTCCTTTCAGTATAGATCTACCAGGCTTCATTTAACAGACATTCTCCAACCCAACTTGTGTTTTCATCAATCACAATGGACCTCACAAAAGGCTAGTAAAAAAAACTGGTCACATGCTGTCTGGAAGGCAAGATTACTTTCACCTGGAGTTTAGACCTAAAATTCATCCTTCTCATCCTAATATATGTAAAGACCAGACACCACCATTCCCTACTGGGCTATCATCTCAATAGCAGAAGTCTTTCAAACCTACAAAAGTGCGGTATCTGGAGAGACACACTTCACGTTAGGGCGACTAGAGGCAGGCAGGAGAGGAGGGTGCCTGTGTGGGGCTGGCATGACTCAAGATTAAATGTGGGGGAACAGATATTGTTATTCTCTGATTTACAGAACTGAATAAAAAATCAGAACTATGATTTGTTTCAGAATCTCTAAATGTTAGTATTTCTGCTCCAATATGGATCATTAAGCTAGGATCTTGCACCATATACCTGCACTAATCATCAGGACGGAGTGACTGTTCTTTTTTCAAGAGAGTAAGGATTAGAGAGAACTACCATGTCTGTTGCCAGAATAAACCTTCATAGGTTTTAAGGGTTTGTTAAATGAATCAGACATTTTTTTAATTGTAGAGACATTTACGGTTGGAGAACAAAAAAAAGTAAAAAGGGGTAATAATTTGTACATAACTATAGTTCTTCATAGAACATCATCCTCCACTAAAATGCCATTTTTAAAGCTTTTGTGGTATTTTACCAAGACATCTCAAAAGACTAAATACATCACTTTTGGTGACAGAGCGCCGAATGGTGAACTTGAATGTAAAACTCCAAAACTATTCCAAGAAGAAAACAAAAGAGACACATATTTTAGATTTTTAAAATTATAATCATCTACAGCAATATTATTAACATCACCACCACCACCACAACCACCACCATCATCATCATCAAGGGCTATCTAGACACACATGGCAGAGAGGAAGAAAATCAGATTTAAAAAAAAAAAAAAAAAGAACGCCAAAGAGGGAATGCTTTCAGCAAAATAATCAATACTAAATGACACGTTCTTTATTTATGCTATTTTAATCTTTCTAGAAATTAAACAAAGGTGAGCCAAGTAGGACAGAACAAAGGCCAAGGTGAATAGAAGAGTAACTGATAGATGTTTAGATGTACAGTGATAGATGTATTATCCATATCCTAAAACAATCATGCCCCAACCCTCATTTCCCACCTTTGGAAATAACCTATGGAAATTTCACTCGGCCGATGTGCTTCATCAAAGTCCTCACTTGCTTCACAGAAAATTGTTCAATGACAGGACATGTCATAATAATCTATAAAAACTCTATTGTTCTATACTTCTAGTTTCTATTTTGGGCTTTGATCTCATCTTCCATTGGAAAACATGTTGCATTAATTCCTTGCATGGAAACATTAAATATCATTAAAAATATCTCAGCTATCAGCCAAAGAAACAAGCCTGGCATCTTGTTGAAGGTCTGTGAAAAAATGAGACAGAACTGGTTTTTACATTGTGGAAACATTAAGAGTTTGTTTTATAACTCAAGCATTGTTGGTAGAATTCTCCCCCTGGATAACCATGGAGCATGTATAGTTGTTTACAATCAGCTTCCTTATTATCATATAATAAAGGGAGTAGTCTGGAATTTAACATAGTCACCTTTATGTTAGTCACATTTTTTTTTTTTTTACTAATTAGCTTGTTATTTAGTTCCACTGACTTTTTTTTCCCCTTGAGGTAAGACTTTATTAATGTTGGAAGCAGTGAGTTGATTTACATTCTGGCACAAATTTCTTAATCTGAGCAACTGCTCCAGATTATCTTCCTGTCATTACAGCTATGGTATCAGAATTTATTCCCAAACTAACATTAAACTCTGAACCACATTTGCTGACAGAATAATCACCATTATGTTCAAATCATATATGTAACTGAATTGCCAGGTTGGCAATATCTGTTCATTTATCAACTTACAGTGAAAAATAACTTTTCTAGCTTTATTTGTTCTGACTTGGCTTTCTATATCATTCGCCCATTCCTAAATAGGCTGTGGTGTCACTGGAAAGTACTTTAGCTACCTTCTTTGTGGCAGAGTCACCCAAAATTTCCAAACAAAAATCTTTATGTATTATTCTGCCTAAGCCTCAGCAATTGTATGTAGTGCTACATTATTAGTAACCCACAAAGCACAAATGTTTGCATGTGAAACATAATGTTTATATGTGAAATAGTGAACACACACTTGTCAGCTTTTCATCACAATATTGATTTCTACATACTTACAATCCCATTTTCTCTACTTTGTTGTATATTACATTGTTACAAGTCAGTTATCAACAGTTTGCACATCTGGCACTGAATTCAGAACCCACTTTTGACACTTAATTATCTATCTATCTATTATCCACCTATCTATAGAGAAAGAAAGTTTGAAAGATTTATTTTAAATGTCATCTGTATTTTAAATGTCACCTCTCATTATGTTTTCTCAAAAAACTCTGTATGAATCAGATTTTTTTTTAGCCATTTCCATTATTCAAACCCTAATATTCTCCCTTTTATTTCAGGAAGTATATACTGGTATAATTTTCAGGTAATCCTTGGCAAAGCCTCTAACCTCACCTCAAATTTTTTCTTTAGTAAAACTAAGGAAATTGCTTATTATAAAACGGTTTTTTAAATACAAAATCTGACTGTTTCAGCATCTCCTTTTCTCACCCAGCATGAGAGAGAATAACAGTACCTTCTTAAAGGCTTTTAAAAAGATCACACAGGACTCTTCCAGAAGGGAGAGGAAAAGGTGGTAGCAGCCCTTTGGGAAAACTGAGTCCCCTGAATTTCAAAGGGGAAGGTATTTGGGGGGTTTCGTGAGAATTGGCTCCAGCCTCACACTCCTGCAGCAACTGTGGAAGGGAGCAAAACTGCAAGAGGCATGATGCATCAATGAACCTAGGGAGTCTAGATCCAAGACACCAAGGCTCTAAACTTGGCAAAGTATCTGCTGGCAGAGCTTGGCAGAGATGCAGCCCCGCAGATTGCCTCCAAAGCAGCATGCAAGTCTACCAGGGATCACTCCAGGAGAAGAAACCAGAGAGCCCTTGCCAAATTTTCTGGACCTCATTAGATTCCCAGGGCCCTTACACATCCTGGCAAAGGAGAGGGAAACTCAGTGATAAATGATACTGAGTTTCCTACTGTTTTGGCCAGATAGGGACTCAGAGCAGAAACATAACTTAGAGAAAAGAAGAGCTATAGAATTTGCAGATTAATACCCACCACACATGCTATAGAATAACAGCTAGCAAACCAATTTCACATTCAGGAGATTTATAAAAGCTTTTTAATGCTATTGGGTTTGTAACAAGCAATCTCAACACATTTACCTCCTAGATAGATCTTCATAGTATTCATACAATTATTTGTTTATTATTGAATTTCTTCTATGTATTAGAAACTGTTCTAGATGCCATGGATATAGCTAGGAACAAAAGAGACAACAGTTGCTGTGCCCTGTGGAAATCCTTTTTAGTCATTTAGGCAATAAGTTACGAAAGCATGACCTGTAGTATGTTAGACAGTAATAAATCCTAAGGAGAAAAATAAAGCACCAAAAGGAACACAGATAGTGGAGTACAGTTTTCAATTTTAAGTGGAGCAATCAGGCAAGGAGTCTCTTAGAAGGAGACATTTGAACAAAGCCATGAAGGAGGTAAGGAGGTGACCAGTATTGACATGTGGAGGGAAAGTAATCCAGGCACAGGGAACAGCACAAATAAATTTCGTATTTGAGGAAATGCCTGCCATGCTGGAGGAAATGTGGAGGCCACAGTGATGGGAACAGAATGAATAAGGCATGAGAAATGGAAGATAAAACCCAATAGGCAATGTTAGTCCAGATCATGCAGGGCCTTGTAAGCCAATGTAAGGATTCTGGGTTTCACTTAGTGAGACAGGAGTGACTGGAGGAATTTGTATGGGGGAGTGACATGATTTGACATAGATTTTAAAGGGTCATTCTGGTGACTGCAAAAAGCATTTTTTCCAGCAAAATCCAGCTGCATGGATTAGTATTCAAGATGAAGTAGTCACATGTAAAAGGAAGTTTCACTATTTAATTCCTGTTCCTTTGTATTGTATTAAATTCTTTCTTCTTCCTATCTGATCCACCAATACTGTCATTATTAGTAGACACAAAAGCCATAATCTGTATTGTTGGCGGGAGTGAGCAATGAAAGGTTTCCTAAAAAGCAACTATATTTATCCTCTTTAACTGGTTTTTCAGGGCTTGGCTGTGAAAGAACTGCTGCTGTGGGACAACGACAACTGCAGCAATGCCTTGGAAGGAAATGTACTTCTAGGTTGCAGTGTTATCAGTACCCACTGATGCACGACAGTACTGCTCACTAATTCCTCCCCTCTTATTTGAACAGTAAAGTTACTAACTAAAAAGAGTAAATTATTCAAATAAATACGGTGTTTTTACTTCCCTTTTTTCTCTCTTTTGGTAGAGTCACAAATGTAGGTATTTAATTTCATTAACTGTATTTCTCAATAAAATTTCTCAAATTGTGGGTAGGAGGCAGCTAAAGGAGCGCTAAATGGAAATTCATTGCTTTAAGTGTGTTTAATAAAAAGGAAGAAAGCTCTAAAATCAATAATCTAAGCTTCCCAAAAAGCTAGGAAAATGTAAATTAAACATAAGGCAGATAGAACAAAGAGAATAGCCAAGATTAGAGCAGAAATCAATGATATAGAAAATAGAAAAACAATAAAGAGAAACAAAGAAACCAAAAATTTGGTTCTTTGAAATGTTCAACAAAATCGAGAAAGTTTTAGCTAGATTCACGAAGAATAAAAGTGAGAAGACATAAATTATCAAAGTCAGGAATGAAATGAATATATATATGTATATGCATGACTGGGACATTGTGCTGTACACCAGAGATTGACACCTTGTAATTGACTGTACTTCAATTAAAATAAAATCAGGAATGAAAGAAAATATATTACTGCAGACCTGCAAAAATTAAAAATAGTATAAGGTAATATTATGAACAACTTTATGAACTCGATTAAACAATTTTGATGAAATGGGTAAATTCCTCAAAGAGATACAAGTTACCGAAACATATTCAAGAAGAAATAGAGTATCAGAATAGATCTATAACAAGTAAGAAATTAAAATAGTAATTTAAAGTTTTTCTCACAAAGAAAATCCCAGGCCCAAATGATTTCACTGGTGACCTCTATCAAACATTTAAGGAAGAAATAATGCTAATCTTTCACAAGCTCTTTCTGAAAATAGAGGAGGAAAAAACAGTCTACTCAATGTGAGGATTGCTCAGTCAGGGTACATCTCAATTTTGACCCACAGACCACATCACTACTTAAGACATAAATGCCCTTCCTTTTGATCTCATCAGTGTCATGAAAGAAAACACACTTCCACAGAGGGAAGTGGCTTCCAAGTTTCAGCGATATGAATGTATCATCTGGGTGGATATAATTTCTGTCCACTCAATAATTACTTCTTGAAACAGAGTGACACAATACAACTTGTACGCCAGAATAGCTACAGTATCTCAAAGAGTAGTTCACAGTCATCAAATTCTGCCCATCTCTTCTGAAATTGTTTATTTCCTTGAAATTGCTCTACAATTTTTTGGATTCTGTTTCCTTTGACTTCAAGGAATTCTATAATAGGAAATCAGACATGTCCAGTATTTTTGCAGTAAACATCTTTGCCACAAGCAGTTTTGCTGCACAATGAATTGGCCCAAAGGCAATTAATTTCCCATTAAAGATAAAATAACTAGGTGACAGTTTGGTTTGACAGTTTGGTTCCAAATGGTTGATAGTCTGGTTTCATTTCTCCATTGATGCAGTACTCCCATTTTTGTATTATATAAATTATAGGCATCATAATGATCTATATAGCTGTGTGTAGACATGGTGGTTTTAAAATAGTGGGTGATAACAACAATCCACGTATATGGATTTGATAAAAAATTACAGTGATAAGTAAACTTACTGGAAGTGTGAAATGAGAGAATGTAAAACCAGGTTACATATTATACTAGAAAATAACTTATCAGTTTGCAAATCCTTCAGTGAGCACAGTCATCCCTCCCACCTGTAAAAACCAAAAGTTTACTAAGCTATGCAAATATAAAAGATGCCATTAGTAATTCACAATAGTCCTTGAGAGCATTAATTATCCATCCTTTAGCTACAACCTTCAACAACAGCTTGTTCTCTAATGCAGTCTTTCCCAAATTTATCACATAATGTTACAAGTTTAGGCAAAAGAAGAATCAAGCTCTATCTTGACTCTGATATAGACAGAAGTTTGGCACAGATTCTGGCTTAGACGATTTGGTGAAATATAAGAACAGGGCATGTGATGGAGTTATATACATTACATATATTGACAACAAACAGCAACTTCTTGATCTGTTTGTGTTACCTCAGATTTACATGTAAATCTCAAGAATCTTACAGACTTTTTTATATTATAAAGAACTTATCTCTAACTTAGATCCTGAATTCTTAATGATTGACTTTGAAAAAGGAAGTAGTATTGTTTTCTCCAGATATACTCGAATACAATTGTAATCAGGACTCCACACACATTTTAAATTAATCAAAATAGTTTTCGCATTTTCATTTTTCACAATAAAATTTTTGGGTTTTTTTTTAAGGTTTCATTATGTCCTTTTTAATGTCCCTCTTTCATTTTGTTATTTTATCTTTCATGGCAAAATTGTTATGGCCAATTAGTTGTGCAGAGAAACTATTTGCTGGAAATTGCTTGCAGTGAAGATTCTTACCATGAAAATACCTAGAACAGAAATGAGGTTCCTCTACAGTGGCTATTTGTATAATCTACATATAACCCATGCCTATTAGTCTGGTTTCTCCAGAGAAACTGAACCAATCTCTGTACAGATAAAGAGATTTGTTATAAGGAATCAGCTCATGTAATTATTGAGGTGAGAATTCCACCACCTGCAACTGGCAGGCTGGAGTCCCAGGAGAGCTCATGGCATAGTTTTAGTTCCAGTTCACATCCAAAGGCAGGAGAAAACCACTATCCTAGCTTGAAGACCATCAGGCAGAGAGAGTAAATTCTCTCCTGCTAAGCTTTTTTATTCTAATCAGGGATCCAACAAATTGGACAAGGCCCATCCATACTGGGAGAGCAATCTACTTTACTCAGTCAACTGATTCCAGTGGTACTCTTATCTAGATAAAGGGACACACCCAGAAAAATGTTTAATCAAATATCTGGGTACTCCAGTGGCTCAGTCAAGCTGACACATAACATTAAGAATTATACCATGTCTTATCAAACAATCTGCCCACGGTAGCAAATGAGATCACAATCATGCAACAAATATTTGTTAATTCTTATTATGTATTTGTTTCCAGTGCAGGCTCTGGAAAAACAGTAGTAATTAAAATAGACAAGACCTCTGCCTCATGGAGTCGACATTAAGAAGAATATTCCATAGTTCATAGGTAGTGGCTTTCAACTGTCTATTGAAGGGCCTCCAGGCTTCTGCAAAGTTACCCCACCCTACATTGTCCAAATATTCTAGAAATTTAGTCAGTTAGTCAGCAACTACTTGTTAAATGAATGAATGTCAGCCATTTCCTTTGTCTCTCACTTCCGGGGCCTGTGCTGTATCTGAGTCATCAGGTGCAGGTGCCTGACATCTGACATCCATGGGTCACAGCTGACTTAGCTCTTGATGGTCACCACTGTCACCCTCCCAGGTATGCCATCCCTGCCTAGGACTCTGAAGACGCCAAAGGGATCTTGGTTCCTTAGAGCCCTCAGCTCAGTGGGAACGGGCTAGGTTCCATGCAGAAGTAGTGGGGGTGGATGGACTTGAGGGCCCCATTATTCTCGCTCTCTGATGTTACACTATGACTCGTGGGTAAACAAAAAGGGCTGTTTGTACTCAAATCACTTAAAGAGCGGCTAAAACAAACACATTTGTGATTTAAAAAAAAGATTTATAGTCCCTTACACTTATTTGAATCTGAAGGAGGCAGTGAGCTAGGGAACCGAAACTGGGACCCATCGCAGAGACTTCTTTAAAGTTTAAAGTTAACCTATAGCTAGCCCCAGAAAATTCTTCTTGGGTAATGGAAAAAGCTACCTTGTGGAAACAAAGCCCTGACGTGATCTGATTAATATATCCATATTGTTTAAGAACCCCACTGGCTTGACTTGTTTGCTCAATTGAGCTTGACTACATTGTTTGAGGGTCTATAGTTAACCTGATCTTGTTTTTGCAGTGTTTGTTCCACAGAGCAGAACAAACTGGAAAGCAAGGAGGAAAAGAGCAAGCAACGAGAAGGAGACATGAAGCCACAAAGAAGACAGATAAAAGGACCTAGCCAGGACCCCAAAAGCCAGAGCTCATAAATCCAGCCACCTGGGCTTATAGCTCTTGGACTCGAGTGTCTTTTTCACACAAGCGTCTTTTCCTCTTTTCTCTTTTTTGAGCAATAAAGCAGCTTTCACTCTGACCCTTTGTCTCCACTGTGAATTCTTTCACAGCTGGAAGGCAACAACCCACTCTTTGGGGTCCTCTCCCTTTTAGGGGGCTCCCCAATCTGCTAACAAATCCCAGGAAATTGGAGGAAGGTTCGGGAGGAGGCTGAGAACCTAAGTAACGCAAGCCATGCTGTACACAAACTGCCTGTCGGCTGATGAGTCTTTGCCTTTGGATCAGCCCCATGCATCTGATGCCTCTTTCCCTTAGGATGATTTATCTCCTAAGAGGTGCTTCATTCCTGATACAAACAGATTTCTGGTGAACCACTGCCACTTGTCCTCCAGACATGCCTGGTCATGTTTTAGCCCCAGTAGCGCACACAGCTGCAGGTCAAACTGACACCCCCACTACTCACATAATCAGTTTGAATCTGAACTACCACCTCCTTGAACAAATCAATAACAAACTTGTTTGCCCTCCCTGAGGCTGTAAGACAAGTGTGTTTGATGTCTTGCCATCTCAGTAAAAAAATTCAATCTTGTGAGTCATGAGGGATCTGACAAGTTGATTCTATTTGAGGCCTTTAATCCCCAAAGTTCTTGATTTTAAAAAGTTCCTCTGCAAAAAGTTCCTGCTGTGTATCCTATGTGACTAAAATTTAAAAATTATATTTCTAGAATTTGCTTTATCTCCTTCCAATGAGCCCTTCAAATATTTATATGGTAACATTTGAAAGCCAAAACAAAGTTTCAAACTTGGTATCTCCTTTTCTGTTACACAATACAAAATCCGACTTTCCCAGTTCCCAGCACAGACTCTCCTAATGAATGATATAAAAGAGGCGTGACAGGCCAGCCTCCTCGCTGGCCTGGGCAAGCTGCTAAAATCTTGCCTTTTGTCTTTACATTACAGGTGTTCCATTTGTGATAAGTTAACTCAGCTCTTCCAGGTTTAGAACACATTTCTCAAATTCTTCACTGGCAAATGAGTTGATCCCTTGTAGTCTTTGTGTACCTGTATAATGAATTTTATTTTGCTTCGTTTTGGTATTGACTAGATTATCAACAACGACCACTTATTGAGAGCTAGGCATAGTTGTAAGACATTGTCTCCAATTTTTATAACAACCAGATATTATTCTTCACATACAGCAACTGAGGAAACAGTGGCTGAAAACATAACTTTACTTACTTGCCCAAGGTCACCAACCAGACACTGTAAACTGAGGTTTAAAAAGGTTTTGCTAAATATCTAGGTTCCCTGTGTGTCAGTGATACTTAATACAATAACGCGCGATGCCGTTACAACACAGCTATGGTTAGAAAGACAAGAGTGAAATTTTGTGGTTGAGTTAATGCTTAGGAAAGATGTTTTGAAAACCAACCTCCACACAGTTTCCTGTGTTCTTTTCACTGATAATGGCCTACATGAGGGAGAAACAATGTTCTTAGCTCTCTTCCATTAGAAATGCACAAGAACAACTTGCAGATGGAATTTTGCCCCATATTAACTCCAACTGAAGCCAACCCTATTTGTTCTCATTTGGCATCAAATTTTAAACATGGTCACGAATATGCTTTTATGTTTAGTAAAAATACAGATGATGTTATAGTGGAAGCAGTGGCACAATACTGAACACTGTACTTGGTGTTGCTATAGCAATATTAGAATATGTAAAAAAACAAAAACAAAACCAAAAGGGGGCATGTTCAAAGTTTTTAAATTGCAAAGACTTTACCCTTTACTAATATTTACCAGGTGGGAAGTCAATGATTAGGAGGAACAGGAAAAAAAACAAACAAACAGGAAAATGTACTAAAAAATTATTTAACTGGGAAATTAGACAAAACTGGCAGTATTACTACAGTTGGATTACTATGGGTTGTAAATTATTGATATTACTGCTGTAAAATTTCTCAGGGGTGAGAAATTGTTATCTTTCTGAATATTCAACCTATATTTCAACTAAAAGGATGATTAATATTTTGAGTAAACTTGACTCTGATGTGGTTTTAGACACATTTATTTCAGTGTCTTATCTCTCTTCTGCATACAACTTGTCACCAGTTAATCTTTCCAATAAGTTTTTCTGTTAAAAACAATTTTTTTTCTTTGCAAATATCAACCACATATAGCTCTTCAGGGAAGAAAGTGGTCATAAAAATGGGGAAATTAATTCGAAACAGGAAAAATATCAGAAATCATAGCTCTCAGTGTCAGCTGTTGACCCCCAGAAGAATCAAATACTAAAGCAAAGCTTATTTTATCAGATTTGCTGCAATGAGTGAGAATACCATCTTGCCAGAAATTTAAGTTTCCTAAGAAGAGGGAAGCCAGGGGAAAATATTTGAAGGGCTTTGTGGCATAGGCTGGGACATTTTAGGTGGATATTGACAAGGAAGAGGACTGACTGAGTTTGTGCAAAGCTTAGGACGTGCCAGCCTTGGAGTGGAAGGCACAGTGAGATGAGGCCTGAAAGTGCCGGTGAGTAAACCAGCAGTCCTGGTAAGTTAGTCGTTTCGGTTGTTTCACCATTTTAGCTTGCAGTAACAGTAATTTCCTGGAGCAAACGGCTAAGTTAATTTTGCTTGATCACACGATTACTTTGCACAGGGAAAGAAAGTATGTTGGTTTCTGGTGGACCTGCTTATTTAACTCTGAGGCCATCATTGCCACCAAGCTGATGGGTCCTTGGCTGTAGCACTACTTTGAGGATGTCTCGTCAGCCCCTGTTTCACCTACTCTAAGAACCACGTATAAGAATGGTCCCAGGGAAATAATCCCACTATGTGACCCTGCACCTACTCTCTCGCCTCATCCTCCCACCCCATCTAGCTGGGTTTTGGGTCTATTCCTAAGTAGTCTATTCCTGACCCAACTCTTCTGCCACAAGTATTTGAAATTGGAATTTGGAGTACTTTGAAAATCTATTCTCTTTTGTTGATCTGAATACACATAAACTCCTGAGTAGCTATATTTCATCATATAACCTGTTTCTTAATTACTCTCATTTCTGTATAAATATAATATTTAAAAAGTAACAGCCCCCAATGGAGCCATGTGGGACATCCCTTTCCTGGAGAACACTGGCTCTCTTGAATATATTTTGTCTGGAGTCCATAATCTTTTAGTCCCTTTTATTATTTAAATAGTCTCATTTTGTCATTTAAAGAGTCAGTACCAATTATTCTTAAAATTCAGCCTCATTAACTAATTTAATGCCTTTTTCCTTTCCCCCTTTGCAGGCTGTCTATTTCTCATGCAGCTTAAAGAAGAGGTTTAATCTACTCTTCCCACATTTCCCCCTCCACCTTCTCTTTTTCCTCTGGTGTTGGGGAGGAACAGAGTTAAGGGAGGGTATACACATATCTCAGAGCCAGATGGCAGCCCTCTTTTGTTCTTTATCACTGTTTCTTAACACTGTCTGGCCAACTAATTCCCACAAGATGCCGGTGTCTAAATATTGGCTTTATCCTGGGATGCAGGTTTCCTCCCTCTCTTCCTTGGTGTAGAAGTTCTGGCCTGGGTTTGACCTCTTCCTCAGTTCCTGCAAACTTTTTATCCTGCAACCTCTTGCTGCTGGGGTCCTAATAAATGACTCTCTAGGACAGGGGAGCTGGTAGAATTGATCAAGCCCATGATCTTTCGGTGTCCAGTCCCTAAGATGATTGTTAGAAAATGACAATGAGAAAATGATTAGAAAATTTTAAAAGACACATATTGACAAGGAAAAGCAAGACAGGAAACAGCAGTAGAAAAAGATAGCATGATTTTTTTTTGCCCAGAAACAAGATAATTTAAGCTGCAAAACCCCAGACAAGCACCAATTGGAGATGTCACTCGGATGGGAAGGGTGAAGGGGAGGGCTGAAAACAGGAGGACTTGTTGAAATATTTAGATGCGATGCTTAACCCTCCACATCCAACTCCACACCCTGCATTGCCAGGCAAATACTCCTTCCTTTCCTTGGCAGAAAACTCAAGATTCAGTTTTGCAGAGAAAAGAAAATGAATTCAAGAGCATTAGATTTAGCCAAGGTAACAGAAGAGGCACAAAAGCATCATATTAAACACAAGTTTTAACAGAAAGAGACACTCTATACTAGTCTGCATGGGCAGCCAGAACAAAACACTACGGACTGAGTAGCTTGGGCAGCAGAGATTTATTACCTCACAGGTAGAAGTCCAAGGTCACAGTCCGGCAGGGCCAGTCTCTGTGAGAGTTCTCTTCCTGGCTCGTAGACAGACGTCTTCTCACGGCAATGAGAGAGAGAAAGAGCTCTCATGTGTGTCTTTATAAAAACACGAATCTTATTAGATCAGGACTCCATATTACAGCCTTGTATAACCTTAATTATCTCCATAAAGGCTTTATCACCAAGTACGGTCACATTGAGGATCGGTGCTTCAACATGAATTCCCTCCAACACGTTTTACAGCTTGTCTCTCAAAATACTGGCAGCAGACTTTATCCTTGAGGGAAAGCAAGGTAGATTCTCTTCTGAGGAAACTGAGAAGCCAAAGGGAAAAATAGCTGTGGATACTCACATTTGGAGAACCTCTGAAGAGTACCTTACAAGAGGCTCACCAGTAGATGAGCCCCACCTGTGCATGGAGAATGAGGATTCTAGAGAATTTTTTCTTAAATACGAACAGGTATCAAAGAATTATCAGGTATTTGGGCCTCAGATAAAAAATAAAGAAGCCAAAATAAACAAACAATGAAACTCTAGGAAAGAGAGACAAATCAGGGAACATAAGAAAATGTAAAAAAAAAACAAAAAGGAATTGATCCCTCAGAGATATAAAATAAATCATAGTGTTTATGAAATAAGAGCAAGAAGTTATTTAAAAGAGATATTAAGGGAATAATAAAAGAGCTTTAGAAATTAAATCTGTGTCAGTCAAGGCTTGCCAGAGAAATATAAAGAATAGGAGATTATAATATATATATGTTTCCACAAGAAACTGGCTCATGTGAATATGGAGGCTGAGAAGTTCCAAGTCCTACTATGGGCACTGTTTAGTAACTGTGATTATAATAATTGATTCAGGAATGAATCATCAATAAGTTTTAAACCAACCAGATGAAAGTTTGCTGGGTAACAGTATGTACATACTTAGTAACTTTATAGCAGAGAAATTGGGTAGATATCACTCTACCAAAATTTTCAAAGTTAACATCCTGAGAAATGGGGCACAGCAACATCCCATGCCTCACTGAGAACACAAAACCATTTCTGCGGATTTCCTACCAAAAATCATTACTTGGATCCGATCATGAGAAAACATCAGACAGGTCCGTATTGAGGAACATTCTACTTAATGACTTGCCTGTACTCTTCAAAAATATCAGGGCAACAAAAGAAAATAAAACATTGAGGAAAAATCACCTGATTGGAGGTGAACTAATGAACTGTTATAGGTAAACACAGCACATAATCCTAAACTGAATCTTGGACCAGAAAGGAAAAAAATGCTTAATATAAAAGCGTTATTGGGAGTTTCTAGCCAGGTAAATTAGGCTTTTCTAGATGGAAACTAAGAAGTAAAACTATCTTTATTTGCATATGAAATCACCTTTTATGTAGAAAATCCTAAGAAATCTACCACAACCTACTAGAGCTAATACGTGAATCCAGCAAGGTTACAGTATACAAGATCAATATACAAAAATCAATTGCATTTCTATACACTAGTGGTAAACAATCTGAAAATTAAGAGAATAAATGCATTTATAATAGCATCAAAAAGTATAAAATACTTATGAATAAAGATAACAAAAAAAATGTAAGGCTTATACATTGAAAGCTACAAAACATTGTTGAAAAGAATCAAAGAGCACCTAAATAAATGGAAAGACATCCGTGTTCATGAACTGAAAGACTTTATGTTAAGATGGCAAAACTCTCCAATGATCTACCAATGGTTTAATGTAATCCCTTTCAAAATCCCAGCTGGCAGCTTTTTTGTGGAACTTGACAAGCTCATGTAAAATACAAGGGATTCAGACAGTCAACACAATCTTGAAAAAGAAGAAAGTTGGAGGATTCACATGCCCCAATTTGAAAACTTACCACAAAACTACAGTAATCAAGAACGTGTGGTAATGACATAAAGAGAGCCATATAGATCAATGGAATAGAATTTAGGGTCTAGAAATAAATCCTAACATTTATGAGCAATTGATTTTAAGCAAGAATACTTGCCAATTTATTGGGGAAAGAGCAATGTTTTTCAATATACAGTTCTGGACAACTGAATACTGCATGCAAAAGAATGAAGTTAGACTTCTACCTCACATGGTAAATATCAGAGCCTTAAATCTAAGAACTAAACCATAATAATCTTTGAAGATGTAAATCTTTATGACTTTGAATTAGGTGATGTTTTCCTGGATATGAGACCTAAAGCACAAGCCACTAAAAAAAGAAAATAGATAAAACTGGACTTGATCAAAATTTTAAAATGTTGTACTTCAAAGGACACTATTGTTACATAATAACTTTTGCATGTATAAAAAACTTACAGTTCAAAGACAGTATGCTTTTAAAATGGGAAATATTTGAATAGCCCATTCTACAAAGATATACAAATTTTCAATAAGAATATGAAAAGATACTCAGTATCATAGGTTATTAAGGAAATGCAAATCAAACCACAGTGAAATACACTTCACACACTCTAGGGAGACTATAATTAGAGACAGACAATAACAAGTGTTGACCAGAATGCGGAGAAACTGGAACCCTCATGTGTGGCTTGGTGGAAATGTAAAACAGTACAGCTGCTTTGAAAACCTGATTGTCAGCTCTTCAGAATGTTACATAGTGAGTTACCAGATGACCCTGAAATCCTACTGCTAGGTATCTACCCTCCAAAATGAAAACATATGTCCACAAAAAAACTTGTATACAAATGTTCATAGCATCGTTATTCATAATAACCAAAAGTAGAAACAATCCAACTGTCCATCAACTAAGGAATGAATAAACAAAATGTAGTGTATCTATAAAATAGAATATTATTTGATAAAATAGAATATTATTTGGCCATAAAAAGGAATTAAGTTTAGATAGGTCTTACAACTTGGATGAACCTCAAAAACAGTATGCCAAATGAAAAAAGCCTGCCACTACATTTTTTGAGCTTGTATTTTGATTAAATATTTATAATAAAGAATTGTTACATGGCATATATTTAAAGAGAAAATAAATAGAAAAGAAAATTGTCATCAATTCATGCTACATCTAAAAAAATAAAGGCTACTGAATCTCGAGGAAAGCCAAGTAAATTTAAAAAAAAAATATATATATATAAAAATTTATTAAAACTTTGAAAGTATTTAACTATTTATTGAAGTCAGGGAAATAGGTAAATTCTTAATATGTCAACTCTAGAAAACAACTTCCAGGAATTAATATATCAAAGGATTAAGAAACAAATCTTTATAAAATATTTTAATATTACATTCTTTGTTAAACTGGGACTTAGACCACTTTTGGTATAATTGAACCAATGCTATGATAAATTAGTCAGCAGTAGCACATTCTTCTGTATGAAATGGCCAGAATCAGCAACTCTGTAGAGACAGAAAGTAGATTACTGGTTGGCTGGAGCTGAGTGGGAAAAGGAGGTAAATGGTAATGGATGTAAGGTTTTTTGCGGGATAACAGAAGTATTCTAAAATTACACTACTCTATAAATAGACAAAAAGTTACTGAATTGTAGACTTATACCAGGAGAACTTTATGTCTTGTATCTCAATAGAGCTATTAAGAAATAATATGCACGTACAGAGACAGACTACACGGTAAATGTGGTAAAACGTTAACAGTTAGGGAACCTTAGTGGCAGGCATATGAAATTTTTAAATTTTGAAGCTTTTCTGTAAATTAGATTTATTTTAAAGTAAAAAATAAAAATAAACTTTATGGTGCTCTCTCACTTTTTAAACTAAATGCATGTATCATGGTGATAAAATTTAAAAATTATAAAACAGATATAAGTTTAGAATGAGGTAAGGGATAATATGGTCTAGTTAGGACCACTCCAGGACTCCAAGGGGCACCAATCATTAGCATGATAATGGCCAGACATTCTCCATTAATCTGTAGCTTTAAATTCAATAATCAGGTCTTATATGGCAAAATGGGCAAAACTCTAGAGTTGGACAGACGTGTGTTCAAATCCTGATATCACCAATTTTTAGCTGGTTACCTAGGAAAGTTATTTATGCTATCAGGTACAGTAGGCACCTACTACAATATTGCAATGACTCAACCCTTTTATAAGGCCCTCCTCCCTGACTGTGCACGTGAACTGTGATTATGCCAGGATAGCCACTCCCATGAGTGGTTTATGTCATATGGCATAGTGAGCTTTAACAAAGTTAATTTTAAGAAAGGATAGACCTAAACTGACTTTTACCTATCTTTTTATTTATTGAAGTATATAGTCTATTGATATGATGATTTCCAGTGTATAGCATAGTGATTCATTTATACATTTATGTATATTCTTTTTCATTATAGGCCATTACAAGGTATTGAATATAGTTCCCTGTGCCTTGTTTTTTTAATCTATTTCATATACAATAGTTAGTATCTACAAATCCTGAACTCCCAATTTATCACTTCCCACTACCTTTTCCCCTGGTAACCATGTTTGTTTTCTATGTTTCTGTTTTGTAAATAAGTTCATTTGTGTCTTTTTGTTTGTTTGTGTGTTTTAGATTCCCCATATAAGTGATATCATATGGTATTTTTCTTTCTCTTTCTGGCTTACTTCACTTAGGATGATCTCCAGGTCCAACAATGTTGCTACAAATGGCATTATTTTATTCGTTTTTTATGGCTGAGTACATCCGAGCCTTTTAAATGTGGGTCGTGAAGTCAGACAGAAAAAAGTCTAAGGTGTAACAGGAGACATTCCTGCTGCCAGCTTTAAAGATGGAGGGGCAGCACGACAAGATGGGGGCAGCCTCTGGGAGCTGAGAGGGACCCCAAATGACCCAGCAAGGAAACTGGGATATCAGTTGTACATTCTCAATGAATTGGAATCTGCCAACGGGCTGAATGAGATTGGAGGTGGATTCTTCCCCAGAGGCTCAAGATGAGAAAGCAGTCCAGCCGACACCTTGGTGTTATTAGCGTTGTGAGATCCGGAGCAGAGAACCCAGTACTGTGAGCTAATAAATGCGTGTTGTTTTAACTTGCTAAATCCGTGATGTTATGTTATGAGGCAATATAAAACTAATACACAGAGTATCCATTTTCCTCACATATAAAATGAAAATAATAGCACCATCTACCTCATAACATGGTGTACTTTTGTCAAATGAAATGATCATATAAGACATTTCACAGACTTTCCTACAGTACATGCTTAATTTAGGTTAGCTCTCATTAGCATTAGCATTACTATTACTTTCATTACTGAGATCAGGTAAATCTCAAGAAGAAATTGGAATCTTCTTCAGTAAATGTGTAATAAGCTTTATTTATTCATTAATGTGCCAACCAAGATATTTTGGCATCCCCAGGATATGAATAGTATTTCTAATATCATCCATAATTAAAGCTGTGGCTTTTATTCAAAATCTGATTTATCCCAATGATGGCATTTCTCAGTGAAAGAGAAATTTCTGAGTCCTTTAAAGTTTTCATTCCAATGCTATCTCTGACGTTTGGATGATGGGTGGGAAATGATGGAGACAGCAGAGAACACTTATAAGTGTCCCCTGAATATGACATTTAAAATTTTATACGTTAACTGTAAAACTGAAATACTTCTTCCAACTAACATCCCATAGGTGGTATCCATGAAACGCACAAGCCAAACTACCCAAGTAAAGTCACACTTGTAAAATGTACTGAATAGTTTTGTGTCACCTAATCCCAGCTATGGGCTAACACTCAGTGTGGCTGATACCCATATTCTAAAATCAACTGATTGTGAATGTACACTTGTGCATGTGTGAAGACAAATAGTACTTACTCCCAGTGGCATTCGTCTTTAGCAATGAAGCAGAGCTACTACTGCTAACCCATATTTATGTTTCATAATATTACCAAGATTGCCATGGATTAATCCTCCTTATTACTGAGTAAGGGCTGCGTCCACTCCTTGATCCTCACTTCCTATCAAATTTAAAACTGTATCAGTATTTTAAGATCTCAAAATTAACAGAGGTGTAGCACTGAATAATCAGATCAATAGAGAATGGCATAGCTCACAAAAAGATCCACAGATCTGCAATAAAGTTCTACAAAAAATAAAAACACTAGAGTAATGAAGTTGGTACATATCTTCTCATCAAAGTAAGGCTTTCATTAAACTGTGTAACTGTTCTTGAGATTGAGACATAATTTTGAGAAAATCATTAATCAAGAGGCATTAAATACCTGCCTGTGATAAACAACTTTTGATAACTGACATCTCTAGCTAAGAAATTAATTTTAAAATTTATTTAAAGCCTTATTCAACTCTTCTCATCTTAGACATAAATCTATTCTAATGCATTGGAGTCATTTCATATTGCCTTCTGTATTTGGAATCTAAACAACATTCTTACTTTAATCATTCTTCAGACATAACTAATTTTTGGAATGAAGGTTTATTCATTATTTTTACAAAATATCTTAGCTTATCAAAAGGAATGCTGACTTACAAGATTATTTGTATGTAACTTGCATCTTGAAATTTACATGCATGTAACATTCAACATAAATTCCTAGTTGGACAGAATGGCATATCAATAAATCAAGTCCAGACTAAATCCTGATATCTGAATGATATAGGGTGCATTTCCATAACCAAAAGAGCAGGGGGTGTGATTTTCCACATTAAAAGACTCTGAATGACTTAGCCAAGATTTAGTAAACTTGTTAGACATGGATAGATATTTGAGAGTATATTCTTCAGATATAGAACAATAAATATAAATTTGACCTACATATTTTATTATTAAATATCACTTTAAATGGCCCTACTATAACATAAATAGAAAAGTTTGGGGATTTGTTTATCTGCTTTTAAAAAGAAAATTAGTCTCGCTACTTCATAGCAGTATTTCTAAACCAAATGTGCTTCAGACAATCAATTAATCCCTGTGGTTCCCTTTTAGTGTGTGTAGGCTTCTTGCTTTACATCAAAACTCAATATTGTTGAATCCCCAAAATTATAAGAACCATAAGATTATTTCATTGTCATTTGAGATTTAAATATTGAAAAGAAACCCAGTAAAGGGTAAAGGGTTAAAAATTATTTTATCTGAGTAGTGATAAAAACATAGTTTTATTTTTATTTAATTTGACAAATACAAAAAAAAAAAAAAAAAAAGAAAAGAAAAAGAAATCACTTATAAATGTACCGCAATGTTGCATAAACATTGACGTGTACTCTCTCACCCCCTACATCTCACACTGGAGCTGTTAAGTTATATGAACAGTTTGGGGCATGTCTTTGTCCCATGTTTTCCTAAATTTACACAGACATATTTCTGAATATTTACACACACGTTTGCACACATACATTTTTTTTTTCTAAAGGGGTCTGGATACACATGTATGAAACTTATGTTTATTTTTTAATTGCAAATACTCTATGAACATATCTTCAGGTCTATACATATATATCTACCTCATTCTTTTCATTGGTTGCATAACACTGCTCTCTTCCTACCACGCTATATAATTTACTAATTTATTATATTTATTGTCTATTTCTTCACTAAAACATAAGCTTCACTGGGTAAGAATTTATTTGTTTACTGCTATAATCAAATGCTTAGGACAATCTTAACATACGGTAGTTTCTCAATAAATATTTGTTGAATGACTCAAGTTCTAAATAATATAAATCCATAACTTGTTTTGCTCGACTCTTATTAATGAACTTTTTTTGTTTATATTCTTTGCTATTAACAGAAATGCTCCAAGGCTGTCTTTACAAATATTTCTTCCCTTGCTGAGACACTTATTTCTTAAATTCCCAGAAGGTGATTGCTAGGTTATACAGATTATATGCTTTGAAAAACAGGTATTTCCAAATTGCTCTCTAAAAATGTTAAATTGTTACATTCTTATCACAAGACATAAGTAGGCCATTTAGTTTTATTCTTCATAATTTTCTGCTTTTTATATTTTTTATACCCAGTAGTTATTTTCTTAATCAAAAGAAAGCATGATTAAAGAGAAAATTAGCTTTTATTTTCTCGATCATCCTAGAAAAATAATTTAACAGTCTAATACTTGAAAATGACAGATACCATTTGGACTGCAATACTCTTCTTTTCATTCACTTAAATTAGTCCAGCATTTAATTTTAAAAAATTGTTATTTCAATATCTGTCAATAACCTACTACCAAATAGGTATCTTATAATATGCTTACTGGAGTAGAGAAATTAGATAGAAAGGCTTAATGAATTTTTCAAAGTTGATGTTGCTTTACAATTTGCACAGAGTAGCATGAAATGTTTTTTACAATAAATAATTTTTGATTAATGATAAGTTATTAATAAATAAACATATTTGCATCTCATTTAATGCTTTTACTAAAAGTTCAGGAAGAAAAGAATCATATCAAAATTTTAAGAGTACACAAAATATATTTGTTTCCAGATCTGGAACACTTGTAAGCAGCCAGTAGACTAGAGGAGGTGGTAATTTTTTATTCAGCTTTAAACTTTACCCTATTGCTCAGTAAATATGACAATAGCTTTTGTAAAACCTTGTTCTTCTAGAAAAATGACACTATTAACCCAGAGTCATTAAACTGGAGTTGCTTATTCAGACTTGAAGATAAACTGCTCTGAACCACTCACATACATTTGCATCCCACCTACTTGGAAATAGAGTGCAGCTTATGTCAGGGTAGAAAAATTCCATGTATGAAGGGAAGACAAACCAATAACTAATGGGACTGGATCCTTTGTCATTGCTTCTGTCCTCTAACTGAACTCACTGATCAGGGACAAAGTTCTGTGTCTCCTAAGTAATTCAGAAGGTAACAAAATTTTATAACCACTGAACTTCTTTCTGACTTATATGATAACAGCTTATAAGTAATCAAATAGAATAGGAATAGAAAAAGATTCCACTTTTATCAACATCAAAGAATCTTCTAAATGCCCTGTGTGCTTGGCATGATTTTAGGCTTATATAAAGTAAGCAAGTCCTGGGTGGTGGAGTATAGCTCAGTAGTAGAGCACATGCTTAGCACGTGGGAGGTCCTGGGTTCGATCTCTAGCACCTCCTTTAAAGAAAAAAAACCACAAAAAACAGTAAGCAAGCCCTGCCCACAAGGAATCTGCATTTTGCCTAGCAGCCAAGGAGACTGAGAGAAAGAGGTAAGCAAGAAAAGATGGCAATTTGAGTAGGCAGTATATGTAGAGATGACTTTTTTGATGCTTCAAATCAGTATTATTTTAGAAATTATGACGAACCAGTACTCTTGTTAGGGCAAACACAATGAGATGATGAAAGAGCTGGCAGGTCTCAAGTAGGTTTCCTAGACAAATTAAATTCCCTGACATAGGGATCCAAGACCTAGGTCATCCTTTAGCATTCTGGTTTTTAGATTTCTCCTCAAAAACATATTTACACACTTTAGATTGTATCATTCAGAAGGGGGGAGGGTATAGCTCAGTGGTAGAGTGCATGCCCAGCATGTACAAGGTCCTGGGTTCAATCCCCAGCACCACCATTAAAAATAAATAAAACCCTTATTACCCCCCACCCCAAATAAATAAATAAAAATATTCTATCATTCATTTTTTTCATATTTTCATGAAGAAAAAGTTACCTTTTCAACTTTCTAAAAATACTTCTTAACCTCAGGTACTTTCATGGATAGACTTCAAAAGGCCTATATGTTTCTTTAAAAAGGCTTTTGTGAAAGAACATTCTCTGAACGGTATTGTTTTCATCCTAACAAAGTCAGGGCACTAATCAAGTCCCTTGCTGGTTAAAATCAATATCCTCCTTGTGTTATTTAAAGGAATTCTACCAAAGATCTCAAAGGTATTAAGCTACTGTGAAATTTTTAGATGAATTCTTAAAAGATGTGTCCTTATATTTAACCATGCTCTCTGTACATTGTTGTCCCACCATTTACCTTAATATCTTTTTCTATGCAACTTCCATTTCTCATTCCTTTATTGGAAAGGTACTATCACATTGCCGAACCTGGTGGATAGTCAACCAAAGATTCACTAATGACTAAACTCTGCAGACAATGATTGAACACCTTCTGTGTGCAGAGTAAAATGGTAGCTGCTGGGGTAAATACAAAGATGAATTAATCACAGACCGAATTCTCCTAACATTCACAATCAAGTGGCAGAGATGGTGACAAGACATATCACTCAAGACATGCCTTGAGTGAGATATTGAGTAAAAAAAGGAGGAGGAGGAGAGAAGGCAATCTTTAGATACTGTAAGTTCCTAATTTACAGTTA
Organism: Camelus bactrianus; assembly: GCF_048773025.1. Classification (NCBI taxonomy): domain Eukaryota; kingdom Metazoa; phylum Chordata; class Mammalia; order Artiodactyla; family Camelidae; genus Camelus; species Camelus bactrianus. The sequence goes on along the minus strand of NC_133539.1, from coordinate 84,033,332 downwards.
GTACAGAACTTACATAATTATGAGTTCCACTGCAAAAAAGAACTCTGCGAACTTTCTTATTTAAACATTTAATACATCTCTCATTTATTTGTGCTTCATACCATTATTTACCGAGTGCCTCATGTGTGTACAATACTGCATATGGATATGCCAGAATAGAGAGATGTAGTATGTAAAAATAAAATATTAGAAACTTAAGGATTGCTATTTTCATAGAAGTACTTTTATAGCTTGACCCAGAATTTTCTACAGGATCAAAGCTTACTTTCATAGAAACTACCTGTTATATTTTATTTAACAATTTTTAAATCACTTTTTTATTTATCTTAATATTTAAATCTTAAAATTTACCTTTTGGGACTTTTCATTTCAAAAAGTCTTTGAATTAATGGGAGAAGCCAGGATTTCTGGCAGTAAACTTTTTTAAGCACAAAAAAGTCATCATAACACCAATGACTCTCAGTATTTATCTGGCAGATTTTGTTAGAAATGATAATATCCAAAACAGGGTTCTAATCCTCCTCGCTGGTAATACATACTAAGTCATAAGTCCAATTCTTACAGTTCACTAGATTTCCTTGGGCCCTGAAGAAGAGAATCAACATTGTTCACATTATTTTGATGATATCCAAAATAGTTCACAAACTTGACACTGTGAAATATTTAGCTCCTTTTAAAGGTGGCAAAGTATATTCAGATATGAAAATGCCCACCTAATGGGTGCAGACACCCATTATACTCACTTCAGTAGTGACTATGAGTTACAAATTAATTTGCATAAAATGACAATTAAAAAACAATTCTTTTTTATTAAAAGGAGAAGTGCTGCTCATAGAAAAATGCAATGGGAAAAAATACTCAATTTAATACCCAAAGGATCAAGTGTGAGGAGTGAACAGAGAATTTGCAAGAGTGCATGGATTCAAAATCCCAAATATCCGTTATCAGGAAGATTCTGTAAGATGTGCTTTAGCAAAATGTGACTGTAAAACAATAAAGAGGTAGGTTAGAGCCTAGAAAACAAAGGATCCAACACAAGAAAGCTACAAAATGGAGTCCTACCAGGACGCGTGCCTTAGGCTAGAAAGCAACCAGTACAGACTAAGGCAGTGAAGAGGGATCAGGTCTCCAAATTATCAGATTTATTTGAACATTTGAAAAAAATAGTAGTAATGGGTGTTTGAATGATCTGACAGAGAATTTTAAAAGATAGGTCAAAAATCAAACAAAACAAGGGGAGAGCAAGGTAATTATTAATTGCAGGAAAAGCAAAAGGCTAAAAGAAGTAAAATAAAATAATAGTACACTACTTGGCTTATTAATACATAGCATCTACAGAGTAAACACTGACCAATAATTGAAGCAAATATTTTATAAAAATAGAGAAGATATAGGAAGGGAAGAAAGGCGAATGTAAAAAAGACAAATCCATAGTCAATAGGTAATATCTAAATGTGATAAATAAAAAGTTATATACTCATATAATTTATATATGGAGAAGGGGAAAATACCAGATCAATCAACTAAGTTGTAGAAAGTGAATGTCTCTGGGTAAAGGGGCTGAAAAGGAAGAAAGATGGAAAGACGGCTCATGTTTATTATAATCTTTTTGTTTTTAAAAAATGTGTTATAGTATTTTGATAAAAAAACTTTAAATATTTTTAATTATCTTTGAAATACCATAATACATTCTGCCTAATCTAAGTAGAGAAATAATTTGTTAAAGGATATTAGGGAATGCATAGGTTCATTAAACAAGTTAGTGAAACAGGGTAGAGGTCAAGCATACAGGAACACACAGAGATTTGGCCAATAAAGAGACTTCTACTGTGAAAAGCTGCATATCCCAGTTACCATTCCAGAAAAAAAAAATGGATTTTACATACTCAGGTTGCTTACTTTTGACTGTCTTCCAGAGTGTAAATGACAGAATCTAGATTCTATGCCCCTAGCCTGGGGCAAAAGAGTCTAGAGAAGTGAGTTTTCTGGATTCTCCATCAGAGAAGCAAAGCTTCATAGTGTGGGAAATTATCAAAACATAAATAAGGCATTCAAAAGAAACCAGACAGCAGCCAACAAATGGCAATGTTTGCTACACCTAGATAAGTCAATTCCTTTCACTGAATGTATGCTTTTCTTCATTAATATCTGGCCATTTTAATATAAGCATCATTGATAATTTTGAAAAAAGTTCTAAGAAAATGTTATTATCCTGGATTGGTAACTTCTGGGAACTTATTATGTATCCTGGCAGGCTAGATTATCTGAGTACAAACTATACAAAGGATATGAGTATCGATTCTGGGCCTGATTATTAGAAGCAAGTTTGAACAGGCAGCTGAGTAGGAATAAGAAACATCTGGTTATACAGAAAGGTGTAGAAGATCAGATAAAAAACTCAGTATCTTGGGGACTAGTTACAAATTCTGTCATAAGAATGGCTTTCTACTGTTTTTGCTCCTACATACCACAGACTAAAGGCTATTTTTACTTTAGCTGGAAGTTGAGCAACTTAAATTTTGGTGACTGTATTCCTCGTTAGCTAAAATTATCATAAATTACTTCACTTACTATGTGATAGTCAACTATATTTAAAAGTAAACACATAGATTTGTCTCCAGGGTAATGTGCACAGTTAGAGACAGTGAAAACATAGATAACAATACAGATAATATAATAATATTATAATAATATAGTATAAAAATTGGAATTTTTATTTGATGAAATGAGAATTCAGGTTTTATTTACTAATTTGAGTCAACAAATGCCAAGATATCAGACTATCCCAGCAATCCTAAATTTTATATAGAAAACAACTCCCAGGAAAAGTATCATTCTAAAATTCTTCAGACATATCAGTCCTTCAAGATAGAATCATAAATGTAGATATTATCCCAGTAGTTATGCTCTGCCTCCAAAAAAATTATAACAGTCATTGATTCCCAAATGCACAGTGCAGAAGTAAATTTAGAGTTGATCTGGAATATAACACCCTTATTTTATAGACTATAAAAACAACTGGAAAAATTCATACCTTCATTTTATATAAGTGAAAAGAAAAGCTCAGAAAGTAACAGCAATCACATATGTATGGAAGAAAACATTTCAGAACCCAGATTTCTTGATATCAAATTAAAGTGGAGCCAGGATATCATTTTGGACATTTTTTGCATTCTTTTTTTTTTTTCTCACTCAGACATCCAAGGAAGGAAGCTGCCAATATCTTTCTTAGAGGACAAAGTACATTATCATGTCATACAATCAATGCAATCAAATTCATCATAGCTTTGTATGCATTCTTAATTGCTACATTATACTGCCACTTGACAAAGAAGAAATATTTATGATTATTGAACACAAAAAGGCCAATTTCAGGTATAGTACAAGATAAGTAAATTAAAATGAGAGGAAATCACAGTTCACAGTTATAAAGTCACTGTGAACACTGAATAAATGACTAGTGAGCCATTGTTCCTAGGGGAAACTCAGGATTAGGTTCCTGCAAGCTTTTGGTCACAACGTGCTCTTCAACTGATAAATATAAAACTTTGTTTAATCATATGCAGAACCGCTTTATAATAAGGCAGTAGCTGAGAACATTATCCTGACGATGGGTAAAGTGACCATAAATTTCCTCAGGCTTCAGCCTCAGAACAATGCTGTCTACTATGCTTTCTTTAAATCAGTCAACATCTTATGCATCCACAAATGTAGCTGCCTTTCTATCTTTTCCACAGCTTCATCATGAACTGTAGATGAGACTTTCGCATTATCCAGAGCAGCCTTACGTACAGATAAGTGAATTTCTTCTCCCTTTTTCTGGTTATATTGTACTGTTGATTCATTAGCATTGAACTCACAGCCAACAGCACTATAACTCACACCTGGATGAAGCTTACCTAACACATTTATTTTCTCCGGAAGGCACATCACAGTTTTATTACACATGGGAACTATAAACAGCACTTCAGCACAACACTAGGGGACCATTTAAGCAGCAAAATTACCAACAAAAAGCACAAAAATGTGGAAATTGTGGCACTAGATTGAGTGTGGAAAGACACTTGTTTACAGTATGAGAATTGAAACAAGAAAGCAGAGCGTGGCCTAGTTTGACCTCAACTGGGAATGTATGACTCATAATTCAACTCAGGAATCTGAGAGAACACAACAGAAACAACCTCTGGACATTGGCTGTTGGGACGTTCCCAATCTGTAGCCCTAATCCAAACCCTAACTAGGTTCTATCCTGGGCTTGTAATACTAGAATGGAGGGGCACAGATCAGACATGGGCTTTGCATTATTTGGTGCCATTGCCCAGGTGTCCCAGGAGAGAAAGAGACAGTATATAGTAAAAAGAACATGGATGTTGGCGTTAGAATTCCTACTCACGCACTTAATACTTCTGAGGCGGATTTTCCTCACCAGCAAAACACAGACTGTTCTATGTACTTCAAGTATTCTTGTGAATTCTAAATTTATTGAGGCAGTAAAACTGCATAGTACAGAATAGGCAGACACTTGAAAAAAAATAAGTAATTGTTCCTTTTGCTTCCTTGCACAGATGACACAATCTAGAATCAGGCTGATTCCAGGGAAAAGGGAAATAAGTTTTCTTTATAAGTATCCTAGAAGCTAGAGGTAATCTTGTGGTTCTACCTAATCATGACATTAGACAGTTGATAAATTATAGCTTACAATGAATTTGCTGTCATAGCAGTAAAAAAAAAAAAAAAAAGCAAGTTAAGCAATTAAAGGCGGGAAACAAGGATTTAATTTTGGGATCCAATTTGGAACAGAATTAAGGTGATGCAGGAGCCTAATATTTCATTCATCTATAATATCTCCAGGCTTGGTAGTGATTAGATGCCAAGTCATTTCCTGGCCTCTGTAATAGATAATAGCTCTGACACTGTGTCCTTTAACAAAGTGCCAGAGGAACAGCTCAGTATACTCCACGAGGAAAACAAATCACACCTTGTCAGACCTATACAATTCCTGGATTCTGCCCACCAAAGCACTGACATGATCTGATCTTATTTTACTTAAGAATTCTCAGGGGATCTTAGGATAAGAGATTTTTGCTTTATCTTGAAGACTAATTATATTCTTTAGAAAGGGAGTCATGAAAACTCATGTTGATGCATAACTGGGAGCAAATTATGAGGCTTCTTGTGAACTCAGTGAATCTTAGTTTCTCACAGTTGAGGAAACCACTTGATTATCAAAGAGATGATCTTCTAAACGTTCTGTTCCCTGGTCCCATTCTGATTTTTGACTACCTCCTAATTCTCTAAAGCTGCAGTTCCCCCGACTGTATGCCATCTCACGGTGATGCAGGAAACTCACAGGGGAGCTGTGGAACTTTTACATTTTTAAAGGAAACACAGTGATATTTAGCATCTGTCAGCCCATGAATTACAAGCTTGAGGTAATTTTCAGACCACAAAACATTCCTTTGGGTAACACCATCTTTTAGAAGCTGGGTTTTCTGCCACAAGTACTACACAGAAAGTAATGAGGAACAGGAAGTAAGGATAGTGGGATCCAGTTTGACTCCAAGGTTTGAGAAGTTGTGCAGTGCACAACAGATGCACACGTCCCATTAGGAGGTAACTGTGGTTATTCAAGAATGATATATTTTTTCTTTCAATTTATGTGAATTAGTTTTTTCAAATGGCTACTAAGTTGCTAGCACAGAAATAGTTATGAAGTTGTTTGGATCTAATTACTTAAACACTGACCTGTCAGGTATTTCTTTGGGCCTAAGGATGCTGTGGGGAAAAATATGCTGAGACACAAAGGGTCCCATGAACAGAGGAAGTTTGGTAGCCTCTGCCCTGCAGCCCTGTTCCACCTTGTCAAATACAGCTCAGGTCAGTATTTTATCTTCAAAGGCTTATCTGTCACAATAAACTGCCTGAGGAGGTGGGTATTCCCTTTCATTGAAGCAGATAAAGTTAAAATAAATTTTAGGTCATTAAGATCTTTTCAACCTACTGAGCAATGCCTGCTATGGCTCATGTTAAATATTTATCACCTGAGGACAGCCATCTGTTCTTTCCAATTCTCATTGGCCTTAGCTTCCTCTCTTCTTGCCAAAAGTATTAGACGCTTGATGGTTTGATTTCCAAAATCACGATGTTTTGGGATTGCCTACTGTATGTGTTTATTTATCAATATTTATTCTATCTGACCTGCTTTCTGCATTTCTCAAAGCAAAACACCCACATCTCATAAATACGCTCTTAAATTTCTAATCATGTTGCAAGCTGCAAGTACTTTAATTATTTTCCTGTTCTGCTTACATTGGGAAGTAGGAAAATAAATATTCAGGCTTTATCAGCCACTCATATTAGAAATAAGGCATAGAAACTCAAAGTTGTAATTGCATATTAAAGATCCCTAGGAACCTGTTTGGAAGGAAAACTAGGAAGCTTTTCACTTTCTTCTCAATCTTCATTCTCTCTGGGAGAATTCCTCCCACTTTATTGCTATCACCGGATGGCTCCCAAATGTCTATCTCCTCCTTTATCCTCTCTTCTGAATTGAAGTCACACATTCCACACTGCCAAGATATGCCACAAGCCCCACAAGCATCCTGGGCCCCAAGTGTCCTCACCAACTCTCCTCTCACACTGCTCCCAACTCAGGCTCAAAATTTTCCTTCTTTCTTGTTCCCAACAACCAAAGGATCTCAAGTCTCAGCAATCTATCTCTTCATTCATCCTCTATTGTCATTGCAACTTCCCTGGTTTAGGCTTTTATTTCTTCTTACCCCAGTTCGTTCTTTACATAGCAGCTAGGTCATTTGCTAGACTGAAATAGGCCTATGCCAATTTGCCCCGGCTTTATTGAGATACAGATGACATGTAACAGTGTAGAAGTTTAAGATGTACAACATAATGATTTTATGTATGTACTTACTGCAAAATGACTACCACAGTAAGGCTAATCAACACATCCATCATCTCACATAGTTCCAATTTGATGTATGTGTGTGAGAATTTTTGAAATCTACTTTCTGAGCAACTTTCAATACAGTATTGTTAACTATGGTCACAATGCTATATGTATTACAACCCCAGGACTTAATCATCTTACAACTGGAAGTTTGTGCCCTTTGACCTTCACCCATTTTGCTCACCCTCAGCCCCTTACAACCACCAATCTGTTCTTCATTTCTATGAGTTCAGTTTTTTAGATTCATATATAAGTGATACCATGCAGTATTTATCTTTCTCTGTCTGACTTATTTTATTTAGCATAGTGCCCGCACACTTCATCCATGTTGTCACAAATGGCGGGATTTCCTTCTTTATATTGTGCAGAACTAGTTTTAACTCATTTTAACACAATGTGGCAACAACAGAAGAGGTGGCTTCCCCATACTGGGGTTAACTGGATGGTCAGTTTCTGTGGTTGTCTCTCGAGACATTTGGAAGCAAGGCTGTCTTCCTTAGATTGACTAAGCTCTTGGGGTTCATGGTTCTTTTAGGAAACAAAGAGGGATAATAAACTTCTTGAAAATCTATTATATGAGGGGTTCAGATGATTTCATTAGAAAAAAATACATGACCATACTTGTACCCTTAAGCTAGGGAAGAGTGCTTACTCTTCTCTAAGTAGAGAAGTATGGGTTGGAGAGGGGTTGGTTATGAGGGGGGGTGCAGGAGATGCCCTCTGGATTTCCTTTTCTCCCTTCCATGTGGAGTAAAAATTAATAACTTTGAGAAGGGGAAACAGTAATCAAGTACCAGGAAGTGTCACTCTTCAGGCCTAGAAATGGACTAGGAAATGCACAGGAAGCGGCTCCTTTGTGACTGACACACTAAAATAATTCTCTCCATTTCAGTAGGGATTGTTTACATGTCAAATGGACACTGATGAAAACTTACATAATTCAGTAAAGATGACATGACGTTAAATATTTTAAAACCAGAAATCCCAGAACCTTTTGAAAATTCTGCTCAGACTCATCTTTTTTTTTTTTTTCCAGCACTAATAATAATATTTGAAGTTTGGTGGAAAAATACCCAATTTTTTAAAGTTCATTACTCTTGTTCTTGCTATTACAAAGCCTTGGTTTTGATGTTCAAAATATCTGGTTACCAGATAACAAATAGTTCAGCATGAACACCTAGAATTTTACATTTTACTTACTTTTTTTTTGAGTAGATAATAAATTCACATAGTTTAAAATTCAGAAGGTGCAACATGGTAAAGAGTGAAAGGCAGGGTTGTCCTGGAGATGGTTCACACTAGCACAGAGGGCTGCTGTTGTAAGTATCTCTTCCCAACTCTCCATGTACATCATGGAGATCATGGAGATCATGGACATCACCTTGATATACCAAGTGGATGTGGTGGGAGTATTTATACTACAGAAACTGGCAAATACTACAAACCAAATCCCCCAACTCTACCAAGTTGTTGAACATTCACCAGAACACCAAGGTAAAAGATCTCCTCCCTCCTCAATTTTCCACCCAGCCATCTAATTTTGCTCCCCACTTACAACTACCATTACTTGCGATTATTTGGATGCCTTCCCAAACATATTTGGGGCATACCAGCAATAGATTACATGTAATAAATATGTACATTTACTTATTTCTCCCTTTGTAACGCACATAGTAACATTTCATATATGCTATTCTGCCCCTTGATTTTTCACTTAACAAAATACATTGGAATCATATTGTAGGGGTGCATACAGTGTTTCCACTCTTTTTTTTCATGCCAGCAGGGTAATCCATTCCATGAGTGTACCATGATTTTTATTTAATCCAACATATTGCACCCAAAGGCATGTGTATTTTAAATTTTGATAGAGACTGCCAAATCCTCTTCCACAAATATTCCAACTTGCACTCCCCTCAGTGGTGTCTGAAGTAAACATTTATAATTAAAATGCATAACCATCCTATTATACAGTCACATAAAGGTGCTGTTCCATGTTAGAGAGAAATACTGTTTTCTATTATTCTGCAATAATTACCGGATTGATACAGGATGCTATTGTTTTGTTAAGTGAAAAGCCTTCTTTGACTAAAACTCTCTTCTGCAACTTCTTTCTTCTCACTTTGTGCAAAAAGGCTTCACTCAAACCCTTAGGAAAAGTAAGTTATAAGATCTGACAGAAGAGAGATCTTTTTTGTATTCACTTCTCCACGTTCCTTTTCCATCTCGTTACTGCCACACACACACACAAAGCACAAAATGATGTACAGAACTTAAGTTAGGCAGTGATTTATCAGAAAGAGCAGGAACATGCATTTAAAATGTTCATCTTGAAAGAAAAAGAAGGAACAAGTTTTTTTAAATGACTTTACTGTACTTCTAACAAAAGAATCGATATCTGGCTTTTGCAGGAGCAATCCCACAGTGAAAATAAAATCACTCACCCTTGTAGCTTTAAACAAGCTTCTATGTGTAGGGAGAAAAGTTCATTTTCTAAAGAAGCTTTAAAAAATAATGAGAAGTGGAAATCACTCATGTTCCATTCTTATAAAAGGCTTGTTTCTTGAAAATGAAATAATTAATGCACTATTCTTAACATCTGAGGCCTTAAATAATTATTCACAAAGTTTACTAAACACTCAAGACTAAAGTCGAGACATTAGCCAAGAAAATTAAGAAAGAGAGAGCGAGCAAGACTGCATTTCATAAAGTATTATTTAACTTGAAGGCTACATACAGGCAAAATGCTAGTGGAGTTGTTAGAATAAGCTTTTCAAAAGCTACAGGCAGGTAACCAAAGAAAAGACACAGGATATTTTCTTTAGATGAAATAAGGTGAAATGCAAAGAGAGAAAAGTCAACATTTCACAACCACTAGCAGCCTTCAGATCGTGTCCCCTAAGCCATGGATCCCACCACATCAGGTGCTGTGGCAGTCTGTGGTTATCTATTACAACGAAAAAGGAGACGATGATACTCACAGCATCAGCTAATATAAACTAACAGTACATACGCTATAATACATGCAGGTGAAGGCATTTGCATACATGCTTAAATGAAACCCTCTCTGTTGGTTCTCATGATCATGCTTTTTGGCACACTGACCCTAGAAACCTATGGTCCAGCCCTCAGGGCAAAGGTCCCCTTTACACGTGTATCTCATAAGATCATTCCTTTTACTGCAGCATGTGTTCACTTCTGGCCTTCCATGTATTAAAAATGTATTTATAAAAATTAATTTCGAGCCACCAAAAATAGTTCAGAAACAAGGAGTTGAAAATGCACATATGACTCAGGGTCACATACGTGTTAATGAAACTCTTCAAGGTCACTGTTAAAACATGTGGTGAGGCAGAATGAGGGGAAGAGAATAACGAAATAAAAATCACAAAGGAGAAGAAGCCAGTGAACAAATCAGGAGAGATCAAGGGGAACCCTGCTGGAGGGTCACTGCTACCCTGGAAAGCATCAGGGGAGGCAGCTGAGCGGGGGGCCACCTGCGGAACCTGAGCCAATCCCCCAGCCTCTCTCGGCTTCAGTTCCCCGATCTGTAAATTGGGGAGATGCAGGGCACTGTCTAGATCTGATACCCTATGGTCTCTGCTATTATACTTGTGCAGGTTTGTGAAAGGAGGAGAATGGGGCTGAAAGGCATGGCCAGGAATATTAACTCCCACCCTCCCCTCTGACATCATCTGAGCCATACATGATCTGTGAGCTCTCCTCTCCACGTCCCAGCCCTCTTGTACTAAGGTGGAGCCGTGGGCCAGATCCCGCCAGCGAGCTGCGAACAACCCCTGTATCATTTATAGGCTGAAGCATAGATGGCCCTCCAGTTGTCTCCCTCCCAAAACCAATTCCAAAGCCTGGGTCCCTGAATGATGAAGTCGGAGCAGAGGCCTCTACCGCCCTATATGGGGTGTGTAACATGAGTGAGAATAAATCTTTGCTGTTGGTTGTTACATACGTATCAGGAATACCTCATCTTACCATGCCTCACTCTACTGGGTTTTTTGCAAATTGAAGGTTGTAGCAACTTTACACTGAGCAAGTCTACTGGCACCATTTCTCCAGCATCATTTGCCCACTTAATGTCTGTGTCATATTTTGCTAATTCTTGCAATACTCTGAACTTTTTCATTATTATCATATTTTTTACGGTGATCAGTGATCACTGATGTTACTACTAAGGCTCGCTGAAGGCTCAGATAATGGTTAGCATTTTTTAGCAATAAAGTATTTTTAATTAGGGTATGTACATTGTTTTTTTAGACATAATGCTATTACACACTTAATAGAGTACAGTATGTATAAACGTAACTTTCATATGCATTTGGGAAACCAAAATATTCATGTGACTTGCTTTATTAAGATATTGGCTTTACTTCAGTGGCCTGGAACTGAGCCCGCAATATCTCAGAGGTAGGCCTGGATATGTGTATATATGTTTATATCTAAAGTCTGATGCATAAGTAAAAACCAACAGCAAAGATTTATGTGCTTCTCTGGCTATCTCATCCTCTTTGCCCTCCACGCCCTTGCTCAGCCCGGAAGAAGACCTCCTAAAAGGCTCTCTGTCAGGTGCCCTTCCTGACTGGTGACCGGTAACAGCAGAGCTGGCCGTCACTGAGTGCATGAGCTCTGCCCTCCACAGCTACCTGGTCCAGATCCACTCCTCTTTCCTTTCCCTGCCCCTCTCAGCATTTCTGAGTCTTGTGTGGGTCCCAGAAACTCTCAGGGGCTTCTTTCATGCCTCACAGGTATGAAGGGGACCCTTCAAAGCAGCTCTCAGACCCAGAGCCCTGGAACCTCTGTTCAGCTACCTCCAGCATGCCATGTGCAATCCTGAGCATGAGAACTGGGAACTCCCTGGAGGCTCGTCACATCCCCAGGTAATGGCCGAGCAAGTGAGCACCAGCCTGGACATTCTGTTTGAATGATGATTCCATTGTCCCCTCCTCTTCCCTTTCTAGAATTTCAAATCAAGTTGGGGAAGCCAAAAACTGATGTCTGATGTAGACTGTCAGAAGTCTAGCTTGAAGAATCCTCATACATTTTCAGTTGGCATGTAAATCAGTACTGCCGCTATGGAGGATAACTGGGTGGCATTTAACAAAGTTTAATATACACGGCCTTGGACAGCAATGCTGCCTTTAGATTAAAACACTCCAGATAAAACCATGCTCTCATAAAACGACTTTTTCATGAAGTTATTCATTATGAGATTGTTTGTAATAGTGAAAGATCAGAAACAATGTAAATAACTATGAATATGACTGGTTAAATAAAAATTATGGTAAATTTATGCAATGGAATATAATGAAGGCATGAAAAATAATGAAGTGGGTTTTTATGTGCTGATTTGTGAAATCTCCGAGCTGTATCTGGAGGGTTACACCAAAACCAATAATATTGATTGACCAGGCAGACACAAAAGGGGGGAATAATATTCAGAAGGAGGGGAAACATTCACCAGATATTTTTTATATCTCTTGAATTTTGAATTATGTGACTTTAAAATCTATAAATACCTATAAATACATTTTTATCTTCAAAAATATTTAATTAAAAAATATACTTGTATCTTTTTTCCTTAAAAAAGTGTGCATAAAATTATGTAATTATATAAAAGACTGCCCCAAGATGAGCAATTATTTTAGAATATCTACCTTGCCCTAAAGCTATAATTGTTCCAGTTTTAATGCAAGAAGAGCCTCAGGGCAAAGAGAAGTGATTATGAATTCCTCAGAATAATCACTTACTGGTACCAGGTTAGTGTTTTTTTAAAAAAGTGCCATCTCTCTACGTACACTCAACAGTTGGGATTTGCACCATTCTTTACTCAGACTTTTGTGTGTTAAGTACTTCTCAGTTCCTCTCAATATTTTCATTAAAACTCATTCTAAACCTCTTATTCTGCCATTTTTGTGGATTACATAAAATTACATCACCTAGATATAAAATGACACCTGCAAGGCAATCTATTGGTGGTTCTCAGTCAACAGCAGCCAGCAGTTTTATAGAGAGCTAGCATATACCACGCATGCTCTAGGCTCTTTGCTGTATCTGTTTGCTCAGCCATCACTATAACCCTATTAAGTAGGTACTCTTAGTATCTTTTTACAGACGAGAAACTGAGGCACAGAGATGTTTACCAAGAGCACACAGATAAGAAGTGATGGAAGGAGGATTCAATCCATTTAATCCCTAGATCCTGCTCCAATGATGGTGATGATTATACTAATATCTATTGAGCAGTAAACGATGCATCAGGCACTGTCCTAAACTTTTCCACGGATCAATGAACTTTTGAGGCATTAGGCAACTTAATCCTTACACCAATTCTATGAGTAAGCATTGTTATCCTTCTATTAGACATGAGGGTATCTGTCTTAGTTCTGGCTGCTATAACAATACCATAGACCGAGTGGCTTAAACAACAGACAGTTATTTCTCAGCATTCTAGAGGCTGGGAAATCCGAGAGCAAGATTCAGGCAGATTCAGTGTCTAGTGAGAGCCTGCTGCTTGGTTCACAGACGAAGGTCTTTTCATTGTGTCCTTACATGGTGGGTGGGGTGGGGCATAAACATTCAGTCTATAGCAAATTCAATCCCTAGCAGGTATCAAGGCACAGAATGTTAAAGATCTTGATCACATTCTTAACCACTATAATAGAGTGTTTCATCACCAAACCAAACCATGAGGCAATAATTTTATGCCCATCTTTCAGTGAAATTCCCTAGTTCACAGTGTAATGAGAAATGGAGACAGAGTTTGAAACCAGCCTGTCTGCCTTCTACAACCTGGGCTCTTCCCGTGACGCAACTGTGCCCTCCCTAAAGAAGGATGCCTGGAGCCCACAGCAGACCACTGGGATCTGGCACTGTTTTGTCCAAGTTGTCTAACCTCTCTGAGCTTTCATGTGTGGTTTTGAAAGGAGAAAGGAGGACCACAAGGTCTCTACAAAGAACCCAGGAGGTTCTGCCACCCAGCCTTCCCACTCATGCCTTCTCTCAGTTTAGAAATTCTACACAAACGAGTCTCTATTAACTTCACATTCTGGCACTACAAGATTCCAGAAAAATACATTCTGAGCATTTAAGAGCAAGATTCGAAGTTACAGAAGAGAATCACCCCTGGGACCTGGTTCTCCAGGCTGTCTGGTGTATCATAGTACCTACTCAACACCGCTCCACCTCCACCTCCACCTCCACCACAGTCCTGCGCCTCTGCTCTTGCTGAGCCTTCTGCCTTCACTGCCTTGTCCTTCCCTTTCTACTTTGAGGGCCCACATCTGTAATATTCTTCAAGTCCCATTTGAATTGTCTTCCCTCCTGTGAATCTTCCCCATTCTGTTCTCTCCCCATATTAGAAGCAGTCTTTCTTGCATCCAGTTTCATTTTTTTCTCTAAATGGATGTCAAAAGCACAGAGATCACTGATATTTCATTTATTTTGTGCTATCATTCTAACAATTTTTCCAGTCAAAAAACTCATCATCATCTCAGGTCAATTTTGCCTGCTACCCTAGAAAACCCATCTTAATTTTTTACATGTGAAATCTATAAGGAGGTTATTTCTTTAACAAGAATCCCAGTTCCTCTGACTTTTTCTAAAAGGGTATTTTACACATATTAATATCTTGGTTGCTTTTCTCTGCCTCTCTCCAACTTTTCTCTCTCCCTCTCAACCCCCTTCTCAGTCTCCCTCCTTCCTGTCCCTCCTCCCTCCTGCCTTTTCTCTCTCTCTCCTTCTTCCTTTCTTTTTAAATCAGCACATTTAATTAAATTTAGCAAGTATTTATTGAAGTCCAGCTAGGTAGTGGACTCTATTATTGGTGTTATAAAGATTTAAAAACTCAGAAACCCCCTCTCTCCCCTCAAGGAATTTACAATCTATGGGGAAAGAAATATGCAAAAACTAATTATGACACAATACAGTCTAAGGCATGTTTGGGCACTGGAGATAAATTCTTTCAAAACAAATAATGCAATACACACACAAAAGCTATCTTAAAATCAAGCTAAATAAACTTATAAACATTTAAAAATTAGTTACTAGTTCTACTAAAAAAGAATCCAAGATACAAAATAGTTACAATTTTAAAGTTCTTCCAACTTTAGGAAAACAGAAAACAAGTCCATTGCCATTATTAGTTCAAAAACTAATCGGATAACTTTATATCTAAAAGATAAAGTGCCTTTATCCTACAGCTATTTATGCAAAAAATTAGTATAACTTGCATTTATGGTATAAAATTTATTTCATTTATTTTTTTAGGTTGAGTAGGTATTAAGTAGCATTTTAATGGACTCCAAGTACTCTGTGACAATAATCATAAGACAATGTTTGCTTTATATGGAGGAGCTTCGAAGTGGGGCAGTACAGTGAAATGTGAGAAGGTATTTAGCATCTCAGGAGACATTTTTCACGCTAACAGGCCTAGACTGGCTTATTTTACCCCTGGCTTATATTCTCACATTCTAGAACAGGCAGCTTTGGGATTTAAGCATTTGTACAGACTTCAGTGATCCATCTTGGCCAGACGTCTGCTCCTCATCTATCAGTTGAACCCCCACTGAGGCTATAGTTCCTTCCCTGGCAATGTTAACAACAATTTTATTCGTTTGTTTGTCTGTCTCAAATGAGGTCTTCCATATTTTATAACTACCACCATTGCACACAAAAAAATAGGTCTTCCTCCACCTGTTGACATTTTAAATTAATAACATAATCAATGGATTGATCTACTTTTGTTTTGAAGAAATACAAATAGTCAAAATGACACTGTCTAGGTAACACAGTACATTTCTAGCAATTGGTATTATAATACTTTTGTTGTTTCTTGTTACCAAGATCAGAGCATGTCTCAAACATGAGACAGTATGCTTAGCGAAATAAATCAAAACAATACAAAACTGTGGCTCAAGCACACATATGTAAACAGAAATAATTATACATATGTATATGTAAAGAAAGAAGAATCAGAAAAAAGAGGGGTTGTCATTCAACCCACCCCTTACTTTACAAACAAAATCCTACTATCTTGTTGGTTTACCTTTTTTTCCTTAGCATAACCAAAAGCCTACATTTTGAAATATCTTGTACATTGCAAAGTTACTTAATACAAAACTCAGTGAACAACTGCTCTACTGAAAACAATTTTGGATAATGATTGTCGCTACACTGGTGTTATTCATTTGTAGTATCAGTCACAGACATATTTATAATGTTCCAATTCATCAGCTTAAAAAATTCAAACAGCATTTAAGTGAAATGTACTAGAGCTTGTGTATTATTAATGACGACAGAAAACATAAATATAACTCCTTCTTTCACCCAGGGTGTCCTTAGAAAAATTTGCAATGCGTTTTATAATTATAGTCACATAAACTATGCAAGAGAAAATTTAAAGTAGAACACAGAGGTTTGATTTATTTGTATTCCTTTTCAACACTGTCTTCCGATGAGGCTTTGAAATAATGAGTACCATTATGTTTTAGTCAATAAAACCAATATTCTGTTTTTAAGAAATGAATTTTAGAAAATTTAAACATACTTTAACAATAGAAAAATAATATACTGGCTGGGATTCTGTGTGAGTTTCAAAAATTCTGTCAACAGCATAAATATATTTTGGAACAATGACGTATGAAGACTTTTATTTGGCCTATGAATTTATTTTTCTCTCTACATGTTCTATCTTGAGGAACACTGATAGAACAGTTTGCTTCAGCCAGAAATTTTTTTTAATCAAATAAAGTTTAGGGTTTTTTTTCTCTTTATAAATGTAAAAATTCTAGCCACAGAAATTTTGTATAATACAGAAGAGTAGAAAGAAACATAATTGCCCATAGAACTACTATTAGTAATATTTTTGGTTTAATTCTTTTTGGGTTTTTAATGCATAATTTTGAGTTTGGTGTTATTTTTCTCCCCTGGTTAGAATAATACAATTTGGTATCTCTTTTTTTCACTAGCTGAAGTGCAAGGAAAGGGACATCAGAATGATATTCAAACTCCCATCTCAGTTCTGTCTCTGATTTACTTTTGTCACCTTGACAGATCACTTATTTCTCAAAGCCTTAGGTTCTCATCTATAAAATGTGAGTAATACTGACATTTGTCTTTGTGATCTGACCTAACTGAATATATGTCCTCACAATTATTACATTCTTTTTGGTGACTACTGGTGATCTGCCATAATCAGGACTCCTCTGCAATTACCTGGCTGTCAGAGGACCTGCAGCAATGAGAGCAAAGCTCAGACTAATTTCTTTCAAACATAGGGACATTTCATGACACTCAGGAGCACCAGTTCTCTGTGTCTTTAGGTTACCTTTCAGTCGTTTTCTTAGAAGTTACACTCCAAGGCAAACATGTGAGCCCTATTTAAAGATAAGGATCAACTACCCATCTAGTTGGAATAGATGATGACATCTAAAACGCTACTCCAGAGATGTTAGGCTGCTGGACTTTCCAAATTTAATCCACCATTTAGGCGAATTTACAGGTGTCTATAAAGTATTTCTAACTGATCAACATAGTTAGAACATCATTCATTTCACCCACGAGAAATAACCACTAACATTCCTTATGTTAACTAATGAACTCTCTAATAAAAAATCACATAGTGATTATCTGAAACATGGTATAGATACCCCTAGGGTATAGATTCCTGATCAAAGTCTTTCAAATATTACCAATCACCTATGGAATGTATATTTCTGATCTGAATATTGAATTGTTGGCCAAATGTCTTTACATTAGAAATAAAAACTAACATACACACATTTATAGCCTACTATCTAGGATAAAGTACTTTAAAGAAATTTATGGACAATTAAAAACTCTTATATACTGTCATAAAGATTGAATGAAGTCATTCAAATACTTACTGAGCTCCTAACAATGCGCCAGGCACTATTCTAGGTTTTGAGAATATGGAAATAAAGAAGAAAAATTTTTGCTCTCTTGGATATTATATTGACAAGAGTGCCTAGGCACTGTGTTCTCAATAAACTTTTGTAGAATGGGTAAACGGTTGATATTTGGGGGTTTTTTTTGCTATCATGAACATGTTGATGATGATGATAATGATAATTTATTACGTACCTACTGTATATATAGTGTGATATATGTATATAGATATATATATAGTAAAGATACATATATATTTTTATAGCATGAGCATTTTTTCTAAACATTATTGTTGATTACTACATAGTATCCCAAAGTTTGTAGGCAAAGCAATTTGCTTAACTATTCTCCTATCCTTGGCATAAAGCTGTTTTAAATTTTTTATAATGAAAATAGTATTGTGAGAAACACAATAGATTAACTGACTTTTGTGATGTAGCCTATGAAAAGCTACATAATAAAACTACTATAATTCTTCTTTCCTACTCTCACCTATATTTAAATTGATGCACTATTTGTCTCTGAGGGCCAAGCAGCTCACCTCTCTGGCAGCGTTGTCATGTGTCCATATTTGATACTGCAAATTTTAGTTTGTAAAAGGATAGCTTTGGCAAAGACATGGGGAGGAGTCACATGCTTGCATACTTAGATTAAAAAAAATATATATGTATATATATATATATATAGTGAGAAACATCTAAGTATAGGATTCTTTTCTTTCTCCTGTTGTTCTTCCTCCTCCCTTTCTTTCTCCTTCAACTCATTCTTTTTTTTTTAAAGAAGTGTTTCCTTGGAGAAGATTCCCAGAAACCCTATAGTCTTTTCCCACAGACGACCCCTCTAATATCGAAGCAGCCCTGGGTCACACAGCTCTAGCAGCGGACCTTTGAAACCACCGCCTGGCTCTGCTGCAGACAGCTTTACCACATGACATTTCACTCCACGCTCGCAGACTTTTGTGTCACTTGGTAAATGAGTCAGAATCAATTTCCAACCCTGGAATATACTGCCTCCAGATGCTACAGTGGCCACCAAGCATCACGATCCCTCCTAAGGGGTGGGAGGTGTGACATACAGCAATTTGTTCCTTCTTTCTGAAAGGATATCCCAACATGCCCCAGACCACAGGAGTCTTATAACCCACACTGATGAGGACAAGACCCTGAGCCTTCAGAGGGGTATTTCCTCCCTTTCTGGCCTTTAATTTATTTGCCAATTCTTGCTTATCGGTCTAATTAACATATCATTGGTAGAATGGACCAAAGTGACGCTCTGCACTTCATTTCAATAGTCCAGGTCCTTTGGACTTTATGATGACAGAAAAGGAAAGCTATTTCTGACTCTCTTCCTGACAGCTGGAAAAGAATGAATTCACCAGGTCAATGGCTGTGTTCTATATACCTTAGGTCAGGTATTCTGCTCTGGCCAGGATATGACATCTGGCACAGTTTACTCTCGTCCTTCAGGATTTGTCTGGTTTAATAGAATATGGTAGGGATCACCAATTCTGTGTCCTTTAATGCAAAGGCAATGATAATCTCTACCATTCCCTGTGGGACTTAAAACTGTTATGATTTCCTATTTTTGTAGGGGATAGGGGAGCAGTTTTAAAGGCTTCCACTTGGTCTTTTCCCTTTTAATAACTATTATTCCACAGACCAAGGAATCAATATGGAGGATCTGCCAACTCCTGAGTATGTCTATTACAATTATTTATTTAAAAAGTGGGAAGTGCCCATTGGTGGTTCTGTGACCACTATGAGAAGGACCTGGGCCAAGATTCCATTTATTATCTGACTCCACCCACCCTCACTATAACAGGGGAATTGCTACTTTATAGGACCCTTCCTGGAAGGACTGGGGAACATTACCATGCATCTTTCTCCTAGGAACTCAACCTCTATTTCATTAAGTGGTTTCTAAGTTTGAAAACTAGCTCTTTTCTGGAAGCTGGGCAAGGGATTATATTATATTATATTATATGAATATATGCCATTGACTTTAAGATCTCAAAGATTATAAAATGTATTATTATTCTATTTACCATTAAGAAAAAAATGAAAAATAACTATGTTACAATGCTTTCTAATCACATATGCTGTAAACTGCTTAATGATTTGAGAGATATTAAATTACGGAAAATACATATGCCTTAAAATCAATGAAATATGTATTTATTTATTGTCTGCCTTTCCCACCTAGAATAGATTCAGGAGGAAAACAGAAGTTTTGTCCTTGTTAATGATCAGTATGTGCCAAGCACCTAGAACAGTGTTTGGCACATAGGAGATATTCAATAAATATTTGCTGAATTAATACAGGAAAAAAACTGTAGACACTATATCCCTCCCTCTTCTATCACTCCCCACCCCCAGATGCGGTCTACAATAGTAGTTCTCAATTCTACCTACATACAGAATCATCTAGGGAGCTTTAGAAACACACAAAAGCCTGAGCCTTATCCGAACTAATTAAATCAGAATGTCCTGAAGCAAGATACAGACACAAGCATGTTGTAAAAGTCGTCCAGGTGAATCTAATGCACACTGAGACGCTCAGCATGATCCATGCTGCCCCAGTAGTAACATGGACACACGCAGCTGCCATGCACCTCCACACAGCATCTTCATCTCCATAGGTAGAGATCTGATCACTTGCTGAATGAAAAAAAAAAAAAAAAAAAAGCCTTCTAAAGGAAATCACAGATATTCCTTTAGAGTAATAATCCAATACATTCTATCAACTCTCTCATTTGATCTGCAGTCAGGTGGGAAAGGGAGCACAAATATTATCATTTCTAAAGTTAGAAAGAATCTGAATCTCAATGATTTATTCAAATGAAAAGGAAGGATGTGCACATTTTTTTCTTTTCTGTTTTATGATCTCAAAAAAATCAGAAACATTGCTCTCAATTATCATTTGTCTCTCTGTATTCAAACAGCATTTCTTTTTTTTTTTTAAATTGAAGTATAGTCAGTTTACAAAGTGTCAATTTCTGGTGTATAGCATACTGTTTCAGTCATACATATATATACATATATTTGTTTTCATATTCTTCAAACAGCATTTCTTAATGTGTTAGCCTTAGTGAAACACTAAGGGAAGATCTGATTACTGTGAGCCATTCATTCATGCAACAAATACTCACTGAATACTGTCCTGTTTGTTGGGTGCCTACAACGTCCCACCTGTTACTCTAAGGCAGCTGAGCTCCCCCTGTAACTTTTTTTCTCTCCAGCAACCTGTACCTTTTCCCAGCCTCTTGCCTCTCACCACCCTCATGACCTTCCTTTGCCTGCCCTGGCTCAAGCTGGTACTTTAGGGATAGCAAACAGCACAAGTCTATTCATAGGATTCTACTGTTTGGATGACTGTTAATTTCCTGTTATTACAGCATCCTACTCTCTTCATGCTTTACGTAATGATTCTCTCCTCTTTCCTTCCCCTTGTTAGTTTTTACTCAGTGAATTTGGGGCCCCATGAAAACAGAATGAAACATGCTAAGAATAATATCCAATTAACCACCGGAGGATTAAAGTTTGAGAATGGGGTCAATTTTGGTTTTCGTCTTTCCAGAGAAAGCAACTTAGATTGCTAATGTGCTAGAAATCATTTTTCCTCAAGGGTGAAGGGAGCCATTATATTCTCATTATTATTTTATAAAATTGGGAACATTTGCTAAAATTATAAGAGGGATACTTCCAGCAACAGGGAAATCTGCACTGAAATGATCTTATGTCCATAAATGAATGGGACTAACAATAAACCATTTTCCTGAAACAACGGTAGACGACTCTTAGAATCAAAAGTCACTGTGAAGGAAAAGCTGGGCTGGTCTAACAAGATAACTCACAGGTCTAGGAATGTGAAGGAGAGGCTGGGCTGGGCTAACAAGATAACTCACAAGTCTAAGTATTGAAATACTGATCTGAGTTCTGCTGGACTAACTTGTAAATCTAAGTTAATTAGGGTTGGTTTGCTGTTTATGTTTCTTTACTAGCCAGCTGGATTTTCAAAGATACATATCTGGCTTTGGAATGTTGGTTTGCTGCCTCCCCACCTCCACTTCTGTGATGATAATGCTGCTAAAGCTGTTCCATGCCTATTGGCCGAATACCCCAAGCTTGTACTTTACCCTATAAAACCTCATGCGCACGTCTTGGAGGTGCTCAGAGCTTCGGAGCAGAAGCCCCTCTGAGCCCGCCGGCGTAATACATCTGAGTACTCCAACCCTCCGAGTGGTGCTTGTTTCTTGACTGGCCTGTCGTTTCCGTAACATGACAAAAATGTAGGCAAAATAGGCAGACTGTCATAATGATCTTTAGGGACAGATTTGATTTCCTCCTGGGGTATTATAACATTATTAAAAAGTTAATAGGATATCAATTGTCATTAGAAATCTTTAATCCCAAGGATATGTATTACACAATTCTGGTCCTCATTAAAGAAATGAACATTATCCATAGGTATTTGCATTTATATAGAAACGACCATTCCCTCCTTTGGTTTTTATGTAGTTTCTTTTTAAATTTGAATGAGGATGGGGATGCAGAATCCATTGTTCCTAAGTACACATTTAAAACCATTACACAAACATATGGTTTGTTTCTTAAATATTTCACAAACACGGTCCACCTAGCCCTTCATGTTTTAAACATACTTTTTTGGAAATGTTATATACTATTTCCTTCCTAAGTAAATATTTATTATCACCCTAAAGGATCTAATATGACATGAGCTGGGTGACCATACATCCGTGTTTGCCGGGGACAATAAGGAACAATTTAGTCCTGTCCTTACCTTCATAGCAACTATAAGAAACACTTACAGGAAATAGGTGTGGTAGAAGAATATGAGGGTACAGTTAAGCATTCAGGAGAAGGATGCAGCGTGAAGCCTACCTTTTTCAGGTTGAGGCCATTGTTAACTTGCAGCTGTGGAACAGCTGGTCCACCATCCTCCAGTGAGTGGTACAAACAGATTTATCATGGGTTTCCAACTCAGTTGCACGGTAACAAATACATAGAGGATTACAGCTATAGCAGCAGGCTTTGCATGCCTTAACCACCTCATTTCACTGCCTCCCACTGTTTACCACCTATTATTTCCTTAAATATTGCTGGTCAAGCCAAAGAAATAAACAAAAAGCACTGTCCAAAAGCCAGTGGTGGAGTTGCACTCGTATAAAATTGTGGTCACCCAGCCTTCATTTCAGCTTCCCTACTAGCCTTGACTGGATTAGGGGAAGAAAACATTAAAATCAGGGTAATTCAGCTGCCGTAGTCTGGTATGTTTTCCTCCTAATGATCTGAGGTGGATACAAATACTACTGCCTTCATTTACAGATGAGGAAACTGAGATGCAGAGAAGCTTACCAACCTGGCTAGTAGTTGTGAACCAAAATACTGCAATGTGAATGAAAATACTGCAACCATATCAGTAAACAAAGAATGTTGAAACCAAGTCATCAGCAGCTGCCACCACCCCTCAGTGAGGACAGGCCTGCAGCCCGGCCTCTGCAGCCACTCACAATGGTGCTCTCTGAGCGGACTCAGAATAAGAAAGGACAGGATACTGGCCCTAGGTAGCTAGGTGCTTGTCAGAGGAATGAATTCAGTGAGCCCAAATGTTTGCTTCCTCCCATACATAGAAAAGCACTAAATTCTTTAACTTGAGATGCCTGTTTTTCTTAGATAATAAGCAATCTTTTATTGTTCCAACTACCTGGTCTTTGTTGTAAAGCTCCTGTATGTCCTAGCTCCTCCCCTACCTCTTTGGAGCAGTCCCTCAAAGCCATCTGAGAGGCTGTCATCCTGGCTCAAGTCCTCCCACCAAATAAAACATAACTCTTTTAACTTTTAGGCTGTGCATTTATTTCAGTCGGCATAGTAGCAGGCTGTAATGCCCTCACCAAACTGCCCCTCTCTCTTTATAATACAGTATATCTTTATTTAAGAGCTTTTGAAGAAAAGTACTGTATCTTTTTCATTTTCCTTTTCCCAATATTTCATGCTCTTCCTTATGTACTGCAAGCAATCAAGAAGAGATATGACAAATATTTTCATCAATAGTAATCACATTTTAGATAAATGAAAGCCAATATTCCACAGAAATGTGCTATGAGAATAGTAAAAGTTCAATAAACTTTCTTGCTTCTTCCTACATAAAATGTATGGAGATTATGCCAACATTTCCTAAGGAGAATAAGTACTATTAAGTTACTTCCTAATTCTTTAGTCTAATAAATTCAATAAAAACTAAACAACATACTTCCCAAATAGATTGTTTAACTGCCACCTCAAGCACATGAGTGTCAAAAATACATTCTGAAAAAACAAACAAACAAAAAACACATTCTAAGCCCCTTTTTTAAACTGTTGATTTTTTCTTTGTAATGGATAAGACATTGCACTGGGTTGAATAATTGAAGACTATCCCCCTAAAATTCATGTTTACCCAGACCCTCAGAATATGATCGTATTTGGAAATGTCCTTTGGAAATGTAATTAACTAAGATGAAGTCATGCCAGATTAGATTTGTTCTTATAAGAAGGTGATGTGCCTACATGGAGACAGAGACAATACAGGGAAAGCACCATGTAAAGACAGGGGTAGATTTTGTACTGATGTACCTACAAGCCAAAAAATGCCCAGGATTGCTAGAAGCCAGGAGGGAGGGATGGAGCAAATTCTCCCACAGACCCTCCAGAAGGAACCAACGTACACAGACCTTGATTACAAACTTCTAGCCTCCAGAACTATGAGAAAATACATTTCTATCATTTCAAACCACCCAGTTTGTGTTAATTTGTTATGGCAGCCCTAGGGAACTAACATAGACACTAAAGTCAAATTTTAGTGTTTGTTCATTATTAGATAGAAATTTGCCTCTGCTTCAATTGTTGAGGCATTAGCAAGAAAAACTATTTTACAAATATTACTGTTTTTATTTCTGTTGTAAACATTCATTGTTTTAATTTACCTAAAATGATCACTTTTCAAAGCAGTATTTAAATATCTTATTTAAGTTTCTGAATAAGCTTAATCTCTGACAGTTAATTATGTGTTGCTATGTAGTGATGTGAACTAGTCCTATATTTTCTCCATTAATATTAGCAATAGATTGCTTCATTCCTGCCTACCAGAGAAAGCTTTGGGCTTCTCATATTGTACAACTCACTTGACAGAACCTTGAGTCAAAGGCAAGTCAGATCTATACCAGTGTCTCTTCAAAATGATGATCTTTCCCTCTTGATTGCTTACAAAGATAACAAGAGCTTTGGAAATAATTTTAAGAGCTACATTTAATCCATGTATTAATTGGATATTAAATTACTGAATCATGAAGTTGCCAATTATTTTACTAAATTGACCAAAAATTGCTCAAGTCAGTTCTGACTGTATGAAGCCATTTATAATTATACAAAACACTTCAGCCATTTGTTTTATTTACTCACACAAATCCTCAGGAATATTTTCAGTTTCAAATAAGGACAAGGAAAAATTATTCATACTTAGAGTTTTACCTCTGATACCACTTGGCAACTGCATTAAATTCTGAAAATATAACCTAAATATACTTAAAAATAATGACAATGTTAATTGAAATCAAGAACTGATAATTTTTTTCTTAATTTAGCAATTTCTTGGCTTTCTAAGAAATACCACTTAAGAGGCTAAGTGCATTTCCAAGCAACAGGGAGAAATACATGACTTTTCAACCAGTATAAAAGTAGTATTTACAGTTGGAATTTGTTTTTCAAATTTTACATTTGTGACTTCAGTGTGTTTGAATCACTAGAAAAGCTTACTTGCTGTTGGCATCACCTATAGACTTAAAGATATACTGGCACTGTGTCCTTGGGGAAATATCACAGAAAGTTATGAGATAACAGTGTGATATGAAGGTGATAACTAGTTCTTTATTCTAGACATCAAAATATAAATGACAGTTCATTAATTTTTTATACATAAAGGAAGTATTAGACTAGTGGTACAATAATTGAATGGTTTGTCCTCAAATTGTGGGCTGGGGAATATATACAAGTAAATGTTGTAGTTCCTCTTAATTCATCAGTTATATATATGGACGAGGCTGCTGAGTTACCTCTTCATTAAAACAGACTATATGCTTGCTTATATCAGGCTGTCAAATACACACAAAATGAATGCTACGCTGTGAAGTTTTTATGGAATATATTTACTAACGTCTATGGCCATCTTAAATGGCTATTGAGAGTTATATTAAATGAGGATGCTCTCTAGAAATAGACATTATATAAAAAGTAGAACTGATCTCCAATCTTCGAATGTTTGCTTTTCTAAGCTGTCTAAAAACAAAAAGTATAGCATTAATATTCTTTCCAGAAGCCAGTTACTAGCTTAATGTAAATTTTGTCTTATTTGTTACTCTCATGATATCAAATTTTTAAAAATAATAAAAAGGTCAAGAAACCTTGGGATGTTGGCCAGGGGCCAGCTGGACCTTCACACTGAATCCTGGCTCACAGAATCTTGACCAGGCTACTAGTGTAAGAAGAATGGATGGTGGGGTGGAGAGGAAGGGGCCATGGCCAAGTTTGTCTATGAACAGGAAGCACAGCTCAATTCAAGAGCTGAGAACAGGAAATGCCAAAAAAGATTAAAGCCTGCATATTCTCCTTCTATGCTATATGTATATGCACAGGTATTTATTAATTCAGATATCTGCCCTCAAAACCAGAAATATTTATAGCTGTGGAGCCAAAGGAGTAAAAATTGGAATCATGGTCTCCGGTCCATTAGCCTTGACTGTGCCCAAGTGCTTTCCTACAGCTCTGAGGCAATGGAAGCCAAGACACGATGAAAAGGCAGAATAGAAGAGGCTCCCAGGGGCTGTTAAAACCCATTCAAAGTAGGGGTGCAGGACAAAAGTCCTAACCCAATTAAGAAATCAGGGTCAGCAACCTATTGGGGAAAAAGTACTATTCCTAGACTTTGCAAAGGTCAGAATCTTTGAACTTTAATGCAAAATAAGTATATTTTTTACTTTACTCACAACTAAAGACAAACAAGGCAATCAGGCTTTAGGCAAATCTGTCTGCCCTCTCCTTCTCTTTCTCCACCCCCGAGGCAGCCAGCATTCTCTGGCTCTTCACCCAGAAGCAGCCCAACCCCATGTCACCAGGATTCAGTGACATGCATTTAGCTACTTGAGATTCTGTGGGGGTGGATAATCTACTTCATTCAGACAGAACTCTGTACCAAATCACTCATTCCTCATTGAGGACTTGAAGCCTTCAAGTCCTTGTGTTCAGTTAAGGACATTTCAAATATTAGTCAAAAAAAAAAAAGAAAAAAAAAAAAAAAAGAAGAAGAAGAAAACAAGAAGAAGAAGAAGAAAGAAAAAGAACAAGAAAGGAGTACCTGGGAGAGTTCATGGAAGTTACAGCAACCCTGTCAGATCTTGGACCAGAAAGACTCGGAGATGTCAGGAGAAGGTTCCCGGGGCTCTCAGACAGGGATGCTCCTGACCTGGGCTGTCCTGTCGTGTAGCCAGCTCGCAGTATGCAAAAGTCAAATGTGTACGCACACATTGCATTCAAGTGCATCTTCAAAGTGGGGAGCCAAGAAGTCGTCTTGCAGTCTCCTCCTGCGTGGTCCCATGCAGATTAAACCTGTCGCTTTCAGGTTCAGCATTGACGGTTCTCCCCTCTCTAAATGTATGTTATAGCTAATTTTCCTCCCAGTTCAGTTTCATTCTTCTTAAACGTGTTTTGCGCTCTTCGGCCCTTAGTAACTTAGTCGCACCTCAGATTACGTCGCGCTGCTGCTGTTGGAGGAGGCCGCGGCACGGATGCCATCGCCCTTTGACCCGGAAGCTGTGCCGCGCGCAGCCGCCGGAGGCGCCTTCTCACCCTCGTGTGCGTCCTCGGCGTGTACGTTCGCCCAGCATTGCCACAGCGGGTGCTGTTGCGAGGGCGCAGCTTCCGGGGAGCCTAGAGAGCAGTGTGATGTTGAGACCAACATCTGGACGGTATCCGGGACTGAATCCAGTTGAGGCCTCTGTATATGAACTTTTAGGATTCTGGCGGCGGGTGCGAAATTCTACACATCTTGCGACAGCCCGAGACCTTGTATGTAAGTTTCCTTGCTTATGAAAACCGCCACTTACCAAGCTGGAGTGGCTTGCTTCTTTCTTTTCTTTCTCTCTTTTTTTTTTTTTTTTCTTTATTTTTTTGTGGGGGTCAGGTAATTAGGTTGGTTTGTTTGTTTATTGTTTGTTTATTTAATGGAACCCAGGAGCTCGCGCGTGCTAAGCACGCACGGTACCACTGAGCTATACCACCTTCCACCCCCGCCTCTTTCTTCCCTTTCTCCCTGCCCTCTGTGTCCAGGGGCCAGCTTCAGATTTCACTCTGGGGGCATTCCCAAAACTGGAAACCAACACCTACTTTTCTCTCAGGATTAGCAATCTTTCCCATAGCTTTTGCCAGTTTGGAGATTTAAATGTATTGAACTACCCTCACTTAAGCACAAAGTTTGCATCAGGGTCACTATGTTTTCCGCCAGGTCTTGGAAAAGTTTCTAGTCTCGGATTTAATAGACTAGGCTGAATAGCACATGTTAGTTAATTAGATCTGTTGTCCACGGTGTGAATAAAGAGCAGGACTGGCCACCTAAATCAACCACCACCTCCTACCCACCCAGCCCATGCCCAAAATAACAGAAGTGAGAGGCTGAACGAAGTAGTTGTGTTGCTTTGTGATTTCCTTCATTTGCATTTTGCCCGATTAATAGTTCTGTACATACAGCATATTTTCCCATGTCTCTAAAGCTTTAGGAAGTACCTTAGTGAGTATCTGAATAAACTCTGCTTAGTTGGCTAGGTTTTTTTTTTTTTTTTAAGTTTAAAAGGAAAGGCCTTTTTTATTAAACTTGTACATTTTACTTTCTTCTTTTCAGAACTCTAATAAAAACTTACGTTTCTGCTTACTTAAAAAAAAAACAAAAACAGAAAACAAACCAAGGAAACATCACTTTTGTGATGGGATAGGAGGCAATAAGATTTTTTTTTTTTCTAGTTGAAGAACGATTTTATTGCTTGAGTACACAGGCACATTTATGCAACCATGGCAGAGGCTGTGGATGGCTCGTATTTCCAGTTGTGGGGAAAAGTCATTTGGTCTTATAATATGGAGCCAGCCGGTGAATACAGCTCTCAGTCAGAATCATACCACATTTGGCATCTTTATCCTAGGTCTCCAGATGCCCTGGGATGCCTTGGAAGTGAGTGAATGGTGAAAGATTCAGCCAGACCTGTTTGTGTGGCCATGCCCTTCCACTGAGACTGTTCGCATAAATTTTTCCTTAGCTAAAGTAATCATCTCATTTTCCCTCATATACTGTTGATTTTCCATAAGGCAAATTCATAAAAGTGAAACAGTCCTGATTATTTTAAAGGAAGGATGTGGATGGGACATTCAACTTGGGTTATGACTCAGTCCTCTTTGGCCAGAACAACTGCTTAATTTATTCTTCTTCCTCCAACCGGAGTGTCTCAAATCACTGGAGACGAATTAATTCATACTGTTTTTTTTAGATCTGTGGATATTTCATATATTGAAATCTCTGATAAGACCTTGCTATCACCTAACAGTATCCAAAGGAAGAAGAGAATAAATTCAGGTTTAGTCTTCTGGCCTCCAAACTCAGAAAGAGTCCAGGGCTTCCATGTCCTGTCTCTTTCTCAGTGAGTCTAAAGTATATCGAGAGAGAAACTTAAGAGTCGGGCTCATCAGATGGTCAGAGGAAGGTTTAGTGATCCCAGCCACAACATGAAGGTTTCTGCCATTGTTCCCATTTTACCAGTGGGCAAATGGAGGCACACAAAGATCAAGAAACATGTCTTGACTTCAGAAAGCTAGAGAATGGAGCAGGCAGGGGTCAAATTCATATCAGTCTCCTTGCCTCATGGCAGGAAGAAACATAGGCACCTGGTTATATTCTTCCAGAGTGTGGTAACTGTGATTTTCTCACCATTAGTGCATCATGATAGCAAGATATCGAGTCATGACCAACACCACCACAAAATAGAATAAAATAGGAGAAGCACGAGTTGTTCTTTGAAACTTTTGTTTCCTTTATGTAATGTAATCATACATTTTCATGCACACTGTTTTGTTTTATAAAATATATTTATTTCTTCCTGTGATCCTACTCGGAAATGAAACTAATTAAACTGCCAAGCTAGTCTCCTTTTGGGATTCTTTGTTATTCTATAAAAATCGGTTTATGGGTTGGGGAAACATTGTTTTGAGGCAAAGAAATTGCATTTTGAGTTTTTTTCCTCCAAGAGTAGAGATTAATAGAACTGTTGACTCATGCCATTCTCCACTGGAATATTCGAAATTCCCCCATGTGAATCTGTGAAAGATAGCTATAGCTTAGTATTAGAGTATTTATAATTTACTTTAAAATACTGCAGCAGAGGCAATGTGGTGAGCTTATACATGTGGATGTGTGCACGTGTGTGGTGAGGAGGTTTGGTAACTTAGGACGTTAACGCTGGTGGTGCCTTAGCTATGAACGCACGTCCCAGAGATGGTGGATCAGCCCTTGAAAGAATCTAATCCAGTGACTTCCAGCCCTGGTTGTTCATTAGACTCATCTGAGGCTTTTAAAAATAATTTTATAGTTATATTTTACTTTTAAAATTACCATACAATAAGATGGGCCTTTTCTTTTGTTGCTATTGTGCAGTTCTATGAGTGCTAATACAGGTACAGATTTGTATACAGCTCTCACAGTCAGAACACAGAAGAGTTTCACCACCTAAAAAACTCCCTTGTGTGTATTACATCCGTTTAGGATTGCGTCTCCCAGTCAATCTTGATTTGTTGAGCCGTTTTGAAAGAATACGAATGCCTAGGTTCTGCCCTTAGAGTTTCTGATCTGATTAGACTGGAGTTGGGGTTGGGGTCTCTTTGAAAAGTTTCTTTAGTGGCTCTCGTCTGCTTCCAGGGCTGAGAAATGAGTGCTCTCTCATCAGGGCCCACAATCTGGAGGCTGCTCTCACAAGAGCTTCTACTCGCTTCAGCTCACATCAGCACCATATGTTTTGTTAAATAGGATGGATATTAAAGACTTTTTTTTTTATTATTGTAGAAATGAACAGTGTTCAAAATATGCAGGTGAGCTGGAAGTTTTGCACAGGTACCTTCCCCTCCTACAAAAAGGCCTGGGCACCCGCTGAACCCAGCACCCATGGCAGAAGGTCATGGGCCTCGTGCGGGGAGACCATAAGGCACAGGATCTGACCAGATGGTGAGCTGAATCCTGTTCCTAGAATGTTACAGGATCTGCACAAGCAAATCCTTTATGCCTCATGCTTGTCTCAAGTACCTAAAAGGATAGGTACCTGGGACTTCACTGAGACCTCAGAAAAGTCTGATGTCTGTTTCTGCTTGCCTATACGTATTTGCTTTGCAAATTTGGTCTGAGTCTTGCTTTCATTGTAGTTTATCATCTGGTAAAGAGGTGTTGGAGAAAAACATTACTCTTCCCACCTTCTAACTCACAAAGCAGTCGTTCTCAGTCTTTGTTGTACATGAGAAACACCTGGGGAAATTTTTAAATCCCGATGCCCAGACTACAGCCTGGGAAAATTAATTCAGAGTCTCTGGAAGTGAGACCCCAGTATCATTACTTTAGAAATTCTCCTGGTGTGTAGCCAAGTCTGAGAACCACAATTTAGAGGCTGCTAATATCTGGCAAAAATAATCTACTTATTTTGAGGAAATAAGTTGGCTTAAATTTATCCAGCTCATTAGGTTGAACTCCCTCCTGCCTCCCTAGCACATGTGGGCCTGGCTTCCAGCAGAGCTACTGGTTAGATGCTCAGGTCCACCATACAGCTGCACATCTTCACCCCTGGCCTCTCCACTCAGTCATAAACACCCTTAGAAGATGTGTTTATTATCTACTGTTGTGTAACCAGTCACTCCAAAACCTAAAATAATAAGCATGTGTTATCTCATAGTTGTTTGTGCTTGGAATCTGGGAGTGACTTACCTGGGTAATTTTGGCTCAGGGTTTCTAAAGAGCTTGTTATCAAGTTGTAGTTTGAAGGCTTGACAGGGGCCAGAGGATCTACTCCAAACTCACATATGTGACTGTTGGCAGGAGGCCTTGG
This sequence comes from Camelus bactrianus, assembly GCF_048773025.1. Classification (NCBI taxonomy): domain Eukaryota; kingdom Metazoa; phylum Chordata; class Mammalia; order Artiodactyla; family Camelidae; genus Camelus; species Camelus bactrianus. Next base: position 84,001,275 of record NC_133539.1, on the reverse strand, counting down.
TTCTTCACTGGCTGTTGCCCAGAGGCCTCAATTTCTTGCCACATGGGTGTAGGTCTTGACATAATGCTGTTTGAATATCCTTTTGACATGGTAGCTGGTTTCCAAGAGACAGTGTGGAGGAGGCTGCATTGTCTTTTTGACCTAATTTCTGAGTCACACAACATCACCCTTTCCTAATTTTATTTGTTAGAGGCCAGTTATTAAGTCTAGCCCATGCTTAAGGAAAGAGAAACTGAACTCTACCTCTTGAAGGGAAGACTATCAAAGATTTTGTGGCTAAATCTTAAAACCACCACGCAAGATAATTGGATAGGGCTAAAAGAATATAAAAAGTGCTTGCATTGCCTGTATATTAAAAAAAAATTGTCTAATTCCACTGGGATGCATCAGCTTAACAGTAATCAGATACTTAGTGAATGCAAAAGACTCTCAGAGTTGAGATCGCAAATCTGATTGTGAATGTACTAATGGACAGCTGTGGCAATTGATTCCCATTCCTTAAGTCTTCAAAAGGAGAAAGAACACATCAGACCAAAAGAAGGCTTGTCATCTTGCTCAAACCAGTTTTCCAATGAATCAGTTCTTTACAAGAGATATACTTTATAGGGAATGCCGTGCATGTGTTAACAGAGAAACAGAAATGACATTTAATTTCAAGCTCCACTGGAAACATACAGGAAATGGGGAGCACAAGATCAGCCAAGATGGTAAAGGACAAAAGTATTTCATTTCCAATTACTTAAAATAGTGTACAAATGCAGCAGCTAAGAAGATGTTGAGTGCCCACCAACTTAACAGAGAAGGGATTAGAGGAAAGAACTAGAGAGCCTTGGTACCTGAAGATCTCAAGATGCTCTGTCTTCTGTTGAAATAATTGTCTTCACAGCAAGCATTTGGATCATACAAACCAGGTGTCTACAGTGTGTAGGCTGCATCACCCTGCTCTCTGTTTATGTAAATGAAGTTTTATCAGAACACAGCCAGGCTCACTCCTTTGCACTTTGTCCCTGGCTGTTTTCACAGAACAACAGCAGAGTTGAATAGTTTCAAGTGAGGCTCTATGGCCCACAGGGACCAGAAGATTTCCTATTTTGCTCTTTAGGGGAGATGTTTGCCAGTCTTTGGTATAGACTAAAAATGGGGATATGGAAGTATTCTTAACTTCATGACAATACCCCCAAAGCTTTTAGGACAGATTCTCTGAGCCTAAAGACAGATCGAGGAGAAACAATGATGATCGAGAGATTGGCAAAAAGCATGCCATTGTTTATTAAAACTGGCTACATTTAGGGGACGATGATTAGAAGTTAATGAAGAGTACTTCCTCTCACCCTAATGCTGTTCCATCCCACAAATAAAACCTGATGTCGGAGTAAGTCAGGATTCTTCAGGTTGTAAGTGACAGAAAAGAACCTTAAACTAGCTTGAGGGGAGAAGGGGAGGGAAATTTATTGGCAAATAAAATCAAAGGAAGTCACAACCTGGGAATTTGAACACCATTCGCTTTATGACTCTGTCTCTTTCCCTTTCCTGCCTTCCCTCTGCTCCCCTACCCACACTCCAATCTTGTCCTTCTTTCTGTGTTGGCTTCATTTCTTCTGCTGCAACTGAGTTTTCTCCATGTCATGAGGAGTATGACTCCTGGAAGCTCCAAATATACGGATTCCTGTCATCACCAGAGCAGTCAGAGAGCATTTCTTTTATCTAGCCTCACTATAGAAATCCCAGAAGATCAAGTACCCTTTCTGGTTGGGGGCCCACTCCAGTGGCTGCAGGGTTAGGCCTTTCTACAGATGAAGAGCAGGAGAGGAAATGGTATGCAGGCAAAAGGACAACCAGGGATGAACACGTAGCCTACTCCATCATACCAGCTGGCCCTCCCACAAGAGCTGGTCACAGGACCCAAGGAAATCCCAAGAGGATATTGCATATACTCACTGGCTTAGGCTTGGCTCTTGTAAATCGTAATTATTTAATATATTCTGATTTGAAAACCTCTCTCAGTTTCACGACTCCATTCACCTGTTTCTCAATAAATTCTTTATTCTTCATGCTGCAATTGATGCTTCTTAGAAGACAGACATACAATGACAATTGACTCTGTCTTTTTTTAGGTCAAATAACTTCAGTTGTTTCCTCCTCAAAACCCTATGGCTGAGACTTCACTTATTTATTTATTTTTTTACTCCTATATTTGTTTTTGCAAAATTTAAAGCACTCCTTCTTTATACGTGAAACTCAAAATGTGACACTAGATAATGATCCATACAACCCTGGCTGTATTTGTAGTTAACGTTGGAATCAGATTCACCCGGGAAGAAATTCTAGCTCTGCCACTTATTTGTTGCATGACCTTGAAATCATCAATATTCTTGTTTTACAGATGAGGACAAGAAGATTTTATTTAGTAAATATTTATTGAAGGTATCAGTGCTTGGGATTCAGCAATGAACAAGAGAAATAAGCTCTCCACCCTCCCAGGACATGAATGTGAAGGAGAGTCTAGACAAGTTTACAGGCTGTTGCCATCCATGGTGGGAAGCACTGTGAAGTGACGTACAGGATTTGACAGGGGGACATAGAAGAGACATACACCCTAGACTGGGGAGGAGGGTGAGTAAGAGGTGGACCCTCCCAGAAGAATTGGTATTAAGGTGAGACCAAGAACAATGAGCTGGGTAAAGGAGAGGAGAGCAAATAGGGATTGAACTGTGTTTTGAGGGAGAGTAGGTAGAAAATTTATTGTGATGCAAGCGAGCATGATGATTTAAAGGAACTGAACGTTAGTCCAGTCTTAGTCAGGAATCTTCAGGTGGCAAGTGACAGAAATCCATTTCCAACTAGCTCAATTGGAAAAGTAGAATTTATTGGCTCATTAATCAACCTGTGGGTAGACTTGACTGGCATCAGGGATGGCAAGATATAGGGGCTAGAAAAAATGCCACAGCTCTCTTCATCTCTACCTCTGCATTTTGCTTGTCTTCATGGGCTAGGTTTGTTCTCTACTTCTGAAGACTATTTTCTCCACACAACTGAGAAAACAGACACCAGCTGTCCTGAAATTACAACACAGTAGCTTTGCTATTGGAAAGGAAAGAAAGAGGTGCTATCTTCCATTGGCTCCAGCATGCAAAAATGTCAATAATTGTGCAGGGGCTGGAATTTCATCCACCTTACAGGCTAAGAAGTTAGCCTGCCACAGTTATATGGATGCTGGTAGAAGACTCCAGACTGCTGGCTCAAAGACAAATATTCCTCATGGCACAGCAGGCAAGGTGAGCTGCATCAGTCCCCCTTCGATCCCCTAGTATCTGGGGACGATGTGGAGCATCCCAAATGGATGTTGCACACACAGTGGGCTGGTGTCACAGCTAAGGATCTCTGATCCGAGGAAACTTTCCATCTTATAAAGGGACTGCTAGCAAACCTGCCCAGATTCCACCCTGCAGGGACACAGTATCTTCATTGTTCTAGTCAGGGAACAAACATGCCCTCTGACCCAGAAGGAGATACTGTCTCTAGCATCTAGCTGTTTGATAGGCAAATATCCTTGACAAGGTAGTCTAGGATAAAAGCTGTCACAAGATGTGTAGAAACAACATGGAGAATTGCCCTCCAACAAAAAAACCCAGGGAAGGAATTGAGTTGGTGTGTCTTGAGTCATGTGCCTGTCTTGGAACAAGCACTTTGTCCTGAGATATGGGGTAGTATTATTGGCTCTGGTCAGATCAACTTCCCACCCAAGGACAGGAGTCAAGGTCGGTTACTGAGACATTAGTGCTTGACAAAGATGAGTCACACTTATTATGATTCAGCATTAGAGTGTAAAATTGTAAGGCTGAAAAGTTAAGATGGGTTATAAAGAATGATGTAGGTCATGTTAAGGAGTTTGGAATTTTTCTGATGTGCAGTAGTGATTTATTAAATAATACTATAATGGGGGGTAGTGTTAGTGTCATCTTTAGAAAGGTTTTAGGAATTGGTAGGAGAGGGTACTATTACAATAGTCCAGGTAAAAGATAACAAGGGCCTGAACCAGGACAGCAGGGTTGGAAAGAAATGGGCAAATATAAAGAGATTTTGGGAGCATCTATAGGGAGAGAAGAAAGAGTCAAGGACAAACTTTGTTTCTGTTTTGGGAAACTTAGTGAATTGAGACTCATAACCTAGAGAGACAAGTAGGCTTTAGGAAGGAAAGAAGGCAAATTTGGCTTTGAAAATGATAACTTTGAGGTAGGATGGCTCATAGAAAGCTAGGTCGAGGGGATGGATTGGGAGAGCAGTCTAAGGTGTGAGAGAGAAGAGGACTCGAGAGAAAAGGCTCCCAGACAGAAGTTGAAGAACACTAGTATTCTGGAGGCAGACATAGGAAAAGAAACCTGCAAAAAGAGGTTGGGGAAGAGTAACCAGAATGATAAGAAGGAAGCTAGGAACAGATAGTACAAGAGAAGCCAAGGTAAATCAAGAGTAGAAATAGACCTTATTTTTTTTTAATGGCTGTTCAACGTGCCATTGTATCATGTACCACAATGTAATGAGAACCAGAAAGAAAACAAAGAACTCAAAGCAGTTAAACTACATCAGATGTTCCAGGAGAACAAAATTGTTCCGTTGTAAGAAGGGAATTCCATCACCCTTAACGGGTGGGTCCTTTTCACACACTCTACACACTGTGAAGCCCTTCAGTCAGCGTCAGTCATTTTCCTTTAGCCCAGTGCATCGCTGTGACTTCCACGTGGCTCAGATTATACTCTTACTCCTAGATCTTTTTCAGTTCCTCTTACGAATATCCAGTCATTACATGTGTACTAATAGAGCTTTTTTGTGCTCCACTCTACTTGTCCCTAATAAACATGCCCCCCTTTCCCCCTTCTGATTATGTCACTGGTACCAAATCCTTTGACTTACGGGTTACACCAAAAGTCACAGATTAATTGGCAAGATGAATACAAGTGACATTTTATTTCTGCTCATCTCATCAATGTAGATCAGCTCTGGCTGATCAGTTCTCCAAACATTAGCTGAAATGGCCCTACAACTTATAGGATGGTTTGTGACTGTTGTATTCGCTTTCTGGGAAAGATTTAATAGTGTTTTGTTTATTTTGTATGTGTGCACACATGACACTCTTACCTCTCTCTTTCCTTCCCCCAGAACTAGCTCAAATAAAATAAAAAGTCTTAGCTCTTTCTTTAGAAAAGGGGAAAGAAACTCACGTGCCAGTCCAAGTAGAGAAAGAGATAAGGAAAATAAGAACAGACTGGGAAAAGCATTTTATAATTTCATTAATACACACTGGTGCCTCTTGAAATTTTTCCTTTTTTGAAAAAGAACTGAAAATGGTATAAGATCAGAAACTAATAAGGAATCACATACTTTAAAAGATTTACCACTTGCTTTTTATAGCTTTATTGATTATTACTAAGTTTCAATATGTTTCAAATAATTAAATACTGCAACTGAGACATTAAAAATACAAACTAATTTACCAAAATAATTGTATTCTGAATATTATATACAATATTATACATTTTACATTACATAAAGGGTTTTTATACATAAAGGTAAGATTTGATTTATGACTACTGAAAATCCAAAATACATTTGAATAAATTTTTATGCATACATACACAATCTCAGCTGGGATAATCAAAATCATATATGAGTGTGGTTACTAAAAAAAATTACATTCTTACAACAATGGTAGAAATTGAAATGCTTTTATTAATTTGAGAGTATTATTATGAAACCACACATATATGAATGATATAACCTAATTCCATATATTTAAAAATCTTTATGCTTGAGGCTGAAATTCATCTCTATCCCAAGGGAAATTTATGATTTTTAATTTCTTGACTGTAAGGGATTTTTATAATTCATAATCATGAAAGTCTCTATTCTTGGGCATAATGCAGACCCAGTCCCCTCAAATAGAAAGGTCATGAGGGTCAACCACATCCCATGTGTATTTCACCATAGTTTTCAAAAAAGATCCTACTCAGTTGTACAATTTGGTATGTCTCCATATTCATGTGTATCATCCGTGATTATATACCGAGGCACAGAGCTGACAGGGGAGGTATGTATTACTGTAGAGAACTAGATACTAACGGATACTGGGTGACTTCAGGAAGAAAAGGAGGGGTGCTCACATGGAAAACACTGCCCAGACACACTAAATTAATTACTAAACAAGGTGTCAGTCCTTCAGAAAGGTTAATAATACACTCATGTGTCATACCTTGTTTGAATACTGAAATATCCAAGTCCAGAAAACTTGTCAAGTGAGTTTTAGTGCTATCTCACTTTTAAATTTAATAAGAGCTGTGATTTTAAGTAAAGCCAAACATTTTTCCTAACTGATCTGAAAAGCTTGAAAAACAACATCTTTATAACAAAAATGTCTTTCCAACTGTATGTCACTGTCCATGGATCTTATCCCAGAGATACACAGACTGGTGAAAATTCTATCAGAACTACACACAAGAACCTTGGAAAGACAGCAGTTAGTAAACTGGCCATTCTCCTTAAGGTTTTGCACAGCATTTTTTAGTATTCCCTATTTTGAAATCCTGCATTTTATCAAAGGCAAACAACAGAACACTTGGAAACTGGAAGACAGAAAAGTAGCAAGTTGAAACATATACAAAAAATCAGTGTCCTTTTCAACATCCCATAATCTATGAAAAATGAGATTCAGAGCCTGTCTGCTTTATTGTTTTTCTTACTCGTTCATGTTTTGCTTGAATATAAAAAGAAGCTCTAAACTAGGTTATCAAAATATATTCATATAAATGTATGAGCATTTCTAATACAAAAGTTAAAAAAAGTCTAAATTCTTAATTTTTGTAATTAAATATCCTAGAGTTCAGTAGGCAGAGTTATGTCTGAGCAGCTTGAAAAGGCCGTGTGGGCTGAGCGCCGCCCGAGGTGCCGCACGGCTACATTTCCGCTCTGCGCTGTGACTTCTCAGCAGCTGGAGCCCCGTCCTCCTCCTCTTCTTCCTCCTCCTCCTCGTAGTGCTCCTCCCGGCCTTGGGGGCGGTTGTCCTCTCGAACCTCTTGCTCTTCTCCATCATTGTTTTTCTCATTGGCCTTAAAGTTAAAAGAGAAAAGAAAACTAAGAGATGGGGCATAGAGTTAGTGATATAAATGATTCCCTGTTTAAAAAGTGTGAAGTTATTCATTTTCGGAGAAAGGAAACAAGTGAAGAAAAATGTTCCAATAGGCAACGATGCAATGGTCTTTTCTAATCTTCACACTGTCACAAAGTCTTCTAATTCTCAGCTGGCCTATTAAAACTCTGTGGCATCTTCGATGTACCCAACTATTTGTATGTATCTGCTACACACACACACACGCACACACGCACGACAGAAATATATATCCCACACATACATTTTCATCATTTTCACCATAGGTCTCTTCAGCATTATGCTCCAATTCCCTTTTTTTCTCTTCGGTCAAATCTTCCTGAACCTGAAACAAACCAGAGATACCAGAGGACACTTTTACCATTTCAACACTTGCAACAACATTATTTTTATTTCCAAAAAGCTCATTCAAAGCAGCAAGGACAAAATTAAAACTAAGAATAAATTTGTAAAGAAAGCCAGAGTTCTGACCTGTCTGTTGGCCATGAAGAAATGTATAATATGCCTACTACAAAAAATTAATGTGATTCTGAATCTAGGACTTTTGTGTTTTGAGTCTATGATTTGTCTGAATAAGAGTTAACAGTCCAACCATAACCCCTGAAGAAATTCAGCTTATAAAATTTAAAAACTCCCCTTTTCCAAGTGGGAGAACTGTGGAAGTCTGAAGGCTTTGACAGAACGTAAGTTCTTGTAAAGACAGGAACCATCTGTCTTACTCAGCTAAGTGCCTTCAATACCTAGATGCATACGTGGTGCACTGTAATTGCTTAATAAATAATGTTGACCGAATGAGTCAATGAATGAATGAATGAATGCAAAAATATCTGCTCTATAAAGGCACAGAAAAGGGGCACCTCTGCCTATACATGACATAGTAGAAAACTGAGGAAAAACTGTGTATATTCATTTCTATAATTACGGATAAACTTCCCTGGCTACAATATCTAGAATACAATCATTTCAGTTTCTTCATAAAATTGTTATTAAACCACCTTGAATCCATACATCTCCTTAGTGTTCCAACACATTTCTCTTTTAAGTAGTTTTCATTTGTGTATGTTACTACTATTATGTCATTGATTTTGACTATTTTTTTCAAAATGCAAACCAAAGAAAGCATCCAAATATTTTTGCTACATAATCTCAATTTACTTATTACATTCCAGAAAAATAGAGGGTAAAATATTTTCTATCTTAACTATTTTGAAAACCATACATATGCCAAAAGGTTTAAGTTATTTGAATACATTATAAAAAATCCCTGACTACCAATTCAGCATAACGCAGAGTCCTGGTACCAAAAAGAAACCCGATCTCTCCAAGGACAGTGGTACAAGAGTAAATCTTCTTGAATAACACACAAAATTACCTAATTTGGGGGGAAGGAGGTATTAAATACCCCAGAAATGGGCAAGGGAAGGAAATCATGCAGGTGTTATAATTAAGGAACAACAAATTAGTAAGGGCTGCCTCTAGGTGTCCAGTCCAGGTGCAACAGGATGAACCGCAACCCACCAGACACGCCTTGGAGGGACGCTGGCCTGTTAGGACCCTACAAAGACGACCCTTCTAAGATGCTCTAACAGAGCCCAGCCTTCATGAACCTCTTCTAACCCACCTGTTGTTGGCTGGACTCGTGGTCCCTACACCACACACTGGCACCAAATAAATACATCCGGGGGACAGGTATAGAGTATATTTTGCACTCACTGTCCTGGTAGGGTGAGCTAAAAAGAAGACACCCCTGTCTCACCGGCAGGCTCTGTGGTGAGACATCAGTGGCCCATGACATCTCTTCTGCCCTTAGTCACAGAATCTCATCACAACATTCCCGAGCGCATTGCGATGACAACAGTGAAGCACTTATTTCAGACTATACTGAGGTCTCACTAATTAAAAAAGTGTCCTGGACCATTTCAGTGAACACGTCTTCCATAGCCTTAATGATGAAGATATACTAGTGAACACTAAACATGGTTTAGTTGGGGTTGGGAGGGAACTGCCTTGAAACTGTGGCATGGTGAAAAGAATATATCAATCAGGGGTGAAAAACTTTTTTGGTAAAGGGCCAGGTAGTAAATACCCAGGCTTTCTTGGCTGTAAGGTCTCTGGAGCAACTACCCAACTCCACCGTTGCAGTGCAGAGGCGGCCTCAGACAACGTTTACAAAAAGGCACGGCTTGGGCTCCAGTAAGGCTTCACGTACAAAACAGGCCTGGGCTTGTAGTCTGCCAGCCCCTAACAGAAACGATGGAGTCAGACAGACCTGGATTACAGCCCTGGCCCCACAACTCTCCAGGATGTACACACAACAAGGTCATTTATGTTTACTATGACAATTTTCAAGGACATACAAAGACAATAACTCAATAAACTTCTTATCGCCATCACCAGGGTTCCAAAGTTATCTCGATGTTGCCACACTTGCCTCACCTATCACTTTTCTTTAGTTTTTGATGAATTATTCTTAAAAAGTCTGCATGTCATGTAATTTCCCCCCTACTCATCTCAGTAAATATCTCTAAAACAATGGGGTTTTCTTATATAACCATAATGTCATTATCATGTCTGATAAATAATTCCATGGTATCATCTACTGTCTAGTCCACGCTTACACTTTCCTAATTGTCTTAAAAACATCCACTTGTAGTTGGTTTCTTCTAAAAAACATCTACTTGTAGTTGGTTTCTTCTAATCATGATCCAGACAAAGGCCAAATTTAACACCAGTTCCACTCCCCTCTTTTTTCCTTAATGCTATATTGACTTGTTGTCCAGTAAAATTTCCTGCGTTCTGGATTTATTTGCTTCTTAACTCATTTCTGTAGCCTCCACATTTCTGATAAAAGGAAGTTAGCTTAAATGTATGAGTGAATTCAGATTCAATTTGCAAAGCAAGGGTTTTTCAGAGGTGATGTAGATTTCACATTTTCATCACATCAGGAGGCATATAATGTCTGTCCCAGTTTTAGTGAGGCTAAGGTTGGTCAGTGAGCTCCAATATTACAGCCTGATCTCTCCATGGTAAAATTCCCTGACCTGCATTCGTCTGGTAATATCCACTGATGACTGCTCCTAAATCAACTGGTGACCTTCAAATTCCCTCATTCCTTCTGTATTCACAAACTTATATAAAGAAAAACTTGCCCGTATCAACTATTTACTTACAGTGCCAGGTATACGGAATCATGATGGCTTTTAAAATTAGACCTGGGTGTGTCTAACATGGTTCTAACAATAACAAGCTGTGTTACCTTTGAAAATTTAGCTAACCTCTCTGAAGCTCAAATTTCTTATCTGTGAAATAAAAAGTTTAGATAAAGATCAGTGATTTTTAATTTTCTGTGTATGTTTGTGTGGTAGGGGGAATCATGGACCCTTTTAAGACTTCAGTGAGAAAGCCTTTAGCAAATGGGCACAGATACACATCAGTCTGCAGAGAAGTTTCAGACTCCTCGAAGTCCACCTGCAGGCCTGTCGCAGGACTGCTTCTCTAAACAGCATGTCCCTGGAGCATCAGCATCAGCTAAGGGGCTTGGAGAGAACTCTGACTCCGAGCCCCATCACATGGAAGATGGAAATCTCCAAGGGTGAGGTCTGATTCAGGAATCTGCACTTTTTTACACACTTTCCAAGGTAATTCTTAGCCACAGCAAATCCTGAGAGCCACTAGCTTGAATGACCATGAATGCTGGGTTAAGAATGTGGCTAGAGAGATAAGCACCCTTTCGTGAGTTCTTTTTTCCTCTTCTCTTGGGATCAACTGTAGAAAATTTAGGTTGTTTACCAGTTGTCAATATATTCTGTGGTGGAACCACTAATTTAAGTTACTTCTTAGTTTAGGGATTGTACAAATGAAAATTTTGTGATTTTTCAACTTTATAGATATACTTTTACTACTCTAGTAATATATTCATGTTTGGAGCAAAAGTAATTCAAACTCATCTTAAAGGCATTACTGAAATAGAACAAAATGATACGGAGTTTCCCATTTTAAAATATGCTTAGACTAAGAACCAGAAGCCAGATGTTACTCTTTTACAATGTAGGCATGCCAATTATGTCTCCTACACTTGACCCTCTTTAGTGTCCTGCTAAAGCTGACGCAGACAGTTTGTTAAAGATTTCCCAACACCACTCCTCATTACTCATTACTGAAACCTAATGTTTTAGGTATTTTAGAAATAGTTCCCTATGTGAAGTGGCAAAGTTTAATAAATAGTCTAAACAAAACAATAAAACAGGTCTCCTGAGTCTGAAATGGGCTTTGGCTAGCTACCCAGTCCCTGTATGTATGCGTGCCTTTCTCAGAAGGTTGCACCTTAAGTAGTCAGGAATGCTGAGATCCAAAGAGGTGGATGGGATGAGACAAAGAAAGGCCTTCAGCAATGCCCACTATTGTGATGGACATCCCTGCTTGCCGGGTAATGTTCAGCGGGAGAGCTTCTGCCATGTGGACAGCTTCCTGATGTGGTGGTTCACAGGCTGGCCTACCACTGATGGTAGCCAGATAACCTCGTACCTGCTCTTTCCTAAGTTTCAGATCAATCTGTTTTCAGTTACACTGGGGAAGCTGAGCATTTGGGTTTTTCAAGCAGTTGTTTAATCTCTGTATATTTTAAAACATTTAAATAATTTGAAAGCACACATAGCACTTTTTGGTCATAATTTGTCTGGTTTGCTCATAAAGAGATAAATCTGGAAAGGAAGCAACATGAGGATTCACCATGTGAATGTCTTTCATTCTAAAAAATCCCAAATAATCAACAATGGATGCCTGTTAACAGCCATCATTTTTAGGTCTTAGAAGGATAGGGCTGTTGCACTAAGAGAAGACAGGGGTAGTGCAAATTTCCTAAAATCACATTTGCTCTGGGTCCTCTACTCTCAGAGTTCAAGTCAGGAGTCTGATGGGCTGTACCTCCAAACAGGCAGAACCCTGGCAAGATGCAGTTTCTCCCTGGGGGGAAATGTGACAGAAGTCAGGTTGACCGTGGGCTGGAAGGGAGGGGAATCTATGGAAGGCAGCAATAAGCCTTACCCTGCTGTGGTCAGCTGAGGCACCTGAGAGACTCAGGCTGCAGGGAGATAAGATCGATGCACATCACACAGCACTTTAGGGTTTTCAGAGCGCCCCACAGATGCTGTCTCACACACACAGCACTTACGAACAGCACACTATGTATTCTCACACACTGCACCCCTCCTTCCTTCTCTCATTTTGTGGAAGTCTGCTGAGAACTGCGTCTCTATTTCTAGTCCTTGACTGGTATTTGGAAACTCTTCTCCCTCAAGAGAAGAACTGAGAACCATGGAAAGAGGTAGGAAATCCAGTAACTAATCATCTTAGGAACTACCAGAAAAATAAAACACAGGGAACCAGGGACCCTCGGGGGGCAGAGGGGAAAGTCACCCAGGGAGGAAGACATGGGCTTCCGCTGGGAGCTCATGAGAGGGTGCAGTGACCTGGAGCCTCTGTGACAGGGTTAGAAAGTGGGACAGAGGCGCCAGAGCCGGGAGCTCTGGGCAGGGAACGAGGGGCCAGGCGCAGGGAGAAGAGATGGCTCTGGTCAATCAGCCCACCGGAGGGAGGAGCGGCAGTGGCCCGGGGAGCGGCTGCCCAGCAGGCTTGGCACCAGCCTCTGCCTTTCACCATCCCCCTTCCCTCCTCCTCCTCTCTGCCTTATTTTCTTTCTATCCGTGATCCTCTTGGATCACAGGATTGCTCTCTCCACTTTTAACTGATAGAATATAGATGTAAAAAAGTAATCAGTAAATACTGATTAAAATTTTATGTTGACCCTTCTGAATTTTTAAAAAGAAACCAAGGTGAACCCCTTCTCTTTTCATCCCTCAAAGATTCCTGGTATCTAACATAATGAAACAAAGCAGTATTAGTCTAGACATCCTGTTAACAGGAGAAGTCCAGATAAATATCTTTTTCTTGCCAAACATCTTAATACTCAAGGCTGCTGGTTTCTCTAACAGTCTCTTCTGATGACGGGGCTTGAGGTCTTGATAGGGATGAACAGCAGGATGAGAAAAGAGAGAGAAAAAGATCAGGCCAGGTAGAGTGCATGTCACTAGAGGTGTGTGTTGCCAGTGGCTGTAAAGAAGACATCCTTTTCTGTTCTCCTGATAAAAGCACTAATTTTAGCATTAGCTCTGCAAAGCTGGCGAATGCAATACAAAGGAGACAGCAGACCTAGCCCAGGGAACTGTGCCTGTGAGCGCAGAGGCACGTGCTTTCTGGCTGAGAGGCGCCTCTAGACCAGCGCTTTAATAATTTGCTCGACCACCGACTGGTCGAGAGACCGTACGTGGGGCCTTGGCATCACCCATATCACATTCCTGAGAACTGAGCTTCAGCGGTCCACGCGGCAGAGTGCTGTGACTGACCAGCCATGGCAGCAGCCTCCATCCATCAATTATACGAATGTGGCGCCATGGCAGATGCCCTGTTAACCTAGGTAACAGTAGCATGCCAGGAGATTACAACAGAAAGCAAACTAAGATGAAACGTTAAGGAATTCCACCCAAATGCATTTTCTTCAGCTGTGCTCCTTGTGTATTTTTCCTTTTCTTTTGTTTGTTAAATTTAATTAAGACACTAAATTCTTAGGAGGGAAGAGTCTAAAAGTAGAGGCAGTAAACTTTTTTAAGTGTCTCGAGGGTGTTGTGTCTCCTCTGTTCTTCTTTTCTTATGAGGGGAAGGGAGGAGAAAATATTCCTGCAAAGATCACATAAGCCCAAGTCTGCCATTGCAGGAAGCCGAATGTCTTCTTAATTAAACATTTCTAGGGAAAACCAGAGAGGGGGATTCTATCTCCCCGTTTTGTTATCTTTTCATTGCCATGGTCCATTTCCCCTGGAAACCACCATTTCTTATCCAGCCCAGGGCTTTCTGAACATTTTTACACAAAGCCTCTCAAAGCCCACGCTGCAAAATTTGTTTCCTGCGAGTGTGAGGCTCCTGCACCCCACCTTCCTACCTCCTCTTCCCCCTCTTCCTGGTACTGCTCATCCACGTTGTCCTCCTGCTGGTCTGGATTTCCTGCCATCTGTTGAAACAAAAGGGGAGGCTCAGGTTACTGGACGTTGGAGATGCCTTTTCCTGTTATCTGGAACAAAGGACAGGCAGGCCCATGACAAGCACACTTTCACAGCATCAGTGGCTGGGAGATGAATGATCATTCCCACAACACAAAGCCCAGGATCCCATTTCCCTCTCTGAGTGTGGGCATGTCCTTTCACACGATGGACTAAAAACCAACCAGAAGCAAACCTCCTGTCCATACAGGTTGTGACTGACTGTTTATGTAAACCAGGCATTTATTGAAATATCTGGGTTAGAATCCTCCTCCTTTGTGGCATCGCTTACCACCAAATGCTCCTCCACCTCTGCATTCTCTTGCTTTTGATGACTCTGCTTTTGTTCTTCATTTTCATCTGGCAAATTTTCTTCCCTCACTTGCCCGGCTTCCTCGAATTCATCCTCGCCTTGGTTATTAGGGTCGTCTGCTGGGTTTATATCCTCTACAGCTGCCCTCTGTAAAATTGTAATGAAAAGCAAACCACCACTTGAAAATCCAGGATCAAGTTTAATTTCATTTGAAAGGCCACAGACTGGCAGAAAATGAAATTGTCCTTCACTAGAGTGTTCAGATCTATCCTTGCTAAGACTCACAAGTACCCATCCCACTGTCTAAAGATAAAACCCCGGCTGCATTTGTCAGAGGCTGATGAATCAGAATGAAGTTCAAACAGCACTTCTTTCCTGCAAGCGATTCCAAAACAGTTCTCAGAACTCTAATATCACAAGTAGTATGAGTGTAAGTGGACAACAAGAAAAACAGTTAATAAAAGCCAAAGGACCAAGTAGGGGAAGTCATTAAAACAAGAGATTTAGACAGGCAAACTGACTTCTCTCCCTGGCATGTTGATTTTTACAGACTAGTTATCCTTTGTGAGTCAGCTGTCAATGTAAGTGGGTGAAAAGCATTTGAGAGAGGAAGCCCACACCAGAAAGGCCCCGAGAAGAGGGCCTGCGAGGAGACAAGAGAAGAGCTAATTTAAAAAGGGATGATCACTTTCTAGTGTGGAGTACATTTCTTTATAAACACTGTGAGGCTGAGAGATGTTGCACTGACAAGAGACGGGAGAAAAGGGACTGAGCTAACCCAACCTTTAGCAATCTATTTTGAAAAATCCCTCCCTGGCCCGTCCCACCCCCCCAAGTAGTTCTCAGCTATTGTGTTCAATGAATGCCCTTCATAATACCAACTCTCGAATTATCTCGATTTTGCCACTTATGCTCCCAAAGCACCTTTCAAAATAATACATGTCCTCACAAAGACTTAGATTTTGGAGCCTGAGCTGGACAGGAACGGTGACGCTTGCAGGAGCTTTGCTGGCTCATCAACAGGACACTCAACTGAGGCAGCAAAGCTTCCCAGAGCTGGTGGGGCCTCAGAGTAACGTGCAGTCTGTCAGTGTTCTCCAGACAGCCAGATTCTACTTCAGTTCACTTCAGAGCCCTGAACGTGTGCCAGAGCTCACTGCAGTCGCAGCTGACGTGCCATCCGCACGCCCCCGGCTACGTACTCCATCCAAGAGCAAAATGACACTTTTCTTGGGAATATCGCGAGTGACAAATCATCATCTTCACGCTAGACTCCAATTACTCCACAATCTCTTGTCACATGGATTTCTTTTTGTGCATTGTCAATACATTGTGTGGAAATATAGAAAAAAATGTGTTACATTTTCTTGAGGAAAAAAAGTACCAAATGTCTTTGGCAAAAGTTCATAAAAATGTACACACTGGCTCCAACTCTAACCAAGTTTTAAAAAAAAAGTCTTAACAAGCACAGTTGTTCCATTCAAATAAAATAGATAATCAATAAAATCTCAGTAAGGCTGGACAAAAAACTTTTTTTAATTTAAAAATTAATAAATAAAATAGGTAAGACAAAAAATAGGGACAAGCAGGCTAGTAATTTCAGTAGAAAGGCCAACGTTTCCCAATGTGTTATCTTGAACAAGTTGGCTGAAGAGAGGAGAATAAAGGATCATAGAGTCAGGTGGCCAGTCGAAGCACATAGCATGTCCCAAACATCAGTGACTGGACCATTCTCCCTGTCCCTATCCCCTCCATTGCTCTCAGGACACTCTCAGGCTTTTACATACTGGCTGTCTTGCTCTCTTATGAACCCTCTCCTTCTTGTCTTTACATCCTCTGGCTCTCTTGCACTCCCCTGTTATCTAAAGCTCTTGCTCCTTCTTGAAAATATTTCAGGGCTAGGGTTCCCTGGAACACACTTTCAGAAACGCTGACTTGGGCTGGTAGACAAATGTGTCTGCCACCTCTCCATGCAAGTTCCGTCAAACAGCTGTTTCCATCCAGGTGGCTTCAAGCAGCTCTCAGGAAGACTCTCTCAATGCTTATCAAGGAACAATACAGATCCTCCTACTGGTCCACTGGATCAACATAAACCTGGCCCACAGGATAGCACAGACTGAATTTTATCAACGTGATGGTTGATTTACTAGCACAAGATGACAAGCAAGCTAGTAAGTTGTAAAAATCATCTATACATAAGCACAAGGACACACTGACTTGTAGGAAAGGCCTAGGCCCTAGATCACCCAACCGAACTGGGAGGCCTGGTCTTTTTTGGATAAAAACAAAGAACATTTTGGGTTATTATATCTCTACCTACTAATATTCTAATTTTTCCGCAGCATCATTCTTCTTCATTTCTCAAACAATACATTCTTATCCATATATTTATTAAAATAGTCACTGGACTGCTGGGAGATTACAGAGAATCACATGACACCCACTTACAGACCGCTCACCATGCTGCATAACGGTTAACTCCTTTCTCTGGTTCTCGTTCCAAATCTCACACTTGCTTTTTTTTTTTTTTTCCCCATCTTTCAGAATTACTACATATTTCAATGCCTCTTTTTGCTTTTCCGTTTTAATTTTATTAATCCAAAAGTCCCCAGAGGGAAACTCCTTGGATGTTTTCCCAGAGTAACCTTTAACCTATTTTCATCACAGTCCACCCCACCCCAAAGTTTACAGTTAACTACACTGCTCCTATCATAGAGCTCTGCAAGTCACCTTCCTTCTGTGCGGATGAAGTAACAGACAGACCTGGAGCCTGGCGTACGGTGTCAGGCAAACTTTCACGTTCCCTTTCCACCTTGTGAGTTCCCAAGTGTCATGAACGGAAGAGAGGATACTTACATCTGCCTCGGATTCTGGGTCAGCTTCGGGGGGCCCTTGTTCTTGAAGCTCATGTCCATTCTCTGGGTCTTCTGCCTCGTCTTGGTGCTGGTTGTCTCTCTCATAGGCTAGCAAATCAAAGGCCTCATATCAGTCCAAATGAACCAGGCAGGATTCTTCCCTTTCAAAGCTAAGGAGAGCCACCAGTAGGCTCTCCTACAGACCAGTTCATCCACTCACCTCTCTAGCTCAGTTAGCTCAATGTAAGGCTTTAGCTTTTTTGGAAAAGTCACGTCCTTTTTCCAGGCTGCGTGTCTACAGAAATCGTGTGAGTAAGTGACACCATTCTAACTCTCTAACTTCCATTTATAAACTTCTGTTTATAACAGAAGCTGCAATTTTTCCCCCATTATGCAAAAAACAACAATCAAAACTTTCTCAATAAAATAAAGCCCAGTCAACTGGACATCACTAAAATGATCAACTAATTCTTTAGTAATGTCAGAGAAAATGGCAAGGCACCAAAAGAAGAAACTGATGCTACTTCAGGAAATGACAGAGAGAACAACCCCATCTGTGGAGCTCAAACACAAATTCAGCCCATCTCGACCTCTCTGCGGTGGCAGCGATGATGACACCACGAACGTCGCACATCTATACTCACACACACGTTTACTTGCTAGTTTTTGAAAAAATATTTCAATAAAGAGAACTTAGATAAAAGCACACAAAAAGAAGAACAAATAACTTTTCCAGTCAGATATAAGAGAAAAGTTTAAATATATGGCGAGTATTTAGTCTGTGGAAAATAAAGATGCAGGTAACTTACCATCAGGTTTCAAGTGCACCAAGGGATCCATTAAATAGAGAACAAATCGTTCTCTAGTCTTACTGATAATGGGACAAAAAAGCTTTAAGTGCTGCATGGGGGGACATAAGGAAAACAATTTCTGACTACAAGGGCTGTAAAATACCAGAACGGCTACAGAGGGAGTTTGGGTAATCACCTTCCTTCAGCTGCTTTAGGAAAGGATACATGTCTAAGTGTCAGCGCTGCCAGAGAGACGGTTCCTGTTTACTTCTATTATCACAGCAAGCAGTATTTGATAAATGACATACTAGATGTGCACCATAAACGAAAGCTACTGTTGACTTAATTTGAAAAACTTTCAAGGCAATAATCTAAACACCTCCAAGGTAAGAAGATGTAGAAATTTCCCAAAGCATAACAGTCCTATGACAATGGGTCAGAAGTAAGTGTTTAGTATTCAAAAAGCTTAATCTACTATTTCCTCTCTACTCTAAAACATTAGAGAGGAAACAGGTTATCTTGTGTGATTTGGGCTACCAACGTGCTGTTTGGGAGGATTAAGAAAAACGTAACAACAACAACAAAAGATACATGGTACTCAAATCTTTGTATGTACAGGTATTCCTCACTTTCTGAAAGTTCGTTTTATGCCACTCTGCTTTTATGAAAGACTTACACTAGTACTTGTTTTGGTGAACCAAAAGAAATCAGAAGAGGATTTGTGATTCTATGAAAAAAAAGTGAAAAGCAAAAATAGTGTTCAGAGTTTGTTCTGCGAGCGAAAGCCTTTACAGAGGCAGCGCACACCCAGAGCAGAGCAGCAAGAGTGGAACCCCCCGCTCCTTCCCTGGGACCCACACTCAGCATCTCAGCTTCGCGCCCCCAGAGCTTTGAACTGTGCCTATGAGCACCCGGGCTCTATCTTGATTTATTCTGCATATCTGTTAGCAAGACGCTTGCTAAGGTAATTACTTCTTCCCTTTACACCATTCCTGCTTATGAAAGGTTTCACAGGAGTGTTTTACTTTCAGGTAGCAGAGGAAACCTGTATGTAGACGTGCATATAACTCTGAGTTGATATTATATATTGCCAAGCAGTTTTATTTAAACATTAATCATCTAAGAAGCCTCACCACCTCCTTCCTCTTCCTGGACGCCCTGGTCCTCTGCTCCCTGAACAATATCATTATCCACAGCATCGTAACGAGCTTGCTGCCTGCAAGGGAAACAAACATCATGCACTCAGCAACACAACTTAAATAGCACAGTTTGACAGTAAGTCATTTATCTTTAAAAACAGTTATCGACAAGTTTTTCAATAATTTTTTAAAAGCCATAAAATATTAAAGATTCCCAATACACTTTTGAAAGACACCTTAAAAACGATAAAATACCTTTCAAACGATAAAGCGAGCACACAACCTGCTAGGTTATTTTGAGACATAAGCTGTCATTTTGTAAGCCAAAAGAAAACGTTGATTACTTTGAAAATTAAGTATTTGGAATTTAACATTCAGGTGGTAGTTCTGCCCCAACGACAGGAGCCGCTCAAGTTCACGGGCAACAAATACACGAAGCTGTTTTTAATCTGCTTATAAGAACCAGAGGAGGGGCCGCCCAGGCCCAGGGGGAGGCTACCGTGGCTGCTCAGGGTGCTGCAGCCGGCCCTCCCCAGGCCCGGCCTGCCTCTGCCGGGCCGCCTCTCCGGCGAGGAGCTGGTGCTGGTGGTGCTGCTGCTGCTGCTGCTGCTGCTGCTGCTGCTGGTGCTGCTGCTGCTGCTGCTGCTGCTGCCGAAGCACGTGCCCCTGCAGCCTCTGCTGGTGCAGAGCCGCCTGGTGCTCCCGCAGCCGCCGTGCCTCCTCTGCCCGCCGCGCTGCCAATCTCTGCTGTTCCAGCTGCTCCTCATACGGTGACTGGAACCTGGTAGCCGGCTTGGCAGAAGGATACACCTGGGGGACAGTGAGCCGGCGCTGAGCAAGAGCAGTGAGGCCCCCCGGGCCTCCCTTCACTGCTTCTCAGGACACACACGCAGAAGGCGGGGCTGGTTTATCACTGCCTGTCTATAGGGTGAACTGTCATCATACAGTAGGTCCACCGCCACCCAGTGCTGGACCTTCTACTTCGCGACTCTCTGATCTCCCTTGGCTTCTTTTAGCAATTGATCCTCCCATTTGCTGGCATTAAGGCAGATTTTCAGTGTGCTCCCTTCTCAAATGGAAGAGGGCACAGCAGAAGAAATCAGTTTCCAACCTTAATTAAATTTATATTCAAAAGGCTCTGCCGTAAGTGGGCACTTACTAACCTCAAGACTAACTGGGGCAATTTATGAGCTGAAGCTGAGGTGAAGGCCTCTCCACAAAGAGCTGAAGACCTAGGAAGGCTGACTAACTCTAGCAATGTGCTCAGGCTAAGCACAGCCAAAAAGGGGGCAAATTTTAGATTAGGCTGGAAAAGCAGAGAACCGAATTCTCTTCAAAGAAACCAAAAATGGTTGAGAAGACAGGGCCTTCTGATTAAAGGAAAACCTGATATAGAAATTCTTAAACTCTGCTTCCATTAAGCAATCTGCATTCTCTCACCTACCCCTGCCAAAGTAACATGAGCATGTACAATTCTCACCAAAGGAAAGAGGGTGCATGGCTGAGGGCAGTTAAAGCCAGTGGGGAATGATCATTCATGAAAGCTATGAAGGATCCAAGACTGGGAGAGGCTTCTCCATGCTAAGTTTGCAATAGTACAAGAGTGCACCTACAGAGGCCTCCGTACCAGCTCAGCCAAAGCCTCCAGCAGCCTGAAGTTGTGGAAAGTGTGAAGCCAAACAAAGCTTCAGGGCTATAAATAAAAGGTGCCCAGCATCCATGTAAAGGCCAGGTAGTCTATTGTCATGCATCACCTTAGAGGTTATGTAAGGTACCTCACCGCATTCAGTATTGCTTGCAGTTCTTTTAAGGTATCATTTATAATAATAATGGATGCTTTTCATAAATCGTACTTATGTGAGAGGAGAGTGCTCAGTAGGTGGAGCCTGAGCAGAGACTGGTAAAACACACTCACCCAGTGGCCTATCCTTAAGTGATAAGTTCAGCTTTTTGATGACTTAACCACCCGGAAGGTGAGTGTGCAAAAGCCAACATACGATTTGACAGTAAGTGAACAGGGAGGAAAGTACCTTTGAACACAGACAAGGAGTCACTTCTCAGCCTCAAGATGCCCATGGGACTTGAGCACAGACTGGGAAGGTGCCCAAGCAGGTGCGTGTCTAGTCTCCTGCTCGGTTAAAGGGGTGAGGCCCGGGTCTCCCTTACTCTGCAGCTATTGACAAAGATGATACATACACACATGGATACATACACACACCGTCTGCTCCTTCTCTGTTCCCCTATCATCTTTCTGAGGCCAGGTAGCTATGCTACCAGCACCACAATGGAATATTTAAATATGTGCATACACCACTTAGTGAAATCACCCAAACTTTACTGTAGAGATTGTCATACATGGGAGGGCGTTTTCCTTAATAAAGCTGACCCTTGACCAATGTGGGGCTGGAGGAGCTGACCCTCTGTGCAGTGGAGAATCTTCCCAGCACTTTCAGTTAGCCCCTGTATACAGGGCTCCCCCACTGCCTCCCCATTGGGGCTCCCCTGTGTGCGCAGTGCTCCCTCTGCAGATCCAACCAACCAAGGAGCCTGGAGTATTCACCATGGCGAAAAACCGTGTGTAAGCGGAACTGCGAGGTTCAAACCTGCTCGGTTCTAGGGTCAGCTGTACGTAAAAACAAAGCCACGCCTGCATCCTGGCTGACTGGCGGCATGACCTCATACCTCCCGAGCGGGCCCTTCCAGAAGGTTGGCTTCTTTGTGTTCACGCTGTTCCTTCCACTCCCGGTCCTGCTCTTCCGGGGACGGATCGTGCTCCTCCTCGAGATGCTGGGCCTGCCCGACCTGCTCCATGGCCTCCTCTTCCAGGGCCTTCCTGTGCTCCTCTTCCACCTGCCGTGCCTCGGGCTCCCGGGGCCCGGCTTCTTGCCGGCTCAGCTCTGCGGGAGCCCGGGGTTCTGCCTCCTTCTGGGTGGGAGGGTAAGGTTTCGTTTCTTCTGCTCTTCCAGGGACCGCTTCATGGTTCCGCCACACTTCGCTATTCCGAGACACCTAGGCCAAGCACATCACTGGAAATGACACTCTTCTATTTCGAAAGTAGTGATAGAATTTCTTTATTACCATGTCTACGGGGTTACAACATAAGCAAAATCCTGGAGTCTAGAAAGAGAGTCCTGACTGAAAAGCATGGCTGCCATGGAGTCACTTAACTCTTCTCACTGTGTAATCTCACCTACAAAATAGAGATAACAAACAAAATTTCATCGTGGAAGGAATACCATAAATAACCTAAAAGGAAAGCCTGTAAGTGACCACAACTCAGTAGACCCTGCCCTCAAAAGCAGTCTAACTGCTGTTCTCCCTTAGAATAAATAGGGTAAAACCCTCACACTTCAAATCATCAAATATTTACATAATTTTCTTCAGTATAAATTTTGCTTTCAATAATTATTTGGAAAGAGAAGGATAAGATCAAATTGAGGATGTTAGGTTTGTTTTTGTTAGTTAATATTAAAAAAAAGAATGCATTACTAATGGACATCCATGTTAGCTAAACCAGTGTCCATTAAACCAGATACAATTTAACATTTTTAATGTATTAAAATAGTATTTCTTTGTAAACCAGTAGCATTTCTTTTGTAAATATTTTGTATTGTTAATACAAAACAGAAAGCTCTGAACAACAACAACAAAAAATACATGTCTGTTTACAGAGAATTCTTCTAAAAGTGGTTGATTTAAATCATTTTCCCTTCAAGTTTCAGAAATTTCTATATGGTCTTCATTACTTAGAAAAGAGGGGCAAAAGAGAGAGGATATAATATCAATAGAAGAATGTGTCACTACCCCCGACCCCAACCTTCTTTATCAGAAAGAATACCTTCTTTGGTCAGATTGCTCTCCCATAATTGAAATTAATGTGAAGCCTGCTTCTTAAATAAGCAGAAACATAAATAAGAAACTGGATTGTATAAATCAATTAATCAAGGAAAAAAAAGTCCCTTCTCAGACATCCGAGGGCAACATTTAGAGGTGTAATTTTACCAGCCTAGCAAGTTTGAACTGACACTGCCCTGGCCTGATAGGAAATATCTCTCCGAAGAGCCCTAAGTGCTTTCACACGCCTGCCATTGATCTCCAGGGCATCCTTGTGAGAAAGGTTAGAGCAGATAACTATTATCTCCGCCTCACAGACAGAAAAACTCAAAGTCTGAGTCATTAAAAGATTAATCCAGTAAACTGCTAGTGAAACGGGGACAGAGAACAGAACCGGTTCCCAGGCCGGGAAGCTGGCTGTTTCCTTAAGTTAGGAGCGACACACCGATGCAGACAAAGAACACCCACGATGGGACAGAAGCTGTCTGGGGAGGAATGCTCTTCATGGACTGAAGATTCACATGAAGTCCACTCACATCAACTTAATTTTTCCCGTAAGATGATAAGAAGGAGACTTGGAGCAAGTCTTCTCAAACATTCATTGTTAAAAACAACTGTGTTGGGGGGGGGGAAGATAACCATACTTGCCATTTTTACCACACGTGTGATGGCAAAAACAACCTCGTAAGAATTAATGACAAAGGTGACACTACTTTTGATGATCCACTTGTGAGACATTATTAAGCAACAAGGCTTAATTTCTACAAAGAACAGGAATACAAAAAAGCGTATTCAGAGACTAGTACGTGTACTCTTGGCAGTTTTACGAAGGGCTTTTAATATAAACTTCGACATAATTCTGTATGGACCAAGTACTTCATCAAGTTCAAATACATTAGCAACTTTAATACTTGAGTGAGCTGATTATCACATAATATCCTCATGATCACTTAAACTTCTTACTCTACCTCCTGCCCCGGGGGAAAAAAAAAGAAAAACAAAACCTTAAAAAACTCAGACATGACAGCTGTCTTCAAACAAATATACCCACATGAAGAAAGACAAAGCCAGTACAGTCTTTCCCAGAAAACCAGCAGTCCTCAAAGTGCACCTCCCCAGACAAGTTGACTCAGTTAGAAATGCAGATTCTCAGGCCTCACCCAAATTAACTGAACTACCAACTGTGGGCTGGGGCCCGGCTGTGTTTTAACAGCCCTGCTGGGGACTCTGATGTATGCTAAAATTTGAGAACCAGTGTTCTGCAGGAAGAGTTGGCAATTTTTAGAACAGTTCACCTGAGGACAGCTTGACAGTGAAAGCGACCCCAACCACAGACACCAATTCGTGCCTCTTACCTCCCGTGCCTCTCCGCGTGACTGGTCCCTTGCTGTGCTGTCACCTTGTGGAGAACGCACCTGGGTAAAATTTTGCTGCTCTGCTTGCTCTGGTTTTCGAAAGCTTGGAATCCTATTCAGGGTATCTTTCAGTTGTTTATATTCTGCAACTTGAGTCTGCATACAAATTGCACAATTGGATGCAAATTGCACAATTTGAGGAGGGAAAAGGGTATCATTCATAGATGGTTCGCTGCAAGACTAGACAAAAATATTACACCTAAATGCAAAGTAGGAAAAATATGCAGGTTGTTTCCATGCATTAGCTATACTTACTTCGACATGCTTAATCACTTTTCAGCACATGCAAATTAGAATTAGAGTTAAAGGGAATGGAAAAAAAAATCTCTAAGACAGATGTTAGTTTCCTACGCTACATTAAACTAAGCCAGAATTTTTATAACTTTCTAGTATAAATATCATTAAAAGTAAGACAGATATGCAATCGGTTTTATGACATTAAAATCTATTTTAAAATTCCACAGTTATATAAATATAAGTGCAGATATCTTTACCAACATGGTCTGAGTCTTTTCAGTGCAAAAGATGTATAAGTTTAAAATAAGTAATTGAAAATATATGTGTATAATCACTCAGGCCACCTACTTCTCCCAGTCAATTTGTGCTCAAAAAGGGTCCCTTCCTCTCCAGAACACTTAGACGATATTGTGCTCCGCAGTTTTGGAAAGCAGGAGCATAGGCATGAAATGAAGCTGGATTTTTATTTTTCAATTCTGAATACCCTTTTCTTCTAACGCGATAAAGGCACTAATGTAGGCATAGGACTAGAATATACTATATATGTGTATCTTTGTATATATGTGGTAGGGTGTGTGTGTGTGTGTGTAATATTTTTGATACAAGAAGCTAGAAAGACAGGAAAAATCAAGTACTTTAAGAATATCACTAGACTGTTTATACCTCGCTCATCATATGCACCAACATCATTATCCTAAAACAGAAATGCTGTGTGTGTGTAAACACCCACTTACATAAACATATACCAAGAACACAGAAATCGCTTCTGAACGAGCTTCCCCGGACAGGGCCGCCTCCCTCGGTGTGCACAGCAGAGCGAGAGTGGAGGCTGGAACCCAGTCGTGCTCCTGCTGCCCAGCTGTGCACCTGCATGGCACTCTCCCCCTCCAGGAAGACGTGCCTTTCTGTCTTTTTCTAGTTCACACAGAGGCGAAGAGGTCTGCTTGCTAAACTGTCTCAGGGGACTGTTGCTTTATAATTTATACGAAGGTGTGCCATATGGCTAACAGCGGCCCTTAGCCCACAGACCTATCAAAACATTTGCAAACCAACTTTAGAGGTCAAAGAAAAAAAAATGGCATCCACATTGTGATTAAAAAATAAGACACACATTCTACCCCATCTTCTTTTTCCTCCTCCCAGATATAGCATCTTTGAAAGCAGCCATGCCGTGGTTCTCAAATATTAGCATGCATTAAGAATCATGTTAAATCATGGAAGGAGCATATTACAAATGCAGGCTCCTGGACTCCCGCCCTAGGAATTATAAGTCAATAGGTCTGGGGCAAGGCCCAAGTAACTGTAATACAGGGCAGTGTCCACAAATCCCAGCTTAAGAGTTAAGTGTGACTTTGATGTCAGGGGGACCTAAGCTTCAAGCTTGGTTCTGGGCACTGATCTCGGGCCAGGTACGTACTCTGTTTGATCTCACTTTATTTACTTACAAAAATGATACAATATTATTTAACTCAAGAGGTTGTAAATATTAAGCAAAATTCTGTATATAAAATTATGATGATAATCCCTGACAAACTGTAAAGTCTCAAATTCTACTCTGTTCCTGCTTTCTCCATCAATTACATTTAAAAATCAGGTTATCAGGACAGAATCCCATAAGATGATTTATGTGAAAAATGAAGATGCCTGAAACAGCATTTGTTGTCTAAGGAGATTTGGCAAAAGTTTTAAAATGGGGGTAAAAGAGCAGGAGAAAGTTGGAGGCCCCAACAAAAGGAGCCAAAAAGAGAAATAGAAAATTCTTAAGTTATCTGTATATATGTAAGTTAAATATGGGTTTTTTTCTATTACAAAACCTTGTCAGTAGTACTCTCAGTGTGCTTACAGCAAAATTTGTTTTGGGTCATCAACTGAACTATTTTACTTATATTTTTCTGAATTTTCAAATTGTTGCTTAGTGTAACATTTATGGCCATTATAGTACATAAAGTATTTAAATTGGTTGGTCACATTTTTCAGTGTCAAAAGTAGTTTCATGTAAAATACTACTACTTGGCAAAAACTTTATAAAGAAGGTTATGAATGTAATAACATCCTCTAAAGTCAGTTTAACTTACACACGTGTGAAGAATCACCACACAGCTACAGTTTTGTAAGGAGACACCCAGTCAATGACAGCTCTGAAAAGGGGTCCCACAGACACAGACACTGCAGCCTCTGAGACGGATCAGCGCGCAGCATATTACACTTTTAATAATTTTATAAAGACAAAAAATAACACATGGTCTCCTGGTAAGCACAGATAGTTGGTTTTTCTTTGCTCTTTCCTTTTAATTCTTCCAAGAGAAGAAAAGTGAAGACCAGTGATTAAGACATCACGGCGACTAAGGTGCCAGCCATTCCTATTCCTTTGCTTCGACTAGAAAGCTGTAAAGCATTCAGTGTGACGTTCCGTTAATAAGCTCTCCAACACTTGTATTTGTTTGTTTGTTCACTCAGAAAATATCTACTGAGGGCCAGCCTTGTGCCAAGGACTGTTCTAGGCTTTGAACAAATGAAGCTTACGACTTTTGTCTTTCCTTCTCTATTGACATGAGTTCTCTTCTGATTTTCTGTAATTTGACCAACAGCATATAAGCCTGTTCCCAAAAGCACTGTGTACAGGCTGGGAGCAAGGGAGGGAGGGGCAGAAGAGAAAGTCTGACAACAATTTATTTAGGTACCTAGCATCGTAAAATCCTACAGATCACATAGCAAGAGTCATCGCAGGTCAGGCAGTGGCAAAAGACCATGTATATGGGACAATCCCTGTGATTTAAGCAAATATTAAACTACTGCCTGTAGGAGCTGGTGGAGGGTAGAAACAGTCATATGCACCACACTGCCAGTGCCAAAAAAAAAAAATCGAAGGTTTATTTCATGTTTCTTGATTGAGTTTTGAAAGCATGCATGATCTTCAGGAAAGCTCTGTCTTAAGGAACTCAGTGAAGATTGGCTTGTAAGAGACTCCATGCAGAGAGGAATTCAGAAATGCTAAGCCGACTTTAAATAAAGAACCCAGAGGCTGCTACCCTTCTAACCTGTGCAGCAGCTAGCGCACTCTTGTGGTCTTCCAAAGTCACTACAAGTTGTTCATGCTCCGAGAGTAAATTCTTATGCTGTTGCTACACAAAAAAGAATTTTACATGTTGAGTTTTAACATTCTGGGACAAACTCCTCCTGGGCAGACAGTGGTACGGCCACCCAAACGTTGGTTGCTTGTTTGTTTGTAGCTGCAGCAGCATTTGTTAAGTTCAAAAATCTTTACAGAGGGAAGACTATGATGAATGTAATATTCCACAATCTGAAACGTGCTACCCAAATATCATAATCACATACAGTGAAATCAAAACAAAAAGGAAAATATCGTTCATTATTAACAAACCTTTGCAAAAATAAAAAGCTTACTAAAATGCAACCATCCAGCAAAAGAGTCATTCCAGTACTAATGGACATGTTGGGATTTCCAGATTATCATTTAGTTTACGATGCAGAAGTGGTACAAGTATTGGGCACGGTTTATGCAAAGCCCAAAATCACTGTGTGGACTGTCAAGCAGGTCAAGTGGGAGCGACTTTTAGAGTCACTCTATCAGTGGAGGTGGGGGCTCCGTGGTGTAAAGCAGGCAAACACTATTAAACCGTCAGGTGCTGGGTTTTCCTTTACCTTGACGTCCTGAAGCTGTGTGTGCATGTCCTGGTGTGCTCTCCTCAGCTGTCTGTTCTCTTCTCTCAGATTGTACACGGTTTCTATTTTAGAAAAAGGAAAATCATGCGTAAAGCCCTGGGACGTTCAGGCTCTTGATTCTATTCTTTTCACATCCAAATCCTCACATCACTTTTTCTAGGATTTGTTTTAAAGTTTGACTGTGCAGTATTTGGAAATTTTGTTCCAAATCAACGAAAACTGTAACGTTTGGGGATTGTGGCATGGATTCAGCTGGACAACCCACTGCAGTCTGGTTCAGTAGTTTAAATACTTTTAAATAAGCTACACGTTGTAGAAGAAGTTAAGGATTTTTTAATTACTCAGGAGTTAAAAGTGAAGTACTTATGTTAATACGCAAGCCTGCAGGAATAAAATGTAATGGGTAGGGTTCATCTAAGAATTTTAGTCTCTTCACAAATTAAAAACAGAGTTATGAAAAGCACAAACCGTATTTCTCAGAGCATGAATAATTTCCACAGTCCCCAAGAGGTATTTCAGTTACAAAGGCAACTCAAGAAATAAGAGACAGAGCAACACCCCATCTGCTGAAAAACTGTCAGTATATTTTCTTTCTCCTACCATTGAGTTCTTCATGAGTCCAAATTCTCCCTCCAAATGCTATAGGACAGATCTCTCCAGGGCTACGCTGTGAGACTGTAGCCATCAGAGTGAAGTCCTAAAATCTCCCCAGCCTCAAGCCCTACTGTTCTGGGAACAGCCTCAGCGACTAAAGATTCTAGACCCACTTCTCTTACCTTCCTGATAATTTTCTCACATGTTCTGTAATCGGACATCAGATGTTATGAACTGGCAGCCTTTGGGCCAAATATAAATTCACAAACTTTTTTTTTTTTTGGCCCCTTCAGTGTTGGCCTATATACAGTGTCTTTTGCATTTGAATAGCTGGCACCATTTAAAAATCAAGAATTTGCGTCTGGTAAGATCTGGCAACACTCAGACAATTCTCACATGACAGCACTCAGCAGAAGTTAAACGGTGGCTGGGGGGCCACAGAATTCATTTTCCAGTGGGAGATCCTTTCGAGAGTGAAAGGGGATGCTGTTGAGAATTGAGCGGGGACAGTAGCAGGAATGAGCCTAGACTGTGCTGGGCAAACCACCCCCAAAGTGGCAGCCACTCACTGCAGACAGGATTTTGAGTCTCCACGGAGGCTCTTGGCACTGAAGGAAAGTGCCAGTCACCATCTCTCCTCACATTTTCTGTCCGCTTTCACTTCATCATACTTCCTGCTTAGCCCCTGGGCAGTGGATTCGTGGCTGGGTTTGGGGAGAGATCAAGAATAAGGTGGGAAGTGTGGCCGGTGGTTGGGCTGCCCACCTCCATGTATTCATGGATTTTCTCAAAAGTCAAAACAGGACACCAGTGGCGATCCAAGAGGACCACTTGTGTGCCGCTGACTGGATGGGGCCCCAGTCTCCACACACGCACACATGCGCTTCAAACACCCAAACCTGGCTGACTTTTAAAGGAATTCAGTTTATAACCTTAATGGCAGTAGCTCCCGTGCCTTTGCTATGTCACCTTGAGCAAGTTACTTAACTTTAGGAGGCCTCAGTTTCTTCATTTGTTAAATCAGACTCAATATAATGCCTACCTTATAGGCTGCTATGAGAATTAAGTAAGATAACTGTTTGAAGAGTTGCACCTGGTACTGGCACATGGAAAACATCTGCTGTGTCAGCTGTCATTGTAACAGGATTGAGAAGACTCACCATCAAAGCTTATGTGCTGTCAGCTCAGAGCTACGCGTGTCCTAAGTTCTCAATTCCCTCCCGTATCACATTCATCTACCAATGGCTATTCGGACTAAATACTGCATGGCTGACCGCTACAGACCCGTGTCTGTCACAGTGTGCTTTACCTCACTATCTTAAGCTTTTCTCAGGGATCGCAATCAAACAAAAGTGCTGATGTGAAAACTGCTTCCTTATCAAAGTGTCATCAAGGGCGGTGTCAAGTTAACTTGTCCAAAGTCTCTCTGAGAAACTTCTTCCAAAAAGTAATTGGTACCAGAAATACTGTTCTCCATCTCGCTCCTTCTCTTACTCTCTCTCTGATTCCATCTCTGTCTGTCTCTCCCTCACCCTCCCAGGTATTGGGAGATTCTCTCTTCTGATGACAAGAGCCCTCTAACTTACTGTATGTCCCCTTTATCCTGGTCCCAGGAAGCTCAGACCAGGCCACCAGGCTGGAGTTACCTGAGCATGCAGGACTCATATACAAGTGTCCTCCTATTTTCCATGGTTCTGATTTCTTGTTAAAATTTCACTATACATGTAACTTGGTTTCAAAGAAAGGAGTAAATACACAGTGGACATAAGAAAACATGCCCTTTAGGGCGACTGCTAAAATTAAATTAACTAAATTACCACTAAAATTAA
The DNA here is from genome assembly GCF_048773025.1 of Camelus bactrianus. Taxonomy (NCBI): domain Eukaryota; kingdom Metazoa; phylum Chordata; class Mammalia; order Artiodactyla; family Camelidae; genus Camelus; species Camelus bactrianus. The sequence continues at coordinate 83,970,337 of NC_133539.1, read as the reverse complement.
ATTAAATTATGTAAAGTATACTAAACATAGGTTAGGTACCTAGAAAATTTTATTGCTCACTCCTTAATATAGCTACTTAACATCGGTATAATTAAATGTATTTACTCAGCTTAGCTCAAGTTTATAAACAGTATGTCCAATAAGCCAAACGTCACCTCCCTCACCACACACAGGTGTCGCTGCCCCAGGGTGGCAAGTGCTGCCTGGACTCTGGACCTGGCTCTCTCTTCCCTTCTCCTACCTTTGCGAGGACTTCCGGTGTCCAGTCTTTCTCCCTTTCTCTCTTTCGTTATCTTGACTCATCACCACCTGCCACACCACCAACAAGCCAAGGCCCCGACATGTCTACGTCTCTTGGGGACCATCTGACATCGGGCCCAACTCCATTAAGACTGCCTGAGCCCTCTGTAAACTGCCTCAACGGCTACTTAACGCCCATGCGCCTTTTTGTTGTAACCTATTCTGGCGGGGGATACTTACAGATAAAACACTGCAAAAAAAAAGTACAGAAAGGTCCAAAGGACCCACACAGCTTCTTCCTATGATGACATTTTATATAAAACCAGGGAATCACTTGGCACAGTACAAGCAACTCGATTCCAGAAGACCTTACTTGTATTTCACCCTTGTTTTTGGAAGCACTGTGTAACTTTTTAAACCAAATCTCACACTTCAAACTTATTTAGAATCCGAATAAGTGACTATAGAAGGTGCTACTTCCCTTTTCTAGAACTCACACGTACTCAGAGGTGATATATTTTGTTCCACATGACTGTGAAAATACCTGCTGCCGCTGCCGGTTACCGTGTACTAAAGGTCTACCGTGTATCAGTAACTGTTCTCTACGAGGCCGATACGTTTTATCCCATTGTCACAGATGAGGACAATGAAGCCTGTGGTGACTTACACAACCTGCCCAGGGTCACGTAAGTAGCCACTGAAGAGGCCAAGTCCGACCAGGGCAGGCGGATTCCAGAGCCTGAGCTCTTTGAAGCTACTACGAGTGACCCACAGGGAGTCTTTGGGCCGCGTGGTGACCTGCAGATGCATCGCTGTGAGGGGAGCACCGATGGCATTTCGTGGGTGGCATCAGAGATGCTAAATGTCTCGTAACACACGTACAAGGAGAACCGCCTTGCCCTGCATGGCCAACGTGCTCTGCTGAGAAACACTGAGTATTCTATTCTGTTTCCCCAAACAAACCCAAAGAGACAAGTATAAATGTGAAATGTCATAAAGAAGTAAGAAGTAGCTGGAAAGGACCACATGATAATATAAATCAATCACCAAGCAGCAACAACAACAAAAAACCCAAAAGTCTACTGTTCTACTCAAACATTAATAGGCTTATTCATTTCCATACAGACGGGCTAATTAGATTTCCAAACACCTTTTAGCTTAGAAAGCTCTTGTTCTTTCTCCTGCTGCAGCTGCAGGTATCTCTGCTTGTGGTCATTAAACGTCCTGCTGAAGTCCTCTCCTTGTTTGCGGTGTTCCTCCTCCAAGTCGCTGTGCTGCTTCTTCAGCTCCTCGTGTTGACTCTGCAAAGATGAAAACTTGAGCAAAGACGTACATGCTCTCAATGACACAGAATCTATCTCTAGATAGAGTAGCCTTTCTCTTGCAAGAAAGGATGTGCAAATGAAGAAGCAGGCTTCATTTTCCTCGGGTTGCTTCAAATTTGTGCAGCTCCCTTCCATTTCCCTTCCATTTCAAACAAATAGTCTGGGATCGTGGCCAAGGATAATTTTCTCCTTAATTTTTAACATTAATGTGAACAACAAGAAGTTGGAAGTTAGCATGAGAGATGAAAAAGGGTTGGCCCTGGAGAAAGTCCCAGGGACTCAAGTTACTGTGGAAACCAGATAAAGCCAATGGAAAAACTCCCCCTCTACGGGCACGCTAGACTGCCTCTTTCAATCTGATATTTTCCCAGCAACATTTTTTATTTCCCTTCTTTGATTTTCAGCCTTCCTGATAAACCAGTTTAAAGAACAGGGGAAAAAAGACTTTTTTTCCCTTTGGGGGAAATAATAAATCGACTGTTTATAAATGATTCTTACTTTAATTACTCCTGATTATAATACTAAGCTGTAATCACAATATAGATAAAGTCTACAGCCTCCAAATGCTTAATGTGAAAGGGTGGTCTCCTTTAATTCGTGTATTGCTCTCTTGATAATAGGAAAGACTCTGGTTTCAATAAAAAGCATATGCCCTACAGCAGGAAAGACAATATCGAACAAAAAGCTGGGGGCCGGGAGGTAAGCGGTGGAGAGGGTGCGTAGTTTTCCCGTTGTGTGGGGTGCACAAGGCTGCTGCTCATCTCTTCTGGCTGGACAGAGATAATGAATCTCTCTCTCTCTCTCCCCCTCTCCCCACCCCTCTCTCTCCCCCCCCCACCCCCCTTGTCTCTCCTGACATAGAATGAGTTTTATCCAAGAACCAAGGAAGGAGAATCTTTAAATATAAACTGTGTTCCTCTGGTAGGTAAAAGGACACCAATTTTAAACATTAGTAACACGATGGAAGCATTTTAATCCTTCTACTGCCTCCAGTGTGTCTAAGATAAAAGACAGTATCTAAGGAAAACCACTCTGAGAAATGAGACAAAAAAACAAACAAAAATCCTTAAAAGATAAAGAACAAAATTAAACATTAGGTGATCAGAGAGCCCTGATTTATAAGAAAATACCATATTACAATACAAATCAACTTTCTGTTAACTTTCCTTACTGAGTTAATCCTTTCCTTCCTTCATGAAGAACAACTTTAAATTACTCACTTTCAACATCTGATGTTGGACATTCAATGCGCTGTATCTACTATTGGAATCTTGCTGTAAATTAAAAAGCAAATAGTTAACACAAAGATAACATATCTGGCTCTTTTGCTAAATAGAACTTAAAGCTCTTAATAGAAGAATTTCACTCATTTCACTTGTGTAAGCTAACATGAATTCTAAGCTTGAACCAGAATATTTCTAAGACCATCTCCTTACTTAACAGCAGAAATGAAGTTTCAACATTCCTGTAAGTCTGCTCGACTTTAGTAATGAAAAAGCTGGACATGGAACTATGAAACAGTGGCTTGACGGGGCCCTTAGAGGTGATTTACTCCCTCTCATACTCAGAAGAAAAACAGGCCCAGATGCACAGACACAGCACCACGTGTGGCTAACACACAGCGCTGGGTGGCCCAAGGGGAGGGGGAGATAACCCAACAATGGCCAGGCCTCACAAGCTGAGTATGGCTCCAGGGAGGGGAGAGAACAGGCGCTTTCCTCCCTTGAGATTCAGTGGGTAAGAAATTCTATGTATGTTACTTTACCCCAATTGGACTCCAGCTCCCAGTGAGAGACAGAAAGAGTAAGCAACAGGCCGAGAGCAGACACTTGCTTTAGTAGTGGAGCCAGGACTGAAACTTGAGCCCATGCCTGCGGCTGAACTCCGTGCCCCGGCAGCACGTCTCCGTGTGTCGGTACAGCATCCTCATGTCTGCACCTCACCGGTGTCCAGTGCAGTCCTGGGCAGCCGTAACCAGTCAGTATACAAACAACACCGGAAAGTGTTCTCTCCCCACACTGCTGTGTTCTCAGTGCCCCAGGCCTTGCTTCACCCCATCGCCAGCACGAGCGCAGCCTCGACTATTGCTTTCTTTCATGATCTTGCAACTTCTAAAGTGAACTGCATTTTTGCTTTATCACTTTATTTTATTGCTTTACTATTTTACTTTAATTTGTGGTAAGTTACGTTATAAAATGCACAACAGAATGCACACAGTTTTGGTTAGGGCTTTTAAAAGCAAGTAAGAGCTGAAAGCTGACAGCCTCCTACCTATTCAAAGAGCGGACTTCTCAGTTTTAATACTGCAAAGCGCCAGTGGTTTATATGCTTACATATTTTTCTTAGAGTAAGAGAAAAACTTGTTTTTCTCCAGTGAATCTGGACTTGAACATTTTTAAAATGCCAATATCATTTATTCACTTATTCATTCCAGAATTGTTTTTGAACATCTGAACATGTGAACTCTAGGCCTGGTAACTGTGCTGGACTTTACACAGTAATGCCTGTGCGAGTGACAGCAATGTCATGCAAAGGCAAGTCAAAATCGGTATCCCATTCTAGAGCAAAGAGAGACCACAAGTGAATAAGTAAGTAAAAACCACCTTCTCTTTATTGTTGAACATTAGGGCTATTTCCAGTTTACCACGATTGCCAAAGTATGATAAGCAAAGAAAGGTAGGTTTTAAAAACACAATTTTTAAGGGCTTTCCTCTCGGAATTTTTTGGCGGAAGGAAGGAAGGAAGAAATGTATTTCAGCCCTGTAATCCTAATCATCAACAGAGTAAAGGATTTTGTGACTATATTTCCCTCTCTTTCAAGTTTCATGAAATAAAAAATTAAGAGAGAAAAAAAACTCACCCTTCCCTTATTTAGTGTTTCTTGTGCTTCTAACTTATAAACCAGAAAATCTAGAAAATACAAAATGGAGAAAAAGAGCATAAGTTATTCCTTGTGGAATTTTTAGACATCGAAAAGAATAAAGGCAAATTTTATTCAGAATTTTAAAAATGTTTTAGGTTTAAGACGATCCACTTGGTGACTTATACACTTAACTTTGTCTTTTAAGGCTTTAGAAAGAATTGAAAAGAACTACTATACAGTCTTCCTCTTTACCTTAAAGCTGTGAATCTTGTATCAACAAAATCCACATCATAACCAACTGACTGAAAGTGCATTTAGAATGTGTACACTGTGACGAGCTCTCCTTGAGATCAAGGACGGAAAAACATCTAAGGACAGAGATAACTTACTGCTGGCCGCTAGGTGGCACATGGAAATCACCCAGGACCTGAAAAGTTTCACTCCGTGGAAACCATCCTTAATGCGCTTAAAGCTTTATTATCCACTAGATGGCTCTATAAAATCACTCTGCGATTGAAGACAAGGAAAAATCCAAATCCTGTCAAAGCATTTCAATGATCTTAAACTTCTCTTCTTCACACAGGCTTAATCCAAGGGTCAGCAAAACATCTTAGCCCATACTGCCCTCCCCTGTTCTCCCTCCTACCCGCACTGAGGTAGTCAGACGGAACACCTCACTTAAACCTCGAGACTTACCACAAAACATGAAGAAAGAAAAATAAGAATGCAGGTTACTTCAAATCACAAGTGATATGAAGTCCATGCTTTATTGAAAACTTCTAATAAAAATCAATAGCATTGCCTAATACTTGTGCTAAATGTTAATTTTTCAAACCAAACCAACTGGTTGGTGCCAATAAAGCCTTTATCACAAGACAGAAAAACAGGTGCACAACCTAAAAGGCATCATCATATGAGATCGATTCATTATGTATAAATGCAGTCATATGTACATGTATATATAATATTTGTCATATTCTGGACAGTGCATGCTGTTACTTTCCTGGGTATCTGTGGACAGAAGTTCTAGGTGTTAGCAACGTATGTAATATTCAAATGGAAAGGTGTGTGTTATTTTTGAAGTAATACATATAACCAATATATGAACAACCTCAAAGCAGCACAAACTGAATGACAGATTCTAAATCCAATCCTGAGCAGGAATTATTTTGTTGCACAATGTATAGCATATTGCTTGATATCTCCTTCTCTGTCCACGTATGAAACAGACTTTGGGTGAGTTGAAAAATGTGTTAGACAAAAAATAGTAAAGCTAGTACATGTTACTTCAAAGAAGAGTATGATAAAAAAAAAACTTAGAACACCATTTATATTATTTATTTACCTTCCTTTGCTTTTTTATGTTCAAGTCTTTCCTTCTGCAAGGATTTCTCTAATCTTGATCTGTGTTCATACACAACTGGAAAAAAAAAAGTTAAAACTCATCTTCAAAGAATCAGAAATTCTAAAGTAAAATTAACATCAATTTTCAAAACAGGAAGAAGTCAGTTTAGAGTCCTTTCACAGTTAAAATTAAAATGCAGGCATTACTTAAGTTCCACTTCCGAGTAAAAAATAGACAGACTAATAGACATAATTCTGGGCCGACTCCTGTGCAGTCTGCGCCTCTTTATAGAACCAACGCTGTGGAAGAGGCTTCCACCTTCTTGGCAGCTCCTTGTCCTCTTGCTTCTGGAAGGTGAGTCTCTGAGGTTCTGTGTCTCTACTAGACAAGCATGTCCAGTCTCATGACTTCAGTTCCCATCAGCGCAGCATTTACCCCCACATCTGTATGTCTAGTTCCCACCTCTCTCCTAGGCAAGAGGAGAGCATTTCCACCCAGATATTCCATACGTACTACTGAGCCAACATGAGTGGAGTCTGAATTAAAGCTGCTTGAGTCAGTGAGGGAACGCGGGCAGCATACTGACGTTGGCTGAAAGAGGCCACAGAAACAAAGGCAGAAGGGACCGTCCCCATGAAAGAACCTATAGCAGCACCCACAAAAGAACAAGTTAGGCTTACATCGGTCATGGCAAGAAACCAAAGGCAAACTGATGTCAAGCTGTAGGACCTTCCCGAACTTCATCAACCCTACCTACCCAGGCTACTGAAGGAGACAGAGCTGCCCAGCGAGCGGGGGAGGGAGGGCAGATGTGTTCTGGGGAAAACAAGGAGAAGCCTATCCATCCCAACTCCCCCCCCCCCCCCGCAGGCCTCACGTCTGCAGCAAACAGGAGCTGCAAGAGAGGGGGAAGCTTTACCTCTAAATGAACAGAATACGTATCAGCACACAGGACTCGACCAGACACGATACTTACTAAACCAAGACTGTGCTTATGGATACACGTTATTGAAAGATTTTTTTTTTTTTTTTAATCTGAGAGAAGCTAAAAAGCAGTGAAGTCTGTCCTGGATGTCATGCAAGGACAGAAAAACTAGCCCTGGAGAGTGGTTGGAAAGGGAAGAGGAGGAGAGAATAAAGTAAGTTTCTAGTGTGCCCTTTAATCCTGTTTGTTCAGCATTATGGTCACATATGATCTCATTCCCTGGCAGGATAAGCCAAGCCGGTTATTTGGTTCTCTTACCATCCCTTGCTCCCCATGACCACCTACGATGGAATTTACTCGTCAATCACTGACTGACCTTGTACGGTACAGACAACTGCCCAACACTGCTGGCCGCCCAGAGTTGCCATGGTTGCAGCAACTCCCCTCCCTGACGTCTGCTTGCTGCTGAAGGACTCCCCTGTCCCTCCTCCACCCTTTCCCCACTGCCACCCCTGCCAGTTACCAGCCATTGCTGTCCTCCCTCCAACACGGCCATGTCTCCAGGGTAACTCCCCTTCTTCCCAGCACTGCAGCTCTCCTCTGGCCTTCCCACACAAACCCTCCATTCCCAGGTCCGCGTCTAGGACTACCGCAGTGCCCGCCTCTACTCACACCTCTGCTAACATCTCGCCCACAACCCCTGGAACGCCAGCCACCACCCAGACTGGTATGGCGTCGTCCCCTGACTGCTTTTCTGCCCCAACTCATCTTTCCCCTCATCTCAGCTTCCCTTTAATCACTGAAATAACCCTTGCCCCATTCCCTTTCTCCATTTGGGTTCCTATTCTATTCACCAGATGATCCCTCCCGCCACCCCCGTGCTGTTGCTATAAAGGAATTAACTGCACTCCTGTTAAGTACCTGGCTTTGCAGTATGAGTAGAAATGCAAAGTGAAGAGACACGGATCTTGGCCCCAAGACGCTCTAGTCCAACACAGGAGATAGGTAATTTTAAGTAATTAGAACTAAATGCATTTGGCATAATAGAAGTATATTTAAACCCAGGGAGAGAGAGGGGTAACCCTGCGTGGAGGAGGAGTGAGGGAGGATTCTCAGGGTGGCACTCTCTTAGCTGGCTTTGAGAGTGAAGAGCAATTTGGTAGATGGGAGCACTGAGGAGAAAGGCACTCCTGGAAGACATCACAGGGACAGAGGCAAAGAGGTACTGAAATTGGAGTGAAGGTAGTTTTGTTCCAAAAAGCCTGGTTCAAATCCATTATTGAGAAATGAGATTTTTTTTCAAACATACATGTGCACAGTATATGTCTCAGCCAATTTGTAAAAGCCTATTAAAATCAAGAGGCTCCTTGGATTGGTACTAATACTACCATCTTAAATGACATTTGGAAGGGGGGAGGCAAAATAAAGATTAGTGCTACAGAACCTCACTAAGCAAAGCCCTGAACTGTGTGCTCATAGCCTTTCAGAATTTCAGTCAGGTGGGGAAAACTTGCAGGGAAATAGATGAATTACAGAGTTATTATGATTCACAAAGGCAAGAAGAGGATGCCATGGGAACACCTAAGCTCCCCAGCTGGAAGGAGAAACATTCCCTCATCTCCAGACCACTGGCCAAAGTTCCCACGGTCTGGGTAGAGGGTCCCAGGAACATCACCGTGCTGGTTAATAGGAAATCTGGCTGCACTAATTGGACATCTTATGGACAATTTCAGCTAGCACGTGCCTTATTTTCAAAGAAAGGAAAACAGGTAAAGTAGTCAAGATCTTGCTCTAATGGAACCAAAGTGGCAGCAGAGGTCCCAAGTCTAGGGTGCTCCTGGGTGGAGGTCAGGACCATGAGGGGGAAACAGCTCCAGTCCAACAACACCCAAGATAAAAACAGAACAACAACAACAACAAAAACAGCAGCACAGCCTAGAAAACGTATGTGAGGGGCTGCTCACCACCCATCCCCAGCCACCTCTGACCCTAAATAAAACTAATATTGTGGAAGGGTAAGGATGGAGAGAAAACACTGCATTTACAAATTACAACCCTGTGAAATTCTTCTTGACTTATTAAAATACAGCAGCAATCACTGTAAACTCAGGGTCGTAAACTGAACATTATGTGGTACTCGGTCATCGGGTGATTATCTTTGGTTTAGGAAGCAGAGAACTCATCAGCACAACTTCATCTTGGAAAAGGGTGGGGGCTCCACCACCTACACCAGGCGGAGAGGGAGTGTGGGGCTGGGGGAGTGTGGGGGGAGCTGGTGCACGAGCTTTATTCTCTTCCCTGCGATTCAGTTAGGAAGAGAATGTGCCAACAGCTGGTCCAAAGTACACACTGACCAAACTGAATCACACAACTGTCTTTGACAGTTTTCTGCACAATAGTTATTTATATGTTCAACATATTAATAGCAGTGTGTCTCAGGAGCCAGAAGATCCTAGAATATGTGGTTAGAAACTTTAATAAGACACCTGAAGAGATGCTATACAATGTCCACAAAGAGGCAATCAGGTTTATCGATTACAATCCACATTCAAAGGCCCTGGGACATCTGAGACGTATTCACCAACACATAAAATGGTATCACTAATAGCACGACCTAAGGCAAGAATAATATGGTTTTTGCAAATGCAGCAGAAAAAAAGATGTGGCAAACAGAAATAGAGGATATATGTAGAAACCATGAGGTAACTGTACAATTAATATGATCTGACTCAGAACTGGTCAAGTCATTATTAGAGTAACAGCTTCCAGTCCTGACGTATAACTTTAGAATTCAGAAATGCTGTGAGGGTTGGAGACCGTCGCCAAGGAGGGAGGTGCGGGAGCGGAGCAGCAGGGACCCATGGCAAGGTGGAGAAGAGCTGTTCTTCGTCAGGCTTAGGAAAAGGAAAACAAGCCGAAAAGGAGTCTTAAACTATAGGCTGAGGAAACCACATTCAGTAAAGTGAAGTGAGAGTAAAAATTAACCCTTAGAAAGGAAGGGAGAAGGAAAGAGGCTGGCGATAATGTCCCGGTTGAGGGTACAGACGTCCCAGATCATTCCTTACGGGGCGAGTGGCTGAACTTCCTTGTACTTCTGTTCCCTTACATGGTGCATGGGAGTAACACTAATGCCCATCTCTTTGGGTGGATGTCAGGGCTAAACGGGTTAATATACACCAAGTGCTTCAAACACTGCAGGGCACAGAGTAGATGCTAGAAAATACTAAAATATCTTTTCAACTATCTGTGATGGCTTAAAAGTGCCAGACAAGGAATCAGGTGATTCCCTGAACCCCTTCAACCCTGAAGTTAAAATCTAATAATAACAAAGTAATTATACACACACACAGATCTCGAGAGACACTTGAAACAGCAATGAAATATTGGTCTCAGTTTCCTTTTACTTAAAACAATTCCCCTAAAAAGAAGGATGTTGTGAATAATCATTCTAACAGCTTAGTAAAACCTATAAGCGTATTTTTAAATAAAAGTTCAAGGACAGTAAAACAGACCAGATAGAATTTTTGTGTTCTTACTATCTCTTCTAGAAAACTTCCCTATCGATGAGCACACACACAGACCTACACTACCCTTAATTTTTTAACATGCATTCTCCAGGTTTTTGAACTGGTGATTTATCTAGAGACGTTTGCTGTTTTGCTGAAAAGGAGGATTGCTAATCAATCCTTGTCCCTACCTCTATTTTTCTATTTCTATTCTGAAGTCAAGGGCATCAGTCAAGAAAAACTAACACTGCTAGAACCTCTGCAACAAAAAAGGTATATAATGAATATTTTCAAAGCACCAAGCAGGTTCAAGGGAAAAAAAGTATAAAAATAATGGTTCAATCTGGCCTTCAAGATCGTTAATGCAGACCAACACTGCAGCAGGGACAGGATGTGAATCACAAGAACTTGTGAGACAAAGATGAAAATCCATAACACTCAACATCTCCCCTGCTTACTGACAAAGAGCTTAATATTTTCCATTCAGTCAAGACTGGAAAGAGTTTTTATTTCCCCCTTAAAGCACTTGAGAGTTTAAAAACATGCCAGCTTCCCCCAGCAATTTTCCATTTTAACTCTTACTTCCATCCCTCTATCTGAAAGAAATTAGCTGTATACATCCACTTAGGAGTAAAATACACATCTATTACATTTCAGGGCAGACTCTTCCAATCCAGAAAGAAAGCAACACTCTAAATTTAGACAGAAAACACTGTAAAATGTTTTAACACCTTAAGCCAATAGAGGACAGCATTTCTTTGGCAGCCTGTGAAATTCTGCTTTCAGTCCTGACAATAACACTTTTATCTTTACTTAAAAACAAAAACAAACAACTGAGTCTTGGTATGAAAGACACCCAATTCAACTTGAGAAAACATTGATTTTTGAGGACCTTTATCATTTTACAGGTGATAAAAATTAAGATGAACAAATCTGTGCCTTTGATCACTGTGGCTGAAGATTTTAAGTAGGATAGCAACAGATGACAAAAAAGGAAAACAAACTGAAATCAATATAGTTCTCAGAACACAATACTTCAGAAGTTTTGTTTTATTTTTGTTTTTAGGCCTAAAATTGTAGACATTTATTACCTGTTTAAGAGCAGTTTTGGGTTGTGGTTCTAACTGGCTAGAAGAGGGGTGGAGGCCCACCACCCTCACCTCCGCTCAACAAAGAGTCAGAAATTAACACCAAGATACCATCACGGATACAGTTTCCCAATTATCCTTCCCTCCTTCTTTCATAATTTCACCTCCTAAGAAGTCTGAGAAAGAATAGCAAAGATCTTAGAAAACAACCCACATAAAGCAAGTAAAAAGACAGAAGAAGGGGGACAGTGATGACCGTTTTGAGGATCACACTGGATCCTCCCTCGGCCCTGGGAGTGAGCAAGGGCCCCCCTCAGGCTCTTCTTCAGTGTCTCGGCCGCCTCTTTCCACGAGGTCTCCCCTCGATCTCCGAGCATCGTATCCTCCTGACTCCAGTGGGACCTCTCACAGGTAACTCGGAAACCTCAGGTCCAGCTTTGGCTTCTCACCTCATCCCAGTTTTGCACCTTCCAGTTCAAGTCAACCTTGCCAGTCCTCTCGACAACTTATGGCTGCATTTCATTATTAATTAAGCCTGTCCTGTGGTTGGTTCCCTCTGCTAAATTATAGATTCACATCCCTGGCCTGGGGGCAAAACCTTCCAGAGGCTTCCCGCCACACCCTGAGTGAAACCCAAAGCCCTTGAGATGCCCTGCCCCACCGCCCACCCTGCTCCAGCCACAGCAGCCTGCGTGTGATCTCCTGAACAGGCCAGGCCAGCTTTCACCTCGGCACCTCCGCTGCTCCTTCTCCAGGTTCCTGCCTGACGAGCCCCCTCACTTCCCTCTGATCTTTACTAAGAAGATACCGTCTCCTCAAGTCCTTTCTTGGACAGTCGATCTAAGATTACAGCCTGCTTCCCACCCACACCACTTCCAGTCTCCTTCCCCACTTTATTTTTCTCCTTAGCACTTAACTTTCTTTACTAGATTTTTTTTCTTTGCTTTATTTATTGCCTTTCTATCCAACTAGAATATAAGCTCAATCAGGGCAAGAATTTCTGGTTTGACTTATTTCACTGCTGTATCCCTGGTATACTGAGTAGTAGGCATTTCGTAGATAATCAGTGAATGAACGAACTATACGTGCCAGGAAGGTGGCGAATGGCTACCTTTTCTTTCCTTCTCTTCTATAAGTACCACTACTTCAGTTCCAATCCCCCAGTTCCTAATATCTAGTATTCAGTAATACTTGTGCAATGAATGAATGCATTTAGGAGATACTTCATTCTCTCCTTCATTTGCCTGCCATCCTTCAAGTCGCAGCATTTTTTAACTGAATTTCTGTATCTGTTGGCTCATTAGTACTCATATTCCCAGAGAAGAGACAGACAACAGAACAGAGATGAAATATAAATTTTTCTGTTGATGTATATAGGCTCATATGATTAGCATTAGTTAAACCATAGCCCTGAAATATAGAAGCTTTCAGAATACTGAGAGAAAAGAAGGACAGTCTGACTAGGCATTTTTCTACTGCATGGCAATTGCAGTTTTTTGGGGGTTTTTTTTGCACAATAAAGTTCCTACAATAGTTCATGCAAGTGTCTATTTTAAGTTTGAGAATTCATACAGCTTATGAAGTCATTTAAATGGAAATTTTAACCATGGTTTGAATTGGTGCTTAACTACCTTTCCTATTTTGGATAAAACTATACCCAGGCTTTCCCTCATGACACTATCTAACTGAGATCTGGCTTTTTCAAACAAGTATTAACATTAGCTGACATAAGATGCATGTCTTCACACAAGTCTCTTTTTGGCATTTTTTCAAGTGGTGGGCTGCTAATAATCATTCTTCTTATTAGATGAAATCTACTCAATCACTTTTCTCTTAGCTGCTTCGAGCCCAGCAGCATTCCAGGCACATTGGGAGAGCCTTCAGGGTAGGATTTACTCTCATAAAAGGTTCTGATCAATACATTTGGGTTGAGAGAGAAGGTTAGGACAGGTAAAGCGGTAAGAAGACAACTGGAGATCACCAAGGTGAGGGGAACCAGGCTGACGGGGCGCCCTGCTGAGCCCGCAGATTTTCACACACAGTCTCTCAGCAAACCAAGAGGAAATGTACCCCCCGTCCCATGAAAATGCGGGACTCTATAAAGTAGAAGTTACACTTCTCAAAGGAATGAATAAGCACATATGAGAACATATGGGAAACTTATGTGCTCACAGTAATAGAAGTAAACATTATTCTAAAATTGGATGTATAGAAATAGACCCTCTAGAGTAATATTCTTAGCTAGCAATCAGATTTCAGCTGGACAGCATCACAATATTTCAGGAAATAATGCATGAGGGAAGAAAAAGACGGTTAGGTTTCTGGTCATCCAAAATTGACGCAAGTGCTCTTCAGATGGGCTAGAATATGCAAAAGCACACTGGTTTTATAATGGGAGTAAAAATTTCTGCATAAACTTTTCAAAATCGATGTGCTTGAACCAAACATAGAAGACATTTAATTTTCTTAAGTTATCTGATTTTTTCTTGGGAATTCACCTCTATGGACACTTTGAGTAATGCCAGCAAAGAGGAAAAAACCTAAAATCCAGTACTCAAGTATCAACTCCTAAAAAGTTTTTATATGGTATAAACCTGTATCTCAGAGAATACCCACAACACAGGCAGGATGAGCTGGGCTGAACTGGCTTTTCCTTCAAATCATCACAGCAGTACACGAGCAACCCCATCTTCATCCAAACTCTCTGTATCAAGTTTTCACTCCAAAATGTGCAACATATTTTGGAAAAGGTTTCATAAAAATCTGGCTTATAAAGAGATGCTATATAAGGTCTCTTATCTGTTGCATCCTGAATATTTCATTTAACAAATCAAACAAGTATTTACTGAGCATTTAGTATATGCCAGGCATTGTTTTGATACTTGAGAATACATCGTGAGCACATAAAAAATATCTGCCTTTGGGGAGCTCATATTCTGCAGACAGATAGAAATGATAAACATAACTAATAGTATATTAGAAGTTAGTAAATGTCATGGGTGAAAAAAAGAAAAATGTGAAAGAGACTGGAGGTGTGGGAAGGATGGGTCAGGTTTCACTTTTAAACACGGTGGTCAAGTCAGGATTCACTAAGAAGGAGACACTGGAGCCAAGACTTGAAAAAAGTGAAGGAGTTACTCCAGATACCTCAGGTTAAGTGTTCCAGACAGAAGGAACGGGCAATGCAAAGGCCCGTTCTACTGTGCAAGCATACCTGGGATGTTCTAAGAAAAGGAGAGGGACTGGAAGAGTCGAGGTGGAGAGAGCCTAGAAGGTCAAGGGTGAAGGTGGGGACAGGGCAGATAGCGACAGGCCTTGTAAGACCTCATGAAGACTTGGCTTTTATTCTGAGAGAAATGGGGAGTCACTGGTGCATTCTGAGCAGTAACATGGGATACTGACTTTGAGTTTAAAATAATGATCAGTCTGACCACGTGGGTGCAGAATGCAAGCAGGAAAGCTAGTTAGTAGCAGGTGTCTGCAGTCATCCAGGCCCGAGTATGACAACAGAATAGGACCAAGTGCAAGTTGCAGCCAATTCTGTGGTTAAACTTCAGGTAAGCCCAGTGCGTGTAACCAGCTGAGATGGGGAAGGCCACCATGGACTAGGTCTGTGAGGAAGGTCAGGAGTAAGCCTTTACTGACTGCAGAGTAATTTACTCAGCCTGTAGGAGTCAATCTAGATTCCCAAAGGCAACATATGTAGGGATGTTTTCTTCCAATGGAGGCAGGAGAAAGAACAATCCAGAAAGTGGACAGAGAATGTGTAAGAGCACTGGGGCAAAAAACCAAAAACAAGGTATTTGTCATATTCCTCAGACTTCCCTGAAAGTAAGAACCACCTGGAGTGCTTGTTCATTGCATAGATTCCTTGGGCTCAACCTGAATCTACTGAGTCAGAACTTCCAGGGAAGAGGCTTGATTTTCTGAACATTTAACAAGTGTGCCCCGACTCCCCACTCCCCACCCCTCCCCTCAGCCCAACTCCTACTCCCCACGAACTTTCATAGGAGCGTTCTGGAAACAGAATGTTTAGCATAGGTTTGACATAAAAGTGGGTAATCTGGATGGGGAGAGAATGAATGGGATAGGGCTACAATGGACTTAATCAAATCTGCATATAAAAAATAACTTTATGAGTAGTGTAGAAGACATAG
This sequence comes from Camelus bactrianus, assembly GCF_048773025.1. Taxonomy (NCBI): domain Eukaryota; kingdom Metazoa; phylum Chordata; class Mammalia; order Artiodactyla; family Camelidae; genus Camelus; species Camelus bactrianus. The sequence goes on along the minus strand of NC_133539.1, from coordinate 83,954,888 downwards.
TGATCCAAGAGAGAGTAGAGGTTGACGGATTAGTTAAGAGGTAATTTCAATAACCTAAAATAAACTTCCATATTGCCCAAATGCAAGATGATCTCCAGTTTTGCCAGTAAGACAATCTCATAAAAAAAAGTGGATTTTTTTTCCAACTGGAATATACAAAATTTTAGAGAAGTAAAAATGAGTGGGGAGTGAAAAAGAAAATGAACAGGCACTTAAGGATATCCTAATGGCAACTAAATATTGAAAAAGTGGCCAACTAAATTAGTTATCAGGGAAATCAAATTAAAATCATAATGTAACACCACTGTCCTCTAAGCTGTATACTTATGATTCATGTACTTTTCTGAATGTATAGGTGTTTATATAAGATCTTGAGCCTTGTTATTTTCAGTTACTTAAGTGCAATTAGTAGTGAAATACAAAACATTTAGATAGGTCTCTTTTTTCTCCGTCTGCATCTCCCCCAATTTGATTCAAACTCTCCACAGGCATGTCCGACATGTGTGTCTGCATCACCTTGGGTCAGTTTTTTTTGTCCTCTGATAGTTCTCTGAGGCATACTCATCTTCACTGCCGCTACAGCACTGGTGCAATCTGTCTGACGCTATCATGGGAAATGTCCTAAGTCACAAATATTTTGTAAAAAGTAGGACAGGACATATTCACTTGTCTTGTAGGTGCAGATTCGTGCTTTCTGTAGCCCTAGCTCCTGAATGTATTGGGGGTGTTTTTTGCTTTGTTCTGTTTTTGCGGGGAGAGGGGTAGTGAAAAGGCTTATTTATAAAGATATTTTGCATTTGCAATTGTGAGGACACATTTCTGGGAATGAATATCCACACTATCTTAAATGCTGCCGCACCAAAAATCAAGATTTTGTCAGGTGCCCTCCATAAATATCTAACCTCATTAAACAAGGTCATTTTGGGCCAATGCGTCTTCCTCACACAGTGCTCTGCTGTTTAAAATAAAGCAGTTGGGAAAGCACCCAGAAATAGCAGAGGCTTTGTACTCACTCCAGTACAACGAGACCCCCTCTTTTCTGAGCAGCAATTTTGCAGGGTGAAGGAATCTTGCCTTAGAATAGTCAAGCATATGCAGTAATCACTGACAGAGGGAGAGGAATGCGTGGAAGTAAAATATATTTCAGAAATAAGTGCAAGATGCCTGAGTGACTGGCTCACAGTGCACTATGAAAGTGGATCCAAGGATGGTGTCGAGATTTCTGGTTTGTGCTACTACCGTGTGAAAGGAGATCCAGGACCAAGGAGGGCGGTGGGGGTTTGAGGGGAGAGGAGTCACGCATCCCATGTTGGACATGTTTCATGTTTGACAGGGATACCAAGACAGTACAGGGAGATACGCAGAGTAATGGAAGAGACACTTGAGTTGCTGGTAGCTGAAGGTCACTGCTGGGAAGGTCTATTTCACTGTCACTTACAAGTCTAAGAAGACCCAACACAAGGACCCCTGTGAGGTAAATCCCAGCTTCTCCTCCACAGCCACCTCTTACTCTTCCTGGCTTTTTTTTTTTTTTTTTGGTCCCACAACCAAACTGTTTAACCACGTATACAGGTTACCACTGAAGGAACTTAAAAAGAGACTGTAGGGACAAAGTCAACACCAAATGTCTAAAACCTGCTTCACCAGTTTGATTGGAATTCTTAAGTGATATCCTGCATTCTCTTTCCATTTTTGAACATTTTAAGTTCTCCTTTGAAATAGGAGCATAATTAACTACAATTTCTTTTCTTTTCTTATATTTGCTACAGAAAAAATGAGTATTTTCCTGTGGTTGGTTAAGAAGATCACATGTGGTCCTAAATAAGAGTATCTCCTGCACTGATGTACCAGGCACTGCCTGATTTGGTGAGGGGAACAGGGTGGGGGTTATATTTTAATCACTACTCACTGCACAGCATGTAAGAGCCCTTAAAAGCAGAAGGCAGAGATCAATGGGTGAGACCCTAAAGTTCAAATAAAAACATTATTCTTTCTTCATCCTTAAGAAAGGATGTATGGATTTTATAGGGATAGTGGGAGACTTCCCATGATGATGTGATGTGAGGAGGCTACAGAAAGTTTTGTGAAAGCTTATTCTGGTGAGTAGGCCCTGAGATACTTCCATCATACTGGCCTCTATCATGCAAACACAGTCACCCACGATGTGACACGCAACAGTGAGATAAGGGTCTGCCTTCACCGTGGTCCCTGGAGGAGTTCCCAGGCAGTCTGGACGACCCACGTCTGTTCTCCCATGGGGCCCTAAGCAAATCTCTATCCACAGTCTGATTAAAATACTTCACGTATAGATTTGTCACTCCTACTCCTTTGTGGAGTTACTTATGAGAGTCAGTGTTTTTACAATTTGTGCATATTGTCACTGAGCCTTGAGTCTGGTGCAAGCTGGGGACCCTCTGATTGTTTACTGAATGACTAAACCAAGACAATCAGCACATAATGTTAACAATGTACTCTTCATATCAATTTCATAAAATTTACATACAAAATGTGTAAGTGGTTACATACCAAGATAGATTTCTGAGACCAGCTTTAAGAAACTTTAAATTTGAAACAGCTGACTTATACCAACGTAAGCATAGGCATTCACTGGCAACCTCTAAAAGTTTCTTTATAAAAGGTAGAGACAACATATCTAATATCTCTGTTGTTTAAATTAACAAAGTGCATGGGGATTTCTGGAAGCACAGTAAAAGCAATAGACAGCCCAGATCTTTAGAAAGGTGCATGACGGGACGTTAAAAGAAAGCAAACAAAATCTTTGATGTCATCAGCATTCTAATCAGAGTTCAGACTTCCAAGTTTTCTTTTCAGCCCATTCCATACTTAGTATTCATGTTAAATCCATTGAAAATAACTTAAGTAGGACTGAGATGGATTAGCCTAGAAGAAGAAAAAAAAGAGAGAGAAAGAAAAAAGAGACAGACTGACAGAGAAGTAGAAACAGATGGAGCCAAGAGATAATTTAATGAGAATTTTTCAAGTAATTTAGGGAAATAACACTGGCCTGAGCCAAGATTCCTGAGCTCCTTGCAAACCAAACACTAACCAGTTCTGGGCTCACATTTAAGAAACTTTACCTTTTGAATTCTATTTCCTCAGCAATAAAATGAAGCAGTTGGATGTTTGAGTCACCAAGGTTCTTCCAATGCTAAAATTCTAAATATGCATATTTGTTTGTTTATTTAAATGAAGTATAGTCAGCTACAATATCAATTTCTGATGCATAGCACAATGTCCCATCCATACGTATATATACATATATTCGTTTTCATATTCTTCTTCATTAAAGGTTTAAATATGCATATTTAAAGCAAAGGAGAAGAGTGGCATCAGCAATACACTATCATTTCCAATTGGTTTTGCATATTCTTAGTGAAATAAATCTGAATAAGATAGGAAAGACTCAGTTTTGCAGAAAGGCTCTGATTTTTTCAGTAAAGGTTTTTGATAAAAGAATGCTATTTTGGATTTCTTTGTCATCTATGATTTTCAGTAAGTTGAAAACTATTACATATAAACTAAGACCCTGTGTCACACGTAAGGGGTCCTAGAGTGGGGCTCTCTTTTTCTACAGGTATGACTCTAAAAAGTGCAAACACATTATCCTTCTTTGATACTGAATGAATTAAAAAAGCAGTAAAGTGCATACAAATCCAGTCGCTACTCTAATTGCAAACAAGTCTAAGGAGCATGTTTGCTCCTTTGTCTCCCTGCCTGATAAATGTTTCAATTTGCTCTCCCCATAACTGACTCTTCACATCCTGAGAAATAACCAAGCATATCTGGTGAACAGCCTGAACATAGAGGTGGGAGAATGCAAAGGCCAGGTGTTCCTTGGAGATTTCTGCACGTGTCTACTCGTACATATCTGCAGGCAACATTTAATGGTAGAACAGGACAGATGCTAGAAGTCCAGAGATTTGGATTTAATTTTTAATCTGAAAAATATTTATTTTTATTTTAAATAAAAAGTACTCATTTTATTTTATATACATTTTATTTATATTTATTTTATGTCCTACTTTCCTTACTGGTCAAATAAAGGGGCTTAGCAACTGGTTTCTAAGGCTTCTTCCAGCTCTAAAATTCTCTGACTCTCTGATGTGGTTTAACAGGCAAGGATACAGAATCAGAACTGTGGAATGACCTGGATCTTGCAGCATAATAGTGATGTTCAGAAAGAATGCTGGCCTGACTGAAACAGGGGGACCCAGCAGGGCTATAAAAGAAGACAAGAGGTGGGGCAACATCTTTATTTGGCTAAAGGGCTTAAGTCCCTTTGCTTCTGCAAAGTATCTGAAAATGATTAAAATTATTTTGACAGCTGCAAGTAATTGGGAGGTGGGTAAAACAGGAAGTGCAGGCACACAATAACCTCACTGGTTCCAGATTCAACCAACTCAGTATTTATAGTAATTTGGACATGGGTATCTGATGTTTATTATTAGTCTACATTTTGACTTTCAAGCATTATAGAGTAAAACTAACTATAACTATAGCTCAAAACAAGACTCATTAGCATACTAGACACTTCATCTCTGATGTTGTGTTATTTCTCCATTGACTAAGTGTAAATCAGAATTTCTCAGGAAGAGCAAACAGTTATTCCACTAAAGATCTTGGTTCTATTCTTTACCACCTTGTAGATAAACCTACCACCAAGAGGTTAAATATATTTGCAGATAAGTGTTCATATATTCAGGGAAAAAATGTCCTTCAAAACTCACTTCGGTAGCAACCATCATAAACTCTGCTTTTATAGTTCTTTACAATTTATATACAAAGAGCTTTTACACCCAATTCACATGTAATTTATGGGAGAACAAGGTGCTGTTTGGAAATTACTCCTATCTACTCATTAGAAGATCTAGTGACCTTTCTTTAGCCATTAGCTCACCTTACATGTACAGTATTAAAAACTGCATTTACTTAAGAAGCATTAAACTTTTTGGTGATTTAGTGTGGGTCTCAATCCATTATTCCAAATTTCTGAGGAGCTACTTCATAAGAAAAGGAATCCATTTATTATGGTAATTTTGTGACTGTCATTCAAGAGACTGTGAGAAGTAAAGGAAATTATCATCTTTAAATTTACCTTTAAATCGTTGATACAGCATACCTGCCACCCCATTATAAAGCTGTGCAAACCTAAGTATTTAGATAAAAGAAAGGATTTTTTTGTACCTACTGCTAAATATGAATTATCATAGGAGACTTGGGACAATTTTTAGTTAATATTCATGCTTGGTTTGTTCATCTTTGCTTTAGAATTTTGAGAACTCACTAGGTAAGTTTTTTTTTTTTAACATTTTAAAGAACTCATTTTTGAGTTCTACTTTTAATGAAGATAATTTTGTGCTACTTTGTTACTTACTCAGTGACTCAATAAAAAGTACAGTACTTATAAGTAGCCTATCCCTTGAACACCATAAATTTATGAATTAGGAATTGTAACCCTGGATCCAAAACAATAAACCTAGAAATACACATTAGGCAGTTACTTAAATAAATACATAATTAGCAGTATATGTAGGCAAACAAAAAAAAATAGCACTAAATAGTTATTACAGCTTTTTTCTGAGGCTACCAAACACATACACACAAACACACACACACAATATATAAAACCAAAAACCAACAAAAAAAACTCCCTCTAATCTAAACATGGTTGCCCACGTACTGACAGAACTCAGTAAGTCATCCCCATACTAAATACATCAGAGTAAACGATACAGCCATTTCAGAGGGAAAAAATAAGCCAGGACTCATTAAAAAAAAAAAAAAATTTCTCATAAGGCAGAAATGACAATTCTACATTATCAATATGCAAAATATACATATTTATCTGAGGTGCAGAAAGTATTTCCATCACCTTGTCTTTCAGTTTCATGAATTTGAAAAGAACATAGATGAAACCTACCAAGAGCATATTAATATTTTCTGGCCTGCTGTTTCACTAGAAATACACAAAAATACTTTTGTAATTCCATAAAGAAGTAGTAAAAGATGTTATGAGCTTAATTTCTCATTCTAAATTTAAATAAGTTTATAAAATATCACTATATATGATATATATCTGATGAAAATATATATCTAACAATATTGCATTATAGAATTGAAATAACTTTCACAAGATTTTCCTTACAAAGTCGATGATCAGAAATTAACCTACATAATAAGATAAAGCAAATATTGATAATTCACTGGTGTTTTTTTCTGGTAGGCTTACATTCCTTATTGCAATGGAAAAACCTGAAAGCAAACAAAAAAAAAATTACTGTGGTTACAAATTTTCTTTCAATACTCCAAGTAAGAATATAAAGTGGGGAAAAAATCTCTTTAAATTTGGCTTCTGAATGGTTCTGTTTTTCAGAGAAACTTTTTTCCTGAATTCTGAAACCAGAAACATGATTACCACTTTACATATCCACTTCTTGCAGTAAAAAAAAAAAATCTGTTACTTTTTTCTGTTTCCCCAATAAGATACTGCAATGTTGATCAAATAAAGGACAGATATTTTTTAAGTCATAAAGGGAAGCTTCATTTCTTTTCTTTCATCCATTTTTTCTTATGATTTCTCTAAAACTTAAAATGGAAACACGTATACATGAAGCAAAACATCAACTTAAGTTTAAAAAAACTTAACCAGGTTAAACTGAAGAACTGCACATCCACTTGGCTTTGATTCTGTAAATAAACACTAAAATATTACAGGGATTGCTGTGGTTGTTGAGAATTATGAATGCCTTTTCTTCTTTTGTTACAAAATTTTTCTGCACTTTTCAAATTTCTACACAAAAATAACCTACTCAAATTTGTCATAGTAATTAATTATGCTGATGCTCATTTTACCATAACTTAACTGAGGGGAACTTTTTTTTTATTGTACATATGCTCTAAAAGAAAGGGAAAGATCAAAATCTATTGATGAGCTCATTGTCATGTCCAAGGGACAGCATACATTTAGTTGAACTGTCTTCATAACTGATGTATGTTTCCAGTACTAGAAGAAAATTGTTGTTTCCACCGATGACTATTCTAACAGTGAAGTAAAGCAATTAATACAGTTTGGAATGCTTTTCAATAAAATAACTCAAAGCAAAAAGTTATTTTTCTTTAATGATTTCTCTTCCTTTTACCAGAAAAACAGAACCAACAACAACCAACTCGGCACAGAGCTTTCAATACAACTTCAGATTCAACAGAATGATTTAAATACAGAGACCAGAAACCACATGGGTGGAGAAGGAAATAAGTTTTCTATTTAACATTGACAACTAAATTCAGCAGAATATTCCATTTCCTGTATTCCACTTAATCGAATTTTACTACTTTGATATTCATAGTCTCCGAGTAAAATGAATTAAGAATTGAAACAGCAGCCTTTCAAAGATCATTCCAAAATACAATTCACGAGATAAATAAAAATGCCCGTTAAAAACATCAAGTCTTTTAATATGTTAAAATTACTTTCCCCAATGGAGATCTTAAAAGGATGTCATTAGAGCTTTATGTCCTATTTGTATTTTCTAAGTTAGTGTTATATACAAACGCTGATGTAATGTACCTTGTTTTCAACTATGAAGCCTTCGTATAGAAAGGTGAAGTTACTAACTCACAAGTAGTAAGACAAGTAATTTGCTTTTCTGGAAGTTGTACTTTATCAACTAATTAAAATATGGGTGAGGTTGGCTGCCTTTTTCAAAATGTCTATCATGCACCAGGCACAGAATAGATGTTTTCACCAGAGTCGTAACTGCAGAAAGCAAGCATAACCCTTATTTGAATACGCAATGAAACAGGCGCAGTGGCTAGGTAACCTGTCAAACATCATCCACGTATTTAATTATGGAGTCCACATTTGAACTCAGGTCTACATTCAATCCAAATTTTGGGAAAGTGCATAGTTTATCTTCCTGAGTTGGGTGTTCACACTGTGGCGTCATTAAAGTCTCTAATGTAATCTACTTCATCAAATACAGATTCAAACAGGTTATAAAATCCCAAATGAATTATTTTTAATGTTCTCTTCCAATGATATAATTGATCAATAATTGCCTGCTTTTCAACTCATGGAAACCACCTTTGTTTTTATTAGGGTTATTACAGAAGTAATGAAAAAAAGAAAAACCAATTTCTGAGGCCTGCCTAAACAGAGGCATATGGATTTGTAACTTGAAAGGGAAAGCTTATTCATTCAAGGTAACACCTTTCTGATTAAAGGTTAAATCCATAGTCTGAAAAAAACTGAAGTCAGGGAGTTCCCCCCCAACTTCTTTACATTTAATAAGTTCACTCTTCTTTGTGAGTGGAGGTTTTCTACATTAAATTGTTAAATCTACTTTTATGACCAGTCCTTAAAAAAAAAATTGATAGTGAAAACAGCAGCTTTCTTTCCATCCTACAGGCCAGGAGCTGGCACTACAGACTCAAAGAGTGGTACTCAGAGAGTGGTACCTGGCGCACACCTGCCGCACACTGCTTACAGCAGTCTCCAGTGCCAGGGTAGGGATGATGGCCAGTGGCACAGACAAGCATGGCCTAATGAAGCCTTCCAGCTTACATCGTCAGAGTTTCTGAATGTCCTGGCACACCCAAAGGAAAGGGAAGGGATGCTAAATTGGAAAGAAAACTGAATTGAGGGTCGGCAGATTTTCATTCCAGTTCCTTCTCTCATTTACTACTTCTGTCATTCTGAACATACGACCTTTCTGAACCTCCTTCTTCTAATCCATAATGTAAATACTAGGGCCTAAAATTCCCCTGTACGGCACAAAATAGGTACTCAATGAATTTCAGCTGAATTTAAAACAAGAAAAAGGCAGGATCTTGTTCAGGACTCTCAAGGCATGAACAATGAATAAATACAAGAAATGCCACATTCAGGAGACAGCCACCTGGAGTGACGACCGTCACTGGCCACGGTGAGACGGTCCCCCCCGACGGTGGGTGGAAACCAGCCCAAGAGGAAAACAAGGAAACGCAGCAGCAGGAAGAGGCCCCAACTGTGAGATTCTCTGGGGCACACCAGACAATCCAGCAGGCCAGGGAGATGGCCCATTTTCCTTGATGACTACAAGAGAATGCTGATTTCACTCAGTTTGCTATTGAATGAGTCACACGGGTGGTCAGACTGAGAAAATATGTGAGGGAGTGGAAAAATGTAAGTAATTACACAGATGTTGTAGAACTTACTTTAAGTTAAAAAATTCCTTGCTCTGAGTGTTTTGCTAACTTTGAGTATGCACAGGGACTGATATGTCCCCCCGCCCCAGGAAACAAGCCCCCACGGCCTTATTCTTCTCGAGGGCTGAGATGCCACTGACTGAGTTCCACTGTTGTAAACCCCAGGCAGGGAGTGAAACACCACGTAGCAGTCAAACATGCTTTAGGGGATCACAACTCTAAAGGATACTTAGAGAGTGAGTTTCATTTTATGACCAGTCTGGGACTCTGGGTTTTCCCCAGGGCCAAGTTACTGTACCGATATGCAGGGTAACTCAGCCCTGGACTGTTTCTGAGTTGTGCTGAGTGTCTCAGGAAAGATAGGTGTCTGCAGGACGGGTCTTTCCAGTCCAGCCTGACACTGCTTAGGATAAGCCTGGACATCGTGTCAACGTGGCATGCGCTGTGGGTGCTGCTTCCCAAGGCGTCTGTCACCAAGTGGCAGAGTGTGAAGCCCGTCCAACCCGGGGGATGACTGGGGAAGGAGGATGGGACGGGAGGAAACTGATGCCAGGTAACATTCGAGGCCTTCAATGTATTTACTCTTTACACCAACACGGCAAGAGACGATTTTATTTTTTTTAAATTGGGCTCAGAAAGATTCAAAACCTTGTTTGAGGACGTAAAACTAAAATTGGGCAAACCTATGAGTCAGCTGGACTTCAGAGCCAACTACGTATGATATATGGAACAGGGACAAAAAGTTCAGTAGAAAACCTAAGTAAAATAACATCTTCCCCATGAAGACAAGTGGTTAAAGTACAGGTGAGTGCCAGAAAGACAAAAAAGTGAACCAGGAAGAGCTAAACTGAAAATAAAACCGCCTCCAAAACTTGATTATTTGAAAAGTTTTTTCAGAGTCTCACTTATTCTTATTATAAATAACTCTTATCAAGTTTGCTTACTGGGCTTTCAAGTCCACAGCAAAATTAGATGAAGCAGCTTTAAGGCGAGGGAGACAGAATGACTACACCAAGAAGCAGATAACAGCCAGTATTATGGAGATAATCGTTACTCAGGGCACTAAGTCCATAGATACAGATTGAAGACTATTTAAAGGACAGGCAACTGCTCTATACATGATGACAACCAAATAAATGAAACACAATTCCCTATATTTTTAGTCATTTCAGCAAGGTGATCTTTAAAAATATGTAACTAAATAATTTACCATCTCTACTTCTGTAAACCAGGCTTCCTGACTTTTTGTTGTTTTGAAAATATGGTTTCTTTCCTTCTTACATTCTGAGCATGCTAAAAGAAACACAATATTACAGCATAAAATAACTGCACTGACCCTAAGGTATCAGAAGGCCTTCACCCTGCCTCTCGCCCTGTAATTTTCCCCTCTTCTTTGTTTTACTTGCTTTCATATGGCTCGCACCATAGTCTGCCCATCCTTGCTAAAAGAACTCCTCGGGGGTGAGGACTATGTCTTACTTACATCTGTAACTTCAGAGTATCTAGCACAGTGCCTTCTACATAAGGTAAACTACTTCATTACTTAAACTAATGAAATTTATGTTCAGTATACTCAATTTTAGAATACAGGGATGCACGTAGAAACAGCTTCCATATGACATCGTTAAAATAAAATTCTAGGGCTTTTTGAAAAGGCAAACCTATGTATTCATTTGTCAAATAACTATCTCCTATATTTCAGGCATTGTTGTAGGCCTAAGGATTAAAATGGTGGACATGAAACACCAGTTTTCTGAATTTAAGTTCTTATAATCTCACAGAGGAAGACAAACAAGATATAATGAACAAGGAGATACAATATGAGATTGCAGAGAGTCATCAGTGCAAATAAGGTAATAATTTAGGATAATGGGAGAGAGGGTACTTGGGCTATCATCATTTTCAGCTTATTTCCTTCTATAAAGGAAGAGATGTAGCTATCACTTCTAAAGATTGCTCAGAGGCTAAAAAACATGAAAGATGCAGGCTTCTCAAAAGCAGCCGTCCACCTGCTGTAGGAGCCAGCCTTCCAGATGGTTCCCTGTGATCCCCACACCTCCCGGTACTCATACGCTGTGTCCTGCTCTTCTACATTGGACCAGCGTTGGTCTCTGTGACGGACAGCACCCAGCACAAGTGCTGTTATCTCACTTCCTCACATTCAACATCCCAAAGACCGGTTTCTGTGTTGGGCTCTTCCTCTCAGGTCGTCACTCCGTGGGAAGCCAGCTGCCATGTCATGAGACACTCAGGCAGCCTATGGAGGGGCATTCCACAGTGAAAAACGGAGGTATCTGACCAACAGTGAGAACTGACGCCTGCCAGCAACCACGTGAACGAGCTGGGAAGTGGATCCTCCCCCAGCGCATCCTGGGATGACTGCAGCCCAGTCAACGGCGTGGGTACAGCCTCAGGAGAGACCCTGCGCCAGCTCTATTCAGCTAAGCTGCTCCTGGATTCCTGACCCTTTGGAAACTGCGTGAAATAGTTAATGTTTGCATATGTCTGTTGCTTAAAGGTGCTAAGTTGGGGGGTAATTTGTTATGAAGCAATAGTTAGCTAGTACAGCTGCCTTTGCAGTTGACATCTGAGCTGAGGCTAGAATAAAAAAAGAGTCTGTCAATGATGAAGAGACCTCAGGGAAGAAGGTTCCAGGCAGAGAGGATATCAAGTACAAAGACTCTGAGAAGGGTCTTGGGGTGTCACTGCAACAGCTAAAAGGCCCACGTGGTTGGAATCCTGTTGGTAAAGCACAACCAAGTGGTAAGAAAAAGTGAAATTTTCCTCTAAAGAGAGATGGGAAATAGCATCACCTAACTTATATTTTACAAAGAATAATCTTTATGAACTACTGAGCTACTATGTGGGAGGTAAGGGTGGAAGCAGGAAACCAGGTAGAAGCCTGCTGCAAATCAGCCCAGTCAAGAGATGACAGTGAGTCAGACAAGGATGTTAGAAATAGAAATATCACAGATTGGTAAGATTCAGGATATGTATTTTGAAAGTAGAGTCAGCACAACTACATGAAAAGCATCCTTTAGTCTACACCATGCCAGTAGGTTTTTGAGTGACTGTGATAACACCGGAACAGACCTACAAAGAGGAGAAATGAGATATGATTCAATGACTCTTCCCTTTACAAGATAATTAAGCAGTCAGTAGAAATGTTCTTTTTGGTGTCTGTTCTGATTGGTGCCAAACAGACTGATTGAAAAAAAAAAAAAGTATTTAAGCAATCAACTAGTGAAGTGAAAAAAAAAACAGTTAAGTAATAAAACAGAGATGAAGAAAATCAAAAATACCGCCAGATTTTCTTTCCACATCAACATATTTCCAAAGGAGCAAAGTTAATGACAAGGAGTATTTCTTTAAGTTAAAGAACAAATACATGGTAACTGGCCAATTATTCACTGGTTTCACAGAGTGTCAGAGTTTCACTTACAGGGCTTAACAAGAATCTACATGTTCCTACTCTGAAATTTTTCTGAGCAGACATTGTTCTCAAATAGCACAGAAATGAACTTGTTGAAAAAACCTGTGTCTTCTTACTGCTTCTTCCTATTGTATGCACAAAAAGCATGGCAGGACAACTCACAGGAAAAACCCATTTCCAAATCAAGGTCATATTTGTGTATCTAGGAAACAGCCTTCAGCTTCCCTTTTTCAGTAAAAAATCCTGATATTCTCAAGCTGAGACATGAAGAATCAAGCTTTGAAAAGTAGAAACTGCTATCAGGATTACCCTCTAAAGACGACCAGCACAATTATTAACTGACCAGTCACACACACACACACATATATACAATCATACACATACAATCTCATATTATATGAAAGGAATTAATAAATATGCAACTTAAAAAATAAAAGTGTTTTAAAGAAATGCTTAGAATTACACAAGTCCTTAAAAAGACAGAAAGACCGACAAACAGATAGACAGGGCATCTGTCTCCATAAATTTTCCTTAATTTTTTCCTAAGGCCTTGTGTATAAAAATATATAGCTGCCAAAGAACCTTCAAGTAATTACTAATGGCATAATTTTTTCATTTAATTTTTTAAAGAAAAGAATCCCAGTGAATATATAATGTTTTTTTAAAAAGCCAAGCATTACATATATCCATGAGAAGTCTACAAAAAATTTTAAATATAAAAGCCTATCCACGGATCCATGTTCTAAGTTGTTCTAGTTTTTTTAACCCACATAAATTAGTGTATAATATTAAATCCTATATTTTATCGCATCAGCTTTTGCTGCTAAAAGCAGAATATTAAATGTTGAAGTACTCTGGTAAAGAAATTTCACTCATTCTATGTCACTGAAAGAGTGGTCATAAAATCCAATAGAAAACCCTTTAGCTTTAAAGGATACTTCATTTACATTCTATCTTTCAATGCCAACACCTGTAAAATTATTATATCCCACAAGAAAGCCTGTGGACAGCAGGTGCTTCAGAAAAAATTTGTTGAATAAAAGAACATATTTACCTATTATCTTTTGTTTATAATTTATGCTATGTGCCTTTCCATTATGAACTCATTCTTTCCTAGAGAAAACCCAAATATGACTAAAATTACATTATTTAATGTTATTCTTTTTAAAAAGTCTATGTCACATCACTGTAAAATGATTCTGCGAATGAAAGCTTTCTTATCTCCCACTCTACCAGTTTTGAAACTGACTATGGTAGATGGGATCATCGTTCTGAATTCTTCACCCCTCACTACTGTAATTATACATCCACACCCTGCCATCCACACAGTAGTGCCTACCACTGTGGGAAGAGTATTATTCCATGCCCCAACCCATCAATGCTGGGACCATGTGTCTTGCTTGTCCAACAGGACGACAAAAATGGCAATAAGCCAGCTCCAAGCTTGTCTGCACCTAGGTCCCGGCAGGTCAGGCCCGGCCAAGCCCAGTACACAATGGTCAAACCACAGGCAAATTACAGACCCATGACCATGAATATGCTTGTTCTTATAAGTTGCTGAGATTCTGAAATTCATACAAAACAAAAACTACTGTGCTGATGCTCAGCATCTTTATATGGCTACTCATGTAACATTAGCTGCATCAAACCATGCTTCTCTGATTAACCTATCCTAAATCAATACTAGTGATTTTCTTTGGCTATCTTCTATTTCAGAAAACAGAGTAAGAAATCCTTCCAATAAAGGAATATTTAAAGAAAAAACTGTCACAGAAAGACATTCATTCTATGAAGTCCAATTTTTAGAAATAAACTATATTATATTCAATAAAATATATTTGAAGAAATCCAAGTTATAATTTTGTAACCTTAGATGTTTCTACAATTTACCAAGCAGTTGTCTAAGTGAACTGAAAGTAAGACATGTCCCCAGCTGTCTGATGTACTCCAGAACCACTTATTTGGTTTTTTGAGCAGTTCCTGAATAGCTTCCCTTCAAAAACTCACAGGTGTAAACTAAGCAGTGTTGGGATGGGGAGCCTGGATAAATTAGTAAAAATCTTGAAGTAAAGAAGAGTTCAGTAAGTACAACTTTATTACTTTTGAGTATCAGTACTTTCAGTGCTGGCCTAAATCACACAGTAGGAATCATCTGTTAATTTTTTGTCTAGGATGGTATCTTTCCTTTTAATGCTCCTAAGTGATTTAGAAATCTGTTCTTTTAAAAAGTAGGGTAGGCTTTTGTTTACTCAAATGTATTATTAATTTTTCTATCATAATTTGTATGAAGACAAACTGTAGTCTTATACAAGTTCAATTATCAAGTTATACATGTAATCTTAATTGAGAAGTTCATGAATCAGTTCCAGGAAAATCACTGCCTCTTTAGCCATTTGTATATAATAAAGCAAAACTATACGGTGAAAACTGTCTATTAATAAATTGCTGAGAATGAGTCACTACCTGTAATTCTTATTTTCATTATTGTTCACTGTAAGCTAGCATCTCAGAATTTTAAAATGACAAAATTTTAGCTCAGAAAGAATCTTAAGGCTAGTTCAACCACCTACCAGACATCTGAGTGAACTCCACAACATTGCTCCCAAATGCTTAGTCATCCTCTGGACTCCTCTGGTGAGGGGCAGTGTTCCCAAATCAGGGGGATTGTGAACATGTTTCAGGAAATTAACTCAGCAAAAGGCAGTAATCTGGCCTGTTGTAATTTCCATTTTTAAAATAAATTAATTGATTACTTTAAAAATGACCCTTTTACACAATACAGATGGAAAAAGAATGTATCAAAGGAGCGGGAATGATGGTGAACAGAGAACAGATAAGCCAGTTCACATCTGGGCAGATCCTTGGGCAGCTTATCCTCTGCTGAATGACATCAATACTTGCATTTTGAACGTTAAGTTTTAGTTGTTTTTATTTTTGGTCATATTACAAAATATGGACTGATGATGGTCCGGTGCATACAGACAGGATGCATGAGGATACAAATTAGCACTAGTAGAGGAGAAATAATGAGATAATGATTTTGCAAATGCACTCAGAATAGTCCGTAAGTAGCACTGTCTTACTCAAAATAGTCATCAAGCACATCAAGAAGCAGCCAACCCTCTGAAAAAAAAAAAGTCAGAAGAACTAGAGTGCTCATAGCATCAGGACCTATTACCCAAACGTCCATCAAAAGTAGAATGGATAAATTGTGATAGACTGACAGGACGGCACACTAAAAGAAACAAACAATCTATAACTGCATGTAACAGCTTGGAGGAATCTCACAAGCGATGCTAAGCAAAAGTAGTCAGAAACAAAAGTCTATGTTGTTTGATCTCGCTTATGTAAAGCACAAAACCAGACAAAATCAACCGATGGCAATTATCCTTAGTGGGTGGGGGACAGTTAATGACTAAAAGGAGTGACTAAAAGGAAACTCCTGGGGTGCAGACATTGTTATGTGCTTTGATCGGGCTGCTGGTTATACAAATATGTTTGAGAAAATTCATCACACTGTCTTGCTTACAATTTGTACACTTTAATGTGTGTGTGTTACAATTCATAATTCAATAACTAAAATGTCCCCCAAAAGGGTAAAACATTAGACCTGACTGGGCTATTCACACACCCAATGTTCTATTTGTGAAGTGTTTGATTTCCTTCTTACTGAGTCAAATAAAGGAACTCAATATATTAAGTCTAAAAGTAATTTTGTCTAGTTTTAGAGCTACAATATGTAACTAATTTTGGACTACATTTTAATTACATCTGTGTTGAAATCAAATACAGTATTAATTTGAATGTGTTAAAAATTGTCTTCTTACACAAATAATTCAGAGACAATTAAATGGTCAGTGTCAAAATGAGAAAAATAATTTTAGTCTTTATATATCATGAATATTAATATTATCTGAAAAATTACCTTTAAAATTATATAATCACTGACAATACACAGAACTAAATTTCCATTTACCTACTATCACTTCTGTATCATGTGCCAAGCAAAAAATGAGGAAAAATAAGTTCCTACAGGAGTTTGTGAGATTATATGTTACAAAGAAAAGGTTCTGAGAATTAACAGTAAAGTTGGGCAACACGTTAGTAATGGAGAAAAAATACTGTTAGAACTGTGGATACTGGCTGACAAATTTCAGACTTCACACCACCAAACTGTGTGAGCTCTGTTCGTCACACTGTCTGGTCAGCCCTGTTCAGTAGAAGTACACCATGAATCACATTTGTAGTTTTAAAATTTCTAGCAGCTGCATCAAAAAAAGTAGAAAGCATATGTGCATTGCAATACACTGATATCTAACGCCACCCAAGAGTTAATCAAAATGTAGTTCCACCAAAACAGTAAAGTTGTGTTTAACAGAAAAATATTTCACAATTTTAAATTTAAATTAGCTAAAATTTGAAATTCTGTTCCTAGTCACACACTCACTGCACTTTAAGTGCTTCTGCCTCACAGGACCAGTAGCCACCACATTGGGAAGCATAGCTGTCAAGTCAGTCTGTCTCCCTGAGGCTCACTTTCTTCACTGATAAATGAAGAAGTTCTTGGAGAGGAAGAATTCCTAGTGGAAATTTTTGCTAACTGAAGCCTTAAAAGCTCCATTCAAAACACAAGCCATTCAGCACACAGGAATGCAGCCCTGTGTCGAGGGATCCTACGACTTTTCAAAGTCAGAAATCCGGATGTTTACATAAAATGTCTTTCTTTTTCCATGAAGACAACTACCGTGAAATTTTTCCAAGCACTGTGTGGGCCAAACCAAAACATATCCATATGCTGCTCTTTGCAACCTGGGTTCTACAAACATTCCTTCCTGGTTTACCAATCTGTGATTTATTTAGGAGTGATTTGGCTGCTACATCTGGAAGCTAAAAAACACAGCTGGAAAATCAGTTGAGAGGTGAGCTTCAAAGCCCCCCTGTGAAGTCAAGGTGAAGTTACAGAGCCTGTGGTGAAAGTTAGCAGGACCCCAGTGTGTGCTTAAGCTCTGTCTACACCTTGGGAGGCAGAGGGGTCTGAAGAAAAAATTACCCTAAGGTAAAGGACAGAGCCCATGCCCCTAATTTTGGACCAAGGACAATGTGCCAGGGAGAGATGGAAAGGGTGGTGAAGCCAAGTTCCCCACAGTGATCATCGCTCTCAGTAGCCTGGGGCTCAATCCCATGGAGCTGCCTCCACCCTCCAGGGCACGTGAGACCAAGAAAGGAACAAGGTAAACAGGAGGCTGACAGTGGAAAGCTACAGAGGTGAAGCAGGAAGTGGCAGCATGAGCAGCCATCGGCACCTTCCATGGACACAGAGATGGGAGGAGGCACGGGGTGGCAAGAGGACTCCAAGGAGACCAGTTCTCAAGTCCAGGTGAGTCTCTCTGGGAATATTCTCCACTCCAAGGAGGCAAAGTCAGAAACTCTGTTTTGTGAATACATACTGTCAAAACTTCATTTTAGTTCCAGGGTGAAGGAGCCTTGGAAACTGACTGATTAGTAAGAGTCCTGAGTTAGGATTCAAGCAATTAGAGTATTAATCCCAAGTGTGTCACTGTCTTGCTTTGTAACTTCTGTTTCCCCAATTTAAAAATGATAATATAGTATATGGCTTTACTCAACATCATAGGGTCTTCAGGACCAAATGATACCATGAATATAAAGCAATTTGAAAAGTAGAAATTTCTCACGTGATACGAAGACGATTTTTTTTTTTATTATTTACTAGGCAATTACTAATGGATTGTTGCAAAGCAATTTATTAAATGTCACTTAAGTTTCTAATCAAGATTCTTACATTGGAGAGGGATGGAGTGGCTTAGGGCTTTAGATGAATAGCAGTGAGCACTGACCACCTCATTACAAACTTGGCCACCTTCTGGAGGGCTCATGGGGTGAAACGAGGGGAGGTCAAATTCCAAGATGGTCTTGGAAAAAAACCTCAGAAGGAGGAATTTGCCCTAAAGCAGTGGTTCTTAACCTTTTTTCAGGTCACTGATGCTTTAAGGATCTGATAAAGGCTATGGCTTCTGTCTTGGAAAAAGACACACAAAACTGACATACATACATCAGAAAGTTCATAGATCCCCACAGATTACAAATTGAAAATACCACCCTTAAGGAAGAGAGGGTCACAGACACAACACAATGTGGTCTGAGGACTGAGTGGTCACTGGGCAGGAGGCAGTTTTGAGAACAGCTGGAGGCCTACAATAAAAACAAAGCAGGCTTTCTTTAAAGGCTTAGGCTCTGCTCAAAGTACTACTACCATGGGACTCCCAGATGAAGACTTCTTGGGGGCTAAATAAGGCAACTTGCAAGCACTCACAGAAACCATCATTCTAGCCAACTGGGGTAGCAGCTTCTGCCTCCGTAGACAGTGTGAACATGAGAGAGCATCTTCAAGCTTAACCCACCTGGCCCCTAACCAACCCAGGGAGCAAAGAATAACTGAGAGAAAAACGTGCAGCCTGTAAGTCTCCCTAAGAACCGCACTGCACAGGTTAGCACCACACTGTGGAACATGCAGAGAATTCTCCCATTTTGGTGGTTGGAACGGAGAACAGAGACCACATGTCACAAGGTGCTTACAATCCATGTATCACCAAGAGAGGAAGTCCACAGCAACCGAGCCTAACCGGGAGGATCATGGCTGTAAGCTGGGGCCACACAGACAGCAGGGGCCAGGAAGGGGGCCACTGAGTCCCTAGAAATTCAACAGCAACTCTGCACTGACAAGAACAGAACTCTCCTTGATTTCTGAATGGAACAGGGCCTCAAACATTTTGACAAAATATTCTCTGTCACCTCCTGATCCGATCTCTTATAGAAAGATGTCTAGGACAGTACAATGGAAGTCAAATGGAAAATAGAAATACTGATCTCACATTTAGAAGTCTGTTTAGAAGAGAGAGGCCATTACTATGAATCTAAAATCACAACTGTTCAGAAAACATTGATGACTTTTTCATAACATGCTCTTATGCTCTTTTTTATCAGTATTACAAAAGAATACCTCACATGTTGCAGTATGTAAAACTTGACCCTCAAAAGAGGGATGAATGAGTAAGTTGAAATTACCAGTCATGCAAATAATGCTCTTTCTTTAAATCAAAGATATTTATCTTTCCAAGACCAGTTAAACTCCGTTAAAAAATAAATCTCCTGACTATCAAATAATGAGGTCTTCACCAAGGACTGCAGTCTACATACAGTAAGAAGGCACATTCAGAAGCAAATGAAAATACTGCATAGACACGCACTGCGCTGCGTTCCTGTCTGCTTGCCAAAGAAATACAGTCAGTGTAGAAATGGGAAATTTTCACATATTGTCAATGGATTTTGAAACTCCCCAAGGACAGGATGGCTTCCACTTTGGGACTTCCCCTAACAGTTAGGTTTGTACTTCAGAGAGTTACCTGAAAATCTCTGTTAATTTTAATTCTTTCAGGTCAGATGGTTTAAACACCAGATAATCTCCCTCTGAAGTGCCATGGTTGCAAATGCCACTTCTTGCTAATACGTCAAATTAAAAGCTAAGTCACATTTTAATATGTAGTGAAACATTTTTATGGAAGCCTTATGTTGGATTTTCCAAGAATATCATTTAGAACAGGACCTGGTACTTAGCAAGTACTCAAAGAATGTTAGTTTATGATGACTTTGGTAATGATACTGCCAGCAATGACAATGACCCTCTCACCTGTGGCAGGCAGCTGCTACGATGGCCCCCGATGAGCTCCACTCTCTATTATTCACGCCCTCACAAACCCCTTCCCTTGGGCAGGCGCTGACCTTAATGATTCGATTCTAATGAGCAGAACATGGCGGAAGTGATGAGTTATCACCTTCAAGATTCAGTTATCAAAATACTTTGCCTTTCATCTTGGGTTTTCCCACTCTATGTCTCTCGGGGCTCTCCTGCCCTGAGGCAGGCCAGTTAGCATGTGCTAAGCTGCAGGTGGGAACTGTGGAAATTCCTGTGGGAAGGCCCAGATGAGTGAGATTGGAAGCGGATCTTCTGAGGCCTGCCAACAACCACATTAGTGAATTCTGTAGAAGATCCTTCAGTCCCAGCCGAATTTTGAGATGACGGTGACCCTGGTCAGCAGCTTGGCCGCAACATCATTGAGAGAATCACCCAGCTAAGCCCAGATTCGCTTCCTGCAGAAACCGTGATGTGGTGTTTCACTAACTAAGCCAGTTTACCTTGGGGATATTTGCTATGCAACTGGATGACTAACCCAGATTTTGGAACTGGGGTACTGCCATTGTGAAAAGCTAAAAGGTGGCAGTGGCTTTGGAACCATGTAGTGGGCCTACCAAGAGTGGGAGTGAAAGGGTAGAGTGCCTTGAACACCCTGTTCAGAATTTTGGACTTTGAAGAGATTTTTAATAAGGGCATGAATCAAAGTGAGGAAAATTATACTGGAAACCAGAAATTATGGAGTGGCAGAAGGTTTCATAATACCCATCTCTGTGTAGTTACCTGACCTGCAGTCCCTTGCAGTTGTATGAGAAGTCGGAAAAAAAAAAAGTGCTCGATGAACTGGGTGATTCAGCTAAAGATTTCCCAGCAAAGTACTGAAGCACCTGGTTTCTCCTTGCTGTTTATAGCAAACTGAGAGAAGATAAATTGAGGGAGGGACTACTAAATAAAAAGGAGGCAGGACTTAAAGGTTTTGAAAATTGTCAGCCTCTCCAGATGGCAACCAATGCTAAAATTAAGAAGCAGTTTCCAAGCAAAGATCATTTCCAGGGAACTGTTTGAAAACACACGGTCTTAAGATGAGACCAAGGGTATAGCTTCTGAAATCCTTTTGGTAAGCCCTGGGAAATGTGACATCTCAAATATTATTCAGTCAGACCACAGACTCTCCTACAAGTTTAAGGGTGTGACTCACAGATCCTCCCAACAGGCTGCTGGTAAATTAAAGGGCATTGTCTCCTCAGGAGCCCAAAGTGGAGAAGGAATTATCTCTAAGAAACACGTGGGTGTGTTTTTTGTCTAATAAAGTAGACCTCGACAAGTTTCAGAGGAGAAACACAAAAGTTATGAGAGGATTTTATATGCAGAAACATTCCAGTTTGGACTAAAAGGGACTGAGATGGTCCCAAGTGAAAAACATCCATAGATCCCCAACATTCCACTGGCAGGAGGCAGGCTGAGAAAGCTCACCTGCACACACGTGCCGTCTCGCATGAAAAAGGAAGGATGACTCAGGCAGTAGAACTAGTAGTCCAAAGGGCGAAATCAAGAACCATGGAGAATTATTCCCAGGGTTGGGCCTTGCTGAGAAACTTTTGTCTAACTGGATTTCAGAATTTCCATGGACCGGTGACTCCTACACACCTCGTATTTTCCACGTTTTTGAACACAAGTATGTAGGTATCTTAGGCCTGGCGCATCGCCATAGGGTGGTTGTGCTGAGGTCTGATATCTGGACTCTCTAGTTTCACAGATCTATGAATGAAGAGGGGCTGGCTGCTCTTGAGAAGCTGTGCCTTAGGAACTGCAGCCACGGAGGCTCCCTCATGCCCGGAGCAAACTGAGACAACTTCTGGACTTTGAGCTGATACCTACGCGGTAAAGAGGATTTATTTTTCATCCTCTAATAAAAGTGATGTTTCACATCAGTACCATATAACATGTTTTACAGCATCAAACCTTTAAAAGGTTATGCAGTCCTTTTAAAAATTCCCCCTAAATTTTGTTTGTTAATAGGTTGAAAGATTGATGCAACAGGAAGAATAGATTTTTAATAATAAATCTCACTAATGTAAAACTTGATAAACTAGTCTACACTCACCAAACTAATCAAGCAATTTATCAGCTGCTCAATTTTAATCTGTTTAGAATATTTATTTTATAGTATCATTGCTGTTGTCGAGAACATACAAGCAATATCAAAGCTCTCTTAAATATCTTGATTTGTAGATTTCTTTGTTGTTTTTTTTAAACAAAAATTCCACTTAAAGAAGGGGTTTCAATGAGATGTGAAATGAGAAATGGAATGTTTGACTCTCCTAAAATGATTATATATTGTTCTTAAACTCACTTACTCTCCAAGGAAAGAAAAGGTGTCATTCAAATGTTCTGAATGCCTCATCCTTCAGAGTGACAGCACATCTTTTACTTTTCTATTCACTACCTATCATATTGTGACATTTTATGTATGAAAAATAGTTAAAGTAATATTTTTTTAATGTCATACTATTGTAACAAGCAGTTTATTTCATGCCCATGTTCCTCCAGGCTGTGGGCCTATTTAGTGAGGCTTGTTAGTGCAGGGCGATGGCTGGCATGTCCTCTGGAAAAGCACCCACAGGCCAATAAAAACAAAGAACACAAGTGGGCCATTCAGAAATACACAGCATTGTTTAAAAATAGCAACACCCATTTCTGCTGGAACTGAGAAGAGGGTGCTGCTGGTCTGCAGAGGCAGAGCGGGGTGAGGAATGCGATGTTGTCCTGCAAGTCAGGATACGTGGGCTCCTGCTTAGCTCGAGACACATGCTAAGTGATTCATCCACTTCAGGACTGTTTTCTTAACTGTAAAATTCAGAGTCTGGATCATTAAGTGACTTGATCACGTAACGTGTTTCTAAACCTCAGACATGCAGGCACTCCTAACGTGAGTTCTTACTTTATGCTCGCAAACCCTATACAGGTACTGCGGGTTGCCAAATGTTCACTGTTTCCCCTAAAATAAACTTCTAAAAAGGAAACTTTACACTACCACTTTGTAAATGAAAAACCTGACTTATGTGGCATTAATGGGTGGTAACTGTAAAATTTAAACGCCATAAAACAACAAAACAATTATTAAATTCCAGCTATCAGGCTGTTGGCTGCCTGAGCTCTGCTCTCTTTGAGAAAAACAAATGAGCAACCATATCTAGGAAGAGGTTCTAGTATCAAACTGAGAGTTTCTCCTTGACTTGTCAAGAAAACACTCGAAAGAGAATTCAAAAGGGCATAAGTTTCCTATGCGATCGATGTTATTTTATGCATCTGCATACCACCTAAAATTACCCCCAGTATCCACTAAAATCACCTTTCATAACAACCAAATGTCCTACACTCTGGATATGCTGCATCATACAATCACACCTATTACTTCTGATTCTAAATTTTATCTTGAATCCTCATACAGCCCGCCTAACCCACCTTCTCAAAACCGTTAATATTGTCATGAGAGACACTAAAATAATTTTGAGGGCAATGGAGTACTGTGGAAGAACGCAGGCTAGAAAGTCACATTAGTGTTCCAAGTTCAGCTTCATTAGATTTGACCTTGACACTGGAAGGTTAATTAACCTCTCTCAGCCTCAGATTGCTCCTTCACAATAAAGAGCTTGTGTCATTGTTAAGTGAGAAAATGCACGTAACGTGCTCAGCACAGCGCCTAAATGTGGTAGACATTTAATAAATGGTACGTTTCTAAAATAATTTAATTTCTTCAAGGACATTTTCAAAATTTTATCAAAATGAATTCGCTTCAAATAACAGTGGTTTGAAAGAAAAAATACAGTTGACTATTTTTCTTTTATAGTAAAGTTATACATAAAGTTATACATGTAGCTTCCAAACAAAGCTACAAACCCACAAACCACTGACTGGTAAGAGCAGCAAAAATATTTTGTCCTCAGTGATAAAATAAGAATACTTAGTTGTCAAAATGAAAAACAGCAACTCTTAGCTGCTACCATGCACAGTGTTCTCAGGTCCTTCCTTACCAAAAAAGGGTCAATACGGCAGAAAAGACCGAGTAAGAGTGTCTCAAATCAAACAAAAGTTTCAGCCAAGTTGGGCACATGCCTCTGAAATGAGCCACATTTAGGCCACAACTAATAACTCTATTACCTGCTAGATGTAATAAGCAGTGAGGAAAACAAAAAGCAGCCCAACACTAACCCTGCAGTAGCAGTTCTGGGTACCTAGTAAATGTCGTAGCGATGCTCTCTGAGATTCGTGCCAGTCTCATTAAATGTACTGTTTCTAGTCCATGCAAGTGTGCAGGATAGACATTGTTATTCCCAGCAAAGTATGAAGAATCCAAGTTCAGAGAGGTTACACCACTGGTAAACACCAGAGTTGCATTCAAACAGTACCTGATGCCAAACCCACTCCCCCTTCACTATTCCTTGTGTCTTTTTTTTTTTTCAGGACATGAAAGTATGCAAGAATCTTTCTCAATGCTTTGAAATGTTATAAACTGTTATCAGTCCCCTTTTTTGTCTCTTCTGTCTTCTAGTTTCTCCCAAATCCTCTGCATTTTGGTCAATCCAACTTCAGTCTTCATACCCCAACTCCAATTCACTCATTCCTTTAGTCTCTAAAACCTGGTCTTGTGCCCCAGCCCTTGGTAAGGCAGGAGAGAACTTTAAAAAGCCAAGGTAAGGCTTCCAATCTACCGGGGACTTAACCTAAAGGCTCACAGACAGTGAGCAATTCTCTTCCATGGTCAACCAATCTCAGTGAGCTCCAATTTACAGGGATGACTAAGACAGGCACAATGTGCAGAATTATACATAGTTTTGAAAGTCATATATATTTAACAGAATGCTTAATTGAGTCATATTTTCAAAAGGTATCTAGAAGCTTTTATCTTTTATTTAGGGAATGAATTTTAAGGCAGGGTTTTACATACAAATAAAACTGACTGAACTTAAATAGTTTTTACTTTAAATAAAAACAGCTTGATAAATTTCTCCTATTAACTGCAAGGTGTAGGTACATCAGCGAAAATATCCACTGAATAGACAATATCTAATTGATGTTTATAAGTCCTAACTTTGCACTTGAAAACCGGTATCCCTACCGTGCATTGCCTATACTTGTGGGGCTAAATTACTGAGGTCTGCGAACCATTCTGTTGTACATGAGGTCCTCAATAGCCCAAAATGCAAGCTCCACCCTTCTAAGTGCCGTACACCTGGCTAACGCTATTGATCCTCATGACAACCTATTATAAGCACCATGATCCTGATTATTACATGTAATGAAAGCAAGTCACAGAGGTGTGAAGTAACTCAAGATCACCCAGCTGGTAAAACAAAGATAAGACCTCAAATTTAAGTGCTCTGGCTCCTCGGCCCACATCCACTACATTTCACTGCCCACCATATATAAGCACATTCACAGGCAGAAAGAAAACATCACATAACTATAGACCCACAGTTTATTGAGCACCTACGACATGCCAGGCCCCTGTCACTGGAGATGAAAGAATTAAAAAAAGCCTGGTCCTGAGATGCAGGAGACTATTTTTTACAGCAGATTCACAGAAGGTTGAAAACAAAGAAATAACCAGATACAATATGATGTGTTCATGTTCAGGGGAATGAGTCATCCTACCTGTTAGGGGAACATGATGCAAAGGACAACTAACTTAAACAACAATGTCACCCTTAGAAGCACCAAACTTACTTATTAATAACTGTAATACACTTACCTGGAATAGGCACATTCAAAATACTATATGAACCTTTCCTTGATGATTTCTGGTCATCACAGGGAAGACCAAGCCACTGCAATTATGTAACACATGTTTTAGGAATGAGGGACTGTTTGCCCCACTTTTAAAACAAATTAAATAGTTACGTCCCTCTCCAAGGTCTTATTGCACAAGGTCATTGCCTACCTCTGGCAATCACACCCCCTCCTAACCTGACATGATGTATAGAGAGTTAATTAGTAACCAGACTCTTAATTCTAAATTTAAATTGTCAGGGAGGGTTCCTTCTCCAGAGTATAATGCTTGGATTTATGCCAGTCTACCTATTTTTTTTTTTTTGATATTCATTTAGCTACAATAAAAAAAAAATAAAGGAGCTAATTATAAAAACAAATTCTGCCAATTTCAAAATTTTACCCATGGCAAACCTGGGAAGAGAAAGATCAAATATCTTATCTCAGATAGCGACCCTGATGATAACAACAGCTAATCTTGCGTGAGTGGTACCTACTATGTGCTAGGTATATGCTAGGAGCTTTACTGGTGTTAATTATTTTATCCTCACAGTATTTTATGAAATAGGTCATTCTAATCTCCATTATATAAATAAGAAAAATGAGGCCTAAGATCACACAAAAAGTTGCAGAGCTCGAAGTTGAATTACATGCTTGGGGTAAAAGGAAAAACCCTCAGAAATCCTTGCAGCCAAGCAAGTAAAGTAAATGTGTGACTTGGCTCAGTCTTAAGATCACAGAGCGGCGGTTCTCAACTTTGGCTGCACATTGCAATCACCTGGGGAGACTGCCAGGTGGGTTCCGCCCCCACAGACTGTGACTTAATTGGTCTGGGAGCCGCCCAGGTGATCCCAAAGAGTAGCCAAAGCTAGAACCACTGTTTATAGACATAGAGTACTGCATGGCCCCAAAAGCAGAGTTTTTTGGTGGGTTTTTTTTTTTTTTTTAATTTTAAGTTAGTTAAACACTGAGCTGATCAAAGGTTGTTATTCCAGCCTCTGTTACCAGAGGTAACTACTTCTGCCCCACTCCTTAGTATAATTAAAGCAGAATATGGGAGGAAGATAGATAGATAGGCTGGCAGACATAGATATTAGTTTTTCATGGAAGGAGGGCTGCCTAGTCTTGAACTTTCCCCATGTCACCCCCACCATATATTTATGGAACTGTTCTATTTCAAAAGGCACTTGGAGTTAGACGTAACCTACTTTCAAAATAGTCTCTGGTATACAACCCTTTCTTAAACAGAAGATGACCTAAAGATGCTCATTTAACAAATGTATACCTTCAGATTACGGGGTCAAACGACTTAAGGTTTTTCAAGAGGTTTTTTTATTTTTATTTTTTACAGAAGCTACTCATAATTAACAATGATTTTAATCCAAGCCAGGTCAAGAGATCTCAAGTAACTAAACAAGTCTTAAGAAGGGAGAGTCTAATGTCCAAAAAAAAAATCTATGCAAGTGGTATATAGCGCCGCCAACCAAAACGTCATTTATCATTGGAAAAGGGAAGCAAAAGCTGCATACCATCAGAAAACCTTCATTAAATGGCCTGCAGATGTGAAATCCAACGTAAATGCTATAGAGTAGAAGTCAGTTGTGAATCCATTAGAAAAAGAAGAAACTGTAGCCTGCTCAGGAAATAATTCTTCATGCATAATCATACTGTAATTGTTGCAGCACCACAATTCAAGAGGAAATGGCAAAAGGGTAAATTAAGAAATGGACTGCAAGGCCACTCATTGAAACTAGCCGCAGTGTTTTTCCATCTCCTGCAGCAAAGCAAATGTTTTGTATTTTAATAGTCTGGTATTACCACTTACCACCCCTCTTCCTCACTACTACCACCAAAAGGCACATGAGAGGAGAAGATGCCGAGATTGATTTTCTAAATGGAATATTGCAAATACAGACCATGACCCAGAAATCAGGACCTCAGTTCTAGCGCTCGGAGTTGAAGCAAATGTGCTGCTTAGGTAAAACATTCTGTTGTTGCAACCTTATTTTTGTTTTTTTCAAAAAGCAGAGACAGGGAAGTGAAGTCTGAGAAAGCAGACAAAAGTGCTTAGGATTCATTTTCTCAACACAGTTATATTTTGTTGATTGAATAAATATATACATTGATCCCATCATGAGTGTCAGGCACTGTGCAGTGCTGGGATGTATTGGTGAATTTGACAGGACCTGCTCCCATGAGTCTCCTAAGCTAAGTGAACAAGGCACCAACCTTGTATAATCCACAATACACGCCCTTCCAGCCACATGTGTGAAAATCCAGTCCTGCCATTGTACTACCAGATGACAATTTTTCCCTTGGTCTAACTGCACTGAACTTCACAGGGAAGCTGCCAGTGGCTTCTAAGTAAATAAGTAAATAAATATCCACACTTCGCGTATCAACAGTAACTCACGGGTAAACTTCAACAAGTTTTCAAGAAAAATTTTTTTAACCTAAGACTGAATAAAAACCGGTTTTCTGTTTAAACCAACCCCAGTTTATATATTTTCACTGCCTGGGGCTAAACAGCTTCAGTAAGCTAAAAATACTTCCCTTACTGGGAAGAGCAAACAAGACCAAGAATCAGCTGTGTATCATTTTCTCTCATGTTAATTTTTTTTTTTACTACAAAACATTCAAAATATCTAAAACAGAAATGGAATCTGTTTCATATTTGTACAAATATACACTGACAGAAACATCCACCCAGCTTGTATCTTCCTAGTAGTATGAAATAAGCTATATTTGCATTATTAGCAAAGACTGTCAACATCTCACTACTCACAGTCCTTTTTTATTATTATTATTATTATTATTATTATTATTATTATTATTATTATTATTATTATTAGTTGGGGAGAGGGCTGCATAAATGTTGAAAACTAAGCACAAGTACAAAAAAAAGCTTTCAAAAATATGTATAGGATGACTCTGCTTTTAAGAAGACCACATGGCACTTACTTTGCAGTCATGCATCATTTATGTTCCTGAAATTTACATTAAATGCGATTCTAAAGTAGAAGGACAGTCTTTCTGCAGGTCTTGCTCATGTTGTGTTTGCTGTGTGTCTGGTCATGTTCCTCCTCTTGTACTTCTCAAGGCTAACACACACACACACACACAAACACACACACACTCCTAGCTCTCTGGGACAAACTAAAAGGTCCTCAGGAAGACAAATAACCCCCTCCCCAAATATAACTGCAGGACAGGAGTAGTAATGTGGACTTTTCCAACATATCCAACATCTCCAAAGTCACATTAATGAGTTAACAGAAATAAGAAACTAGCAGGTCTAGGCTGGATTCGACTGGGCCATTAGTTTGGGCTGCCTGGTCATGGCTTAATTTCCTTTGAAACAAAACAGCCCAGTTTGAGGAATCTCTGCCAGACTCCCCATTTCTTAGGCTACCGACAATGTCAACTGGAAAGCAAATACCTAGAAACCAGGAAACTATGCCACACCAGGATGGGCTGGCAGGAGCGGAGGGAGGGCTCCTGGTTTGACTGCCCGGATTGCAGCTGGACTTTTGCCAAGTGTTGGGGTAAAAGACTGTGTGCTCCCGCCCATCCAACGCCCAGTGGGACTGGGATGGTGCTGGCGATTTCAAATGTAACTGCCGGAGGAGGCCGGAGGATGGGGATGTGTCATCTCCTCTGACACTCCGGGATCCGGCGGCCTGACTGGGCTCGCCTCTGATGTCCCTGAAGGTCAGAGGTGGTACCCACAGTGTCAACGGCTCACCAAAGCCACTTTTCCAGCCCGGGAGGGAGGCGCGGGGCAAAGTTGGCCACTGGCCGCGCGAGTCCCGTTAACCGTACCTTGTAACTGGGCGGAAAGGGACTCCTGGTGCTGCTGGTACTTGAGCGCCACCGCCTCGGCTTTCCGCAGCTGCGTTTGCAGCTCGTAGTACAGCATCGCTCCATAGAGAAAGCCGAACACCACGGTCAGCAGCAGCAGCGTCTGGAAGATCCGCTTCTGCTTTCGGGAGCACATCCCGTTTCCCATAGTCCTGCCGGGACCCCGCGCCGCGGCCGTCCCCGCCGCCGCCGTCCTTTCGTCCCCGCGGCCCGAACGAGCGCCTCAGCAGCGGCCGCCGCAGGAGGTGGTCAGACGCTGCATGAGGAGGAGACGCGAGACACAAAAGCGGGACCGGAGGGGAAGTGGCGCCCGCTCAGCCCCCGCGCGCCGCGGGGCGCGCAGCCATCGACGCCGCCAGGACAGCCGCCGCCGCCGCCGCCGCCGCCAAACTTTTGCGACGCTGGTTCTGCGCGAGTGCCCGGGCCCGGGAGGGGGCCCTCCGCATACTTCTGAGCGGGCTGTCCCCGCGCCGGTCTCCAGACGCCGCCTTGTCCTTTTCCCTCTTCCCCACTTTTCGGCCCGGCTGCCTTCGGCGGCGCTCAGAGTCCTGCCCCGGCAGCTCCCCGCCCCCTCGCGGCGGCTCCCACTGCGCGACTTCGCTGCCACCAAAAGGAGGGGGTGCACGCCCAACAAAGGGAGCCAGGCTCCGGGCGGCGACTCCGCGCTCGGCCCGTGGGGGTGAGTAGAGGGATGGGGACCAGCTGCCCCGGCAGGGTTTGGGGGCCGGCGGGCCGGTGTCACTGATGGGGTTGCGGAGCCTTGGCCGCCGCCGCCTCCCACCCAACTTACGTGTCACCCACGGCCCCGCTATTCTGGCCAACGGGATTCCGGGAGGAAGTCCCACTCGGGCTCCCCGCTCATTGGGCCCGTCAGAGCCGCCGCTCCCTCCCTACGGGGAGGCAGTGCCGGGCTCGATTGGACGCCGGCTTTGTCCGTCCGACCTCAGGGCCGCGCCTTCCCTCCAGCGCGGGGGCCGGCGAGGGGCCCCGTGGGCGGCGCGGCCGCCCGGCGCGGGGGTGCACCCACGTGAAGTGCGAGCGGTGGCGAGAGGCGGCGGAGCCGGCGGCAGGGAGGTCGGAGTGTGCCCCGGACGAGTCCGGACTTGCGGCTGGGCGAGATACGGTGCGCACGTGCGTGTGTACTTGGGAGTGTGTGCGTTTGTGATGCAGCCCCTGGCACGCACATGAGGAGAGGACTAGTGTATGAAGTGGGAGAGAGTGAGTGGGAACAACTGTGTACACTCTACCGAGCACTCATTCTTCCTTTCCCTACCGGGTGGGCAGATGCGGCAGGCACACGCCTCGTCAGCACAATCTTCGTAGTGAGCCCGAGATGCCTCGCCTGCTGGGTCTCGCCGCATTCGGTGTACTCGCGCGGATGCGTGTATGCCCACAGATGGCAGCACACGAGCCGGGAGACTCAAGCACGCTAGACTTAGCGCCCAACTCTCCACGTGGGTTGTGGAAATCAGCTTGCCTTTGGCAGAGAGGAAAAAGAAAGATCTCGTATTTTCCCCCGACTGAAAAGAGAATAATTTAAAAACAAATCTTACAGTGAAATGAGTATGCATTTATTTTGTCATATGTATTTGTTTTACTGGTGGCAAAAATACATCAGTTACGTTGCTAAATTACACTTTAAAGGCCAACAAAAGTTCCCTGTATAAAAACAAGTAAAGCAAACATAACAACTACAAACCTCTTCAAAGAAAATCCATAATGCACTAGTTCTTTCTACGTACTTGAGGGGAAAAAAATTGAGATTATTTATAAATGATAATTTTGTTTCTGCTCGTGACCTAATTCTAAAAAAGTAAATCATTTCTCAAATGCCTCAGTAGTGTCATGGAATTTATCATATACTGCATAATTTTATGATATTCTAACCAGATTTTAGTCATCACTATCAATAATGGCCAGTGACTTCTCAAAATAAAGGTAGATCTGTTTAGCCCCAAATACCACAGAAAGGCAGACCCTGATGTAGAAATTTTTTAGGTGGACTCTGAAGTTAGAGGATACTAAAAGCCATAAAATAAATCGAATTTATCGCCTCACTAGCCTGTGACATTTATACTACCGTGAAAACTTAAGTGTGCCTGGCATGTGCTTTTCCCTAATAAATGATAATTTGTATTATATGGTTTTAAATGCTTTCATTTACAAATATACTCACTTACCACAGCCAGGTTAAGTATTAGGCTCATACACTGGTTAATAAAGAAAGCAAAGTTTATCAAGTTACTGGGATAGCTCTAGGACCTTCTAGAAAGACAGGAGCTCAACAGGATTATTATCCAGGACAGAATCCTGCTCTTTCCGTCTCTATCTGCTGTTGAAGCCAGAGTCTCATTCTTTTTAAAGTTATATTAACAAATTACATCTTATCCATAAGAATGAGAACCTAATTTAAAAAGAAAAAGATCTAAAGATTCCGTGTTTTGTTCTGTCATATATAGCCTTATTGAATTATTGAATCTACCACTTTTTAAATTTCACTTTTTCAGAAAGGTGTGACTCTTAGAAATTGAGACTGGATAATTCCTGCAACCTCGTCAGAATTCCTCATGACTAAAAATTCCTTACTGTTGTCTGTGTACAATTCGCAAAACAAACTCTTCCTCCAGAAAACACTACCAAAAACTGCTCTGGAAGGAATTAAGTTTTATAGCAAAAATCCTGGCTCCTACGTGAATAGATAACTATCCTAGCCACAAAAGAAAAAGAAATTGTATAGAAGACTGGAAAATTATTGCTCATGTATTACACAGTATGCAGCATTTGGTTGTTTTTCAGAATCTTGGAAAATTCCTCTGCTTCTGGCATACATGATTACTCATTTGAAACCTCTGATTCTTTCCCTACTGATTTCAGACTCCAAAGGTATTCTTTGCCTAAAGCTGCTGGCTGACGCTACAGAATATAATAAATGTAGGTGATAAAACACAACTCAATATTTTAGTCATAAAATTTGAAAGAGAACAAAAATTATTACCTGGACTTACCCATTATTTCAAATTCAAGAAGGGTATGTAGAAGTACATAAAATCGCTAATGGCAGTGTCTTTATAGTATTACTTTTCCAAGGTGAAGTATGCTGCTAGTTTCTTGAAAATACCAGTATAGAGCTTTTCAGAGGCCGACATTGCAGGAACTCTCCAAGGCCTATGAGCTGAATTTACGTAACATTTCCTTTGGGTAGAGCTTGTAATAGATGAGCTGTTGGTACTGGTCTTGCTAAATTTGTTGTTAGTTCTGTTTCACTTTTGTTTCTTTAGCATGTAAAAAAATAGTATTATATAATTATATTTTTATTGCCATATATTTAACAATATGTATAATTTAAAAATTTTACATCTTGAGAAATTTCACCAATTTAGTATTTTATTTCTCAGGCAGGAAGAAATTGGAGAGATTGAAGACCTAACATTTGAGAAGGGCTAAGGTAACACTTGGGAACCTTATGATTCTCTCCAGTTTTAGTAAATTTGTCATTTTAATAAAATTTATTAATTTTCAAAATAGGGGAAGGCAAGAAAAATATAGTTGAGCTAATTTATAAAAATAAATGAATTTAAATTAATAATGTTCAGGATCCTAGAGTAAATTTTTCATTTAAATCTCTTTACTTCCAATTGAATTCAGTATTTTTTTTAATTTGCAAGTGAAATCAACACTAAAAAAAAGGTGATGGACGTTAAATAATATTTTAAAAATATGTATCTAAGTGTGGTGATGGATGTTAATTAGACTTATTGTAGTGATCATTTCACAATAAAAAGATATCAAATCATTATGTAGTGCATCTGAAACTAATATAATGCTATGTGTCAATTATATCTCAATGAAAAATGAGTAAATAAAATTTTAAATGACATTTCAGTGTCAATAAACCAGTTTTAACCTTCTCATGTGAAAATTGCTGAAATCAACTATTTTTTTTCTCTGTAGGAAACATCACTATTTATCTTTCCCTTTTGGCTCTCACCTACTTAGCACACAGGCTTCCTGCATGCCACCTATACCTGACCTGTTGAGAGGTAAAGGAAGCTACATTCAAGGTATTCTGTCTTTTTGAGGATTCTGTGAGAGATGTTTCATAACTCTTTTTTATTAGATTTTACTAATGACCTAGTGGTCATTGTTAGCAGATCAACAAGCTAAGTCTGTGGCTAAGTGTATAACAAAGCAATCGAAACCCCCCTCAGTGTGTTAGTGGTGCCTTGCTTAGATCTGTCTCTAAGCCGCCATCTTGGTCACTTTGAACTATTTAAGGAGTTAGAGGAGAGTAAAGGGGAAAGTAGATGATTACGTGAAAACTAAAATGCTTTTCAATAAGAGAAACCACACCATCAACACCGCCAGTAAATACTCTGTGAACAGACTACTTTGATAATGGAGGAAATGATTTAGAAGGCCCTATTGCAGCAAGATGTGTAGCTAGGCTAAAGAAAGAGAAATTATCGTTTCAGACATCTTTAACCTTCTAAAGTGGGCCCACCCAGCATACCCTCAACTTCCAAGTTCTAAGGTGGCACAAGAAATTATTTTGAATTTGCTGCTTTATGTTTATTATAGCTAGCATATTAATTTTAGAAAATAGTTTAGTTGCACAGAATGTTAGAATGAATGGAAAAGGGACCATATGTGGGACTGAGAAGTAAAGAGAACTTCCCAAATCTTCTGTCACCTGGTTCAGGCACCTTTTCACTAGCTCACTGCCTTCAGTAATGCAGAGATTTCAGATAAGCAGGTGGGCCATGGAACGGATCAGTGGCCAATGAAACATCCATTTTTAATGTTCCCCTCTAAATGAACAGTTGGATTCTTTAGTATAAAGGAGGTGCTTGGTTTATCCATGACATTTTATATAGTTGGTATTATAATTTTAATAGGCTATATGATAGGTATTTATAATAATAGTAATTTCTTAATTGTCATGAGACATGGCTGGTCATACTTATGATGTATCCAGTGCTGAGCCCTGGGTCAGATATTCAACATTCAGTTTCAGAACTATTCCTAAAGGAAATCATAATCAGCTTCGTAAACATGCTTTATGCTTTAGTTTCCGGGAAAATTTTGAGTCAAAACAAAGGGAATGCCAGTGTTTTCACTTAGAAATAAAGTAGAACAAACTTTCAAATAAATATAAAGAAGAATCGAGTTACCTCAGGATAAAGTTCTGCTCAAATTAAGACTATGAAATAGAATCATTTGTCTTGGGTTGCTCTGCTCCTTCTAGTCTATTCTCTAGTTCAACTGTTCAACTCCTGGCATCCAGCATCCTCATAACTACCTTTGGCTTCCCAGAATCCTCGCCAATGACTGTGCCCTGTGCCAATGACATTCCCCACTTCCCACCCACATGTATACATTGGACTTTCCTGCTTGAAGACCAAGTATACTGACCTAAAATAATCCTTCCACAGTCTTGAGAGGGAGTTCAAGATGGCCTGAATTCACTTCTCGTGGACACACATATGGAACAATTCCTTCTGAAAAAGACCTGAAAAGCTAGTTGAACAGCTCCTCCACAACAAAGGAAGAAAGAGCCACATGCAGACAGGTAGGAGAGGCAGAGATACAATCTCACCAAAAACCCACCCTCTGCACGGTGACCCACAATCAGGAGTGAATGTCACAAATACGGAGCTTTTCCCTGAGGAGTAAAGGGTTCATGCACCACATCAGACACCCTAACCCCTGGGACCTGCACTGGAGAGAAGAGCCCCCAGAACTCCTGGCTTTGCAAAACCAATGGGGCTTACACCTGGGGGACCCATAGGGCTGTGCGGAACTGAGATTCTGCCCTTAGTGGGCTTGTGTGCAGATTCACTTTCCGCAGGACCCAGCATAAAAGGAGACTGAAAAGTGCCTAGCCTGTTTGTGATGAAGATTCATTGGCTAATCTCAAAGCATCTGCTGGAGGGCCAGGGGCCTACTGGGACTCTCCATGAGGACAGAGGCACTGGTGGGCACCATTTTTGCATTACTCTCCCTCTGCTTTGCTAGTACCTCAGGCTCATGCAGTCACAGACCTCCCCAGCTTCCCCACTGAAGCCTGAGGCATGCCCCATGCCTGTGCTCTTCCACTCCCTTACAAAAAGCAGTGGGTGCTCCCCAGCCCTGAGCTCTCTCCCAGCCTTGATAAGGCTGAGGCATGCCCTGACCCTGCACTCTCCTGCTGCCTCGCGAAAGCCGCAGGCAAACGTGATCCACACAGGAAACGTTCTGTGATTGCCTGGCTCTGGTCGCTGGGGCTTGCATTTCTGGCCCCACAGGACTAAAACAACTAGAGAGACAGTTCTTGGCTGGCTGCCACCCCCACTGCACAGACGTTAGACTGAAACACCCTCCCCCCCCCCGCCAGTCTGCCTGTAAAAAGGCCTATTTACTTATCCTAAAGCATCAGCCTCTGGGCAGACATGGGTTTACCACATATCTAGAGGCTTCAGAGGTGCTCTCGGGCATGTAATCTGGAGGAACCATCTTTGTGTTCTTCCTTGGCCTCACTACAGTTCACTGGTACTTCCCAGAGAGGAGCTTATACACTTGCATGAAGCCCCAGTTTTTGCACCTGTCACCCATGGGAGACTTCCAGATCAACTGGTCTAAAGACCAGCAGAGTTTATGAATGAAGTCCCATAGGACCATATATATCTGCTATACTTTAAAAAATGCTGCCTGAGGGGCTGGCTTCCAATCAGCCTGACTGAAGTTCCTCCCTTTGGAACACTGACAGGTCTTCGCACACCATCAACAAATGGAATCTATTAAGAATAAATCAGGCTGCTCAGACAATCAAAAAAATGTTTGAGAGATTGCCAAGAGGTAGGACAAGGTTGAACTATAAGGTTCATCACCTACACGAGGCCAGCCCTTAAGACTGGGAGAGGGAGTTGTTGCATCTGATGTGTAAAAATAAACACAGATAGTCAAGCAAAATGAGGAAACAGAGGAATATGTTCCAAATGAAAGAACAAGACAAAACTTCAGAAAAAAGACTGAAATGAAGATAAGTAACCTGCCAGATAAAGAGTTCGAAGTATTGGTCATAAAAATGCTCACCAAACTGGGAGGAAGAATGGATAAACACAGTGAAAACTTCAACAAACAGATAGAAAATGTAAGAAAGTGCCAAACAGAAGTCACAGAACTGAAGAATACAGTAAGTGAACTGAAAAATACACTGCAGGGTTTCAACAGCAGACTAGATGAAGCAAAGAACAGGACAGCAACCTGGAAGACAGAGCAGTGGGGCTCAGCCTAATTAAACTTCAGTTTTAAAAAATACAAAAAAAAAAAAAAAAGAAAAAAGAAAAGAATTCTTTCTCAAAATGCCCATTACTGTCTTTTCCTTTTCCTCAAGTAATTACTTAATCAAAGGAAAGCAAATTGAGTCTATTAATTAATAGAAGGATATTAAAGAATGAATTATTAACTTCTTATTCCTCCCAAGAATTTTGTGGGAAGATGTGTTAAATTAAAGGGCTGAACTCTAATGGCAGAATCCTAGACAGCCTGATGAGAGGAGGCGTGATAATTGTGGACGAAATAGTTTGACTTTTTACTATTTAGTTCCTGATTCTCCTGCCCAGTTGTAAAGGGGCTTGGGAACGTTTAAAGGGTGACTCAAGATGCCCAGTGCCTGGGTCCAAATCCCATTTAAGTCACAAACTATAAGGTCAAGAGTAAGTCAAGCACCATTAATTCTCTCATCTGTAAAGTGGAAGAGATAATCATATCTGTCCCACCTAGTTCAGAGGAATTTGCTTCAGAAAGAATAAGCCCACAGGATTCAAGAGGTTTGCAAACCTTCAGACTTCATTTAGGTAAAATTGAAAGCTGTAGAGGTACTCGTCATTGTCCACCTAAATTTGTTGGTACGTTTATGGGAAACTGCAGATTTGTTAAAAAAGTTAGCTTCAGCTGCCAGTTAAAAATGATAATTTTCCAATGATAATTATCCATGGAGCTTCTTTTCTTTAATTGTCAAGAAGGGGTAAAATTATGAATTCAAAACAAAGGACATTTCTTGTAGCACCCCTATTTCAGCCAGATTTCTAATTCTCAGCTTATGATATATGGACTTGCATTTTCATTACGCTTTAAATCTCAACAAGTTTTGAAGCAGTTACTGTGCACAAGGCACAATGCAGGGAGGGCAGCAGAAGGTGGGGATCTGATGATCAATGAACCATGGACCCCTCTGTGAAGAGCCTGCAGATGTGGTGCTTATTTGTTTAAAGGCTAAACTGAAGTTCTGGTTGGAAATTAAATTTCTCAAGGGGACTGCAGAGCAAGGAAAGAAGAGGCCTCATGATATAATCAGGCTATTTCTAAAGAAGGCCTTTTAGACAAGGCAGTTGGAACAGGTTAATCAGTAGAGTCACTTACAGCTGGGAAACATGAGTGATGCATAAACATCCTAAAACATAAATACCTACTTTCCTTTAATCCTCTCTTGATGTGGGGCCAAGGTCTTTGCTTTGTGTGTGGATCTGCTGTTGGTTGGAGCTCAGCTTCATCTTTTAAGCCTCAGAGCATCTTTCAGATTCCAGTTGCAGCTTCACTGAGTGGTGCAGGAACTTAAAGACACGTGCATGGTAAAGCCACTCAATGTAACATATGTCTAGAGCTGAAAAACTTTTTCCTTGGCCTTGTGTTTCACCTAATTTGACTACAATTTTTCTGTAAGCTACCAGCCATTATGGAGCTTTTCCAAACCACATATATTCATTTTCATAGAAACAACTTTTTTTCCACTCTCATATCTCATTAGTTTACATAATATTTGGTTAAATTACATAATAAAAATAGCAAGTGTGATTGCATAAACGGTTTTTAGAACAAACTATTTGCCTCTACTGAGCATCCAGCCCAGTCAGCGTGCTCAGGCCAGCTGGAGGTTAGTTGTTGTGCTGGGGGTCTTCAGCCCTGAAGGGTGGTGGGGGCGGAACTGATTTGCAGGGAGAGGGAGAGCCTCCCCTAATCCAGTGAGTTCGTTTCCTGGAGTTAAGGGCTCCTACTGTCGTCTCAAATGCTAGTGAGATAAAAGGAGGAACTGGTGATTCAACCAAAGGTATATGAGAGAAGGAACAGTGAAAGCAAAAGTCTTAGGAAGAGAGGGGGGGTGTAATAGAGTTACAGAGAGGACAAGTTAAGATAAAACCTAAACAAGGCCATAAAGTTAACCGACTGGGGTGGAAGCTTGCCATATGTTGGGGAGTAAATGAGTAGCAGACAAGTAAGGGAAAAGGAGTAGTAAGGGTGGGCTCCTCTTTCAATATGTTTGGCTGAGAAGGAAGATAGATTGGGGGGATTTCGAGGAAGAAACTAAGTTGAGGAAAAGTTTGGTTTTGGAGTCTGTTTTTGGATTAGCATACACTTAAACATTTTGAAAAGGAGCTAGTAGAAAAGAATGCTACTTACTACTTTTAAGTAATTAAATGAAGAGGGAAAAAGGCAGATATTTTTAATTGCTCTTGAAAATCTATTTATTCTCTTTAGGATAATGATGCTTTCTACTCATTCACAACTTTTAACGTTATTGAGCATATACCCTGATCTTAAGATTTGCTTTTCTCTAAGGATCGAGTGGATAGCACACTATACAAAAAGAGGGCCAAGTTCCCAGCACTAGGCTGCTAGTCCATGCATTTCCCCTCCCTCCTCTCCCCCACCATTGGCAGTTAAGTGCACACGCCCACTGAATAACTTCATTTGAGACTCTAGTATCCCTCTCAACATTTGCCTCTAACAATCACGTCTAGCACTGTGCCTGGTACCTAGTAAACACTGAATATATCTTTATTGAATGAGTGAGTAAACTTGGCACGCAAGATGGAGTCTATTTTTGGTATCCACCATATGTCAAAGTAAATAACAGAGGGGTTCACAAGAGAAATGTTAAAGAGAGGCACAGAAAAGAGAGAAAAAAGTTCTAGGAGAAAATGTTAAGTCAAATTCATTTGATTTTAAATGTGCTACAACTTTCTAGGCAGGGAAGCTTTAGAAGAAATCACAAAGGAAAACAAATGAAAACAACACTAACAATCTCATAACTAATAAAATTAGCAAGTCTTTAAAAAAAGTTTACATTGAGATTAGCTTAATGTGGTAAAAATATTTTTAAAAGATATGCTACAGGGATAACTATGAATTGCTACACATTTTCTGGAAAGCAGATTGACGATACAGATCAAGCACTGTAAAATATTCATGCCTTTTGATTTAGTAATTTCCTTTCCAGGAACCTATCCATGGAAAGTAATCTAGAACACAAGAAAACATTTTTGCATGCAAAGATAATCATTTCGAAGCTAGTTATAGAGAAAAACAGGAACAATCTAAATGCTGAACTATTGGGAAATAGTTAAATAAATTATGGTATAAATGGTATATTAAAATATTAATCAGCCATTAAAACTGGTTTTTCTACCTTAGAATCCTCAGAAAGGGTCCCTGGAAAAAGGAATTATGTGAAATAACCATTAGGAAGCATTTCTCTGAAAAATCAATATAGTAGCAGAAAGGATGGCAACAAGCAGTCCCATAGAAAGTAACTTTTGCTCAGTCTCTCAGAAGAGCTCTGGAGGAAGTATAGCTCATACCCCAGAGTTGTTCCCATCAGGAGCCTGGGAGCTGGCATATTTATATTTCTGCTCCATGGGGTTATTAATTAAGGGTGAGATGGAGGGGAGTAAATTCCCAGGAATTTCCCTGCCCTTTATGTGCAGACATCAAAGTGGCCTCCACAGCCTGAGTTACAGGTGCTGGCTGTGGGCATGAAAGCACACTGGAAGCCACTGTGCAGGACGTGGTAAAGGTCTCCAAGCAAATATGAATGGAGCACTGATGGATCTGCTTTACAGGTGTTTTCAAAGTATACTCCATGAGAAAAGGGAAGCCTCCTACACTGTTGGTGGGAAGGCAGGTTGGTGTAGCCACTATGGGAAACAGTATGGAAGTTCCCTAGAAAACCAAAAATAGAGCATTCATATAATCCAGCAATCCTGCTCCTGGGCATATATCCAGAAAAGATGAAAACTCTAATTCGAAGAGATGCACGCACCCCACTGTTCATAACAGCACTACTTGCAATGGCCAAGACATGGAAACAACCTAAGTGTCCGTCAACAGATGAACGGACAAAGAAGATGCGGTATATATATACAAAGGAATGTTACTCAGCCGTAAGAATTAAATAATGCCATTTGCAACTACGTGGATGGACCTAGGGATTATCATACTAAGTGAAGTATACATACAGGGAAAGACAAATCTTGTATCACTTAAATATGGAATCTAAAACACAATACAAATGAATCTATATACAAAACAAACAGACTCACAGATGTGGAAAACAAACATGTGGCTGGGGAAAAGGGAGGAATAAATTAGGAGTATGGCATTAACAGATACAAGCTACTATATGTAAAATAGACAAGCAATGAGGATTTACTGTATCTTGCAGGGAAGTATATTCAATATCTGATAATAACCTATAATGAAAAATGATCTGAAAAGTATATGTGTAACTGAATCACTTTGCTATACACCTGAAACTAACACAATATTGTAAATCAATTCTACTTTGATTAAACAACAACGATAGAAAAGAACATTCCATGATATGATGGAGGCTAAGTGAAAAAAAAAACTACTAAAAGTTAGTTTCAAAATACTTTATAAGGGGTCAGATTTATACTACAGCCTGAAATAACTAGAAACCTGTACAAAATATATGAAACAATGGTTTAGGTGTAAGACATCAGGCAGAAGTAATCCCACAGAGTGAGGAAACGGAAGAGGTGAACCTAATGATTGCTCTAACTACTGCCTGGAGAGAAGGCAGCAGGTCGGAGCAGGAGGAGTCAGGTGGCACGCGGTCATCTCCCTAACAGAGGAGACAAAACCGGGAGACTGCAGAGGTATTTTGCATTAGGGAAAGCTGGGTGAAGGGTACACAAGAACGATTTTTGCAACTTTTCTCTAAATCTAGAATT
Organism: Camelus bactrianus; assembly: GCF_048773025.1. Taxonomy (NCBI): domain Eukaryota; kingdom Metazoa; phylum Chordata; class Mammalia; order Artiodactyla; family Camelidae; genus Camelus; species Camelus bactrianus. The sequence continues at coordinate 83,912,899 of NC_133539.1, read as the reverse complement.
ACTTCAAAATAGAAAGGTTTAAAAATAAAGAAATAAAAAAAAAAAAGAGAGAAATACACCATGACAACACTAATCAAAAGGAAGACAGAGTGGCTATGTTGTCAAAGTAGATTTTAGAGAAAAGAATATTATCAAGAATAAACGTGGTCATTTCATGATGATAAAGGGGTCAGTTTATCAAGAGGACATCATAATCCCAAATGTTTATGCACCTAATAGCAGGTCTTCTAAATACACGAAGCAAAAACTAATAGAACAAGGAGAAATAGACAAATCTGCAATTCTAGTCAGAGCCTTCAACAGTCTTTTCTCAGTACTGGATACAATAAATAGCTAGAAAATCTGTAAGGATGTAAAAGACCCGAGGAATACTATCAACCTACATGACCTAATTGACGTTTATAGAACATTCCACCCAAACAACAACAGAATCATGTTTGTTTTTTTAAGTGCACAGGAACTATTTACCAAGATGGACCATGTTCTGAGATGTAAGCGTCTTACTAAATTTAGGCCATCCACGTAAACACCACTTCTGTTCAATGGTGGAGTGCTGCTGTGCATGCCTTTGTGGCCTGGTGGGTCAGATAACATGCTCAGGTCTCATGGTAACTTGGTCATCCATGGTTAAGCATTCAGTCTCTAAGGCCTAGTAACAGGCCAAAAGCTGTTCCTCAAAAGTAGAGTAGTTATTTTCAGAGGGTGATGGGGTTTTGCTCCAAAATCCTAAGGATCTGCACTGTGATCCACCTCTAGGGACTGCTGAAGGCTCCAATCAGCATCCCTCTCTGCCTCTGACGATTCGGGTACCATTGGATCTGCTGGGTCATGGGGCCCAAGGGGCAGCCTTGACCTGTTGCGGAGCCTTCTTGTTTGGGGTCCCAATCAAAACGAAGTTTTAGGGACACTCAGTTAATGGGCCAGAGTAACACCCTCAAATGAGGACTAAATTGCTCCCAAATTCATGGACTCACTTGGCATTGTGCCTCTTTTCTGTTTGTACGAGGGGCCAGATGCAACAACTTATCCTTCACCTTAGAAGGGTTATCTTTCCATGCCCTGCACAGCTGAACCTTTAGAAATTTCACTGAGGTAGAAGGCTTCTGCATTTTTCTCAGATTTATTTCCCACCCTCTGACATGCAAGTGTCTTACCAATAGATCTAGAGTAGTTGGTACTTTTTGCTCCAATCAGCATAATGTCATCAATGTAATGGACCAGTGAGATATGCTGTGGAAGGGAAAGTGATCAAGATCCCTATGAACTAAATTGTGACTTAGGGCTATAGAGTTGATGCACCCCTGAGGTAGGACAGTGAAGGTGGATTGCTGGCCTTGCCAGCTGAAAGCAAACTTCTTCTGGTGGTCTTTACTAACAGGTATCAAGAAAAAGCATTTGCCAGATCAACAGCTGCATAACAGGTAGCAGATGTGTTAATTTTCTCAAGCAGTGAAACCGTATCTGGTACAGTAGCTGCAATTAGAATCACTCCTTGGTTAAGCTTCCAGTAATCCACTGTCATTCTTTAAGATTCATCTGTCTTCTGCACAGACCAAATAAGCAAGTTGAATGGGGATGTTTTGGCTACTATTTTCCTAGTTAGAGGCAGTTCCAATGGCTTCCACTTGACCTTTCCCACCATAATAGCCCTCACTCCTGGACAAGGAGCCAATGTTGGGGTTCTGCCAGCTTCTGATTATATCTATTCCAATTATGCATTCCAGAACTGGGGAAATAACCACAGGATGGGTTCAAGGACCCACTGGACCCACTGTGAGAGGGATCTGAGCTAAAATTCTTAGACCACCTACCCTCTGTAAGCCCCTCCTCTGACTGGTGGACCACAGTGATGTTTCAGGTCTCCTGGAATTAGTGTCAGTTCAGAGCCAGTGTCTAGTAGTTTCCAAGAGGTCTAATTATTTCCTTTTCCCCAAAGTACAGTTACCCTGGTAAAAGGCTAAAGGTCCTTTTGGCAAAAGCTTGGAGAAAGACTAACAGTATAAATTTTTGGCAGTATACCAGGGTCCTTCCTTAAGGGGACCCAGCCTCGTCTGTATTCAGAGGGCTCTGAGTCTGAAAACTAATTCAAGTCTGGGAATTAGTTGAGAGGTTATGACTCTTTTATAATTCAGGTTAGACTTTTGTCCACTTTCCCTAGAATTTGCTGCTGCTACAGATCAAGTAAGATGTAGTAAGCTTCCTGTCTGCCTCACTTCTTGGAGCACTATGATCAACCAACCAGTGCCACAGGCCTGTGGAGTCAGGCTATTCAGACTGCTGCTTGACTCTGCCATCCATCATGGCAACCATGCCCATCTTGCTTTTGTTGGTTGAGTGCCACCACTTGGCCTTTGCCATCCCAGGATCTAATTACTCCCATCGCATTCAGGTTTCTCAAGTCAATGGCTGTAGTCCTCACTACAAGGTCTGGCCTATAGAGACCAGTGATTACAGAGCTCTTCAAGGATGCTGGGGCTTTGTGCACAAATTTATTTCTCAGAATGGTGAAAAGTATGTCTTCTGGACTCCCTGGTATGTCTCCTGGTATGTCACCTGGACTCTCAGTTGTGAGTGAGTAGGTCTTAAATGACAAATCCACTGATTTAACAAATCTACATTCCAAACTCCTTAAGTCTTTGAATCCTTTCCTCTACATTAAACCAAGGCGGGCCTGGCATTTCTAATTTGCTCACAGTGGGCTACCCTGTGGTCCATGTTTCATCCAATCAGCCAAGCAGACAGTTAGAACTCTAGCCAACTCCCCAAGCTGTAACATTAAATCCAGAGTCTCTGCTTAGTAAGCCCATATTGATAATTTCAGCCTGATCTATGTTTGTTTCTTCCACCACTATCCCACACCCTCAGTGTCCATTCCCATGCATGTCCCCTAGATTTCTGTCTGTGTAAATTTGAAAACTTACGTAGTTCTTTTGGAGTGCAGCCCCCTCCTCACAGTCAAACTTTGTACCTTTGAACCTTAGGAGCCTGCTGGGACCTGAGTCTAGTTAAGAGGTCTAGAAGCAAAGAGGGGTAGTGGAGACGGGTGCTGAAAAGAATCAGCTTTGTGTTGCACAGCAGCCCTGTACAGGAGAGCGTTAATTTCCTCAGGCAGTGCGGAGTTTATCTTCTCCGATGGAGGGGTGGGGACAAGTGGAGAGGCTGATACCCTGGGCGTAGGGAGGCTGCTTCCACTGAGAAAGAAGACTCATCAGAATTGAGGGGCTCAGATTCCCCAGCTTCCTCAGGGTCTTCCCACACACTCCTCATTACAATTAAAAGATTCCCTTTCCCAGTCAGTGCCCTCACTTTTAATAGTAGACACCCTGTGAAGCTGGGAGTTCAACTTGTAGTTCAGTCAATTGCAGGATGAAATTTAGTGTTTGATTTTCACCAGTCTCAGCCCTGCAGCTACAGGAGATAAAGATCACCTTCAGGACACACATATAAGTGTTTGGCTCATTTATGTGATGCTTGAACTGGGAATTAGTATCCCTGAACTCATCCTTTTCTTTTACCACTTTGTCCAGCCACGTTAGGGGAAACCAGCCAACCTCACTATATTCATTAGATTTCCCAAAATGTTTGACAGCATTGTATATGCAGCCACTAATCTCCTTGCTTCTTATAAGTGGTTGGTTGCTTTGAAGTATAATGAAGATATTCTGCATATCTGTATTGCCAGATCATGCCATAGGCCGTCAGTGCTCTTGTTACTACTAGAAATAGAGTCATTAGCATCTTTCAATTTAATCTGATTAGAGAGCCAATTAAAAAAAACAAAACAGAACCAGTTCAGAAAGCATCCTTAAAATTCTGTTCCTCTAGAACCACTCTTAGCACCAAAATCTGTATTAGCCAGTGTTCTCCAGAGAAACAAAACCAATAGAACATATACAAATATTTTTTTCTATAGAAAGAAAGGAATTTCTCATACAATTAAGGAGGCTGAGAAGTCCAGGATGTGCAGTCGGCCAGCTGGAGACCCAGGAGAGGAGACGGTCAAGTTCTAGTCTGCACCCAAAGGCCTGAGAACCAGGAGAGCAGGAGAGCAGGTTTATTGTATTCAGGCCTTCCAGGGATTGGATGAGGCCCACCACACTGGGGAGGGAAATCTGCTGTATTCAGTCTATGAATTTAAATGCTAATCTCATCCATAAACATCCTCACAAACACAGCCAGAAATAATGTTTAATCAAATGTCTGTGCCTGCTGTTGTCCAATTGTGTTGACGCATAAAATTAATCATCACATGGAGGATGATCAAGAAAGGAATCAAAGACAATTCTATGTTTTCTACTTTAGATCCTTGCCTGAACAATGGGTCCATACTTGCTGAAGAGAATATGGAAAGATGAACAGACTTGAGGTACCGGTAAGAAATTCAGTGCTGAACATGTGGAGCATCTATGGCACATCCAGTTGTAAATATATGGCTTTGCATTTGGATTGGAGGTAAAATGTCGACAGCTACTAGTATATAAGCTTTAGAACGAGTGGATGAAATTTGCCAGAGGAAATCTGGATTGAAAGAAAGAGTCCAGGGTGAAGAATGGAACCCTGGAAAATTACAAACATGAAAGGACAGGAGAAAGCCAAGGGCTCAAAGGCAAAATAACAGAATGAGGCCAGGAACCCAAGGCAGGGGCTTCAAAAGTAAAGGAAAGGAAGGGCACCATCCACTGCTGAGGTCCAGTCTGGTAGATACTGAAGGGGGTCCAACAGAAATAGCAAATAGGAGGTCTGTGCTGTCTGCAGGTAGAAAAACCTGCAGACGTGGGATGGATTGAAAAGTGACCCTGCAAAGGACATAGAGACATGAAACATACACTTACCCTGTCAGCAGCTTCGATTGATGGGAAGTGAAGAGATGACCCAGGATGCAAACAGGTTAAAGATTTTTTTCCCCAAAATGCTGAAGGAAGATCAGGGGCGGGAAGAGGATCGATAGGGAGCAAGCTCCCTGGAGAAGAATGGGCTCCAGAGAAAAAATAGGCCCAGAGCATATGAAAAGTTTGGTTTTAGACATGCTGGTATTACTGCCCATTCTTCAATATTAAATTGCATTCTATCATAGGTGATAAATAAACATTTCTATGTTTTAGATGTTACCTTTGTATATGTGCTGAGGAAATTGCTTAATTTCATGATTTCAAAAAGTATCTAGGTCCAAATGGAATAATATATTTGAAATTACTGTGTAAACTCTGAAGAACTATATAACTGCCAGGAGTAAAGTCACTGGGAGCAGTTTGAGAGAAATGTAATTTCTGTCCTTTATTCTCTACCTAAGTAATAATAATTTGTCCCAGGGCACATGTTTCTTTTGTAAGAGGTTCACAAAATCGTAGTTTCTTGCCTTTCTTTTTTTCTCTCTCTCTCTCTTTTCCAAATACCTTCCAAATATCTCCTCTGCTTCCTATCTTATAGACCAGTGTTTTTCTGCCCTGCTCTAATGATCTTTTCAGAGTTCTCTATTTTGCTCATTTCTGCCCCGTGAATCTATCCTAAGCCTAAATTTAATTTTTCTCATACACTGATTGAAACTTCACTATTCTAGTCAAAATCTTGCAATGGCTTCTCCAACTTCTCCTCTGCATTAAATACAGAATAAAGTCCACATTTCTTAGCCTGGGATTCAAGGCACTCCCTAATCTGGTCTCCACTTTTCTCTGCAGCCTTCTCGCTAACTTCTGTCTAGTACCTACTTATATTCCACTCCCATCAAGTTGATATGTTTTGCTTCTTGAAGTCATCTAGATGGACCATATCTTTTTATACAGCTTGTGCCTTTCACAACTTTCAGAGGCACTGTTCACACTGCGTTGTGGCTGGTGCCCCCTGGCTTTGTACAGCATACAACCTGCAGAAGTGGTAGCGGCGGCCCCTGTTTCACAGCAAAAATACTGCTCCAACTTCTGAACTTCAGTTACATCATGATCTGGATTTCCAGATCCAGCTGAATTTCCCTCTCTATTCTTCTTCAAACCTACATATAGAGAAATTGTAACTAGATCAAATTCAAACTCATAAGCCCAGTATTCAAAATCTTCTTAAGCTAACTTCTCTGTGAGCATCTCACTTTATCCTCAGCATGAATGCTCTATTATGAGTGAGCTGTTGTCTATAATCATTTCTCTAGATTGAGTGCCCACCATCGAGCAATTTCGTTCTCTTTCCTTTCACCCTCACTCCTTCCCACCCTCTTCCAACAATTCAAAAACAATCCATCCTTCATTAAGTTAGACAGTTTCACCATCTCCATAAATCTTCCGGTGCTTATTCTGCCCCATAATCATCCTTTCTTTCCTGACTTAGTATTGAGGTTATAATCTGTGCTGCAATATTTAACACTTGGTTAATATCACATCTTATGCTCATTTGTCATGCATCTAATTTTGTCAGCGATCAGTCAGACCATGATTTTTCAGTGGTTGAAACTTTGGCTTTTATGACATTTGTATCTCTTGAGCATAATACACAGTCTTATAGTATATACTTGTTGATTTGATATTTTCACTAAAATTTTAAAAAGATAAAACTCTTATATCAGTCTGTAGGGTTCTTAAAAAGTTAATTTGTAATTTGTAGTGTAATTTGCAGAGTTTTGGGGGGTTTTTTGGTCTGTTTTTTGTTTTTTACTGTCCAGAAGCTTCTTTAGTCTTTGAGTTCCATTAGGAAACTATGCGTTTATTCTATATTTGGTGTGACTTGATGAAACTCAAGCGAGCCAGTGATTGTCTTCCCTGGAGTATGTGACTCAAGGCCACTGGTGTCTTTCTTGACCACCCGGTGGAAAATATCTCCTTAAAAAATGAAGACAAAGAAATGTGGAAAGAGCAGAGAGATAAAGGGGAACTGTAAGGACCTTCTGTGAATGCCTGGATCCTTTTATACTTGAGGTCAGCTGCATCCCTGGATTGGCCATTTATATGAGTCAATAAATGCCCCCTTTTAGGAACTCAGGCACTTTGAATTGGGTTTCTGTTGTATTGCAACTGACTCATACATATGTAATACCATTCTACTATCTTGCATTTTGTATATGCAAGCACTGTGTTAGGTTTTGTTAGTGATATCCACTTGGGCAACTAACTCATTCTGTCCTTTAGTCACTTTACAATCTAGTAAGAGAAAAAAGGTATACAGATAATAATACATCACAATACAATGATAGGTGCCACATTAGAAACACAAAGGACTACAGAAGTCAGATAAAGGACTCATCTCTTTTGTTTAAAGGGATCACAGAGGCTTCATGGAGAAGGCAACATTAGAAATGGTCCAAGGATAGTGCAGGGCTTTCTCAAGGAATGATAAAATATCTAATAATACGGGAGTATAGGTTTTGAATAGTGAGGATTAGAAACTAAATTGGAAAGACAAATTGAGGCCAAAGAGTGGATAAACTTAAGAATGCTAAAATATGGGCTTCATTAGAAAAAAGGGAGCCATGCCAGGATTTTGAAAGGGATCAAAGGATTGTGAAATACACCTACTATTAACAAAAAGAACATTGAAGCTAGTCTATAATGCGGGAGCTTGGGAAGGGAAGTGTAGGAATTATACTTGAATTATAATTTTTGTAAATCTCTTTCTTTTCATAATGTTTTCTTAAATATCTCTATTAACATCTGTCAACAAAACATTTCTAGCAAAGTGTATTCAAGTATGTGAAGGGATTTGAATCGGTATCTTACAGGTATGTTAATCATTTACACTATCTGTATTCTTCAGAGATTAACCCTTTGCCCAAATCATAGAAAAATCATTACTATGACTGAGTTTGAATTATTTTTTGACATTTTTACAACATGTTTAAACCTTTAATTATCCATTCAATTCAAGGCTGACGATGATTACATTTACTTGAACTAGCCATAGGCTTGAAAGTAGAGTGCATTCTTTGGGTTGTGTTATGCAAGGTATTTTTAGAGAATAGATAATCTTATTCTTTTGTCCTTTGTTCGGCTATACTTGGCACTCAGAAGCCGTGCTTTTGCATTGCATGCACACGCTTAGAGAGGAGCTTAGAAAAGTTCTCTTTCACCAAATTGTGGGCAGAAAATGACATACTGTGTAGCACAAGCCAAGTAAAGAAGCGAACTTCTCACAGAATCACGAGACGGCCCCATCTGTAATTCTGGGTGTAGCTATGGTCTCATGCCAAGTCTTTGCTCTAGGGGAGCTAAATCGGACTCTTTCCCAGAACTTCCGAGAATAGTTGTATCCGTTGAAGGTCCTGATGCCAAGTGTCTGATGACCACTGGCCCAGACTCACAGGAGTCCTTTCTACCTGGCAGCTGCCTAGCTCGCCACAGGTTGCTTAGGAGAGGCCATACTGCTCTTTGACAAAGCAGTGTCTTAATCTGAAAGACCAGGACCCACTCTGATAATCTTGAGATTAGTAGCAAATTATGTTGTGGTTACTATTGGTAGAGTCACAAAAACTTCTTAAGCATTTTAGAAAGATTTCCACTTGAAATGTGTTGAAATAGAAAATTTTGTGTGGAAAGGTAGTTGTCTGATATCTGAGAAAAGATAGCTGGGCTGGTTTTCTCTCCTTGGTGACCGACCCAGTACAAATCACCAGGTAGGCATTTCTGTGTTGAATTTGTATTGCAAGCTGAAAAGCTAAACCAGGTTCATGTTTGACCATCTTCAGGGAGCAACTATATCTGATTTGAGTTCAGGAGATAACCGATCTTACACGCTTCTGATTCTGATCTGCCGTTGTGACTGGCCAGACAGAGAAGGGCTAGATCACCTAGGAATAAAGTGGGGCACTGAGAAAAAGCAGTAGAAGGTGTGAAATTTTAGAGACAAGGGCCTGAGAGAGGCGGCTGTTTCTTACCGTGGCCCTTGAGGGAATAGTAGCTTTACCGTTGTGAGCATGCCTAGGGGGCTTCTGCCTTTTGTTTATTTCTTCTGGCTCCTATGCACTCACCTGTGTTAATATTAATAAATTACTCTTTGCTTAAACACTTCATGTAAGGGCCGATTTTCCCCACAGCCTGGAACAGCGCCACCACTACCACAAGATGAAACAAGCATGAAAGAGTGACAAGTGCGCTGGTGAAGCAACACTCTCCTTTATTTTCTTTACGCTTCAGATAATAATGACTCTAGGGGAGGAAGAGAAACTCCAGAACGACTTTGTTCTCTTCAAAGCCTGAGCCTCAGGAGGAAACATAAGACAAGACACCTTTCAGGCTGAGGGGCCACAGAACACACGAGCCCTGTGCCTTTATTTTATTATATTGATGATACTGAGTTCAAAAATTACTTCATAAAAAACAGCTATGGATAGTGGATAGAAAAAAACCCTCAGTGGTGGCACTTAAATCAAAACTTTAGTTTGTTCATAGGCATTTTCAGTTGCATTGCCTCTTGAAGCGTGCAGAATTTTAATGCATGAGAGGGGAAAACAAGTAAATGAAAAACCTCTGGATTTTCATCATAAAATCAAATAAATAAAGGGAATGTCTTCATAACTGTTAGACATACACGGATGAGTAAAGAGTTGCTGAGATTTCCTATTAGTTGACGTGCTGGTTTCCAGTAAAGAAACCAACGTGTACCCTTGGACTGTTGGTCAGAGCACCATGGAATGAAACCGAGTGGCCAGTGATGTAGTTTTAGACGAGCACCTGGACCAAGGAAGGGAAGAAAGGAGAGGGAGGGGGAGGGTTTTCTCCAGGAGCATAATCTTTCCAGGTCGGGCCCCTCTTTTCCAGGCTCACCCACAGCCAGGCTCCCATCCTAACCACGGGCTCCTCGGGTTTTGGCTTGCCCACCTCCAACCAACTGCACACTTAAATAAGCAATTTCACCTCTTCTCCCCTTGATTACATACCAAGAACTGAGTGTTATGTTCTGAATATATCCCCCCGAGTTTATATATTGCAGCCCTAACCCATGTCATGACTGTGTTTGGACATAGGGCCTGCGACAAGGTTAAATATGGTCATAAGGGTGACGCCCTATGAAAGGAAGGAATCTTTCTAGTGGCTGGCTGGTTCCAAAAGAAATCAATTGATCACCCCTGACATGTTTATTGTGGTGATTTTTTTTTTGTACCTTCGTCGTGTAGGTACCAGTGACTTCAACTTTCAAATATTCAGATGCGTGACTTCAGAGATGTTTGATACAAGGCAACCGATTCTCTTCTATTCTAGCACACATTTGGCCAGTGTAACACCAGTAGCCCTTTACCTTCCTGTTATTGATGCGCTGATATTTCCTGTAGGTACCAAGTCATGTGTCAACACGAACGTCCATTTTATCTCCTTTTGGAAGTAAAAAGGAACAATTATCCAGCATCTCAGCTAATTATAATATGTGATAGGCGGGCTTTGGCTTAACTCTGTGAAGAGCATGACCAGGTCTGTTTTTTTGAATTTCTGATTAATAAATTCACAAATCCCTCATATGCTTCTAGCCCCTCTTAGGATCTCTAACAGTTTCTCCTGCCAGTCTTCTGAAACCTCACCAATACATTTTTTTTTTTAGCTAATATTTACCAGTTTGACCATAAGAAACAGGGACACCCATTCTCTTTAATCCATCTGATCCTGTTTATAGTAATATCTTTGTTTATATTTTGAGGTCCATGTTATAAAGCACATTCACATACTTCTCATTGAATCATCACGACCACCTCCAAGGGTAGCTTATATGGTCAGGTCATGCCCTCCCTTAGCACCTGCTTTACCTTTGCAGGATTTTCTAATTGCCTGTTTAATTTTTTTTAATTTTAGTAAAGTACAGTCAGTTACAATGTGTCAGTTTCTGGTGTACAGCACAATGTTCCAGGCATGCATATACATACATATATTCGTTTTCATATTCTTTTTCATTAAAGGTTATTACAAGATACTGAACACAGTTCCCTGTGCTATACAGAAGAAACTTTTTTAAAATCTATTTTTATATATAGTCAGCCTGTTTAATATTGATCTATGTGCCTTGCGCAGTACTTGGCATACAGTTGGTGTTCAAAGGAATGGATGACTTGATGAATGAATGAACATTTCTGTCCCTATTTCACCCCTGAGAAAACTTGAGACTCAGAACATCTGAGTCTCTTGCCTAAATTCAGAGTTAATAAATAGGCTGAGTCAGGGCTCATACTCTTCTGGACTTCAAGCCCTTCCTTTTTCCAACCCAGCTGCTAGACTGCAGAGAAAGCACCGAGACAAATTTCTCAAACAAATAGAATTGGTAGAAGCCAAATAGGAAGCGTGATTGTGTTTTAGTTTCCTAGGGCTGAGGAAATGAAATACCACAAACTAGGTGGCTTAAAACAATCAAAATGTGTTCTCTCTCACCGTTCTGGAGGTCATGAGTCCACATCAGGGTGTCAGCAGGGTTGGTTCTTTCTTGGGGGCTCAGAGGGAGAATCTGCAGTCTGGCTGTCTTCTGGATTCTGGTGGTTGTCAGCAATCCTAGGCATTCCCTGGCTTGCGGCAGTACCCACCCCCCCACCCAGTCTCTGCCTCTGTCTTTCCATGGCTTTCTACTCTATGAGTCTGTGTATCCTTTGTTCTTCATAAGGGCAAAGGTGGTTGGATTTAGAGCCCACTCTAATCCAGTATGACCTCATCTTAACTCATACCTTAATTACATCTCCAAAGACCCTGTTTCCAAGTTGGATCATATATACAGGTACCAGGGTTTAGGACTTCAGCATACCTTCTGGGGGAACACAGTTCAAACCACAACGGAAGATTTTTTTTAAGGGACTACTGTGTGAATAATTTAAACATAGTTGAATTATTTCCACAGTAACACTTGCCATAGGACTAAGGTTGTAACTTTATTAAATCACTCAGTACACCATTTCCTCAAGTGTGTTTTATAACACTTGTCTGCAGGATATTAAGAGGTACTGCTTCGAGGGAAAAGGGGTTTTATTATTAAACAGTTTTAAGAAACAGTAGGTCAAAGAAAGTTAAATAGCCTTCTTGCTACGGGACTCCTCGGAGCCATTAATATGCCAGTGTGCATCACAAAGATGGAGTATGTTTCCCAAACTGATACAATGACAGATCATTTTTTTAACTTGAGTGCTGTCCCAAGGAACACCATTTATGAAACCCTACTTTCACAGTTAACATTATGTTGCAGCTATCTGTTTACAAATTTGTCTCAGTAGATTGTAAGCTTCTGAAAGGCAGAATCCAGATTTCACTAATTTTTGAATCCTCAGAGCACGCTTAGCATCTGGCAGCGACGGAGCCCTGTGGTTGTACAGGATGCAAACAAATGATGCTTCCTGGACTCATGCAACCCAACCACACTGGACATGTATATTATAAGTTGAGATTTTTTTCAGCCATGTCACAAATCTGCCCTCTCTTCCTTGACCGTAAAGAGGTTACCTTTTCTCAGATAGTAAGAAATTTGAGAGGGGGCAGTCCAGAACCATGCACAGCTGCTCAGAATAAATCATTGAGGACACAGATCATCTTGTTTGCAACTTCTGTAATAGGAGGGTTTCATCTCTGTTGCAGAATGGCTGCTTCACAGCCAGCCATCACTTCTGGGCTCCAGGCAGGAAAGGGAAAGTCCATTCTTTCTTATTCTCTTCCTTCCTTCTTTCCTTCTTGCTCTTGCTCTCTCTCCCTCCTTCCCCACTTTCTCCCTCCACCACCCCCTCTTACACCCCCCTCCTTTTAACATTTAAGAAAATAATAGCTTTCCTAGAAACCACACCAAGAATTTCAGCCTATATTTTGTTGTCCAGAAGTAGGTCACACAGTCCCCCCAATGCAAGGGAGTCTAAGAAGGTGTTCTTTTAGGCTCATTGTCAAGCCAAAAAATGGGATCCCATTGGCAAAGAAGAATGAGAGAAAGGCTTTTGAGTATCAGAGTCTTAAATCCTGTGCAATAGGTTTTTTTGTCACTATTGTTATTGTTAACTGTAGTAGAGTTGTGGCTATTTCTGACCTATTTATAGAAAAAAAGTTTTTCTTTAATTTAAATATTTTTCTATTTTTAAATTCCATAAATAAGACATTTGTTTCAGTAATTACTTAAGCTGTTAGGTTATATAACCAACTAGTAATAAACTATCTTGATGAGGGAAAAAATGTGTTGGAGAGTGTCCCAGGAATTCTGGACCCAGAATAGTAGGCTAATTGAGTGCTTATGCAATCATTGGATAAACTCACAATACAACTGAACAAGGAATTAAATATATAACCCCAAAATATCCCATTGATTCACTGCATTGGGAAACCAGTATTAACTTACTGCATCCTATTGATCCAACATGATAAACAGATCATTTTAATGGGGACTTTGATTCCATCATGGTTCAGTTTCCAACATATGTAGGAATTTTATATCAGCCAGAAAACAGCTAGCAGTCCTTGGGCCATGCTGGTCTGATGTTTGCTTTACCAAGTTGGTGCTGTTTCCCTCTGAGAGACAGCTATCCTCAATTAAAATCCTGCACTGTTGGCTAAGTAACAGGCCAGCAACCAAGATTTAAATTGTGGAGAAAAAATTCCGAAGTGTTGTCTGAATAATAGGAAGGAGGAACTCAAAAATAGAAACTGCTTTCTTCTGTGATCACCCTTGCAGCCGTTAGAGATTTTCCCATTGATTCTGGGAGTGTAGGACACGCAGATTAAAATAAAGTAACTGTAGCAGCATTGGCGTGACTTTTTCTGTCAATTTAATTAATTGGAAGTTTGTGAAACTTAGGACTTTGATATAGCTGCTTTATTTGTCTTTCATTCTATTCTTAGGCTTTCTGTTCCTATTTAGAAGGTAGTTCTTTTTTTTTCCCATTCTTTTTTTAATTGAGCTGGTTTACAATGTTTTGTCAATTTCTGGTTACAGCCTAATGTTTCAGTCATACATGTACGTACATATGTTCATTTTCATATTCTTTTCCATTATAGGTTACTGAATGGAATATTGAATAAAGTTCCCTGGGCTATACAGTAGAAACTTGTTGTTTATCTATTTTATATATAGTAGTTGATATCTGCAAATCTCGAACTCCTATCAAGACAATTAATCGAGGAACCGCTCATGATTAAACATGATGCGATAGCACCTGTGGCTTCTGAGACGTGAATGCAGTGAGACTGACCTCACTCTCCCTCAGATGTCGGCTCAGGAAATCCTATTTCTAGGGAGAGAATGAGGGTGCTTTTGGCTTTGTCACATCTCCCAAGAATTATGGGATTGGAAAGAGTATAACACCCTCCCCAAACTGGTTAAGATCAGACCCAGAAGCTTTGTCCAATCTCAGCCCCTAACTCTGGGCCAGATTCCCTGATAGACACATGGTACATTTTCACTGTGTTTCACTTCCTTCAGATTCTACAGGAAGCCCTGTGGATTGTGCTGGGGACACGCCAGGGCTTAGGCTCCTAGACAGCTTCTCGGGGCCCTTTCTTCATGTCTATGCCTGAGGGCCTTTGCACAGGCTGTTCTTTTTGCCTAGAACATTCTTCTCTCCCCTACTTCCTTTTGTCTACATTCCCTTCAGGTTTCATTTTAAATTTCCTCTGCATACTAGGTGAGTTTTTCCCAGTTATGAGCTCCTGAATACACTTCTAGCTTACTTATCATATTTATAATTGTTAATAATTTCTAAATTATTTGACTAGTACCTTATATTCTTCCTTGGGTGCAACTAAATAGGAGGAGGTCTGAGAGGATACAGGAGAGGAATGGAGAGCTGTGCAGCTACCCCAGCATTGGGCTTCATTTTCTGTTTTAACTCTTATAACGATGCATTATAATAACCTCTGTACATGGTGCTGGCTTCTGTCAGACTGCCAGTGTCCCAGTCCTGAATACTTGTTCTCCTGCTCCAGCCCTCCTGGCATTGGCTACTCCAATACCCCAGGGGCTGACAATTTAGACTCTAGTCATCTATTCATGAAAAGTAGTTAACTTTTCAAGCCATCACGTGCCAAATGCCAAACAAATCAGCCAGTGTGACAGATCGGTACTGTCCATTCTGGTGGCCTCTAGCCACGTGCTGCTGTCAAGCATCTGAAATGTGGCTATTCTGCCTTGAGATGTGCTGTAACTATGAAATACACCCTGGATTTTGAAGACTTCAAATGAAAAAAAAAGAATGTAAAACATCTCATTAATAATTCTAATATTAATTTCATGTTTAAATAATATTTTGGTTATATTCAATAAAATAAGATCTAAAACCCATTTCATCTATCTCTTTTTATGGTTTTTTTCCCCCTTAACAAAGGCACTGGGATCGAACCCAGGACCTTGTGTATGCCAAGCACTAGAGCTACACTCTTTTTTCTTTTATAATACGGCTACTGAAGTTTTAAAATTTGATATGTGGCTCACACTGGTGGCATACACTATATTTCTATTTGACAACTGCTGTAGAATTTCAGAGAAGTATTCTCTCTGGGTAATGCTCAGTAATTCTGATGAGCTCAAAGTGAGGAAAATGCGATCAATGGAAAGAGTTGGGGAAGGCTAGATCCAAAGTCATAAGTGCTTGAGCCTTCATAGGAGACATTGCATCACCTATATGTCCAGGAGTGAGGGCTCTCATCCAGAAGTAGCTTTCTGTAAAGTTTTTGAGTAAACACAGCAAACCCTAGAGTACGTAGGAAAGGAAGAATGTGAAAGACTTGTGGCATGGCTTAATGTTCCAGAATAAAGAAGAATGTTTATCTTGAGTGGCTACAAGTAGCAGTCAAGGTGAGAGGCTTGAAGAGAGGTGACTGAAGCGTTGAAAGACAGAGGAATGACAAAGAGTAGCAAGACTAGAGAAGTTGAATTGCAAGGGCAAATGCTGCAAGGACCACAAGTTGGTCAGAGTGACTCTACTTATGTGGGTCAGAGAAAGTGGCTTAGGACTAAGTGTCTTGTAGCTTCCCTTCTATTTGGCATTAGATGTGTGGCGTGGACCAGACCTTAAAGCTCAAAGGTTGCATGGAAGATGTGACAGTAGTGGACTGTGTATGGCCTTCAATGCTAGACTACATGCATTTGATATAACACGAGGGAATTTGAAGGGTTTGGCTAGGAGAATGTCAAGTGATGTAAAGAACCTTTCACAAAGACTCATCTGGAGGTAACATGAATGGATCTATCAAGGAGGGGCTGGAGGGTGGGAGACAAACTAAAGATTTCAAAGTTTTATGTAATAGTCAAGCAGGGCAATTGGGGTAGGAGAGAGGAGGACTATGAGGTCAATTACAGAGAAGGTTACAAAGGGTAGGGAGAGGATATGTGTTGGAAACAGAATTAAAGAACCAAAGAAGGTTCCAAGGTCTTGCACCTGATTTATTAGAAGAACACAGAAACATGGAAGTCAGGAGATTTTTTAAATGGAAAAGCATTATTAAACAAGTCGATTTTGAGGTACTTGCAGGACATTCAAGTGGAGATACGCCGTGGACAGTTGGAAATACAGCCCAGGGTGAAGAGCAGGAGCTGAACATTTGGAAAGCATCTACACAGAAAAATACAGTGCGAATGGGTGGGTCACAGTGAAAGAGAAGTAGCAGAGGGCCTGAAGGAAGAGCTATAATTATGGAGGCAGAGAGTGAGAGAGGCCAAGAAGGGACTCAAAAAAGGGATTGGCAGATGCACATGCTATATATAAAACAGAGAGACAACAGGGCCCTACTGCATAATGCAGGGAACTATATTCAGTACCTTGTAGTAACCTATAATGAAAAATAATCTATATATAAATATATGTGTGTGTGTTGTGTGTATAACTGAATCACAGTGCTGTACACCAGAGACTAACACAACATTGTAAATCGACTATACTTCAATTAAAAAAAAAAAAAGATGGCCAAGACAAGGTAGTGTCACAGAAAGCAGAGGCTGGAGCTGGTCAGACTTGAAGGACAATCAGCCCTGAGATGGCCGCTGACGTGTGCCCATCATTGTGGGGAGTTCAGTTTCAACTGAGTGCAGGGGGCATATCTGGCAGAAAATTTTAATGGTAGCCTGCAGACATCTCTAATTCTCTTTCTCAAATTATTGTAAATACATCCATGAATTTATCCAATTCCTTCATAGACCGACTTAATTATTTCTTCCCACAAAGATCTGAGGGAACTCCCTCTCCATGACTTGAATATATACCATCTTTGCAGGACATTCGAAGACAATATGCATTAAAGGAAATAAGTTTGACAACCAAATGAGATCAGGATCGGAGCTCTGGAGACTAGGTTCTCGTCTCAGATTTGTCATTAATTAGCTCTGTGATCTTGGGTAAGCTGCTTAATTTCTCTGGGCCTAAATCTCCTCATTTATAACAGGGTGAGTTTGAGCTATGTGCTGTATTTAGCATTTTCTAGATTTGTCTTTAATTTGTCTCTTCATAGATTAGTTTTTGATTATAAAATTTTAAAGGCAAACATTCTCTGTTAGAAGAATTTTTAAATTGGGCATGTTTCTCAATATTATCAGAGCTTTCTCAATAAACCACTAGCTAACTATGTGTATTACACTCCTTATCTCTGTTCTTCATGTGAGGTGGAGAAGCAGCTTATTTTGATAATCATTTTAGTGCCCAGAAGGGGTGACACATTAGAATAAAGAAATAGCATAAAGTCTAGAAAAATAAATTTAAATGCTACACAGTTTACAAAGCATGTCATAAGGAAATTCTTCATATTGGTTGTAGCAGTACCTGAAAATACTGAAGATACAGAGTTAAAACTAGAGGGCTGAAATGTTGTAACAGGATGTGGAAGAGAAGCAAGACATGATATTAATGGAAGTTTACTATTTTTAGCACTTGCTTGGGGCACAGTCATGTCTCTCAACAATATAAAGAAGTTGGTAAAATATTATTAACTTCTCAATCTAATACTATGTGAATGAATTGCCTATTCAAAAATGAAACTAAGAACAAGGAAAAAAATGGTAAAATTAGTATGGTTTATTTTTAACTTTTGATTAACCGATACATCTTTTCCAGTTGGTTATGTAAACACTGTTCTTAGAAGATTTTTTTGAAATTATAAATCTACTTTTTAAAATACATATTTTGAAGATTGGCTTCAAGAAATCAAAATAAAAATTAGTAGCTTATATGACAGTGGGGATGATGGAACCATAGCTCATCCACATTTGTGTGAGTCGTGAAGACCTTGCTGAGCGCACAATTATATAACTACTTCCCAGGTGACTGGCTTCATGAAGTTCTTCCAAGATTCTGTGGCAATTCTGGGTTTCTGTCATCATTGTTCCACAGTTAAGAAGGTGTGGTTTTTCAAGAGTTTTTCCCTTTGATCCATTTGATGTGCAGAACGTTCTTAATATTCTCCACCCTCAAAACAGCTTCCCACCCAATTATTTTTTTATTACAAAAAAAGTAACATTTGAGAAATCTCTCCATGATTGAAATGTTAAAACTATGTCTGTGTTCAGTATGAACATGATGGCTGTGCATGTTCCAGTCAATATTTCTGTTTTAAAACTTGGTGGATGCTTAATGCATTCAGTGGATGCTACTGACTGCATTAATGTAGTCCATTTACAGAATTGCTGCACATTATAGTAAATGTATCAATATTAGTTAACAGATAAATCCTCCAAATGAGAAAGTTGAGGTCCCCTTTGTAACATTGCAAAAGAACATTTCTCTCAAGAGTCATAATGACTTCAAATAATTTTAAAAGTATATCTGTTTTTTGTTTCCAGTTTATATAGAAAAATTGGTTGATTCCTTATAACTTGTAAGTTGAATGGGAAGTTTCCTCTACTTAGGTTGAGAATTGATTTCTGAGAAAACATTAAATCTGTTAGATTTGCTTTTGTGTATTTGAAACATGGCTCTTAATGTTACATGGGATTTTAGTAAGGAATAGAGTTGTCATGCCAAATCCCACTTCTGTAATGACAACATGCAGGGGCACGAAGTCATATGCAGTTATATTTGATTAGCTCTAGAGTGTGGAGGTTCATGACCACAAATAGTTATTTCTTAATACTATAAACGGAAATACAGAGTGGGCATACCTTCTAAAATACTACATGTTACAGTAAAGTATGGTTTATTAGTCACTCTGTGAATCTGGCATTTCTTTTAATAATGGCATTTGTGTTTTGGCAGTAACAAGTTAAATTTTATTAAATGATGTTTATTATTGTGACCCTGAAAATATATAAGATTTTAAAATACCCCTGACTTATCAAAGAAAGATTAAATTATATTTTCCAAGTCGCTTCAGTATTCAGAAAATTTTAATTCTTTGAAAATATTTACTCTATGTATAATATAGACAATAATCCTCTATTTATTAGAATATCTAATTCCTAGACTATGTTGAAAAAAAAAACCCTTGGAATTGCAGTCATTTTCCATTTTAAGTACTTCTTTAGAGCATGTTGAAATTCCTGACATACTAATTGTTACAAAATGTGACTAACTTATTTTCCTTTTATTCATATATTCTGTGGAAAACATAAAGTAAAGAGATTTGAATAGTTTTCTATTCAAAACCCAAAATGGTGAAACACTGTCAAGTTATTTGATTTCGTTAAGAGTATCATTATTAGGAACCTTCTTTCTCCTACCACAGGAGTTTATAATTGAGTAAGAAATAATTGGACTTTTCTACGTGTGAAAAATAGACTCTCTAAAAATCTTGACTAGGGCCGAGGGTATTTTTTTTTTTCTATATAGTTAAAAGCAAGAGGAACATGTAAGGTCCAGCATTAACAGTAAGTAATGTGATCAGTGAATGTATATAAATCAGAATATGAGAAGGATCTTGTCCCATAATGAGAGAGAGATTAAACCAATAGACCAGGTGCTCTATTCTGTTTTGCTTAGAAATTAGTAAGTAAATAGGTTCAACTGTAGGTTAACTAAACTCTGGGTGTTAAATCAACCACTTTCAAGCCCCTGAATTCATTTTTCCCACGGGGTTAACCTCCTTCACTTAACCCGGGCTCAGAGGCCCAATGGAATTTACACTAATTGAAACAGCGCTGGCAACCTACCCCCTCAAAAAATAAAAAAATTAAAAATAAATAAAACCAGCCTGTTTCAATACAGGAAGAAGTCAGGCGCAGACTTCAAGTTACCAGTGAGTTACCATTTGCACCGCCCAGCAGGGCAGACCTTCTCCAAATATACCTTAAAACAAAAGAAGGGACGTCGCATACCATATTGCACCCGGCTGGAATCCAGGGGAGATGCCAGCCAAGCTGACAGGACTGGTAACAAGCCTGACTAACTTGTTTGGGTCCCAGGATTTACTCTTTCAGTGAAAAAAAAAAAACTATTAAAAGGTGGAATTTATCTGTGGCACAATTTCAGCTGTCTTATGTGTTCCTTCCTACTTTTATTTTGTCCTGGTTTGTGATGTATTATATGACCCTAGAGTTGAGAAAGCTCAGATCTGGAGATCCTTTCAAAGTTTGTTTCAGGAGATGAGAGTACCTAGAGTCATAGCCATTCACTAGTAGTAGGTTCAGATCCCAGATCTGCCAAGTGTACGTGTGGCAAGTGTAACCGTCCCATTCCATGTTTCTCATCTGTAAAGTGAGATTCGTAACACCTTCCCTGCAGAATGCTACTGGATGTTTAAAACCCAAATGTACTTGAAGCACTTGGCACATAGTAGGGACTCAATAATGGTTGTTGTGAATCTCTTTTTTCCTTTTCTTTCTTCTTCTTAAGGTAGCACAAGGCTACTAATAATGTCAGATTTTCTGCTTTGGTGCTGTTTAATTTCATCTCTTTGATTCTTTTTTTCCTCATTCTCTGAAACTGAGCCCTTTGCTTGCTATTAAATTATATTTTAGTATCAGGAAATGAGCTTTCATTTTATTATTAAAAGAAAAGTGTTTTTGTGTGTGTGTGTGCTGATACTTATGCTGTACTGAGCATCAATTCATATATTCTGGCCAGAGTTTCTTTTTATCATGGATCTTAATTCCTGCATTTTACCTTTTCTGAAATGGTAAAATGTTGCAATGTTTTCAGTGTTGCAATGGGGCTGTGGTGAGGTAATATGGTAGAGAATGATGGTACTGGAAATTGACAAGTTAAGTTTTCTTCTCTCTTCTGATCTTTTCTTAATGTGTGGATTTATTTGCTTTCTTAACTGAATTTAAGGGAAAATATTTTCTCTCTAATGTTTCTAAGAAGAAAAAAATCAGGATTTTAGATCTCAAAGGGATTAAAATTTAAGTACAATGCATTTCAATCTCTTCCTTTTATAAATGTTGAAAATGAGTTACATGGTGGTTAAATATGTATTTAATAATAAATAAATTCTTAAGAATTCAACAAATATTTATTGAGTCTGTCACCTGCCAGACTCTGCAAAGTGGGATGGCAATGCAAAGACACATAAAGCACGCTCTCTGGGAGCCCAATGGAGGAGACAGACAAGTGCACAGAATTTATAGGTGCCATGATACAGCCAAAAATATACTGTGTATGATAGAGCACAGAGGGAAAAAAGAGACTGGGATGGGAATCAGGAAAGACATTATCACAGACATAGTATTGAAGCTGAAAGATCAATAGTATTGACCAAAGGTACTGGAATTTGAGCCTTTTTATTTGCAGCTGGGTCAATGAATGTCATCAGTCAGGGACACAAATTATTCAGAGAAAGGCGATATTCAGAGGAGTGGGTCTCAAAGTTGACTTCGCATGGAATCACCTGGAGAACTTTTAGAGTGCCTATTTGGCGTCCACCTCCAGAGTTTTGTTTTTAATCTTAAATAGTTTTACTGGAACAACAATTGCACTATAAGCACCAAAGCAAGAGCTGATTTGGTTCATCTGAGAGGAGATCTGGACGTTAGTATTTCTGTTTGTTTGTTTGTGTTCTGCCAGTGGTTCCAGTGTCCACACAAGGCTATTACAGCTCTTCTGTGCCTGGTTTTCCTCTTTACTGTTTGTATCTTCTGACCACTTCATCTGGTCCCTGACCCAGCTTTCTGCCCTGGACTTCAGACCCAGTCTTGTGAGGAATCACAGCTTGTACTTCTTGGATCCTAAACTAAATCTGGCAGTAAAGGCCCTATTCATGTAATCCCCGTGAGTATGGAGTGCTCTGTCCGTAAATCCCTGCATTTTGGGGCCAGAGCCAGCTTACAGTTAGAGAAGTTAGCATTAGAGCTGCTTGAGAGAAAAGCCTCTCGATCTCTAGCTAGTCTATAGCCCTACCGAAGGATAAGAGGTCATCATTTTCTCCCTCAAAGTAAATAAAATGTCAAAGGATTTTCTTTTACAGATTTTTAAATTGAGGTAGCATTGGTTTAAACATTATGTAAGTTTCATGTGTACAGCATTATTTTTATTTTAATTTTGGGGAGGTAATTAGGTTCATTTATTTATTTTTAAAGGAGGTACTCAGGATTGAACCCAGGACCTCCTGCATGCTAAACATGTGCTCTACCACTGAGCTGTACCCTCCTCCAACATTATGTTTAGACTTCTGTATGCACTACATTGTGCTTACCACCAAAAGCTTTGTTTCCATCTGTCACAATATAGTAGATCCCTTTACCCATTTCACCCTCCCCTACCATGCTCCTTCCCCTCTGGTAACCACTGTCTGTTCTCCATATCTATGTGTTTGCTTTTTGTTTTGTTTTGCTGCTTCATTTAGTTATTTTTATATTCCACGAATGAATGAAATCATTCTGTATTTGTCTTTCTCCATCTGACTTACTTCATTTAACATAATACCCTCAAGGTCCAACCATGTTGCTGCAAATGGCAAGATTTTATCTTTTTTAATGGCTGAGTAGCATTCCATTGTGTGTGTATACACCAACACACACACACACACACACACACACACACACACACACACATCTTCTTTATCCATTTGACCACTGATAGGCACTTTGGTTGTTTCCATATCTTGGCCATTGTAAACAGTGCTGCAATGAACATAGAGATGCATACATCTTTTCAAACTAGTGTTTTCATATTCTTTGAAATAAATACCCCAAAGTGGACTAACTGGATCGTATGGTAGTTGTATTCTTAATTTTTTGAGAAATCTCCACACTATTTTCCATAGGGGCTGGACCAATTTGCATTCCCACCAACAGTGTATGAGGGCTCCTTTTAGATTACTCTTTCAATCTCCTTACTAATTATTGAACTATTCAGATTTTCTGTTTCTTCAGGAGTCAGTCTTCAGAGGTTGGTTGATTGTAAGAATTCATCCATTTCTTCTAGGTTGTCCAGTTGGTTGGCGTATAGCTGTTCATAGTATTTCTCTTATACCCTTTTGTATTCCTGTGGAATCTTTTGTAATTTTTCCTCTTCCACTCTGATTTTGTTTGCCTAAGCTTTGCCTCTTTTTTTACTTAGTGAGTCTAGCTAAAGCTTTGACAATTTTTTTTTTCAGAGAACCAGCTTTGAGTTTCATTGATGTTTTCTATTGTCTTTTTAGACTCTATTTCATTTATTTCCATTTGATTTTTATTATTTCCTTTCTTCTTCTGGCACTGAGCTTCACTTGTTCTTTTTCTGGTTCCTCTAGTTGTAAGGTTAGATTATTTATGTGAGATTTTTCTTTTTTTTTTGAGTTTGGCCTGTTGCTATAAACTTCCCTTTTAGTACAACTTTTGCTGCATCCCATAGATTTTGGTATATTGTGTTTTCATTTTTATTTGTCTTCAGGTATTTTTTCTTTATTTCTCTTTTGATTTCTTCATTGACCCAGTAACTGTTCAGTAGCATGTTGTTTAGTCTCCACGTATTTTCCAGCTTTCTTCTTGCAGTTGATTTCTAGTTTCACACCATTGCGATCAGAAACAATGCTTGATATGATTTCAATCTCATTTAATTTCAGACTTGTTTTGTGTCCCAACATATGGTTTATTCTTGAGAAAGTTCCATGAGAGGTATGCGTATTTTGCTGCATTTGGGTGGGATGTTCTGTATAAATCTATTAAGGCCATCTGTTATAATGTTTCACATAAGGCTACTGTTTTCTTGTTGACTTTCTGTCTGGATGATCTATCCATTGATGTAGGTGAGGAGTTAAAGTCCTCTGTTATTACTGTGTTGCTGTCAATTTCTCCGTTTATCTGTTAATAATTGCTTTATATATTTTTGGTGCTCTCATGTTAGGTATATATGTATTAATAAATTTAATGTTTTCTTGGTGGATTGTCCCCTCTGCCATTGTATAATGTCCACATTTGTCTCTTGTTACCTGTTTTGGCTTGACATTTATTTTGTCTGGTGTGAGTATGACTATACGTGTTCTTTTGGCTGCCATTTGCTTGGAGTATTGTCCTCACATCTTAGGCTATGTTTGTGTTTAAAGCTGAGATGCCTCTCCTGGAGCCAACATATATTGGGTCTCGTGTTTAATCCATCCAGTCACTCTGTGTCTTTTGATGGTGAATTCAATCCATTTACATGTAGGGTGATTATTGATAAATGAGGACTTAGTGTCATTTTATCTTTTGTTTTCTGGTTGTTCTACATGTCCGTTGTCTCTTTTTCCTTGTGTTTCTGCCATTTTAGTTTGGTGGTTTTCTATGATCTTTGTCTCACTTTACTCTTTTTATATTTTGTTCCTCTGCTCTAGATTCATGTTTTGTGGTTACTGTAAGGTTTGTATAAAACATCTCATAGATAAAATAGTCCTTTTTCTGCAGATAACGTCTTATTGTCATTTGGCAAATAGGCTCTATCTTTTAACTTTCCCCCTTTTCAGCTTTTGTTGTCTCAAATGATCCCTTTTTATATTGCAAGCTCATTACCAAATTAAAGTAGCTATGTTATTTTTACTGTCTCTCTCCTTTTAACTTTTATGCTATCATTATGTGTTTAATGATCTTTTCTGATATAGAGTTACAATTTCCTGATTCTATCTATTTATTACCTTACTCATAGTTTTGTGTACTTTTTGCCTTTTCATTTCAGGCAGAAGAGCTCCTTTCAACCTTTCTTGTAAGGCAGGTCTAGTGGTGATGAGCTCCCTCAGCTTTTGTTTGTCTGAGAAAGGCTTTATTTCTCCTTTATATCTGAAGGACAACTTTGCTGGAATAGAGTATTCTTGGCTGATAGTTTTTATCTTTTAATATTTGAATATGTCATTCCACTCTTTTCTGGCATGTAGACTTTCTGCTGAGAAATATGCTAATAGCCTAATGCAGGTTCCTTTTGTAGCTTAGTGCCTTTTCCCCCCTGGCTGGAAAGTCTGTATCGATGACTTTTGACAGCTTAAATAGAATATGTCTTGGAGAAGGTATTTTTGCATTCAGAAAATTAGGTGGTCTCTTAGCTTCATGGACTTGTCTATGTAGTTCATCCCCCAGGTTTGGGAAGTTGGTAACTGTTATTTCTTTAAATAAACTCTGCTCCTTTCCCCTTCTCTTCCCCTTCTGGGATTCCTGTTATCTTTAAGCTGCCTTTCCTAATGGAGTCAGATAGTTCTCATAGAATTTCATTTTTAAAAAATCTTAGTTCTCTCTCCTCTTCTATGTGAGTCATTTCTGTATTTCTATCTTCAAGCTCACTAATTCTCTTCCATATGATTGCTCTATTTCCAGTGCTTTCTGATGCATTCTTCATCTCATTTATTGGGTTCGTCAGTTCCAGAAATTCTGCTTATTTTTTAAGAATTCACTCTGGTAAAATGTTCTTTCTGTTAATTAATGTTATTCCTGAGCTCACTGAATTGCCTTTGTTAGTTTTCCTGTAGTTCACTGAGTTTCTTCATGACAGCTATTTTGAATTTTCTTTCAGTTACATCACAATGTTACCTGACTCTAAGTTTGATTTTTGGAGAATTGTCATTTTCCTTTTGTGATACCATGTTACCATGGTTTTTTCACAGTGCTTGGTGACTTGTCCCTCTGCTGGCGCATTTGGAGCAGCAAACACCTTTTTTATTTAGGTAAAGCTTTTTAAACTTTGATTCTAACAACGCAACAAATTGGTAATTAAAGACCTTTCATTTGTTTTTCAATGGGTGGCATAAAGCACAAGTTTTTGGTTTCTCTTAGCTGAGCTGCCTCTAGCTATATTAGAGAATTGGCATTTTCCACCTTCCATTTTCTCTGCCAGAAGTGTCGCTGGTGCCCTCATCCTCACTGCCTGTGCCTCTGGTGTCACTGGTGCCTTGCTGCTGCCAGTGTCATTGCTGTTGCTGCTGTCCCTGGCATTGCCACTGGGGGAACTGGGATGGTAGGTGCCTCTGCTACATCCAGGGTCACCTAGGTCATGGGCACTGGAGCCATGATGAGGGGAGGAGGAGGTGGGAGGAAGAGTCGGAGTCACAGGTATCTCCACCACGGCTGGAGTTGTTGGGCTCAGGGGTGCTCCTGGAGGTGGCGAGGTGACCAGAGTCGTGAGTGCTCCTGCAGCTGGAGGGCCGGGTCATGGGCTCTCCTGCTTCCACTGCCCAGCTCCCTGTGCTCACAGGTTTGGATGCATCCAGGAGGCTGGAGTAGTGTGTGCATCCTTCCCAGCTGCTACTAGGTTCTCTGAGGCTGCAGGCTCAGCCACTGTGGTCAGGGGGCTGCGACCATGGGCACTGTCTCCACTGGCCCCCTGGTTCTCCCTCCTGCGTGCATTCCAGTCCACCTGCCTGCACATAGGCAGATGTGTGGATCTCTCTGGTATCCTGGTGTGCTGGGCAGAGGGACCTCTGTTGAGTTCTGCATCTTCTACTGATTGTAGATTGAAGGGGAGAAACAAAAGTTTTTCATGCCACATGGCGCTGACAGACATCAGTTTCTTTATAGTTTTGATGGCCTGATTTCCAAGCTTCCTGTAATACCTGGATTCAGTGAGAGAGGAGTCGAAAATCTTTGTAGATGAGGCAAAAGTTGAACACATTTTACTGAGACACTACGAACCAAGTACAAAGCAGAGATTGCCTGTTTCCCAAAGCATTGCCCACATCAGAATTACCTGGGGAAGCTAAATACAATTTAGTTCCTGGCTCCTTCTCTAATCCTATTGAATAAGAATCTCTAGAGACAGACCCCAGAAGGTTAACGTCTTAACAGTCACCAGATGTAATTCTGATGGGCATCAGTTGGGAGAATGACTGAACAAGGGTGTTATTTTATCTGAAATAATTTTTGTAATCTGGAA
The DNA here is from genome assembly GCF_048773025.1 of Camelus bactrianus. NCBI lineage: Eukaryota > Metazoa > Chordata > Mammalia > Artiodactyla > Camelidae > Camelus > Camelus bactrianus. Next base: position 83,885,820 of record NC_133539.1, on the reverse strand, counting down.
CATCTGTTTTTCATTATGCTTCACTGATTCTTATTTCAATTTATTATATCTGAAGGAAAATGTGTCATATGCAGTCAATAGAACACTATAAATAACAGTAAAACAGGAAGTGCATTTCAAATATTTGAGCAGGCAAATATGTTGCTTATTTTTGTACCAGGATAATATAAAAATGCAGGGTGTAGTGAGGTCACTGAAGAGCTAAGGAAGGATCGTCTTTTTAATGTCTGCAGCATGGATTTGTTGATGTGATTTCATGTTAAAGCAGTGATCTTTGTTGACCAAGAGCACCCAACAGAATTGGCAACAAGGAGAGAAAGTCGCAAGGTGCCCAGGAATCGTTAATGTTAAAGGGCTCCGAAGACACTGCTCATGAGTGATGCTGGTGAGAAGTTCTGCCTTAAATGCTCAGATTTGCAAAGGCTGTGCTGCCCCGCGTGCTCGTCAGGTTGGGGAGCAGCTGGTGAAATCAGACAGCTTGATGGAGTCAGGTGAACTAGGGGGAAGGTCTCCTGCTACCACTGCTGTTTCTCTGGCTTAGTGTCTCCTTTTCTCTCATGCATCCGTTCACCACTACTCTTCATTTTTGCTGCCTAAATTTGGACTCTGTTCTACCTACTCTGAATTACTGCCAAACCTCCTAACTGATCTCCCAGCCTTCCTTTTTTTTTTTTTTCTTTTCCTTCTACCTGCTGCTACAGACCCCTTTCTAAAATTAGATCTGTTTTAGTTTGAGCTTAAAATCTTACAATGAATGGTTTCTCATTGCCTACAGAGTCAAGTCCAAAGTCCTCCTGGTGCCAGTGAAGACACCCTGGCTCCTGCCAGCCGTTCCCCTCCTTGACTTGAGTCACTCACCCTCTTATATGCACTTTGCAGCTGTGTTTCACCACATCGATTATAGTTCAGTGAGCCATTTGTGAACTTTCATCCCTGTTTCTTCCTCATAAACAAGAGCTAAGCAGTGCAACAAATCAAACCTCCTGAAAGTACACATTCTGGCCAAGGCTTTTAAAGGAAAAAATGTAATATTTTTCCTCCCAACATCAGCTCATATGCTCCCAAACTACACGACTGCTAGTGGGAGAGAGAACACATCATCTTGATCCCAAGGACTTTCACCTTAGTCTATGGAATCCCTCCTGGGAAGTCCCTCTGATCGTTATATGAGCTGATGGCATCTTATGACAGTCCTTTTGACAATAGGAGCTTTTCCTGGACTCAGATCCCTTCCCCATTATCCAGCATGTCCTCTGCCCCACATATCAGCTGGAGGGAAGCTGAAGCACCTGGGACAAAGGGAGAGGGCAGTCACACGGAGTGAGTCATAGATAAGGAACCTGGAAGAAAGGAATCTTGCAGCAGTCATTACTCCAGTCTTCTGATTCTGCCTAGATTGGGAGTCTAAGGTACTTAGAATATTCCACTAGAAGACATGGCGACTTTAATATTCTCTCTCCTGTTTGCTCAAGACATACCTGGTTTAAATATTAATGAGACACAAAGCTAATAATTCTGCTCAATTCCTTTTCTCCTTTTCTTCAAAAAAAATCCCCAGCCGTCTGCAGATGCCTAGATGCTTGCTTTCCAACAGGATTCTTAGATGCTTAAGGGCAAATATTCTTTCTGCCTCTCAAATAAAAATTGTTTTATTAGGTTGCTTGACTTAAAAAATTATATGGTAAGCTTTAGGGGTTTTGTGTGTTTGTAAGACAGAGATAGGCCAAGAGCAGAATGTGATTTGAAAGCAATTGTGAAACAGTGCCATTAAGGACAGCCTGTCCTTCTGTCCATCCTTCCTTCCTTCCTTCTCTTTCCTCTCTCCCTCCTTCCCTCCCTTTTCTTTCTTTCCTTCTTTCAGTCTCTCTTTACTCTCTTCTTTCTTTCCTTGCACTGTACCTTTTCCTTTCCTCTCTCTCATTTTTTCCTTTTCTCTCTTCTTTTTTTTTCTTTTTGCTTCCATCCATTTATCAAACAATACAATAGGTCAGGCACCATGCTAAAGATAGAGATTAGAGATAAAAATATGAAAAAAAAAATCCGCGACTGCCTTTAGGGAGCATACAGTCTAATGTTGGGAGAAACATACAGGTATGCGGTCAACAGCGGTGTTTGGGCTTAAGCTGATGGTCTTTTTTAAAGGAAAGAAGGCTTTGCCCTCCCCTATCCATTGATATATTCATTCTTCCACGGCACTATGATACTCTCGTGGTCCTGAGCACTGTAGCTCCCTGTTCTATAGCAGGAGGACTGAGTGCTGATAAACAGGCTGGAAGCAAGAGCAGGTGAGAATGGCCTTAGGGTTCATGATGAGGGACTTGGCCCCTGTCTTGAAGTCTGAGAAGCCACAGCTAAAGAACTTGAAGCAAGGAAATGAGATGAGCTTATCATTAGACAAAGAAGTCCCCTGGTGAGAGTGGGGAATAGCCAGGTGCGGGGGAGGCATGAACAGAGGTACCGAGACTGTTTAGGAAGGTGCTGCTGTTGTCTGGACGGTGATAAAGGCCTAAGCTCAGTCAGCGGAAGCCGCGCCCGGGAGAAGATGGTAAGTCTGAGCCCACAGAAGCCACGTGGGTGGGTGGCACAGAGGGAGGCGTCCAGAGGGCGCCCAGGGCTGTGAACACAGTATCAGTGACACAGGTACAGGTCATGGGAGGAGAAGCCCTTGGGCTGCGGTGGAGGGAGCATGAATTGAGATTCAATTTTGAGCATGTAGAATTTGAAATCTCTTACTGGAAATCCAATTTATATTTAGGAGGGAATGGATTAGGAACTCAGAAGAGAGATCAATAAAAGATGTAGCTTTGATGCTCTGTAGGCGATAGTTGAGACCACAGGGGTGGATGCAGCCAATTGGGGATGCAGGTTGCGGGGGAAGCGGTGGGGTGGAGGGAAAAGACCAGAATCCTGGGAAACACTAATACTTAAGGAAATAAGAGATGGCAACTAAGGAGACTGAGATTAAACAGCCTGAGGGGTAGAAAGAGGGACTAAAGCAAGTGATTTCATGGGAGCCAAGGAAGAGAGGTTTCAAGAAAAAATAAATAAAGCCAGCATTGAATATTGTAGAGAATTCAAGTCATAAAGGGCCTGGAGAATGTTAATTGAATTTAGCCATAAGGTGGCCACTGGGGACCTCAGTGAGAGGCTTCCATAGATCAGGGCAGGCTGTGGAACATGAAATTGCAGAGAGAAGGGATGGGGGCATTGGGAAGATAGACAAGAGCTAGTGAGGGCGACGACATGGTGACACTGGACAGAACTAGCAGACGGCAGAGAGGCTGAGAATCAGGGGTTTTGCTGGGGTGAGGATGGCCTTCTGCGGAAGCCCAGGAGTTGGAACTAAAGGGGACAAAGGTGTGTCAGTGCTGAGCCACCACAGGGACAGACAGAAGGGGCTGGCCGACCTCGGCTGGCATGGAGCCCACCAGGCTGCGGTCCTGGAGCTCGCGGCCTCAGGACACTGAGCCCACCTTCTCCTCTTTTGTAACCCAGCTCCGACACTGCAGAAGCAGGAGAGGGAGGAAGTACACCCTGGGCCTCTCTCTCTGTTCATGTCACCGTCCTCCCACCCCACCTCCCCAAAGACTGTCCTTGCTCAGCCCACCCCACTTGCAGTACTTGAAGCAGAAAGAAAGATGTGAGCTCATTTATGGAGACACATTCACACTAAATTCGACTCCGGGGCACATTTTTATTAGTTGATGCCTCTGGGTCAAGAGGTTTTTTTTTTTTTTTAATTTCTTGTTTTATTATTTCTGGAGGGGTTGGAAAAACATGAGGATGTCTAGATATAAAAAAAGAAAAAGCCCAAAGAGAGAAGAGGAAGATTCTGGAGAGAAACAAGCTCTGAAGAGGTGAGAGGTGTCAGACACAGGGCAGTGGTGAAGATGGGGAGAGCCGTCCGCTGGGGCGGGAGGGGCTCAGAGCTGCAGAGGCAGGCCCTGGCCTCTAGCTGTCCAGGGCAGGAGGCGCATCTTGGGCCTGGGTTGTGTCCCTGGCTTGGCTGAGAGTGCCTAGGCGCGATGGGAAAGCTGGGGAACAGACCCCGGAGCAGTCAGTTATATGAGTCAGTTTCCAGGGGAGCTTTTTCTTTGGTGAAACGATGGAGGAGAAGCTGTGGGTGGCCGTGGGGTGGCGGCAGTGAAGGTGGGAATGGGGAAAAGGGAAAAGACATTGACTGCCAGCTCCTCCGTATTTCAGCCCTAAGCAGAAGGACCTGTTTTTTCGAGACACGGAGGCACCGGCTGGCACCAGGTGACCCTGTGAGCTGGAACAGTCTCACTCGGCACTTGGATGACCCTGCACTTTGGTTCCTGGCACCACAATGACAGAGGCCTTGGGACCAAAGGGATTCGTGGAACACAGGGAGGTGCTCAGAAGACACCGAGTTTGAGATGTTTATTGGCTGCGGCGGGGCTCCGTATCTCTCAGTTTGGGGTGGGCACTCCATGGAGATGTCCAGAAAATCACAGGGCTGCGGTCCTGAGGGAGCAGACGAAGGAGCAGACAAAGGGAGCACACGAAGGCAAGGGCTATGCTAGTGCGGGTTACATCTTCGTGAAGAGAAATGCTGGGTCGTCCCGAGGGAGACGTGAGTTGTGGGACTTGAGAGGAGGAGTGAAAGTTAACGGGGGAGAGGACACAGCTCTGCCTCGGGCTGATGAAAGACAGCTGGAGAGTGCGGAGGGCCTGGCTGGGCAGTGATGTGGGTTTGTGGCCCTACCACTCACCTGATTTTCATTAGTGGTTAATAGCTTAAACATTTGAAGGTGAAAAGCAGACAGCCAGCTTCATCCAGGCTTGAAATAAAAGAAAGTAGAGGGACAAGTTTGCAGTAAGACTCTAAAAGATGTCCAGCAAGGCCTGGTGCGGGCGGGCGCCTGGAATTCCCAGCACTGAACCGGAGAACATGGGTGGTTGTAGGCGCAGAAAACTCCTGTTCTGTAAAAGGTTCCTGTGGCTGGTGCAGCCTGGGGGAAGTCTTTGTTACACTCCTAGTAAGGCCGCCTACAATCGCATTAGCGTTTTTGGCAACCACATCACCCCTTTGAGCTTACAATCAACCAAAATCCCTAAATCTTTCACACGTGCTGTTCCTAAGCCGGGTTTCCGCCATGTTGCACTTGTGAAATTAATTACTGTTTTGGGTCTAAAAGTAGGGCTTTACATTTATGGCTATTCAATTTCATCTTGTTAGATTTAGGCCATTGTGCCAACTTTCCGAGAATATTTTTCCTATCGATTCAGATTTTCACACATTTCCCCCATCACTTTCAGTGAGACAGAACCCAGAGGAATTCCTTCTGCACATTCGGAAGTGGCACATTTACCCTGTGTTCTGTTTTTCAGTCCACATCTTCATTTTGTCTAAAAGGGACTTGGTCGTATTTCTTCCTAACATCATGATTTGCCAAACTGCATTGGTTAGGATGTTTTTGCTGCAGGAATGAAACTGAATCAACCTGGAATAAACAATAAAGACATTTATTAGTGCACAGAGGGAGGGAGGGCTCCAGGCACAGCACAGCCAGGGCGGTGACTGTTCTGCTGTTTGGAGTTTGCTCTACCTTCTCCTGGGTGTTGTCCTCAGGCCAGTTTCCCTTGTGGTTGTAAGCTGGCCGCCAGCGGCAGCGCGGATAGCGTGCTTCCTTGTTTGTGTCCAGACCAGGGTGGGAAGGGGAGAAAGTGTGAATAGAAGACTGTTCTTTTAGTTTGACTAGGACAAACTCCTAGGTCACCTTTAGAGTGACCAGCAGTCCTAATGGGCTTGAAAGTGAGGGGTGTCCCGGGATATAGGACTTTCAGAGCTAAAACCAGGAAAGTCCTGGGCAAGCAAGGACAGTTGGTCATCTAGAGCCTACACCTAGACCAGTGACCATCATTAGGATAAAACCTGATTCTGCTTGGCTTAACCCGTTGGCACAGGGATGGGCACTCATGGTAGGTTCGTACGCGTTTCTGAAATTGGCTTTGGCCAACCTGTATCAGATTCCATGGGGGCCGGTATGGGGGAAGCAGATTCCTGGGCACCAAACCTATTGATTCAGAAGCCCTAGGCATGGAAATGGGAAATTAATTTTTATTATGCACTGAACATGGTGGTCCTACACACCAGTGCTCAGAGAAACACTGGTTTAGACCTAATAGTACTGACTCCTGAAGCTTGGGTCAACACCCAGAATGGCATGGCTGCTACGCGATGGGGCAGGGCTGGGGAGGATGCTGGGGAGCCCCACCCCCTGCACACCTACTCTAGTCCCTGGTTTTCCTGTTAGGTAAGCCTATCTCCTAGAAAGGAAGGAAGTTGGTATGGGATTCCTTGTTCTTAAGAAACCACCTGGCTTCCTGGTAGTGCCCAAGGGCATAGGTGAGACTCCCCTCACAAGGTGTTCACAAGCCATGCTTCAGAGTCACTGTTGCTTTTTTCCTGGAATCTGTATCAAACTCGCAAGTGGCTAGCTTGCAGAATCCATGATCTTGCTTTTAAAAAAATTTTTTTGAAAGTCGAAATAGTATTTCCTTGTGTTCAGTCTCTGGGGAAGCAGAGGTTAAGAGATTGAGCTCTGGTCAGGAAATGAAGCAAAGAATCTGATTTCTTCATTTGCATATACTGATTTTTGCATATATTTCTTAACTTCCTGAAACTTATTATCTGCAAAAGAGAATAATTATAGAACTTTAACCTCATTGGGTTGTTGAATTAAATGAGATAATATTTATAAAGTTTTAGCACAGTGTTTGCCTCGTTAAGCAGTCGGTAAATTTTGATAATTAATATCCTGCCTCCTTAGTCTTTCTTTCTTTGAGATATCCTGAGTACTGAGGAGAACCAGGCACAGTGCTTGTCACTGAAGAACACAAAAATAAGGAGCTGTCCCTGCTATCAGGGGGTTCACAGTATTGGCATTATAATATACTGACACTGAAGTAGATTTATATACCAGATGCCAGGATAGGACAGAGGGAGAAATGATAAATTCAGGGGATGATCTGGGTCTTGAAGAATGACCAGGAGTCTTCTGGATGCACATGGGAGAGCGGGAGACCAGACATTCCAGGGAAAGGACAACGAACATGAATAGAAGCACAGGACATGAAAGTGCAGGGCCCCTTTGTGACTGTAAGCGGTTCTGAAGGCTGGAATGCAGGGTTCAGGTCAGGAGCAGGGGGAGATGATATTATAGGAGGCAAGGGCTGACCCAGGGCCTTCCAGCAGAGTTTGAGCTTTCATCACACTTTGTTTTGGAAAGACCAATCTGGGGACAGCGGATAAAGAATTGAAGGGTGATGAGGCAGAGAAATTTAAGAGCTTGCTGCATTACTCCCAGAGAGAGTTGATGAATGTGAAGCCGAGAGAGAGATTAGGAACAGGGTGGAAAGGGTGGAAAGAAGAGCTGTAGGGTAGGTACATGTGACAGGACTGGGTGACTGATTAGGTGTGAGGTGAGAAAAAGGAAGATTTGAGGGGAATCCCCGTTTCTGTCTTGAGTGGATGATGATGTCACTGTCCAGACGGGACTCCTGGGGGCGATGGTGGTGGTGAGTCAAGCTTTGCACCTGCTGAGTTTTAAAGTTCCACGGGAGACATCCAGTTGGAGATGCCCAGTGGGTTGTCCGTACCTGGGGAGTAAGTTCTGGGCTGGAGAGATGGCCGGGGGTCAGCAGGGAATGGCCTTCTGGTGTTATAATCGGTGGGTGGCAAAAACTGCCTGAGATGATGCTTCAGCACAGTGTGTCGGTTAGAGTGAGGACAAGAGCCCTCAAAACTATGAGATGCCACAAAGCCCAATGACGATTCATTGATGTCACCTGTGTGTCCTACCCGGGTCCAGGCAGGAAGAATTAAACATATTTAAGCTTAATTTTTTTTCACTCTACCCTTTCCAAGATTTTTCATTGATCTTTCTAGTCCCTCACTGGATAAGTAACTGAGATTTTTTTTTTTTCTGAGTTTTGTTTTTTTTCAGGGTAAAACTATGATAATATTCAAAAATTTTAAACTACATTTTGAGAAGCTGGTTTTCCAATTAAGTTTGTCTAGCTTCTTTGGAATTTCTCATAGCTATTTTCTTATGTTCTTGTCTAAAATTCAAGCAATTCTAAATAGAAAATTTTTAAAAACGTAAGTTAGAATATTAACTTCTGATGGAGAAATAGGGATGAGGCACATAAAAGTGAGACAGGCCTGAGAAATCTATGCAGAAGGGAGGAAAACACGACAAAATCTATGTCCAAAGAACACTTTTGAGAAAGTGAAATGTGTTTACCGCAGCTGTTTCGCCATTTAAATGAGCTGAAGCTCAGTTCTTGTCTTTTGCGTCAGCAGTGGCAGAGCCAGCCCAGGAAAGATTAGAGGGAAAAACTCCAGCAGTTTTTCATACAAAAAAATGTATAGAGAGTCTAAGTGAAGTAGTCAAAAAAGACCTCTGCCAATTACAAACCAGAAACCATAGGCCTTTTTTTTTAGATTCCACATATGAGTGATATCATATGGTATTTTTCTTTCTCTTTTGACTGGTATTTATAAAATAGATAAACAAGTTTATACTGTACAGCACAGGGAACTGGATTTGGTATCTTGTAGTAGTTTACAGTGAAAAAAATATGAAAACAAATATATGTATGTTCATATATGACTGAAACATTGTGCTATACACCATAAATTGACACAACATTGTAAACGGACTATACTTCAGTTAAAAAAAAAAAAAAAAGAAAGAAAGAAAGAAGGAAAGAAACCATAGGTCACAGGAGAAAACTCCTGCAGCAGTCCAGGGAGTAAAGAACTCCAGATAATGGGCGCCACCTAGTGGGAAACTGGAGGATTCAGGGAAAACAGACCACAACAGGATTTCAGAATTTGGAGATGGCGTAAAGCAATTATTTTGAGTTTTATTCGCTCTTTCAATAAACATTCACTGAGGACTATCTAAGCTCTGGGCACATTAATAAGTTATAAGCATTTTTTGCTAATGATTTGCATTTAAGTCCACAGACCTAGATGTCCATGAACTCCCAATTTCATTTTTCTATAACATAATTAGTATCGTTTTTGTTTTAAGTGTATACTTACGTATTTCATTTTCCTTGGAGAAGTTACAAATTGTATTGTGTCTTTAATTTTGTTTCTTGCATGTTATTTGTTAGATATGTAATTGATTTTTTGTGAGTTTATTTTGTATCCTATGACCTTGAAAAACTAATTTATTAGCTCTAGACGATCATGTTAATTCTGCAAAAAGAGAGTTGGTCACCAGAGGGGAGGGAGGGGGATGAGTAAAATAGGTGAGGGAAATTAAGAGGAACAAACTTCCAGTTACAAAGTAAATGCATTATGGGGATGAAATGTACAGTGTGGGAAATATAGTCAATAAGGTACAAACTTCAATTATAAGATAAACAAATACTAGGGATGTAGTGTACAATGTGATTAATTTAATTAACACTGCTATATGTTATATACAGAAGTTGTTAACAGTAAATCCTAAGAGCTCTCATCACAAGGGAAAATATTTTTTCCTTCTCTTTTATTTTGTATCTATAGGAGATAATGGATATTTGCTAAACATATCATGGTGATCAATTCATGATGTATGTAAGTAAAGTCATTATGCTGTACACATTAAACTTATACAGTGCTGTATGTCAATTGTATCTCAAAATGGATAAAAATAGTATAAAAAGCAACAGTTTAAAAACCTTGATGAAGTTTAAATTATCAAATTATTTTGGCTTTTGTGATTTTTAAGTCTTGAATATCAGGAAATCTTTGCCTGAACCAGTGCCATAAAATTTATCTCTTATGTTTTCTTTTAAAAGTTTGCTAGTTTTAGATCTTATGTTTAGGTTATGATACATTTCATTATAATTTTTGTATATGTTATGAAATAACAGTCAAAGTTCATTTTTTGCTTATGGCTACCTAGTTGTTCCAGTACCATTTGTTGAAAATTTTATCCTTTACCTTTTGTGTTGCCTTCAAATATTTGTCAAAAGTCAATTGTCCATGTGTGTGTGGATCCATTTATGGATTTTATCTGTTCCTTTGGTCTGTAGTTCTATGTTTAAGCCAGTGAAAGTTTCTTTTCATTGTATTTAGATATTAGTTATAAAATCAGTTTGTCAATTTCAACAACAAAAGCCTGCTAGAATTTTATTTAAGATTGTGTTGAATCTACAGATCAATTTAAGAGAAACTGACACCTTAACAAAATTGGTATCTCCCCATTTACTTAGGAATTCTTTAATTTCTATTAGCAATGTTTTGTCATTTTCAGTGTATGTGTTTCACACATTATTGATAAATTTACCTCTAAGTATGTCATGTTTTTGATGCTATTGAAAAATTTTTAATTTAAATTTTCAGTTGCTCTTTTATAGTATGTAGATTATAACTGATTTCTTTATTGACTTTGTGTCCTGCAACCTTGCCAAATTCATCCATTAGTTCTAGCAGCATATTTGTAAATGACTTAAGATTTTCTACATAGACAATCATAGTACCTGTGAATAATAAAAGTTTTACTTCTTGTTATCCAATTTAGATGCCATTTAGTTCTTTTTTTTTTTTTTTTTTTTGCATAGAACTTTGAGTACAATGTTGAATATAGTGGTGAAAGTGAATATACTCGTCTTGTTCTCAACCTTAGGGAAAAATATTCAATCTCTTACCATTGAATACTATGTTAGATTAAAAAACTTCCGTTTGATTCTTAGTTTCGTAGGAATTTTAAATCGGAAATAGGCTTAAGTGTTGTAAAATGCTTTTTCTTATCTATTAAGATGATCATATGATTTTTCTTTTTTAAATTGTCAATATTGTATATTTCTGGGAAAGACCCCAGTTGTCAAGCTATATTAATCTTTTTATATATTACTGGATTCCATTTGTTAATATTTTGTTGAAGATTTTTCCATCTATCCAAGCAAACATTATGATTTCAAGATCTGATCACCTTGGATATGAATGTACTTAGAAAATGCCTTTGAATCAGAGACTTCTTTTCTCCACTCTAACCTTGAGACTGGCTTTTTAGTATACTTTTTCACTACCACTTCTTTCTTACCTTCCCCTCTTATATTTACAAACACCTAAACAACTCCAAATAGAGCTAGAAACTCAGGGACTAATGCCAGTGACAGAGAAGAATCAAAATAAAGCACAATCATTTGTTTAGAAGCAAAACTAGATACACACAAAAAATTTAAGACCTTAAAATGTTCTTGGAGTTCATACCAGAATCCTTACATAAAAAATATCTGCTAAGTCATGATTCCTTAAATAAACCTATCTTCCCCAGCTACCAGCATTCAAGACATATAAAAACAATTTATTATTAAGATATATTAATCTGGTTTTGTTTTATTACAAATGTTCCATAGCATTTCTCTCCTCTAGTTTCAATCATAAATCTGCAGTTTCTGCATTTCATTATGGACTAAGTAAGTGTGGTAGACTGACCGAGGAAATTAACCTCTAACGCAGCATTTTTTTCATGAAAAAATGCATTTGAAATACTAATCTCTCTTTATTCAAAACCAGATTTCCTAGGAATCTAGTCTACATTTATTGCCACTTGTTCCTCGGTTTTCATTCCCTGCTCACTCACTGCAATCTAATTTCCACACCATTTCCTTCCTAGAGTCTAGTCTTGCTGAAGGCACCAGGGACGTCACATTCATTGTAGCTGACCACCTCTTTTCAATCCTTACTCTCCTTGATTCATCTTTACTCTTGATAGTATTGGTTGCCTATTTCTCTTTGTTTCTAGGATACTTTTTCTTCTCGTCCTCTTAATACTCTGACCATTTTCTATTTGTGTTTCTACCTTTTCCTCTGACTCTTCAGGGCTAGGTTATTGATTTTTTTTTTTTTATCCCTAGGCATATTCTTGCCCAATATAGACATCATCTATTGGGGCAGTCTCATTCACTCTCACAAATTCAGCTCTCTAGACTTGTACCCCTTACTTTTCTCTTGAGTTCCAGTCTCTTGTTTCCAGTGCTGAAGTATAGTTTATCCTTCTCTGCCTTTCCTTCTCTGTCTCCGTGGAGTCATCCACTCCACTGAACATCAACTCAGTTTCTCTTAGTTACCTAACCATTAGCTAGGGCCATTCAAAGTTGGACTTAAAAGTGACTGCAGTCAGTCCTAGAGCTGTTAAAGGTCCGCACAATGCCTTTTTGCAAATTTAACAAAGTCACTCTCATGCGTGAGATACCGTACTTCTTAAAACAATGTGTAATAACTTCCATCATGTAATGATTTATAATGAAACATTTTGTGCAAAACTATAGTGACTAAGGTGTAAACGACACTCCTTTAGATAGTGTGCTGTCTTCTGTCAGGCAGTATACAAACTGTACAGATGTATACAATGGAGTAATATTTCATATCCTTATGGCTAAGAAAGAAGGGGTCAAGATGGTATTCACCACCCCGCTGGGGCCCTACCAAAATTTAAAAAATTCTAAGGAATCTTATGACTCCTGTGACTTTCCAGTGGTTCATGGAGAAAATGATTAGTGATGTGAATTATTGGGAAGAACAAGCTTAAATAGATGATATAATTACATTAGAAATATCTTGCAGGCATATGAACAAATGTCTTGGTGATATAATCTCAATATTGTTCCTTGACTGATGTCATGAAATATGTGAGATGTTCAGTGTCCAAACAGCTGCTAAGCATAAATCCTAAGAAAATATAGCTCATAATCTTGCTGGCATGCCCTACAACAAATATCTGAGAGTTCAGAAAGTTTTGGGGATTCACTGGTTTGCTAAGCCTTTCAGTAATGTGAACTGTAGGTTCCAGACAATCAACAAACCATCGTGAATATAATACATGAATGAAAACAGGCATCTAGGACATTTTAGGGAAGGCAGAACTTACTATCCTGTGGGGCTGTTGAGAGTTTGTAGCTTTTCTTTTTCTGAGCATTATTTAGTCATTTGGGAATAGTGTCTGATAAAAGGTAATGGTGGCAATTCCTGGCAGAAGACTGCAGTGCTCAATAGGGCATTCCCAAGGGAACGGGCTGAGGGAGTGCGTGGTGGGGGTTAAAGTGAATATCTTCACGTGTGCTTCCAGATTACTGCCAGAAACACTCGGGACAGTTTTGCAAGCGGCTGGGTGATATGTAATACTTACTGGGAAAATATATATATATATATAATTATTGAAGTGTAGGAAAGTCTAGTTATTTATTATATATGCATATACTACATTATTTATACATGTTAAATATGGTTATAAAATTAGATCATACTGTATGCATTTGCATCCTTACTTTTCATTTGTCTTGTCATGAGCATTCTGCCCATGTCAATTATATGTTCCAAAATCATCACTTAAAAGTCTGTGTAGTAGCTCATTTTGTGCTATGATGTAATTTGTAATTTTGTTTTTACTATGTTTGCCTTTTAAAATCTTTATAAATAACACAGGACACAGAAACAGAAGAATTATATTGTCTGTTTTCTGAGGGGGAGTTAATTAGGCTTCTTCACTGGTTTCTACTTGGAGGACGTGCTGGGGATTGAACCCAGGACCTCTTAGGTGCTGAGCACGTGTTCTACCACTTGAGCTGCAGCCTCCCCCCAGAAATAGAAGAATTATAAAAGAATCCAAAATCCAGAAAAAGATTTATGTACAAAAAGTTGAACTACTTCTTTGGTATACACTCCTGAAGGGAGATTTTGTGAGATGGTTGAATCAGAGTGTTTCTGTGGGCGTTGGTGTGTACTTTTAACTTGGTTTCCAGAGAGGCTACACAGCTTCTCTTTGACAGACTAACTTGAGTGCTCTATGGGGGGAAGATAGTAGGTGTAACGTAACTGGATGTAAACAAGGATTTGGAAAAGACTTATTTCATCCTTATGGAAAAGTTTGAGAAATGCAGAGTAGATAATAGTTCAATAAAATGGATTTAATGTACCCATGGGTGCTGACTAAAATAAAGATACCAGCTTTAGAAAGAGTTTCTAGAAACTTGCCACTGGGATCTCTTCTATACAGTATTTCTTTTAAAATCAATGATGTAAATGATTATGTAGAAAAGCTGCTTAGAAAACTTAACGATCAAGAAAATTGACATCTAGGAAGCAGTTGTTTGGTTAAACTTTGGGGCACCAGAATATAGTAGTTAGCTACATGGGATTTGGAGTCCAATTGGATTTTAAAGATCAGCTTCACCACTTGTGGGCTTTGTAACTTTGGTCAAGTTACCTAACCCCTCTCAAGCTAGTTATCCTTTTTTTTTTTTAAATAAAAAGGACCTCATTTTGGAGCATTTTTAAGGTCACGGCAAAATTGAGAGGAAGGTATAATAATTTTTCATTTACTCCCAGTCCCCACACATGCACAGCCTCCCCATTACCAACATTCCCCACTAGAGTCAAACATTCTCACAGCTGATGTACCTGCGTTGACTCATCATAATCACCCAAAGCCTATAGTTTGCCTTGGTGTTGTACGTTCACGCTTGGTGTTGTACATTCTATGAGTTTAGACAAATGTATAATGACACGTATTCTGCCTATTCACCCCTCCCTCTCACCAACGCTTAGCAACTACTGATCTTTTCACTGTCTCCATAGTTTTACCTTTTTCAGAACGTCATATACTTGGACTCATACAGTACACAGCCTTTTCAGATTGGCTTCTTTCACTTAGTAATATAAATTTAAGTTCCCTCCATGACTTTTCATGGTTTGATAGCTTATTTCTTTTTAGTGCTCAATAATATTCCATTGCATGGATATACTACAATTTATCCATTCACCTGCTGGTGGACATCTTGCTTGCTTCCACATTTAGGCAATTATGAATAAAGCTACTATCAATATTCATGTGCAGATTTTTGTGTGGACATAAGTTTTCAGCTCCTTTAAGTAAATACCAAGGATCACAGTTGCTGGATCTTATGATGAGAGTATGTTTAGTTTTGTAACAAAACAACAAACTATCTTCCAAAGTGGCTGTACCATCTTGCATTCCCACCAGCACGTAATGAGAGTTCCTGTTGCTCTACATCATAACCAGCATTTGGTGGTGTCATTGTTCCAAGTTTTGGCCATTCTAATAGGTGTGCAGTGGTATCTTGTTTTTAATTTTCATTTCCCTGATGACATATGTTGTGGAGCATCTTTTTATGTGCCTGTTTTCCACGTGTATAGCTTTGGGGAGTTGTCTGTTATGGTCTTTGGCCCATTTTTTAAATCAGGTATTTTGTTTTCTTATGGTTGAGTTCTAAGAGTTCTTTGTATGTTTTGGAAAACAGTCCTTTATCAGATGTGTCTCTTGCAAATATTTTCTCCCAGTTTGTGGATTGTCTATAATTCTCTTGATACTATCTTTAGCAGTTTTAATGAAGTCCAACTTATAAATTATTTCTTCTTCCTTTGGTGTCTCATTATCCTTTTAGTTATGACCCTCCTACCTGTTCTTGTTCTTACCTACTTACAGAGTGTGGACACATTTTTCATGAAGCATTTTTAATTATTAATTAATTAATTAAGTGCACAGTTATTTGTATAATTCCATCATGGTAAGATTGCTATTCCCCTTCACTAAGACAGTTAATTTCAATCAGAAGATTTATGTTTTCCCTCCCAGAGGTGAGGGACTAGAGAGTGGAGGAAACTGGGAATAAATAAAGACATTTCTTGTAGCATTGTTGTGAAAAATGAAAAATATAAAAGACATAAAATGCTTAACATGCTTCCTATCACACAATAACTATATAATTAATTATTACTGATCCAAAGACGTCTTGGCAAACTGGAAAAATGAGTCTAATTAGTAGGATCAAATATGCTAGGGAGAAATATAAATATATGTACCTGAATCCAAAAATGACAACATTATTGAGTATAAGCTTTAATGATAAAAATATGATTGATTTAGTTAAATGCAACATCAGTAGTATGATGTGTCTATCAAAAAAAAAAGTCAATACGACCTATGGCTGCATTAGTAGAAGTAAAGTGTTTAGAATCAGGGAGGTGATAGTCTTGTCCTACTCTGTGCTAATCACACTGTGCCTCAAGCAATGTGTTCAGTTCTCCACACAAGATTTTAAAGAGGCTGGGGTCTGGGTTTAGGATTAACATCTATTTTGTTTTTAATGTATTTGCTTAAATTGTTGGGATTTTTCTCCCCTAGTAAAATAATTTTGAAGAAAGGATTTATTATGTTTTATGTGGAGAAGAGAAGTTTAGAGGGATATGATACACATCCTTAAGTATTTCAAAATGTAAGATCTGGGCAAATTAAATAAAGTTCATTTGGGTACAAGTACTAGAAGTTAGGGAAAGCTGGAGAATTTCACAGGATCTAAGGACGACCTGAACAGTTAGGCATCAGTGAGGCAAGAGTCAGGGAAGTTTCAGTGTTTCACTCGGTAACAGAGCTTGAATCTCCTTTTTCTGGACGCCGCCAGGGACGTATCTCAGCGCCAGCATCCCAGTCTCTTCCCAGTTCTCGGGAGAGAGAATCTGACCATCCAGTCTGGAGCAGGTCCACTCCTGGGTCAAGCATGTATGGCCAGGTAGTGAAGTGGGCCTCAAACTTAGGTTCCTAGAAGTCAAAACCAAGAATGGACACTTCATGTACTCCCACTAGAACAGCCTCCCTTTACTTTCTTTTTTCTGTCTTCTCTGAAGTCCAGATAGAAAGATGTTAAAAGTTTATTGACATTTACTTCCTTTTCTTTCAGAGTATTGGCCTAAATCCATTATATGACAGTTGCTGTTGATCTGTGCTTAAGACTGAGCAGAAGGAAACGTCCTTTATTGAGAGATTGCTTTTCCTCTGAAATTGATGATTAATGTGATGCACCTTAAAGGGTAGAGGACTATATTTAAAAACCCTGTGCAAAGGGTGACTGTTGGATAATGGAGCTGCTTTCGATCTAGGTCTGCAGACACAGTCCCTTTTTAGACTAATGTTTTAGAGAGCTAGTGAATACATAGTATTTTTTAATACAAGAGATGAGCTTTGGGTAACTGAGATTTACAATGTAACTTAACTGCTAATCCATGAGTATAGAAAAGTGAATATAAATTTCATGGCAAAAATATATCAATTTTGAAAAACATTTTAACCAATATCAATGGCTTTTAATAACTTAAAACCATCTGGGTTTTTTAAAAAAAAAATTCACTGAGCCAGGGAATTTTAAAACGTCTTTTAGATACTATAATGTTGTAATTTGAGAGTTGGCAAGCTTTTTCTTAAAGACCAGACAGCAAATATTTTCAGCTTTGCAGGCCATACTGTCTGTGTTTCAGCTCCTTGGTTCTGCCATCGTAACCAACAGACAGCTACAGACAGTATAGAAACAAATGAGCACGGCTGTGTTCCAGTGAAGTTTTATTTACAAAACCAGGTGGCAGATGGGATTTGGCCCAAGGGCCATAGTTTGCCACCCCTGTTTTAGCTAATTATGCAGTTGTATTTGTTTGGGCTTTTAGGAGCTCAGACCCAACTTTGCAGTCCGCTTCCAGCATGGACCGCACCGCCTGCAGGCTGCATGACAGTCTGTTCATGTCATCTTTCCTTTATGCCAGTGTTCTCAGCCACCTTTAAGATATTCTGTTCTATAGTTAGTATCTCAAACCATCACATGAATTCATTTTTGAAATTAGATTGATATAACTGAATTAGATTAAACATAGCTTTTAACTGGGAATTGACTTTGTGTTACTGTAGATAAAATCCTCAATTCATAAGGTGTAAATTTATCAAGCAAATAGCAAAACAGTACTGTGGTAGATACGAATATCTGTGTCGGCCATGGTAACTGTATCTGCCTCGTGCTATGGCAGCTGACTTTTACCATCTCTTTCTCGCTAAAACTCGAAGTCTTCAAGGTGGGACTGACGTTTTCTGGCTCTCTGCATTATTCATCTTCTTCCTGGATATTGGAGAAATATCATTTTCTGTATATTATATGTTGGGCTATATTCATAGGACTTAAAATTAAAAACACACAAAGATAAAAATTACAATCCAGACCTCCCCCGACAAAATCCAGTGGTTCTGGCAGGTCTTTACTTCAGAGTCTCACAATGGCGATTCACACGCCCAGTGCCTCTTAGGATTAGATGTACTTCAGTTTAAAAAGATGTCTGCTTTCGAAATGGAAATGAATGTTTCACAAACCAGTCATTCATGGACAACCTTCATAATTTTTGTTATGTTTTATAAAACTTTTTCCTTTTAACTTAATAAATGTAAAACAAAACTATGCATTGTCAATATAAACAGAAAATCAGTATCATTTGTCATAGAGAAGGTAATTGAAAATATAAATATATCATTTATATCAGACCTAATTTTGTCTGTTTAGTACAGGGGTAATTGCTGCATTTTTGGAAATACTGGTTTAAGTAATTTCTGCTTCTTGCATCCCTGCTAATCTTAGCCTAAATAAGCAATCAATCGGTTAATCAATCAGGAACTAAGACTTTACTCCCCACAATTTGCTTCTACCCCTGCCCAATCAATAGCCTTATTAATTTCTTGAGGCTCAGTATCTAACAGAAATTGACTCACCTTAAGTTTCCTGCTTCCTCAAATTACTGGGTCCAAATATGTCCTGTAGATGTTGCATCCTTCTTGTCAACATCCACCCAAGGATCACAGAAGACTGAAGGAAGGATTGCACATGGCAAACACACAGATTTCCTTTTTAAAGAGAGAAATGACAGTTTCAGACCTGAATTTCTTTTCTTGGGTATATTGATTTCTAAAAATCAGGCTTTTTTCCCCTTGACTAACTCGACATTTAATTTCTGGAAAGGATGTTAGACTTTTATGATTAATGTACACAGAGCTAATCAGAAAATAGTATCTTAAGGAGTAAAAGATGGTCCTACCTGTCATTTCCACATTACACAGAGCAAGCACACTGCATTTTTTTTAAAAAAAGCATTACTTAAGATTATGTAATAGTTAAGACTTGGTATCATGTCTTAAATCTCTTTCTTTATGATGCAAAATTGATTTTAAATAGACCAAAATATTGTTTGTACTGTGGAGGTGTGGATTTAATTCTCGATTACTCTTATAATTTGAGATAATTACTAAAAATATTTGAAAGAATATTAGTCTAAGTTTTGTCAAACCAGCAGGTGCCCCCTGAATCTTTGCCCTTTGCTTGGCAGAGAGGACTTTATGGAAAAGACACAAAAATGTGACCTAGTTAGTCTGACACAGAAGTTGTCCTTCTAAATTTGAGATCGGTCCAATTGGCAGTGTGATATTGACAGGCTTAATCCCTCCAACTAACTGCCATTTCCACCACTGAAAAGGATTGCAGGGGTCACAATGTCCATCTGTCATCCTTTCCAATGAGTGAAACTACTTTAGATTTAATTTAAAAGCCCACGACCATGCCCCCTAAACAAATGGTAAAGTTGCTTCATGTACTTTTGTAAGACACATCGCTATCTGTATAATGAGGACCTACTGAACCCTTTCAGGAACTACCTACGTGTGTTTGATGTTTCACCTGCACCCAGCAGGGGATAGAAAAGCAGTCAGAGAGCAAATGTCTATCCTAAGATTAGTGGTTTAAATTCTGCTTGTCGATATCTGTCTCATCATTATAATAATTCATACCTACCCCATTCATTTTGTGCCATGTACTGTGTAAACAATGTGTATAATTCTAACAACAGTCCAGCACAATGGGTAATTATACTCATTTTTCTGATGGAGAAACTGAGACTAAAACGTTAAGTACTAAAGCAAAGCTAGCTTCATGTTGAATTCCAATTGGCACCCCAACCAAATATTTCTATTTTACCCCATAACCTTCCCTTTTCATTCTGCATGCCTTTTAAGTCTGGAGTCTACATGATTGCCAACTTTAGAATGCCGGAAACTTACTCTGTTTATTTAGAATTTGAATCAAGAACACTAAAGCTGCCAATCAGAGCTTCTGATTGGCAAGAGATGACCAGGTCAGCAACCTTGAAGTCATATGATGTGATTAAAAACAACTTTTAAAAGCTTTGTTTAACCTATATGTTCTGATTGAGGGGGTCCATTGGCCTCAAGCTGTGTACCACACACCTCCACACATACACACACACAAATAAAGTTGTTGCAAATAAAGATTCTGAATTCTCTACTTTCCAGGAATTTCTAGAACACTGGATGTGGCTTGCCTATTTAAACCATGATTCCAACAGGGTCTTTCTGCTGAAGTCTGTGTCCTTGACTGGACTTGTGCATTGATGGCGACCCAGGTTGATTCCATGCTCTCCTAGAGAACATCTTCCCCAAGCCCCTCCCTCTCAACCAGCGTCCAGCTTTGGCCTCTGCTGTCACTGTCTGCATCAGGGTACAGGCTGTTAACTGGCAGTAAGTGGGCCGTGCTTTCCCCTTCCACGTGTATGGTTTATCTAACCCAGTGTTTTTGTTCATTGTTTTTTAGCATCGTGACCACATTTAAAATGGAGTGCTTTCAGGAGCCAGACACAAGATAACTTATTGTATGATTCCACTTACATGAAATATATAGCATAGGTAAATCCATAGATATAGAAAGCAGATTGGTGGTTTCCAGTGGCTGGAAGGAGAGGGGAAGGGGAGTGACTGTTTAATGGGTATGATGTTTTATTTTGGAGCAATGGAAATGTTTTGGGACTAGATAGAGGTGATGGCTGCACAACATTGTGAATGTACAAAAAGCCTCTGTTCACTTTAAAATGGTTAATTTTATGCTATGTGAATTTCACATAATGAATGAATGGAGTGATTTCAGATTTTCTGCCTTTCTTGGGAACCTTTTCTTGCATTCTCGCTGTGTAACTGTCAGCTAGAGCCGAGTGGCCACTACTCCTTTAGATGAGAGGATGTGCTTTAGGGACCACATTGCCAGACTCTGAGTTGCTGACTTGAGTCTGAGAGTAAGAGTCAGGGTCAAGTTTCTACCTGCCCTCGCTGCTGACTTTACTATAGCAGAGAGCTATTTCTCTGTAAGCACCGTCAAAAGCAGGAAAAGAATATCTGATGAGAGAGCTACACCTTTCAAGAAAAAAAAAAAAGAGGAATCAGTGGAGAACTAAGGAAACAGATTTCCTTTCTAGAAAATAAGGATATTCTCTTATGTTTCATAGGCAAAGGAAGCATATCAACGTTGAACCACGGTCAGGTGGGAGCCTCAGTCCTTTACGCACCTCCAAGGTGGGTGGAGGGAGAGCAGGAGAGAAAGGGAACCAAATGAAACAGAGCCCTGCAGTGGCAAAGTGCAAGCGCATAAGACAAAAAGAATCCCTTCTCCCCACTACCCCTCTTCCTCTGCGTGGTGGCAAGAAGACAATGACTGGTCCTCCCTTTCAGGGAATGTCATGGAATGATATCTGACATCAACTGAAGATATTCAGTTTGGATACTTTTACTCCTCTAAGGTTTCTTCACTAGGAATCCTGTGTGGTAAAGAATTTAACATTGCCCAGAAAGAGTGCTGGCCTTTGACCTTGGCTAATTGGGAATTAGAATTACAGGCCTGAGGAGTGTCTTTGTTTTCCTGGGCCCTGGTTCATTCACCAGATAGTCTAATGCTATGATACCTGGTGGGGGCTGGCCAAACTCAGATGGTCTTAGGGTGGGGCTGGCCACACTAGAAAACCCAGCAATATTAGTTAGGGTTATGCTAGGTCAGACAACTATGTGGGCAGTGAACCCATCAGTCATAGCTATGAGATGGAGCCTCAGTGGAAACACTGAGCCCTGGGTGAATGTCCCTTTTGGGCAGTGCTCTGTATGCACTGTCACATGCTGATGCCAGGGATGTATAATGCATCCTGACTCTGCGAGGAGAGGACCGTGGGAGCCCCATGTGTGGTACTTCCCTGGACTCTTCCCTGCGTGTGTCCCTTCTTGGCTGGTCTTCATCTGTATCCTTTCCCTGTAATAAACTGCAACTGTGAGTATAATAGTTTTTGGTGACTTCTGTGAGTCCATCCAGAAATGATCAAACTCAGGGTGTTTTGGGGATCCCCACAAACTTGTGTCAGAAATGAGAGCAGTCTTGTGTGTTCTGTGTGCCCTCTAATTTCACAGTTGGCTAAAATCTTCACCATCCTACTCTTGATTTTTATTTTAGTACACACACATATTATATTGTGATTACTCCATGGCAGTAGAATTCATGAGGACAAGAACAAATGTTGTCTCCTACTTTACCCACTTCCATACTGTTGTAAATTCTTGTGAGTATGCATTACTTTATAATAAAACCATTAAAAAATTTAAGATTCTCATCTTCTCAGCATTACTCCTTTATCAAGCAAGAAGTACCATGAAGAAGGAAGATGGTTTAAAAAGATAACAGAAATAGTGAATGTGGAAACCAATCACAGAAGTACATAATTAAAGTGAAATTATGCACTATACATTATAATTTATTTTAATCCTTGGCAATATTTTAAAGAAGTATATTGAATTGGGTGTACAATGTGCCTGATTTTGAATAGCAATTAGGTCATTTAAACTATAATTAGAATTTTAAAAGAAATCATCATAATTTCTCTAAATACGCACACTGAGTCATAACATTGCTTTATAGAAACCACATCAGAAAACTATTTAAATAAAGCTTGGAAAGTTTCATGAGTTTATGTATATATTGAACAAAATAGAAGTTTTCAGTCTGAAAAAAAACTCCTCCTCTCTAAATGCCAAATTTGGGACTAAAAATAAGTATTTGGAAACAGTATTGGGAGATAGTAGTGTTTAAGAAGCACAGAAAATACTACAATAACGTAAAATAAGCATCTTCTGATTTCTCCTTCCCTTCTTCCCTCTCCATCCTGGGAGGTGGGGTGAAGTGAGGCCTTGCACTGAGGCCAAAGGTGGAACTGTTTCATGATGTCAAAGACAAAACTGTGTCAGAGACAAAATGAACAAAGTCTGTTTATTCATAAACTGGGCAAGGGAACCCATGTGTCATCACTTTCATTTCAGCAGGAGTCCTAAGTGGTAGAAAGGAGAATATGTTTATAGAGTGAAAGAAGGAAGCACGGTCTTGGGTTGGCAAGCATTCATTCTCTTAAGGTGGGACTTTTGGAAGTGGGGAGACTTGCTACTTGTACTCCACGCAGACTCCTCATTCCTTGGCTGGCTTCAGGGGTCAAGTGACCCATCTGGGGACCTTTCAAAAGAGGAAGAAATGCTCCCTGTGAGGGGTGGAGGTATTCTGTAGCTAACCATTTCCTGGAACAAGTCGGGGTCCACTAGGTCCTCTTTTTGAGGTCAAACTATCATAATGGTCCTCATGGGGGTGGGCAGAGACGGCTACCATGGCAGACAATTTCTCAGTGAAGACAGGGTTGGACAGCCATGAACTATTATTCTAGCTGGAATTGTATATTCTTCTTCCGTTTCTACCATTTCTCCTTCCACGCCCTCCCTTATCCACTCTTTACTTTGACATCTTTTCTGATCCTTAAACATATGACACCATTTCCTGCCCTGAAGCAAGGAGCAGCGAGAACAATTTGAGAACGTGGAGCTGAGCATTGGAGGGAGAGACTTACCATGTATCTTTTTATACATTCTGATTTTTAAACCATGTGAATGAATCACCTGTTCTAAATATTTGCAAAAACATGTACAGCAGTCACTTAGCCAGCCGCCATTACTATACCTGTGTGTGTGCATGTGTGGGTGTTTGCCAGAAAGTGACTTTTTTCCACCTTCACAGTTTGTCTGAGGATAGAAGCTTAAGCTGAAAATAATTCCAGCACAGAATTTTGAGTATACTTTGCTTCATGTTTTTCTAGTATCCAGTGTTCCTGATGAGAAATGGAATGCTCTTTGTTTTTCGTTTTTTGCAGAGGACCCATCTTCCCCCCTCCCCCGCCATGGAATCTTTTAGAACCATCTCTTTATCTCTAGTGTTTTTTTTTTTTCTGATTTAAAAAATAATAGTAAAATACAAATAGCATAAAATTTACCATGTAAACCACCTTAAGTGCACAGTTAAGTGGTATTAAGTACATTCATATTGTTGTACAGCCATCACCACCATCTCCCAAACTTGTTTCATTTTGAAGAACTGAAACTCCATATCCGCTAAATATTAACTCCCCGTTCCCACCTCCCTCCAGTCCCTGGCAACCACTGTCCTCTTGCAGTCTCTATGGATTGGACTCTTCTAAGTGCAATCATACAGTATGTTATACTTTGTGTTTTTATAGCACTTTTTAAAAACATTTTTCTCAATTATTTATTTGTTTATTGTTTCTTGCCTCTAATGCATTTTAAGAATAGGGACATTGCTTTTCTGATCATCCCTGTAGACTCAGAGTCGAGAGCAGTGCCTGGAGCAGAGCAGAAGGAGGGTTGATGAATGTTAGACGGTGCCCAACGAGGCAGCTCTTCCTCGGGGAGGAATTCTCTACACCGCTTTCCCAGAAGAGGTGGGAACCTGGTGGACATTTAACACGTGGTCAGCCGTCTGGGATAGGGGGTGGGCTTGGATTTGTTCTCTGACTTGCCATCTTTGTCATATTATGATGGAAATACCAAAACAACTCCCCGGTTTGTATAATTAGGATCAAATTCCTACTGTAAGACAGTTTAGGGAAAATTCTTACGATGCAAAATTGAGTGGAGTTTCTTAGTTGGCAGAGAACTGGTCTTCATCTTGTCTCTTGTCTTGAAGCATCAGACAAATACACTCATCCTCTACTTAGTAGAACCTTGGCTATGGTCTTGTTAGGGCACCAGTCTTACTTTCCTCCTGAGATAGATTTAGGCTAGACAGGGAGCTCGGCCACATTTTCTTAAAGGGCCAGATACTAAATATTTTGTCTGTCTGGGTCATCTGACTTCCGTCCTAACTACCCAGCTCTGCTGTTGTAGCACAAAGTGCCCAAGGTGACAGACAGTACATAGAGGGATGAGTGTGGCTGAGTTCTGATAACAACTTTTCTTATGGATACCGAAGTTTTAATTTTCATGTGTAATGAAATATTATTCTTCTTTTGATTTATTTTCTACCCATTCAATTAAAATCATTCTCAGCCCATAGGCTGTATAAAAATAGGCTGTGAGCTCGATTTGGTGCAAGGGCAGGAGTTTACCCACCTTGAAGGAAGGATTACCTGTGAAATATAAAACATAATTCCCAGATAGTGTAGGTCACACAGAAGACAGCATAGACATGCTTGCATTTCTTTTAGTGGAGATGTTCTTAAAGCCAACAGGAACAAAAGACCTTTGTTAACTCATTTGCAGCAGTAACCGCTGTGTATATAAACACAGTTACACTAAAACATGCCACCGCAGGGTAATAACTTTAGCTTCATTCCTAAAAGAAATTATTCTCGCTCTACTATTAGACACTAACTGAAAAGCCTACATTGAGTAAAGCTGAATAAGTTATTGTCTTCATATTGGAAAGGAAAAGTATCATGTCACGTTGGTTGTACAGAGAGTCCATGCACACATATAAATTCTCTTCATTGCCCTTGGTGTTCTTTCTCTTCAACCACTCAGCTTAAGGATTCAATCTACAACATTCTACAGGAGTCTGCGTGTGTATGCCATCGGAGCTGAAAGATGGGAGAGCCCAGGCACAGAGTAGTTAGGAAACTCGCCTGAAGTCACACAGCTACCACACGTGGAGCCTGACTCAGACCCGGGCAGTATGACCCAGGTGTTTGCTCTTTTCCCTGCTGTGCTATTTCTAAACCATCACACCTTCTCATTTTCATGCTAATAAGAGTCTCTCTCTCCAAGGGAAATTGTTCCCTCTATAAAAAGAGAGTGAGAATTTAAAACTATTTCATCTCCTTCAATAAATAAACTGTGATACATAAACATTCAAGTTTTAAGTACAGGCTGTCTCACACTCCCATCAGCCTGGCAAAGTGAGTCCTGACGGAGCCCGACTCAAGGAAACCACCTGAGCTCTCCACACAGACCCCAAACAGCCTTGTTAGAAGGAGGTTTAGGACTTTTGTTTTGTTTTGTTTTTGGTAAAACCAGGATAAAAATTCATTCTTCAATAGAACTGCTCACCTTGCCAGCTTTTATTATATATGAAAAGCATAACTAAATAAATAAACTTTCAAATTGGTGCTAGTAAAACACCTCTTAGACAGAAATGTTTCCATCTAATACAAAGAGCTGAGCAAACGCCGTGCTGTTTTTAAGTACTAATTGTAGAATATAATGCAGGAGCCACTGTCTCTTGGAGGAAGGATGCTGGAAAAGGTCTGTTCCAGAATGCTGAATGTGGGGGCTGGCAGGTAAGTGCCTTTGGCAGTTAAAACAATTTTCTCTTCATCAAACGTCCCTGGGAAACTGTATTATAAAGAAATGAGACTCTGTGGTGATAACGGTTTCTTCTTTCTCGGTAGTTAATATGTTTTTAATCTCATAATTTATCATTGCCATTGATAAGTTTTTTTTAAAGGTGGTGTAGGCTAACCTTGAGTAATAAGGATAAAATTAGACAGAAAACGCCACTTTTTGATGAGGCAGTTATTCACTGTTCTTTCTTCTCATATTTTCGAATACTTTCTACATCTTCAGTCACTTCTATCCCAAATAATAAGTAAGAATAACTTGAACTTATACTGCATGATGTAACTTATGAAGCGTCTTTACATATGCAAGCTAAGTTTATCTACACAACACTACAGGTGTTCTTGCCCCTTTTTATGGAGGAGGAAACTGAGATGAGGTGAGCTGACTAGGACAGTTTTCTGCCTATTCCCTCCTTTTTTGAAAATGGATCATTTTATTACCCTCGGTCTCATAAGAAGACATTGTAGAGAAATGAGACCATTATGAGTATTCTATAATTCTTCCTGGTAAGTGGTAAAGATATTTAACGCTGGGAGGGATAGGAGAAATAAATATTGCTGTTTGTCCTTTGACTTATTTCTCTTAATAACATTAGCCACTATCTACTGAGTTCTTACTCTAGGGTAGGCTTTATAAAGAACGTTTAATGTACATTAGCACATTTAATCATCACAATCCCCTAAGTGGTGGGTATATAATAGAGATGTGGGAAAAAAATCAGAGAGATGTAGAAACTGAAGCTGGAGGTATTCATTCACTTCAGATTATACATCTAGTAAATGATGAAACAGGGTTCAACCCAGGCCATCTGACCCTAAAACCTGAGCTCTTCTATGTTCTCTGCTAATTCTATAGAATAACAATACTTCCATTTTGAATTTTCCTTAGCTCTATCATTTCATGGCCCTTGTGGGGGACCAAGTTTCCTATATCTTATATAAAAACTAAATAGTTTTAAAAAATCTGAGATTTGTTGTAAGCTATGTTTGTTTGTTTGTTTGTTTTGTTTTGGGTAACATTATCTGCTGTGGAGGTTAGAAAGATGAAGCTTTGAAAAGGCAAGTTTCAGGAGCTTCAGCTTACTGGTGTTTGTTTTGGGATGTGGGATGTGACAACTGGCGGAGGCACAAGAGAGAAGATTAGCTAGCTTCAAGAAGCAATGTTGAAAAAGTGGGTGCGTTCTCATCCACAAAATCTCAGTGGGAGTTTCCATAAAAATGAGTCAGGCTTAAGACGGGGGCAGCCGACTCCCACGGCATCTTACATGTGGGCCATGTGCTCTCCCGAGACTGTTAACAGCAGCCCCAGACCTTAAAAAGCATGACTCCAGAGCAAGGGTTCCAACAGTAAGGACAGATTTGGCTAACTTTACCCACGTGGAATATGGATGGGTATACGGCAGAGCTCGGACTCAAGCCCACGTCCTTTAAATATATGTTTGAAAGTAGAACATTAGTTTCATGCAGACAGGACCTAGGCAAATCACAGGGGGCACATTTACAGATTAGCATTCTCACCTCTGGGCAGCCTCGTTTCCCAGACCCCAAGCACTCAGGGCCTGCAAACTCCCCTTGGGAGTGAGAAGGCTTTACTCTGCCACCCATCTTTGAGGATGGCAGTGCTCCCAACCACACCCCCTTCCTCTGCCCCATCAACACACTGTCCCTGCATCTAGCTCAGCAAATTGTACTGGACCTGCTGATGACTCATGCACGGTAAGGTTTGAAGGACTGACAGCTAGCATCTCCTGCCGATCAGCGTTTTAATGTAAAGGCAGAATCCTGGTGTTTGCTTAGCAATAATGTTCCCCTCAGAAAAGAATTTTGGGTGGTGGAATTTCGGCAGTGATACACGGCTTAGGGTGAGAAATGGGGTAGGGAGGAGGGGGGAGCTACTTTTAGGAGGAAGCTCATCTTTAGGCTGGAATCAGCAGAACTGGCTTTGAGTCTAGAACATACAGTCCCGTAGACTGTGTGGTCATGTCCAAGTCATTTAACTTCGCTACTTCCTAGCTTCTTTCTCTGTAAAATGGGGCTAATCACGAAGTCCACGTTAGAGGGTTGTTGTGGAAAGTACGTGAGCCCTTGTATGTGAAGCATGGTGCTTGTTGCATGAGGATTGCTCTATAAATACTGACTGTTATGTTCAGCCTTGGATGGTCTAGAAGAGTTGACCAAGGAGCTAGGATTGGGACTGGTTCTAATGCATAGCCGAACGTAACCAAATGTAAACAGATGGATAGAATGCTAGTTAGCAAATGGTGCCTAACCAAAAATCGGCATACCCAACTCCTCACATCTACCTACATGTGATTTTGTTCATGAGTTTTCCTTGTGTTCTGTTATGTGGCACAGTGTTCCTTACAGAGGGATTGCCACGTAATGGTGACAAATAACTGCTCAGTGTTTCTTCTTACGTGTGCATTTTAAAAATTGATTTTAACATAAGAGTTATCACCAACACTGATTTTTACCATCTATCAGAATATGGTTTAAGACAAGCCATTCTAGTCAATAAAAGTCTAAATATTCCCCATACCAGAGATTCTCAGAATTTAGTGTGTATTAGAATCACTGGGGAGGTGCTGGTTAAGAATTCAGTTTCATGGGCTCCTCCCCCAGAGGTCTGGGCACAGAAGGTTGAGGATGGAGTTTAGGCAGCTGCATTTTTAATAAGCGCTCCCAGGTGACCTGATATAAGTGGTAAGACACGCCCATTTCAAGAAATTCTTTTCTATTACTGTTTTTTAAAGTCTGGAGAGAAACAACTGCTTATCTGGCCCAAAGTGTCCCATATTTCCGCAGCCTCATTCTCCTTTCAGTAACCTCAGTTCAGGAAATTCGATGGCCCAACCTAGATGTGCATGTGAAAGAACAACTTACCTACCAGGCATCTCCAGGGACCAGGGACCAGACTTTGAAATACTTAGAAACTTGCATTTGAATCTCAACCAAGACACTTTTTCTCCCGATTCCCAGGCTTAAAGTATCCCTACACATGCATAATTCTACATCACTCTTTTCTGAGTGAGACATTTTGTAACCGTGATTTTTAAAACTTTGAACCTCATTTTCTTCTCTTTGTTTTTTCCCAGAAAGACCTTAGTGATTCTCATTTCTGAGTTAAGATAAAGCGAAAGATGGGTTATGTGTGCTGTAAGGTGTGATAAAGGGATGCTGATCAAGTACTTTAAAATGACTGGACGAAAACACCTCATGTGTACTTGCAGCCTCAGTGCCATAGCTTCAGCCAAGGGTGCGACTTCCGGCTCATGGTGGGGGATGGGGTTGCCTCCTCTACCTCAGAGCGCTGTTTTTTTGGCAATGAATCCTCAGGACCTTGCATTTCGATTTCATTTCTTCCCTCCAGCAAGTACAGGAACAAAGCATTTTCCTACCCCTTAATCAAAAGTCATAATGCCCCTGACTCTTCTCTGGGCCTCCCTAGAGTGTTTTAAAGACAACAATGAGGCCTTGGGTTTAGGGATGTATTGTGAATTGTACCATAAGTTAACAGCAGAGGAGACACTTGTAACTCATAGTTCAGTTACTGTGTGACTCAGGACAAGTGACTTCACTTTTTTTTTCCCCGAGTCTTGATCCCAGGAGTTGTTTTGAGAATTATTGAGAGAGCATTTAAAACATGTGCAAAATCTTTAGCACTTGGTAGGTAGTCAACGATTGCCAGTTATTCCTATTACCTACTACTGCATTTGCCACACCTAGACGGCAAGGCAGTGCAACTGCTATGGTAACAGATCTGGGCTTCCAAACAGCCAGTGAGACCTGAAAACATAATGGGTCTAGTATTTATTCTTAACGGCCTCCCATGATTTAATCCTTGAAGTATTTTGTCCTGTGGAAAAAGTAACAAAGGAAGAAGGAAGATGGTTAGGAAAGCTGGCTGAGCTAGACGAGGAGCGAAAACCAGCATTAGAGAGAGTTCTTGGGGAGGCAGCCTGTGACTCACTGTGCGGGCAACGACTCCTCTGAAACAGCCTCAGATGGCAGGGCTCGTCTGTGGCGCTTCCTTTCTGTCATGTTCTCTTTCTTGGGTCAGATAATGCATACGTTGAATTACGTTGAAAACTTAGCCCAAGAGCCTAAGTCCTTCTTTTACTGACAAGTCAGGAGCCGTGTTACCCAGAGGAAATGCCAGGTTACTGAATTTATTCAGATAGCTCTTTAGAATCCTCTGTTACTTTGTGTGGATTTCATCTCTATAGATGGCACATCTGGGATAAAGTGACAGCTTTCTAAAGACTCCCTTTTTAATAATGTTCTAGGGCCCCGAGAATTAATTATTTAGCCATCAATCAAATGTGTCTTTCTCACTTGGATACTTTGCAGTTTCAAAGGATGGGAGTTGGCAAACTTGTTAGTGCATGGGAGTCTAAACACAGCGAACATTTCTAGGACAAATTCTTGTCCGTCTTTTGGCATGGATGCTGATCTTACATATTTTTTGTACTAATCTCCTTGGGAACTTGACTCAGTAAATATTTATTGAAGGGCCTACTCTGTGTGCTGCCAAACGCCGAATAGAGCCATCACATTGCCCTGGGAGCAGGCATGCGTGTCACACAACAGACTCAGGTGTACTAGAAGGGAAGTACATCTTCTTTACTAGGGAGAGGGAGCAGACAGATCAAATTCGGAGGGTTTTTTCCCTCCCTTGCCCTGAATCTTTTCCCCCTTATCATCCAGAAAGGCAGGTAGTTTGCTGCTTCATCCCTTCCAGGGAGTGTCATGATACTTTCCAAAGAAGAAGTCACAGCAAACCTGCCTAGATTTTGTTTCCAAGGGCTTAAGCCAAGGTTCACAAACCCAAACACTTAGAAGGGTCTGGCAGATAAAACCAGATGGGTCTGTGGTGAGCTGGAGGGCGTGTGGTTTGGATAAAGGAGGCGGCTGCTGGGTTGCCCCAGCTTTTGTTCTGTGTGATGTGAGCCCAGAGAAGCCAGACTTCCAATTGTTTAAAGGAAATCCAACTTTTCATACAAAGAGCTTCTGGCCCAACCTGTTTTGGGGAGAAGAGAATTAGATGAAGAGATACATTCCCCAAGAATAAAAAGGGTTTTTCCTGTTTTTTTTTTTTTCAGGAAGTTAGGTAATTTTGTGGGCTCCATAGAAATAGAGAGCTTTACCCATAGCCTCAGGCAGCCCCTCAGTGGGGGGGGGGGGGGTGACTTCATGGTGCTCTAGGGAGGTGGGATCCCAGGCACTGAGATTCCCAGGGAAGTGTCCAAAAATTTCACTCAGCCAGTAAAATGAGCTTTGGTGTAGAATCCCATTTTAAGAGGAGAAACTATGAATATATAAAAACAAACTTAAAATGCTTAATTGTTTGCAGAAGATAGTATTATATTGAGCTGCCCACAGCAGAGTGGTGAAACATAACTGGTTTCAGTTACTGAGTTCAAACCATGAATCTCAAATTTGCTTGCTGTGTGTCTTGAGGAAACATACGTAAACTGTCAATGCATCAGTTTCCCCACCTTTAAAATGGAAATGGTACTTAATGGTACTAAGGCTACCTCACGGTATTATGAGAACTAAGGTAAATAATATATGTAAGTCTTGTATGTTGAACATGTAGACTCATGAGATATTACCAGAAAGCACCTTTATTTTAATCTTCCACTGTTCTTTTAAATTTTTTAAGGCAGGGCAGTCCTGCTGCTGCTGGACAGATAACACAGGCTGATAGATACATTTTCTGCTTCATTTGAGACGTTAAGTTTTTTCAGATTTCAAGGTTGCAAATTCTATGTCAGTTCTGAAAATGGTCTGATCCCACGTGACGATTAAAACTCCAAATTTGGCTTAAAGTTCGCTCTGTCCCATCTGGTGCATGGGAAGGGAGGGGAGGGAAGCACTCACCTGTTCGCAGCTGCTGTCAGACGGCATTGTGCACACTGGGCCTGGCAGTGAGACCTGGACGACTCCTTGGCCATTTTTAAATATCCTTCCGGGCTCCCCAGTGAGAATCTCCGACTGATGCAAGCAGTGCACTGTCCTCCAGCCCCTGTTTTCTTTTCCTCTTCTCGTCCGGTGGTCCCCAGAGCAGACTGTTGCTTGCTGTCCTGTTACTTCCCCAGACAGTCCTCTGGGATAGGTTTTAAAACACCTCCATGCTGGCACGTGGTGGTTTTTAAAATGTCATTATCATTACTACAGTTGGAAATAACACATTTGCGAGGATTGTAGTAAAAGATACATTTATCTAGTTAGGCACCTTGTACATTTTTAGGTGTTTTTCTTTTTGTAAATGAAAATTTGACAATTTGATGCTTTTCCCAGGTACCTATTGTAAGTGCCATACATGAGCTTACAAAGTATAAATGGGCTAACAAAGGATTCATTAACTAAATATCTTTATGAAAAGGGCATGGGAGGCTTCCTGAAGGAGGCAACATTGGAACTGGGCTGTGGAAGGGGAGGAGGGTCTTGACACTATAGGCCCAGATAGCGGGGAGCAGGAAGGAGTAGAAAAGCAGAGACAAAGGAGGTGTGTCTGGAGCTGACCCCCTGCGGGTGACAGGGTGTCCCAACAGACTTCGATTATGGGTGGAGATTAAAGCTAGTGTTGACTGAGGATTCCCTGAGTGCTTCATTTGGACAACTTCATTTATTCCTCTCAAATCTGTGAGGCAGCTCCTGTGAGTATCCTCCTCTTATGCTAAGGACACTGAGCCTTAGGGAGGTGAAGGTAGTGGCAGCTGGGGAGGACAGGGGCAGGGAGTGGAGCTGCAGCCTCCGGGCCGGGGCAGGGCCACGCCTCATCCTGCGGGAAAACTGGGTCTTCACAGACGGGCGGTCGAGGGCTGCCGCCTAGCCGTTCACTGGACACGCCCTACAGCCCTCCCCCCGTCCCCCCCCCCATTCCATCTCTCCCTCCTGCAGACCCCAGAGCCAGCCCAGCTGCCCAAAGGAGATCTCAGATGGCTCAGGTGCTCCAGGCTTGCACTCGGACCACAGTGCGCGACCCTCCAGACGCGGGTTCGTGCTGTCCGGCTGCCCCATCCTCGGCTCTGGCTAGTTTGGCTTCATTACTACTGGCTCCCCTCACTCCCAGCACCCTGCCCCAATCTCGACTGCCACCCACTCTCCACCTTACCTTCTTACTAGTAGTTCCCTACATGTCTCAGCGGGTTCCACATTATATGACTTGGGGAGATTAAGAATTCCTTCCTTCCTTCCTTCCTTCCTCTGGTCCTACTTCTGTGCTTCCTCGGGAACGCTGCATCAGGTTAGTAAGTGAAGCTGCTGCCCTGCAAACTGTCCACCAGATGGCACCAAAACATTGTATTCCAAGTAGTCCGCCCTCGCTACACCTTCAAGGAAAAGATCCCGAAAGTTGAGCTAATAAAGCGCAGCCCCAGGTGCGAGTTCAACAGAAATTAAAATTCCCTCTCCAACTTCTCAGAATGTTTGGTGTTGGATTTTGTCGAGAGAGAGACAGATAGACAGAGAGATAGAGGGAGGGAGGGAGAGAGAGAGAGCCTTTCTCAGGAAAAGATCTTTATTTTTTATTTTCTCCTCTTTAGATTCAGCTTAGAAAGTTGTGATGCACAACATTACAAAATTAGGAACATGAATATTTTCAAGGACCCTGTCATTTTCACTCGTGTTTGCTTCACTGTCCTTTTCCTGGAGCTAAAGCTCTGCTTGTTACAGAACCGCATGTCGAGACTGGAAATAAAATAGCTCCCTCTTATCAAAATAATCACCGAGATTAAGTGAACACAAATATGTGCATCCAGCGTCCTAGCTAACGAGAAGAGTAAAATTGACCATTTTCTCCAATTTTAAAATGTAATTGTCATTTTTTTACCCAAAACTTAATTATCATTGACACAGCAAAAATAGTATGAGTGACCGTTTCAATTATTGAAACAGTCAATAAAATTAATATGTATCGTCTTGGTTTTATCTTTGAAGTTGTAGGAAAGATAATTTCTTCTTCAATCAACATGATTAACAATTATGTTGCTGATGACATAGTCTGAGAAACTTTGAGGGTTTTATTGTTGTTAGTAATATTTTAGTGGCTTAAAAATACCACAACCTTTATAAATTAACCTTTTTACTGGGTGATCAAATGTCTGTCAAAATTTAGTCAAAATTTCATGAGAGGAAAGATCTATAAGGATTTGTTCTGTCAGATTTGGAGATCTGAGTACTAAATGATTAATGACTTTGCCAGGGTGAGGGAAAATGGATAAAGGAACAGTAGATATTAACTTGTGTCATTTTGATTCTTCTTTGGAGGGGGAAAAAGTGGTCTCTGAGTGAATGCACAGCATGAAATGAATTTTAAAAATGAAAGCATGTTAAGAAATAATTTGATGTTAACTCTAAGTTTTGTGTATTCATTTTTATATTTTGTATATATACTCTTGTAAAATTCGGCCATCAATTGTAACATGCACATACATATACATAGAGTACATAAATAATTCTTATTTTGCAAAGGCATGTGTGCATGGTGGTTGGTGCTGTGTGGTTGTTTTTTGTTTGTTTGTTTGTCTGTTTTTTGCTGCACAGAACAAGATGATTCTTGCCTTAGAGCTTGGATGCATGTCTGGCGGCTTCCTTACCCGAGGGAGTCATCAGAACGCCCACAGTTCCCAAAGTGCTTTGGGATCACTTAGGCTAAAAGATGTCATTTATTGTGAAGCTATCTTTTTTTTATTCCCAAGGGAATTTCATCATTTTTGTATTTGTGAAAACTGTCCATGTGTCTTTCTCAAAATGCAATTATCTGAAAGAAGCAAACCAACACAGAGTGGACCCCTTGTCTTCAAAGTCGTTTTATTAAGAGTAAATTAGACTGGAAAAATGATAGTCTGAAATGCATTTCCAATAGATTGCTGTCAGCCTTGCTACCTGTCAAACAGAGAGGCCTGAAGTTTCACAGTGACATATGGATTAGCCCAGTCTTCCCTGCAGCGTGAAAACAAAAGACAATTGGTGATGCATGGGGCAAACTCATCTTAAAACAGAGATATCAACAAAGGAATATGACAGCATGAAAAGACAGAGTGCAGTCTGCTGTCCACATTTGCAAAGAGATTCTGTCTGAATCCATAACTTCAATACACTGAGTCAGAAAAAGAGAAAATACACATTAAGTGTAATTGTTCGTTGGGTACTTTGCTTTAGCAAATGCTGAATTTGTCGGAAGGGAGGAACAAGTAGGGACAATGGATAAAATCACTGCAGTTATATCAAGTCATTAAGAAGAACCATATGGAATTAGAATTATTTGATTTTTTTAAAGTCATCTGTCATAGAGGCTTTAAATGAATGTTCAGAATGCTCATCCACCAATCAATTGAAAAAATAAAGGCTGGACTCACAAAAGACCCTCAAGAGCAAAACACTCTTTTCCCAGTTAGAGCTTTAGACTAGACTGGTGAGGTCATGTAGGTCAGGGTTTGTTTGGCAAAGAAGTGCATATCAAAGTTAAAGAAAATCATACAGATCTGCTTAGCTCTGTAAAAATACAGTATGGATTTTTTTTCTTTAACATCCCATGTGAACAATTACATAGAACACTTGTCTGACCAGTAACTTTCAATTAAACAGAAATGAAAGTTCCTCTAATAGCCATTTTAATCCATACATCCTAAGGGACTCAACAAACAAGTGTAATAACACGATACAGAAGTTACTGAAGGAAAATGGTGCATTGAATTATAGAAACTGCTGAGTTTCTAAATTTAGGATCAGATGCTGAAAAAACAAAGTAAGAGAGTTTTAGAGTTATGCATTGCCCACCAGAGATCCAAGCAGGACTCAGAAGGAAAAGTTCAGAAAAGGGCAACTTTGGGGTATCCTGAAGGGGTCTGCCCACTGACCCACAGAGGTCAGTGATGACTGCTATTTTGTCAAACCATCACCTGTGTGATGACATCCTCTGGCAACAGGGCTGGCTCTGGAGATAGAAGTAAATAGCCCCCTACCAAGGGTCACTGGGGTGCCCTGGTGCCTGAAACTCCTAAATCATGTGTTAAGTGTTCACGGATATTTTACGTACGTGAAGGGTGGGAGCATGTTTTCTAATTAATATATTAGGGAGCTTCAGGATATCTACGTCCTTTTGAGAAAAGTGCAGGGTCCTGAAGTTTGGGAAATGGAGCAAACCAGTTTTGGGTGTTGTCCGTGGCTGAGCCAGAGGCCACACATATAAGATACTACATCAGAGGTCAGGAGGTTTTAGAGGGGGCTGAGGACATTAGAAGTCAGTAGAGAAGCAGCAAAAAAAAAAAAAAAAAAAAAAAAAAAAAAAAAAAAAAAAAAAAAAAAAAAAATTAAGGGTATCAGTGAAAGCATTTCCAAAATTCATAATTTTGCCTTTAAGTAAAGTTCTATCCAAAGGATTTAACTTGCTGCTATTTGCTTTAGTCCCATATAGAGTTAAACATCTGTCGGGAAATTACACAGGAGTCAAATAAACGTGTTTGTGGTACATTTTACATCGTTTTTAAAAAAAACACTTGGGTTTTCATTTAATGTCCCTTTGTTTTCTCTATTGATTATGTCTCTTGTCAATAAATGTCTCTCTTTTCTGCATACCCATAGGAATCAGCTTTGATTTCTCATTTTTGGAGTCTAAACTCACACCCCTGGAACCACAGTGTGTGCTCTTCTGATGTAATTGCTGTTGATTGTGTTGCTATTAGGTTTGTTCTTCTTGTTGCACCGGTGTGGTTACACTGTTATCTCAGCATTAACACACGCTGTCAGATAAGATGATTTTCAGCTGCATAAAACAGATCATAGTCAAGTATCCAAATAAGGGTTTATTTTTCTCTCACAGAAAATAGACCAGGGACCAGCTGTCCAGGACTGTTACAGTGACTCTTGGTGACCTCAGAGTCTAGACGCTTTCTCTCTTTTTCTTCCAGATATCCCCAGACATCTTCTGTTTACATTTTGCTCACCAGAGCTGTGCGTGACGACCATCCCTACCGTGAGAATGCTTGGGAAGACAGCTTTCAGCTGGTCACAAATCCAGTGCTCTCTTTGTATGCAGGAAGGAAAGACTGGATATTGGTAGGTAACTGTCAGACTCTACCCTGTGCTGACATCTCCAACAGAGTGTATGCAGAATGGAGTAGGAAAATGCATTTCTAAAAAGGTCCCATATTTAACCCCTAAGGGTTCAAGAAAATATCTTGGGGGAAAATGTAGAGCAATGGATGGCTGGTTGAAAATTCTAGCTGGGAATGTTGAAGAGGTTGGTGTTTGGTCCAAGCCCAACTCATAACAGTTTCATCAAAATATGTTAAATATCATCATCGTTAATCTTATGACTGTAGGCCTGGCAATCATTTCGTTGCTTCTGGCCCAATCTTCACACAGCTGTTCTGTGTGATCTTGGACAAGTCATTTAACCTTGGGCCCAGATTTTTTTTTACTTCAGTAAAGTGAATATAGTGATACCATCCTCATGGGAAGGTTGTAACAAGCAAATAACAGAAGTATGTAAAAATCCTTTAAATGGAGAATCATGACATCCAAGCGTGAGATAGTATTAGTGTTACTGTTTCTGTCTGCACTTTTTTTCCCTTTTCTATTTGTTACTTTTACCCTTTACTCTCTAATTACTTTCTCAGATGAAACTGGTACAGGGTAGAGTAGATAGAAGTTTGGGATCTTTCTAAAACTTAGGGCTGACAAGCATGGATGGTGTTCCATCAGTCTGTGGCCACTAGCGCTCAGATATTTATCTGCAAGAAACTGAGCCGTGGTCTAAAATCTTCCTTGTGATTTTTAGCTCAGATGGAAAAATTGTGTTTTCAAGCTGTGTGTGCCAGAGACCAGCATACTATTCTGACATGTTACAAGTTCTAACTGCTTCCTTTTGGCTTTGAAAAAATATTTAAATTGTCTACCTTTATGATAAACAATTCCCATTTAAAACAATCTCAGCTTGGAGAGTCCCCAGAGGGGAACAGTGCAGATTGTCTGCCTATGATGCTGGGAGCTGTGACTGATCTGAGTTACCCCCTGCCTCTGCCCTGGGGCAATTCCATGTGCAGTCGGCCTTAACAGCGCCACGGTTCCCACATCCTTTGTCGGCTTTAGTCGCTTCAAGTAGTCTCTGGCAAGTAGTAAAGAAACGGTTTCAGTAGGCTACTCCTAATTTTTAGAGGCTTAGGTAGATTCCAACACATTCCTTTTATGCCTCCTACATAATTTTCTATTTGTGCAATCTATTGAATTTCTATTCCAATTTTCCATAATTTTACTTAAGGGACACTTAGTACTTGATAACAGCTTTTTCCAAATTGATGCATCAGAACTTTTGCTTTTTCACCGTTAATTCTAAGCCTTAAAAATGAGGCTGAGTAATGGCTGGCATTTTTCTTTTCTGTGGGTTGGAAGGAAGAGTTCTTTGCACTTGGCTTCAGCTCTTCTTCCGGCTGTCCCTCGTTTCTGCTCTTCTTCCTACCCTCCTTGTAGACAAGATCAGTGTCTCTCAAGATGCCAGCTCCCACTTAGGCAAGGCACGTGGCCACCATTGTCTTCTAATGGCCCTGCGGTTTGGATCTCTTTCTCAAGGACACGGGTCTGGGGGACTTGGTTGGTTGCATGCTGAAGAAGTGGTTTACAATCAAGAAACCCACTAGGGGTTTACTGATAAATAAGAAGGCCAATATACTAATTTACAATCGAAAATATTTCTTATCATGACCAGAATACTTATGACTCATTAGCAGGCCTCCCCCAACCGGTGTGGAGCCTGGGGTAAGAGTACAAATCGCGGCCCACATACCTTCAAAGTGTCTATGAATAATAAATTAATACATGATTGATTCAAATACGTTCTGTCTTTCCACACGGCAAATAGACCTTCATTATAATCTGGAAGGCCAGGTTAGGATTAGAATTCCGTTTCCTTGTGGCAAGGAGCCAGCATCACGGCTCCCAGCCTTTGGGCCTGTCCTCTTGAGCCTCTGGCCCGTCTCTTTTCATCTCCTTTTTCCCCTGCCCTGCCAAGGGTCTCGTATCTATGCTGTGAAAACCTTGGTCTACACAAGCACGGGTTCAATCCCTACCACCAGCAAACAGCCGCCCACTGGCCATTCCTCTGTCTGCCTTTGGGAGGTGAGAGCAGGGAAGAGCCAGTACAGACAACTGAGGCAAACTTGGAGCCACCTGGGCGGGAAACGCGAGGGTCCTGGCGCTCAGAATGGGATGCTAGAGGCAGCTCCCTGCCCAGAGTAGACTTCAGTTGTCTTCGGTGCTCTAGGCTGGTGGCCTGGACTCAGACTGCCATGTGGGGCCCTCCTGACACTGACAAGGTCTCTACAGCCACTCTGTCCTCGCTTCAGCCCTTGCTTGGTTTGGCTTCATCACCATTCACTTCCCTCCACCTCCTTACCAGGAACTGCCTCCCTCCCACCCTCTCCCTGCCCCTCCACTCTGCCCAGGAGGCTTTATATATGCTGTCAGATCCTTGTCTCCAGAAAGGACAAAATTGATTGCATTTAATCAAACAAATTTTAGGTCTGTAATCTTGAAACTCCCCTGAGTCACCTTGCTTGGATTGGGGCAGTCCTCTTAGCTCCTTAGTCACCTATTCTTAGGAACTTTCTGAGTTTATGTACCTCTTATCAATCTCATCTATTGGATTAGCGTCCTTAACCACTATGAGAAATCATTAAGAACTATTTCCCTGGTTACCAAGATACTCTTAGTATAAATTTCACCCCCCCACCATATTCTTAAGTAAAGACAGTATAAATTCCTCCTCATTATTATTAAATAACCACTTCAAGTTCTTCACAAGAATCAGTGGTTCTCAAACTCTAGCAAGGATCAGAGTCATCTGAAGGGCTTGTGAACGCCTGATTGATGGCTCGGGGAGTACGTGTGTACGTGTGAGAATCTGCATCTGTGACAAACTCCCTGGTGATACTGATGCTGCTGGTCCAGGGGCTAGACTTTGAGAACCACCACTCTGTTCACGTCCTCTCCCATAGTTCTCCTTCAGAGCAGCACGTCCTATCTTCCAAGCTTGCCACCTGATGACATTGTTCTGACGGGAATCACCCGTGCTCTCTGATGCCTAAGTCCAGTGGTTAATGGCCAAAGCTAAAGGACACTTTTCATGTCCAGTAGAGTCTTAGGAAATTTCTGATGCATTTGATATGATTGACTTCCACTGCCATATCCCTTCTTTGAGTTTTATGTCACATGACTTCTGGCTCTTCTAATGGTCTGGATGCTATGCTTTTCTTGCTTCACCTGGAAGGCCTCTACCCATCTTGCTTTCTAGACGGGGGCCCAGTGTCCCTTCCTCAAAGAAGCGATACCTCTTCTTGTCCCCGAAACATGGATGTCCCTTTCTTTTTCTTTCCCATTCTGCCCCACTGTGCTCACATCACTCTCTCTAACAATATCTAATAGTCTCCTTACTCAGGAAAAGTTTTGATCAGTTTTGTCTCATTCTTCCAGGTATTGCTAAACAGTAGGCATGAAGCCGTCTTAGGATTCCTGATAACCCCACCGGATGCCATTGCCCCCGCCCATTCTCTGGGATGCAGCAAAGGTATGTTTATGTGAAGCACATAGGAAGGGTGAAAGCTAAGTCTCTGGACTGGGATGGATGTCAATTGCTGGGCACCCCCTTGACGGTGCTGGTTACCCATGAAGGGTAACTGCATCCATAGATGCAGCTGCCCGCGGCAGGACCTGCTAGCCTTATCTTGGGAGCATGCAGTGCAGGCCTGGTAGTCTGAGGATGGAAATTCAGCCCCCATTCATCTCCCGGATGCCTGAACAAGCCATGGTGGCCCTGTGCTGAAACTGTTGTTCAGTTTGCATGGCTTTCGTGGGTCTGGCCCTCTCTTCTCTTTCTCATTAAACTCTCTGCCCTCATCCTCTCCACCTTCATCTCTCCTCCCTGAAAGAAAAGGAGAATCTTTATCTTTCGAGCAAATGTTTTATCCATTATAGGAGCTCATTGTGTCCTTAAGGCTTAAATCTTTGGAAGCAAAGTCAGGAAGAAGGAAGACTTTTTTTTTTTCCTTCTTTGCTTTTTCACCCAATTATGACACTCTCCTGGGTACGATGCCGGGCACAGATCGGGTGCTTCTCTGTAGAATGATGTGAGGGTGAGAAGTACTCTGTTTGCAAAAAGAAAGTATGCTGGTTACTATGCCCAAACATAGCTTATGATGCAACTCACTATGCCCCTAGGAAGCGAGACTGTAACCACTCTGTGGCTAGGAACTCTGTGCTGTTCATCTTTGTAGCAACGTTGCCTATCACACCTGTCATGCCTGTCACGTTTCCTAGGGAATCACGAGATATCAGTCATTTTACACAAAATGATAGCCTATTGCCACCATCTTGAGAAGAAGTTCAAAGAATACACAGTTAACCCCTAGTATTAACGCATCCTTGGGGCTGTAGGTCAGCAGGTCGGAAAGAGTCTCCTGAATAACCATTCCCTCCCTCCTCCAAAGCCCTCTTTCTCCCTCTAATCCAGGGTCAGCAACAGTAGTAAGAAAGCCAGCAGCAGCCACATATGTGTAAGTCAGGCTTCTCTCCATCTGCTCCCTCCTTAGGGAAAATCTAACGCTAAGATGACTTTCTTAGGGGAGGAAGCACAGCTGTTGTCACCACCGTCTCTACGGAGTCACAGGATAAAAAAAAGACAAAAAACAAAAAACAAAACCCGCTTCCTTTGCCCCTAAGCACTGGTTTCTTTTGGTCACGTTCTGAATGGCAGCGATGATTCAGCTTGCTGCCGGGGTGCTGGTTCCAACAGCACCTCCTTTCGTGGCTCTGGCCTCCGCCCCATTTATCGCTGGTCCTGGGAGCCAGGGAGACAGGACTATTTCTATCTCAGGCATCTGTGTTTCTGATCAGCTGGTGGGCTAGGCCAACCGAAGTGTGAGGAGGAGCTGAAACGACTTCACGTTTGTCTAAAGTCGGGCGTTCACTTGGATGAGGAGCGGGGAAGTGTGTGCCGTGATGCTGCAACGCCTGGGTCGCGGGGCGGGGACCCCGGCGGGGACACCGTCACCCTCTCTGGGAGTCCCGGTGGAATCCGAGAAACTTGGGATGTGCATTATGGAGGAAAACTTTGGACAAGTCTTCATATTTCTCTCTCTAAAAATGAAACTGTGTCTGGATAGGATGACTTTTTATTTCTCTGACTCTGAAAATAA
Organism: Camelus bactrianus; assembly: GCF_048773025.1. Lineage (NCBI taxonomy): Eukaryota > Metazoa > Chordata > Mammalia > Artiodactyla > Camelidae > Camelus > Camelus bactrianus. The sequence goes on along the minus strand of NC_133539.1, from coordinate 83,843,283 downwards.
GATTAGAGCTTGGCCAAGTGACCTTAGGTTTTTTATTTTAGTTTGCCCATCTATGTGGAGGTCCTGATTTTCCAGAGGAGATTTAACTTTAAAAATTAAAATTTTGTATTAATAACTCTCAGATTTTTTTATTTCTTTCATGTAATGTCATTCTTCTCAAGAAGGAACACTTAACTCCGATTTAGTTAGTTTGAAGAGCCTGACGTCAGTATAATTTCAATGCTCCCCAGGCCTGAGAACCACTGATTGAAAATCCATAAGAGCGTCTCACTCTAAAATGTTATTTGAGGAGTCAAAGATTTACCAAAAACTTACTGTTATAATCTACCGAGTGGTTTCTTGCTCCATTTTGTGACGGTATATGGTTGGCATCTTTAAATTTCATAATTCACTTTCAGTACAGAAAGATACTGAAATTGGAATATAGGGCCGAATGGATTGTTTCCTTTGTGACTTAACAGTAATACTATGATAACTTACACTTCTATGGTCCTTTACATGTTATCAACAGCTTTTATACAACCTCATTTTATTTTGGAAACAATTTCACTTGGTCAGTGTGTTGACATTTGTAATGAGATGACAGAAATATTTCTGGAATGCTTCATGAGGAATATTATGAGAAAAGTAGCTTTTCTTTCTTCACACAGTCCACCTGATGGTCCCAGCAAGAGATTAGAGTCAGGAATGTGAAATAGGGTAACACCTGACAAACCCAAAGATGTGTAAAGCCGGCCCCTTCCACCTCGTGTGGGAAAAGGAAGGAGGGATGGTGATCGGTCAGACATGGTTGCAATGCCTTCCTTTCTCTGGGTTGCAGACCTAAGAGGGCACCTGGGAGAGTGGCCGCCATTTTGAAAGGAAATCTGTAAGCAGAGCTGTACTCTGGTCTCCCGTTGAAACATAGGAATAGAATAGAAGTGGAAGCAGGACATGATTGTGCAAAGTTCCATGGGGCATGGAAAGGATGCAGATGTTCTCCTGGCCCCTACAGGAAAGCAGGACGTTGAGAGCCATTGGCTTGCTCGGAGGCTATGAGGTGGAGAATGCAGGCAGAAGTCAGAGGGCCCTGAATCAGTGAGAGCTAATGTAGGTCCAATCCTCGGGGTTGGGGGGGGGGTTGGGGGGTGCAACTGCATAGCTATTTTAGTTCTCTGTTAAACTCACGGAGACTGCTCCAGACTCCTGGACTATCGAACTGCTTCCTCTTTATCAAAACTTGCCTGACTGTGTCTCTTCTGTGCAGACACTGATCTAGATTAAGTGGCGTCTGAATGATTTAACATGTCTGATTCACACTGAGAGGTGTGCAACAGAAAGACCATGTGCTCAGACAGACCTTGTCCAGTTCCAGCTCTTTGTTGTTCGGTCTCCTTAACGAGTTGCTTTACTCCTCTCAGTTGAAAATTCTTCACTCAGCATCAGACACTTACATCTAGCTCTTAGAGTGATATGAAAATTAACTATATAACTCTGCTTATTAATTTTGGGTTCTTTGGCTCATTGCAGAGCAGGGCATAGTTTCTAGTGAGCACAAAATAAGCAATTGTTGAATGAATTGAATGAATGGCTCAGGTAGAAGGCATCTAGCTACAAGTGGCAGACATGCCAATGCAAGTGCTGTTCAGAATGAGTAAATGTAGAGGAGAACATAATTAAGAAAGTCCAGAAACTTGGCAATGATTAGTTATGGTTGAATTGATAGCCTCATTTTTGAGTGTGTGTGATTTTCTAACTTTGACTTCCTTCCCATGCTGACTTCTTCATACTCCTACTAAGACAGCCACAAGTGTTCCAGACAAAGAATATTCAGAGACCAAAAGGACGTTTTTGGTGACTCTGTCTTTGGAGTGAGGAAATGTCTGTCTTTCCCAGAACTCCTGTCCAAGTGCTCTTCTTGTCTCATCTGATCGAATTGTAACACATGCTCATTTTGGAGCCAAACTCTTACGTAATGTGGTGAATGGCTCAAACCGTGGGTTCCTGTGCCCATCACTTGCAAGGACACAGGGATTATCCTTTGAATAATCAGTTTCTGAAGCCAGTAGTGGGGCCAGTTCTGCCTGAAGCACCTGGGTTATGTATGGAAGGGGTGGGTACTTGGACCCAAATTAGGGTACTTTTTGGAAGGAGAAAATAGATGCTGCTGAGACAATCAAAAACTAATATTTACCACAATATGTAAGCACCAGCCACCATATTTGACATGTTTGAGCTCAGTGAATGCTGCCTCCATTTCTTTTATAAGGACGACTTGTATAAGGACTCAAAGAAAGTGAACAAGTTTTTACTGATGGACAGTAAGTAGTTTAGTGGGATTGGAGGAAAATGGAGAGTCATCAAGCAGAATCCTAAGAGCATGGACTTACCATATGATCCAGCAGTCCCATTCCTGGACATATATCCTGAGAGAACCTTAATTCAAAAAGATACATGCACCCCAATGTTCAGAGAAGCACTATTTACAATAGCCAAGATATAGAAACAACCTAAATGTCCATCAACAGATGACTCGATAAAGAAGTTGTGGTATATTTATACAATAGAATACTACTCAGCCGTAAAAAATAATAAAATAATGCCATTTACAGCAACATGGATGGACCTAGAGATTGTCATTCTAAGTGAAATAAGCCAGAAAGAGAAAGAAAAATACCATATGATATCACTTATATGTGGAATCTAAAAAAAAAAAAAAGATAAACTTATTTGCAAACAGAAACAGACTCTCAGACATAGAGAACAAACTTGTGGTTACCAGGGGGAGAAGGGGGTGGGAAGGGATAAATTGGGAGTTAGAGATGTGCAGATACTAACTGATATACAAAGAATAGATAAACAAGTTCATGCTGTATAGCGCAGGGAACTATATTCGATATCTTGTAGTAACTTATGGTGAAAAAATATGAAAACGAATATATGCATGTTTGTTTATGACTGAAGTATTGTGCTGTACACTAGAAATTGACACAACTTTGTAAACTGACTACACTTCAATAAAAAAAAATATATATATATATTTACAAGAAAAAAAAAAAAGAATCCCAAGAGCAAACATATAACACACTCAAATGAGGCGAATTTTTATAAAAGGACTATTTACAAAAGCAAAGGGAACCAACCAGGGACAGAGAGGCACTGCAGTGTTAGCAGTGAGGGGTGTGATGCTACATCTAGGACTGAAGGGACAATGGAAGGAAAGCGTTAATAAACCTGGACAGAGTTGCTGTCAGTTAGTCTTAATAGAAAGCGTCGGTGTTGGGAATGGGAGGGGATTTCGCCCCTTGGGGGACATTTGGCAATGTCTGGAGACGTTTTAGATTGTCATGACTGATGGGTTGCTATTGGCTTCTAGTGCGTAGAGGCCAGGGATGCTGTTAAACAGATGCATATGATAAAGAATTATCCTGCCCCAAATGCAATAGTGTCCAGGTTGAGGAACCCTATTTCAGAGAAAGCACTGTGAAAACAGAGGGCCGCTGTAAGTGTGACCTTTGCATCTAAACCCAAGCAACCAGAGACAGCAAGGGAGCTGGGGCAAAAGCTACCCCTCCCTCCTGCTGGCCCATATCCCAGTGGCTTCCATTGAGTAATAGTCTTGTTTTTCTAGTTCAGCCTTGTTTAACTGGTCTTGGTGGCCTTTGAAAACCAATCTGATGCTTAGAGACTAAGCCTATTATAGAGAGGTTCATCATATAATTTTCATCTTTAGTTTTACATAGGGATTTAACTTTACTTTCATTCATTAAGAAAACAGTCATTGTAGGCTGTCCTATGCAAAGAAATGAAAGACTTATCCTTCACTGATTTTTGCCATTCTGGCCTCTGGCCAGCATGTTTGAGAATTAAATGGGGTTTTTCCCCCTTATAGACATTTTGCCCTTAAGTAAGTATGAGCAAACTTTTGTGTAGTTTATTGTAGTTATTGTCTGAGCTTGTTATTTAGCAATAATTAATGAGGAAGGAGCATAATAAATGGAAAAGATGTGCGACGTTCATTCCTTTCTTACGTTACGCATCTTTGAAGGTGTTCACCCTCTTGTCTAAGACATGCCACTTCAGGGTGTTTCAGTTGACGGACAACTAGAAAGAAGATGCTCTGAAACTTAAACAGATTAAAATAACTCAAGACCTCGTGACTCTTGACTAAGTAGTAAAGCCATACCAGAATGATCACCGGGACTGGGGCCATCTTAAGACATTCAAGGCTCTTTTGAGTGTGATTCAAGATAAAAAAAAAAGTCTTGTGAGTGAAGAAGGAAACCTAATTTCATGCTTCTGATATTTAGCTTCTTGTTTGTTTCTTTCTAGAATCTGTACTGTTAGATTTATTTATTTACAGCTAAATGAACGAAGTCATTTAACATACTGTAAACAAATATGGACATATTTATCAGATTGTATCTGTAAAATATCTTGGAGATTTATATTTATTTTATCTTAAAATTCAAACCAAAACAACTGCTCAGTTCATGCAGTTCTAATGAGCTGGTGGCAACAATGAACAGGAGAAGGCACAGTCCAGGAGACCCTCGTAACTCAGGATGCACTCCCCCCACCCCCCATACCTACACAGTGATGGAAACGACACGCGCAGCTGCACGGAAGTAAAAAAAAATGCACTGACAGTTGCATCCTGGACCTGGAAATGCCTGTGTAGAAATGCAATTCTGGAAGACCTGTAACACATTTTTTTTGGTTACTCCACCTGAATTTCTGGGTGAAGCTATAGTAATTTTGAGGTTTTTTTTTTTTTTCAAAGCAAAGTGAATAACGGGGCATTAACTATAGACTGATAAAATATCATCGAAGCACGCAGGGAAGATTGCTTAGCCTGCTGCTCGTCCCTCAGCTGAAAGAGCGTGGCCTCTGTTTTGTTTCTGACATCCCAGGGAATGGAAATGAAGATTCCTAAATCGAAAAGAAGAAGTTAGAATTTCAGGAGACGAACAAGCGACCAAAGCTACTAAGACCCTGAGGGATTAAAGATGTCCTTCTAAAATTTCATTATTGTGTCTCCACGTCTAACCTCCCAGCTGTCTAACAACAAAATCCTTCATAATATAGCTACCTGTAAAAATCAAACATTATGAACCACTTTTTTTTTTTTTTCCGAAAGAGAATATACTCAAAATGTTTTCAAAGCTTCTTTAAGGGGGAGCCAGATAGTGACAACCTCGGAGGCCTCAAAGTGAGATCCAGGGATGGGCTTAGCACAAAACCGCCCTGCAGAAAGGCCACATGAGCCACCAGAGAGGTCTGTGGTTAGAGGACATTACATCGTGGACGTAAGTTCGCTAAATTGACCCCTACTTCTCCATCCTTTTGCAGTGGAAACATTCCTTTGAACAACCAGGAAGTAAACCTAACTTTAGCTTCTGTGTTTTGCAGTGAAGCAATCTATCAATTACAGCAGCAGACACACCCTCACTTCCCTGTAACTCCAGGCCAACACCTCTTGTCACCCTCTACATAAGACTCCAGTGACTTCTACGCATGCTTATGTATATTTGCAAACCATCCATAATATACATTTAAAAAAAGTTTGAGTAGGGACATTGCTCTGTATTCCAAGTTGTCTCAGGCTATTCCGTGTGATGAATGTGCTGATAACTTTCTGCTATTTTTCTTCTATTTGACCAATCACCTCTCAGTATGTCTTCTAGCTCCCATGTCACACACAGTCACAGCTTATCTCTTCATCATACAGTGTAGCTCAACACACTTTTACCTCTGAAACTGCATAGTGTGGCAGAGGTCTCTTCCATTATGCCTTTGCCCTTTTTACTCATCTTCCTGGACTGGGAATCCTAAAAGTGGCAATCTTGGAAGGCAAGGAAATGAATCACAGGTCTTACGACACAGCTGCTGTCCTTCCAGACCATATAAAAGTGCTTTCTATAAAAGTGATGGATTCCCTAAGCCTGCGGTGCATCTCCTGGGACACACTCCACTCTGCGTTCACGATCCGCCTGACCCTCCGAATAGCCCTGTGGAGCCTAGAGCTGAGGGAACCGGCACAGACATACTGATACTCCTGCTATTGCTTTTGCTGTGAGTAATAAAGGTCTTTGTCTCTGACCAAGAGTCTTTTGTCTTTTGTTAGCATCCACAGAACCGTGGCAGGCTACTTACTAGCTTCTGTAGTTATTTCATTCAGTGTGTTACTGCTTCCAGCCTCCCTCCACTCTGTCAAACTTAATCTCTAAGTAGGGTAAAACCTTCATCTACCTAAATGTACAGGCTTTCCTTTCTTCCTTCCTTCCTTGCTTCCTTCCTCCCTTCTTTCCCTCCTTCTCTTTCTTCTTTTCTTCCTTCCTGGCCTCCTACCAGTGTTATCTAGCTCTTTATTTAACCATCATCTACTATTTTTCACTTATTCAACAAATATTTACTGAGTGCCTCCTATGTGTCAGGCATGTTCCAGGTTCCAGGTTTGTGTAGCAAATACAACAAGCTAATATCTCTCATTTTTGTCTTTTTATCTTTATTTGAAAAAATTAAAAGTAGACTTCAAGGAGTAGATACAAATAGCATAATCCATACTAGATATAGGTAAAGAAGAAATGAAAAACAAAGAGAAAAGGGTAAAGAAATAAAATAGTGCTTAGGGATGAGATTAATACAAAAAGATAAAACATACTTCTTTTTGCTGCACACTTGGGTCTTAGGTTTATGCCAAAGTCCAAGTTCTCCTGAGATAGAAAACATTCCTATAGTGGTCAGATCTTCCAGAAAATCTCAATGCCCAGTCACAGAATTATCTTCCCTGTGACATTGCTTCAGAATGGAAAGTGCTTTGCTAGTCTGTGGGAACAGCTAATCATGGGGACCCGGGGGCGGGGGGGGCGGGGAGTCACAGAGTGAGAGCCCACCTAAGCCACGCCCACTTCCTGGACTTAGGTTCCTCATTCATAAATTGGCCTATTGTGCTCTACGCTTGTGTGTCTTCTTCACCACTGTGGTATTCTATGTGTTATGATACATAAACGCAGGGACATATGAAGGTGAAAAGTGATTATGATTCTAATCTGGGAGATTAAAACATGGCACTTTGGATGGGTTCCTGTGCGTGGAGAAAATTCATATTAATTCCTTCACTTGTCCTTCATCACACCCAAGTTCTAGCATTTCAGATCCTTAAGATTCTAACTTGTTCTTTAAGATATCCTTCATATATTCAACTATTGCAATAAGGGTTGCTCAGCATGTCGCTTGTTAATAAAGGACATCTGCATTTGTTTTAATGCTTATTTAAAAAGAAACTGGGATTTAGTGCTTGTCAGTACTAATGGAATCAATGGTACTTTAATATTTGTTAATGGCACTTCAGTGCCCTTAACAGCAAAAAGCAGTGAGGTCATTAGCCAAACACACTGTTGCTCCAAATGAAAGAGAAAGTGTATGGAATCTAGAAAAGGCAAAGATGGCACGTGATTTTGCTAGTGTCAGGTCACTTGAACCTAAATAAAATGCATACATTTTTCTTCTTTGCTGTGTTTTAATCCAAAGAGCAAACAATTGTAATGGCTGATGTTGGTGACGCTATCATGCATCTGATCAAAACAAGAAAAACAAACTTGCTAAGTGCTCCTCCTTATGAAATTTCGGTGAGCTGCCAACCGTCAGCTGCTAGCTTTAGGAAAGTGTTGTTCCTCCCCATTGATGTAAGTATCTTCAAAAGACCAAGTAAAAAGAGGGAGAGAGGGAAATGTATGCTAAAAGAGCAGAGAAGGGCAGTGCATTGGGTTGGAACATAGCTGTCTGTATTAAACTCAGCAAAATAAGAAGGCAAATGACTGGTTGAGGACTTGACTTGTATACCTTGCTTTTGAACCTCCGAGGTCCCCTCTACCTTGCACCTGAATAGAGTTTGATCTTTTAGTGTTAATTTCTCCATGCATCCACTACAGCTGGTGGCAGATTTTATAATTTAGACATTGTGTGTTTTAAGTCAAAGATTAGAAGTAATGTTATAAGAAAGTAGGACGTCATTACCTTCCCCCCAAAAGAACTATTTTTTCCAATTGATATTTCTATCAAAATGATTCTAAATATTTCCTAATATGGCTAATCTTTAGATTTTTTTTAAGTCTAGTGAAAATTTTCTGCAGTTAAAAGGTTAGTCAAGCATTTTGAATTAGTAAAGAATGTGCCTAACTTTTGGAATATTTTGTGTAGTTACTGGAAAACATCTATTTTTTTAATCTCTCCATAACATTCATGTTATTCTTCTTTGGGGTAGAATATGATAGACTTAAATCCTTAGCTGAAAGAATGTCACTTGAATTCTCATGCAATTGATTTTTAAACTTTTACTTAATGATTTATGGTCTCTAAAAAGATCTTCTTTGAAATAAAATCTTTCTCAAGTCTTGTACAGAATGAATAATTTTTGGCATTTTTGGAAGCTGAAAGGATGTCTAATGATTAAATGTTTGAAATACTAAATTAGAAATCAGGAAACTTAAGGTATTATCTCAGCTCAACACACCGTAGTCTCAGATACTGTGCATTGCTGAGTTGTTACAAAACCCAATAAGGCAATTTTAAGAAAGTGCTTTGTACTTTTTGGAAGAAAGGTTTTATATCAATATAAAGCATTAATACAAGTCGCTTGAAGTGCCATTGCCTGAAATCTCGGAGTCAATACAGTATTCTCTATTGCTAGTGTCTAGTTACATAAAACACTCTAGGATTATGCTGTCAATTTGGTATACACGCAGGGTTTTTGTTAACGCACACTCTAAAAGGGGATGCTGAACGATGAGATCAATGAACTAGTAGAAATCAGTCTGTATGTGAGCAACATTTCTTCCTGTATCATCCCGCCGAGTTTTCTAAAGGAACATTTTCCAATCTTGAACTGCAACAGGTTATATTTACTTTCACATCACAGAGACACACATAGTGTTTAATTTTTTTTCTCTTTTTAAGAACAATGGAAAACAAAAATCAGTGGTCTTGAATATTTTCACAAAGCAGGGTAATAATTCCACTGTGAAACTATACCAGATGGCTGGACATGAGTCAAACAGCAATGAATTAAGTCAATAATGCTACAGCTTCCATCCAGAAAGACCGGACTGCCTGGAAGGCAAGTTTATGTATAACACAATTTCTGCTATAAGACGGAAGCTATTTTCAAATTTTAAAAGATGTATTTCAGGTGGCATTCTTCACACTTTAACACAGGGCCATTTTCTTCAACGTTCTCTTTGGAGTGAATAGCTTATCATCCTACAAAATGAGAATTCAGGGCACATGTCAGACTTTCAAGGAGGGACACTGGGAGGTGATAATGCCCGAAAGATAAATTGGAAAGATACCATAGGCATTAGCCTGTGTACATTCTGTTTTCAATTTGCGTAGCAGCCACGGCAGCACTTTCGGAGCAAGACAATGAGTGAAATGTAATTGTTGGCTGTCCCCTGAAGTCCTAACAAGGACCAAGAGCTGGATTCAAACTGACTTGAAACCTATCCTGGGACCATTCCATTGATGCCTCACTTTCATTCTATAATTGGGCCAAGACAAGCTTTAACATAGCTTAATTTCTGCCCTCCTTAAAGCACTGATGAGAATGGCTCTTGAATTATAGCAAAATCTTTTGTGTTTTCTTGTTTACGAAGGACTTGGCAGATGCCAAGACTTTAGTCCTTGGTTCTCATTTCTTAAATGGGATGGTGTTGATACTGTAGCCAAAAGAGGCATTGCTATCATCTTATGCTTCCTTTTGTTTTTTTTTTTTCTTTTCCTGTTAACCAGCACAATAATAACAGTATAAATCAGCTCATTTGCTAAATAGTTTTCTAGGCTGGCTTTAAGAAGACTTTAGTTTTAACTAAGACACTTAAATCATTCAACGTGAGCTCACCCAATACAGTTTGGTACTTGAAGGATATAAATAAGACATTTCTCATCTTAAGGCACTCAAAATAAATCTGGATGGAGGAAGTGGATAGTAAAATTAAAACACTTGGATATTAATATGAAAAAACCCAACTCAGGTTTTATCATAGGAAATTCATTTTAAGTGGACAGAAAATGTTGCAGATTGTTTTCTATTTGGCCTTCCAACATTAGTTATTGCTAGGAGTGAATTCGGAAGGAGTCTGCAATGAGGAAAAATTGTGAGGTGGAGTTAAGTAAGAAAGGCTTGTCTTCTTGGGAATATGCAAGCTGGTATCTTCTAAATTCAATTTTGTATTTTAAGTCATGCTTTGCAGGGATTTTCCAAAATTGGTTCAACCAACCAGTAAATCAAAAAGGATTCATTAAAGCATTTCACTGCAAGGCACTGTTTATAAAAAAAAGTAAGCAGATAGCATCATTTTAGGACTGAATTCTGTACAGAGAGGGCCAGCCCGTGGGGTCAAGGTTTTCTAGAGGGAGAAGCCAGGTGACTGAGAGCTTCCTTGTCCACAGCCAAGTGGTCAGAGCAACTTCACTCCCACGAGGACAGCCAAGTTATTGCTTTACTTTTTCTAAAGCTCTTGCTGACCCCGAGGGCCGCAGTGTGCACTTCTCTATCTGAGCTCTTGCCTCTGTGTTGAAACCTCTTGAATGTATCTATACTAGATTCCAGGTTCTGCCCAACTCTAACTGTCTTGTCAACCTGTTCCCAGGATTGTTCTTTCCAATGGCCCAGGCTCTTGTGGGATTTCCAATTTAAGTCTGTTTGGAAACTTCCCTCACATCATACTCCAGATGTGTTCGGGTCCAAACCCTCAGTGCAGGGCACTCTTCAAATTAGCAGGTGGGCCTTTGAGTCTTGCAGAGTTCAGACCCAGGAGCAAGGTCCCTAAATAGGTGAACCTCTCTTTTGAGCAGTGATACCGAGGGGGCAGCCCCATCGAGTCATTCTGAGCCACCATCAACCACAGCACAGAGGTCAGGGTCCCATAGCTTTTGGGAGGGAGAAGGAAAGCTGTGGTCTGCCTCGTTTGCCAGGAGGCTGGCATACTCTTATTTGAATGGCTTCTGCAGAATTAATATAGATCAGATAGCTTGCTTTCTTTTGAGGCTCTTACAACCAAATACATAAGACAGTATAAAACCAGAGCTTATCTGGATTTAAAGAAATGGAATCATTTTAAGAAGAAAGAAAATTCTTGCCTCTGGAAAAACAAGGTACAAATAGCCATGAAATCTGACCAGTGTAAATTTATTATTTGCTTAAACAAGAGGGAAGACCAAAAATTCTTATAAACCCAACAATTTCCTAAAAGTATAGCTCTATTTATTTACTTTTGTACTTAGTCTCTGCTTGTGGTTTGGGACACTTCATTTAAAACAAAAAGTTAAATAAAAATGTTTCTTGTAAAAAAAGAAAGAAAGGAAAAATGAATGTCTTCGCACTAGCAAAAGGCATGCTATAGAAAAGAATTTGACAGATGGAGCTCAGGCAACAGCAAAATTGGTTAGGAGAACCTGGGGTCAAGTCAAGATTCGCACACAGTCTTGAGAGCAGGGTGCATCAGACTGTATCAGGAATTCACACAAGGAGGCACCAAGAATCCCAGAGGGAGATTCAGGATATTAAAGTCAAGGGCCAGAGCTGAGTTAGTAATCAAATGAGAATTCGGGTGTCTTGAAAAAGAACAGGGATATCAGGCAAGGTGGCTCTTAACAGATTTCTTCCATATCAGCCAGCTTTCAATGGTCCAGTCTAATTTGTAAACAGATAAACCAGTGATGTCTTCAGGGTAGCTGAGGCTTCTGACACAATCACTGTGACAAAATTTCATTATGTGAGGATACTGAGAGAAAAATGCACATAAAAACTCGTCCAATAAGTCCATGTATCTAAAAGGCATTCTATATTTTTCATAATCTGTTTGTCACATGTGAGAAAGATTCCCTTCAACAGGAAAAAATGGTTTCAAATTGGATATCCACTCCGAAGTATGAAGACCCTGTATCTTTTTGCTTTCCTCTTATGTTACCCATCAAACAGCAAATAAAGCCGTGTGCATAGGTTTGGGGAGAGTCCCCAGTGAGGGCTACTGTGAAGACAAATGGTTAATGTCTGCTCTCCCAGCTGCTCAGTTAATTACTGTAATAGAAAACATCTTGAGGGAAAACACTGCATACAGTTATTAGCAATTAACCCACAACTCTAAAAATCACAATTCTTACTAATAATAGAACATTGCCCAGCCAGCCTAATTATACTCTCTACACAAGAATCTTGTATTTCCAGAAAATGTGAATTCTTGTAGGTTACTACTATTTAAAATGCAAGTAGGAAATTGGGATGAGGAAGATTACATGGAGGAATGCAAAATGGAGCGGAGTAGATGGAAACAGAGGGGGCATGATTTATGTGGTAATAGACTAATTCCCAGACGTGCAGATGATTCAGATACATAAGTCAAAGGAACTTCCCTCTGAGTGTTTATGACATTACAGAACCCGGTGGTGTTGATGGTTAATGGTACCAAAGTGGTAAACAAGGTGGAATAAAATAATGCAGGGCAGGAGAAATCCATCAAATAAAATAAACGGGTGTGGCATTGCTTTGTTTTTCCTTCAATCATGAAATCTTCTTAGATTCTGCACAATCATGAAGCACAAATGCTTTTCCTCTCATTTGGATATGCTGCTTCTGTTGTTTCCCATATTGTGGACCAGTCTTCTTGCCTTTCTAGAACACCCTGAGTTTATTCTTGGCTCAAAATCTTATTGCTTGCATTACTTCTGTCTGGATATTGGTCTCTCGGATTTGGTATGACTGCCTCCTTCTCAGAATTCAGGTATCTTCAGGCCTGATCACTCTACACGATAGCCCGCCTCCCCTTTCTCTTTCTATCCTACAGCATTCTTTCATTTTTCCATACATACACCTAATAGAGTAGCCTATTCTGTTATTTCTTAATTCTTCACATTAGGCTGTATTTATTGACTTCCTTCCTGTTTTGGATCCATCATACCCCACTTCCCAAACCTTCCTTTCCATTATGTTTTTAGTAGCTGTATCACAGATCTGCATCGATATTTGCTTTATTTTATATATGGCATATTGTTTACAACTACACCAAATAAAGTCTTAGGATATTTACTTTCTCATTAAACTTTGTTTTTTATACAGTTAATAATCTTGCTGTGTTTTTTTCTCATTCATCAGTAATTTTCTCCTCAAGTGCTCTGCTGCCTAGAAATAATGTCTATGACTCCCAAACACATTAAAAGACCCTCCTCCCTTTTGATCTTCTAGAGATTTTTCCATACTCTTTACTTATTCGCAGTTGGTAAGATGCTTTTTAATTCTGGCTCACAGTTTGAGTTATAAAAGTTCCCTTCGTCACCTTCCTGGAAATAGTATTTCCCATGTTTTCTGGTTTCCGTATTTTCCTTTCTTAGCTCACTTTCTCATTTTTGCTGGGACATTTCCTCCACTAGCTTCCTGTGAAAGGGTATTTGAGTGCTCAGTTTTTTTGAGCTTCTATATGTCTGAAATGCTCTTCTCTTAAACTTGAGTGATAGTTCAGCTGAGTCTGGAATTCTAGATTGAAAGCCATTTCCCTCAAAACTTTGAGGTTATAGTTCCCTTATTTTATATCACTGTGTTTGTTTTCAGAAGCCCAGTGCTATTTGGAATGATGTCCTTTGCATGTGTACTATCTCTGCCCCTTTTAGAATTTTCTCTCTGTCTATGCTGTTCCAAAATGTCATGATGATGTGCACCAGCATGAGTCATCATCCCACGAACTCTGTGCACTCAGTCCGTCTGGAGATTCATGTCTTTTGGTTTTTAACTTATTTGTTTGATAATTTCCTTACCTTTGTTTTCTCTTTTCCTCTCTTTCTGCTTCTCCTGCATTAATCCACTAATTTTATTTCTTTTTCTTTCCTAGTTTCTCTCTCTCCCTCTCCTTCTTTTACCGTCTGGGAGATTTCCCTGATTTATTCTTAACCTTTCTATAGATTTTTTCTTTCACTGTAATTATCCTATTTTTAATTTCAAAAAGCTTTTTCTCAAAGTGCTCCTTTTCCATAGCAAACATTTTTTGTGTATGTGAGTGTAATATATCCTCTTTCTGAAGATAATAATTCTATTCTGGGAGGGAAGGAGGGTTTTTCTCCCCCCTTTTCTTTCAGGTTCCTTTTATCTGTTTTTTCGTGTGGTCTTCACATACTGGAAGCTTTCTTTATATCTGGTGATCCTTGGCTGATTATATTTAAGAGGAAGCACTACAAATATTGTTGCAAAGAAGCTCCGTTTTGGGGGTGGGAGTAGCCATGTGGTAGACTTTAATGGAGAGTTATCAATCACTGACCTTTTTGTTGGGGTCTCCAGAAAACAATCGTCCAAACTCCTGCATGGTGTAAGATATACACCTGGAAATGGGTTTTCTGGGGACCACAAGTGAGAAGGGCCATGAAGGGCCTTCTGTTCATCCTGTGGACTTTCACCTAATGCTCCTGTGTTTAACCCTCTGCTAACCCTCGTTTTTCACTGAGTCAAGGATAGACCCCTGAGGTCCGTTTTTCCAGAGAATATGTCACCTGGCTCTTGAGGGGTATAAGGAGAAGGGAACATCAGGAAGTCAAGAATCCTACTTATCTTACAACCAGATCCCACATTTTAGGCTCAAACATCACCCACTCCTTCCAGGTTTCTTTAAGCACAGAATCTCCCAGGCATTCTCTCTGGGGAACTAGCTCATTCTCCTCTCCTAGGCATTGCCTTTTACAGGCACCTGCCTTGTAACTTTTGTGACTTCCGTCTACCAAAGCAGTTCGTAATCCTGCTTCAGGCTTCTGTCTTCCAAACACTTTTTGAAGTAGTCGATCGGTTGTCTCTGCTCTCATTCCTATCGGTTGATAATATCTTAAAACATTTCTTTACTCTTCATTTAGTAAAGTCTAGGGAGGGAGAAGACACAAAATAGTGTGATCAATTTACTATATTAAACTGAAACACTATGCTTTTTTCCCGCAACACAGCATCTATTTTTTAAACTAGTTGCTATATTTATCTAAGACAGGGGTTTTCAAACTTTTGTGTGATTCAGAATCATTTGAAGGGCTCGTTAAAACAAATTGCTGTGCCCCATCTCCAGACTGGCTGATTCAGTAGTTGGGGGAGGGGCCTGAGAATTATTTCCAACAAGGTTCCGACCTATGCTGATGCTGCTGGCTTGAGAACCACGCTTTGACAAACACCGATTTACATGTATGGATTTTTAGTTTAATTACCACTGGTTCTGGGCTTTCATATCCAGAGGTATGTGCCTGCTGAATGCCTACTCATCCTTTATAAGTACCCCATATACATCCTCTGGACCACATAGAAAGCATATCCTGCTCCAAACTAACCCCTTTCTCCTCTATATTTTATTCCTACTTGTTATACTAATCACATTGGACAAGTCACATGTCTGACTTTCGTGGAAGAGAATAAACTCCATGCATGTAGCGTCTATCTTATTATTTACTTAGATTCTTCTACCTCTTCCTCCATCTTCCCTTTTCTCCCACTTCCCAGCCTTCTTCTCTTACTCTTCCCCCTGTTCCTCCTTCTCATTTCTATTACGGGACTCATTGCCTCACATATAGAGGCGTGATGAACTGAAGTTATGTTACCATGGGCAATAATACGTAGGACATAAGTGCAGAATGGTTTCTCTCAGAAATGGTGAATGTCTTAATTCATTCATCAGTATGTCATGTAACTGATGACAGGCAAACTCTTGAAGTCAGGCATGCAGATTACAGCAGCTTTACTTAAAGTGGCTGATCTGTGAACTCTTCATTACCTGGTCCTGAGGATGATAAGGAGCTTACCTCAGAAGGAAATCGATGGACCGCTTACTTCATTGGGAAACTCTTGTCATTAAAAAAATGTCAACTGAACTAAACGGCTTGCCTAGTGATGTAGTCAGCTTTCATTCTGGCATAAGCTTCTCATCTTGTCAGGGACCAGTAGGAAACAACGTTGTAGTTTGGCACTGGTCAGCAAACAGCACTTAAAAAAAAAAACTTAGGATATAATTCACATGTTTTAAAATTTACCTTTCTAATGTGTACAACTCAGCGCTTTTTAGCATTTTCACAGTAGTACAACCATTATGACTACTTAATTCCAGAATGTTTTAATTACTCCCCAAACAAATCCTGTACCCATTAACAGTCACTCCCCATTTCCCACTCTCTCCCAGGGCCTGGTAACTACTAATTTACTTTCTATGTTATATTTCTATGTATTTGTCTGTTCTGTACTTATAAATGGAATCATAAATAAATATGTGGCTTTTGTGTCTGGCATCCATATTGTAGCATACTTCTTTCTTTTTATGACTGAATACAATATATTATACTGTATGGACATACCACATTTTGTTTATCTGTTCATCAACCAATGGACATTTAGGTTCTTTTCACTTTTGGGCTTTTATAAATAACACCGTTACAAATATTCTTGCACAAGTTTTTGTGGGGACATATGTTTTTCATTCTCTTACAGTAGACTGCTGGATCACATGGTAGCTCTATGTTTAGCGTTTGGAGAAACCACCAAAATATTTCCAAAGTGGCTTTACCACTTTACATTCCCATCAGCAACATATGAGAGTTTTAATTTCTTCACATCATTGCCAACACTTACTGCCTCTTTGATTATAACCATCCTAGCATGTGTGAAGTTGTATTTCATTGTGGTTTTGAATTGCATTTCCCTAGGTGCTAATGATGTTGAGCATCTTTTCAATGGGCTTATTGGCTATTTATATATCTTGGAGAAATGTCTGTTCAAATTATTCTCCCATTTTTTATTGTTGAGTGGTAAGCATTATTTATATAAGCTAGATACTAGTCCCTTATCAGATATATGATTTACAAATATTTTATTCCACTCTATGCATTGTCTTTTCCCTTTCTGGATACTGTGGTGATTGCACTTTGGGTACCACAGCTCCATAAATGAAGTTGCCTGTCTCATATGCTACATAAAACAGTCACAACTATGGAAAATATTCCTGGTGCCAACGTGTACTATGTTTGTAAGAAAATGTAGGATAATGAACTTTCCAATACATTAGCTTTGGGCTGGTGACTTGGGGCCCCAGCTACAACTTGGGCCTGTCCCTCTAGAAAATGTCTGACGTTGCTGCCTGTTGTCTCATGTGGGGCTGAAATGGATACGTCCAGACCCACATTAGGTTCGATACCTTTTCCTTAGGTGGGTATTTTTACTTATTTACACCGAGGTTCATTCGCCACTAGTTTGCTCACTTACTCACTCTTGTGAAGTCCTCCTCTGATCTATCTGTATTGAGTTAGAAAGGAGTGGAAAATTCTATACTATCAGGGACTGATTTTGATCTTTCCTGGATATGAAAGCTTAGTTTAGAGAAGGAAAGCTAATGGCACAGTATGGGTAGCTTTCTGCAGCCTTGGCCTAAACAGCTGAGTCGACCATGAAGCTGTGTTGCTCCATCTGTGCTTCTTTAGGATCAGCTCTATCCACATTCTTAGCACGGTCAGCTGTAGATGCATTGGTCGTGGCTGTTAGGATTTGATCAGTTACCCAAGGCATTTAGACATGAAAAACAGGAATTCAGAATAGAAGTTTCAGGGAAAGCGATTTTGGTGTTCACTTTTTACTCTTTGACAGAAAAAAAATGTGAGGAAATGTGAGCCTTATGCAAATAATAGTAAGAGAACTCTTCATATATAAGAATGAGCTCTAAGGCACCCCACATAGCCAAAGGAGTCTTGAAAAAGAACAAAGTTGGAGATCTCACATTTCCTGATTTCCAAACATACTACAAAGCAACAGTAATTAAGATGGTATGGTACTGGCAAAAAGATATATACACCAATAGAATAGAATAGAATAGAATAGAGAACCCAGATATAAACCCTTACATATATGGGCAAACAATTTTGACAGGGATGCCACAACTACAAAAAGAGGCAGTCTTTTCAACAAATGCTGCTGGGAAAACTGAACATCCACATGCAAAAGATTGAAGTTAGATCCTTATCTTACACCATATACAAAAATTCATCTCAAAATGGATTAAAGAGCTAAACATAAGACCTAAAACTATAAAAGTCCTAGAAGAAAATGAAGGCGAAAATCTTTAAGATACTAGATTTGGCAATTATTTATTGGGTATGACACCAAAAGCACAGGCAGCAAAAATAAAAATAGACAAAGAAGTCTACATTAATTTTAAGAACTTCTGTGTATCAGAGGAAACAATCAACAGAATTAAATGCAACCTATGGAATGGGAGGAAATCTTTGCAAGTCATATATCTGCTAAGGGGTTAATATCTAGAATATATAATGAGCGTCTACAATTCAGCAACAACAAACAAAAAACAAATTATTTGGTCAAAAAATGGACAAAGTATAGTTCTTTAAAGAAGATATACAAATGGCAAAAAAAAAAAAATACATGAAAAGATGCCCAACATTACTAATTGTAAGAGAAATACAATTAAAACTACAATGAGATATCATCTCACACCCATTAGGATGATGACTATCAGAAGAATAGAAAATAACAAAGTGTTGGTGAAGATAAGAGAAATTGGAACCCTTGTGCACTGTTGGTGGAAGTATAAAAAACTGCAGCTGTTATGGATAACAGAATAGAGGTTTCCCCCCAAAATAAAAAATAGACTTAACATATGATCCAGCAACCCCACTTCCGAGTATATATCCAAAAGAATTTAAAGCAGGATCTCATAGAGAAAGTTGCACACTCACATTCATTGCAACATTATTCACAATAGCCAAGAGGTGGAAGCAACCCAGATGTCCAACAACAGAAAAATGGATAAACAAAATATGGTATGTACTTAACAGTGGAATATTATGCAGTCTTTAAAAAGAAGGAAATCTGTCATGTGTTACAACATGGATGAACCCTGAGGACATCATGCTAAATGAAACAAGCCAGTCACAAAAGAACAAATACTGTATGATTTGACTCAAAAGTCTAAGGGAGTCAAAATCATAGAAACAGAGTAGAAAATTGTTTGCCAATGGCTCAGAAGAGAAGGGAAGGGGAAATTAGTGTTTAATGGGAATAGAGTTTCAGCTTTGAAAGATGAAAAAATTCTAGAGATCTGTTATACAACAACGTGAATATACTTAACACTACTGCACTTTATATGTAAAAATGGTTAAGACAGTAAATTTAATGTTGCATGTTTTTAACACACACATGCACACACACACACAGAGAATTAGCTGTGCAAAGTATAGTTTCTAAAAAAGTACAAGTCAAATGTGTAAATGAGCAAATCTTCTAATTGTGTTCTAATATATGTAATTCTGGAGTTGGTAATTCTATTATAATTCACATCTGATTGGTCAAGTCTTTATGGCCCATGAGTAGCATGGTACTGAGAAATTATATATTAATTACTAGACAAATATTTTAGGGGTTTATGCTAAATTTATCATTGTCCTTAAAAAGAGAGCTTTGGTTTGTAGGGACAAAATTTAGTGGCAGATGAAACTAAAGTGAGAATGATTTTTCACATCTTGGTGTGACAATCCCAGTTGGTTCCTGGGTGAACTTCATTCTGTTTTGCCTGACATCAAGATTTCAATGTACATGGCTCATTAGTACTTGGAGGCATTTCTATAATGGCAATTTATTACACTTTCAGGTGACAGAATCTGTCCTTTGAAGAATTGCTTTCTGACCTCCTCCTCTTTCAACCCACAACACCTGCCAAATGAAGTGGCCTGCTCTCTTTTCCTGTCCCCATGCTGACACTGGAAGTTTTTGTGTGCAGGAGAGCAGGGCTGAAAAGCTTTGGCAGGAAGGTTTTTGCAGCAGTCTGCCTGTCGAACTGCATGGATCAACAATTTCTCAATTAGAAGAAGATAGACAAGAAGATAAAGTAGGTGGTGGCTGTAAAGCTTCAAGCAGCAGCTGAGGAAGATTTTGAGAACATCTGGTCGGAATCTATTTCTTTTTAGGTAAGCATTCCTTTTTACAACCAGCATCATAAAGCATGAAATTGGCTTACCCCGCCTCCTCCTAACAAGGGAGAAGCTGGTTAGATTTATTACTCCTTTGATACAGGTCTGGAGAGAGTGGGGTAGCATGTGGCATTCCCACTGGAGGTCCCCCCCAACCCCAATCCTTTGGATGCCTCTCAGAGAGAACATTTGTCTGCTATATCAAATTTATTTTTAAAAACCTGTCCAGGTTGTCAGTGTAAGAGATCATTCACAGAAATGAAACCCAATTCACGATATTTCTCTCCCCATCCCCACATGAAATTTACGTCCGAGCAAGGGATGCCATCAATACAAAACTTTTCTCTCTTAATTTTAAAAATTGGTTCTTTGTGTATGTGGCTCATTCTCTTGCTTTGTCATTTTAAAATGTCTTTCACTTCGGGCAATAAATACTGATTGAATTGTTTTGTCTGTATCTGGCTTCATTTTTTGTGTTCACAGCATCCCCAAACCACCAAAATGCATTGTTCTTTTAATATGTAAGGCTGTAACTAACAGGTTTCATAATGCACCCCTTTTTTTAGAGAATAGCATAGTCAACCAATCAAACCAAATCACAAATTATTTAAATTGTGTGAATAGATTGCAAAAGGAGAAGTGAGTTCAAATTAGGGTCTTCTAGTTCATGGAAAATTTTAAATCCTTATACTAGAAGAGTATGTTTCATTTACTAATAATTGCTTACATGGCATTGTGTTTCTAATATCATCCATGCTAGAATAATTTGAAATCAACCTTACTTTATGACATATACACAAATATATTTAATACACATATTTAGCCTGTCTCATCCAAAGTGCTTTAAAAGTTCATCTATAATAAACATGCTTTAAACTAACGTACATAAAAGGAAATTTTTCTGACTTGGGATTTTCAGTTTACTGATTCACTTGCCTTGCACCCAAACTAAACATGCCCTTTACTAAACAACCATGCAGTCAGGTAATTTGTATAGATTCCTGTATTTCCCCCATTATTTTTTAGCTCTTAAAATAGCTCTTAGTTTCAGCTGTGGCTTACATAAAATTTAGCCTCATAATAAAGAAGGTCTATTATTTATGCAAGGCTTTCTGTAATATAAAGAAAGAAAATGATTAGGAACTTTTTACACTCCAGGAGGGAATGAGATTAGTTGAAGATAGAGCCCTGCAGAGTTAAAACTAGTCAAGAAGCAAAGAAAGGTTTAGCAAATCACAGGAATTTCCACGTACAGCTCATCTATATTGTCATCTTCAGGTATGCTATACATTTTCATTAAAACAATTAAAATCAAACTGGATTGAAATAACCTGGAGTCTTTAGGTTTCATCCAAAAGACCAACTAGAAATTGAATTAAAGGAAAGGATTAATCTTTTCACCTCTCCTTACTTATCCAGAAGGGAGGAAAACAGCCCCATCTTATGAAGTCACTACACTCAGTTCAGGAGTCACCATTACTGTGAACAAAGTTTCTTTTTCTAACTTTCTACCCCACCTGCCCTTTGGTCATTTCACTGTTCATTTAGCACCTCACTAGAAAAGGGAGAGGAAAAAGAAGAGGAGGTGAAATTAAGCATTCAACTTTGTTACTTGGTAACAAAGGTGACAAAGAGGTTCAGGAGAAGTTAAGAGTTAAAAATAGATGTTAAAATTATCAATGTGTTTCAAGGACTCATGCTGGGCATGCCATTATCAGAACTAATTAAGAGTTAGCCGAGTGACAATGCATTTCTGTGACAGATGTCAGCACTGTCCCCAAGTCCACTCTCTCTGCGACTAGACAAAGTCTGGTCCCTGTATAACCAGTATTTAGGGAAAAAAGAAAAAAGAAAAAAAAAAAAAGAAAGAATCCCTGTTTTATAAAATAAGGGGTTCAAATAACGATTTCTACTGTGCAAATGGCTTCAAAATTGTGTTTGTTAAAGATGTATGTTGAAAGATAGATAGCATCTAGTTGTATATTTATCATTTTCACTTTAAGTTAAACTTCAATTAAAAAAGTGAAAAATAAAAGTATGTCCAGGAGAAACAAAAGACGCTGCAGGGTGGTATGAATTCCAACTCCACAAATCAAGGAGGGCAAAGTCACAGAATGTGAAATAATTCAGGAGTGGTATGGTTCTATCACACCCTCAACTTTTTCTTTCTTTTCATAGAAACCCCAGAAGTTTGCCCCTCAGTCTCTCGGGTAAATGCCCAATTGCTTCTTTAGCTGCAGAAAAGGCAGAAAGAAAAGAAAGGAGAACAAAGGCTCAGAAGACTGACTCTAAGAGCCAGACGGTTAATTCAACTGTGAAGTGCAGAGGGGAGACCAAAAGACCATTTGGGGAAGATCACTTTAGGGCTTCTAGGACTGAGGAAATCAGGTGGTACCACTTTAAATGTGTAACTATGAGTGAGTCATTGGAGAGCCACTTTCCGTAAGTTTGGGAATCAAAGAAAAAAGTTGCCCCGCTGCAGATTATTCCATTCCCTGCAGGGCTAAACTGCAGATTATGGCTTCGGAGCCGGGCTGTCCTTATTAGAGGGCACAATGCACCATAGATTTTTATTTTCACGAAAAAGACTCCAGAGGTTTGTGGCCTTCCAGACAGCAGCTGGCGCCGGGCAGAGGCATCGCTTCGGGCCGGAGCTGCTGGCGACCGCGCGACGCTTGGCTGTGCGTCCCAGGCAGTCGGGCCAGCGCCGCAGCCACAGCCTCGCGTTCCGAGCAGACGCTGTTCCCTTCTGGAAGGGCTCTGGGGGCTCGCGACTGACTGCTCCTCAGCAAACTAGAGGGAAGAGGAGCTGGTTTGAAGGAAAGGAGGAAGTAGATTTGGAAAAGGATTGGCTCCTCCTTATAACTGATGTCTGAAGGGGGTGAGATAGATGGTGGCCAAATAAATGGAAGGGAGAGGATCCCATTTGGAGTAACGAGGATTTCTGGATGAGCCGACGATGTGTCCTGCAACTGTCGAGTTGGCAGGAGATTTGACTCTATCAACTGCTGTTTGGTTCCCACTTCAAACGCACCTCCCCCCAGCTTGTGTTCTGACCGACTCCGGAGACTTGGGTTGGGTGCGAGCAGAGCAAGAAAGAATCAAAAGTCAGCCTTCCTTTGGTCTCTGCTTGTGGCAGATGCACAGCTGGCTTGGTTCTGAGCAGGTTGGTGTCTGAGGGGAAGCCAGAGCTGCTTCGCCTCTTTGGAGGGTTTGGGTATGTGTGGTGGGGGTGGGGGTGGGGGTGGGTAGGAAGTGGTGGGGAGCAGAGTTGGGCGGGAGGATTGAGCAGAGCCCCCTACGTCGCGTCTCAGATGCCCTTCCAGCCCCCAGTGTCCAGCCACTGCCTCACCGCCTCCGGGCCGCTTGTGGAGAGGAGGGGTGAGGAGGGCGCGGGGGTGGGGGGCGCCCAGCAGCGCCAGCCCGTGGTGGCGGCGGGGCTGTCTCTTTAAGCGCTCCAGAGGGGCCGGGCCCGGAGGGCTGCGAGCGCGTTTCCATGGCACCAAGGCTGCGGGGGCTGCGGGGCCGTGGGGATCGCAGGTTTCCAGTCGCTCCCGGCGGAGCAAGGGTGCGCATCTCGCCGGCCCAGGCGCCTCGGGGGCTGGCCCGGCCTCAGCGCCCGAGCTCTCCCAGTCGGCGGTGCTGCCTAGTGGGGCAGAGCTGCTGCCGCGCCCTGCGCAGGGAGACGCACCTCGCCGGCCCCGCGAGCCCCGCACACCAACTTCTGTCCGGCGAGCTCAACTTCTGTGCCGGGCTCGGACTCGCGGAGCCCGAGTGGCGCTCGGCGCGCAGCCGGGGTGGCGGCTGATGCCGCTCCGCCCCGCGGAGATGACCTGGCGACTGTAGCTCTGGTGCTTCTGCGCCTGGGTGGCCGCCGGCTGGCCGCCAGGCAGCGCCCTTCAGCTCCGGCCGAGCATGTAAGTGGTACCCGCGCGCTCCGTGACGCGTGGGGAGAGCCGGCCCTGTGCGCCTCCTCCCACCGCGGACTTGCTGCGGCCCCTGCGACCCGAGCCGTTCCCTCCGGGAAGGGGTGCAGGGCGTGAGCTGCCAGCGGGCAGCGGGCGGGGTCCGTGGGCTGTCCCAGACCGAGCGCGGCGAGAGCGCGGTCCTCAGCGCGTCCTCGGGCAGAGACCGCTATCCAGGGCTGTGTGCTTCCTACCTGACTGATACTTTCTCAGCTGCTGACAGAATTTCACCACCTCCCACCCCCGCCCGGGGTGCGTGTGTGTGTGTGTGTGTGTGTGCGCGCGCGCGCGTGTGTGTGTGTAAGAGAGAGAGTTAATTTCCTGTTTGGAAGAGTAATTGACTAATTACAAGTTCCACTTTCTGAAAGGGTTTTGAAAGAAATCATGTTGAACAGAGAGTTTCTTGACATGTTCTTTCTAGAGACCAATGGTCTATATCTATCTATCATTTATTATTATTATTATTTTCTGGAGAAATATCTCATAGTCCGGAGGAGTGGGTTATTCCACAGGTTTGATGAGAGGCGAATCCTGCCCGGCTCATTTGCCGAAGTGAGGAGCTGGGGAGGCGAGTATGTCAAGGGCTGAATGCGCGGCCACTTAGATGCTAACCCGGTTAGGAGAGAACTACAGAATGGGGAGATGACAGAAACGCATCCTCTGAGGATGGGGCATGGTTTTATTTCCAGATTAGAAGTGATGAACGCTAGGAGATACTCATTCTTGGTCACTGTGTCAAGCATAGCGAGAAGCTCAGGGGAAGTCTGAATGTTTACCAATTGCTGGGTCGCCTTGACTGCCTGAAGAAGTTTGCACTGAATTCTGTAGCATCAGGGGGATCATCCCCTAACTGTCTGAGACAGAAGCCAAATCTAATTCGGCTTTTCCTTTCTGCTCTTGAGCGGTTATGAATAGACGCCAGAGGATTTTGAACATTTAAATGTGTATGCTACTTCTTTGCTTCATCTTTGATTTTCTGAAATGTGAATGCTTCATAACGGAAAAATGGTTTATATAAGTACACAAAGCCATCTATACCTTTCTGGGTCTTGACTTTTTATTGTCAGAAAAATACTATTTTTGGATTCACTTTCTATTTCCCTATTTCATCCTTCTCATGTGAGATTCAATTTGCTACCTGGTTACTGCAAATGTCACTAACTATAAATCTTGAGACATGGCCAGGGTGCAGTGACATCGTAGAACTTCTTTCCTACATAGTTTGTAAATACATTTTTGGCAGAAATGCAAGGAGTTTCTGGGTAGGTGATTTCTCTTACATTGATAAGATGTATCTTGTTTATTTGAAGAGAAGGTTGATTTAAGCTTTTCCTCTCCAGTTTATCTCAGAAAACACATCTTACTTTGGGTAGCTTGTGTGTGTGCATAAGCCTCCATTTCTTAGACACTGCTTTTTAGCAAGCTTGCTGGCTAGCCATGCTCTTACCTTTATCAGTGCTGTTATTAAAGTGGACCCTAGCTGGCTTATAGGTATCTACCCATGCACATGAGACAGAATAATCCCTTTGGGGGGCACTGAGAAATAACAGAAATACCACGACACTTTTTATGTTGCTTAGCTGTTTTACCTTTTTTTTAGTATTGATACTTTTGTTGAAAAGGCTAGAAGGATGACATTGCATTTTTTTAAAGGACACTGCTACTGTAGCTCATTTATCAGGTGACATGAGATTGGATATTAAAACCAATATAAATTCTTGGGTGTTTAATAGAGATGCTGTTTCTGGGAGTTATTGAGATCACTCTGATGACTTGTAGTACTTTCTGAAAACTGGATGGGAAGAATCCAATCAAATTTTTATTTAGTCTTCCCTGGTATTAGAGTTAATGGTTTCTTCAGCAGAAACCATGTTGGAATTTAGTGCTCGGTTTTTACAGATGCCTTTGCAATTGTTGTAGGCATGCAGAATCCAACCAGGTATAGCACTTGGCTTCCACACACCTGTCTATCTATTAAATTGAAGAGAATTCTTCCTGAGATTTTTATTGACCTCTGAAATCCATTATTGGTGAGAGTAGGCTTCTAATGAGGTGGGGACCACTAATGAGAATGCATCATCCTGCTGACTGGCACTTATAGGTCATTAACACAGGTAAAAGTTTCATGCAGCTGATATTGCACTTGAGCAGATTTTGGAGCTGGGGTGACACTGAAAAGAGAAAATGACTGTGCAGCTAAATAATGGCGTGCCTGAATGTAATGCATTGTATTTATGGTACATTCCTCCACAGGTAAGCTCCTTTCCAAAGGAAATTTTATTAACGAGGCAAAACATGTATGGCATCCAGGTCCTCCAACTCTCATGATAATTGATCTGTCTGATGACCTTATCTTATCACATTTAGGAAACCTTGTATAACTAAGGTTAGACAAATTGATAAAATCCGTATTCCACAGAGTGCCTCAGTACCTATTATGCCTGTTGACATTGGAAATCACAGGTAATTAATGCTTAACCTGTTTGAATTCTTAACTTAGAAGCCAGGCAAATTTCTAACTACTTTGTTTGTATTATTTTATTCTATCCTGGAAATAGCCCTACAAGGTATGCCCTATTTTCGTCTCCATTTATGATGAAGAAAGAGACACAGTAATGTTAGGTTCATACTCCAGGAATTCACAAGATTTGGATCCAAGCAGTTTGAATTCCCGTGCCAGAGTTCTTAAAAAATACAGTCCCTTTCAGAGCACTCAGGCCCAGCTTGTGTTTCTAAGAAGTTCTTTGTAATCACTGCCTGGGGTTCTCAGTGGGAGTGTGGTTGGTACCTTCTACCTAGTGTTATTAAGGAACCTGTGGGGCTTTTTGGATGGATGTGGAAGGTGCAAGTTTCTATTGGCATTTGGTACTAGGTATGGAGGTGGGTTGGGGTGCTAATTGTCCTGTAGTGGCTAAGATCATTCGTCACAAGGAACATGTGATTTCTCTCCTCCTCACTGAGTCTTTTCATAAGAAATTATCCTGCTGTCTCATGGCTGTAGGTATTTAAGTATTAAAATGATGGGCTAGGCTTCAACTGGGAATTGTGGACTGAGGAAAGCTATCCTTGGCAAGTACATTATGAATTGGAGGGTTGTAACTGGTGATGGCATTTTGATAAAGGGATATTGAAGAGTTTACTTATGTTAATGGTACTCTGCAAATATTTTCTAAAGGATTAAATAGACAAAAATAAACTCCACTCCAGATCTTTGAGACATCAAAGGAAATTGACTGGCTGTAACGCACTCTATTAAAATTTATCCTTTCTAACGCTCTCTTGTAAACACTTGCATAATTATTGTATACGACATGATGGAAGTAGTAAGCTTGGGTGTGCAGCAGATAGATACCATGCAGGCCGAAGTATATAAAGGCTGATCCAGTCGCTGAAGTTCCTGGGACTTGAGATAGAGCCAAGTAGAGAAGGCTATGTGACACTTGGGGGGAGTTTTAAAAAGGTGTGGCCACTTGGTGACTCAGCAGTCACCTACACTGTTTAGGACATCTCACAGCCAGCCATTCCCTGCCGCAGGTATCCATCCAATACAGGTTGACGTACAAATCCAAAATGTGCCTGATGTGATACAATTTACCCACCCAACTGCAGCCCCAACACATGCATACGGAGCTGTTTCACCCCAGCCTTCTATAGCTGATGAGAAACGTGTCATCAGAGTGGCAGAGGTTTAGATTTTTGAAGAATTGATGCATTTAGAAGTAGAAAAAAGTACAATGCTGTAATAAACTGTAATAATCCAGAATTGTGAAGGGGAATTGACAGAGTTGTTTCTTGCACCACACACCACGTTGGAATTTGTTTCGTTTTTTCCTTCTGATAAAGCAAGAGATTGAGCCAGTAAGAGATGTCTGGGGCTAGTAATAGTCTACTTTTAAATTTATAAATAATTTAACATAGCCTATGGTCTGTCATTTACTCAGTGTACACAAGTTCAAAAATGTTTTTCTTTCTCGTGAGGTCAGCCACACTGAGTGAGTGTAAAGCCAAGTGGAGAAGGCTGTGTGCTCTCTCTATGGGCAAAGCTTTATTTCCAGCAGTTTGTGTTTATAAATATCTTTAATGCTAACAGCGATCATCTGAAGTAGATCATACTGTCATCTCTGTTTTCCAGACGAGGACACTGAGGCAGAGAGAGAGAGGTTAAGTAACTTGCCTGAAGTTTCATAGTTGAGATGTGGTGGGATGGGCTTTGGAGTGTTCTGTCTAACTCCAGAGCCTTGTTCCTCAACACTCTTTCCTGTGCTGGTCCCTCTGCCCTTGACCTCTCCTTCCTCGGTTCTCAAATTACCAGCCTCCCTGGTCCTCCTACTGTATTCAGCAATAGCTTACTCTTTCTCCTGTTGCCCCAAGTGGCCCTAAACTTCACCTCTGCCGTGTAGTTTTAGCAGTCAGCGTTAACCCGTACTGTATTGATGACATTGACCTGATATTATTTAATAGATAATACTTTGTCAGGCTCTGTGTCGTCAGCTTCAGTATATCTTTTTTATGCATCTTTACTTCTTTCTTACGTATCTCATGGGAAGAATTTTGCACTTTTTTTCAAAGTAATCCCTTCCCTATATGTTCCACATTCCATCTTAAATTCTTTTCTCTATTAATCATCTCTTTTTTGTATTGCCAACTCTTTTCTATTATTTTTCCCTTTTCCCCCCATGTGTCCAAGTCTCCCTTTCTGTGTCTCTCTCCTTTCCATGTTTGTGATCTGTCTGTGTCCATATGTGGATCTGTCTTGACCTTGCTTCTTTTCTCCTTCACCTTCAGTTTCTCAAGAACAGCTCTTTGATGCTTGTCAGTGACCTTATCACTGATCATTGAACCCACTGCAGTCTGGCCTCCTCTGCTAAAATTCCTTCTCAGAGGCTGCCTTTTTTTCAGAGCTCACCCCACTCTCATTTTTCTGTAGCATATATATTACTGGCTATTCCTCTTCCCCGCTTCTCTGCTGGTCCTTTTCCTTTGTACACACACTCAGCATCATCTGCAGTTCTTCTTATGCACTGGCGCCTGCTTTCTCTCACCTTCTATCTTTAATTCTCTTCCCATTCTGTATGCTTTACCTGGTTTATCTCTTTCTTTTCATGGGCTTCCATCATATGTTCTATTTTGAGGAAACCCAGATTCGTGCATCCAGCCCTGCTCTCTTCAGAGCCGCAGACTTGCATTTTCAACTATAGAATCATTATCACTCTGGGTCTGAGACTTAGAGTGTCCATAGAGCATCTCTGGTTATCATCGTCTCCCCCAACATTTTCTCCCTCTGTGCTGCTTGCCTCATCTTTGAAATTGTGTATCTGTCACTTTTCTCCCAGTTTACCTTGAGCTTTAGGTGAGATGATCATGAAAAGGCCTTTGAGTATGATGACTGGATAACTTAAAATTAATATTTATATTCCTATCAGGTGCCAAATTCTATAAACACCAGCAATGAAATATCTCTTGAATGAGTTCTCTTTCCTGTTGCCATCACTCAAGCCCAGCCATCTCATTTTGTCTCCTGGACAATTTCAGTTGTTTCTTGGATGGTCTTGTGTTTCCCAATCTCTCCATCCTCTTCATTTTTTATTATATATACAATTTAATTTCTATCAGAGTTTGTTTCTAAAGCAAAGTCCTACTAACCTCATTTCCTTTCTTAAAAACATTGTGCACAGAATAAAGTTCAAGCATCAGAATGTTATTCTTAAATTGCACTTATTAAATGCCAGGAACAATTTAAGGACTTTCCATATTTTAACTTATTTAATCCTCACAACCCTATCAGAAGGTAATATTAGTACTACATTTCATAATAAGGAAATTGAGATCCAGGGAAGTTAAGGTTTTCCAGAGAAATTGCATATATGGGTATGAAGCTCAGGAAAGTTTATGTAGTTAATAATTTTCAAAGCTAGGAATATGAACCTAGTCTGTTTGACGGTAGAATCTGCGCTCATAACTATTACACTGTATTTAAGATTTTATCTTTCTGGTATTATTCAGTTTCATAAACGTTTATTGAGCGATTAAAGTTTTTTTTCCTTTAGCTCCCTTCTCCTTGTCAAGAACTATGAAGTGTATAAGATTTTACTCTATGTGCAGGGTAACAAGTTAGTCTGCCACAGTTCATAGCTGCTTTTGGAAGACATGAGACTCCTGGATCAGAGACAAAGGACTTTCTTAGTCACGTCAAAACAGGTAGCATGAGTTCGGGTTTGCATTGACTCCCCTCCCCTCCCCATATTCCATGTGGCAATCAGGAGGGGCCCAAATGTAGACTGTGCACACAGTGCATCTGTGTCACAGCTGAGGAACCCAGGCTTTAAAAAACTTCTAATATTATAAAAGGGCTGCTGGCAAACTTGCCCAGCTTTTGCCCTTAAAGGGAGATATCATCTTTATTACCCTGCTCAGGAAACAAGTCTGACCTCAGCCCTGGCAGGACATACTCTCCAAATCTTCCAAGGCTGTTTTCTATACAAACATCCTTCTAAAACAAAAGCCATCAAAGCTTCTTCACAAGATATGCAGAAATGAAAGAGGCCTTGAAGAATTGTCCCCCAGTACTCCTAACATTTTCCTTCCCCATTTCAGCAGCATGAACTTTGCAAAAGCGTAAATCTAGTTTTGTTCTCTTTTGTTAAATCCAGCACTTGATTTTCCAGTTCTTTTTCAATAGATGGGAAGACTCTGGAACTAGATGAACACAGAGGTTTAATGAGCTGACTCATGGGGCTCTGTTCAAATCCCAAGTATCTGTCTTTTCTCCACTGAAGCTAAAGTCAGATCACTAACCTAGTTGCTTCATATGTAGCTGATTTCTTTTCTTGTTACTTCCATTTGACAAATATTTATTCAACGTCAAGTACTTTGCTGGGCTTTGGGGATACAGACAGGAAAGGGTGATCCCCTGTCCTTGAGCAACTCAAAGACTTAGGGGGAGATCAAAGAACAGACCAGAGCCTAGTCAAGCAAAAGTTGGCAGAGGTGTCACCTGGCTGGAGGGAAGAAAGAAACCAAGGGCTCAATGTAGGTTTTTAAGTTAATTTTTCTTAGCTGATTCACTGAGTAGAGATTGGGTGGATGGTAAAGGTGGTGTTGGTGATGGTGTGTTCTGGTTTGTGAGAAGAGCATGTACAAGTAGAAGGAGGTGAGATCTCTCCTTTAAAAAAAGAAAACCCATAAATCATTTTCTTAATGGTATGTCTGGAGGGAAGAATATGAAAGGAGTTGCAGTGGAGGATGAGTTTAGGGCAGCCGTGAGGGGATAGTTCAGGAAGGGTCTTACATATCAAGTTGAGAACCATTGACTTTACAGGGGACCAAGGAGGAGTCAGGAAGTGACTGACTAAAAGCAGGGGAGGGACCTAATCAGATCTGTGTTTATTGACTGAAGAGTGGGCTGGAGAGGGAAGAAGCCAGCAGTGAGGAGCCCAATCAGGAGGTTCCTTCAGTAGCAGAGGAGCAGTGACACGAGTCTTACAAACAAACGA
Source organism: Camelus bactrianus (assembly GCF_048773025.1). Classification (NCBI taxonomy): domain Eukaryota; kingdom Metazoa; phylum Chordata; class Mammalia; order Artiodactyla; family Camelidae; genus Camelus; species Camelus bactrianus. The sequence goes on along the minus strand of NC_133539.1, from coordinate 83,811,869 downwards.
AATGGTGGTAGTGATGAAACGGAGGAACAGATTCCGAAGATTACAACCAGGAAGAGTTGATGAATGTGTGGAAGCGAGGGTGTGAGAGGGAAAGGCTTGAGGCGGCCTCTGGGTAATGGAGAAAATCAGAAACTTAGGAGAGGGAGGAGTTTGAAGGGAGAGGAGGGCAGGTTCAGCGGTGACCATGTGGGCACTTAGGTGTCTGTGGGACCTCAGGTGGCAATGTTCTGGGGATGCTCCACAGAGGGGTCTGAGGCCGGGAGAGTGGTCTGCGCTAGGGCTGTATGTGGGCAATGAAGTGACAGGTGACAAGCACGTATAAAAAGTGAGAAGAAAAGATTACTGAGGAAGAAAACTCGGGGAATTTTAATATAGGAGAGGAGGACAGATGAAAAAGGAACCAAGGAGATTAAGAAACTGAGAAGGAAGGAGAGGGTGTATGTGCCAGGGAAGGTCTCAGGGATGTAAAATAAAAGAGGAAAATGGAGGGTGTCGCTACTGAAAAGTAATTGACTTGGAGTTACCCAAACAAACCCGATGGGAAGAACTGTGTTTCAGTCAAGCACTTAACTCTGGCAGCCATCACTTTGGTCATGGTGACAAGAAGTGGAAACTCCTGGAGAGTCTGCGTTCTTGCCTGACGAAACATTTACTCTGTATCCACCATCATTCTCAGTCTCATTATTCCCATTGCGGGAAATGACAGGAGAAAGGACTTCCTGCTGTCCTACTCCAGCAGAGCTAATTACAAATGGGACACAATTTAAGATCAACTCATAACACCCAAGGCAGTTTCCTTGATTCTGCAGAGATTGTAAAGATGGGTCAGATAAAGTCTTCACCCCTAAGGAACTTCTAAAACTGTGTTCTTTGTTGTAGGATAGTTAAGTGCCAGAAAGGACTTAGACCAAAATATTACTGTAAGGAAGGGGAAACCAAATTCACGAGAGGAAATCTTGGAAAGCTTCATGGAAGTGGTGGCATAGGAAGGTGAGGTAGGATTCGGAGCAGAAGAGCGTTCATTCCAGGGAGGGAACAGAGCACGGTAAGGCCTTAGAGGTTGTTGGAAGGGCAGAGTATCTTCCGGGGGTGATACACACTGTGGGTGGATGGTATTGCCATCAGTGCCCCCATGCACTTGCTGCTCTGTCCTCACCAGGGTACCCCAGGGACCCCCAGATGCACGCTATATTTTCCTTTACTCTCAGTGAACTTCCTGCCTCCTTCATCTCTTCCAGGCTAATCTCAATGACCCAGCACAAAAGTCATCTATTTCACAGATAGTCCCAGGTCCCTCAGATAGGATGAATTGAATGTATGTCTGTCTCAGCAACCTGAAGTGACATTTGCATTTGTCATAGGTATGTGAAGATCTCTAGTTTCTTTAAACAAATCTGTTTGATAACCATGTGATAATGATGAGGACATGTCTGGAATAAGTAAAGGCTTTTCCAGCCAACTGTTTGAAAAGTCAGCTCCTGGTATATAAATTATGTGGCTTGTCGACTCGTGATCTGGGAAATGTTTTCTGTCACTCTTCAGTGGACAGTTTTCAGTGATGTTAAGTGTTCTTCCTCACTGATATGGTTAATTAAGAATTGACAGTAATTCTGAGCTTTAGTGGTTTTTACTCTTGAGGGAGGAGGTAATCCCAGGAGACTTGAGGCTTGGTTTCTCTGAATTACTAAGAAAACTATTTTCAGAGTCTAGTCTAGTGGATAAGGATCAGGAGAAAGGCAACCTGATTTTGAATTTTTCTTTTCTGGATCTCAAAGTACTAATCTTCATTTGCAGTACTTTTAGATTTTTGTTACACTATAAAGAGTTTGATTTACAGACAGAATTATGTGATAATAGAAGAATAGTCCAATTCAATTGATTCTTTATTTATCGTGGAGTTTAAACAAATTTTGACTATTCCAGCTTACAGAGTCCCAAAGATAAGGAAACTGTTCTTAGCATGAATAAACTGGGAATGTATCTTGACATCAAAAATTTATTTTCTAATGCCTTTCACGGTTTTCTCATGCTGAGAACCACTTCTTATCTTCTGAACTTTTGAACTCTCTCTGTATTGGGATGAGCAAAAATGAACAGGGTTTCCTTTCAGTGGACTGAAATACCTCATGTAAAATAAAACAAGTAGAAACTCAAGACACAGCAATACACACTGGCCAATTATGTGATAACAGAATAGAATTTGTATTGCGCTTTAGGCATGTGATATGCAATACTGAAATGAATTTTGAAATAAGAAACACAATAGGCAGCGGCCATTAGAAGGTATGCCTCGCATCTCTTGTAAAGCACATCTTGCTTGAATTCAACTGACAGTAACAAGTTGGGACCAGGAAACAACTCAGTCAGCATTCTCCTTCCATAAATCTATTTGCAGTAGAAACCCCGTTAACATTTTAATTGTTGCACTGCTGAAGTTGCTTTCAGTGCCACCTTTAAAAGGGCTCAGGTTCGTTAAAATTTAAGCGATCGGGGAGTTTATATTCTAATGACCCTAGTGATGGTTGTACAGGCTCTAAATATATTTGTGGCTCACTGGACAACTGAAAGGTTCTTTGCAGTGGCTGTGTGCTCCCTGTAGGTTCTTGCGTTGCCACATTTCCACCCCACCAGAAAACTCTCCCCGTTTCTCCCTCATCTGAATCCTAGGGTCTCCTGAAGTCCTGTTGAACATTTTCTGTCCATTTTTAATTAAGTGTCCACATTAATTCTACAGCTAGATTTTCATTTCATTGAGGGCAAAGCATACGCCCAATAATTGTTCGTCGAATTTAAACTAGTCACTGATAATCTACCTTCAACCCATGTTTCTGCAGCCCCCTATTGCCCCCACAGATAAAAGAATGTACCCCAAACATGTTATTTATAAGCACTGGGACTTCTTGTCCTGGCTGTGCTACACATTAGCTGGATAAGACTGTCACCTCTCTGGTCTCTAGTTTCTCATTTGTCTGTTAAGACAAATGTTTCAAGAGATGCATGTGCTTCAAGGATTAACCAGCTTTAAAATACGTCCCTAATGTGACTTGTTATATATAATTATTTAACATTGGCAATTTAAATGTAGGGAAATGTCTGCCCAAGACGTTTTTTCTGTTTGACTTTAGTCAGTGTTAAGTCCTCCCTGATAAGATATAGTTAAAGATCATTTTTCCCTGAAGAATGTTTCTGGTTGATAATAATGAAATACTCTCATTTGCTTTTAGAGATAAAATATTTGATTTTCTAAGGGAAACTGAGATGGAGACATATAAAGACGGACACCAAAATGATCCCCTACACCATCAAGGTGCATTAAAAACCATGAAGATCCAAGATCATCTCACTGTAAATTGCTCCTTGGGGTGCTAAGGATCTATTCTTCATCCTGGGATTTGGTAGTGATATTAGGATACACATTATTCAACAACAGTGATAACTGGAAGCATGTGTTCACTTATCCTTTCTACCATGTGACTTGTGTGTGTTTATAAACCTGAAGAATGAGGTGAACTGTGTGGTTGTCAGTTTCTGGAAGTGTCTCCTATGGACTTTGCCCACACTGTATGTTCAGTTTTCTATTTTGCTTTTGAAAAATGGTTTTGGACTCACTGCCAGAAGATTTTGGTCAGTGGTAGTCAATAATGATCAGAGTAGATTTTAAGGAATCTTATGCCAAAACGGTGTCTTTAAAGGCCAAATCTGCACTAGACCTTCTTGAAATCCTTCTGTTTTAGGAGGTGTGTATACTCAGATTCACCAACTCTCTTTTGTCTTGTAATTTTCATAAATGTTATTTCTATTTCCAATAGCATTTTGTCTACATGGTATCAGCACACGAGCTGCCCTTTTTGTGCCTTTAATTATTGACCCATCTTAAATTTGCATAGTAGACTGGTTTACCTGACAGTGTGTGTTCAAGTCAAAAATAGTTTCATAATTTCTTACACGTAATTTTGAAATCCAGAAAAGCTCTAAATGCCAGCAGGTACTTTTTTGTTGTTGTTGTTATTTGTCAAAAACTAATTTTGTGGCAAAACCTACACTGAGCTGATGTGAGTCTAATTAGAGATATTTTAATTCAGTATGAAAATCTGTAAGTTTCTTTGAAGAAATATTAATGTGTTTGGTTAGGGTGTGACTCCAGATGCTTTTAGGCACATATGTACCATATTGCCTTTCTAGGTCTGAAGAATTTTGAACTCCGAAGCAGTTTGGCCCCAAACAATTTAAATACTTCTAACCTGTATTTGTAAATATGATATTTGAAGAACACACCGATTTTCACAGGGTAATTTAAATTTTTAGAAGTTTGCTTATTTGGACAATTCTTTTATAAAATGAGGAGTTGCTTTTAAGCAAAGATGTTTAAGCAAGCCCACCTATTTTGTTTGTTTACATTCTGGATGTTGGTTGGTGTAAAGCAGCCAAGGTTCAGCTTCTTGTGTTCTCCAAAATTAAAAGAGGGCTTTATCGTAATATTAATGGATTTTTTTTTTTTACCTGAAATCCCAACATTTTATAACACATTTTATAACATACCTTGTCCAAAGTGGGAAAAAAAAGTTAGGTTTTGTCATTGAAAAAAATTCCCATTTTAGTAATCAGAAAATAGAGATTAGATAATTCCTTAAGGGGAATGCATGAGAAGAAGTTCTGTTGTCTTTCTTTTAAGCCTGTTGCTTCTCTATGAAAGAAACAGAGTCAGTGATACCCACCGAACAGGATCTCCATGCCAGACAACGTAGCAAGGGCTTTTTATACCATTTCATTTTATTTCATCTGCACAACAAACACTGTGCAATTATACTATGCCTCTAATATTGAGAAATCATTATTTCAGGTTAGCGATAAGGCAGAAAAAATTACCCATTTCTACAATTTAGGTATTGTATTCATTCCAGTTTCATTCTCTGTGCAGTAAGGGTAAAACCTCTTTGGTCCCACTCTTGGTTGCTTTTTATGATGTCTAATTCCAGGGGGTAAACTGGTCTTTTGAAGGCTAAGGTGGTCTGGTTAGGCTCAGTCTGCTGGACGCCCTCGTACCAGATTCAATATTAATAGAAGTAGACTTTGAAGTCTTTCACTCTCCTCTGTCTCATAGACTTGCCTATTTCACTTTTTCTGAAATGTGTTTTGTTTTGTGAAGTCCTTATTTTGACTCCAACAAGCTGTTTTATTTTTTAGAGTGCATTTGTGATAGACTCTGGCTATTAGTTTCCAAGGAGAGTCAACCGAAAAGCCTAACTCACTTTGCTGTAGTCCTGGCATTTCCTGTTAAATATGCTTATGATACTCTCTTTTGTACATGGCATCTGCATGGCCACGTGTTGCATTATTAATGCCCCCCCCCCAAGGCTTTGCTTCTTGCTGTGACTACTTTAATTATCTCGGGGTCTCAGCTCTTCATCTGGTAGCGTAGGTGGGGCAGTTGTGTTTCTGGCGTGACTTTCAAGCATGGCAGGAGAGAGGCCCGTTGGGAAGAAAACAGGGGTCCTCTTAAGGTGGGGTGGAGTCCCTTGGTAGCGAGTTCTGGTCCCCATGGAGATAGGTACTTCAGGAGAGCCTAAGTTCCTGGAAGTAAAGTTAATTCTAAGGGACCCTAGAAGCCCAAGGAAGGCACTTTTACATCTGACAGACTAGCCAAAAATTGAACGTGAAGAAGAGGTAAATAGCCTCACAAAGGAGGAGGGTTACACATGGGCAGGATTGTAAGTGAGGTTTCCTGCCTCTGTTCAGTGTGGCAACCAGAGATAGTAGGGCTTTTGACCTACAGACAAATTAAATGCCACCTGTCAAAGAAGTGAGCTTTACGGCTGATTCTTTGCAGTTGTGTGAGATGGCAAACATGTTTGTGAGGAAGCAGCTTGGAATGGAAGGTCTGAATTAAAATGAATTATTGCTTGAAGGAAAGATAAATGCCTCTTCTGATTGAACCTGAGGCTAGCAGTGAATCTATTACATGAACATATCATCACTGTCTGTTTCACTGTGTACTTTATTTGCCTACGAAATAAAACTTGTTTTCTCTTGAAAACCATCTTTAAAATTTCTGTGTGTTAGCAGAAAAATGGGAAACAGCCTAAATGTCCAACAGTGAGGAAATAGTAAGGTAAATTATGGTATTTCCTTACGATGGAACATTTATGCAGCTATTAAAAACGATGTTTACAAAGAATTTTAATGCTCTATAAAATGCTTATATTATAATATGTCAAAAAAGAAGCAGGATACAAATGTCTGTAACAGCATGATTTTATATATAAATGTACAAATGTAAAGACAATAAGCACAAAAGGAGGGCAATGCATCAGAATGGTTTAATAGTGTTTATCTCTTGGGGGTGAATTATGGATAATTTTTATCCTCTCGTCTACAGTTCTCAGTTTTTGCCAACTTTTCTGTAATGAACATCTATTACTTTTTTCTTAGGAAAGATACTTGAAAAATTCTATTTGCTTCTGAAATAATTTAGTGACTTGACATATATTACTGACCAGAGCCATTGAAGGCAACTTTGTAAGTCTACTGTAGAGGCCACCAGTGCCCCCCAAACTTTTTCTGATAAGAACTGTTATGGTTCATTTGTATTTCATTAGGAACATGTCATTGTGTACGCTCTATCTGGGTTGCTATTAGTTATTCCAGTGATGGTTAAAAAAAAAAAAAAAAAGGTACAGGCAGTGTCCTCTATTTAAAGGCTCTGGGAGCCTCCCAGAGCAGGGGAGAAGATAGCTTTACCACATGGGCTTCAGTCTTGTGGTCTGGCTTCCAGTGAACTGACATAGGCACATTCAGGAACAAGTAGGCCTAAACATTGCTTCTTGGGACCAATAGTGACTCAGCGTTGCAGTCTTGCATTTAATTTACTAGATGTTATTTGTGCTGTGAATTACTAAATACTTTAACAAATTTATCACCTTTTTTTCCTCTGCAAAAGATGAGATTAACCTGACTTAGTTTTTAGGTGACTCTTGCTACTGTAACCAGCTGATTACATGTAGAAATATTTTGCTTACCTAGAACTCAATTTTCTGGCAGCCTGTCTACCTGGGAAACAACTGAGAATCAGAAAGTAAATACTGGTAGTAACGTAAATAACAACAGCTAATCCTTATTGGGTACTTGTTATTGTTTTAAACCCTCATTATCTCATTTAATCTTCACAACAAACATATGCAGTTGTGTTGCTCTCCCTAGCTACAGATGAGAATGCTGAGGCTCAGAAAAGTTGAGTGGCTTGTCCAAGTCACACTGGTCACTCTGGAGCTAGAAGCTAAACTGCATTCCAAAGCTTAAACATACGCTTAACTATTACAGTAAATAAAAAGTGCAAACAGATGTTACAACGCCTCTGTTCAGAAAATGCTAGATTTTACACTTCAAGTTCCCAAGAAAGGATCACTTTATTTTTTAAATGACTTTGGCAGATTTGCAAATAATGTATTTGGAAAAAGGAAAAGGAGACTTCTAGAAGCAGAAGTTGATAGCCAAAAAAGACTGTAGACTAATAGTGAGAGGAGCTGAAAAAAAACTAGAATATATTCCCAAGATCTCTGAAAGTATTCTATTCTGGGTGAGTTAGATAAGGTATCTTGTTCACTTTATTAAGTTTATCAATGAGTAAATATGGAACTCGATGATGGTAGATTTGTCTTGTCAATAAAATGTTAATTTCAATATAGTCCTAATTTTTTTCCTTTTCACAAATCTTATAATTTTATTATGTAATTTATACATTTTATTGTGGAAAGATTAGAATATAGAGATAAGATAACAAAATAAATGCCTCGCCTAATCTCACAACCAGAGATATTCCCGGTTAACATTTTGGAGGAGTTACACGATATAAATACAAATCTAAATCTAAATGTAAATATGTATGTTTATGTTTTAAAAAATGGGACCATGCCTTACTTTTTAAAATTGTCTTCCCTTTCTGTCCTTTGAGCATATTTTTAAATGCCCTTTGATTATAAAATCAAAATATGGATTTTTCTTCCAGAAAGGATAAAAAAAAAAACCCTGAAATATTTATTTGATGCTTTAAGGAAAATGCATATTAATCCAGAAAATTATTTCATATGAATCAATTCATTTCCTAATTATGCTGTATCAGTGAGGCACTGATGTACTGTCGTTATCTTCATGCCGCAGAGCTCTCATTGTTCTCTATGTTTAGATTAAACCTTTGAAAGTAACCTTTTTTTTTGTGGGGTGGGGTAAAGAAAAAAGGATCAATAATGAGGGTGATAATTTAAGAGTGTTTTGAAAGGAAGAGCATATATTCCCTGGCTGGAGCTGATGTGATTTAAAGCCATCTGCTTCTTTCACTTGAAATGCAGTTAGCTTTGTATCCATCAGCCTACTTAATTCAGGGGGAGGGGCAGCACCGCTTTCAAAAGCTGTGTTTCCATTGGCTATTTCGCTTGACAGAGACTTACTGAGCACCTACTTGGTGTGGGTCCCATGTTAGATGCTTATTTAATGCAGAGAGGCACAGGATGTGCTCCTTGTACCCAGAGAAGTCCAGTCTAATAATGAAAAAAACAAATAAAAAGATGATTACCATTCAGTGTGATAGGTACAGGGAGAGAGGTGAGCATACGGGGCTACTGGAGCACTTGGGAAAGGTTCTTTGGGCACAGAGATACCTGCATGGAGAAGTGGATTGAGAGTGAGAAGGTTGGTTACTGGGGTGAAGGAAGGAGGGTGATGAAGTATGTTCAAGTAGAGGGACCGCATGTCTAAAAGATTTGGGAGATGAGAGAGCAAGCATGCTGTGTTTAGGGTCAGGGAATTTAGGATATAAGGTGGAACAAGGCTTGAGAAACGCCCAAGGCCTCTCAAGGAGGCATCGTGTGCCATGCTGAGGAGTTGGAATTTTATCCTGAAGCAATGAGAAGTTGTAGGAAATGTTGTCAGTGGAGTCTTGAGGAGAACAGCTGTGGTTCTGGGAAATCACTCTGGGAGCTGTATGAAGAGGCTCTCAGTTGTGATAAGAAATGATCAGGATCAGAGCAGAGTTGCTGGGGAGAAAGTAGTTGAACTGATGAACTTGCTGGCTGTTGGATGTGGGAGGCAGGGGAGTGGGTGGAAAAAGGGATGATGCCATCATCTCCAGGTTAAGTGAGTGGGTACACGGTGGGTGTCTCCTGCAAGTGAAGAATGCACAGAAGGGAGAAGATTGAGAGGCCAGGTCAAAGATGGTGAGTTTGTTTGGTATTTGTCCAGCAGGCAGGTGGATGTGTGCACCTTGACATAAGAGAAAGCAGTGGACTAGAAGCAATAGATTTGAGGTTGTCTGGGAATACAAGTATGAAACTAGGCAAGGGGGTAGGATCACTCCAGGAAGTATCTGTCGATTCAGAGGGCTTTTTGAGGACCACCTTCCTTGAGAGGATCAACATAGAATAGAAGTTAAGGGCCTGAGCTCTGCTGTCTGGGTTCAAATTCTAGTTCCACCAGTTACTAGGGCAGGTTCCCTATTCTTTCCTTCAATTTCCTAATCCATAATAAGAAGATGACACATATTTCAGTCATGAGATTGTTGTGAACCATAAAATGAGTTAATCTATTAAAGTATATGTAGTAGAGCCGGCTTGTAGTAAAGTTCAATAGATTTAGCTTTACTCTACTTAGATTTTACTTTTACTCTGCTTGGGGGTGGGAGGAGCCCTGTGTGAGTGGCAAGGCATGGTGTTGACCTGCAGTATATGAGATCACTGTAGTAGTTTCTGCGGTAAATCAGAGCACCGTGCAGGGAGCCTCCTGAATGTGAGAAACCCCCTCCACGTTGGCTTGGCTACTCTGTAGTCATGCTGACCAAGCTACTCCCTATGTGACCACCAATAACACCTTTCATTTGAGTACTTTTGTTTTCAAAGGCAGAACAGTGTATTGGAAAGAATGTGAAGCTAGAAATAGAAAACTTATTTGTTTCACTCATTCATTCATTCATTCATTTATTCCTTCAGAACTATTCATTGAGCACCTACTGTGTTCAGACAATATGCTATGGGCTGGAATTACAGTCGGCTCACGAGAGATGGAGTGCCTGGCCCAAAGAGCTGGCTTGCATTCCAGTGAGGGAGACCAGCAATTAAACAAGCAATCAGGCACCCGCAGGGAGAGTAAAGGCCACAGCTCTGTGCAGAGAGGTCAGGGCATCTTCCTGAGGAAGTGATGGCAAGACTGAGCTGGAAGCTAGGTTGGTATTAGGCAGGTGGAGGGAGCAGGGGGAAGAGCTTTCTAGGTAGAGGAAGCAGCTTGTGTGGACACTGTGGAGTTAGGAGAGGGTCTGGCACTTTCCAGGACCTGAGAGAAGTTGGGTTAGGCAACATATGAAAATTCTCTTTCTCCGACTAGTTGAGTGCGGTTGGGCAGCAATAACTCTGATCTTCCATCTCCTGCTGACCAAGGGCAGAAGTGGGAGGAGGATGCCCTGGGAGGCTGCATCCTCAGAGTGTGGACATGAAAATGGGATTTGAGGGAAATGACTGAGAATCATAAGGAGGTTGGATTAGGGTGCAGGGAGAGCAAGGGAGAAACTAGAATCAGGATGGTCTGTGGGAGGTTACCTGCTGATGAGACCATTATGGTGGAAATGTGGATGGAGAAAGGAGTGCTGGAAAAAGACTTTTTGCTAAAAGACACGAGATGCTCGGCTGAACAATTCCTTGGAAATTCCTGGAAAGATGACTCATTTGGTGTAATGGAAATGTACTGATTTCAGAGGGATGTATTTTAGAGGACAGAGCCAGAGGACAGCAGCTGGAAAGCCAATGGAGCGATACAGACGATGCATCACCGGAGAGAACTCAATGAATTTGTGTCAAGGGATTTTAGAAGGGAGTGTTTAAAAAATTAGATTGAATTCTAACTTTCCTTTGATGAATGCTCTTTTAAGCCCAGTGAACTGGGTAAATTCTAGGCTTAACAAACAATAAAGAATTCTGAAGTATTGTCTGTGACTGGCCAAAGCAAACCCTAGATGCTCTATTTCATTCTTATTGCCAGTTGGTGAAGACTAACAAACGTTTGAAGTTTCCAATATTCTGTTTGGGGTAGCATAGTGGAAGACACTCACGTTCCATCGTAGAGTTGTTCCTGGGCAAATCAGGGGAGACTTGAACCTTGTGCGAGGATTTTCTAGCAATTATTTGCAGTAGACTGTGTGGAAATATAGCTCTGCCGATGTGCGTTTAAATTGTGAAAGAGATGAAGGATGCTGTGAAAATGCACCGCGCTGCGTTTGTTAGGAAATGGGATTGCCCCGAGGAATATGGCCAATGCCTGGTGCAAACTCACCGCTGACCCCCCCCACCCCGTGCCGACAGGGGGCGGGCTCACGCGGGTCGATAGGCAATCACGGCGTGGCGGGGGGCTCTCTGGGGGCGGCCGGGCTGCACCCCTCCGCGCCGCGCGCTCCGCGGAATTCAAGATTGCCTTAGCGTGCGGCCAGACACCTGCCTGCTTTAGCATTGAGGATGTCAAAGAGAGGAAACTTGGAATCTTTAAAACAATGCCATCTTGGCTTGTTACGATTTGGCTATCGTTTCATTTTTCTCAGTGGTCAGTGGAGGTTGTTTCCAGCCAGAATATCATTACTATGTGTCCTTCAAAAGACTGGTTTATGGTTGCTATGGGAACCGGATTATCATATTTTGAAAATTAGTATATTTTAGGGCCCTAGACACTGCAACACTGTGTGTGTGTGTGTGTGTGTGTGTGTGTGTGTGTGTGTACATGTATCTTTCATGTAGGGAAAGAAGGAATAGAATCGTTTTCATCTATTGTTTCTAAATAAAGTGAAACATACACCTTTGTTGGATGAATTGTGGAGTGTGGAGTGTAACATTTCATTCACTCATTCATTCACATTTACTGCGTGTCTCCACTATCTCATTCCTATGGAGTCAAAGAAACAAATGCTGAGGAAGGGGGAGGTTACTTTTTATGTGATTACAGCTCTTTTCAAAGTTTCCTTTTTCACTTCTTATAATAAACATTAACTGCACACACACACACACACACACACCACTTCATGGAGACTTTTGATGATTTGATTATATCCAGTTTTACTTCCCTCTGGAATGCTGTATGTTGGTATATGAGATTGGAGGGGATTGCGGGGTACCATATTCCCTGAGAATCTTATCAAAGCAAGTCGAGACCCTTTTTGCTTCTAAAATCTAGAGTCACTCACTGGTCACCTTTCCAAGGATGAAAACATTTTGCATTTCCTTTTTGCTTCTTTCTGCCCTTACTCCCTAGGGACAAGGGATCCAGCAGCCACAGGGCTGGAACTCTGGGCTTCCATTTCTTTGATTGGGAGTCGACCCCTTCACGCCTCCACTGCTTGTGTTGCCTCCTCTCATCCTTGATTCTGGTCCTCGACTGAGCTTGAGTATCTTCTTACATACTCTCTTAGGGAGGTGGAGGCTTCAAACTATACTGAATACACACTCCATTTTGTATCTTTTATGCTTTTTAGGCTGCAGTCAGAGGGTCATTTCTCCATAGTGACTGCTGTGTTTTACCCATTTAGATCCTGGCCAGTAGTCATCCTTTATTCTTCAGAAGTTGCCACCTACACTTTAATTTTTAGAACCTTGCATAACTCATGTTTCATTTAAGTTAGTTCTTTGTCCTTCCAAGTGCTTAGACATAAGTTCTTGACTCCTGTTTAATTTACACCTCGTACTCAAACCTGGGAACTTCACCTTTAAAATAAATCCACGCTTTGACCACTCCTCACGCCTGCACCTTCACTGTAGTCATCCTGGTTATCGTATCCCGGCTGGGTTACTGATTCTGTCTCCCAGCCGGCCGCTGCCTCTAAGTCCTTGCCCCTTTTCTCCGCTCTGTCTGGGGAGTGATTCTTTTAAAATATAAGTCAGATCATGTCAGTCCTCTACTCAAACCCCTCCACAGGCTCCGCCTTTCTAAGAGTAGAACCATTGTCTTCTCTGTGGCCCACGAGGTCCTGTGTGATCCAGCAACATCTGTTCCCACAGCCTGGCTCTCTGAACTCATCTCTTTTGTGTTCCCCTGATTCTAGGCACGCTCTCGGGACCTTGCAAGAGATTTTGCCTCAGGGCTTTGGAACTTGCTGTTCTTTCTGCCTAGAATGCTTTTCCCCAAGATGGAGACACACACTGCTCACTTCCTCACCTTGTTCAGGTCTTTGCTCGAATGTCACTTCCTCAGTAAAGCTTCCAGCTTCCCCAGAACTTAACCCTCCTCCTCCTCCCTTCCTTATTCCATGTTTTCCATAGCACTTAGAACAATCCATAAACTGTGTATTTTGCTTATCTTGTTTATTGTCCATTTCCTGCTGTAGGATGTAAGCTTCATGAGGGCAGGGCATTCTGTCTGTTTTGTTCACTGCTGTATCCCCAGCACTTGGAAAAGTACCCAGCATGCAGTAGTTGCTAACAAATACTTGTTTAACAAAAACAAAAAATTAATACTGTCATATTAATAGTCATCATATTGCTGTATTGCTTTGTGAAGTATCCATTTCTTTTGGAAATAGCTGTTCTGTCCCTGTTCAAGTGTTGATGACATACTCATCCCTAAACAGTGGGGCATCACCCCTAACATGAGCCTCTAGAACACAAAGATGAGGAAGAAGCAGGTGCTGTGCACAGGGGGCTCAGAGTTGAAGAAGGAGGGAGGTAGTTACAGGAGCTGGTACAGTAGAGGCAAGCTCCGGTGGCTTTTGGGGAAAGGTACACATGTTTAGCCAGAGTCTGGGATATGCCAGGCACCTTGCTAAGTCCCTCACCATTAGTCTCCTGGTTTTCTGATGGTGAAACTCAGCTTCAGGGAGGTGACATAAATTTTCTAAGGTAATACAACCTGCAGGTTAGAAGTTAAGACTGGCTCTGTCTAGTCTTTTTTCCCCCTAAAATCATTCTCTCTTAATGTTTTAAAACTCCCCAAGTTGTGGTGCCCCGAACAGTAAATCGTGACGTCGGTCTGCTCGGAGAACATGACGGGCTGAGACGGAAGGAAACTGTCCCTCTTTAGCTTCGCAAAAGCATCTCAATATGGAACTTAGCTGTTCATTTTTCTCCTGATTTACATTTATAGGCAGTTTAAAAACAAGCAAAACGAACTACGGTATTTTGGGACACATAACAGGCTGATCAAACTTTAAAGATACGCAAGGAAGTAATTACCATAGAGTCAGGTGGGATCGCTGTTGCTCTAGGGGGAAGAGGAGGGAGTGTGGAAGGGAACTGGGGGTGGTTCTGGGGTGATGTCAGTGGCCTGGGTGGTGAGTACACAGGTTTGGTTTATGAGGATTTGATCTGCTGTGCACGTACTTTGCCCTTACTTTTCTCTGTGTCATTGTTCATCACAAAATAACATACCATTTCATACTTCACCATTTTGTCTTTAAGAAGAAATGAAGTGAGGGAGGACTGCAGGTGTGAGGTCTGACTGTATGAGAAAAGGCAGCACTGAAACTCTGAGGTCAAAATTTAAAACCTGTGAAGAGAGAGAGCAAAAAGTCTCCTCTGTCTAGTCCTAGATCCCAGGCTACAGCAGATATGCCACTTTGCTTCCTTGTGGGGAGGAGTGTTTAACTCTGTACACATGCCTGTTGCTTCTTTCCTGGTAGCCCTAGATGCAGGAGGCAATGTGTGCTTTTAAGACACTTAAGCTTAAAGGCCTTTGGCCTTTAGGAGGGAAGGAGATTTTTGAATTCACATAATTATTTCTAATGATTAAATGTTCTGAAATAGTGTCACCAGACCATCATAACTGAGGACATTCATTAGGGACTCACTCTTTAAGGGTGTTCTTTGTGAAGTCTCTGAGACCTCTAGGCAAAGTTCAGATGCTTTGTTTTCTATGCACCCATAGTACCCACTTGCATATTTAGTCGTTATCAGGTTTTTGGGTAAATGCATGTTTGTTTAAATATCTTCTTCATCAGATGGTGGAATGCCTTAAAGGTGGAGTTTTTATCTTATCTCTCTGAGCCTATTGCCTTTGAAAATGTTTGAGGAAAACAAATCCATAGAAAGAATCCACAATTCAACCTATAAATCCATACAGAGCATCCATTGCATGGATAAAACTGGTGTCTCTCAATCTCCATCTAATACAGCAGGAATTGGGGACAAAGGGAAATTTTGTGCTATTTGTGAACCATTCATGCAGAGCTGGGCAGTGACAAGACGTAGGAAACATTGATTTCTAAAGTGCAAATAAATGGTAATGACGTCCGGAGAAAATCAAAGAAACAAGGTTCATAAATAAAATTCAGGCATTACTTTATACTTGACTATGTGCTTTCACCAGGATTGTTAATTATCACAGAATTCGGTGAGATGGGTATAATCCCATTTTACAGACAAGAAATCTTCAGAGAGTTTAGGATAACTGTGAACTTGACCAGATCACACAGATAAACGGCAGAGTCTACATGGAAACTTCAGATTCCAAATCCTGGGCATCTTCCACGCTACCATGTTCTTTCCAAAATAGGAGACTTTGGTGTCAATAAGAATCTGTAGGACACTGAATCTTTATTCATGGTATCTGCAAAAATGAGTTATGTATTGTTTAGCTCACATTTTTTTCTATTCCAAAATGCTTTCATATATGGTTTAATATGACTCAGTGCATGTTAATCACCTTTTATAGTCTGTTCTTCTTTCGTCTGTAACATGGGATTATCCATCTCTGCCTCACTGAGTAACCTGAAGTGCTTTGAAATAGGTCATCTTTTGCAGAATCCAGATGGATACAACTGTTTTATAAATTTGGAAATTGGCTGTATGTTCTTTTTTTGATTTGTCTTGCATATTATGACCTTTCAAAGGTTTGTGGTTAATCCTAGAGTAACACCCTCCCAATGTTACTTGCCTAAGAAGCTATTAGTATGAGATTTATATATGATGGGAGGTAGATGTAATCTTTAAATCTAAATACTAGTAATGCGAAGTAGCAGATATTAGTATAGAAGTGACAGCTTCCTTAAAGATATCAAGTGAACTTTCTACTTAAAGTTAATACAGCAGGCCTGCAGGGGCAGTAAAGAATAGATGGGAAGTCATGTTTCACACCTGCATACTCAAACCATCCCAGGTCTGAGTTCCCTCCAGCGTTATCAATTACATTATAGTTCTCATTTTTCTTTGCACTTCAACCAAGTTTCCAGACAACTTGAAGTAGTTAGATGATCAAGTATATATACCATATATATATGTGTGTGTATATATACACACACACACACACACATATATACTGTGTGTATGTATCGATTGATTGCATTTATCACAAGCCACAATGGGAAAACTTGTCATAAATATCTCAATTAAATAATATACAAGCTCAATATACATCTCATGGTTGAAGTTTGGCTGAATACCCTGAGCTGCAATTTTTCACTTCATATTGATTGGATAGCCTCGTGATTGCAGAGAGGCTGAAAGCAGCTCTCTAGAGAAACTCCATCCGTACTGTGTATGTGCAAGTATGTTTATCTGTGAAGCTAGGGTGAGAGTGCTGGAGAAGTTCATGAATTAACTATTGATCTGAAATCTGGAACTCACTTGAGATAATTTTTGGAGAACATAGGAGCCTCTGTGAGATGACAAAATGACATAAGTTGAAATGTTCGTTACAGATCATGATAATTAGTAATACTGGTTAATCATATACTCTGTAGGTTACTAAGGGCAGAACTAGATTTCTAATTCCTTTCTTTTTTTTTAAATTAAAGTATAGTCAGTTACAATGTGTCAATTTCCTGGTGTATAGTATAATGTCCCAGTCATACATATATATATATATATATATATATATATATATATATATATATATATTCATATATATATTCATATATATATATATTCATTTTCATAATCTTTTTCATTCAAGGTTATTACAAGATACTGAGTATAGTTCTACCTCCTTTTCTTGTTGTTTAAAAAGCAACATTTATACCCTTTGTTGGCTCAGTACTCTTTCATAAGGAAGTGCTTCTCATCTCACAGAATAAGCTAAAATGTGGGGAAACAGCATCAGCATGAAGATGTTCATAACTGCCTAGTTTATAAAAAGGAGAAACTGAAAGCAGGACATCCTATAGGACGTGATGCATCCACTTGACAGAATTTGGGAGGCATTGAGAGTTACGTTTATGAGGTCTTAGCAACATGGAAACTGCTTTGATATGATGCTAGGTGAAAAATTGTTTCATGTAGGTAAAATTGTAGATAACTTACTATTGTATTTTTCACAAATATGTATATGAAGATAGATTTATGGAAAGTAGTAGTCACTTGACTACTCTCGTTAACAACATTTTGCAGATCAGTACAGTTAAATAACTTGTCAAGTTTACACAGCTACTCAGTGATAGAGGCTGGACCTAATCCCAGGATTGTCTGCCTCCCAAGACCATACCTTAATGTTATAGTAAACTTGTAATATTGCTTCTTGAACATTTAAAATATACACATCTATTATAAGGAAGATTAATGAGAAATCCAGAATGGTGCCATAGAAGTGTTTTTCTTTGACGTCATTTGTTCAACTTTAATTTTCTTTCCACCTTCATTTTCCCCTATACCTCTTCATTCATTCTCCCCTTTCCTTTCCTATTCTTTCTCCTTCCTCATACTTTTGTAGAAGAGGAAAAAGTTTTTCTCAACTCTCTTAGGATCCTTGGCTGGGTCTAAAAATTAGATCAACAAAGATTTACAGGAGTAAAGCATACACATTTATTTATCAGTTTTACGTGATACTGGATCCTTCATAAGGAAATGAAGACCCAAAGAAGTGTATACCTGAGTGTTTTTATGCTCAGTTTGGTGAAGAGTACACAGTTGTGGAAAGATATGATAGGATAAAGAGTAAGAGGTAAGTGTAGGGAACTGTGGAAACTTAGTGATGCTGATTCCTTCAGATTCTTCTTGGATTCTCTCCAACTCAGCACATTGGCGTCTTGGATGCTCCTTCCCTCTGGCTTTGGGGAGGGTGCCTCTCAGGGGAGGGTTATCTGCTGGGGAGAGAAGGGAAAGTGGAGAGTAAGGTCAGAGAGCTGTTCTTGCTTCTGCTGTTTTCTCAAAATCCCTCAGTTTTCAATATTCAATATGTTAAGATGCTGTATTTTTGGGCAGTGTGTCCTGAACTTCATCACTTTCAGGTCCCAACCAGCAAGAACCACATTTCTACTAAGACCATGTTTTGGTGGATAACCAAATCACTGCGTCACCCAGTCTCCCCTCTGTTCCTAACTGATCTTCTTCCAACCTTGGTCATTTCCTCTTGGATAACTCGTACCTATCTTAGTTTATTTCTTTTTGGTTGAGACTACTGGAAGTGGCCAAGGAAATTTCCAGACCCTCTTTGGGGGTGACACTCATTTAGTCTCATATATTTTAAATCTGAGCAATTGGAAATTTCTACTCCTGTTCTTTAGTTCTCATTTTAGGAGCTGCCTTTCTTGGAGGTAATGACTGTGTGGAGTAAATGTTAACTGTTTCTAGAGAATTTATACTGATTTGGCCCTTTAAAAGTTTTAAGCAGAAAACTGTTTTCCCTGACCTCCCAGGGGGTAGTGGGTAGAGGTTGAAGATGTTTGTGTTTATCTCGTGTTTTTAATTAACATGTTTGTTTTTAGGGTGTCTTTTCTTCTCTGACATTTCTCCCCCTGGACTCAGCAAGTTTTTGAATCTTTGGTTCTCCTGCCATGAGAATATCCTCTGAGAGAGGCCCGAGAGATGTTAAGAGACCCTGGAGATCTCAAGAGATGTTAATTAGTTGGAGTAAATAAATGGCTTGTTTATTTGTATGCGCATTTTAATGCTGTCCTTTCCTTTTTTAAATTAAGAAGTAGAGAATGTGCTTGTGCTTAAATGTAGTGTAAAGTTTCCCATATTCCTTTGGGTGTTGGTGCATTTTCCCTGGCTGCAGAAAATATGTTCAGAAGAGTTTTATCTCTTGAGAATGTTTCTCCCCCATTTTATTGCCTTTTATTGCCAGTCCTACCCTGGCACAAAAATATCATCTGAATGGTAGTAATATTTTATAATCCGCCATAGTCACCATACTTACTTATTTTAAAAAATTACACAAGACTAAAGTTGAAGAAACACAGCTTTGGGAATTGTCCATGATTTGCATAAAACTTTTCATCTAAAAGTGTAAAAATTAGAGTGACAGAGTAAGAAGGAACCTTTAGAATGTCTTCCCCAGTCTTATCTTCAGGCAGCCTCACACTTTGGACAGCTCAAGAAAATGAAATGCTGTCCCATTTTGGAAGCCATTAAAATTATTTTCAAAACTTTTCCTGGTATCCATTTTCCAAAGTATAATAAGTCAAGCTATTGGAACTTTCATATTAATATTTTACTTAATCTCTTGCAGCAGAATTCAAACTTGTTATTTTACATCCTATTCAAGAGAAGCAATACGGAATAGTGGTTAAGAGCATGAATTCCGGCATTAGACCTCCTGGGTTCAAACCGTGTCTTGGCCACTGAGTCCTGTGTGACCCTGGGCAATATACTTTACCTCACTTGGCTGTGGTATTCTCTTCTCTAAATTTGGGTAATACTACTTATAAGAATTTAGTGAGATATTACATATAAGATACTTATAACAGTGCCTGGTACATAGTAAGCACTAAATGATTGTTATTAGATTAGACTTACCATTAAAAGAGGGGAGTGGTTTTCAGACTAGAAAGGGTAGAACAGTAGTTGAAGGGAATGGAATCTCAAGATGTCAGGAAGATAGTAAGAAAGCCCCAGTATGAGATTTTCAAACTACAGTAATTTCATTTCAGATTGTTAACATAATGTGTATAGGTTATAATGGGACCATTTTTGGTAATCTTCCTGGAAGCTTGGAGATATGTCTGTAGACAGGCAAGAAATAAACGATATTTTCAAAAAGCACCCAATGAAACCTAATGATAATGTTGTGGACATGATGGGCTTGATTATAATACTGTTAACTGGATTTGCAGATTTGTACTCATACAATTACAGTGTTAATTAATGGCTCATAAACATTTTTTGTCCCTTCAGAAATTTGAAGGCATTTACAGTTAGAATACCAATAATGAGAGGAATAAAATGTAAATACAAGTAGAAAATCAGCACTGTAGCGCAGCAGAACTGAAGCAGGGGACCCACGTTCTAATTATATGTGACCACTGACCTTCAGCTTTAGCTCTGAGGTTCTTGGCAGCCAAGATGACAACAGAGATACGGTCAGTTGTATCACTGTTATTATCCCAAACTAGAAAGTAGATAGGTTCCTCAGGGGAATTCTCCCTAATGCTGATTTTTAAAAGAGATTTATCACATGGGACCATAAATACTGAGCACTGGTTTAATAGGCATTTTTTTCAGTGATATGTTTTGAAGCAAATGCTCCTTTGTAAAATAACCTTAGGAAAAATGTCTAAAGGTTATTACTTAAGTGTTAGTTCAGCAAAGGCACTGTTATGAAAGGCTGAGTTAATTTGGTCTATGTATGTGAACTTCATGTGGTTTGACTTGATTCAATGTGTAGTTTAGAGATTGACTGTATCTGTTTCAACAGTGTTTTCAAGCCACATCTCTTGGCCAGAGTTTGAGAGGAGCCTGATAACATGATCTAGTTCAGAAAGGGACAGGAGTAGGAATATTTTTGGTTAGGAGTTTTAGCAAGACCAATATGCTTTAGAAATCAACTAGGAAGCTAGTTAAGTCAGTCCCCTATGAAGACAACCGTAATTTATTTCTACACCAAGTCTTGAAGCTCTGAGTTCAATAGAGGTTCCGGGGCACTTGGCTGGGTGAGGGGGTGAGCGAAGAAAAAGGCTTGAGGGGTAAGACGAAGCAGTTAGTGTTAGCTTTACTTATTTTTGTACATTGGGTTTCTGCAAAAGACCGTGGAAAACAATAAAAGAAATTATTTTGTTTAAAAATTGAGAAAACTACTATCATGTGGCATGGCTGTAGTGATACTGGTCTAGTTACTCATCCTGACAGTAAAAAAATCCAAAATAAACTCTCTTGGATTTTAACGAGAACTTCTGAAGATCTAGCCAAATGATTCATTGCATAGAGTACCTCCTGGAAGGAGTGTGCAAAAGGGGAAACAAATAAATAAATTCAAATTGTCTTATGATGAAAAGTTTCTAAAGATACTAATTTTAATTTTAGAGTAATTAATACTAATCTATAACTTATTAATTTTGACTTTGGCTAGAAAGCAGAACAAGTGATGTATTTCTAGATCAACCTAGGATTCTAGGTTCCTAGACCAAACTAGGATAATGAAAATAAAACCATATATCAACATACAGGAGAATAATTACTTTTCCAATTTCTAATTTCTAAAATGGAAAATGCCTGTAGTTTATTCGATTATTTACAACAAACAGGACTCTAAAACACAGCAGCCATACTCCACACACCAGTGGAGATTACTTGTTTTGCTTTGAAAACCCTCATTCCTCCAATGTAAAAAAAAAAAATGCAAGTTCTGCACAAGTATCAGTAACTGGGTGTCCATACTGATACAATGCAGCTTGGGTTACACCTGGTTCCTGTCTTTAGAGTTAAGGATAATTCAAGGTGAATAAAAAGCTATCTTTAATGTGTTCCGAAATGGAAAAATGCAGATAAATACAGGTGAGGCCTGTCTATCTCTCAGCCCCTCCTCTGTACTTTATCCTGTCTTTAGACAGAAGACTGGTCGTATATTAGAGTCTTTTACCCTTCTTCAAACTTTTATATCCCTAGTCCTAGAAATTCCGTTAGAATAGGGTCACCATTAATTTGTTATGTAAACTGGGACACCTTTGAATATGGAAGTGGTTAATAAGCAAAAATGGAAGAGACTCTCTCCTGGACAAACTTCATGTATAGTGTCCCCAAATCTAGATATAAACAGGCGCAGGAATCCTGGTGTGCTAAGGGTTAAAGAGATGGAGAAATGTTTGATTAAAATTAATAAAACACATTCACTATTTACCAGCTGGAATATGTAAAAATATAAATAAGGAAATATAAGTCACCTGTGACCCTGCTCCTTGGAGATTCAGTTGTTAGTATTTGGGTGAGTGACTTTCCACCAGAATCTTCGTGCATTGTAAAGAACATACGTCATTCTTTATTTTTTAAAAATCAGAATCCTATTTAACCACTGCTTTGTATATGTTGTTTTTACTTAACTTTAACCATAAGCATTTCCCCAAGTCGAATATTATTTTTATGATACTTTTTTAAGGGCTGAAAACTATTTTATCTTGTATTTGTACTATAATGTATTAATCTCTCCCTATCATTGGCATTTTGAGTTACTTGTTTTTTTGTAATTATAAAATATGATGACCATCTTGGTACCTCATCTTCAAGTAGAAATCTCATAACTTCTTGAGAATAAATTCCTGGAGGTTGAATTACTGAGTCAAATTTTTGGGGCTCTTGATATGTGTACACACATATGTATGTATATACATCATTATATATGTATATGCACACATATATGTATATAAATGTATATATATGCACACATATATGTTATATCATGCACATATATGTATACATGTACATATATATAATTTATATTGTCCTTCTGCAAAAATACACCACCTTAAAATATCACCAGCAATGTGTATATTAAGTTGCCCCAAATAGTTGACTTTTTCCTTATTTAATGTTTTTAAAACCAGTACCTAAAATGGAAAAAATCCAGTAACTAAAATGGAAAAAAGGTGTGTGTGTGTGTTGTGTGTCTGTACCCAGGCATCTCATAAATTGCTATGCAGCAAGGAAGTAGAAAATAACTGCTTCATTGAGACTCTCTTTGCTTTAACTTTGGAGAAATCATGAAATTTTTAATTTTTATCTCAGTGTTTTTTCAAAATGACAAGCAGGATGTCTGCATTTGGTTATGAAAATACAAAAAATGTACGTAAGTTTCTTACATGTCCAGGTGGATTGAAAAATGGAAGGGAATTTGGCTTCTAAGTAAGTGTTCAGTTAGTGCTTTAGACTAAGTGCAAATCAGGTGGAGTAAATACCACGGTGGTGTGAAGATCAGGGCTTCTCCCTTGAGTGGACATTCCAAACGCGGTCAGTGGGCAGTTTGATGGATGAGAGCAACATTAAGTTGGGGAGTGATCTCTTTGCTTAATAGCAGAAAGTAAGTCAAGTTATTTTTCAGAAACTTAAGTCTATCAGCTTGGCCTTGTTCTTCATGGAGGAGATGGCTAGACGGTGACAGGGGCTCATCCTTGATCAATTGTGATCAAGACACAGAAAGCGAATAAAACATAGAGTCCATTCTAATGGATCTCAGGAGCTGTAGGCAGAACTTTGACTGCTCCTCAAGGATTTTTGTTTGTCTGCTTTTAAAATTTATGGTTGTTATCCACAAAGTCCCTTCTCACTCTATTCTAAATAATCTGTTGGGAAAAATTCCAGCTCTGGCTCGCTTTTCCTTGTTCTTCAAACTGAGGGAAGAGAGTTGAATGATCCATTGTTCCCAAGGGATCCTTATGTAGCCATGCCATGTTCAAGGAGTTAAGGCAAGAAAACTTCTAGACCTGGTTATAGATCCTCCATTGTACTCTTTGGGGACTTCTCTGAGTGCATCCTCTAACCTTCTCCCCTTGTCATGAGGACATTTCCTGAGGCCTGTACAGTGTCCAAGGTTGTCTAGGACAGAATCTCTAGACTCCGGTGAGTGAACTGTCTATCAGGGCTTGGTTGGCATATAATATGAGCACACGTATTAATAAGATACTTCCAGTGTGCTGCTAATACATGTAAATCCTCTAAGCTAATAAGCCCTTCTGGATTTCTCCATTTCTCCATTAAGATCACGCATATCTTGAGGGGAGGTGGCCACACTACCATGTGTGGAGATTGAATTAGCAACCACAGTTCACCAAGCTTAAAGCTGAATCTTTGAATCCTTCATAGATTTCTAAAACAGGAGCCATCAGCGTAGACAAGATAACTGTGCAGGCAGGACAAAAGAAATAGGACATCATTGGCAGAGATACAATTTGACATTCTCTTTCTAGCAGATAAAAAATATAAAAGGCAATATTGTCCAAGAGAAAGCCAATATAATAGAAAAGACTTTCTTGGGAAATAACTGAACTACCCTCCTGCCCTGGCTAATTAGACAGAGGAAAATGACTGTGCTCCACATCCACTAAGGATAGAAAAGGAGAAGACTTTAAACTGCAAACTACAGTGTGAAAGATTCAGACTGGATAGAAGGAATTATATTCTGGTGGGATGGTTAAGCATCGGAAAGGGTTACACAGGAGACACTGCAGGCTTAAAAGTGGGGCAGAGGAGTTACAGGTATGCCTGACCTTTGAATGTATTACAGTAAAAGTTCTTCAGAGAGCACTTGGCAAACATGTGAAAGTAGACACCCCCCGGCTAAAAAGAATTCGTAGGACTTGTCAGCAAGAGGAACAGCAAAGAATTGCTCCTAGGCTGAAAAAACATTATCTCAGGGACAGCGGAAGAGTGGGGTGCTAATGCACATCAAAATATAGAAGAGGCACAGAAGGAACTGTCTAGACAAGCAAAACACACTGTGAAAAAAGGATCAAGACAAAGGAGGAGGAATGAAAATATTAGCTTTCTGTGTTTATAGGAAACAGATATGTGCTTGTAGAAATGTTTGGGTTTGGTGGCTGGAAGATATGTAAAAAATGTAAATATCTCTTTATTTTAAACATTTTGAATTACTATCTTAGAAGAATATCAAATAGACTCTTAATTGGCTGAAATATTTGTGTGCCTTCAAAGAGAAGGGTGAAATCACTGGTCTCCTGGAATCAGTTCTTAAATCATGATTCCTCTATCATTTTTGTGATTGTTGGTGCTGAGTGTGTGCTGTGAGGTTCTGAGTGCATGTGGGTGTCATTAAACAAATGTTGACTGAGTAGCTACCGAGGAAAAAGGCACGGGATACAAAAACATAATGCATCTTTCAAAAGGAGCTTGCGAGCTCCTCAGGGAGATTTGACAGTAGCAGACACCTTAAGGACCCCTGAGAGGTGCGTGTCCACAAGAGCTGAGAGCCTACGTGAGGACATACAAGGCTTCCCTGGAGGGCTGGCCCTTGGGCTGGGCCCTGAAGGGGAGATGGAGTCTTTGACTGATGGAGATGTGTAGGCATAAGGAGGCAGGTGTCCTCAGAGCAGAGAATGGTGGGGGGCAGTATACAGGAGCTGTCTGTGTAATGTGTGGTGTCTCCTGAGGAGGAAAGAGCACCGTGACCTTGGGGGAAGAGAGGACCAGTTAGGCAGCTGCTGAGTTAGTTGAAGCAAAGGAATGATGGCTCATCCTATGTAAGAGACCTAGGAAATGAACATGATGGAGTCGTGAGGGAGAAGCTGTGAGACAGCTCCGGGCAGGTGAAAGGGGGAAGGCAGAGAGAACCAAAGACTGGCTGGTAGAATATTGAGGCCATTGATAAAAACTAGGGAGAAGGAAAGGATATTGATAAGCAAGTCCTTGGAATCGAAACTTGCTTCTCTTTTGGCTGCCTCTCTTTTTTTCCCATCCCTCCTTCCATCCCTTGCCTGAAGCCTCTGCTTTGTGCCTGGCTCTGCTCAATGGAAAGTAATGAAGGGAAGTAAAATCATGCAAAAGACATCCCCCTGCCTTTTAATTGCTCACCGTCTAGGTTGGGGAATAGCCTCTCTGCATACTGAGGAAGTAAGTAGCACACATTTAAAGATAATACAGCTACTGTGTGAGTGCAGAAGAGAAAAATGGTGGGTTGAGGTCTCTGTCCTGCAGAAGCTAAACTTAGAAGCAAATATGCAAAGTGTACTCCATTTTAGTTTTGCATCAGGTAATAAATGAGGTCAGGCTCATCGGTGCTGGTTCCAGTTTGCTGTGAACAGATTTCTCTTTCAGGTATCCTTGAAGATGTTGGTGTGTCTCCGTGTGTTGTCACCCACATATTCAGAGATCACAGGAATATTAAATAAGTTTATGACAAGCTCTTCCTGCCCTCTTGTTATTTATGGAGATTTCTTTCCCCTCGGAATTACTTTGCAGATGCTTTATTTTGAAAGCTTTCCTGTATTTCAAAAATATTTGTTGAATGAATGAATAGAGTGACTTTTTAAATTAATTTAACCCCAACTTTCAAATACAGCTTTCTTAGGTGAAGCCTTCGAATGATTTCAGGGTTGGATTTATCATGGTAATGTCTTAGCAAAGGATTCCAGCTTTGGATTTCTCATCGGGCAGCCATGAACTAGAAATCTGAAACACCACACACCTGTTCCCTGTCTTTAAAGGACCTGTGACTTCAGTAGAAGCTATGAGAATTTATTTTATTCAAAAATCTTAAAAGAATCCAAAATGGGCTGATTATTTTGCACTCTCCTCTTAACAGCACCCAGGGATAAATACCGGTATCTTTTGTTGCCATCTGTTTTCTAGCTTCTAGGTCTGTTTTTATGTCCTGTTTCTATTCTGTTAAAAATCCTACTCTATTTATAAAAAGTACATATAGTTGGCAATATGAGGTTTTTTGCATCTTCTTGTATTTGATGAGACAAACTATGAGATCGTTTTGGAAGACATTGTGATTTGTGAGATTTGAACATGAAAAACCAGGAGCAAAGGGAAGAAAAGCAGTCGGGATATTTGCCAGATGGAAGATACCTCACTGCTCTTTCAAGGCCAGTGAGGGCCACTTGATGGGAAAAGGCTCACTGAATATAATCTTTTGATATTCACTCAGGGCAATTGCCTACTTCATAACAGGTACCTACTGTCCCTAGAAGGAGAAGATAGTGATTTAGTGTGGGCCACTAAAAGGCATTTTTTCCCCCCTATTGCTACTCTTTTGGGTCTATGTTCTCTAATTAAAATTGGTGTTTTGGAAAAAGAGAACATGAATTCTGAATACACTAATAAATTTTATCCTTGCCTCAGATGGAATTAAAATGACTGCAGACTTGAAATTTCCCTGCCTCTGAAAACTTAATTTGGTATTTTCTGTTACACACCAAGTAGTGATTTGCAGAGGCACAGACTGTAAGATTAATTGAGGCAGCCATCTCTTCTGGCGCATCTAATCTTACATCTAATTATCTGATCATCTGAATCGCAAATACAGTAGTTAAAGGGTGTCTGTTTAAAGGGCAGCCGCAAAATGTAAATATTAAAAAGGAGAGCTCTCTGGTTTTCAGGAAGCAGACACGGAGATGTATAATAGCCATTATGTTATTCATGGTATTAGGTCAGCAGGTCACATAAAAATGTGGTTACATTGTTCTATCACTAAAATGCAGAGATAATTCTGAAGTCTGTGCTGGACTTGTTTTGACAATTAACCTCCATTAGTATTCTAGACCACATAAGAGCAAAACTCTTAAAAGGCTCTCTTTTTCATGAATGTACTGTCAAATTGACTTCGTCATTTAAATAAGACTGTAGTCACAGCAAAGGATGAATTGATATTTATACAAAGCATAACCTTAATTAAAATATTATGAGCAATTAAACCCAGTGTTCACGGAATTATTGTACATTTATATGTAATAGAGTGAAAACATTGCATGGGACTGTTAAGCCTTTTGTATGAATCTAATTAACTTTGACAGGCTCTGGGCTTTTCTCCCCCTTTTTTTCAGAAGTGCTGTAGAATAAATGTACTTGCATCTGGAAAACTTCAAACAGTTTTGATCAGCAATTCAGATCTGATTTAAAATGTACGTATTGAGATGCTCTCTTAAATACAGACCTGATAGACGTGCAGGGCTCAACTTGTCGTAGCAGGAAGGCAGAGGCAGAAGGGGGAACAGCTGTAGACTGCAGTGGCCAGTGGGTATTGTTTTTGTCACCATTTAGTGTCAGGTCGCTGCTGCTGTGAGCAGGTCTTTCTATATTAGGTTCTGGTTAATGAAAAGGTGAACTGGCTTGGCTGATTCCCTGGAGGGCGATTAGGAGGCAGATTAATTCTCCTCACCCTTACACTTCTGTAGCCCTGAGGGGATGAGGCACCAGGATCAAATCCAAGTTCCCACTGAGTCCCGCTGACTTCCTGTTTCATCAGTAAGGAAACAAGTCCTCCTGCAAACAGTGAATTATGACATTGAGGACATCACAGGTTTTGTTCTTCTGTTGATTCCCCAAAATCCCACTAAGGGTCAGCCCTGAAAGCAAGACAGGAATTTCCCAGTCTGATTGCTGTCGTTCAAAGGTAATAACAGTAACACCCACAATAGCTATGTTTTATTCAGCACCAGTCGCTTAGGTGATTTGCAGACATTATTTTATTTCATCTTTATCGCTTCTCTTTGAAGAAGATACTATTTTCAGTTTACTGATGTGGAAACTGAGGCCAGAGCATCCATCATCCTTCCTGAAGGCACATAGTGACGAAGTGTTAGTTCTGTTAAAACAGGAGATAAACTATATAAATTGGCGTTAGATATTGAAAGAGATGAAAACTAAGTGCAAAAATGTAACACAATAATGTATATTTAATATGGACCTATTTATATAAAAAATACAAAAAAAAGGATGTGTGGATGTATATTTATGCTTATGTATATACACACACACACAGACACGTGTCTACAAATGGGCATAAAAAGAACCAGAACTGAACACACTAGATGGCTGACAGTGGTTATCTGAGGTGACTGAGCAGGGGGAAGAACAAGTAGAACCATTTCTTCAAGTTTTTAAAAAATTAATTGCTTACATTGTTATAATTGTTCATTCAGGTGTGGCTTGGGTTTTTACAAACTTAAAGATCCAGAAAGGACTTCTGCCAAATTGAACATTTTAAAATGGGAATATTAAAAAACAAAGTGGTGGCAGCTCTGATTTCAACTAGGGCTACTGAATGTCCAACATTTGTGCTGCTTCTACTAAACCTTGTGGCTTTTTAAAATGTGTGATTAAAGTTTAAAAAAAAATCCCTTGAAAGGGGATGATGGATCTCCTGACCTCTCTTTGGTCCTCAGAAAATCCTGCTTATACAGAGCTGATTTGGGGATGGATCAGAATGCCATCCTTAGTCTATTCAAGCCAATCAATATGTACTGAGTACCTGTGATGCCCCAGTGGCACTGTGAAGCCCAGAGGAGCTGCAGAAATGCTTAAGGCACCGACTGTGCCCGTAAGGTGTTTAAGGCATCCTGGACAGACAGACTCACGCCCAAAGAGCTGCAAGACAAAGCCTAGAGTTACACGTACGGTGACAGCGGGAGAAATGACGCACGTGGGGCATTCAGGATGGGACAGTTGTAAGGCTAGGGCTCACGTAACAATTTATTGGGTACCTAGGGAGATGTCTAGGAGCTGGGCATGATGGAAGATGCTAGGATGGGGCCCCTATCCGCAAAGACTATGTAATGTTGTAAGAAAGAGAACATGGGGAAATAATAAAGAGCAAGAAAAGCCAAGAATTATATGTAATTGACTGGTACATAATATAAGTTAGGCCTTAAGTGAAATAAGAATTTAGAAAAGGGGGTGATCCCTGCAGGAAAGAATTGTAGAAGAGGGTTTCATAAGGAAATAAATGATAGGACCAGTATTTTTCTGTTTGGCGGTTGCTCCATAAACAAGTGGTGGCCAGGAATTGTAGATTGCACTTTGAAATTGGCCTTTGAGTGTGGTGTCTCTTCATTTCAGCACTGGAGCAGCAGTTCCTGAGACTCAGAGATGGGATATATTCAGTGAGCGGTGGTTCTCTACCTTTAGTATTTGTCAGGCTCCTAAGATGGTCAGATCCTTGTCACAGCTGGAGAATCATTGGGAACACTGAGCTGAGATGATTTCTAGATGTGTCAGTAGTGTATATTTCATGGTTGCAAATTGTACAGCGTGTGAGTCGGACACAATGGACAAAACTGGATCTGACTTTTGACCTCTTTAGAGTAAAATAAAAGGTTTTAATTTATAGAACTGAAATTGGTTAGTTGCCCTATGACCATAGGGAAAGGGTGTGTGTGCTGCTGACGGGGTTGATCTTCGGCAGATCTCTAGGGCTGCGATTCTCAAACTGTAGGGTGTGTAGGAATCACCTGGAGGGCTAGTTAAAACACAGGCTGCAGGGCTGCGCCTGAAGAATTTCTGATTCAGTACATCTAGGTGGGGCCCAAGAATGTGCGTTTCTTGCAAGTCCCAGGTATCGCTGCTGCTGCTGCTGCTGCTGCTGCTGCTGCTGCTGCTGCTGCTGCTGCTGCTGCTGCTGCTGCTGCTGCTGCTCAGGACCACCCTCTGAGAACCACTCATCTAGGAGATTCCCTCACCGTGTAAAACTGCCATTACTTTTTTGAATGTAAATTTGAAGGGGAAAAAAAAACCTATTGGAGGATGGATCCTCCTTTGCAGTAGCCATGATTCTGTGGAAGATTAGAGCATCTGCTGTATTTAAGTGTTTTCGGGGAGACAGATGATAGCTTTCCTAACTTACTCAAATAGTTTTTCAATGAGAGAATATCTGTTATAAAACTTTTATCTGAAACTTACCTCATCTTTGTCTTAGACTTTTTGACCTTAGGAAGGTGGCATCATCTGATAATTGAAGATTATTATCTGTATTCTCTACTTCCTCCCATCCCATATCCTCAGTCTCAGCATTATATTGCTTTAGGACCCTGATCCTGACCTTAATTTAATTTTGATAAACAAAAGGATGTTGAATAGTAAGGCCAATTATCTTTGATGAGAAGGATGAACTCTTTTAACCTGTACAAGAAAGATTTAACAGAAGACATCCAAGTTCCTGAAAGGAAATTTATCTGACCCAGACATGACAGGCAGAAGTGACTTTAATTTAGCCTGCCTCTTTCAAGTAAGGCTTTCTGTCAGATTTATTTGGATGCATTTTGGTACCATTTGTGTTTCCCAGTTAGCAAGTTAATGCCCTGCGTAACCCCTGGCCTAGAAAATAGTTGTGTGACGTTTCCCTTGACATTGGGGTAAATTCTAGTTTTTATGTAGCCTGAGACTTAGGAAATCTGGGAGGCCCTCTTAAAGAATACATATATCCCTCATGTTTGCAAATCTTACAAAAACTCATGTCAATGCAAAAATACTTTTTAACTTCTTCCAGGGCTGGAAGTGGCCCAGGCTAGTGAGGGGCCTGAAGGTTAAGTTTTGTTGGCTTCAAGGACAGTTCACTTCCGACTGTATTACAGGGCCCTGACACAACCGCTGATACAGGGTAGATACTTACGGAAATTTTGTGGAGCGAATTGTGAATTCTTCATTGACGTATCTTCAAAGCAGTGTGATTTCCATTATTTTTGAGCTATTGATGTCACTCTCTGTAACTTGATGTTGAACATGTATTAGTACTAGGTTTTTTCTTTTTTTTTTTAAGAGAAAGATAACACAGGCTCTAAATCAACTATTGTTTTTCTATGTAGAATCAATAGCATATTCACAAGGGGCCTCCCATCATAAGCTAAAGAGATGAGGAGTGAAGACAAAACAGTGATGAATGACTTAGGCCAGGAAGGATGTCAGACCCGACAAATAGAATTCAAAGCTGGTTGGCTTGGAATCCTGACGATTCTGTTGTTCTGTCTTCTAAGTTTTAGAGGAGAGAGGGCTGGGAGGTTTGAACGGTGGAGAATTTGCTCCAGGGAAGTCCTCAAACTCTGGATGAGTGTAGTGGAGCTTTGGCTACGCAGAGCCCTGGGCTGGGGGCCAGGCTCAGGCGAGGATGGACCCGCCGCAGGAGAGCGCACGCAGTCTGACCCTGGGGTGTGCTCAGGGCGGTTTGCCTCCTTTGCCTTCCAGTTTGTGTCTTCAGGTAAAGATTCACAAGTGTTTCTGCTTTGAGATGGCAGTCAAAGAAAAGTAAAGGAAAAATAGTTGCAGCTTTCTCTTGATTAAGATCAATGTGGTGGTTCAGGTCTTTCCAGAGGTTCTGAAAGAAAATATCGTAACAGTGGAGGATTAAGGAGGTACGCAAGACAATTTAAAGATAGTCACAAACATTGAAAAGGTTTTTCTTAATGATTGGATTTGGAGTTGTGAGGGGATCATTTAAAAGGAAGGAGGATCACATTATTAGTCCATTATATCCCTGATCAATATAGACCACCCATTCCTTTAAACTAGTTTATGCGTAATAGCTAATAGATTGCCCAGGGAAAACAAAGTCTCATTTATAATTGCTATTTGAATATTTTATGTAAAAGTTAATCTTCCGAAGACTCAGAGAACTCATTGTAGATTAAAATAAGAAATGAAGATTTGCATTTATAAGAAATTAATGATAGTTCTGAAATTGAAGAACCATTTAGTGCTGGGAGAAATAAATACAAATTGTAACATCTATCTGATGGAGTTTTGTTTAGATTGCTTCTGGTGATAAACCATCTATAATAATATAAATCAAGGGCTGATGTATGCCATAAATTTGCAATGTTTAGCATAATTTTCGTTTGCATTTCATACTAAAGTGACACCAAGAAATATGAGATTAATAGTTATTAAGTGAAAATGACTTTCATGTCTGTAGTCATTTTTAGAAACAGTTACGTGTAATTCGTTTAGGGAGCAGAGAAAATTAATTTGCAGCTGTGGTGGGATCCAGCACATTAAAAACAAAGAGGGAAGTGGCATATAGTAATAAAGTTTTGGAACGTAAGGGTGGAATTCACTTTTAACCTCTCCTTTTGATTTCTCTCTGGCTTCTCAACCTTATGGTACCCTTCAGGTCACCACACTTTTGTTTGTTGACTTCAGAACATTATACTAATAGCTTAAGGAACAGGAAAGTTGATACGTGTTCTCAAATCATGTCATAACACTGGAGAACATACGCCTAACCCTACCTGGGGGGATAGAGGGTCAGATGGCAGCAGCGGCAGGATGGTGCCTTTTATTAATTTTAATTAGTGTTTTCATTAGGGAGTGTCACAGTAGATTCGGATTTTTTAAAAAAAATGACACCGTGTCTACTTTTGTTTGTTTCACTGCACTACAAATCGGCAGTGAAGTTGGAGTTCAAGTCTATAATTTTTTTTTTTTGAGAAATCTAGCCTCAGACTTAATTATAAGCTTAAACAGATATATAGCTAGTATTTCCTAAGCATTTACCGTGTTTCAGACTCTATTTGAAATGTTTCATATGTGTTAACTCATTTGTGTTATCTTGAGTCCTGGAGCCCTTTTTAGGTGAAGCCGTGCAGCTCCTTGTTTAGGTACTGCTTACTGAACTAGGTTGGAAGCCCTAGTGTTTTAGGGGAAAGTGGAGGACAAAGATCATATTTAAGAGTTTATAAAAAATAACTCTGACTTCTCTGACTTCTGGTCTATGCTGTATAATATATTCATATTTTGAGGCCCCTCTGCTCAAACTATTCAGCAAAGCTAGATAAAATATTTTAAAAACATAATATAATAATATTGTGAACATTTAAAATTAGACCTCTAGGCAGACCTGAGAGGGGGCAGAAATGCCAGGCTGCGGTGAGCTGAGGTCCAATGTGGGCTTGCTGGGCTCCAGGACTAGAAGCAGACAGAGTAGCTCAGGGGCTTGAGGGGCAGGAGGAGAAAAGAATTAGGAGCCATCCCTTCGTGGCCGTTCCTCCTTCCACCAGCTGCTGCCTGGGACAGTGATTTCCAGAAAGCTGTGCGCTTAGCACTGGGAGAACAGAATCAGCCCGTGACCAGGACCTGAACCAAGTCACCTGCTACCTTGGCTTACAGGTCCCTAGAGGGCCCGACCATCTCTTAGGGGCAGTAGCTCGGAGCTAACTGGCTCTGGACTGAGTGTCCAGGAAGACAGGTGGAAGGAACTACCGATCAGCCAGAGTCACTGATATGGAAGACATCTCAGTGTGCTGGGTATAACATGGGACTGTTTTTATTTTTTTCTCATTATTTTTTCCTAGTTGTTACTTTCAGTTATGTTAAACTGCCTCCCTCTTTCCCATCCTTACAAGTCACTAGCTGATTCCCAAGTTTTCCAGTCACTTTCATTTTTTTTTTTTAACTTATTCTAGCTCAATTTCAGATTTAAATCTCCAAAATCTGGCTCCTCCTTTCTGCCATCCCAAGCTACAACTGTAGCCCTGGTGGCTTGACGTGATCAGCTGGGGCCAAGGCTGATTGTAGTCTGGCTCTGAGGCATCTTCTTTTCCTCCTGTTTCCTCTGACAGTCCCAGCTCTCCTGGCTTGGGAAGGGTCAGGGCAAGAGGTGAAGGAGGCTGACTTCCTGCTAGTCGTGGAGGCGGTGCCTGATATTACTTGGATTTGGCTTGGTTCTGTCTGAAGTTGGTGGCCTCTATTTTAGGTGCCCTGTGTTCTTGGGGGAACTAGTCATCTTCAGCCCAGTCTGTTTGAGGATCGTCTCAGAGAGGAGCTGCACAGTTTCCCTTTGGGTCCTGCCCATGGTCCACATGCCCAACAGCTTCTCTGGTTGGGTGTGTGATCAGTAGCTACGTGGGCTTCTTCCTCTTCTCTCCTCTCAGTCTTATTTGCACGAAACCAAAGTGACCCTCCCAGTTTGTGTTGAACTGAGATTGAATGGCGTTATTGCAACTTGGTACCTGCAAGCCCTACTTTATGAACTTTTTCTACAGGGTCTCCCAACTTTGATTCACACATCCATGGACCACAAGACTCCACAACATTAGGGGACTCATGCTAAGTACTTCTAAGAATGCACCTACCAATGTAAAGGTACCATTAAATACTAGAAATATAATTTAGAACTAGATCAAGTAGAATGTTGAGGACAGAGAATATAGAAAATATTTTCCATCCAACAGAGGTAAGAATGTGAGAGAGGGATCAGGCAGAGAGAAAAAGATAAATGTTTAAATGCTTCGTTTGTGTACAAAAGTATAATGTACAAAATTGTAAGCTACAGATAGCTTAAGAGAAAAGAGAAGGGGTTTTTAAAGCCAGCAGCAATATTTCAAACAAAAGCCACACTCATCCTTTATGACATAGTTCATTCAGTCCCATGTAATTCTCGTTCTGCTTGATCCTGGATTAGCAGTTTCAGGAACCGATCAGCTTCTCCATTAGAGTTGTAGAAATCGTGACTTAGTTCAGTGGTGTGATCTCAAAGTTATTTAAGCAATGCCACCAGCAGCCTCTACCCCAGAGTACCTGGCATAGTCCTTTCTCCTGGGTTTTTAGGAAAGTTCCTTTTTGTTAAGTTAAACACCCTGGCCTGTAGCTGATTGCTGGAGCTTTCAGGAAAGCATCAGAGTAAAATAGTAACTATCCGTCGCTGAGAAAGGACTTAAAATACCTGTGGTTAAAGATCTCATGAGAGTTCATTATAAAAATAATGCAGTTGGCAAAGACATCTGGTTCTTTCTGAGACATGCAGTATTTTAAAATGAAAACTGGAGCTATGACTGATAACATTTCCTGTTGTTTTCTGTTAGCTGGCAAAACGGTACCAGGACATACCATGGATAGTGAGAATCTCTAGGAACTTCATACAATTTCTGAATACTTATATTAATACTATTTACCCATACAAATATAAGCCAGGAAAGGGTAAGCATCTTTTCTTAGTTGATAATAATTTTCATGCAATTCAACTTACCTAATTAATTTTTAATATCTCTCTTTTCACAAGGTGAAAGAACAAATCCTTTGAGATTTTCTGGGCCCTTCTGGGATATTTCAAAGTCAGTTCAAGACCAAGATTTTATTTTGGATTTGACTTTGAGAAGGCAAAAATAGCAAAGTTGCAAAATGCCAACAAGTCTGAACACTTGATTAAATAGGATCGTAAGTCGCTCTGAAACAAAACTTGGTTATCTATTCAACAAAATGACAATGAAAGACTATAAAAGCAATTCTTGGAAGTTGCGAGATAATGAGATAAAACTTAGCTCTTTCAATAGTGAGAAGACTTGGTTCTCTTAAGCAGCCAAGAACATGATAATGACAACACAGGAAATTTTTCTGAAAAGACCCAGAATCTTTGTTTTCTAGGCAGATTACTTAAAGGTTGAACAGAAAGTTTTTACAATCCCTTATTAAGAGCAGACCAATAGCCCAAGAAAATTTTGTTGTTTAAATAGAGAGAGAAAACCAAAGCCCTAGTTTTGCATTCAGGTACTATTAATAAAAAACCTCATTTTTAAAAACAGTATAAAAAAATCAACCCATTCAACCTTAGCCAGCTTTGACCATTCAACATAAAATTCCCTTTCTGCAAATCTTGTACATCTTTCTGTACCATTCAGGTTTTGTCCTGTTCTTTTCTTCTTTCTCATTGTGGGACAACCAGTCATCTGACTTTAGGACATAATTACTCTCCTTTTTCTTTTAGCAGTAACACATCCTTCATTCCTTGTATAATTTTCATACCAAGTGGTTTTCCTTCGCTCTGTTATTTCTAGTATTTTTATTCACGTTTTTATTATGATTTATTTTTGTCATTAGTAACTGTTAAGTACTTAATTAGTAACTGTTAGAGACCCCCCCCTCAAATTTATGTGTTTCTAATTCCTAGTGTGAGCATATTTGAGGAAGGATCTTTAAGGAGGTTATTGAGGTTAAATGAGGTTATAAGGGAGAGATGCTAATCTGATAGAACTAGTGTCCTTAGAAGAAGAGGAAGAGACCCCGGAGACCTGTCTGTGTGTGCGCACGGAGGAAAGGCTCTGTGAGGACGCTGTGAGAGGCAGCTGTGGTTAAGCCAGGAAGAGAGTTCTTAGCCAAAGCTAACCTTGTTGGCACCTGGATCTTGGACTTCCAACCTCCAGAACTACGGAGAAATAAATGTCTGTTGTTTAAGCCAGCTGGTCTGTGGAATCTTGTTATGACAGCCTGAGGACACTAATACAGAAAACTTCCTGTTACAGATAAAGCTAGGAAGTAGAGAGCTGTGACTTGTCTGTCATGTATCAGCATATTGTAGCAGGTTAGCAAAATTTACGAATATACCATCTCACAATTTTAAAGATACATGCTTCTTTATAGTACAATATCTCAATGTGGCAAAAGATTATGTTTATTTACAGACTCATATCTTTGGCCTCTTTACATTGAATACAAATAAGAAGTCCAAAGTACAATACAATTTAACTTAAGCTGAATAATGAATGTGTCAGCATTTGATCCTATTTAGAAATGATTTAGCTACTTAATGAATATCTATTACTTAACTTACCATCACTTTGAGGCTACAAGTTACCAAAAAGATTTTGGGGCAGACATATCATAAAACATTATTTTTCTTAAAATAAAGTTTTCAAAATAATGACCCAATATGATTAAAATCGAATTTATTATATTTATAATTTTAAATGTCTAGTAGATATAATATTGGCTTATTTGACTAGTAAACCTGGTAAAATGAAATTTATGCTTGTATTATACTCAATGCTGATATCTCAGAAGACAAACCCATTTTTATTAAACCAATAACAATATTGCACCAGTCTTATTTACCAAAGATTACCCAAATCACATGGATTTGAAAAATATTTGGGATAGTTCCTATACTTCCCAGAGGCTTAGAAATGTTTAGTTTATAAAAGAGCTTATTTTTCTCTAAGTCAATTATAATAGAACTCTTTTAAGGGATTTTATGAATTAATTTGATAATGCCATCCAGACGTAGGAAAATACCACATGTACGTAACATACAGCAAATATAAACAGACAAACAGATGCAAATAGAGATATTATGGATTTCATTCTAAGATTTTAGCTGTGAGTCAGGCATTGCACGGTAATGCAAAATACACTAGTTTAATAAGAGTTGGTTCTAGACTTTGCCCCACTTTATATTTTATCTTAATTGCTTTTCTGACAGATGGAACAAGTTGTTGCCTGCTCAGTATGAGAGCAAAATCTTTCTGCCAATATTTACAAAGAAGATTTTTAAGATTTTTCCTTTTGCCCTGATGTATAATCTTATGGAGGCTGTAGAATAAAATTTAGGCAAGAGATTGGAGAGACAACAAGTAGCCATCTGGGTGTCTCCAAAGTTGTCCGAGTGGATGAAACATCCAGTCTGTTTCTAATTGGCCCCCTTTTCCCTTTTAGCCTCAGGGAGTTGCTTTTGGGGGTCACTGAGTCCCTTGAGAATCCCTAAAGGGAGCCAGGGGCCTAAAGTTGGAATGACTTCTGCTCTTCAATTGTTTTAAGCAAGTATTTTAGGCAACTTTGATACTTTTTCTGTTCTTTTCATTTTATTTCCTATAGGTACTAACAGGACATTTGTTTAGCATGAAAGCTCTTAAAAATCCTTTAAATAGAAAAGTTTTTCTAAAGGAATCCATGTGACCATTGACTGTTAGGATCCGCATAGGTATACCCATTCCAAATGTGACTCAAGCCAGTAAGCCTTTTTGTGGCTTAGTCATGAACACAGTAGGTTTCTCTGAAGAGAGCTCAGAAGATTCAGCCTACGTAATTCAAAAAAATCACACCCACTGTAGCTGAAATGAGGGAAACCAAGTTGCCATGGGTATTGAGAATGCTTCGTTCCAGTCTCCCACAAAAGTGAGGCACCTCTAATCACAGACCTGCTAATCATGACACCAGCTGGGCGATAGGGAGATGAGAAGTCTCAGCACTACGAAGGCAGTGGGGAAGGAGCTGACAAGGGTCCTTATGGGTTGAGACCCTTTAGCACGTAGGCTTAGACAGCCTCTCTGAGAACTGGCAGTGATTGGCAGGAAGTTCTGTTTGTGCACCTCATGTCTCGGGCCCCCAGCCTCATGGTTGGCTACCTCCGAGCACAGACCTGACAATCTCAGTGTCCTTGCAGGCAAGGACTTCTGTTTCCAAGCCGAGCTCTCAGGACACAAAATTGAGACAGAAGGGAAAACTCATCTGGTTTTATTGGTGACCCAGAGCAAATTTGTCCAACCAGACACTGGTCCAGTGAGAATCGCAGACTCACCAGTATGTGATGGTGGCTTGCATAGGCTTACAGAGTCTGTGCCTGTGTTCTGTGCTATGTCTGTCCTTCTTATGACAAGACACACTTTTAGACATCACAGCGCAAAACACCAGCACCAGCACAAAAGACAGTGACAAAAAGACAGAACACAGTGGCTATCTTTGGAAGATCCAAAGTGAGAGTCACAATACCTAAAGGACAAGGCTACTTCTAACCGGAAAGTTTTCTCCTGTAAATCTAAATTTTGGAAAATTTCTTTTTGAAAAGACAAGAGGCTCTTAGCACTTTGGCTCAACCGGACCCCAAGCAGAGATCTGAGAGTCTGAGAGTAAGAAAGGTTACTTTTGCCAGCTTGGTCAGAGATCCCAAGAGCTCAGCTGCCGTCTCCAGAGTGAGCGAGGATTTCCGACCATCCAGCCCTTGTTGTTGAAACTGTTGGGAGGAAAATCTTTTTCTCTACCAGCTTAGGTTCAAGTGTTTAGGGGCCCGTGAATTAACTGACAACAGAAAGATTAATAGGAGAAACTCTATAGGGAGTAGCTCTCTGAACAGCTAGGGATAAAGGTTTATATACTGGCTTAATAAGGGGGGGGGGAGGGTTTAGAACTTCAAAGGATGCAAGGTTCTGATGAGGTTTGTTTATACAGATTAGCTTTGAAATGTCCCACTTCCCCAGGTCAGTTGCCCCTGTGAGGGGAGACTTCCCCAGGGTGCTGGGTGGGGAGGCACTTGTGGCAGACGACTCTGGTAAATCTCTACTTCAGTCAGAAAGGAGAAGTTCAGAAAAGATTTCTTGCTGCACCTGTAGCTCAAATAGTTTCACTTTGATGCAATCTTTATAGCATTCTGGCACGTCGTTGGTCCCTTCACAGGGAACCCTGGAGAGGCTCAGCATTAAGCATTTAGAGTGGAGGCAAGTGACACACAGGGGAGATGCGTGGGGCTGGAGGCTGAGAGTTGTTTGAAAGGCTATATGTAAAGTTGGTAGAATCCCAGGTCCCTTTCTCCAAACTGCAGAGCTGGACAAATAGCTGTGCCCTACTCCCACTTGGGGAGGTGGGGTGGTGAAAGAGAGAGAGAGAGAGAGACAGAGAAAGAGAAAATGGGAAATGGGATTGGTTCTTTTCTCTGGAGAATGAGAACCAGAGAAGCTTCAGGAGGGTGCAGACTGGCACTGCCCAGGGGTGAATATGGGCTAAAAACAGCAGGACTCCCTTCCACTGTTTGGTCCCCAAGCACCAGCCACAAGCTGTCTGCTTCCACAGGCAGGAAATTGGGGCTACTTTTCTGGGAAAACTGAATGACCCTAAAAATCAGATTTCCATACATGGGCATCCAGGAGCTTCTCAAAAACAAAGTTCACCCCTAATCACCTAACAGTGAGCCCACCAGTTATAAGCCCTTTCTATCATACAGAACTCCTAGTCAGCTTCCGTGCCTCGTGCTTAAATACAGACAGGCGGCAATAATCTGATCCTTGAGAAAGCCTAAAGCATAAAAGGAAGAGACTAAAAGAAATCTTGAACTGAAAAAGACTTGGAGGAAACAAATATTTCATAAGAAAATATAAGAAAAAAAGTTGATCCGTAATTCAGTTGTTTATGTAAGGAGACTGACATCAGTTGCTTATAGTCACAAACTTAGAAACAACTAAATGTGTATCAGTAGGTTGCTGGCTAAATGAATTCTGCTGTATTATTCTGATAAGCCCATACTCTGGAAAAAAATCAAAAGGGTTAAAATAATTCTACAAATTTCAAAATGGAAAAATATTCATACCATTTTGTTTGCTAAGTTAAGAAAATACTTTTTACACAGTATAAAAAAACAGTAGACTGTGAACCCATGCATGCAAAAAATATGTTTGTGTGTCCCCAGAAAGAATTGGATATTAATATATCAGATCATTAGCAGTGATTATATCTGGGAGGATCTTAGTGGCAAACTTGACTCCCTATATTTATTCCTTGTTCAGGCTCTTTTAAATGCTAGAAATTTTGGCTTTTGTAGTTAAGGAAGAATATTAATTTTTTTTAACTGAAACACACTCAGGACACCTGCAGAATAACCGAGTGACTGACTT
Source organism: Camelus bactrianus (assembly GCF_048773025.1). NCBI lineage: Eukaryota > Metazoa > Chordata > Mammalia > Artiodactyla > Camelidae > Camelus > Camelus bactrianus. The sequence continues at coordinate 83,770,900 of NC_133539.1, read as the reverse complement.
TATTTAGCCATATCTGCTTGGGAGTCAAGGATGATACTGCTTTACCAAAACATTCCCAACATGAGTTAACCTAAAATAAACTCATCTCAACCAAAACTATGTTGCTTGTTAACTATGGTTCAGTTGTATAATATGTGAAGTTCTGAAGTCACAGTAACGCTTCTTATGATGTTATCAGAGAATTTACTTGGTGACAATCTGGATTACATGTGATTTTCTAGAAACTTTAATCTAATACATTTTCCTTACGATGCATAAAATTTGTGCTGTGTCTTTCCTTGTTAACTGGTGCTGCTGGTTTTGGATCTCCTGAAGGTACAACTTTCCCCTGGGGGCTTCTTTCTTTGTAGGAATCAGGAAAACCCTAAGAAAGGCTTGAGAGATTCCTGGGATTTGGAGGCCAATTGCTGGTTTGGGCTGGGTGGTTAGCTGTAGGGCCCAGGAACAGATACAGCCTAAGTCATTGTCAAGGAGGAGAGCTACAGTTGGTGTCAGAGAGGATTACAGGTCCATCTCCAGGTCCCATCTGTAGCAAATGAGACCAGAAATAAAAATTCTATAAACTCTCTGTGGTTTCCAGTGTCCTGAGAATAACATCAAAACTCCTCAGGCTGAAAAACCCTATTTGCCCTACCAAGCTCTCATCACTTGGGCCAAATTGGCCTTCTTTCAGATCTCTGGAGGCCAAGCGTCTTCTCCTTTCAGAGCCTCTGCTCATTGTGTTTCTTTCCACCTGAATGGCATCCCCTGGCTCTCCTGTGGCTGACTTCTTTCATTTCACCCTTTCAGGTCACAGTGTCAGCTTTCCCAGTGAGGCTTTCCTAATTAGTGAATCTTAGTAAGCTTCCTTTATCTCTGTTTCAGCCCCTGATTGCTTCCATCTTAGCACTTCACAATTTGTATTTATTTAGGTGCTTTTACTTACTTTCCTTTTATTTATTTAAATTAAAGAATTTTTTTTTTTATTGAAGTGTAGTTGATTTACAGTGTTAGTTTCAAGTGTACAGCAAAATGATTCAGTTATAGTGCCAAGTGACCGTGGACTTCCTTTCCTTGGTACACTCTGCTGCTGAAACCGTCAGTGCAGCACCCATGTCCCTCTCCTTCATCACTGCACACCTGTCAGATTTCCAGCTGCCAGCATTTGCATTTCCGTGCCTGAAAACTTAAACTTTGGCTTCTGGACGCTCACTCTGCCTACCTGTGCTTCTGCCTGAAATGCTGGAGAAGATGTAGCCTCGACCAATCACTGATAAGAATTCGTGTATAAATGCCCCGGCTCCCTCACTCATTTAGGGAGCTTGTCACTAGAATTGTTAGCTGGCTTACTCATGAATGTTTTTATTGGCTGACTCTCTTTCTCTGTCTCATTTCACCATTTCCTTACTAGTGTTTTCTGCGCTTTCCAAGTAAACTACTTATACTCAAACCTCAGTGTGAGGGGAAGCTTCTGGTATGTGTGGGTGACAGTAAGTATTTGTTGAATGGATAAATGACTGGATGAATGGTTAAATAGAATAATAGATAAAAAGTAGGTTACAAAATAGAGTTCAAGGATTCATGAGGTGTAAGCTTTCAAACTATTGACCGAAAAAGCAAATGTGTGGTGAGCTCGTTCTAATTGGAATTAGTTGGCTCTCAAAAAACAGGTAAGCCTACATAACAGTTTAGGTATAGGCAGTTTACAGTCTAATATGGCATTTAAAAGATAGGGTTTCTTTAGGCTCCCTGCCCAATTCTTGATGATTTGCTGGATGCCTGACTTATGTGAACTTATACCTTTATTGTTTTATTACAGTATTTACCTAAAGCATTAGTGTGCTGTGCAAACTCATAAATAACGTTCAACACGAATTTTATTCAGTTTAGGTGAAGTTAACAGTCCAAAAATTCACCTTTCAGAAATATATCTGAAAGTGAGAATTGGACTATAAGTGAAATCAGATGGTGAGATTTAGCACCACAGAAAGAAGTGATCACAGAAAGGGACGGTGGCTGTGGAGGATGAGGTAACGGGTTTTAGTGCGGGAAGCACTGTCAGACGCTTTTGTCCGTGTCATCACTGGACAAGTTCAGAGTTGCTTAGGGACAGACTAGAATCCTGAATCAGGAACTCGTTTCTGTTTTCAGCAGATTGTGCCTATGGAGACTAAGCTAGACTGGGAGTTTCCTGATGGCACAAAAGAACATCAAAGTCTGACCTTAGGAAGGTCAGTGTACGGCATGCAGGTGACTTTGAATGCATGAAAAGTTTAATTATAATTAGTATTGTTTTCTAACGCGAGACAATTGGTATGGACTAGTAAATCATTCCTCCCTAAGGAAAGCATTCTTCGAATTACAATAGAATTTAATTCTGATGCCCCAGGTGATAGGTGCTATCTAGCCCAATGCATTTAAAAATTAAAGCTTAATATGTCTAAAATCTTCTAAATTTGTATAAATTTCCTATAAGGAAACACTGATAGAATGGTGCTGGTTGAAAAATATTTGTGTTTAAACAAGCATTATGTGTAAAGCTGAACTAACTAAACATGCTAATGGAAAATATTGTTCAGAAACATTTTCCAGGAAAAATTTAACTTCTTTTGATGAATCAGCCTGCTTTTTCTTTATGGATATTGAGAATCTTGCAATTGTGTGTCTTTTTACATTTTGGCTACCAAAGAGCTCAGAACATCATTTGCACCTCGATTTGCTCAAGCACATGGGAACGTATGACTTTTATATTTGTCTTTCTAAATTTTCCCTTGTTTTAAAAATCTATTCTGATTTTTTTTTTCCCCTGGGCCTGATTTTTTTTTTTTTCATTGCCTGTGTTTTTCTCTCCTTCTCTATGTAAGTCACCACAAGCTTTTTGTGGAAAATGAAGGAACAAATGATTCATGAATAAAACATAAAGCCATCTATTTTTATTGCATTACTATTCTTTTTTTTTTTTTTAAGGCCAAATGTTTGTGAAGAACAGAAACTGATGGTGGTGGGACTTGCACACCCATGTGTCCAAGCATCCACACACACCGTCAAGACCTGGAAACGGCTGCACGGGCCCAAGATGGTGTGTGGGTTATGAAGGAAGGTAAGAGTGCTTCTGCTATTTCCTCTTAATTCCTCAAAATCAAAACCAAAGCCTCAGCTGCATCTGAAGATTTCACCCCAAGACATTTTAGAAAATAATTACATAATTAAATAAACATGCACAAGATACACCCACCAGGAACTTTTCTGAGTTATATATTTTCCTTTAGGAACAGGATATATTCTTACTTTACTTGAGGCCTCATTTATATGTGAGCTATAGTGGATTAGATGCCTCTAATTTTACCTCATGACAAGATAGGCTACTGAAAGCTGAAAGTCAGCAGGCTGACAGAAACAAGGAATATTGTGTTGGTTTGCTAAATTTACCATGACTTGGATCCAGGGCATCTACGGTTGTGAACCACCATCTGACTTGCCCTTGGTTCTCTTGTAATACCTTGAAACCTAGAGATTCTTACCTGTATTATGGCCTTTGAGTTAGGGTTCACTCAGCTGGCTGGGGGAGGAGAGACAAAGCAAGTACATGCTTTCTATGTTAAGGCTTCATAAGGATTTAAAAAAAAAAGTCTTAAAATAGTTTTATGAAACATCTAAGTACCTCTTAATACAAATAGTCGCTAATGGGTTCAAGTTTTATATAAATGAATCAATTTGGTCTGAATTCAGGATACTTAAAGTTAAAAAAAGCATGGCTTTAGATTAATGAATTCTCCTCCTCCTCCTCTTCCCCCCTCCCTTTCCCTCCCCCCTCCCCCTCCTTCTCCTTCTTCCTACTACTACTACTGCTAAAAGAAAGTTGAGGACATTTGTAGATAACTGGGTTTGCCATTGTATAGAAATGGCAGAACACTGATAATATAGGACTAAATAAAATAAGACTGCATCATGTATAATTGTGAATATTTACATATACATTTTGTATTCTTATCAGATGAATAGTTTTGTTGTTCTTCTTGTTGTTAGTCTAAACTCTGGATCTTTAAATGAAGTTTAAATTGGAAAGCCTCTCCTGACTTTTCCCAGCTGTATAGCACTGGGAAAGTTCCTCTATTTCTCTGTGCCTCAGTCTGTAAAGTTAGAAAAATACCACCACACATGGGTATTATGAGGACTCACTGAAAACGTATTTCACACATGTGGCATCATGCCTGGTACATAGTAGGTACTCAATACGTTTGTTCATTAGAGAACCTGCTTTTGAAAATGGCTTTTCACGTAGATTTTTTGGTCCTCCTCCCAGAGGTTTAACCATTGTTGATATTAGACTGAACCAAAGTAAGTTCACTACCTGTAGACATTCAGACTTGAGAAAGCAAACATGAATGAGGAAAACGTGTTTTATATTTTTATTTTCAAGAGCTTTGTAGTTTTATACATTCCTTTATTCAGCAGATATTTATGACACTGAGTTTGGAGTTGAGGCTGTGTTAAAAGATCTTTGGCCTTTTTCCCAAACTTGTATCCCTTTGGTTTGTATGTAAGTATGCTCACCTAGACTTATATCCCTGTTGGAGAGATACACATCCAGAAATACTAGGAGACACTTCAAGATGGTGAAAAATTAAGTGCCATAAAAAATGGTATAGCCATTAAGCCTTACTTTTGAGAGGAGAGAAAGAGTGATATACATGATGGGGAAAGAAAAGTTGGAGAAAGTGAAACTTGACCTTGACTTTGAATGAGGAGGTTTGGGCTGGGGATATGGGAATAGGTATGTGAGGGGGAGTGAATATACTGCTTTGGGGATGAAGAATAAATATGACATTAATTTGATAGAAAGGAAGTTTAGCCAGTTTAGAGATGTTTGGTATTTTTTTCTGTTAAGAGGTCAGCACAAATAGCTATAGTGTAGTGTTTTCAACCTTTTCAGCCTTTTTTGGTCATTTCCCCCCTACAAAAGAGCCTTTGTAAACTTTAAAAAAATTTTAGTAATCATCCCCTTTCCCCATGAAGTTTTAATAACACTGATGCGTTTTATTTCTGTTTATGTACTGTGCAGGTTTGTAGGACCACTGACTCTTGTATTAGCTAAGATTGTTTTTTCACCCTTCCTACCCAAGAACTAATTGCCTCCCCCTTGTGGGGGATGTCACCACTGTTGAGAATGCGTGCTGTCGTGGGACCAATATATGAGGGGCCTTCACTGTCGAGTTGAAAAGCATGTGCCTTGTTATCCTGCAGGGTTTCATTATTCTCTTCATAATTTGGGGTTTCATTTTGGATAGCCTGAGTAACTCTTAGGATAGTTTCTGCTATAGGTCTGGAGGTCCCTGTTAATTTTCAATAACTATACCTATATTGAATCTTGGTTACATATTTAGTGAGGGGTGTGTGTGAGTGCATGCGTGCATGTATAACATATACAGATAATATATTTGTGTGTTTGTGTATAAATGGGAGGATTTAGGTTGAAGGGAGAAGTTTTTAGTGGGTTTAAGATGACAGCTTTGGCCTTTAGAGGAAGCAAGACTAATCTAGGTTCTGTATTTCTTAGGACCTGGTCTTACACTGTCTACAGACAAGGATACAGCATGGAGCAGCAGACCATCTACAGGCGCTGCCCTGGTTGGAGCTGGCGGGACAGTGAACCTGGCTGCCTCCGCTGTAAGTTGTAATTCTTCCTGTCTGACTCTCTGTCACTAGGAGTAACAGTTTTACTCTGTTTTGGGCTTCAATCATATCATGCCTGTCAAGTTTTAGGCATCTTTAGAATCACCACAGATTCAGAGCATCTCTTTGGACTGAAAATGCACACACAACATGTGCAAAAATGCACAAAAAGCCTTTCTGTGAAGTGTTTCCAATGATAGGTCTGAAATCAGAACCCGTAGAACGGCTGCTTTATATTCTGTCTCCTTATGTAAAAGACAGTTTATTTAAAGCCAGACAGGTTACACCTTGATGTCCATCTCCCTTTTCTGTTTGCCCCTTTCCCATATCATCACATTTGTAATCCACAGTTGATTCAAAAGTCCGGAGGGAAATCACCGTACTAAATCTAAATGGGATTTCTCGACTTGTGCTTGTCATGATTAATTGCAGAACTCTGGAAGCAGTTTACTTTTTAAGATGAGGTGTGCGGTCCTTTTCTAAACCTCTGGTGAGGATATTCCAGAACCTATGGAGTATGTTTGACAGCACTCCAGCAGCAGAAATAGTGGCATTGTATAGTTCATCCATGCCAGGAGAAACGGCTCCAGTTAGAGACTCCTTTACCTGTGTGTTTACCGTAACTGCGAAGTCACTTAAAATGCTTCGGTGTGTTGCAATCAGTGCAGCGCCCCAGCACAACAATTCATCTTTTCTGTTATCCTGCATCTTCGGGACTTTGTCGGCATCCTGGTTCCTTCCCCACTGTGCTTTCTGCTCTTGAAATAGCTTAGTGAAGTGGCCTCAGGCTTCCCATGTTAAGCAGGCTTAATGTGAAGGGATGCACAAGGGTCACTGTATTTGCACGCAGGGCTGGGCCACTGCAGCTGGCTGATTTAAGCTCAGCGCATCCATCTGTCCGCGATATCATCTCAACTGTATTACACAGTCTGGGAAATTAATGACTGTGAGATGAAAGTTTTATCTTGTTGTATGGCATCTAGCACAGTCTTTTGCCTCTGGTATTAGTATTTCTTGCTGGTTTTTTATATTGTTTTGGCTACACCATCACATGCTCCATGGATTTTCTTTAGATGAGTGCTACTCAAACTTGAATATGAATACAGATCACCTAGTACCTTGTTAAGATGTGGATTCTGATTCAGTAGCTCTGGAATGGGGCATTTCTACAAAGCTTCAAGTGATGTAGAAGTTACCATGTACAGAGTTCTACAAGGCTTTATTCAGACAGCATTACTTTGTGATGAAAACACTGTTTTCCACGGAGGGGCTATGGAGGAACTGGTACAGGTTTCTAGATTACATCTATATTAGCAACATGGTGCTTGCCTTGGGGATTTTCTTTCTTTCCCTCAAGTCCATTCTCCCCCACCTCCTTGTCCACCTTCCTTTTAGCTGTCTCTGCAATGGGGACTTGTTTCAATGGAAGGAGATACTCAGAGGGTGAAGCCCAGCGGTGCCAGTGTTCCAAGGGTTTTCAGGGACCCCGATGTCAATATGGTGAGTCGCCAACAAGGCCATTTTATTGTGATTTGATGCTGTCTGCCTTGCTTTTGGGGACAGGTCATGTTTGTCGATTCTGACTAATGGCAGAGTTATCCCTCCGGGGACTGGTGAGCATTTAAAATGAGCCACTAAGCAAAAACCTACAACCTACAGAGTACTTAGCCTCACAAATTATGCTTTGCAGTTTAGTTTTAATTATTCACTATCAGAGTTCAAAGGGTAGCGGTAAGTACAGAATACTCTTATTTTGTAAAGGAAATGGCAGCTTAATAAGAAAACCTCTTTCTGACCTCAGATGTTAAATCTTTAACGGAGCCATGGTTTGGAAGCGCTGGTATAGTATTCTTTTGTGAGATTTATGTGGTTTGTGAATAAACAAAGTGGGTATTAAGACAAATGCAGTGTGATGTGATATTTACTACTTTAGTGTCCTTTGTTTAAAAAAGAAAAAAGCGCAGAAAAACCTGACACTTGCATGATTCTCAAAGTTTCAAAACCTGGTAACCTAGTTTTCAAGGATGGAGCTTAATCAACTGTCAGCTTTGGACATGTACCTTTAAGATGTTTCTTGTACAGGAAATCTTCAAAATGGCCAATGATTTATCTTTTACTGTATCTGCTCTGAGATTGGGTGGTTTCAAAAGGAGTTGTTTTGACTTGATCATCTGATTCTGGTCTCCAGAGAATGTGAATGCGTCTGCATTTATCTTTGCAAGGCAGAAAAAACAAAACAAAACCTATTGTATAGAAGTTAAAGAAATAGGTGTAAAAAACTAACAAAACTATCGTATGAATTACCTTCTGCTGATGTGTTTGCCTTCTCTTATCCCTACCTGAATCTTTGTCAGTGGAATTGGAAGGTTGCTGAGAGCTCATCACTCATGTCCATTTGCCTCCTCTGCCCTTGGCGTAAGGTTCAGGCTCACGTTTTTCATGGGTCACCTTAAAAGCTATTTTTCTTGTAAATTAATCTTGATACTTTTTCTAGGTTGTTTGCTTTTTTTTAAAAAAAATTGTGAATTAAAATAAAGCCAATTTTCAATACCAATTTGTTCTTTGACAATGGAACACTGATTCTGAAATAGAGGGCAGTGTATACCTTGAGATCTGAGGTGTATCTTCAACTGTTCCCATTATTTTTAAGACATTGACAGACCTGTATGTTGATCCATGAGATTGAATTATTTGCCCTTAAGTAATTGTTTCAACTATGTGGGCAACACTGGTTTCTTCGTCTTGATCAGTAGCTCAACACATGTCATTAATTCATTAAGAATTTAAAAAGTAATTAATTATTACTTTATTAATTCATTTGTTTTAGTAGAATAAATCTTGCAAAACATCAAGTCCCTGAGGGGAGAGGTAATTAAGAGACATATGGTAATGATAATGACCTAGAAATTACACCTGGATTAATTTATTCTTTATTTTTCTACATCAGTACTTGAATATTTTGATTATTTCAATTTCTTAACAATTTTTATTTACCAAAGTAATTAAGTAGCTAGATTTTGTAGTTTTTAGTTTTGTGTTGGTGAAAATACTGGATTATTTTAAACATAGGCAGAATCAGTGTGTGTTTTCCACAAGTTTGTTTGTATACCAAAAATTTCCATAAGTCACTGGGGGAGACCAACCTTACAGAATACCATTAGGAGTCTGCATTGCCTTTTTTAGTGTTGTTGTCCAAATGTGTTTACAAGACAGTTAAGAATGAATGACATGAACTGAGTCTTGACAGTGGATCAAAAATGAAAATTAGAAAAGACTGTTTTTAAAAAGAATGTAATTGAAAGGGCATATACATACTCTATCAAGCAGGTGGATTATAGTCTGGAGGTACTGCCTATAACCTGTCTCTTATCCAATGGCTGGATTTGAGTTCTGAATTATGAGTGTATAATCCTTGGTCTGATTGACATTACTCTCTCTAAATATGGTGTGTGTGTGTGTGTGTGTATATATATACATATATATATTCACTGTTTTTCAAATTATATAAACAACGATTCAAATGATAAAAATAATTCAAATCCTAAAAAATTTAAATTATTAAAAATTAACAGTATATACAATATAAAAAAGTAAAAATGTATGGTTCTTGTGCCCTTAGAAAAACATGTGGTCACTTTTTAATGTATATTTAGTCATAGTCATACAATATATGATAATTAGACAATATATGCAATTTTAATTAAATGAGATCATATATACTGTTTTGACATGAATGTCCCTCTGTTTTTCTTACGTTACTTTTTCTTCTCTTCCCATCCAACTTTCTCTTCCCGCCCTAGATTACAATCTTCTGAATACTCTTTTGTATATTTCTCTGGTCTCATAGGATCATATACAAACAGTTGCATAAGATTTCATGGTAGTGATGTGCCATACATTTTAAACTAGTCATTTTTTGATGGACATTCATTTTTTTCCAGTTTTTTTGGCACAAAGATCAGTGCTGTAATAACATGCTGCTTTTACTTCCATGATACAGATTCCCAGCAGTGGGACTGTTAGGTTCAATTACTTGTGAAGTGATTTTTGGGCCACGGTAATGACTTTGCCAGTTTACTGGTTTTGGCAGACTAAAAATCTAGATGAATGCAAATTATTTACTTATTTTTTTGACAAGTTAATGTAATAGGGAATTACTTGCATCTTCATCTAAAACTGGAGATCTGATAAATTAAAATATCTAGAGTCAGAGTAGACATGGGTTGCTTTTATTATAGGCTAAAGTTTACCTTATTTGACATGTATGGGGAGAAAAGGAAGTTTAGAAAATGAACCAGATGACATTTCAGAAATGGAGAAAAGAATCCAATCCCAGAGAGAGAAAGGACATGCTAATAAATGAGAGAAACGCTTGAAGTTGATAATGATTATAAAATTGCTGATCTACTTAACCCATGTGAAAAATCTGCCTCTAATAAGGAAAAATGAAGAAAATGAATTTGGACAATTAGGAAGTAATGAAGAGCTTTCTAAAATAACTATTGATTAAAGGAATCAAAGGGAATACTTTGAAGATCTGAACACATGCAAATCAAGCTAGATAGCTGGTGGTGAAACAGTCTCCTTTTTAATTCTGTGGATCGAGGCAGAACAACTTGGAGCTTCATTAACTGATTTGTATCACATGCAAAGTGACTCCTTTTCTCCTCAGCACTTACTCCGTCTTCCGTTTCCCTGGTAAGAAGTTGAGTTATAATGTGCCTAATGGTTGGATGCTAAGACTCTGAGCTCTTCTTATTTCTTTAATCTATATATTCATTCATTCATTTATTCATTCATTCTTCTAGTCAGTCTTCCAGTTAGTCAGTAGCTATTAATACATCAGGCTATGTGCTAGGTACTGCAGACACCAAAACAAATACAGCATCCTTAGTGTGGTGGGAAATAGAGACCAGGAAATCAGTGATTGTAACATCTCTCGCAAGTGCTATGCTGGAGGATGGTTCTGTCCCAGAGAACACAGGAGAACAGGAGAGCGTTGCTCTGTGTGATGCAAGGAGATAAATGAAGTTTTATGAGAAGATTTGAAAATAAAAAATACAACTTAGTCTTAAGATAAACAGAACAATAATATGAAATGGGGCATAGGAAATAAACTGTTTCCCAGAGACATTAAAAGCAAAGCAAGTTCAAGGAACAATAATAATACAAGTAGTTCTCTTGGCTACAGTAAGAGATGCACATGGGACATGGCAAAAAAACGTGGCTTCGCTTATGTCCAGGGCAGCAGTTTCTTAATTTTTCTTCGTCCAGCCAAACTGGCTCTTCCAGAACCTTATGCAGAGGTGGTTACTGGATCTTCAAGGACTGTGTCTTCCTTAAATCAGGTTCACTGAACAGACAGTTTAGCAGACAGAGTTTCTTGAACATAGAACACTGCTGGTTGGTACTCTATCCCTAGGCCAGAGTCCCCAGCTGTCTCCATTACTTCAAAGAGTGATATTTATGCACCTCAAAAATGGAGTGTTGCTGGAATGCTATCCAGTGACATGAAAAACCCTCACAAGTTCTGGGGTTGAAGTTAGGTCACACCAGTGACCACTTGCACTGTATTGGAGAAGTCATTTTATATCCCTGAGCTTTGATGTCACCATTTGTAAAATAATAATGCCTCTAATTTTCCTGACCACCTTCCATGAACCAGGCACTATTCTATATTTACATGGATGAAATTATTAATCCTTACAACAAGTCTATGAGGTTAATACTCTTTATTTGTCCCATTTTTGTATCCAGCTGAAGCATCCCAACCTATCCAAAGATCAGACAACTGGGAAGTAGGGGATCTGGCATCCATGTCCAAGTGCTCTGGCTCAGCGTCTGCAAGCTTAAGCTTTAAGCCATGGCCTCTTTGTAATAATCCTTGACATAATTATCTGTTAGTCGTGTTGTTATCTGTGAGAGTCATATGAGGTGATCTGTAAGGTAGAAAGCGTTATCCAACCATTACTTCTTTTTGTTGACTGTAAATTCCTGGAGGATCTTTAAGGGAAGTGCACACAGTGACGTGGGAAAGGCTTCTGCTGTTTCTTCGGTTCCCATCCTGTGGGAAATCTGAGCAAACCTTGGGTGTTGGGTCACCAGTGGTTTTCAAGCAGCCAGTAGGTTCCAGTCAAGGAGTCCAATGAGCTCTCACCATGATAGATCTCATCTGTTCTATGAGCAGGTAGAATAGGAGATTGGACCAAAGTATTTTCTTAAGACGCCGTGTCTCCAAGAACATTTTGAATTGGAGAAATGGTATAGATTGAATTGTATCACCCCAGATTTGTATTTTGAAATCCTAACCCCATAGTAGTTCAGAATGTGACCTCATTTAGAAATACGATTTTGCAGATATAATTAGTTCAGGTGCTATCATACTGAAGTAAGGTGGGACCCTAATCCAGTATGACTGGTGTCCTTATGAAAAGGGGGATTTGGACGTAGAGGCATGCACACAGGGAGAATACCATGGGAAGATGCGGGCAGAGATCAGGGTGATGCATTTATAAGCCAAAGAGTGTCAAGGATTGCCAGCAAAGCACCCGAAGCTGGAAGAGAGGCATGGGAAGGGTGTTCCCTGACAGTACACACAGGGAGGTCACCTGCTGACACTGTGCTTTTAGACGTCCAGTCCCTAGAACTGTGAGACAGTAGGTTTCTGTTGTTTAAGCTGCTCAGTTTGTGTTAGTTAGTTACAGCAGTCCTGGAAAACTAATCTAGGAAGTTTAGAAGACATTTTCTCTTTATCCACAGCTTCATTTCGTCAGTAGGCCTATTGAAATGAGGAAAATGGGGAGAAAGTGGCAGGGGGTTTATAAAGAGCAAATCATGCTAAGAAAACTTAATGGCTTATTTTAATTGAGTTATAAAATTAGTGTGGGAAGAAGATATAATTTGGAAAAAATGCAAAGTCACTAATTGAACATGCTTATTAATCTGCGATACTAAATGAGCATTACTAGGAGAGAGTATGAGATGAAATGCAGGTTATATTGTGGAGATAAATTGATATGCGTTCTTAGCATGAGCTGATAGGGTAAAATTCAGAATTACTTTGTTCATCATAGAGATGCATTGCCTTAGAGACTTAAGCCCTCAGCAGGGTTCTAGCAAGTCCATAGTAAGGCGACTGCATTGTGCTTTCTATAACTTGACAGAAGGTTTTGGCAGTATTGGCTGGAATTGAGACAAGTACAGTAAAGGGACAGATAGACCATTGATGAGGAAAGTAAAGAAATTACTTTTGGACATCTTCCTGTGGGCCTAGTAAAGGGCCATCTTATTTGGAATCCATACAGAAGGTTTACTACCCTGACACTGATTTGAAAATAGAAGCCTTGGCAATGCTTTTACTAACATACCCTTCTAGGTATGCTCTGCATGGCTGGTGTTAGCAACCATAAGATGCAGTTTAAAAAAGAGAGCATGAGAATTGCCTGATATTGCAAGTATGACAACCTTAGGAGAGGATGACCTAGCACCATCCAGGTCATTTGATTCTGCGGGGTGTAATTAGTGATGGGCTAGAAAACGTTGAAGATGGATAGTAGTGACAATAATAGCTAACTCGTAAATAATGTTTTCTGTGTGTTAAGTGCCGTCCTAAATGTTTATACATGTCAGTTCATTTGCTACTCATGACAGTCCCATAAGGTAAGTGCCATTGATTGTTCCCTTTTACAGTGACACATCTGACGTAAAGAGACGCTAAGTAACTTACGTGAGGTCGTACATATAGTCAATGATAGACCTGGGGTGTGGACTCGGGCAGCCTGGCTCCCGAGTTCGTCCTTTCAGTCATGATGTGATGCTGTTTCTTTAAAATGTAATAGCGCCCCTGATATGAAAAATATAGTTGATATCATTTCCCTGAAAGGGACATAAGGGATTTATAGTTTATTTTTAGCACTTAAACCTGGTCAGTATGCTGAGAAAACAATCTTCCTGCAAAAGGTATGGGCTAAATGATTTTCTTTAAAGCTTTACTCGTTATATACATACGTATGAGGGACTCTTGGAACCTGTGTGAGAAATATACAGCTCTGCTGTTGAAAAGGCTACATTCTTGTTACAGAGATGGGAAAACAGATCATTATCATGTGATGAATGGTGTTCTTAGAAATACACTAAAAGAGACCCAGGAACCAAGTCATGGTGGGGAGCTGGACTTGAGGAGTTATGCAAATAAGATGCATATTAATACTGTGCTGCTCATTATTGCCAAGCTGATAGTTTGGATCTCAACTCCTCAGCTATATAATGCCACTGAAGATACTAAGATGAGCATCTTTATGTAAAAATGTATTTAAAACATATAGCTGTAATACAATGGAAAGAGATTGAAAATCCAAAGGAAAGGAAAATGTTATGTCATTGAAATGGCCAATTCTTGCATGTAGTCATTTGTCATTTCTTCTTTTTCATTGCTTGCTGCCAAAAGGTTTTTGTTGTTTTTGTTGCTGTTATAGTTTCTTTAAATATCAGACTTCTGTTATTCTATCAGGTACACAATAAAACTTAAAAATGCCCTTTTTGGTTTTTTGACTATTGTAAGTCCCATTTTCTCTTAAGAAACTTGATAAGCGTAGTTTGAAGGAAGAAATTTGGATAAAAAAGTTAACATGCTATTTTGCAAAAATCAATACTGTTCATTTTTTGGGGGGAATAGCATAACTGAGTTTTTGCATGCCATTTGAATTTGAATTTGTGTGTCGGGGGTGGGGGCTGGGGTGGAAGGTTAGATTTTATTTAGGGTTATTTATATCTGGGCATAGTGAACTAGGCAAGAATTAACAGCATGACCGTCAGTAATTGGGATGTGTCACTTAATTTGGATGGTGCAACTTCATTTCTTAGACATTTTTGAAACCATAAATTCCTTAGTCTATTGTAAAAGCCGACTAATACCAGCTGTAGATGGAATGGAGTGTCCACATTTCTCCATTAGCGTTTAGGCTGGTTAGTGTTAGAAACTATCAGTATGATAAACACTCATTAAAATTCCCTATAGTGATCAGGGTGCTGGGTAGAGAAAAATGAAACTTCTCTTCAGGAGTCTCTGCTTTCAGGGCAGTCCAGTGAGGCTGCATTTGGGGAGTGCAGGGAGGAGGAGGAGGAAGCTCCTGGTGGGTCTGCTACCTCGGTGATGTCCTCCCAACAAGGGGGTCCTGGGGACCCAGTCAACCTGGTCATGGAATTTTTGAGGGTTATTTAAAGGTCCATTTCCTGAAAAAGGCAAAGTAGGAGACTGGAGGAGATAAAGCCAGAAGTCAAATTCCAGGGAAGATAAAGGGTGGAGAGTATTGATGGGAAGAGAATTGAGAGACTAGACGATACTGAAGGTGCAAACTTCACTGCAGATTCGAGTCTTTTCTCACCAGGAGCATCTGTGTAGGGCGCCCTCTTCCTTACTGTCAAGCTAGTATAAAGCTGGATGTGTGGGAAATAATGCCTTATTATTATATTTTTTAAACATGAATAATCCGCTTTACTATATTTCTCAAAATGTATTCTCTAGATCACTGTTTCCATTGGATTTTAAGGAGTGTTGCAGGAAATGAAGTTTCTCTGTTCAAATAAGTTTGGAAAATTCTTTGTCAAATAGCCTTACACTCTGTTCATTCTTGTAGGATTTTCCAGAGCCTTCAGTGTGCTAAGGTGTATTGTGACTCTCAGAAGTGTATCTAGACTCCTGTGCATTCCAAACCCGTGACTGAATATCCCTTTTATGAGGGTATCTTGAAATATTATTATTTTTGATACAATTTTTTGATTAATATTCTTCAAATATTATCATTTTGTAGGACCCAATTGCTCTGGGGGATATATATGTGTGTATGCATAGATATATATATGTATATATGTATCTACATTGGCAAAATTGAAAATAAAAAAGCTAAAACCTTTTTCTAATCTGTTCAACTAATAATGTTATATTTATATAATAGTTAAAAAAAAACATACATTTAACAGGATGCTTTCCCATATGTTATCTCAGCTCAGCCTCACAACCACTCTTCATATTATTCATAAATTAGAATTGAAGTGATAGAAACTCAGAAAGCGTAACTGATGTGCCTGAGTCACAGCTTGTTAGCAGCTGAGCCAAGGCTTTAACTCAGATCTTTAACTCCAGTGTTTTATGGCACTGATTTGTATTGTCCCACAGCTGCCTGGGGATAAGCGGGACTTGCCGTGGGCCCCAATAAACACTTTTTGTTTTTCGGCTATAATATGAATTGTCCTGGGATAATTAAGTGGAAGGGGCAGAATGGGGTTGGGGAATTCTCTCTCCTCTTTCTCCATTCAGGCCCTCATGCAGTTTTCATAATTTATATTTTTCTCTTTTCTCTCCTTCATCCATCAGAACTTAGCTCCATTGCTTGTACTAGTAAACAACTTCAAGCTAAAGTTGGAAACTACTGATCTAACATACAGTCCACCCTCCATATCTTTGGGTTCTGCATCCACGGACACGGAGGGCCAACTGGACCAAGCCATTTCATTTAAGGGACTTGAGTACCTGTGGATTTTGGTGCCCTTGGTGGGGTCCTGGAACCAGTACCCCATGGAGGGATGGCTGGAGTAGCTTAACCGAAGTGGTGACTGAGTTCTGGAAGTCAGCAGGTAGTGCGGTCTTGTCATCCAGGGGAGCTTTGAAGAATGCTCTGAGTGTACTGTGTATCCTACTGTTCATGCTCTTTCCATCCAGAGGTGCAGAGCTAGCTTCGTCTGTCCCCTCCTGGACAAATAGTAGAGGTTGGTGGCTATTCACTTCTTCACTACTGCCATCAAGTGAAAAAGCTCTTGTCAAATTTGTTCCAAGCCCATAATGCCAAGGTCTGAGTTTCTGACTAGGCATCATACTGCCTTTTCCACCTACCACCCTCCTGTCCCTTGCTGCCGTACATATTCTACTATAAACTAACTTTTTAAATCTCTATTTTATTAAATACATCTTTGCTGACCTTCATAATGCCCAAGAGGATAGTTACAATCATAATGAATATATTTACCATTGAGATGAATGCCCCAAATCAAAAGTTTATGAGAAAAGGAAGAGATACGGTAAAGAACACAACCTTATGCAAAAAGACTCTGTCCTTTGACCTCAGCTTTAGGGAGGTAATCTCTAGACCCTTGGAATATAATTATATGATAGGAATATTTACCTAGGGGTCTTGGGTCACTGGATAGTCTAACAATATGACATAGGGTGGGGACTGGGCACACCTGGATAGTCTTAGGTTGAGGTCTTGCCACATCTGAAAGACCAACAATGTGACTTATGGTAGGGGCTTCGGGTCACTATCAGAGGAACTGGAGATTGGAGACTGAAATCAACTAAGTGGGCAATCAGTCAGTCAATCAATCATGCCCATGTAATGGAGTTTCCATAAAAACTCTGAACATAGGGCTCCGCTGAGCTTCCCTGATTGGCAGCAGTCCATGCATATTGTCACACACTGATGTCAGCAAAGTAACATGTTCTGGTTCTACAAGGAGAGGAGGATGGAAGGTCCCTTTTTGATACTTCCTGACTCCACCCTATGCACGTCTTTCCTTGGCTGATTTTAATACAGTAGCTTTTAGTACTTTTTGTGAGTCCTTCTAATAAATTATTGGACATGAGGGTGATTTTGGGAACCTTTGACCTTGGAGTTAGTGTCAGAAATGAGAGTGGTTCTTGTGGGGACAGTTCCCTCTAAATTGTCAGCTGGATTAAACTCTCTCAGAAGGGGACTCTCTTCTTGCGTCTCTTCTCCTTCAAGAATAAAGTGCTTTGGGTCTCTGTTCTTTCTAGTGAGTGTGGGGCACGAAGGAAATTAAGTAGCATTCTGCAGCTGCTTTAGGTGGGTAGAATGATATTGGATGAAGGCTTTCCTCATCACTGATGAGAATGGTAGTATCTGGACTGCCTAAGTGGGTTGGAAGTAATGGTTTAACCCATCTGTTTTTGAATCAATTGGCAAACCACAGAAGACAAGTGTAAAAATAACATGTTTATAGTCTGTTAATTCTGAACAACGCCTGAGACTGAGGGGTGTGGGGGAGGGGAGAGTAAAGTACATGAGACCTGAGATTTTAAGAACCTGCCTGCATTTTTAATGAACATTTGTTGAAGTCGTTGTAATGGTTTAAAATTGTTTTAGAAAAATAAAATAAAATAAAATGGTTTTAGGGACTGCTTCAGAACATTTGACTGGAGATTTAGTTATGTCACTTAAATAAAGGCAATTTTTTTCATTCTGACAGAGGAGATGATATGTTTTGTTCTGTTGTGAGTTCTCATGACCCCTGCTTAGCTTTCATTTATCACAAATCATCTTCTCCAGGATACTGCAATTGCTGCATTGTTGAGTTGCTTATATTACATCTAACCTTGGCAAAGGGTCAAAATAAATCTGTGAATTAAGCAAGAATACATTACAGCTGGCTGAAGAATGTGTCAGGAATACCTGAACAGAAAACTAAAGCTACTTTTCCCTACAGTCTGTGTACAAGTTGATGGGACTCCTTTTCCACCTATTTGGAGTTAATAGAGAAATACTGTTCTTCCTTTTGGTCCTAATGTGAGAAATGTCCATTGTGAGTAGAGCACTCTCATGAAATAGAGAAAGCACGTGGTTGCTGGCCTTGGGTTACTCACATGTGCAAAGGAGGACAGTCTCAGATAGGCCTCAGCTGTGATGATTTCCACTCACCCAGAAGACATACACACACACACACACACACACACTGAGAAACTCACATACCTTGACTATATAAATGTGTAGTTGACAATGAGTTAGAGAAGGTCTGCACATCAGGTACCTCAATGGTAACTTCATTGTTAACTTAGAGAATTATGGATAATGCTGATGGCACCAATAGAGGAAGCCACATGGCAAAGGACTACAAGAAGAAGAGTGAGCAAGATGGAAATTAAAATTGAACGGAAGCAGATCAAACAAAGGACTTATACTGGAGGAAATGGGAATTGACTCATACGCTAATGTAAGAAATATACAAAATAATATATTAGACATATCTTGAAAAATGTGATTCAAAGTCCTTTCTTTTTCGAGTTTTTTCCTTATTTAGATAGTCCTACTTTATGACAGTGGCACAATTAAAGAAGGAAAAATGTGTTTTCTATGTGTCCTCTGAAAATTTTTTTCATGACAAGCAGTGATTAAAATTTTATAAATACATCAGGGAAAATAAAATCCTTGAGGATGAAGAAGGCTTTTTCATAGCCTATTAATAAATAAGAAAAGTTAGGTAATAAGGAAATTAAAGCTGAACAAACCTAATAGTTTTATAAACAGGAAATGACAGATGACGTTTTGCGTGATTCAAAGTCCTTTTTGTACTGAAAAAGAATGAATAAGTCTAATGAAGTCACTGACATGATACTTAAAGGGTATCCTGCAACTCTGTTGAGATGTTACATATTCATTTATTCATTCATTCAACAGATCATTATGCCTGATACTTAGCTAAATCTTTTGACCGTAGGGGTTAAATGCTCTTAGGGTTTAACCTAGGAGCAAGGAAAGGGAATTTTCTTGATGGTTAAGAGAAATGGTTCAATGTCTTCTGAAGCTTTAAGCCGAAGCTAGTAGTAAATATTTCATTGCCTTCTTAAATATTTTGAAATCCTTCTAAAATGTACATGACCTTAAGGTAATCACATTTTTCGGAGAATAAGAACAGTCTTCAGCCATTCTGGATCAGTTGTATTTTACTATCATGGAATAGTAAATATTCATTCAGTTCAAGAAAAATAATGGCACAACAACAACCAAACAACGTTTAAAAACGAAGGAAGATGGTCCTCATCATACCCAAAGATCCACTGTTACTGTCAGAAACTTCCCTCTTTGTTTAAAAAGGGGATATTCCCTACTCTGTTGTGTAGAAACATAGAATACACTCTCCTGGCCCTGAGTCCTGGAAGAAGTAATCAGGTTGGACAGAAAACAGACTTCCAGGAGATTTCTAGTGGCTTTAAACTGTATTATGGTCCTTCTGGCTTCAATTTATCTTTGTTGTGAAATGCCACTTGTGGGAACCAGATGGAAATCAGTAGTCGAGACTCAATATTGTGATTCTAAACAGGCTTTTATGTTAAAGACAGTTTTGGGATACCTGATGATTAATAAAGAGAATGTATGTGTGCCACTTATTGAATTACACAAACATTTTTGCTAAGCAAAAAGAAAATGCATGAAATCCAACTTCAGAGGCTTAAAGTGGCTACTTCAGTCTATTTATTTGTTTTGGGGCATGATATTGAGCTCTACTTTATTTTTTTTTAAACACTTTTTTTCTTTTTTAATGAAAAAGGAACTTTCTGCCCAGGGAGGTAGTAAGTTTCCTCTCGCTGAAGATGTACATTTAGATTATGAATGACCATGTGGTAGGATCAGCATAAGGAGCTTGCAAAGTCAGAGGAAAAGATGACCTTTAAGTCCACTTCAAAGTCCAAAGTTCTGTGGTCTCTACATAGTGACTTTGAGGCCAGGATTGAATCTTAGCGGCTTTTTATCTAGCCCCCAGCAAGGTGCCTGAAACAAATTGAGCTTTAAATGTGCCTATTGAATGAGTGAATGAATAGATTAGTAAGAATTTTGTTTAGCCTGTTGTGGAGCTTTAAGTTTGAGGCTGCAAAATTAGGCTCAAAAGTTGATTTCTTTTTCTTTGAGTCATTTTGTCAGCCGTTTGGGTCCTTGTCTCAGGATGAACAGTCCTGCAAGGCTGTGGCTGTCTGATCAGCCCTGCTGGGCTTTCTCTGGGAAAGGTAGCTTAGTCTCAGTAAAGTTATCTTTTGAGAAATAAACTTTTTATTCAAATAAAACATTTCGATCAATCAGTCACCAACATTGGCATGTATTTTTAAAGATGTACAAACTGTGGGGCAAAATCAAAAGAAATATAAATACCTAGCTTCAAATTAAATGCCATTATTAAATTTCAGAAGCGATTAATCACTACCTAATCCTACTCTCGTATCCTCCCAGGGATTAAGTAACCAATTCATTCTACAATTTTTTTGGAGTTAACAATCTTCCCAGCTGCATTCATGGCTTTACAGTGCTTTGGGGCTACAGAGCAACTTGGGCATCAAAGCTTTTATTTCAGTCTTTGATCCTTCTCTTCAGGTTAGACCTTTTTCTGCCTGCTTGCAATTTCTGAAAGAGAAGGCATTAATAATTTGCCATCGGAAGACTTCCAATTTCATTCTCTTGTTTCTTTGTCTACTCTGCAACTTTTTCCCCCCACAAAAGGAAAAACAGTCTTTTTTGACACTATGTGCTTGGCTCTAGTAACTCAGAGAATTACAGAAGCCTGCCTACGTCTCTAGTATGACTGACTCCCTGTGTTGGCATTCCCACCTGCCCTGACCTGTTTCTCTTGCCTAATTCCTAACCCTGTAGCCAGCAGTTGTGAAGTTACTATGTGTTGAATTAAGATTCCATTTTAATAATTCTTGCAGGATTACAGCAGTCATAATGGATAGTTTTAAGCTAGAATCTTTTAAAGAAAACCAATCTGACCTTCCTTGTACCTGAAAACATTTAAGCAGAATAGAACTGAGTTTTAAAATGTGGATCTAGGGGATTGCTAAACAATAATTCAGTATGATTCCTTCCCATTGCAGGAACTCAGTATATATTTATTATTGAATAAATGAGAGTGAGAATCTCAGATGCTTGCCATATTTCTCTTTCCTGATTTTAGAGAGAAATTGTTGGGTTAAAGGAAGAGAATATGCGTTTATGGCTTACGCTTCTTTTGTATCTCTCTAGAGGTGATCTTGGTACTTAGATGAAATTGTAATGGGCATTTGAAAATGAAATCTTTTTCCACATTGGCTTATTTCAGACTGAAACTAGTTGGATGCAAATCTGCCTATCTAATCTTCTTAGTAAAAATTTGCTTTGATGTTGTGGTTTCATAGTCTAGATGTGCCTCTTTCTCATTATGTCTTCTGGCACACTGATATTTGGGGAGACATTTTCATTTCCTGTGCCGGCTTGACTAGGGATGGGTGGGGGAGGTGGGGGGGGGCAACAGGGATTGGTCTACGGGATGCCCCTGCTTGATAGTTGCTCACAAATGCCTGCATGCGTTGAATTGCATGTCTATATCTGCAGGCATAAACCTTTGGAAAGCATCTCTGCCCAGGCCACCCTAGTGGCATTCTTTGTCTTCAGTTATGCCCCTTTAGGAGGCCTCTCTTCAAAGAGGCGTAAGTACAAAACATTTGCTCGTTACTGTTGGCAATTTAAATTCATACCAAATTTTTGTAATTAAAGTATTTTAAAAATTTCTATTTATTGTTTTATTTGCTGACAGTTTTCAGGTTAAAATGTGAATGCTGAAGACAGTTTATAATTATTCAGATTCTCTAAAGTACTAAGATGCCAGTTTAAAATAGCAGAAATCATCTAGCCTTGCTATATGCTTTATCATAAAATGTGACTTTTCCAATACAGCAAATATGCTTTTATATTTGAGAACAAGAAGAACACAGACATATTTTGAAGGTAAAACATTTGAAATGAAAAGGATGAAACTGAGAGAGATTTATTTGAAAAAGTCAAAGATATGGTGGGGGGAGTCTGCCAATTTTGTTTGTAGTTCTTCAAAGGTATTTCTTCAGGCTGGTTGCAGTTGCAAGAGGATTGATTAATCACGCTGAATGGCTTTATATTTTCAGTACTGAAATGGATGGGTGCTAGGCATAAGTACAAGATCGGATATAAAAGGGCCAGTCCACCACTATAGTTCATTTTAATATAAACCTCTAGGGACCTCCAATTTCATATATAAAAGTTAAAATACATTTGGTGTTTAGTATATACCATATGATAGTATAAGTATTTTAGAAGAGAGGAGTTTGCATTTTTCTCCAAATCAAAATGGAAGGGACAGACTGAGATATGAGTACATTTACTCCCCGTAGCAGCTCTATGAAAGAAGCATTATATTACCATTTTTGTTTTAGAGATGAGAAGATGGAGGCAAGGAGCAATAAAATAAATTGCCTGAGATTTAGTGTGTGTGTAGGTGATGGGGCTCAAAAGAAGAAACCATGATCTTAACATTTTTCTGCCTCTTAGTCTTAGACTTGATGCCCCTGTGAATTCGTTTTCGCAGTTGACGCCACTATGTTTCTGGTCCCACAAAGCTCTTGCCATCCACCTTGTCAGAGATCCCATAGTTTAACTGGACAATACAAATTTTCTTGCCTATGGCTTTTAAAATGACTCCTGGACAGCAGGAATATCTTCTATAGATTTGAAAAGATGTTTTAGGCTTTTATCACATTATAAATCATAGTTAATGCCATTTATCGGGAATTTTATTACCCAAACATGCACTTGCCACAGATTCAAATGCTTTATGGAGCCGATTTAAAATTGAGGATCTTCTGCCACTTTTCACTCTTTCTAAAAAGGAAACAGCAAAATGATGATTGAAAAATCATCAGCTAGCTAAGTTCTGGTGGTAATAGGCCATCTTGAGGAAGCGCTCACAAGTTTCAGAAACTTCTACAGCTGTTCATTCAAAGATGTAGGGAGATAAACAGTGCACAAAATAGCAAACAGAGGCACTGCAGCCTGCAGGAGAATTGGGATTTCATTGTGTGTGTCAAAAGTAAATGAATTCAAGAATAACCACTTGAAAAGGAATTCTCCCTTAATGTCTTTGGTGCAAAAATGTGCTCAGATTGTACTGGCTCTGAAGAGTCAGACTCAAAGAAGTAAATTACTTTCTAGCTACCAGCTTTCAATTGCTACTGGCTCAAAGTGCTAGCTAACCTTGTAAAAGTGGAGCAGAGAAGAGGGTAGTTTGCATTTTTCTCCTGAGCAAAATGGAAGAGACAAACTGAGTGAGATTCCCATAGTGGCAACAAGATTTCTGATGGCAAAAGTTTATAAATAGGCATAAACATCCCATTGCAAGCCTCAACAAGAACCACTTAAGTGTCCTGTATACATTTTTCAAGCAATTTTTCTTTGGAATAAAGGGTCTAGGAAATGGTTTTGAGGTGTGAAAACTGATGTTTATAGAGAGTAAACTGTTTTCTTTGAAGGCTTTTCAAGTATATCTTCAGCAGCCATGTAATTATGTAAATTTGTCCGGGATAGTTAGAGCAGTCAGAAACCAGTACTAATGAACCGATGGGTCATAGGCTCCGCAGTGGTCTGGCCCAGTGCCTTTCAGCCAAAGAGAAGCCTTTAGCACAGTCCCGGAAGCATCGATGAGGCTGCGCTGTGATCTGTTGGCTTTCTTTGGTCACAAGAGGACTGAGGACATAAAAATCAAACCCTTTTCCCAGGAAATCTATCTGAACTGCATGGCAGTTACATCCTTTGTATCTCATTGGCTAGAAATGAATATAGTCTACGTTCTGTAAGGCAGAAGACTGCTGGTTTTTTTTTAACCTGTGACTTGGAGCATAGTAGAATGCACATGGCGTCGACAAGGCAGGGTATCTTTCTAAGATGAGTTCATTTGAATGAGTTTAGAGAATCTGTGTCTTCACTCACAAAATCACTCTGAGGGATCACATACTTTTTGGATTGTTTCTAACTTGTTCCCATCCATAACATGGAGGTAACAATGCCTAGTTTCAGGGTTGTTGAAGGATTAAATAAGAGAATGTATGGGTAGTACTCACTTCAGAGCCTGGCAGGTAGTAAGTACCCAGTAAATGGTGCCTCTTATTATTTTCAGGAATCTCCAACAAATGTCAGTATTAACTAGGTGCAGCAAACACTACTTTGAAGCACTGATATGAATCAATGGAAATGCTACACCACCATTTATATACAGAACAGCAATACCTGGGTTTGATGGATCTCAGGAAGTCAACATGCCCTGCTGCACTGGAGCAGACAGCACAGGCTTTAGTGAAGAATTCTTTGACCATTAGTATAATCTGGTTCATACCAGATGTTGAAGAGCCAAGAAGTAGGTACATATAACATGTAGCACCTGGATGAAAATGTGCTAGAAATTCAGGAAGCATTCAGAGATGAACTCCTATAAATATACAAATGCGTTTCAGGAGCCTACTGGAAGCTATTGGGCAAAATGAGTGAAAGAGAGCATGCAGACTGGAGAGAACAGCAAGGTGATACATCTTCTGGTACACAATGTTTGTTTTTTTTGTTTGTTTTTTGTTTTGGTGGGAGATGTGATGGGCGATTAGAGCCATGCATTCAAAAGAGCATGGGTTTTGAGGTTCTAAGCCCTAGCCCTGTTTGTGTCGTAGAATCTTTGTGTTTTCCTTGGGAAAGTCACTTGGTTTCCTGGGCATGATCATCCTGCTTCGTATGAGGAAGAACTTCAGCTTGATTTCTAAGTTCTCTTCCTGCTCTCACATTTGATGGATTCTGTGGATCAGAGAGAGGCAGGCGATAGTGCAGGCTATTTGCTGTGTCTGAATTAGCAACCTTCATGCTCCTCTCCTGTTATTGAGAACCCACCCTAAGTAAACCTAAGTAGTCGGCGCTCTGGTGATCACAATGATAAATAGTTGGGTTCTGTTCTCAAATCTTAAAACCAGGGTGAGGAACTAGCTACTTACACTGCTGAGAACGTTGAAGCTTCAGGGTTGAATGGGACATAGTGTTAGGTTGGTTCACTTACCAAAAAAAAAAAAAAGATAGTTTTGTTGATTTTCTGGAAAGAACTGAGAATGAGAGACACCAAGGAAAGAGGAGGAAGAGAGGGAAGAAAGAGATCAGTAGATAGTGACCCCAAAGGAGGAATAGGAGGAAGAAAGCAGAACGTAGGAGGAAAGCAGAGCTGGTCAGAAAAGGGTAGAATTGGGCTCTCTTCTGTTCCCCACAGCAGATGTTAATACCATTTATAAAACTCCTTCCCACTGAGTCCACATTTGGCTTCAGGAGCCTTTTGAGCACAGAATTCCACAAAGTGACTGTCAACAGGAGTGGACACGTGAAAAAGAAATTGCATTTTGGAGTTAGGGAATGAGTTCGGGTTTGTAAGTGGTAAGCTTTTCAGGCCTTAGTCCAGATTTTTCTTGGAAATTCACTCATATTTCACCAACTTACTTTTCTGACCTCTCAAGTCCTATAGCATTTCTTGTTTGTCTGTTATCTGGCGTTTCCTGTTTGTCTGCTATCTGGCATTTCCTCCCTGCTGTGGTCAGTAGTCTGTTTGTGGTCTGAATCTTGTCCTTCCAGCTGGATGTGAACTCTTTAAGCCTGAGATCATGTCTGACATGTCTTTGCTCTCCTCACAGTATATACTTGACACTTTAAAGTTCATGGTTTCTTCGTGACTGTGGCTTCTCTGTATTTTGTATAATAACTCAGAGAATGGTGTAACTAGTTTTGGTAAAGCTTTTATAAATAGTTAACAGTACAAATTTTTGCACCAAAATGAAATGATTTAGAATGTGTATTTCATAAACTATTTTGAACAACGGGCATGTTGGTACAGAAGGCTGGGAACAGACTAATCAATAGAAACACATGCTAATTTGTTGAATGTTAGGTCATTTTCTAGTATCCAGGTGGGCACATATGCCCCAAGATGTCAGGGCGAATTCATGGAAAACCTCAGTCTTCTGGCACATCTGAGTGCCAGGTCTGACCCAAGTTAGTGACAAAGGAGACTTGATCTCAGATTGCTGGGATCCTGATAAAGGTGTGCTCTGATTTCCTTCTGTTCTGCTTGAATTTTCCAGTTGCTGAATTTGATGGAGAAAACTATTCCCATGACATTATGGCATGAGTTTTTTAAATGACAAGAGTGTTTCCTCCTCATTAGTGCAGTGAGAGACACTAATAACTCATTTACTGAATTCTTAATATTTGCCAGGCATTGTTTAAACCACTTTACACGTGAACTGCATATCCAGTCTTTGCGGTGTCTCTGTGAAGTCAATACTCGATATCACTTCTTAAACCTGAACCACAGAGTAGTTATGTAACTGGCCCAAAGTCACACAGCCAGTAAGTAGAAAAGCCTGGATTCACAGGCAGCCTGGCACCAGAATCCAGGCGCTTCACCCATATACTCAGTCTCTTGAGGTGAGTACAGGTCCCAAAGGGCTTGTCCTTGATTGGCTGCATTAGCTAATCAACATTAGCTGATGGCCTCTGCTGCTCTCAGTGGTGGTAAACAGAAGGCGACAGTGAATAAGTGAATTACTTTCGGGAAAGTGAGCATCCGTAGAAAGACAGCTTCATCTTTTAATCTGGGACAGTAGAGTGAACTGGTTAAAATGGTGTCCTGGAATTAGGCTGTGTGAGTTTTTAGTGAGTTCTGCAGATTTCCAGCTGGTGACTTGGGAAAAGTTATTTATACTCTCTACCTTAGTTTCTTCATCTATAAAATGAAAAGAGAAACAGTTCTTATCTGATAGGATTATTGAATGATTAAATGAAAGAATCTATATAAATTACTGGATACTGTTCCTGACAGGTAGCAAGCCCCCAATAAACGCTGTCATCCTCCTCATCTCATTGCCATCATCACTGATTTGGCAGAAGGGAATAATGCCTGGCAGCCAGGTTCATTCTTCATCTGCCTTCATGTGAAAGGGACAAGTTAATCAGATAGTCACCTTATTGAGTGGACTTTTTCCAGACCTCGTTATCTTCACAGGACAACCAACTGTATGTGCATCTGTATCTACAAGTACATAGTGAACGTAGCGAATAACTAATGACCCAGTGATGATCCTGAGTAGTAAAGAAACATTACCTAGCATTCACTTCATATACTTTATACATGACTTGGTATATTTTGCACATGACTCACAGTATATTTTGGAAGTATTTCCATTAAAAAATACATTTAGGGTATGAAAGTTTAGACTTAGCTATTTAGAAATCCTTTAAAAATCTAGAATGGTTCACTTTCAAAGAATCCCAAATAACACCCATTTTATTTTGCATCTTAATGTGCTACCATTTCACATTCAATTATAGTGTAGGTTATCAGTTAGATCACAAAAAAATACCCAGGAAGGCAGGAGGGCCTGCTTTAATCCCACAGCTACTCTGTGACTGAATAAGGCGTACTGTGACCATCCTTTGGAGTGGGTGTGGAAGTGGAGGATGAGAGGTTGGGTTGGATGAAGCCATCAGCCCCAGATGCACCTTGCTGGGGATGGGGACTCAGAGGTTGATAGAGCACCTGTTTATGCTTATCGGCTCTGTAACCTTAGGGAGGTGATTTAACCTTTCTTAGCCAGTTTTGTCTCATGTTAAAATGGGCACTGTAAATCCCACTCTGTAAGGTTCAAGTGAAGATTAGAGTATGGTACATAAGATACCTGGTACATGAGAGGTCACCTATTCAACAGGTATTTCCAGCTGTATCTCATGTGCTGCCATTCAGAAATGGAGGCTATTCTTATGATTTAGGGTGAATGTGCCAGGCACCATGTTTTTAAAACAAAACCCTCCCATTGCCAAGAAAGGAAATGAAAAAGACTGTTAGTATTTTGAAATGCATGATTCAAAGGAGTTGTGCCTCTTCTTAAAATGTCTATGTGCTTGTATATATCTAAGTTTTGGTAAAGAGATATAGAAATAGCCAGAGTTATTGAGACACAGAGGACTTCAAAGCCTCAGCTTTGAAAACCTATTAGCATGGAGGGAGAAGTCTCGGGAATGGGAGATACAAATCACCCTGACGTCAAGGGGCCACGGTAAACACAGAACTTGTTACAATATGGGGATTCAGAAGAACACCAGCAGGTGACCACTGACTGAGTGTCAACAGCTGAACAGGGGTCAGAGCAGATCCCGGGCTGAAGTGTTTTCCCTGAGCTTGTCCTGCTTAATGAAGTGAGGCTGTCAGTCCACACTGAACTCTCACTTTCTCTGTGAGGCCTTCCCTTGCCTTCATATCTAAAATCACCTCCAATCCCTGCTCACTTCCTGTCCCTTGCTCAACTCCCCTGCTCCCCCCTTTTCTCCTTAGCATTTAAAATTGTCTAATGTACTGTCCATCTGTTTTATTGACAATTTACCTCACCGATGGAAACTTGTTTAAGGGTAGAATTTTTGCCTGTGTTGTTCACTGATGATCCCTGTGCGCAGAATCCTGCCTTACACATAGGAAGCACTCAGTGAATATTTACTGGATGATATTTGCATAAATTCTAATTATCGTGGGTGAGTACTCCATTTAAGTAAAGTGCTGATAGTTCATCGCTCAGTATTGATTTAGTTATTTTCAGTCAGTCTGTTCTTGACCTTACCAAGCTCTTTTGGGAATTGCTAAGGAGAAATATGTTAACTGATGGATGAAAACCTGACATTCATAGTTAAGGGCCCTGAGTCCAGAGTAGGCAGACAAAGGCCCCTCCCACCGAATGGCATCCTAAATAAAGCATCATTTCCACATACCTTGATTATATATACACAGTAACAAACCATATACGTTTCTGAGGGTGAAGAAATATGAAAATCAACTTGTAAAGTCATAGGATAGTCTCAAATAGGTAGGAGAGTGATCATCAGATGTAAAGTGTGTCATTGAGCATCCTGAGATTGGCGACATTCTGTTTATGTGGCTAAATCCTTAAGGCTCACAATACCTTTGACAGCAGAAGACTTTGAAGTAGACAGTCCGGTGGGGCTGGTCCAGGCTACACTGACGACCATTACAGTTTCTCTCTGTCACTTTCTTCTATGACATTGAATTAGTTTCAGTTGTGCATTAAGTATTTTAAATATCATTGCCAGTATTTCCTAGGAAGGATACTTTTTTTTCTTTCCTAATACGTGATTAAAAGAAGAAGAATGTTGAATTTTTAAAGGTAAATATTCTTATACCAAGGGACATATGCCTTTGATTTTGATAATTTTTTTTGATGTAAAAATTCAGTAAGCAGTTCCTGTGGTAGGCAGAATAATGGCTCCCCAAAGATGGTCGCATCCTGATCCCTGGAGCCAGTGAATCTGTTACAGAAGGGACAGTGCAAATGTGATGAAGTTTCAGGACTTTGAGATGGGGAGATCACCCTGGGTTATTTAGGTAGGTGTGATCTAATCACACAAATCTTTAAAAGTGGAGAACTTTTCCCAGCTGCGATCAGAGAGAGTAATCTGAAGACACTATGCTGCTGGCTTTGAAAATGGAGGAAAAGAGGCCACTAGCCAAGGAATGCAGACAGCCTCTAGAAGTGGGAAAAAGCACAGGAACAAATTCCCCTCTAGAGCATTCCAAATGAACTTTTAGTCTGTGAAAAATAAAGCAACTGCTGCTGTGCTTGTGCAAGTAAAAGTATTACTTAGTACAAAAGAAAATTACTTCCTTGCTAATAATGCCAAGTACTAATTAAAGGGCTTATATTAAAGTGCATTTTGGGTGCTCTGTGGTGCCATCACAATTTACAAATCGGATGGTCTTGAAATGTTTGAACTGTGACAGGTTATTTTAAAGTCCAGTGGAACATATTCTTTTGCATTGTTAGGTCAGAAGCTATGAAAACACTATCATTTTAGTGGGTACATTTCCATGTTTGACAGTTGTGCACTATGTCTTGTTTACATATTCTGGAGTTAATTTTTCATAAGTGGTAAATTGTTGGTTAACATGAGATTTTGCAAGAGAAATCTGAAACTGTACCTATAGATTGAACATAATGTTAACGTGTATTCGATCCGGTGGCTACACACAAGTAAGCGATGCATTGTCTCTGATTCAGTATCCTCGTGACCCAACTGCATTCCTTTGTGCGAATAGTATTTATAGCAGTTTAATTCATAGTATTCTTTAGCCCTGAGTTTTGTTTAATCTAGTAAGGCTAGTGAAGTTAATTATGTTGTCTAGAAGTGGAGAAACAAACCCACCAACAATCACTAAGATTGCTGCTAATGTTGATATGATTGAATTCATAGTAGAGGCAGCTGGATTTAATTATCAGCTTGCAGTGTTGTGGTTTCAGCAGCAATCGCTGAGGAATGGATAATGCAAGTAGCCTTCAAAGCCACGTACATTAGAGATAAAAACCTTG
Organism: Camelus bactrianus; assembly: GCF_048773025.1. Lineage (NCBI taxonomy): Eukaryota > Metazoa > Chordata > Mammalia > Artiodactyla > Camelidae > Camelus > Camelus bactrianus. Next base: position 83,740,236 of record NC_133539.1, on the reverse strand, counting down.
TCATTCAGGCAGACAGCTGACTGAACAAGTATTACAATGAACAAAGATTTCCCAAGGGAGGTTGCAGACTAAGGTTTGGTTTTGTCTCCTTGGCTTCGATTCAGGTATGTCAGAGACACAGGATCTTACTCTTTCTAACTTAATAAAATGTTACTCATTCTTAACATGAGGGGTGGGTTGAGGGAGGTTTTTTGGGGGGGCATTGTGGCAATTACATAAATCCTTTGTTAGCTAATGACTTCATTCCTTATTCGGCTCATTTATGGGGAGAAATGCTGAAAAGAATCCTTAGGTTCTAATTATCTTAGTAGCATTGCCTGAGTACCAACTTAAATTCTGTCACAGCTATGACAGAGCTGGCTAAGAGCGACAGTGGCTACTGGCAGCAGAAATCCAATATTTTCCCTCTAAATCAGGGTTTCCCAAGAGCAGTACTCTGGACATTTGGGGGACCAGATAATTCTTTGTTGTGGGGAACTGTCTTGTGCCTGGTGGGATGTTTAGCAGCATCCCTGGTTCCTATGCTCTGAATGCCAGTAGCCCCTCCCCCAGTTGCAAAGACCAAAAATATTTCCAAATATTGTCAAAAGTGCCCTGGGGAGCAAAATTGCCCCTCGTTGAGAACCATTGCCATTACATCTGGAGAGGAATATAGGGAAGTTCCTTTTGGAAAGTATTACAAGCTTTTCTTTCTAACGGTCCCTTGGTGCTGTGAGCTTCCTTTTCCTTGAGAAGGGCAGGTCTTGTGCTTCGTATTCCCAAGAGAATCAGATGCTTGCAGAAAGTACTAACATCTTAGAATTTAAGTGCTTTGTGTATACACACAGACACATAGACACAAAGACAGACAGACCCCCTCTGACCTTTATACATGAGCTCTGTTTGCTTTTATAAGTGATATCCTTATGATACTCTAGACAGAGCATTCAGAAGCATAACGTCTCTCAACGTAAATTCTCTGGCTGGTGCTGCTTCTCCGCACAGCAGTACTTCATACTCTAGGAAGCAGCCCTTTAGCTACATAAGATATGAAGCAGCAGGATGCAATAAGGAACCAATGAATCTTTAATGAATAGTTTTTAATAGAAGTCACATTGTTTTAATAATAGGGAAGATAACATGTTATTAGTGCTGGCAATTAATTAAGGAATCTTGCCAAGATAATTGGTAATCATTTTGTTAATTTCTTTGTGTGATTTAATAAATACATTTTTTTTTCCAGTGTGATAACATTAGCTGAATCATGGCTCCCTTTGCATGTAGCTTAGTTACCAGATTGAGGTTCAAAAATGGTGAGGGAATTTGTCCTGTATTGTGTTGATAAATAAATCAAAAGAATGATTAAAATAAAAAGATTGCCTGTTTTTAAAAGGTATGATTCGAAAGGAAATTGGGAGTTTGGGATTGGCAGATACAAACTACTATATACAGAGTAGATAAACAACAAGGTCCTGCTGTATAGCACAGGGAACTATATTCAATGGCTTGTGGTAACCTGTAATGAAAAAGAAAATAATGTATGTATATATAAAGCAGAATCACTATGCTGTACACCAGAAACTAATACAACATTGTAAATCAACTATACTACAATATAAAAAGAAAACAAAAGGCCCTCTTAAGCCCCATGTGGATGATTTTGGTTTTGGTTATATTTGTAATCCCTGCTCTTCTCAAAGCCCCTACCTCAATAACAGGAGCTCACAGGTCGGGGCAGTTTGAACGCAGGAGATAGAACCCTGAAATCTGAGTTCTTTCCCTGGCTTTCTCACCTGTCTGACCTTGGGCAGGCTGAGATTTACTCTTCCTGTTTTCTTAGGTGTAAAGGAAGATAACCCCTCTGGCCCCAGCCAACCCTCCATATAGTGTTCTAGGGATTAATTAGAGGAGTCATTTGAAGTCAGTGAAGTCATTCTGCAAGCCTCGCAGAAAAGCACTCTCTCTAACACAAGCTATTTCTCGGGTTTCTTCTTTCTCTTCCTCCCTCTGCTGGGCAGTTCTGCCTCTTCTGTCTACTCTCATCTAGCCATTTAGCTGCTGGGGGTTGATTAAACTGTTACTCACACTCTCTTTCCCGGCTTGCATTAAAGGAACAGTATTCGACTTCATTTTGTTGAGAGATTTAAGCCCTTCCTTGTCTGACAGACTTTAAATTCACCTCTTAAATGCGTTCCTACAGGCCCCAGACACAGTATCAACAAAGTAGAAAACACCAACTTTGTTTCTTAGTCACCTCGAATAAAAATGATGCCATTTATTTGTAACAAGTTTGGAATATTCTGATAACAAACGCTATCAGTTCTGAAGTACTGCGGTAATGGGAATAGTATCTGTGCTATTTTTTTTATGGAAAACTTATTTCTAACAGTTTCCTTTTTTTTTTTTTTTTGGTAAATCTAATTGCTTTTGGTTCACCAAGAATTCATGGGCAATTGCTTTTCTCACTACTACAAACATATTGCAAGTGGAGCTTTTATATTCAGGGTTGCTGACCTGAATCTGTTTCCTTCACAGTAATCTTGTGCTGTTTCCAAGTTTAGGAAACTGACAGAGTTTGAAAAGACAATCTTCATCAGTCAGACGATGGGTGCTACTTTTGCATCCTTTACACATAATTGTCAAAAAAATCCCATTAATACTCAACCACGGGCCAATGCAAGACATTGCAGAGATGACTCAGAGACAAACAGGAACCCTTATTTACGACCGCAATTTACTACTATCCCATACAGACTTGGTGTTCTCAATTTCTGAAGAAATTTTCTGTATCGGACATGTAGACTCATGATCCAGAGGGTATAGGAAATGTCACTTTATGTTAAAAAAGAACCCACCTCATACTTAGCTTTGTGCTCTACTCCTTGCAATCATAATGGTGTCTTTCCAGGCTTAATTGTGTTTTTCAGTCTGGGGAAACGTTTTAATTTTTTTATTGGTTGTGGTAGAGTTTCAGCAGATTCTTGGGAAGCCCTTCCCATGTGTTTCCTGATGCAGTTAACCTGCAGAAAGATGTATATGCTTCTGTGTGTGTGTGTGTGTGTGCACGTGCGTGTGTTTGATGAGAAGGAAGTGGCAACAGTTGATTTCAACTGAAGGAACACATTTGTGTCCCTATTTAAAGTGGGTACAGGTCAGAATATTTTAATGCACTGAGCCATTTTTTTCTTCCTATTAGGCCTTGGACTTTGAAATGTGATGGTTTAAATGGATTAGAAAGATGAAGAGAATAAAGGAGAAACCAATTTATCCATGATTTAATCTATATGGTAAAATCCATTGGAATTCAAAACTTCATAAGGTTAAACGTCAGTAAAAATGATGGTTCCTGGTGTAGTCAAACTAGTTTCCACCCTTTATTTGATTGCCTGGACACTAGAAGGGAGGGAGCTCTGCATGCATAGGCATTCTGGTTTAATTTTACTCCCTAAAACCTTTATGTGTAATTATTTTTAAACCTCAGTGTTTATGAATAAAATGTACCTAGAGTTTTGAAAAAATCCTCTAAAAACTTTGAGGTTTGAAAACAGCAGAAAAATATCCTATGTATGACAGCTTACCCTTTGAAAAATAACTGTGGGCCTTTCAAACAAATAGTTGTGAGGTCTGGCTCCTTAGGTGAGGGCTGCTTTGTTGATTGACAGCCCACGAGTCTGAGGCTGTCCAAGGAGTCCATCTTAAATCCAGCTGTAAATCACCAGTGGGGCTGAAAACAAGCATAGATTATGTGGTACAAGTATTTAGGTCTGAATTCTAATATTTATGCCTCACCTAAGCTACAATGTGTTCTGGAGAAGGGTGTCTGGGCTCCCTTCTTGGCCCCATGGCATCACATTCCTCGACGATATTTGTTAGAATTGTCCAAAAAGGTTTTTGTGAGCAGATTTGAAGCATATTTTCTATTGGAATCTGAATGATTTTTAAAAATCTGTAATTGTACTTTTTGTGTCTCTAAGTAGAGGAGCTAACTAAAAAGGTTTGGATCATTAAATAAAAGTGAGTGATACCTTCACTTCCCAGACACCCCTAAAACCTGTGTCACGTGTTTTGATATCCAACTTAGTGCTTTATTTACTGAGCACCAGCCCTTAATTTTATTCTTAAGTCATTTTCACTGAAGTTTGCCTCCTCTTGATAGTGTGGGATTGATAGTACCTCTGCAATACGTTCTTTGAAGACTGGGAATGTACGGTATTTAGAATTTTTTTAGGGTCCAAAATTTTAAAAACTGAAATAGTCTTCAACAACCATTTCCCCAATGCCTTTATTTAAAAAAAAAAAAAAAAAAAAAAAAGGACTGAGCATGACCTAAACCTAGCTTCTCATCTTCCTGCTGAACTTACTGCTCCCAAGGGCTTCCCTTCTCCTTGATGGTAACAACGTTCGGTGGCTCAGGCCACACATCTGATGCCAGTCTTGACTTCTCTCTTCCTTTTACATCTCATGCCCAATCTTTCAGAAATATCCTTTTGATTCAGTGTTCAAATTAAGTCCGGAACCCATCGCTTTTCTCCACCTCCACTGCTACTACCCTATGTCCAACTCCCATCATCTTTTGCTTTGATTATTGGAGTGGCCTCCTAACTGGCCCCCTGCTTCCACCTTTGCTCTCCATTCCCTTCTTACAAAGGAGCCAGAGTGATCCTGGTGGAAGCGTCGCCAGAGCGTGCTACTGCTTTGATCAAACGCTGCGCTGCACGGCTCCCTGCTGCCCCACTGCGGATGAGAGTCTACGTGGTCTGCCCCCGCCCCCGCCACCGTTATCTCTCTGAACTCTCCTCTCCTCTGACTTCTCTTCCCTCTCCCCATTCCAACTGCGCTGGCCTCGTTGCTGTAAGCCAGGCACGTCCCTGCCTCAGGCTGAGCAGTGGCTCGTGCTCTGTCTCTTAGATACCTGTGTGGTGGGTGCCCCCATCTAATGTCTCCTTCCCACAGTGTTGTCAATTATCTTAAAAATTACAGTTGTTTTCCGGTTCTCTCCATGCTCCTTGCTTTGCTTAATTTTTTTCTCTAGCACTTGCCGCTGACTATCAGACTGTACAATTTACTTGTTTTATATTTTCTGTTGTCACTGACTAGAATGCCAGCTCTATGCAGGCAGGGATTTTTGTTAGTTTTGTTCAGTGTTATATCCTAGCCTGAACAGTGCTGGGCACATAGCTTATGCTAAATAATAATCGCTCTCTTTTGTTTACTGCTTACTGTGGATACATTTTCACTTTCATCATTTAACTTATTCTCCTCTGTGCGCCTAGGGCTATTAGACACAGGAAGAGCTTGGTCTTGACTCATGAGTGGACTTCAAACAGATAGAAACAAAAGGCATTCAGGCAGCAGGAAGAGAGTTTGCAAGATGCTGAGAAGTGAGAGAGAGCAGAGTGTGAAGTTTCAGGGGTGAAGGGCTGTAAGAATGTAGGAAAGGAAATGGGAGAACAACATTCCAAGGTCAACGGCAGACAGATTATCAAGCGCTTGTACATCATGCCGGGGAGCCCAGATTTATCTCGTGGGCAGTGGTGAATCAATAAAAGATTACACGAGGGTTGATTTGCTCAGATAAGCATTTTGGGAAAGAAAATCACTGCAGTGTACATTCTTTTGAAAAAATAGGAACTCCTCAAATGTATAGACGAAAATAGAGAACACTTTTTTTCTCACATCATAGTTATCATGAAACAGTCCCCTGGAAAGGTTTATAACTTAAATAAATTTGGATCAAAGTTACAGACACAGCTACATTTGCACATCTGAGCACGAACAAGGGCTTGTGTGACCTATGTAAAATGAATGCCTTTGGACCCTATCACAGTTTTAGGAATTTTAAGAACTGACGTGATGTTCCTTTGTTGCCATCACAACAGGCTCGTTACTACTGCACGTCATTATCATTGAGCGTGCTTTGATATTATTTGCCGCTAAAGGGCAAATGATAACTTTCCTTTTAATTAGCAGCATTTTCAATTACTTTTCATTCTACATTTATAAAGAAAAACTGACTAAAAGTTTTCAGTATGAAATCCACTTGCTTTGTGAAAACAAAGACTTTTCTTTGTGGCAGAAAAATTGCCCCTAGAGGAAGAAATTTTATTGTCAGAGGAAGTGTTGGAGGATGGTATTTTAGAGATAGTACAAGGGTTGCTAACAGTGATTGCATTTTTTTTCCACAGGTAAGGAGAGCCTCAACCAGGTGGACAGTCTCTGGAAACAGCCACATGTTCAATTAAAATGTTTTAGCAAATTTAGTGAGAGTCGAGTAGTTTTTCATCTTTATCTCAACTTCCAGCACATCAAAAGAATTTAGCTTTAATTGCCTCTTATAGGAATTAATTTGTATGGAAGCCTATCTCTAAATAGCCAGAAAGGCCATGCCCAAAAGCCAATCTTCTCTCCACACTTGCAAGTGCCCCAGAGAGATTTGCTCACATGCAAACAGACCCCTATTGGGTTCCTATTAGTAGAGCTAACAGTAACTTACTTTAAGTTGAGATTTTTAGAAATTCGAATAACTTTTTGTCCGTTAAGGTTCTTGGTTCCAAGCAACAGAAACTGGCTGCTTATTTTAAGTCCCAAAGGATTTCACTGGAAGGCTAGTGGAGAAAGAGAGGGACACACCAACTGATGGGGAGGGGCAGAGTCTGGGAGAGAAAATTTGCAGAAACCAGGGAGCTCTGGGGGGCAGAAACTACAGTCAACAGTGGAAGTCTGGTTTGTGCGTGGTGCAAGCTGCCAGAAGCAAGTGCCTGATAGGCTGCCCAGTAGCAGGCAATGGAAAGCTCTGCCCTCTTCTTTTTAGAGAAAGGCCACAGTACAAGATAGGTTCTACTGCCAAGACTCTGCCAAATGGACAGTTTCCCTTAAAGAGAGACCATAGTGTCCATAAGCATTGGGGGCTGGGGTAGGGGAGGTTGTATGCTGTCAAAATCACCAGTATATGCTTTAGGTTTTTCTATTGTTTGTTGTTTTTCTTTTTTCTTTTTCTTTTTGATATGATGAGGAGTAAGGGTTCTTCCCTTTGTAAATTGGTTTAAAATATCCATATATCAGTATCTATCCATATAGTATATAGATTTTTTTTTCTTGTGGAAGAGGAGTTGTTGGTTAGAATGGAAAAAGGAAGATTTGATACAGACCAAATTAACTGTCTGCCTATAGTAACTCAGGAGTATCTGTAGTACTAGATTCAAAATTGTTGTTTTGAATTACACTCAAATTTCCTTTTTTTCCCCTTGACCATCGTTCCTGAATTATTAACAAAAAGGAAACTGGGTACACAAAAAAGTTTTTGTATGTCTTTCTTACTTCAAATCAGATCAGGATCAATGGGAACCACTGATTAAAATTTGGCAGGTGTATGCATACACACACACATATGTACATACTTGTGTATTCTGTTTACTATCCTTAACTATGTAGAGTCAGTTGCAGGCCTGATGTCTTTAAACACTTCAGTGGGTTTTTCTTAAAAACAAATAAGTTCTTTTACATAATCACAGGATAATTATCAAAATCAGGAAATTAAGATGGATACAATACTATAATCTATAGACCTCCTTCAGATTTCACCAGTTGGCCAGATGTCCTTTATAGCAAAAGGAAATTCAGGTCCTGCGTTCTGTTCTGTTGTTATGTCTCTTTGGCCTTGGTGATATGGAATACTCCCTCATTAATCTGAAAGAAAATATTTCATTGTATATTAAGATACTAGTACTTTTGAATAATGTAGACTTATTTTGTAGAGTTTCCCTCATTTTGGTTTTGACTGATTTCCTTATGAATGGATTTAGGTTGCATGCTTTTGGCAGGAGGATGACAAATTGATGTATTCTCAATGCATCATCTCAGACAGCGCTCGCGGTCAATGCCCATTCCTAGAGATTCTTTTGATCACTTGTTTAAGTTGGCGCCTTCACCGCTGTAAAGTTGTTAAGTATTTGGTTTGGAAATATTTTCGAGTGATGGAAATAATCTGTTGCTTCTCAAACTTACATCTACTGATTTTAGCATCTATTGATAATTAATGCCAAATACTGATTTTTCTAATGTAATTATTTCTTCTACATTTATCAGTTGGACTTCTGTTGTAAGGAAGAACCTTCGCATTTATTTGTTTATCTGAATATCTAGGGTGCACTAACTAATGTTTATTTAGTATTATAATCTTCTCTCTCATTTATTGTGATGTTCAAATTAGCCCAGATTTGCCCATGTTAGCTCTTCTAAAGTGGCTGTGGTGGTGTTAGTGCCTCCCTGCCTCTCCCGGGTAGGAAGGCGCTGTGCTTGTAGTCCCCATAGCACAGCACTGTGTATAACATAGATACTTAATAATAACTATATTGAATTTGCCAATAATTTATGCACTGTTTTCTCTAAAATTCTCAACCTTCACCTTTTGTAAAATTACCTTTTTGTAAAATAAACTTTCTAAGAAACCAATTCAGGAAAATATACAAAACTATGTTGTTATTATTCTCCCATGGAGAATGCCATGGATTAAATAACATTTGTATTTTTCCAATTTTATCTACATTTCATTTTTCTCCTTTTTAATAATTTCATTTATATATATTCTATATTTTACATAATGTAAGATAATTTGCAAAATTTAGAGTAAGTATGTAAGTGGGTCCCGTGTCTGAAATAACATTTGGACAAAGTGGTTTGTGTGTTACCTGTCCACTTGCTATCTTAGGGGGTGCGGGGAAATTTGGGGCCAGATGATGACAATAGAATTTTTCTTCTGTGATTAACTTCTGTCCTGCCAGGCATTCCTTTGGAAATGGTTTATAATCTAATTCCTCACACTCCTTCCAGAGACTGATATTTTCAAAATTAATCATCATTCACCTCTTACTTCTTTTATGAAAAAATTGAAAGTCACAAAAGAGACAAATTACCAAATACCAAAGTGTTACTCTTGTCTTGTGATATTTTCAAGGAAGCCTTCAACTTAACCCAGACCTAGTGAAATCTCTTGAGGGGGTAATGTTAACTCGTCCAACAGTAACAGAGTGCTTATGTGGCAGGCGTTGTGCCCAGACCTTCATAAGTTACTGTCCATCTTCAAAAGGCTTACAGTGTAGTTAGAGAGATACATGATCAAAACCGAAAACAAGGCAGTAAGGGCAGTGTCCAGGATATTCTGGACCAAGAGAAAGGTGCTCACTTCACCCAGAGGCAGCTGGTTAGTGAGGTGCTTTTGAAAATAAGTGCTAATCAATGTGTCCAAGAAAGGAGAGATATTTCTCCATATCTTTTAGAATGATTGAAGTCAAACAATAATTTATCCTAAAAGAGACTAATTTATTTGAACAAAAGTTCTGATCATTTTAAATCACAACCAAGAATGTTGTATAACCACTGTTAACCAGTTTGTGATCTTGTCTTATCTGAAATATTCGTTCTTGTATAATGAGGTGGCATAATGGTCACCTAAGTGAGTGAAAATAGCAAATGAAACCTATCTAGAAGGTTATAAAGGCACTTGATTATTTTTCATATGAAATAATTGGAAGATTATGGATTCTTCATATTGAAGACTTGAAAGATACTGAGGCTGGCTTCTGTGTCTCCCTGACGATGTGCAAGGATAAGCTTCAGGAGTGTATGAAATCCTTTAAATTAGAAGCCAATTTTTTTGTGAATTTACATTTATGTATATTTTTCTCTCATAGGGTCTATAGCTTTTATCAGGTTCTCAGTGGATTCCTCAAATCCCTCTAAATTAAGAGACATTTGTGGAGTGGTATGTTGAAAGTAGCAGTAGGCTGCAATTACAGCACTACACTCGCTGTACTCAATGCAATCTTAGACCAGTAATTTAATCTTTCTAATCTTAATTTTTTTTCCAAAATAAGGGTTTTAATTCAGGTCAAGTCTCCTCAGTAGATGTATCTCAATGAACACGTGTCTTAAAGAATTTTGCAATCTAGGTGAACACAAGTGAAGATTTTTAACCATTGCAGTGTTGGCCCTCACAGTGTATTAAGAAATTTGAATCTTGATTTTCAGTTTCCCCTGAAAAATTCGAAGACTTATGTACTCTTGGCCCACATTACAGCCCAGCAGTCATTTGGACCAGGTCAGTGCTAATGTGTTTGGACAGATCTGTGCACCCAAGTCCTCCACAGTCGCCACCATGCTCTATAGTCTTCCACCAGCCCGCTCCACTCCTTTATATGGTTTTCCTGCTACTGGAAGCATTTGATATGGTGTCCTCAGATATACACACTACACTCCCAGCTGGACGAGGAGAGCGGGTTATAGGGAGGTGACCGATATTAGGAAGGCATGCCTCAGTGTGCCTTTACTGAGAGAATTCTGAAGTTTTCTGTTTTCCAATGTAAACCCTGATTATGGAGGAAGATTTGACACTTTTTACTGAAAAGGGTTCCCTGCTTGGAGTAGATGGTAGAAAGTGAGCATCAACTTGTATTGCTCATCTTGTATGACACTCTTAAGCATTTGCCATCCACTGATGTTTTAGGATGTTACGCTATGTCAGGCTTAATAGATCCCAAGTTAGAATAGAGAGAGAGGGTCTGGAAAAGTTGGAGAGGGTATGATAAAACCGCTCAGGTCCTATTTGTTCACACTGAAGATGGAACCTGAAGAAGTTGTGCATTTTAAATAACTTCATTGACTTCATTGATCAGGGGTCCACGAATATTTTTGTAAAGGGCCAGAGAGGCAACACTTTTGGCTTTGTAAGCCATACAGGCTCTGTTGCAAGCACCTAAGCCGCCTTAGATTGTGGCTGTGTCCCAATAAAACTTTATTTATCAAAACAGGCAGATTTGGCCTGCGGGTTGTAGTTTGCCAACCCCTAGGCTTGGCACTCATTAGAATATGGAGTCGGGTCCTTAAAGGGGTTTAAAAATCTTGAAGAGTAATCACAAAGATTAAAATAGGGTGCGAATACAGGAGGCATTAGAAAAGGCCCACAGGAAAAGCAACCTGGGATTGCTTAGCTCCATCAAGAGGAGGCTGTTGGAGGACATAATTTATGTTTGACATAAAAGATAATTTCCTGACAATGAGAGTGGCTACATTTTAGAATGAATTATGAAGGCAGTTTGCGGACTCTCCCTGAAAGGTTGTAAAAATAGTATGAATTTTCATCTTTCTGAGATGGCTTTCTATAGAAATATGAACAAGGATAATCTGTAGGCACTGGGAGATGAACGACTTGGAATGTAGAACTCTCTCTGAAAATAAATTGGAACAGGATTGGACAGAAGCAGACCAACAATTCAGAATTCTGATCTTTATATCAGTACTTGATGCATTTGTATTCCTAGGTAAGGATTTTTAAAAAAACATAATGCTCCAGGGAACACTGCTGATTAACATATAATAAAACTATTAGTAGTGAGTTTAATAATTGTGAAATGCTACATAAATTTTAAATATCATATATAATATCTATGTAACAGATTTATCCTTAAGATCTTTTGAAATCCCTCAAATACATTTACCTATTCTATTACGTTACCTGTGCAGAAACTTGTGATTTTGTAAAGGGAGAAATCAAGATTATGCATCTGTATTTCATTTACTTGGTCACATTGTGCGTCACTAACTTAAGACAGTAATTGCAGCAACTTTAATTGGTTTTGTATTACTTCCTGTCTCACTTATATCAAATAGATTCATCGCAAAATATTCTTATAGCATCAGAAGGAACTTTGGAGGAAGTCTAGGTCAAACCTTTCATATTTAAGATAGAGAAATTGTAAGTCTATCTTGGGTTTCACTGCACCTGATAAAGAAGTAGAGTATCAACTATCTTGCTTATTCCACAAGACTTTTTCAGTTTGGCATGTTTTTTGGGCCAAATTTTTTTTTTATCATAAGACATATGAAATTTAAGTTTCATAGATTTACTTAGCCAAAATATTATCATTGTGTGTAACTTGTTTAAGTTTAAATACCCAGTTCTGTTCCAGGACTGTGCTATGGTCCTGGCTGTTGCTGCTTCTATTTTCTTAATGGGTGTTGTGTATTATGCGAATCTGTGATGTCCATCCCAATAATAAAATAAAAAAGTAAGGCACAGTAGTAAAGACTGCCATCCCATTTGGTGAATTGAAGATTCTCTGTTTCCTGTTACAGGGGTGTTGGGGAGGAGTAGCTAGGGGGCAGATGTGATGACTATGTTATACATGTTAGATGGTAAATAAAATTCAATCAAGAGAGAAGACCTCTTCCCTGTGGTAGGGATTAAATTGAGCATAATTGCAAATTGAAATTTTATCTGAGAATGTCTGTGTCTTTCAGACATTATATAATGAAAAAAGACGGGAGGCATTTCTTTTTTAGTACAGTGCATCATGAAAGAGGTGTGATTAACTTACCAGGGCAGTTACACTCTGTCATTCCTTCTGCGTGTGATTCAAGTTGCTCCCTTTAAAACAGTTAGTTAGGGAGGCTTTGACACTTGTTTCAGGGATTCCACATTTAACCAAAAAGTTTTTGGAATGCTTAAATTGAATTTACCTTACGAATCAGTTGTTAACTGTTTATGTTTTTGTGAGAGGAATCATCAGTTTGTGAGAAAAATCAGCCTCATTAAATTAGTCACTACTCCAGTGTGATAAGCAAAAATGTCCTTTTCCAGCTTAATCAGTTGTAGTGAACAGACCTGACCCTGAATGATGCTGTTTCTGAAAGTTAATTTCATCTTTATGGGAGTTACTAACATTGATATCAAAGAATGTGTAGTAGCCTCTGAATGCAATTCCGAAAGAGGAGTTCTCCAAGCTCTCAGCTACAGCATCATAGTTGGAGGACTGATCTCCTTAAGATGAATTCTGTCTGGTCCATATTTACTTTTTAAACCTTTAAGTATAATTTACACGCGGTAAAATGCACAGATAGTGAGTATGCAGTTCCATGAGTTGTAAAAACTGCAGCACATCTGTGTAACCCACTCCCCCATCAAAATTAACAGTCCCATAACCAAAGGTTTTTTCTCCCTCCTTTCCATTATTCTCTGAATTGAACCTCCACCAGAACCCAGACAACTACTGTTCTGCTATCTTTCACCATAGCCTTGTTATGCCTGTCCAGAACTTCATGTAAATGGCATCATAAAATACGTCTTCTGTCGTGCCTGGCTCTTTCCCTCAGCATAATGTGTTTTGAGGTCCATCCATGATGCTGCATGTATTGTCAGTTCATTACTTTTTATTGCCAAGTAAGAATGCTTTTGTTATGACCTCTTGCTTTATGATGTAAGTTAAAACTATACGGGAGGACTGGACTATCTTCTTAAAAGTTAGAGAATATTTTGACACAACATTGTAAAATGATTATAAATCAATAAAAAAATGTTAAAAAAAAAGTTAGAGAATAAGGTCACATTTAATTATTTTCTTCTCCATGTAAACCAATTCTTACTATAGCACATCCTACTACACAGAATATTTCTATATAAACTGTTGAATAATGAACAAATAACTTAATAATGGATGAATAAAATTATTCAATCACACTGACAACTAATTGTTCACATATTTTGCCATAAATATTTTTGGAAAAAAATTGTATCAGAGTCTCAGAGTTTTTTTTTTTTTTTTTTTAAGAGTCTTAGGGTTTTGAATTGATACCTATCTAACACTTACTAATTTCATTAAATGCATTCCTATCAGGAGCACACTATATGACAGATAAAATACTGTATGAATTTTCTCATGTGTTATATGAAATTACATGTGAAATTTCTAGAAGAAATGAAGCATCAGTAGCTGATCTAAACCTACACACTTGTTTATAATTAATGATCACCAGTTTTCCTACAAATCTGTCACTCTATGGGCTGATGGGAAATAAAAAAAAATTGAGAAGGTGCAAGATCTGTTAGAAAGGTGCAGGTACTGAGAAAAGTGAGCACCTGTACACCGTTTTTCAAACATTATTTGTCCTAGAGGCTTTCCTTTGCTGCTTGCTGTTGAAAAATGGGCTCCATGGGGTTGAAGCATCGTGGAGACTTTAATTAAGTTTTAATTAAGTGTTTTCCATGGTTTTGCATAATAAGGAGATAATATCATATCTAATTCCTGCAAAATCTAACATGCAGCCGGGTAATCAACACCTGAGGAGTCTCCAAGCATCCACACTGTTCAGTATTTTTCTATTAAGTGTATTTTAAAAGGATGATCTTTACAATGTTTTTAAATGTGCTTGTTAGAATCAGTGAACTCGGAATCTCTCCAGGGGAGAAGAATTTTAAGTTTTGCTTCAAATTTCGTTGGTTTAGTATATGGCAATTTAATGATTTAAAGCCTCTGAAATTAGTGTGTTTCGGTGTTTGCTAATTAAAAAGATCTCACAGATGCACTTTTTTTTTTTTACTTTTAACAGTTTATTGGGGATAGAATGTAAGATGTTGCATCACTTTCAAATGTGTGAACATGACAGAAGTTGCCTAAACTCTCCCTTGCTCTGTAATTGGGGATAGTGATATATCAAAACAATAGGATTGTCGTAAGGCTTACATGAGACATTATCTCATAGTGTTTCATTGTCACATACTGGTTAGAACCCACATTTAGGCGTTATATCCAAATGAAGTTAGAAGGATAATTGCAAAGATCAACGAACAGTCTTGAGCATTTAGAATATGTCACAGCTTTGTTATTCTTTTTCATTTTTAATATTGTAAGCCTTAGACAAATGAAAGTATCCCATGCTTCTCTTGACCTTTGGGAAATTGTAGTTTAAAAAATCTATAATGTGTAATGTAATCCAATTGATCAAACATAACACTGGTTGCCAGGGGCTGTATTAAGTACCAGGAATACAAAGATGGATAATTCAAGATTCCTCGCTTCCTTTTCTCTCTTCAGCTTTTTTCCTTGCTTCTTTTAGCTTTTCACTCAATATACATTCTTACTCCTAATTTCAAGAACTACATTTTAACTGTAAATGAATAGGTCAGACTGGACAGTTTCTAAAATCTCTCCTGTGTCTTCAATTCTGTGCCTTCTAAACCTGTGCATTGACTGCTAACATGGATCTGTGCAAATACTGAAGCCGACTTTGTTGAGAAATGCAGGGAATTTGAAAATTATTTTATATCCAAACTAAAGAAACTAGGCTTTGGGAGTCAGACAGGCCTAGGGACAAATCTTTACCACTTAGGTAAGCCACCAGATCTTTTTGAATTTATCTCTGTGGAGGATTCCATAAAACAGGAATCCTATTTATCCTACACATACTACTTACTTTATAAAATGTTATGAAGATAAAATGAGATAATGCATGTGAAGTACTTAAACAGAGGTGTACAGAATATAATAAACTCAGAATAAATGTTAGTCATTGTTATTATGGCCGTGTGAATATAGGTCATTTAATTATCTAGAAAAGTATTCATAAAAATGGGTTTGTCCTCATTTTACAAGGGAAGTTGGTGGTGATGACAAATTAAATGTATTTTCTGTCTGTTCTGTTCAAACTTTGAGATTCTTTGGTGGCAGAGGAATGTGGTGCAGTAGAAATGTCTTGTATCTGGCATCCTCATTGCTCAGCACAGTACGGAGCACAACAGCTCTACCACGTGTTTGCTGAGTGAAAGAACAAATGATTGGCTAGAGGAATGAATGAAAAGGATTCCACAAGATCATCTGTCCTCTATACACTAGGAAAAGAACTCTTACTCGAGACAACATCAGTAGGTAGTTGAGGAGGGACCAGAATCCAGATTTGCCCTCTTGTTGGTGTTTTTCCATAATTCTACAGTCTTTTGTTTCTCACAGTGACACGAATTTGTGGATATGTTGCATCATGGTAGCTTCATGAAACATGTGATACAAGCACATTTTTAGCTTATCTGTAACAACAATCCCAAGTACTAAGTGGGCCAGTTAACTTTAGTTTTCTATTTTATTTTCAGAAAATGTGGGACTAGCAGAAAATAGATGACCTAGGATTATGGACCAAATTTTAGTGTCCAGTAAAGGTGACTGTTCCAGGGGAGGTGCTTCTCACCCAAAGTTGTAATGTTATCTATTCAGAGTCAGTAGTGGCCTGATGACTTTGAGCTGGACTTTCCAACAGCGCCCTGCCGCTCTTTGGCATGCCCCTGGACCCGTTATGATTATGGAACCCCATTAAGAAGATTCCCTTTGAGATCTCGAGATAAAAGACCCTGAACGTGTATCATTAAGAGTGTAACACTGGGCCAAAGTCATGCTTCCTTTTATCTGTCTTTGATCTTAATGATCTGAGTTTGGGCCAGAATGGAGTTACGCTCTTAGAACAGCTGCTGGGGTATGAAAGAGCATTTTTGAGAGGGATAGAGAATGAGAAAGATGAATTGAAATCAGGACTAGTGAAGTCAATTCAGCTGCTGGGTGTAAAGGAGCATTTTGAAATCTAGTATGGCAGTGCACTGATATTTATGGCCAGGTGTTTTACATTAAACCTATCTTAAAGTATTAAAAACTTGAAATGCATGCATCCTTTACATCCTTTTCCCTCCCATATTGTGTGTGCAGAGTTAGATAGAAAGTGAAAATATAAGGAGGAACTAAAGAAACAGCCAGTAGGAAAATCAGTTGAAATAATCCAGATGCTTCTACCATTTTAAAAGTCACGTCTAGTTTGCTCATAAAGCCCTGAGTAGTATGAGAGATGTTTAAAAAATCTTGGAGTTTGGTAGTAGAAGAAAAGTGGTGAATTTATAGATCTTAATCTTGGTTGCTTGGATTGTCACATTATACTATCTAAGAGTGGAAAAGATTTATTCCAGCTGCAAAATTGTGGGTTAAAAGAAATGTCACACTGAAGTTTTTTTTCCCCCTTATTTAAATGAATATCCATATGCTCTGAATGTTATCAGATTTTCAGGCTTTAGAAACTGAAGGCTCTTTATTCATAGGACAGGCTTTGCAGGAGCTACTATAGTGCAAATTCATCCCCAGAACTCTCCTAACATACATATATTTCTCTTTGGAAATATCAGCTCTGGGGTAGCAAGAATAATTTCATCATGGCCTTCATGGCTTTTGGCTTTTGTCTGAAAGATCCAGAAAGTGCAGAGGTTATAATGTATTGCTTCAGTGACAGGAACACTTGTCCCTTAGGATTAACATTTCAGGAACTTCTTCATGTGTTACAAAGCCACCTGCAGAGAGTGTTTGAAAGTCACTGGATAGCTGACTTCACCCACAGGGAAAGTGACAGGGACCTGGCGTAGATAGAGCCTTTTCAGTGGAAACCTTTAGACATAATTAGATTATTCTAGCAGGTAGTGGATTCCTGTCCATCTAGCCATCTCTAGAGGATGCTGGGGGCTACCATCATCACATGACAGCTTTCACTGGCTAGTTGCCACTGAACTCCGAGTTAACTTTGGGGACCTTTGAACTGCCTTCAGGGTGTGGGGTAGGAATGCAACAGGCTCAAGAGACATTTTAAAGATTTACTCTCTATTTGAGTTGGCCCTAAGGATTCAGAAAGGACCTGGGATAGTGGAATTGATGGAGTTGATTCTAGGGTCCTCTGAAATTTGAATTATCTATAAAATACTGGTATGACATATAATAAACTATTCATATAATACTGGTATGTATTATTTATAAAAATATTCATAGAATACTGGGCAGACATCATAAAGTATACATAAAATATTGGTGTTGAAACATGGCTGATACTATGTGTGGTGGTTAATTTTATGTGTCAACTTGAGCTAAGGGATGTCCAGATAGTTGGTAAAACATTATTTCTAGATGTATCCTTGAGATTGGTTTTGGAAGAGATTAACATTTGAATCACTCAACTGAATGAAGAATATCTTCCTCACTTGTATAGGTGGGCTTCACCCAATGCATTGAAGGCCTGAATAGAAAAAAAAAAAAAAAAAAAAAAAGGCTGGGGAAGGATGAGTTTCCTCTTTTTGCCTGACCTGGGACATCCAGCTTCTCCTGCTCTCACAGAACATTGATACTTCTGGTTCTTGGGCCTTTAGACTTGGAATGAATTACACTACCATCTCGCAGATGGCAGAGTGGGCCTTCTGGGACTCCATAATTGCATGAGCCAATTTTAATAATAAATCTCATCTATCTGTGTATCTATCTATGTATCTGTCTGTCTATCTATCTATCTATCTATCTATCTATCTATCTATCTATCTATCTATCACCTCCCTCTCAATGGTCCTATTTCTCTGGAGAACCCTGACCAGTCCAGGTTCAGGTATCAAGGCTGGCTCTACAGGAGCAGAATTTTAAGGATGAGCTTATAACTTTGTTCTGTTATTTCTGGAATTGGCTCTCTAATCCGATTAGACTTAAAAGACGCCAATGACTCTATTTCCAATAGTAACGAGAGCAAAATAGTCCGTAGTATGAACTGTTTACAGGGATAGATAAAATATCTGCTCTGGATACTCCTAATCAACCATTCATAAGAAGCAAGGAGCCAAGTGATTTTATATGTGATGCTTTTGAACATTATTGGAAAACTTAGAAATACCACGACATTGGTTGGCTGCTCCTAATGTGTCTGGACAAAGTGGTAAAAGGCTACGCTCAGGAAATCACACCTCCAGCTCAAGTACTAGCTGTATAAATGATCTCATAGCTTCTCTGTGTGCCTTGAAGGAGAACCTTATCTCCTGTGGCTGTAGGGCTGAACTGGCTGTGATTGGCTGAATTATGATGCAAATTGAATTTCCAGCCTCAGGGGGTGTCACCGTTAAAGTGATGGCATTGATTGGAAAGAATGGGGTCCTGTAAACTGAGCTGAGGTTCTGTGGGAAGAAGCTGATCAAGCTGACGATGTTGAGCCCCTAAATTCTGATGAGTCTTTCTTTGCTAGTGGAATTACTTTCTCATCCACTGTGCTAACTGTTGTGGGCACACATGGCGATGGGCCCGTGACACAGGTTGGTAAAGAATTACCGGAGACAGAGAGAAGTTTAGGAGCGTTTAATAGTTATGCTGCTGTAGGCAAAAGGGGGCCCCGCTGGTGAGAGGTGTCCGTGTGAGCGCCAAGGGTGGGCGTGCAGGGTCTTTTATGGAGGGGAGGCGGCTGTACACACAGAGAGTAGGGGCTGCGTGATCAATTCTTGCAGTGGTTCCTGATTGGTTGTAAGGTCTGTCAGGGACTTCTCTGAACAATAGGTTTTATGACTTTAATAGGGGCAGGGTGTGAAGCCTGTCGCCTAGGGCATTGTGAGAGGGGCTATCTCCTGGGGCGGTGAGTTTTGTTAGGGTAAACACACATTAGGGAAGCTGTTTTTATCCTTTAGAAATGCAGGTATGCGGAGGGTCCTGCAATGGGGAGTGGGGGTTAAGGTCACCGAGAGCCCCAGGGGAGGGGGTTTCATGACTCCAGGAAATGCCAGCTGGCTTCACAGTAAGGGCTTCCCCACTCCCGGGAGCAGAGATCTCTCTCTGTTGAGATCTGACTGAAGGGATTAGTCCTGCCTTGTCTAAGGAAACAGCAGTGGTCTCCCTGAAGCAGACGCCATGCAGGACAGTGCCAGTTCTCCTCAGCACTGACCCCGCTCACTCTTCTTCTCAGGCTTCTAGACCTATAAATAGACTCAAGTCCCAACAGGCCTCTAAAAGAGAGGTACAAAGTGTGACTTGTGAGGAAGTGTGCTACACTCCGAAATAATGTGAGTGTTCAAATGCATACAATCAGAAATCCAGGGAACATGTGTGGGAGTGGATGCTAAGGGTGTGGAATGGTGGTGGAAGGCACATAGAGGTGGATCAGGCCACATTTATTGAAATGGACCGTCTAAGCAGAGATTGTGCATTTAACGTTGCAGCTATGGGAGTTAGAAAGGATTTAACAGTTTGGTTGGGCCAAAAGATGGCCCATTGTGAACAAATCAAAAATGATCAAATTTGTGAAGGGAGACCCAGCATTCTTGAAGAGCTCTGGGTTCACTCTTCTCTGTAGGCCAGCCTTACAGTGGGGACTACAGCCACTCAGTTCGAATGAGAGTGGTTGGATCCCAAGGTGGTAGAGGCCAAGTGGCAGCCAGGTGGACGTGGTTACCATAATGGACAGCAGATACATTGATAAACACGTAACAAATAGAGAATTTAAAAAAAAAAATCTCTTTTGGGGGTGTAATTAGGTTTATTTACTTATTTAATATTTTTAGGGGAGGTACTGGGGATTGAACCCAGGACCTTGTGCATGCTAAGCACACACTCAACCACTTGAGCTATACCTTCCCCCCACAAATAGAGAATATATTTTAGATATTCAGCTTCTAGTGTCCATGCTGTTCTTTAAAGCTGACCCAAATATGGAGTAAGACTTCACATGGTGGGTAATGGCTTTGAAATACCTCAGCAGACTATGGATGAATTGGATTAAGAATGGTAAACTCCATTTCTGATGAGCCACTGTCCTAAAGTCTAAAAGAAAATCAGTCTGGTTTGTCAAAATGCTTTTTCACATTCAGATACATACGAGTGACTGTTTCATTATTTCAGCGGAGCCCAGTGTGGGTGAGATGTTACAAAATATCAACAGTGAGGAAATCCAGTTCTTTCAAGTCTGTGTTTTTGGCCGAGGCTGCAGAGTCTCCCAGTGGTGTCTGTTATAAAGCAACAAGCAGGACTTGGCAGCGAGTTAGAGATAACATGACTTACATCCCAAAGACCGTCCAAGCTGCATGCTAAATTTTCCCCATCTGTCACCAGTCTCCTCTGTCCCATGTCAGAGTCAGATTTGGAATTGGTGACATTGGAGGCACTTGTTATGCCTGTCAGAACAAAACCCAAAGGTCTTATTGTTCATGGCAGTTTGGATGTACCTGAACAGTAATTACTGTTCACATGGACTTCCTTGTGCTGTTCTCCTGTTTCATGAGCTTCCATCTCCCCTTAGATGGGTCCCAGTGTACATGGTACGGAAGAGTAGAATCAGCAAGAGATGGTACCACAGATGATTTTTAAATTACTTCATGTGAAAGCCAAAGAATGCTAGTACTTAACATTTGATTGGACTATATTTGTTGCTTATTAACCCAGTAGTTAAAAGTAAATGATTACAGAGCTGTAAATTTATTTACAGAGAAACTATGGTTTGAAACATTTAAGTTTTAAGTTTTATGAGTATACGACTGAAGATACTACATTAAAACTTATCCATTTACACACAACAATATGGATCAATTTCTTATGCTAACCATACACAAGAAAGTAATACTAAATTTGTGAATATTGTCATTGAGAGTAGAGTCTTACTTCACTATTCATTTTTTAGCACCTAGCATTAAACGTATTTTTCATTTAGTCAAACCAGTCCTTAGACATACACGGGTTAAACAGAGAGGGTACTATTACAGTGACCAGAGCACATTTTGTTTTTATTTTACTGTTGTTGTTAAAGGAACTAAAAAATAAGATTTTGGCACATGTTGATACATAAAAGTCTTTAATTTAATGTAAATATTTAACTTTATATATTTCTACCAAAATCTAAATTTATTTAGTATTTCTGTTTTCCTCCAGAACAAGACAAGAAACTCTGCTCCCTGATCTAGCCCCATCAACTTTTCCTACTATCTTTCTAATGTCTGAAATGTTATTCCCTTATATTTTTAAACCCCTTCAAACTAACTTTTTATACTCAGTGTTTAATTAGAATTACTAATATATCTTGTAATTACTTTTGTCACTGTTTTATACATTCCATTCCTTCTTTCTATGCCTTTCTTCTTCCTCAAGTATGTGCTTTGCTAATTCTTGTGGGGGGGCTCTGTTGGTGGTAAACTTTGTCTTTAAATGCCTGAGACAGTCTCTGTTTCACTATCACTTTTGTAACGTTTAGTTTAGCTGGGTATGTAATTTTAGATGGAGAGTCACTTACTTTCAGTATTCTCTGTCTGCTCCTGTAGCTGCTGAGATGCATGCTGTCAGTCTAATTGTCTTTTATTAGATTATTATCTTTAGCCTTAAGGAGGCTTTTAAAGTTTTTCTCTTTGATATGTTCTAGTTTCATTACCGTGGATTTAAATGTGAATTTATTTTTAATTCACCCTATTTTCTCTGAGTTTACTCTTTCTGAAGATGTATTTTTCTTCAGTTCTTGAAAATTCTCAGTCATACTGGCCATTATTTTCTCTTTAATATTGCCTCTTTATCATTCTCTCAACTTGCTACTTCTGGAACTCCCATTCCTAGTGCGTGTGATTTACTAGAGTGTGACTACTAGTGCTCACCAATATCTGAATAGTTATTCCTTAAAGGGCACATGGGTGATTATACCTTTTTGCTCCTTGCCATTAAGAAGAACTGTAAAAGGTAAGCACAAATGATGTGTGTCATTTGCAGGCTGAGGTAGGGGACAGGCCATGTACAGCTTTACTCTTTTTTGCTTCTGCTTCAGCAATTATGGAAGAGGGTCTTGAATGATTGATAAGTGAACATTTAGTAAGCCACGGAGGTGTGGGGATGTTTGTTGCTGTAATGGGGCCTATCCTATCCGGAATAAAATTGGGAGCCTCTGAGTTTATGCTGCATGTCTCATAAAATTATCTTTCATAGTTTTTATTTATTTATTTCTCAGGTACAATCTTTCAATTGAACAATTATTTCTTTAACTATATTCAGCTCAGGATTAGTCCCTTTTTAGTTCTTATGCTAACAACTGTACTTTTCTTTGCGGATTTATAACCCTTCATCATAGCCAATCTATTCTTGGCTTATAAAGATTATTTATAACTTTTTATACTTGAATTACATATATTATTTCTCTATTTCTATGAGTGTTTTGAACATACTTGTTTGTAAATAATTCTCAGGTTAATAGCTTTCTATTTTGCATTCCTCTAAAATGAATTCTTTCAGTTGTCTAGAATATCAGCTGTCTTTTGTGGGAGTTTCCTCGTTTTTCTCGGCTAACTCATTTTGGGTAGGAGTTTTGTTGTTGTTGCTGTTATTTTATTTTTAATGCTCTTCTCTTTGGACTTCTATTCCTTGCTTGCTAGTTTTTGCCATTACCTGTATCCAGCTCCCTGGAGCTCTCTGTTCAGAACTAGGTCGCATATGGGCGTGTTGGGTCTCCTGTCCTACAGAGGCGCTGGTGTGTTACAAACCTGGTTTCTGAGCCAGAGAATGACTGGACAGAAGGTCGGAGTAGGAAGTGGTCTTGGCTCCCACTCACTTCCCTGACTGCTGATTGGTGGACTCTCAGCCCTGGGCAATGGCCGCCATTTTGTCAAGATTCCTTTTATAAGTCAGAGAAACTAAACCCAATCTCTGGTCTCACAGCCTGAGTCTGGCCCTGGTCCTCTGACGCAAGCGGAGCACTTTGAGCTCCTATTATTCCCGCTTCCCATGTTGAGATTTCTAGTAGGCTACTCTTACTGTTTGTATTTCTGTTCCAAGATGTTTATTTTGTTCCTGAGTCCAGTTTTGCCTTTTAAAATATTAAATCTATATTATATAACATAAAATTATATATTTATGTATGTGTGTTTCTTTCATTACTATGGATTTGAAGCAGAGGGAGTGAGTATTTGTACCTGAACTCACAATTTTCTCTTAATAAAAAATCAGTCTTTAATTTAAATGAGATTAAACCTCTGACTCATCATGTGGTGATCCTTCTCTTATTACAAATTAGAGATTTCATTTTGATTTAGTTCCCTCCCAGTGGTTTTTATTTGATTTTTAAAAAGATTTTCTGAGAAAGTAGAAGGTTTTGGGGTGAGGGGTGGACAATTTAGTGAATCCAGTAGGCCATCAGAATCATTAAATGCACCTACTACTCAACTTTTTCTTTTGTAAAGCAGGTAAGTGTGTGTTAATTAAGCTTTTTAGTCTTCCCATACTTATTTTTCTTTTTACCCTTTATTCAGTAATAGAATTAATCATAACTTAAGGAAAAAAACAAATGAAGAGATATATGAACATCCAGAGTAAAATCACTTAATAAAATGTTGGTGGCAGCTAAGTGAAGAGGTTATGCTACGTTCATTTTCTGTGTTGCTCTGAGATGAAAATCAGACTATTTCATTCTGCATTGCTGAGCCCTTAGGTGCCAGATCTCTGAGGTTGCATAGAGTATAAAATGCAATATTTTTCCAAAGGAGTACTTGTGGAGATGGAACAATGTTTTACTTTCAAGATCAGGTTTTCTTTCATTCTTCTTTTGCTGAGTGTTTACTATCACATATGTGTTTCCTTTGAGAATTTTTTATAGGGAATCAAAACATTGAAAACAATTTCAGGGATAATTTTCCACATTACTATAGAAGCTTCTCCTTTATTAAAATACTTAAAAATAAGCTTCCCCAGTGCATTTACTCACTTTTAAATAATTTCTCCTTTAAGCAAAAATATTTTACTCTATAAAGGGTAATCATTTTGGTGGAAATAGTTCTAAAATGCATGACATAAATGTTAACCTTCTGAACCGAGTTGAATAGTGTTCTTCCAGAATTCATGTTTACCCTGAACTTGCGAATGTGACTTTATTTGGAAACAGAATCTTTTCAGATGTGATTAAGTTAAGGTGAGTTCATCCTGGATTACGGTGGGCCACTACAGAGGGTCAATATAATGCCCATGTAAGAAGAGAGAAATCTGGACACAGACACACAGAAAGGAGAGTGTCAGGTGATGACAGGGACAGAGATTGGAGTGATGCACACGAGTGCCACGAACTGCCAGCAATCACCAGAAGCTAGGAGAGAAGTGTGGAATAGATTTTCCTTCACAACCTCCAAAATTTGAAATCAGCCGTACTGATACTTGGCTTTGGACTTCTGCCTCTGGAAATGTAGGAGAATGCATTTCTGTTGTTTTTAAGCCATCCAGTTTGTGGCACTTACATTATAGAAACTCTAGAAAATGAATACATCTTTTTACATAGCATATTTTACTGAACATACACAATCTTTCTCTATGGTTTAAAAAATTTGAATAGTTTATTCTACTGTCATGATGTTCCAAACAGCCTTTGAAGTGTTCTGGACTTACCTTGCCCCTCAAAGAACATGAATAAGGCAAATTTGATATTCTTTCTGGCCTTTCTGTCTTATGGTCATCAGCTATTCTATTTCTATATAGATCTTTTATTTTTCCTTCCTCTCTATGTCTAAATAGATGTCATAGTCTAAGAAAGACTGAAAGTTTCCAGGAGAAAAAACCCAACTAACCTAAGTTTGTTAAATCAGTTTTTGATTTTTACATAAGTATATGGGCTCAGTTCTCAGTTCTAAGAGTTCTCAATTTCCCAAAGTGTATTTGGCTATAGAAGCTCTGGAAAAATATGATGGGGATGATGCTGGTGGTGTTTGCGATATTTATGGTCAAAAGTGGTTTGGGAAGTGCTGACTACTGTACCTCCTTTGGCAAATTCATACTCTCTTTATATGTGTATGTATATATATGTGTGTATATATATATACTTTAATATTTTTACATATTTTATATTCATATACCTATATATACACATGTTTTGTAAAGACTTGAAGAGGTTCCAAAAGTGAAAAATCTTGTTTAAACTAGTACTTGATACTAGAACCCTGTCTTTGGTATCATCTATCGATATCTAAAGATTCTACAGAAATCACTTTGATAAACACTGTCTTAAAGAGCAAAATGTCTGTTCCTAAGAAACAGTTTCTTCTAAGCCTAGAGCTCACACGTTCTTTGTGGGTCTTTAGCTCTGTGACTTTGTTTTGCATATTTGAGGTTACTGAAAACCAAAGTGTCAGACACATGAGGAGTTTTGAATTGTTCTTGGCAAGAATTGATCTTCCTGAAGTACCGTTTATTTAGATAGGAGTTTGGTTTTTTTGTTTGTTTGTTTCTTTGGGCTTTTTTTGCATTTATTTTCCTGTCATAATCTAGGTGCTAAGAAAGATTAAATAAATCTCTATTTGAAAAGTGCTATATAAAGATGAAATTGAGGGCAGGTGAACAAACAATGTTGCAGTTGGACTAAGGTTTTTTTTCTTTTTTTTCCCTCAGTCTCTATATTGAGTCCCTTACATCTTTAATGTTGTCTTAACTTTGAGGCTGCTTTTGAGTTAGTGCCAATGCTTAATTACATGGCATCTTGTCTTATATCTAACTGTTTAAATTCAGAAACTGAACAGGGTTGCTGAAGCAGTGTTATTGCCAGTTTTAGGAAGAATTAGAACAAGCCATTTATGCATCAGTCAGTCGGTCTGATGGAGTATCTTCGATGTATCAGGGGCTAGTGATACAGGACCCTAAGGGAACACACACCCTAGTGTGGAGAGACCGACAATAAACAATGAGTTGATAATATTTCTAGTATGTTAGTTGGGAATAAGTGTGATGGAGAAAAATTAAATAGGCTGGGAGTAAGAATATCGGTGAGGATAGGTGGAAGTTTGCAATTTGGATGATGATGGTGAGAAAAGGTATCATGGAGAAGGTGGAATTTGATTAAAAAAAAAAAAACATGTTAGGAAGGTAAGGAAACAAGCCATGTAGTTCTGCAGTGGGAAAGTGTAGGAAAAAGGAACAAAGCAAGCCCAGAGATGGAGGGTGTCTGATGTCAGCAATAGCACAGGCTGGTAGGTACAGAGCAGAGGGGACAGGACATGCAGAAAAGGGCATAAGACCGGAGAGATGGTGGTGGGCATGGCCTGGAGGTCTTTTAGGTCGTTAGAAAAATTTTAGCTTCTACTCCGAGTGTGATGGGAAGTCATCGGAGAGTGTGGAGCAGGGGAAAGACATGATCTAGCTGACATTTTACATTTTACATCATGCTATTAGGAGCCTGGTGACTGTTGGGTTGTTGGTGCCCAGGCTCATATACCGGCTCTTATAAAGGCATTTTGAAATAGACTGATGTTTCCCATGGAGGGGAACTCATGCTATGAAGGCAGATGTCATAGGAACTATAGGAATAAATTGCACTTTTTCATTTTATTTTTAGAGAAAAATGACCTAGGGATAACAAAGGAGTCATGGTAACGGGAAAACGTTTTTAGACAATCTGAGCTGAAAGTTTGTATTCTTTCCTTTAGCTCTCTGGCAGGAAAGACTGCTCAGGCTGATGTATGTCATTACCGGTTCTGAATTCATCATTTGTTCTCTGGCATTTAATTGCCACCAGAATAAAAAATTCTGGTCACAACAAGTTTTATATTATGGAGATTCTGGGTGAAGTTAGAAGCCCAAGATATAAGCTTCTCTACCGTCAGTGTGTCTGAATATGCCATTGTTGAATAGAATTTTGAAAACTGGTGAGTAAAGGAATGGAATCAGGAGTCTGTCCTGCTTTTCTTAAACAAATGATACCTCAGGGTAACCAAATGGTTGATGAGAAGAATGTTCTTGTTATAGAATTACATCAGTTAATAAAGAAGAACCATCCGTAGATGAACCAACCACTTGTAAAGCTTACCCCCATCATCATCCCTTCCTGCAGATATCTGTTCTTATTCCATCCCATCCTGTCACCATCTTTTCTGGTCAGTATGTCTCATATTGTTAGATGTGGCTATATTGAGCAGTGAGATGTGGATCACTTCTAAATGAAAATAGTAATCGTTCACAAAGACATGGGATTTCATGAAGTCCACAAAAGCAGTGCTGGAGAACTCCTTCAGCTACCCTCAACATTATTCGTCAGTAAGGGTCTGGCAGAGTTATACTCGTTATCATTTGAAGGAGAAAAAAAAATCACCATGGAGGATCATAGCTAGTGCTCTTAAAGTGAAAATTTTGAAATGTCAAAGATTAATAATAGTAATAATGGTTATCAATTATTAACGTATACCACGCACCACATGTTATTCCAAGTTCTTTACATATAGTCTGAGTTGGGCTGTTGGTTTGGCTACGTGTGGCAAAGGGTCACAATAACCCTTTTGTAGATAAGCTAGACATTTATTATTTTTAGCCTGAACTGGTAGAGTGGCTCTGTTCAGCAAGATTCTTGAAGTCTGGTTCCTTCCATGCTGTTGCTCTGTTTCCCTGGAGTGTTTGCCTCGTGGACCGAATCCAAGAAATCTCACTCTCTTTGTGCGTTTCTCCTGGTCACAGGCTTCTTTCCTTTCAGGGTTCACACTGGAAGTTCATGTATCACCTTTGCTTTTCTACATTGTTGAGTACTTAGTCCCTTGGCCAGATCTAGCTGCAAAGATGGAGGCAAAATGTAGTATTTATTTTTGCTGGCCAAGTGCTCAGGTGACCAGTGTAAGGCTCTGCCCCTTGGAAGTTATTTTATTTCATCTTCATAATAATCCTATGAGTCAGGTGCAATTATGATCCCTGTATTATACATGAGCTATCTTAGGCATGAAGAGGCTTGACAGTTTCCCAAAGTCAGGGAAGTCCTTATATGTTTTTGAAAATATGTCTTTTGTTATGACCTTGCTTTGAACATCAAAAGGAATGTCAGGGTTTCTCAACAGACCACTTTTTTTGTTCTTTTTTCTCAGATAATGTAGACTGATACTTTTGTAAGATGCAATAAAAATATCATGCAATTGCTGTAAAAGTTTCTCAAACCTATTCTCAATTCTATACATATCCTGCTGTAGACCAGAAAGAGTAGTCTGTGAACTGACATCAGTCCTCAATTTGTGTAGCCCTGAATTAGGTTGTGTTGTTTTAACAATCAATTTTATTGGAAAAAAATAACACTACTCTCTCACCCCTGACATGTTTGATCCAGTCATTGTTTGCTTTAAAAACTAGTGCACAGTTGTAATTACACACACATATACACACACACATATATGTATATATATATAAACTTTAATTTTTATAGTTTTTAGTGTAAAGACGTGTAAAGTTTTAGAACCTCATTTTATTTGTAATTATCCTCAGGGACCTCTTCACGTACATTCACAAATGGTCTCAGAGACTTTGTCAGTCATGAGAGTTAAGGGAGCCCTTAATTTCCAAAAAGAATTTGATTATACTTATGATAAAAGACTTAAGTCAATAAAGCTATGAAATAAACACAAGAAAATTTTAAGAAGTCATATGCAGGAGGGTTAGCAATTATGGTTATCGTCTAGGCTGGTTAAAGCTATTTCACATCATGTATAAATTCTGCTCTATTGGTCGAGGATCCCTATAATATAATATTAAGAAAGATGTAGAGGCCAAGTGGGTTCAGCTGGGAAAGCCTGTCATGCCTGATTAATGATGTCTGGAAGAGGAGCAGGTGGGGTGGCAGGCGTGCCCTGGGTTTTCCTCCATTAATTATTGTGCTGGGTCTGAGTGTCCAGCAAAGCAGCAAAGGGAGAGCATTCTACAGAGTGGATTGTACTCGAAGAGATGGTTGCATTTGTAAGAAAGATGGACGTTTTCTTTGTTCTATATTCTAAACTGATTTTGTCTTTCTAGATGGAAAGGATATTGAAAAATACAATGAGTGGTATCCTAAAGAATGATTTTTCAGTAGACGTCCAGTTATATGCCTTTTAAAATATATCAACTCTTGATTATCCAAGAGACTATCAGAAAAAAGAAGCAGGACAATTTTTGTGAGAATTTCCACAAATACTACACTGTACTTATAAAAAGTAACAAAGAAAGCTAGAATAAGCATAGGAAGGTTAAATAATCGATCTGTTGGACCGTCCCTTCTCTCTGTATAAAGTTACAGGTTTATATCTTATTAGAAAATCTTTTTACTTTTCCTCTATGGCAAAACTAATGACATGACATTGTATTGAAGAGGAAGGGGTTCAGTAATGAGGAACAGATTGGACGTGTCAGGGAGATTAGACACCCCTGT
The DNA here is from genome assembly GCF_048773025.1 of Camelus bactrianus. Lineage (NCBI taxonomy): Eukaryota > Metazoa > Chordata > Mammalia > Artiodactyla > Camelidae > Camelus > Camelus bactrianus. Next base: position 83,710,521 of record NC_133539.1, on the reverse strand, counting down.
TGCAAACTTCTGACTATAACCAATGCCCTAACATTGGTTTTGACAACCTGTGACAATGGCAGAAGTGACAGGGAGATGATTTTCATAATGCACAGAGGCAGTAGATGTAATTGTGTATCCTGAGTGACCTTCTGCTTTCTTCTCTGGGCACCCTTCCCACTTCCCACCTCTTCTTTCCTTCTTCCACTTACCCATTTCTCTTATTTTGTCACAAGTCCAATGTTTTCTACCCCTTTCTCCTATTCCTGACCTTCGCAGAAGTATTAAATTATTGAATTTAATAGGAGACAGATTAAAGATTCTCTCTAACCTACTTATATTTTTTCAGTTGACAGGACTTACTTTAAGTTGTTAATTGCTTAAGGTATTACCTCTTGGTAGTAAAACCTAGTATTGGTTCTATCTCAGTTTAGACTTTTCTCTAGTACTGTAATGCTTCAAGCTCAAAGTAACACTTTACTTGATTTTCTTTATTCAAAATTAAAAACTCATCATCGCTGTTCATACCATAAGTAACACTATATTATAAATAACTCTCCTAATGGGTAAATGAATTTTAAACTTAAAATGTTAATGGGGGAGACTTCTACTTCTGGTTAGAATAGAGTAGCAGAAACAAATCTTACAAATAAGTTTCTCTGACCACAGTGAAATTTAATGTAAAATCAGGAGCAGAAAGATATTTGAGAAATCCCCCAAAACATTTGAAAAGCAATTATAACACACTTCTAAACAATCCAGAGGTCAAAGGAGAAGTCAAAAGGGGAAATAAAATGTAGTTTGATGTGAATACAAATGAGTACATGACAGAATCAGAATTTGGGGGATGCTGTTAAAGCAATACTTGGGGGGGAAGTTTTAGTACTCATGCCTGTATTGGAAATGAAAAAAGGCTCCAATCAACAAGTGTAGCTTCCAACTTAAGAAACTAGAAAAAAAGTACAAATTAAGCCCCATGTAAGCAGGAAAAAGGAAATACTAAAGATCAGAGAAGAAATCAGTGAAATGGAAAACAGAAAAACAGCAGAGAAAATCAATGAAACCAAAAATGAATTCTTTGAGAAAATTAATAAAATTGATAAACTCCTAGCCAGGCTGATAAGGAAAAAGAGTGAAGATGCAACTACCAATATCAGAAATGAGAGCGGTCACATCACTGCAGATGCTACACATATTAAAAGGACAGTAAAGGAATATTATGAATAACTTTATGGCAGTATATTCAACAGCATATATATAATGGTCATATTCACTGAAAAACCAAAGTTCACTCAAGAAGAAATCAATACCCAAAGAGCTCTTTATATATAAAGAAATTACATTTTAGTTCATAACCCTCCAACAAGGAAATCTTTAGGCCCATAAATTGTCACTGGTAAATTCTGCCAGACATTTAAGGAGGAAATGATGCCAATTCTGCACAGACTCTTTTCTAAAATTTGAAAGAATACTTCTCAGCCCAGTCTTTGTGACCAGCATTGTCCTGATACCAAAACCAGACAAAGATATGCCAAGAAAAAACAAAGAAACATGAACGAGTAGTATTCTTCATGACCATTGATACAAAAATTCTAAATAAAATTTTAGAAAATCTAACCCAACAGTAAATTTAAAAGATAATCCAAAATGCCAAAGGAGATTGTAATGTAATATAGCTCACCATATTGACAAAGTAAAAAAATAATTATCCTTTCAACAGATACTTACAAAGCATTTAACAAATCCAGTATTCCTTTCAGTGAAAGTCTGAGCAAAGTAGGAATAGAAGAAAAATGCTTTAGCTTGATAAATGGTATCTACAAAAATCCTCCTGTAGCTAATGTTATAATTAATGGTAAAACAACTGGAAAACTGAATGTTTTCCTGGAAAGATGAGGAACAAGAGAAGAATGTTCACTCTCACCACAACATTATATAGATGTTCTAGCCAGTAAAATCAGGCAAAAAAATAAATAAATAAAAGGTGTCTTGATTGGAAAAGAAGTAAAGCTGTCTTTACATGCAGATGGCCTTATTGTCTATGTAGAAAATTTGATAAAATCAGTGAAAACAATTCTAGCACTAAAAAGTAGGATTAGCAAGTTTGTAGGATATAAGAAATTCAATAATTAAATATATTTTTGTGTTAGCAGCAAACTATATGATATTCAAACTAACCGAGCAAAATCATTTATAATAGACTGAAAAATATGATATACTTTGGGATAAATACAACAAAAGATGTGAACGTACTGTACACTGAATATTGCCAAACACTGTTCTGCTGACAGAAATTAAAGAAGACCTAAACAAATGGGGGTGATATGTCATGTCCATGGGTCGGAAGATACAATACTGTAATGAAGTCAGTTCTCCCCAGCCTGATCTGTAGATTCAATGAAATCGCAATCAAAATCCCAGCAGGACTTTTTGGAGGGGGGGGCGCAGGGGGTTGAAATTGACTAACCTATTCTGAAATCATATGGAAATATAAAGGATGTCAAATAGCTCAAATAGGTTTGTGATGGAAGATGGATCGAAGGACTAAAGTACCTGATATCAAGACTTATTATAAATCTGTAATAATCGAGACAGCATGGTGTTGGCACAAAAATAGCCTAATGTATCAATGGAACATAAGAGAATGATCAGATATAGAGCTATACATGATCAGACAACTGATTTTCTAAAAAGCTGGAAAACCAATTCAGTGGACAAGGGATAGTTATTTGTTTGTTTCCTGAACAACAAATGGTGCTGGAACTATTGGATATTCATAAGCAACCAAAAAATAACAGAGAAGAAAAATAATTAATTCAAAATGGGCTATAGACCTATATGTAAAACAAAAATTATAACATTTCTTACAGGAAGCACAGGAAAAATCTTTGTGATCTTTCATTAGGCAGAGATTCTTAGATATGACACCAAAAGCACAATTTTTTAAAATTTAAGGACAGTCAGTTACAATGTGTCAATTTCTGGTGTACAGCACAATGTCCCAGTCATGCATATACATACATATATTCGCAAAAGCACAATTCTCAACAAAAACCAAAAAACTGAAAAATCAGACTTCATCAAAATTAAAACCTTTGGTTGCTGGAAAGACACTGTTAAGAGAATGAAAAGATAAGTAACAAAAGGGAAGAATATTTTTATGAAGCATACATCTAATAAAGGGTATGTATCTTGAATACATAAAGGACTCTCAAACATCAACAACAACAAAAAAAGCTAATTTTAAAAACTGGCAAAAGATTTAAATAGACACATCATGAAAGAAGACATACAGATGGCAGATAAGCACATGAAAAGATGTTCAACATTTTAAGTCATTCAAGAAATTCAAATTAAAACCGTAAGGAAGTATCACCACACACCTACTAGAATGTCTACAATTAACAAGACATAGTGTTGGCAAGAATGTGGAGGAACTGGAACTTTCATATGCTGTTGATGGAAATGTAAAATCGTACAGCCATTTTGCAAAGAATTTGGCAGTTTCTTAAAAATTTAAGCATATGCCTATCATGTCACCCAGCCATTCTCCTGGACATTTACAAGAGAAATAGAAGCATATGTCCATGAAAAGATTTGTACATTAATGTTCATAGCAGCTTTATTTATATTAGGCATAACTGGAAAAGCCCCTAAAGTTTATCAACAGATGAGTGGATAAACAAACTGCAGTATACTCATACAGTGCAACACAACTCAGCAGTACGAAGAAATGAACTACTGCTATATATCCCATGGATGAATTGCAAAATAATCATACCGAGTGGAGGAAACCAGACAAAAAAGAGAACACACCACGTGATTTCATTATATACATTGCAAACTGATATTTGGTCCCAGAAAGTAGATCATTTTTAGCTTGGTGGGGCTAACGGGGTAAAGGAGCGGGACTGGAGGGAGAAATTACAAAGAAGCACTAGGAAACTTTTGGGGGTAATCAATGTGTTCATTATGCTGATTTTAGTGGTGGTTTCAGGAGCATATACATGTGTCAAAACTTATCAAATTGCATACTTTATTGAAGTTTATTGCATATCAATTATACATTAGTAACACTGTTAAAAATGCTAAGTATGAGGGCTTTCTGCTGCCTCTGCCAGCTCTTAGGGAGTATCTTCCCAAACAGTTAATTTTAGCTTTGAGTAAAATGAATAAAGATGCATAATCAGTGTTGCTTAGTACCAAGCAGCCATACTCTGGTGAATCCTTTTTCATCTTTGGAAGTGACTCTGTAATACCAAAAAAAGTCTCCAAATTCAGTTTTTAATCCCCAGCATAGATGAGACCTTAATGCCCTCACCAGCCATCTGCCAGGTGCTCTGTCATCCCAGCTATGTCTGAACAGGGAACTCACTCCTTAACAGGAATATATAGCAGCTTTGGACTGTTCTTGCTTATAGATATTTATTGGGTATATTGATAAGTTTCTACTTATATTGTTATTGACTGGGAGGAAAATACAGATTGTTACAGAAGGTCTTTAGTATCTGAAAGCCCAAATCTGAGAATAAGCCTTCTTAAAATTGCAGCACGATACCCTGGCAGTGACTGCCCGAGTACATCCCTCTTTCACTGCCACCAAGGAGAGAGGTTCAGTGTGAGGAGTGTCAAGGGAATGGCCCAGCCAGTGGGGTGATGAGTTCCTGACCTTCACCTGTGCTTCATTCAAAATAGAATTATTTTGGTCTGTTTTAATATCCTGCTTTTATGCAAGTTTCCTGGTGCACAAATCACCAGAGTGGTGGAAAGAACTTGTTCTTTGAGAGAGAAGAGCGAAATTCCATCTTTCCTACGCATTTCCATTTACACATTAGTACTGTTCGGAAGCCAGGTTAAGTGACATATTCAACTATTAGAATTGAGAGCTACTGCATCAGCACCATTTCGGTACCAGTTGACTAGGGCTGCCAAGAGAACACACCACAGATCGGGTGGCTTAAACATCAGAAAATTATTGTCTCGCAGTTTGGAGGTTAGAAGTCCAAGATCAGGAGTCAGTAGATTCAGTTTCTTGTGAGGTTTCTCTCTTTGGCTTGCAGATGACTTGTCCTTTCACTGTGTCCTCATACGGTTACCCCATGGTTCACATATTGTCTGTGCCTTAATTTCCTCTTCTTGTAAGGACACTGGTCATACTGGATTTGGGCCCACCATATAGCCTCATTTTACCCTAATTACCCTTTTAAACGTCCTATCTTCAAATACAGTCAAACTAAAGTACAGGGGATTAGGATTTCAACATATGAATTTTGGAAGGGACATAATTCAGCCCACGAGAGTTTCATTTTTATAAAATGACCTACTTTTCAAGATTCTTTTTAGCAGTGATAAGATAATCTATATAAAGCAATAGAAAAGCATCTGGCACATTATAGGTCCTCAGTAGATGATGATTATTGTCATTGTGAAATAAATATACAAATCTGTGCTTGTCTGGAGAAAATGTTTTTTAGACCATTTGATGTCCTAAGTGCCAGATTTTTTCCCTGTAATTTAAAACATTCTAAGATGTAATAGGAATCTATGAAGACATCATAGAAAATGCTATTCAGGTTACAATGCATGTCTATTTTTAACATGTTGAATTCAATGGCAGTGGCAAGACTCAACTTTTATTTACACAGCTCTTCACTCAGCTGAAGAGGAACAATAGCTCCCAACGCTAAGAGCTCTTCAATTAAGGAGCCCACTGAGGAGCTCGGGGTGCGTGGAATGTACAGAATGACAGTGGTGGCAAATTGCACAGCCTCCAACTTCCCTCATGTTTACCTCCACTCCAGAGGAGAAATGAGGATTTGTTCCACTGCATTTTAAGCTGAGGTCAAGGGAACAGTTGTTTTTGTTCTGTTCCCTAGTGAGAAATTTAAGAAGTCTGAAATTCAAATACATTAGTGAAATGCAAATAATTTTACTTATTAATGGCCACTAGTGGTCTGTAATCATCACAGCTGATTATGTAAATAAATCATTTATGAGAAGAATTTTGCAGCATGGAATCCACAAGTTTTCTAATTGTTTTCCCTTCATATAGTTTTAGCCATATCTAATCTTGAATTGAGTTAAGGGACCAGAGTTTGAAAGAATATAATTTGAAGGAGCAGAGGAGCATCTGGTAATTATAAAACATCATGATACTCTTTAAAATTCTATATGTTACTCATAATTTCTAAGCTCAATGATCTGTGCTGTTATATTAATTAACTCTCAAAATTCTAATAGCTGAGCAGATCACTTGATTTCGCTTGCCTACGCTACTTTATGTTAATTAATGAAAACCATAAATTCAGAGCCCTTGCAAATTGTGCTGCTTCATTGCATTTAGTGCTCTTGTAATTCCAACTCTTAATTAAATAATGAGCCTCCAGAGCACATTCCTAGCTGTGAGTTATACTATGTTGTGGATATAGCTGGGATTTCCACTAGCCAGTCAAGCCAATCAATGTTATGTCTTTCTAACGGGTAGAAGAATGCATTATTCAGCCTCGATGCCTGATGTGATGAGAGACATGTAATGGGGAAACCCACCTTTGTTTTGACCAGGTTGCCAGGATTGGATTTTCGTTTGCTGTTTCCTGTTGAGCCCACCTGGATTGGCAAGGGTGAATTATTTTCCTTTCCTGTGATTGGCGCAAGCCACACTTGTATAGAGACAGAGCCATCGGCATATGGTGCGCTCTTTCCCTTACTTAAAGAAGCCTCTCTTTGTCATTCATTCGGAAGTCAACAAATAGGGGTTGAGCATCTAGTACCTGGGGGATGCAGCAGTGAGCAAGACTGCTCCTTTGAGAAAGCAATTAAATCTCCTTTTACATCAGTTTTTAAACCCTGAATCATTTCAATAGAGAGAATCTGTGCAGTATGTTTGTTGAGAGCCTCCACATTCAAAGGAATTTTAAAAGCACAATATTTGTAAGAATTTGTAGTAAAAATGCATAGTAGAGGAATAATAATTTAAGCTGAATGATCTTATAATTGATGACAAGCTTGGGTTTTACCTATGTTTATGGCACTCATCCATTTACCCCCTCATTTCCTGAATACATTTCCTGACTGATTTATCATATTTTACTTCTTATTTGCAGGATCTTTTATTTTTTATGAGGTTGTTTAGCAGAGTGAGATAGATCATATTTTGTTTTTCATGGCATAAGTTATTCAGCTGTACCGTTAGGAAGTAAACATCCGTTACAGTTTACTTTTAATGAGTGACCAAATCATTTTTCAGACACTAAGTTTTACAGCAGAAGAGTAAGCGTTCCACCAGTGGCAAGATCACTCAAGGACCAGAGTAACCCAGAATAGCAGGAGGTACTAAATGGCTGAACTCAGAAGCAAGAAATATTTAACTTGACAGACACAGCTAATTCTTGATTATTCGTGAACCATGTTTCAAATTGATGTATTATCCAATATTCTTTCTCTTTCCTCTTGATCCCTGCCCTCAGCCATTTATTTATTTCTGGCAGAGACAGTGAAATAGTCAACTTTACTACTTGTCCCAATTTAAGACAATATATTGATTAATTGTGATTCAGAATTATATGTAGTAAACTATTGATTAAAAGGAATTCAAAATTATATACAATAAACTTTGGTGATTATAATATTTTGTTGACTCTTACATAGTGCCACAGAAAATATGGTTCACAAACTATTACAACATGCAGTAAAAGAATTTGAGAGAAGCCTTTAAAAGTGTTAATAGCAATTTGCCTTTCTCAAACATTCATGTGCATGATTAGTGGACTCATGTTGAGCAGGGTAGAGCTATATTAAGAACTGAGGGTAAACAAACAGACATTCATCTTTCACTACAGATGTGTTAAGAAGTAATGTTATAAGATGCCCTTGATTGATAAATGCTTCACCAATTTTAAGATGTGTCCCAACTTTAAAGATGTTGAAATGTGAGGAAGCTGTTATCTTAGAATTGGTGGTTTTCCATTATTAACTTATTCCTTTATTTCTCCATTGGGAATTTCCTTTTGGGGGTATATCGTGATGGTGATTATTTCATATTCTTGTAGTAATTTCAATAGTTGTGTGATGTAGTAGAAAATGAGTTGGTTTCGACTGCACAAAGACTGCCATTTACTGGTTTTACGACCTTGGACAAGGCTCACATTCCTTACTGGTGAAAATGAATAAGAAATAAATCCTAAGGTTGTTCAAACTGCTTTCTTATCTTAGCCTGACTAATGGAAGAGAGTACTTGAAACATGTTTCCTTTTATTTGTAATTTAAAAAATCAAATATGTGTATGCACACATACAAATAACTTTTGGTGCCTTAATAGAATATAAATTAATGGTTTCAGAATGTAGCTATGACATTTTAAGTATTTATCCTAGAAAAATTATACTAATTATATGGATTCAATGGTCAAATATTAAAAATAAGGTCAAAAATTACGTCTCACAGTTTTGACTGTTCTGACTCCCATTACAAGTAATAGATGTAAGAATAAATATTGCAAATAAATTGTTTGAGTATTCTCTTAATTTTAACTAGTTTTTAAATTATTTATCTGTTGAACCAAAATATTTGATATACATCTTCTACAGAAATAATATTTTGCTAACCCAGTATTTTAAATTACTTGAAATAATTACATAATCCAATTCCTTACTAAATTTTTTAGTAAGCTTGAGTCTTGTTTTTAAAATTTTAATACTAACTATTAGCTAATGAAGATTTCTTTGGCATGTGTAATATTTTCTTTAGGAAAATAAAGCTAACTAAATAATCTTGACCACCACACTTATAGAAACACATTCATATTTAGGTAGCTTTTATTTTGAACTCTCTTATTTTATCAGCAGAATTGTATGCCAACACCTGAGTTAGTTAAATGAACTGGACTCATGCTTGATAAGTATTAATATTTTGATATTATAAATTGCAATAGAATAATAGCACTTTTGATTCATCCTAGATTGTTAAGAAATTTGAACTTATATTTGAAAATGAAACAAAGTGCAGAAAATAGACTTTCTTATTTACCTTTATCTTTATTCCAGTAATTAGCTAGCATATATTTTGGTAGTATATTATAGTATACAAAGTATTTTGCAGGTATTTTAAATACTTTTACAATTATAAAATTATGTATGTATTTTAGAAAATTATTATTACTTTCTGTTCCATGTGACTTTATTTACATATTTTTCCAGCTTTATTTTTTAAATTATTATTTTTTAACTCAATTATTTTACTATTCACTGACAGCTATTGTTAATGTTACAATGTGTTTTTTTTAAGGATTTAAAAATTTTTTTAATTAATTAGATAATATTGTATCTTTTAAAAATAATATTATATAACATTTATTCAAGGTAATGAAGGTCTCCTGATAAACATCATCCATCATATGAATGTATTAACATTTAGAAAACTATTCACCTTTTATTGAATATTTAGGTTGTTTTCAGTTTTTAAGTACTGTAAGTAAGGTTCTGCTCACATCTTTAAGTAAGCTTCCCATGGTCTCTTTTGATCACCACAGCAACTCTGTGGGGTAGGCAAGGAGTGGTTTATCTATATATTTTTTCATTGCTGTCAGAGAATGCAGAGGTGAAAATCCTGACCCAATGCCCCCAAAACAGGAAGCTTAGGTGCCAGTTGATAAACCCAGATGTTTAATATTTAATTAATTGCTTGTTCTCTTAAAATGATATCATCATTAAAAGGGCCTAAGATAGAGGTGGTACTCATAAAACATGTATAACAGCTGTATAGCTGCTGCCTCTGCATAGAGTTGGTGACAATGTCCTGGATTATGTGGCATTGTTTAGATGAGGTCTCTGTGCCAGTGGTGTTGGTGGTGATTGTGATCTGTTGAGGGATGAGACTGCATATAACATAAAATTAATAAATGTATACAATAGAGTCTTTGACAGAATAATGATGTCCCTGTGCAACTAGTGAAAATAAAACGGGGTCCTGTTTAATCCACCCAGGTCAGATGAAATCTGGTAATTAAGAAGTGAACAGATGTGCAGGCAAGGCTGACCTCATGTATGATTAACCAGAGACACAGAAGATATATGACTCAAAAATTGCTATGGGTACAAATTAAACAATCGGTATTCCACATAAGCATTTCAAATTAAACTACAAAGCTAAAACTTAGAACATTTATCTTTTAGAAAAACCAAACATAGTCTACCCCTTAGTTAGGCTAGCATTGCTGTTTTCCCTAATACCCAGTAAAAAAGTGTAGTGTACCATTTCCCCCTAATGGTATGGATTTAATCCTATCTTCTGTTTTAGGGGCTGCTCTTTAATTGAATCAGGGGAGTTATTTGTGTTTCACACGAGGAAACTTGGCACACATCACAGGCAGTGGACAAGCAGATAGGGCTGTAAAGAGTGTACACTTGGCCCTGAGCAAAAGGTAACTGGCTCATCGGGACGTTTCACTTCCCAAAATGCTGAGGGCAGCTGAGAAGTTAGCCACACAAAGACAAGTGATTTATGGTGTTTATGAAGTGCTGACATGCCCGTGGGTTCTAGCCTCACTGCCAGATGAGAGAGCCACACCAGAATAATTTCTGTAAACATCCCCCTGTACCCATTCTGGCTTGGTCCCTGTGACCAGGTGAGCTCTCTTTGCTTTTTTGCCTCCTGAAATAAGAATTCTAACTTGATTTTTCATATCCCAAATTCTCCAAACAATAATACTGTTCTTCAAAGGTATTTCAAGGCAGATTTCACACTTCCTTTCAGGGACCCGGACTTTAAGTCTCGATAACAATACTCATTGCTGTCTGACCAAGTCACAGGCACAGTGATTTGAAGTAATATACATTTTTTGTTCTTTCATGAGTTGTAATATAATATGCTTAAAAGTTTCTGAGCCTCAATTTCCTTTCTGCAAAGTGGGAAAAATAAATCTATCTAGAAGGGTTGTTGTGAAAAGTAAATATGATCATACACATAAAATATTGTGAATACTCAATACTTGGTAGCTATTGCTATTTATATAAGGGGTAGTCAAAATGATAACAGAAGGAAAATAGATTTTGGTTGTCAGTTACATTCATTTGGAAGTTTTATTTTTGCCACATATCAGCTGTATGACCTTGGGCAAATATTTAGTCACTAAGCTCAAATGTGTTATTTGAAGTTTCTCTTGAGTTCTTTAGATAGAAGAGGAGCAGAGCACATGTAATTTGGAGAATACTTACAGTGTCAGAACTCTTCTGAAATTATTTAAGAGCAAACTGAGAATAATTTTATCAAGTTGTTAATTTCTTGGAGAGTACATGGTGGAATTTGGTTGTCAGTATTTTGTGATGAAGGTATGTATCATGAATGGTTGACATTCACTGTTGCAATAGTAATTTAAGCTCATATAATGAATCAGTTCAAATCACTGAGCATATTTACCAAGCTGTACACATAATTAACATTTTAATTCCCCCGAATATCTCATCTCATTATCCACAGTGCTTAGGAAAATGTATTAAATAGACTCTGGCAACCAGCAAGCTTAGGCTCTATCAGAACACAAGAGAAGGGTATTAAGTTTCTTCTAGTGACCAAGTGAGTTTGAGTAGACTTTTGTAATGGGGTCAGGGAAACGTGTGCATGTTTTTACAATTACACTCACTGATCAGAGCTTTGAAAGAATAGGGGTTGGAATTGGACTGAGAGGGTGAGAGTTGGAAGTGAGAAATTTTGTTTAGAAATGTTAATTTGTTCTAGAGCAAATTTAAACATTTCCCAAGCCAACAACTGGTGATTTTACCAAGGTCCTTCCACTCATGCTCACCACATTCACACCCTCTATCCCTGCTCTCCTTATTTTTAAATAGTTGAACTGCCATTCAGATTCTACGTTCTGATTTCTTTTGCTTGGCATTTCTTATTTGCTTTCTATATTACTTCTTTTTATGAGACATTTTCAAAAGAAGTTAATTTTCAGCAACAGTGTCAATGTCAAATAAGAAGTAAACATTCAAGTTTTGAGGTAAAATGACATCTTGTGACTAGTCCCTGAATTTTTATTAATATTCCCTTTGGGACATAGTGAGGGAAAAAAGCCAATTCCTAACATTGAAAGCCAAGATTTCCAATCGGTCTATTGCCAGAATGTGGGGACAATTTGTGATAATTACTGAAGTGAAAAAATAAACAGATTAACTTGGATAGGACTCATTGCAATTCACAAAATTGTTGAGGAGATATGTAAATCTAGCCATTCTCTAGTACAATTTTTGAAAATATAAATAGAAACAACTGTTTTGAAAAATTTAATCACTTTAGAGAATACTTCTTGAAATTGAGATGTTAAAATGAGGAAATCTTTTTTTTTAAAGGAGGTAAGTTTGAGTTAAGGTTTAATTAGTTAAACAAAGACAAATCTAAAAAATAACGATTGTATAAAATTTGATAATAAAATTTTCAAAGTTAAAAAATTTTTAAGTACTATGGACAATGTAGACATAATAATTTAACTGAAAATAGATTAAACTGAGAGATTATATTAACTAAGACCTGAACAGAGAGAGTAGAGGATAAAGAGAGGTAAAATGTCTTTAATTCTTTGTCTTGCATGGTGGAGTGTCAAAAGCTACACAGTGTCTTTTGATTATTGCAAATTTGGGATCTATAGTTTAAATATTTAAAGATAACCATTAGTGGAGTTAAATATTCAGTCCAGCTTGCAGATTCCTGGAGAATATAAAAAATATTAAAAGTTATAAATCAAAGTAAGCATTTTAAAACAGCATAGAACTACATAATGAAATACTAAATCTTAATAGTTACAGCAATAAAAATAAATAAGTTAAAATCCTTGGTTAAAATATAAAACTTTCACATTTGGTTAAAAACTAAAGTGTGACTGTCTCCTACTTGTCCAAGAACAGAGATTAAAACAAAACAAAAAAAAAGGTTAGGGTAATAACCTAACAAATGCAAACAGAAAGAGAACCGAGATGGCAAATTTAATTTCAGACAAACTTATTTTCCAAGAATAATTTATTTTTCTTTGATTTAAAGAAAAATTATAAGGTGAAGCTATACTCACTAGTTTGTTGTATTTTTTATATTCCACATATGAAAGATATGATACAGTGTTCATCTTCTTCTGTCTGACTTATTTTACTTAGCATAATATCATCCTAGTCCATCTATGTTGCTGCAAATAGCAAAATTTCATTCTTTTAAATAGTTGAGCAGTATTTCATTATATATATATTCCACATCGTTAGCCATTCATCTGTTGATGATAGCAAATAAACCAGTTTACATTTCCACCAATGGTGTGTGAGGTTTTCCTTTTCTCTCCATCCTCACCAACATTTGTTGTTAGTGTTCTTTTTGATGACAGACATTCTGACAGGTTTGAGGTGATATGTCATTGTGGTTTTTATTTGCATTTCCCTGATGGTTAGCCATGTTGAGCATTTTTTTTCATGTGTCTGTTGGCCATCTATCTGTATTTCCTCTTTGTAAAAAATGTCTCTTCAGATCCTCTGCCCATTTTTTAATTGGGTTGTTTTTTTCATGTTGAGTCGTATGAGCTGTTTATATATGTTGGATATTAACCCCTTATCAGTCGTATCATTTGCAAATATGCTCTCCCATTCAGTAGGTAGTCTTTTCATTTTGTCAATGGTTTCCTTTGCTGTGCAAAAGCTTTCAAGCTTCTTTAGGTATCATTAGTGCTTATTTTGGCTTTTATTTCTTTTGCTTTAGGAGACAGATTGCAAAAAATATTGCTACAATTTGTCAGAGTGTTCTGCCTATGTTTTCCTCTAGGAGTTTTATGATTTCCAGTTGGTGAAGCTGTAAGAACAGAAAAATAAATGAGGTAATTACAATTGGATATACAAAGAAAATTTATAAAAATAAATGTTTTAAGGGAATTTAATATTCAATGCAACTAATAAAGGATTAAGTAAAATAAAATAAGCACAACTAGGATAAAATAATCAGGTTAAAATCATATTGAACTTTGAACTTTGTACCTTTCAAAGACTGGATCCTTTTTTAAAAAACTGAGAAATAATGACTTACTAATTTCTCAAACTTAATTGAAATGTACAGGGTGCATTCTTTGATAACATAAATATTTATCAAAGGAATGTTAAGGACGACAGGCCAGATATCAATTTTTTTTTTTTGAGGAAAAACAGTTCTCCAATACTAAGGAGCTATACATTAAGTGAGGAAAATGGAAACTGGAAGTGTTTTAATTTAGGCTGTTTAGCCAAAATAGAATGTAAGGGGAAAATCTTAGTTTAGGTCCTTTCGTTGTTAACTAGGAATTAATAGTATAAATTAACAAAGGATTTAAATTGCAAAGTTAGAAAAAGTAAAACAATACAAGCCTAAAGAAAATTAAGTAAAAATAATGAAACTCAAGGCAGAAATCAATAAATTATTAAAAAGAAAAACAAAACATGTAAGAACTTGTTCTTTAGAAAACAGCAATACATTCAAGAACTTTTTCAGTTAAAAGTCAATAAGAATAAAAGATAAAACCAATGTTGAAAGTTAGAGGGAGCATACAGATATTATAAATGAGATATTACAATTTATGAGCATACTATATTAAATTCCAAGCTATTATATTTGAAAACATAAATGAAACATTTCTGAAAATATACCAATTTTCAAAATTTACTCCGGCAGAAATCAAAGATTAGATAGACCAAAAATCCTAACAGAATAGTACAAAATAAAAGTCAACCATCCCCTCCACACAGGTTTCTGGAGATTTTTCACCTGAGTCCAAAAAGCATCTTTGTACATACTGTTGCAGAACATGGAATATTTAAAATATTAAACATCCCATTTTAGGAGACCAGCATTAACTTTGATTACTGAAGATGATAAATTCAGTACAAAATGACTATGGACCTAACTCATAAATAAAAATAGAATAGATATGGTGGCAGACATATTATTAATTTTATCCTTGAACCATCTCAATTCCATCTCTTCCTCTGCTAATAGAATCCTTATTTTCTTTGTGCTGTGATCTTCCCAGCTCAAGGTGATTAATCATGATGGGTCGAACTCTAAACTAAGGATGACAGTTACGTTCCTCTTTGCCAGCAGTTCCCGTTCCCAGCCCGCCTTAGAGCCTGAGTACGACTGGCTGACTCAGTTCTAGCTAATGGAACTGAAGAGGAGCTCTGCTGGAGGGCATCTGGGAAAAGCTGAATTGGTGCCCTAATATTAGGATCAGATAAGAGAAGAAGGCTTGTTAGTGTTTTCTGAAGTGGCAGCAGACATTTTGCAGACATGAGGTGTCAAGTGAGAAAAACAAAAACCTTTGACCGTTAAAGATGGTGAGGGACCGATGACATAATTGACCGGTGAAAGCAGGGTGAAGTCACTTCTGTTTTCCTGTTAACTGAGAGAACACACACACATACACTCACACATACTACATGCCACTGAAACCGTTACAGGTTTTTTGTTTTTGTTTTAACAGCTGGAAGAGCTAATCTGAAATAAAGGCCAAAATCCAACATAAAATACTGGCAAAGAAAAGAAAACACACACACACACACACACACAACAATGTGCAAAACAAAAAACCCACCATACTTTAACAAAATTATTTGAAACCAAAAAGTTATTTTAAGAAGAAAAAATGATCTAATAATAGGAACTCTGTTAAGGTGATAGCACATCACTAAACCTGATGATGCTACAGAAATTAACATTCATTACTGATTTTTTAAAATGTAAGTAAATTTAGAATAAATATGTTAAATTTCAAGAATAAAATTCTGATGACTTTTCCATTAGATGTAGTTGAAGCGAGTTGAGGGTGCTCATTATTATTGTTATAATTTAAATACTGTTCTGGAAGTTCTGGTCAACGAAATATGTACTGAAATAGAAATACAGTTGAAATTTTGAAAAGGAAATTAATACTGTTATATGAAAAGAATATGATTACATGCCTATACATCCCTAGAGAATACACTGAATTGATAAGAATACTCGTAAAATGGCCTCAGGAGAGCTAGATATTGTCTGATCTAATGGAGTTAACAGAGTATACACAGATCCTATAGAACATGGTGACAATGACACTGATGCATCTAAAACTGAGGAAGTTTATCTGGACACAACAACTGTAGTGGGCATCCATTTCTATCCAGGGGAAGCAGACATTGGCTCTGAAACAAAATAATTCCAGTCACTATGAAGGTCTGTTGGGCTGTGTTGTAAGGTGATTTTGTTATCTTTCACCATGACTTAGATGAAAATATCCTTAAAAGCATTTACCATCTTTTGTTCTGATTTCTTCTCTAAGTAGCAACATTCTGATGAATTACTTGTCTTCTCAGGTATCTTGGTTCTGGGAAGGCATGTATGTGTGTATCCTATGCATAAAGTCTTCCAGTATTTTCATTACTAGTAAAGGACTAGTTCCATAAATACATTAATAAATTCGAACTCTAGTTAACCACAGTAGAACAGGAAAGATACAAACTGTTCAATAAATGGTATCATGAAAATTGATTACATGGAGAAAAGGCAAGTGAATTATCACATTCACATATACATGTCAAAATGAATTCTACACAGATTGAACAGAAAATTTTAAAATAGATAAATGAAAATAATTCTAAAAAATCTAGAAAGAACATATGCATGAGTATTTAACTTACACCCCGGGTTTAGGAAGAATTTCCCAGTGGGAAATGATACCTAGCCTAGATTAGTAGATGATATTCACCAAAAATGTACTTGAAATGTAAATACCCCAAAGGGGACCTGCAGGCCCACTTATTTTGGGAGGAATGCCTCCTCTTAAAAAGCTAAGAAAAGAGCGATAAAATTCCCAGTACGGTTTCTGCACTCACTGCCCCTCTTGGATCAGGGAAACCTAGAGAATTTTTAAGATCTTTTACAAGCTGTGAGATTCTTTGGCTGTTGCCTTTAAGTGCCCTGGTCAATCTTGTTTTCCTCTAGGAATGATCAAGTCAAGACAAACATTTCCTCTTCCTGTTCATGATTATCCCCTTGTCTCTTCACAGTCAGAGACCAGATAAACCTCAATTTTTAAGCCTTTGTGTCAGGACCTGCTAGGTGCCTAGAGCAGGGAGAGAGGGAAAGAAAACAATTCTGCATCTTAGGGGGAGGCAACGGTATTCTTTGAGTTTCACCCTGCCCCCTGCTCCCAGCACTTTTCCATACCCTGTGGATGAGGTCTCCTGCCCTGTGGTGCCCTTGCTTATCACCGTTGCATGTGACCTCATGGTGTCTGTCCACAATAAAAATGAAGAAAAAGATGACATGAGGAGAGGGGTAAGGAAATCGAGTATCCTGGATACAATCAGTGGTCGTGCTGGAGTAAGGCAGCCGGAAGACCCCAAATATCCAGAGGCTTCGTGGGAGACCACTGCCCCCTCATCTGAGCTTCGCCTGAGAGAGGGGTCTGGATGAAATTCTGTCCCTATTTAATGCCACAAAAACAAAGTCTTCCCTGTTGTACACTGCCACTCTAGGTGCCTTGCCAGGTACCTAAAATTTTATCCCAGATCTATGGAATGGTTCAGAATTATCCTTCATCACCTAATGTATAAAATGCAGATTCAGGTATAGGAAAAGCATTTTAAGGGTATCAGTATATAATGTATAAAAGTGCAGGATGTCTGAACATTGTCCATATCTTTGTTTATCAACTTTAGACTAAAACCCAGCAAACATGATTGAAAGTGTTATGATATTTCAATCATGTTTGCTGTTTTTTAGTTTTTAGAGTCAATCCACAGGCAAAGCACAAAATAAATACACTTATCTGGGATAACTTAAATATTATAAAACTTGACAATATAATAATAATGATGATGATGATGTAGCAAATTTGATAAAATGGAGGATGAAAGAGGGGAAAGTAATGAAGACTACTAAATTATTTTTTAGATTGTGGTAAATAATATATATATATATCTGTATATAAAATAAATCAAGAAATGAAGAATTGACAATAATAAGAGTTTACAAAGGTTGGTAGGAAGGTTGGTTGTTTTAAACCTCTCATTTTGTAAAGGAAGTTGATAAATACTGTCTAAATTTGATAAACAAAAAATAGGAGGGTAAAGGCCATAGGTACTGATAACTGATTGTCTATAATGAGTGGGACTGGAAGGATGGAGGGTAGAGAAGAACAATTTTATCTTTCATTTTTCCCTTCTATACTTTTTGGACTTTGGTTTTTTTTTTTTTAACAATATGTAAGTGTGTGTATACATATGCATGCATACATAATGTAATATTTATATATACATGCATTTAAAAAGAGGAAGATGGATATTGTGCCTCTTGGATTTTTCATCTGTGACTCTTATTACTCTTTTTGTCCATTTCTTTACTGTTTTGCTTTTCATTCTTTGAGATTTTCTTTCTTTTATTCTATAGACTACTCCCTTGATTTTCAATTGCTTTATTCTACCATTAAACCAATTATTTTCAAACTGTGGATCACAACATATCAGTGAGTTATGGGTCCTTTTTAAGAAATAAATAGAATTAACAGAATAATGTAATTTAGTGAAAGTTTATATGTATAACATATATATACATATACACAATGTGTCATAATGTTATATATATTTACTTGTTAAAAAAGCTTTCAAACCACTGATTTAGTCCATAATTAATTAGTTTTATCAGAAAATTTGCAAATCTTACCCTTTTTGCCCTTGAACTGCTCCCTAGTCATAGAAGACCCTTCTTGATTTATGAATGTAATATCCTCTTGGCTATCTCTAAAGACACTAATATTTTTTAAGAATTATTTCCCCCTAAATTTTCTCCCAGTTTGTTAATTTATTGCTTTATTTGATTCCTTATTTTCATGCTTTTAATATTCCTTCAGTGTCTGGTGAATTTTTTTTAATTAATTTTTTTTTTTTTTTTTGGAGGGAGGAGGTAATTAGATTTATTTATTTATTTATTTTAACAGAGGTACTGGGGATTGAACCAAGGACCTCACATATGTTAGGCACATGCTCTTCCCCAAGCTATACCCTCCCCCCTTGTCTGGTGATTCTTGTTTGACTGTTTAGATTTATGAAAAAAGGACTCATTTAATTAGTAGAGCTTGCTTGCTTGGGGTTATAGGTCTGTGTCCCCAACAGCCCTTGAATGCGAGGTTCTAATTTCAAAGTCTAAAAGGCACAGTCTGTTGACAGGAGGCGCTGCATAGCAGTGTTGCTGGGCAGCGGGTACACCCTTCATTGCCGAGTAAGGACTTTGGGAGGTGGGAATCTTACTGAATTTTATTTCTGAGTCAAACAATGTATTCTTTCTTGCTGTATATTGGAGAGGTTTGACATGACCTTAAGCCATGTTCTTCTTTCTCTCAGACTTTAGCACCCACATGTGGAACCCTCTTCTGGGAGGTGACCTATTTGCTTGGGAGAAAAATTCTTTGGGCTTGATGGAATCCTGAGGGAAAAGTTACTATCCTCTATCTGTAAAGAATGAGAAGGGGCTATCTGGTCCAGCTATTCTAAATACACATAGTACTTTAATTAATTTACTCATGTGATGTATCTTGGCTCCTTTCTGTCATTGTACTCACTGACTTTGAACTTGACAGAGCTCCCTTGGGGAAGAATCCTGCTAAGCACTGATGTTTGATGTTGTGGTTTTCTTTGCTCTGCATTATCCTATAATCAGATTACATCCGATTTTTATGTTTCGGGAATTCCTCAAATATATGAAGTAAGTTGGCACCCTTCCTTCCATTTTTAGAAACAGCCTATTGAATGCAGAAGCAGATACAAGAATCTAGCTGTCTTCTGTTAAGTCAGAACATTCAAGATATTTACAAAATAACAACCATGATATTATTCTCACTGGTTCTGGATAATATAGTTATTTTCACTAAAAATGTGTCATAACATGTACTAGCTTTATTATTGTTATATTTAAATAATGACTAAGTTAAAAAAAATTCTCAGCTTAAATGTCTAATATGGTGGCTACCGATAGGTACAAACATAGGCAGAAACACTTTGGGCTCTTCAGTAATCTTTGAAATGTAAAGAAGCATTCAATATTTCTACAGTTTCCTTTAACTAGTAGTATGCACAATATTAAGTGATTTGCCCAAAGCAACATACTTCTAAAAAGCAAAGGCAGGACTTGAACTAATATCTGATTGCTCCAAAGTCCTACTTCCAAAATGGTTCTACATTCAGTCTTTGAAAGCTAATAAGTTTTTTCAGATCTCTGTCAATATCTCATCTTAAATAATTTCTTGCTTGATTGTCACTTTCAAAAGTCTGGCATCCAGCAGGTTCTGAGTAGTGATAGAGTGTGTTTATGCATAAAACTTCTGAGGGATCTTGTATACATGTCTGAAATATCCTTGACATCCCCAGCAGTTATCAACCATTCTTTCTTCAGATAGAGTTGACTTTCAGTTATCACACCTGTGCCTATTCAGGCTTTTAGACACCCTGTAAACAATTTTTTTTTCATTTCTTTGTCTCTTCCAGATTTGAACGATCTCAATTCTTAGTGAGTGTATTGTTATCACAATTGCTGTTAACGATTGCTATTGTAGATTACAAGTAAAACAGGTACTGTTAAGTGGCTTCTATAATTTGTTACTAATCACTATTATAAGAAATTATAATGTATCTCATGCAATATTCACATCAGTATTGAAATTTCAATATTCCTATACAACACTCATTAAGACAATGCAGTCTCCAGTGGCTTGTGATGGTTCTCCCTTGCTTATAGTTTCAGTTTTCACACGAGAATATGCCAAATTATGATACCCACCATTATGACTTCTTTCCCAAGCCATGGATTATGCAGCTCTGCAGCTACTGCTGACTCTTCTGGGAATTTATTGCCTGTAGCCTGTCCATCCCAAGTGGATCACTTCTCTCTTCCTGCCAAACCCCTCTCGCTGCCTGGACTCTGGCTCAGTTCTCTCATTGTGGCCCCCAGAGCTCTACCAGATTTTTTTTTTTTTTTTTTGACTATTTGTAACAATTAAAAAATGGTGCCCCTTCCTCAGGGCACATGCGGTCGTGAAACAGAGACCCATGAACCCCTCATCCCCTCTGCCAGGACATTGTGGAGACGACACTCCTTGACTCTGAACAGCTTCTGAGAGGTCATATTGGGAAAATGGTGGAGAAGTTTTGTAATACTGATATTTGAACACCACCATTTCCCGTGCCTTCTAGGTAGTCTCCCACTTCCTAGATAAGAATAAGAATACTCTTTAATTTTCAGCAGAAAACATCATCTTTGCCACTTGCATTTCTGGTCTCTCTAGGAAAAGGTGTGTTACTTCAACACAGAATACCTGTGTGTTTCAAGCATTCACTCCCTGTAACTTTAGTCTCAAATTGTCTGCTCTCCAGATTTTTACAAAAACAGTCTATATGTCATTTTGCTATATATATTTGTCAGTCCAGCGATGCTATGGACTCAAAGAAAATGAATGTCCTCAGGGACTGACCTTCATTTGTATCCTCTCTCTGGGAGATACCCTCTTTTTACACTGATGCTTTTGCTTGCTTCTCGGTATCAACCTTTACTTGCCCAGACCCTTCCCAGCTGGTTATTTCTTGACCCTGACAGTTTCTTCTATCCTTCTGGCCTCCTGATCTTGGATTTCTCCACCTGGAAAATTCTCCATGGAGAGATCTACTGCAACCTTATCCTCACTCAGGAGGTCTGGTGTCTTTCCCTCATGGACACTTTGTAAGCAATCTGTGCTACCACACTTGTTTCTGGATATGAACCTAGAGGTGCCAAATATCCATTCTTCTGGATTCTCAAGCTTTGGTAAGGTCAGACCTCCAGGTAGCCATATTTTTGGAGCCCATGCAAATGGTTTTACTCTGTGCTTTCACATAGTGCTTTAGACTTCACTGAGAGGCAGAGTAAGTTATGTTCATATGGTTCATATCAAGGTATGGTCAGGAAGGTTCCTGTAGCTTTTAGTAGTAGCATATGAGAAGACCCTGCCCATTATAATTATAATTATTTTTTGATAATCTTTAAACAAACATCCACATGAGAAATTTTTCTTAAAATATTATGCTGAGTAGGTGTGTCTTCCCTAGTGAAATGGTACTTGTGGATTATTACATAACGAATGGTGACGAGTCTGTGGTATCCCGTGTTTTGCATTGTCCACTAGGAAGCATAGAGCTATAAGCTGTGATCATTTTGCTGTAAGTATATTTAGCATAGGTTTCACCTTTCTATTTTATGTTTATGAGATTCCTTAACTCAAGCTGATGACTTAAATTACTCTATGATTTTATGCTTTGCCTCATTCCAAAAGCCACCTAAGCACGGAAATATAAAAATAATGATAACAGAACAAGAGCCATGCAATAAAAAGAGGATATAGTTATAGAGACCCTGCAGGGTTCAGAGAAATTAAAGGAAATTAGAGATAATAAAATAAGCTAATTTTGTCTGGGCCAGCGATAGTATAACTCCACATCATCTTTTCTGCAACACATGAAGTATTTCCGCGAGTTTTACTTCTACCTCAGTGGCATTGCAGTCCTCTCATCTGGACTCCTGCTGAGTGGGCTCAGATGCCGGCCTTTCATTGAAGTCTCTTCTTTCTGGCCCATCCTGCTTGGTCGTTAGAGGGAGTATCTTGGAAGGAAGAAAGAGGTGCTAAGCAGTCCTTTCCAGGTCACAGACCTGATGGAGATTGCTATGGCACAGAAGTGTATGAAGTTTTACATACAGTCACCTGCATCAGCATGAAAATGTTTGCCTGTATTAATTAAATCTCTTTCAAAAAATTGTTTAAAAACAGATGTATACTGACTGATGATTGGTAGAGGCACTTGGATCTTGTCAGTACTGTCTTATTGCATGGGGAGTTTATAGACTGAATTTTTTTTGTCTCTGCCATATTTTATTCATTTTTGTCCGTCCATTATGATTGCCTTTCAGTTGTGGAAGAAACTTACTCCTTTTCTTTTGTTTCCTTTCCGGTCACGTCTTCTTACAGAGCCCAGGAACTCCCTCTGAGGCCACTGCTCTTAGATGACTTGTCCCAGTGATCTTTATGTCACAGCTTAGATGATTTTTTTTAAAGTCAATTATTATTTTCTATAAAATGAAATGGGAAAACTTATTTTTAAAATACAAAACTAGGGCACACAAGAGTTAAGTGTTTATCAAAGCTTCCTAGCCAGGAGAGCCAGAGTGAGAAGTCACAGCTGTGAGTGACGAGTCTACGGCTTATCTCCGGGGACTTGCGGTACAGGTTTCTTGCCTGTTTCTTGACATTTCTGTGGACTTGTTTGTAACCTTGGTAGTCGCAGTGTGGGAGAGAGGAGGGGGAAGAGGCGAGCTAAGTAAATAACAGTCTAATACAATCTCTGTCTTCCAAGAAGACATTTTATGATCTTTAATGTATTCCTGCCAAAGGAAATAAAATATTTAGAAATTCACATAGAAATTCAGAGAATCACCATATGCAAAATTATCTTTTAAATCTCCTATATATTTATGTAGACAGAGAGATGTATGTTTTTCTTTTTTTATCTACTCTATCCCCACTCTATCCTCTTTGACAAAACTCAAATTGTATTTTAAGTGCTATGCTTGGTTGTGGCTGCTGCCATTTTTGGAAAATTTTTCATTAATTTTTTTTCAAAATTTGTTGCTTTGAAAGGCCCCCTAGGGTTATGTAGGGTATAGGTCTACACAATTATTATCTGCTGTCAGCAAAACTGAATAGCTGGGAGGGAATAATTATATACTCCCTGGTGCCATAAGCCACTTCTGAACATCTTGCAATATATACTGGATTCATTTTAAAGTGGTTGTAACTAAATGAATCACAACCTTTTGGGGATAGGGTAATAGATATTATATTAAGACTGTGTATAGTCTGTAAGAAGCCAGTATATTAAAATCTGTCAGAAAAGGTCATCATTGACTATGGGTTAATATCTGTGGTCAGTACCTTCGATAGTGCCAATGTATGTTGACACTTATCTTTCAAGTGGCTCAAGGCAGAAAATGAGATCTGGAATTTTAGCTGAAGGGTGTGAACCAGATTGCCAAAGTTCTCAGTAAAGAGAAGTTTCTTTTCTTATCTTTCCTTTTTCTTTTTTTCTTTTTTTTTTTTTGGAATGATTCTGGGTATTTTAACATTAAGGTATATATAGGATTTTACAGTCTTTGGACCTTGGGATCCAGGGAGAGAAAGGATATGCCCTTTTCTTCTCACCCTACCCCCAGCCAATTACCTTTGGAGAGGTATCAGCTGTGTTTTGCTAATGAGCATTGCCGGAGGACGTTCTGGAAGCTCACTGAACACGGGGACTTGTAAGCGTCACAGTGGAATCAGACAACCTGTCAGTCTGTTTATGCGTGTGCTGGTGTTTTCTTTGCAAAGCATGCAAACCAATTAGAGTGAGGCTCTCTAAGAACGTTTCTGAGGAGCTGGATGCTTCTTTTAATGTCTGGCGTGGGCATCTGTTGTATTGGGGGGAATGAGGTGAAGAATTTTCTGATCAATTTTTAGAGGAAAATTAGGATGAAGGTAAAAACCAGTTTTGTTTAACAAGGATTTAGTAGAGAAAATGATCTGAGTCCCATATATCTGTACAGTTTGAAAGTTCAAAAGAATGAGGACAAACATGTTTCCTTGACCATGCTTTTCATTAAGTGCCTATTGTTTTGATAATTAGTTCATTACAGAGGAGAGATGTGAATGGTGACCTCTGTCCAGTCTGGCTCATGAAAAACAAATGGACTGATTTCCTCCGGGCAGTGTGATCAATTACCAGTAATGAAGCTGAAATGAATGATCCCGGTATGCCTTTGTGCATTTTATTTTGCAAGGAAATCAGTGTCTTCTGCAGTCTGAGAGAAGGCTAGGACTTAATACTACCTCCATAATATTCTGCCTTTCCACCCTCCCCTCCCCAAATCAAGACTTACTGTCAGATAAATTCAACTGTTGCCTTAAGGAGGAATCAGGTAAATGTGGGGCAGAGATAGCAGAGTTACATTTCGAAGGTTTCCTGTTACATGAATAGCAGTCAGTTATAGAACAGGTAACTGTCAGCAGTTTTATTTTAATTCTTTGCTAGATGGAACCTCAGGGAGGAAATGTTCTTGTATGTAGTGAGGAGTTCTTTTTTCTAAATTGTATGATGATTGAAAATTGTGGCTATCATTAATTGTATTTTTACTATTTGCCATTATAATAGGGATGATGGCAATGATATGTAGAAGCTGATACTGAGAATTTATAAACATTTATTGCAGAAGCTGGGACTTAGCATCAGCATTCCGGAATACCGCCACCACATCCCATTGAAAAACTGACAGGGGTCCCTGACATGGGTGGTACCTTGGTATTGTCATCTCATTCTTTGTCTGTTTCTTTCTGGCTGGAAATGTTGCACTTAGTAACTGAAACCCTCTAAATAAGGGATGTGGGACAAACGGGATAAATTTTAACCTCAGTTTAGTTTTGTGTGTCCTGTCTGTTTCCTGCTTGGACCAAAATCTACTTTTAAAAAAATTATGTGTTTGCTTTGTTATAGTAGTGATGTAAAAATAAAAAGTCTGTGAAGACTTAAACTCATTATTTGCTTCTGATGGTTTGAGTGAAAAAACTTTGGGATCTTTTAGCTCCTGGTCCACATTACTGCAGAATGACAGTGTGTGTACAACATGTACTGCTTTAATCCCGTTATTTGTAGGAATATCTTATTAAAATTGTGAATGACAATATAGCAGTTCATAGTGTTTTAGAGAGGAAAGAACCGAATAACTGTCATCAGTAGACCCAATATGAGCCTTCCTCATTCTGTCATTTATTAGCCATATGATCATGAAGGAGTTACCTAATTTCTACTATATAATCTCCTGATCTATTCTGTAAGATTTTTGCGTTCAACAGCCTATAACATCACTTCTAGCTCTAATATTCTATGCTTTAGTGATTGTTAACTGTAATCATTCATTCATATATTCAGTAGACAATATTTATAGTCACCTGGGTACCAGGACTTTACTAGTACCATCTACTCGTAGTGCCTAAGAAGATTATAAATGAGAAACAAACTACTTTTCGGAAGCTTACAGACTAGAGGAGAAGACAGACAGGTAAATAACAGACAGGTAAATACAGTGTGGTGGAAGCTGGGGAAGACCCACCTGTTTGTCTACTTCTGAGATATGTATTTAAGGAGGTATCTCAGCCTATGGACATTACACTCCTTCTGGGAAGACAGATGAAAAGACTTAGGGTCAGACCCTCTGTCAGTAGGGTTCTTCTTTATGGGAGTTTTTAAAAAAAAGGCAAGGAGCTCATCCTAGGATAAAATAGATGCCTGCCCTTTATCTCAAAAAGCATGTCAGTTTTCAGAATTGACAGATATTTTGGTGTCACTCTGGATGATGCCCCTAAAAATGTGCTCCAACCTAGCTCTGAAGAGGTAAGTTCAATTTTATCAAGAGACAGTGAGAGAGAGAACTGAAAAAAAGACAGCATCAGCTGTGGGAGAGCTGCTACACTGGTGGAGATGGAAGGTTTCCTTTTGTGTGAGGGCTGCGTTCCTGAATACAGAAGGGACATGATAGAATTAATAGCTATGGAGATAATACCCCAGAAATGAGATCAAGGCCAGTCTCTGGGCAAGAAGTGGTAATAGCTTCTGTGGGAGCCCTCAGGTACTATACCAGCAGCGGTAAAGGAAAACTTTAAATTTAATGATCTTAAAATGTTCTGTGTGTGCTATAGCCCATTTAACGGGGCCAAAACAATCCTTTGCTCCTTTCAACCCAAAAATTCAACTTTGTATTTATTAAGTTTGCCACTAGCTCCTATATTTTATCAGATCTAACATGCCATTAAATGTGGGACATGCTGTTATGATAGGTATCACTAAGAAAGAAAAACATACCAAGTAAACTAAGGTTGTGTTACTACTTTATTTTATATGTGCTGAAGGAGCTCTTTAGAAGGCCTCTGAGTGCCAGGTGAGTTTCCTGACTCTGCTTTACTCAGCTTAAAACAAAGAAGAGTCTCTAATGGTTGCACTACCTTAGCTGGCAGATTTCAGAGCCAAGCAACAGTGCAGAGAAATCCACCTGGTCCTGCAGCATGTTTGCTTAGCGTGAAACTCCCAAGTTTATAGTCCGGGGGTTCTCAGGAGTGGTTTGGAAAGGGAAGGGTGGAAAAAAAGAACAACTGTAATCTCACAGGGGGAAGGATTGGCAAAGCGGTAGCAGAGCAATTTGTAGTTGCCAGAAAAGGCTGGATATTTGTAAGACAGATCCTGATTTCAGAGATATTAAAATGTGGAGGAAAATGTGCATTTTTGAGTAGAGATAATAGGATGTGTGTGGAGTGAAATTAGTAGGAGCTTTGTAATGTCACTAGGTATTGAGTGTTGAAAGGCAACTAGGCTACAGAGAAAAATGAAAGTTGGTAGAACTGCTCATTCTTCTCTGTGAATGGGAGAGGGGAGAGAGAGAGACCAGGGAACAGTGAGACAGACACTGACTGTCTTCTCCTTTGACGATGAGCTTCCTGGGTTGCTTTTCAACCGTTTGGGGAGCCCAGTAGTGGTCAAGGATCTGACTTTGAGAATGATTTGGTGGTTTAAAAGACCACCATGGTGCCTAAGAGCCATCTGGGACTAATGAGAAAAGAGACATAGCATCAAAGTGGTGTAGTAGGTGAAAAAGTTAAAGGAATTGTTATTATTTGTGCTTTGATTGGAATTCATGCACTTCATTGACTTATCTCAGGTTTTCTTGGGCTTTAGAATCATGAATGACATGATGGAGAAAGATGATAATGTATATTCCTTTCATCCCCCATCCCTCTTGGAGTAAAAGCTTTTGTGTGCGTAAGGATCAGTTGGAGAGCTGGTTAGAAAATGCTTTCACTGAGCCCCAAGTGAAGAGCTTATGGAGTCCAGGAAAGGGGTATGATCCTGGACTCTGTATCTTTCAGAAGCATCCCTAGTTATTTGCAGTAAAAGTAGTACGTGTGTTACGTTTTGGGGAATATAACTTTCATTGCTAACGGCAAGTTTTGTTGTTTAGGTGGTTTTATCTCTCTACCCTTAAGACTTCTCAGTTAGAATTTTCCCTTTTTCTCCAAGAATCCTCAGAATTGGACACTTTTTTTTTTTCCCCACAGTAAATCTCCTTACGGGCAGATTAAGAACACTATCTTTGGCCCAGTTTAAACCGGGTGGGTGTTTAAAAAATTAGATATTAACCCACATTTTCTTGGCATAGAAATATACTTCTTCCTAGAAATGTTTAGATTTCATATTGTAGAGACAAGCTAAGTGCCTAGAAATACTTTCCATTGCATCCAGGCACTACCGGGCTGCCCAGCTGCAAACATCATCCCGACATAAAATGCTCCTTGGCTTTGAAGGCTACGGAGACACATTCAGTCTTTTCTGAAAGTAAATAACAGAAGATGCATTCATGTGTTAAATTATTTGCTTGGTAATACATTCCAAGAGAGAAGAAAACATACGACAACATTGTTAGTTGGGTGACACAAACATTTGTGATAATGCTCAAGCACATTTTGCAGAGTGTCTAAGGTGGATGGTTGTGTGGCGTGGATGGAAGTATGTCAGCTGGCATTGAGCCCATTGGTGAAAGGTTTGGAGCATTTGTGTTGGGTAATTTTATGATGGATTTAAGAGAATTTGTTTTCCTTCAGAAAGGATATGATGCATGCAATGTTCCATATGTAATTCTTTGAGTAAGAGATAATTGCACTGCACATTAACCAACTATTTGCATTTAATTAGCAACGGTTTCTGCTACTGTAATGTTTCTTTTCAGTAAATGTTTGGAAGTGTATTTGTCTTATTTAGTAACTTTTTAAAGATGTTGCCACACCTCAGTGCTTCTCAAAGATTATCCAAATGTCCTACTCAAGGAAAACATTTCTCAATTACTCAGCATTATAAGCTTAGTTTCCTCGTCTACCTGAGGGCTTGCACTAGGTGATGTGTAATATTCTTACCAGCACTCATGTGCAATTGCAGTTATGTATATGGTGTTATTGAATATATTTTAGAATTGCAGTCCGTTACTATTTAGTTTATGTTCCTTTTAGGAAGGATATGTGGGAATAGGTTCTAAAGTAGGACCTTTCAAATCGACGTGCTTGGAAGACCTGCCTCGGACTCACCTAGAATGCTGGCTGAAAATGCAGATTTCCTTGGTGTTAAGGGCCAAATTGTGTCCCTGCCCTCCTTCTCCCCCCAGTTCTTATGTTGAAGCCCTAACCCTCAATATGACTGTATTTGGCAAAAGAGCTTTTAGGAGATAATTAACGTTAAGTGAGGCCATAAGGGTGGGGTCCTAATCTAATAGGATTGGTGGCCTTATATGAAAAGGAAGAGAGAGATCTCTCATTCCACATGCACCAACTAAAGGCCAAGTGAGGACACAGAGAGAGGGGGGCCACCTGTAAGCCTGGAAGAAAGCTCTCTCCAGCAACCAAATCAATCGGTGCCTTGATTTTGCACTTTCCAGCCTCCAGAACTGTACGAAAATACATTTCTGTTGTTTAAGCCATCCAGTCTGTGGTATTTTGTTATAGCAGCCTGAGTTGACTGTGACACTTGGTTCCACTCCAGTTTTACTGGATCTAAAATACCAGAAATGAGGTGGCTTGGGAATCTGTATTACAGAGAAGCCCCTCCCCCTGACACATGTAGGCAGCCAGTATGTGGTGAGCATAGAGGAGACAATAGATGGTATTACGGCAGCAGGACGGCAGGGGTTGGGGAGTGAGTATGGTGGAAGTATTTGGTCTTAAGGTTTAAGTATCTGGGTGTCCAAGACCCCACTCAGGGCCAGGGTCTTGATGGTAGGCTATGGTCTCTGCTTAGACAGCCAGTCAAATGCTGAGAGGGTATATGGAAAATGCTAATGACCTCTGGGAGAAGACAGCCGCACCCTGGGCTAACCTTGCCTCCCAGGGAACACGTGGCCACAGGATCTGATGGATCTCAGGACTTTGACTTTCCCATGCAGGGTCATATGTCATGTGAGAGCCATCTGAGTAAACTCGTCAAAGGCCAGAGATGGATGGGATTTGATACTGCGGTTGTCTCTGAAGGTGCTTTTTTTGTCCCCTCTCTCCAGGTTCTTGGCAGTCCTCTCAGACAAGGTTTCAGTTTCCAGACCTTGCTTTCTTCTCTAGCTGTGATGTCGTCCTCTTCCACAGAACTCTGGGCTTGCTCCTCTGTGCGCCCGCACACTCACACTCTCGCCGCCATCATAGTAAACTCGTCCTGGCCCAGCCCTTAACCAGGGAATTGATAAACTAATCCTTGCAAATATATTAATGGATTTTCAGATGATGACTTTTCAGGTAACTTATTTACATTTTAATAGAGAGCCTTCAGGAGGCAAAGCCTTGAAACACCAAGGAGTTATTCTACTGACAAAAATTTCAAGCCATTTCCCTCTCAAATTATATGGGCAGCTGTCTCATTGACTTAAGTCCAGAAACAACCCAGCTCAAGGTATAAATAAAACAGGACCGAAGCAGTTCTATTCAAGGTCATAAAAAGAACTGAAAGAGACTCACTATCCCCTGGCCCAACACACGCGCCGCTGGATGCCATCCCTTCCTGTTCCTGTTTATTCAGGGATGTGCTTTACCACAAGTCATGTTCTCTCTTTTTCCCTCTCTCTTCCTGTCTCCCCTCCACCTCCCCTTAACTCCTCTTTCTTTGTCCATTTCCACTTAAACTTGTTCAAATCTCTCCCACTTAAGACCCAACACCCTTGTCTCTTCTCTGTGCTCTTGAGCAAAATGTTTAGAAAAATGAGTGTAGAGATCACTGTCCCTGTGTTTTCTCTACTACTCATTCTGCTGCTTACAACTCTCGCCCTTTACACGGCTCCAACTAAGCTCATCAAGTGCTTCCTTTACGCTAAATTTAATCAACACATCCTAATCGTTAGACCTTGAGAGACCTCGCCCACTGCGAACTCCTCCCATGTTCCCTAGGACAACACCGCCACACAAACACCCACAGCAAGTGTGTGTCCACCACACCCAGAAAAGAAAATTCCAAATTATAACTGTAACAACTCTGAGAATATGCTCGTGATCTCTAATTCCTTTCCACCTGGGCCCAAATACAAAGATCAGAAACTACTGGTAGGAGTGGTAGGGAAATGGAGCTAAGATAGAAGGAGGGATCTTAGCGTTCCCCCGCTGCCTTTGTGGATTTCCAGATCTAGAGTAAGCTCCACCTGGGAGACAGCAGTTTTCTTAAGGCAGGCTTTCTCAGCCTCAGCACTACTGAGATTGCAGGACAGATAATTCTTTGTCGTGGGGGCTGTCCTGTGCATTGATCCCCAAGCATCAGCCCTGGCTTCTACTCAGTAGACGCTGGTAGCATCCACTCTCCCCAACTGTGACAGCTCACAGTGTCTCCAGACATTGCCAAATATTCCCTGAGGGCAATTCTTTTACCCCTCTCTCCTACTTGAGAACCACTGTTAAGGGAAATGAAGTTTGGAGTTTTAATTACTGCACTGGACAGGATATTCAGATTACTGAAATGATCTTTTCTGGTGACTAAAGAAGAGAGAAGTTATAGGACCTGCCAAAACTTCACACAGTGGCAGGGATGTGACGTTTTAAAAGATCCATACCAAAAAAAAAAAAAAATCTGAAAAAAAATCTTAAAGATTTCTCCCTCTACTTGTCTTTTGAAAAAGTTATTCTACTTACTTCCTTATCTAAAGGCTAAATGTATGAATTTAGATTCTAGTTTGCCCCAGATAGTTTTGTCCCAGCTTAGTTATTAATAGAACCTCCTTTCTCAAAAGTGTCCCATTTTGGATGGAAATGACAGGGCCCCCTACTAACTGTTTTCTCAGCCACATGAAAGCATCAGGAGGGAAGGCGTTTTTTCCTTGTGCGCTGCTGTATCCCCGTGGTGCTGTCAGTATGGCGGCTAATTTTGTGTCAACTTGACCGGGCCAAGGGGTGCCTAGATTAAACATTATTTCTGGGCACATCTGTGAAGACATTTCTGGATGAGATTAGCATTGGAGTCTGTGGACTCAAAGTGGCTTGCTCTCTCCAGTGTGGGTGGGCAGCATCCAATCCATCGAGGGCCGAAATAGAACAGAAAGGCAGAAGGAAGAATGGGCCCCTTTTTGCTTCCTGCTCGCCTGCTGAACTGGGACGTTGATCTTCTCCTCCTGCCTTTGGACTGGGATTCGTGCCACTGGCTCCCCTGGTTCTCAGGCCTTCAGACTCAGGCTAGAATCAACGCAGCCCACTTCCCTGGGCCTCCAGCTGGCAGACAGCAGATGGTGGCACTTCTCGGCCTCCATAATTTTGTGAACCAATTCTGCACGAAGAATCCCTTTTTGTATGTGTACCTATTGCTTCTGCTTCTCTGGAGAACACTGCTCACTACAGCCATGGAGTGGTCAACGAATAAAGACTTGTCAAACCTCCAGTAAAAATAAAACTCAGTGATGTCATGTAATTCATCAGCGGGACTGGCGTGGCCCCGAAGGAGGCGGGTACAGGGAGTTTCCCTCTGCATGTCAGGGTGCAGTTCAGAAGTCCTTCTGAGGGGATTCTGAGGTTTCCTGGCCACATTTCAGCCAGGTCACCTTGCCCAGATTCCCAGGGAGGAGAGTAGGCTGCTTGTACACACAGCTGAATGCATGTCACTGTCATTGCTCTGCAAGCCTACTTATATTTTGAAAAGAAAATCACTATTCATACTTTATTCATTATTGGTAGGTCAGTCCATGTGATTTGTCCCTAAGGGGAATAAATGAGAATAGAATTTAGATTGTGAAGGATATTTCTTCTATAAGAGTGCAGTGTGGAAGAGGGGTCTGCCTTAAAGAATTGTTCTAGGTGAATCTCTCTGTTCCTTCATGTTTACTCAGTTCTTCATCACCACCGAGCGTGTACTGGCACAGCCATGCAGACGCGTACACACTCTCAAAAACTTGTGCATACTTTACCTGGTTATTTTCAAGTTCCTGTGTTGGAGTTACTTGCTGAAGAAATTGAGAAATGCTCTTCATTTAAGAAGAAGTCAGGAGTGATATGCAATATGACTGGTAAAATCCTCAACTTGGCCTTTAATAAGAAGTAGATGGCATAATTGGGGTGTCCTTATCATCTCCTGGAAGAAAAGCTTAACATCCTAAGATTGTAGCAGACACATTTCTACACCGATGCCCTAAACAATGCCTTAGCACCTCTGGAATCACTGATATGTTTCCTTCCAGAAATAACGGTAAACCTCTGGAAGCATTTATGATTCAAACAGATTGAGAATTAAATAATATTATTTTCCTACTCTGAGAGCTTTTGATTGTATTATTTTCATTGTATTAATTATAATACTTGTGAATCAGTAGCCTCATTTTATGTTTGAGCGAACTGTGACTGTGAGAGTTTAGGACTTAAACACGGGTTTCCATGACCCCAAGCCATTGCATCTTCTGGTATTTCATTAGAAGTCTTTTGGCCAATATCAGAAGGTAAAAGAACAAATGTAACATATTTATCACATTTAATATGGTGAAATCCTTATGAAGATTCTCGGACAAAATTACTTATCCACACCAGGCCTCTATATTTTTATCTGCAAAGTGAAGATAGTAAGAGTAGCTACCTTATAGGACTGTTAAGAGACTAAAATTAAATAATGTATTTACAGAACTTAACAAAGTCTGTACACAGCAACTGTTCAGCAACTTTTTATCAAGAGCAGAGCAAGAATGCATTTGATACACCTATAAATTATTTTTTATATATATAGGAAATAATTTAGGGACGTTAATAATTCTTTAAAAATTATTTACTTTTGTGTCATGGTTAGGTATTTAGCAAGAATCTGTTACTTTGCAGCAATACGCTAGGTATCACAGAGAGTGTACGGAAGCATCTTGTCTGCTGGTGAGCCCCTTCCGTCCTGGTTATGAAGATAAAACACACACATAAATTAAAGAACACCGAGTTGTGAGATTCCATCTGGAAGAGCAACAGGGGTCTGGTGGTGGTGCTAGCTGGCTCCTTAAGAAGTGTAGACTATGGAGAGAGGGAGGGAGGGAGGAAGGGAGGAAGGGAGGGCAGCGGGAAGGGTGGTGGTCATGAACAAGGCTATGGAGAGGTCAAGAGCAAGGCCCTTTGCAGAGAAGCAACCAGAGGCAAGACACTGCCTTGGTGGAATTAAAAAGGAAGGAACGCTTTTTTTGAGTTGCTGCTCTGTTAAGTGTTTTATCATTTCCTTATAGGAATTTTGAAAACTGAGTTTCTAAACTAGACCTATTTGGAATTGCCCGTTTTTTCTCCCTTCCATACAGCAGCGCAGGACACCGGGAGCCTCCAGGGGAGCCCAGACAATAGACTCATGGTGTGGATTTGCTCCACATAGACTGCATGTACAAATGCAAAGACTGGCCTCTGAAATATTTTATATTTACATGTGAAATAGCTTAAATCGTTTGAAAATGTTACTTGATTACTTATATGCATTTCCAAGTAGCCTCCCTGCCTACCTTTTGAACTTCATTTTCACCAGACCGGTGGAGGATCTTAATTGGACTGACTAGACTCCTTTGTTCCATAACACCAGTGCTTACCTGTCACTCATGTCTTCTAATGTCTACTGCGATGGCTGGAAGATTGCCTCTCTTTAGATAAACTTCTGGAGAGATTTTAATAACTTTTAAACCTTTGTACTTGCATTTGTCCTATCCATGCTTTCAAGTGTTCTTTCATATCATCTTTTAACAGATTTATTGAGATAGAATTCACATACCATCCAATTCACTCATTTAAAGCATATGATTCAATGGCTTTTAGTAGAATCATAGAATTGTTCAGCCATTACCACAGTCCATCTTAGAACACTTTCATCATGCCAGAAAGAAGACCTGTACCTTTTAGCCACCATCCCTCACTCCCTCCGTGCCCCCAGGCCTAGGCAACCAGGAAACGACTTTCTATCTCTATACATTTGCGTTCTGGACATTCCATACAGATGGAATCCTGTTATAAGTGGCTCGCTTCCTTCACTTGGCGTAATGGTTTTAAGTTCACCCATGTTGTAGCATATATTAGTACTTCATTTCTTTAATATTTCATTGAATGGAAACACCACATTTTACTTACCTTTTCATCAGTTCATGAACACTCGGTTCTTTCAACTTCTTGGATGTTATGAATATGGCTGTTATGAACATTCATGTGCAGTTTTTCTGTGTGAGCATGTGCTTTTATTCCTCTTGAGTGTATTTCCAGGAATGGGATTGCTGGATGATATGGTAACCCTGTGATTATCCCTTTCATGACCTTCTGAACTTGGAGATGGCCTCACAACATACCTATATCCAGGCACACCAGACACACGCCTCTGCCCTCAAATGCTCTTGTTTTGCTTGGTTCCACTGTAGGCTCTCTGCTCTTCTTGTATTCATAATCTCCTTTATGTCTTCTTACAAATCCAGTGCTTAGAATACCAACCAAATGTTTATTTCTAACCCAGACTACTTCTCTGGACTCTGGATCTCTATATCCATATGTTCAGTACCAGATCTTTTTGAATACTCCATAGGGACTTCTAAATCAATCTTTTATTCCCCGCTCTTCCAATATGCTCCTCCTTCTGTATATTCTAACTGGGTGAATGACACATCCTCATAAGGAATCCAATAGCCATGCTAGCCTTGTTCTTTCTCTTATACAATCCATCACCAAACACTGTTGACTCAGTCTCCTAAACGTGACGAGTCTTTCCCCTCACTCCACCCTCACTGTCATTGCTTTGGTTGAAGCTCTCAAGTCCCTGCCATGCAGTAGCCTCTTAACATACCATTCTGTAGACCAACCACTTCCTCTTCTATCTGTTCTTCCCGAGGCTGCCAGAAATGTTGCTCTGAAACACACATCTAATCATATCCCTCCTCTGCTAAAATCTCTCAGTGTTTCCCCATAGTCTACAGAATAAACTGCTATCTACTGGGCTTGGTGTACCAAACCTTTCATAGCCTGACCCCAGCAACCTTCGAGCTTTGATTATTGCCAGCTTGTGTCCAGATGAAAAATTGTCAAGGACCCCATGTGAGCTGAGGGTTTTTTCACCTTCCTGTCTTCCTCTACCTAGTTTCCTCCACCTAGACTGTCCAGTCTCTCAGCCTCTTTGTGGTCTGACTAAATTCCACTACAGTTCTTTTTTGGGGCAAACAAATAAACATGTATCATGAAAAAAAAGCTTTTTGTTCTTTAGGATATTTTGAACCTTTAGCAAAAATATTCCTTAATCTCAGTTTGAATTAGTTTGGTTCCTAAAGCATCTTGTACCTTCTTTCATCATAGACATTATTGCGCTATATTTTAAATATATCCCTTTACTCACCTCACCTGACTTCCTCAATTCACTGTTAGTTTCTTGAGGCGTAAAGCCACATCTGTTTGCCTTTGTCCTCTCAGCACTCTGTACAATAGTAGGTAGGAATAATATGTTGAATGAATGCCTGAATTCTACATGCACCAAGTATTCCAAACCCTCAGATCTGCTTGTTTCAGATTCCCAGTGTTTCATGTGACCCAGCTTCCTCCATGCCTACAGCTGGTGACAGTATTAAATACGTGATATGTGATACGAATGTGGTCCTCTTTCTTATACTTGCTTTCCTGCCATCTGCTCAGCTCGCTTTTCTTTCTGGTTCTCATGGTTATTCTTGCTGTTTTGCCTCAATTTGGCAAGGATGGCTGCTTAGACTGAATTTCCAAGGCCAGGAGACTTGAACTCACTCTGTGACTTGTGAGGGTCTGTGTGTGCCTGGTCTTCATGCTGCCATCTTATCATTCTCTGCAGCCTTGAAGGTAATTCTCTTTGCAAATGGATGTAATAGGAAATGAAACATTTCCCTCTGCAATGGCTATCGCTTAATGGCCAAAGAAAAGTCCAGATAGTATTATAAGCTTTCTATGAGTTTCTTCTGATTTTCCCTTTAAACAGTTGAAAATTACTAGTTAGACTTTGAAAAAGGAAGGGGAGGGGTATGATACAGGAGTTCCACCCCTGCATACCTCTTTTCCCATGCATAGTTCTAGAATCACTCTTTAAACATTTGCTTCATTGTAAGAAAAACAGCTTTTATTTCAGAATTTCCCATTGGGCTTCCACTTCCTCTCATTAAAATGAATGTGTTTGCAGTTTGGAAGAAGAATTATAGGGCCATCCTTTTGAATGTTGAATGGAAAAGTGAATACATTTAAGGCAGAAGAGGCTCCTGCTTGTATTCTCATAAAATGTGAAATGCTGTATAAAAATATAGCCAACATCTAGTTTCAAAAATCTATTAATAGGCTGTTAATCAGTCTAACAAAATATTTCAATTTTTTTTGGTCATTTGAGTTTTGATCGATAGCTTTAAAGTTCCTTTTATTTGGATATTGATTAGCATGAGGTAGAGAACAAAACAAGAAAAAAAATTAGCTTTTTAAAAATATTCCATGGTGTTCCAAATAGACAAAATAAACAATTACGTTGGTGATTGTGTAATTTAGTGTTTATCATCAAAAAGCTGTATTTCCGTGCTTTTTATCTCTGGTTTAAAGACATTTTGTAAAGATTTCAGACAACAAATGGAAAATCTAGTTCATAAAGCAAAGAGAGATAACTTGCATTGTGAGGACTGGAAGTAGTTACTCCACAGAATTCTTTTATTTTAAATACAGTGTTTTGAAGAAAGACGAATAGGTTTTCAAGCCTATCAGTTGTCCCAGACATTGCCAATAAGGTCAAGTCTGGAAGAAGTGAAAGCGAAAGAGAGAAAGTAGTAACTTTCATAAGGAGACTTTGTTTATTCCAGGAGATAAATGAGATTCACAGATGGATAGAAAAGACATTTGCATTAAGTGTCATACGCTGAATGACTAGTTTGTAATTTGCTTCAGAGGTTTCCTTTCTGAACATCTGAAGTCATTCTCAGCTCTGAAAATTCCCAAAGTGTGTTTCGGAATTATTTCCTTCATTACTTGTAAATCTGTGTCTTGAGATTACCACCCAGATAGTGTTAAACTTAGAAAAATCAAAAAGAATCAGTTTTCTAAATCTCTTGGAAAAATCCAACGTGCCGCTAAGTTCTGTTTTTTATATCTCTCCATCCTGGAAAGAGAGATGACCAGGAGAAGTTTGGGTTCAGAAGCACAGATTTATTGCATAGACCTGGGAACCACCCTTTATTGGTTATCACAGTCTGAAAACAGCAGCAGCAAACGTACGAAAAAGCCAAGGGGCTGAGGAAGGGTGAGGGGCAAAGAAGCAGCCTCTTCTGTTACTTCTGTTGACGCTTGTCAAATGAAATTCTGTAAACACAACTCGAGGTGTACAAAGAGTCAACACAGACTTGACTTTCATAGCATAGCATGTGAATACAGAACACACTGGGAAAGATGTTTTATGAGGAAGCAGTCTTTTGATGGAAGGCATCCCTTAAATTTTACGCATGGCTGTATAAAAAGAGATAAACTGAAAGACCAAGTCATTTTCTAAGTTAAGAGAAAAGACTTATTGAAATGACATGCTTTTTCTTTGCTCTGGAGTTCACACAATGAGGCAAGGCTTTGGGAGAGTTAGGTTAGAGCTTTTCAAATATATTGACAATAGCAAGAGATGTTTTGTTTAGCTTCTGAGTAGATTTTTTCCTCTCTCTTTTATGTGTTACTGTTAAATAGTCTTTCCGATTTGTTGTGTCGAAATGGAAATGGTTGTCAGTGACTCAGGTCTTACCACCAATGGTGTAAGTTTGATGTAAGAATATGCACTTAGATGAAGCGACAACAGCAACTCTAATTGTTGAAAATTGCACATCAGGCATGTAAGGAGTGTACCACGGAATTCGAAGGAGGTCGAAAGTCCCCCTACTCCCTTCTTTCCCAGCTAAAATTTCTCAGCAATCGGAAGCCTAATATCCCCAACATGTATATATTTACTTGTTTGTTTGCTCATTTGTTTAACAAACATTTAAAGGCACCGTGTATCAAGCACTGCTCTAAGTACTTAAGAGAACTCACTGAGATAGTGATGCTTATTATCCTTAATTTGCAGATGAGACAATGGAGACCAAGTAGGGAAACATTATTCTTCCAGGACCACACACTGTTAGTATCCAAACTCAGGTAATCTGACTCCAGGATCTGTTCCTTCAGCTACTAGCTGTAACCTTCTGCTCCAGGCTAACAGTTTATTTATACGGGTTATTTTTTAATGATGAAAGTACCGTAGTAAAGAGGGACAGTATATTAATAGCCATAAATACATCACTCTGAACAATGTAAAAGGTCTTGGAAAGAGCTGACTGGCTTTCCCAGAGGCGAACTGAGACCTAGACTCTTACTGGAGGTAAGGAGGGGCTGAGAGGTTTAAAACCCAGAATGTGAGTGGAGTGAGAAGGCTCCAGAAACGCTCTGGGTTTATGTGGGAAGTGGAAATTGTGGAAGGTAAGATGGGCGCCCACATGGGCTGCTTTACACACTTGACCCTTTTATAACCTGAACCAGGTCTGGCCACCCTAATCAATCTGTTCTTTTGTCTACTTTGTTTCCTTCTGAATTTTTTGTTCTGCTCTCTGTCCTCCCCTCCCCTTGTCTTTCCCATCCTTCTTCACTCATTAATGCCAGGATTATACGTCCTATGTAGCTGGCTAAGACTTGTTGTTTATTGAGCCTAAAGCACCTGCGCTCTCATCTGAAGCACGCTCACTGTGGTCCCCGCGGGTAAATTCTGGCCCACAGTGGTGTGTGGATTCGTGCTAGAGTACATTGTGCTGTGTTTGTGTTTTTGATTGAGTTGGTGGCTCTGTCAGCCAGGATGAGATATTTACAGCACACGCACGAGCACAAATGTGCACACTTGTGCACACACACGGACGTCTTAGTAGTTTAGATAGCACAATTTTCTTTCTCACTCATGTAGCACATATATAATGACAATTGCACTGAATTGTCTTCACTCTGGACCTACCTTGATGAAGCAGCCACTGTCTGGAATATTAATAGTTGCCAGAGCAGAGAGAGAAGAGCTCTGGAAGATCATACATCTACAATTAAAATCTGGTTTACAAGTCACTAAGCAGAACTATTCACATGGTCCTATCCAGTCAGGAGGAGGCTGAATGGTGCAATTCTATGTGCCCAGAAGGCAGGAAGCCCTGTGACTCCTACCATTGTAGACATTTAAATTCAGAGAACCCACTTAAAGATTGGAAATTAAAAAAAAAAAATCAAAATTTGACAACATTGCTTCCCAATCCCTGCTAGGAAGTAGTTGATTAGAGCTAAAATAGCAGGTTTCCCTTCGGTGTAAGATATGCGGCAAATCTCCCATTTACTAGCTCCCCTCAGCTCCCTGATGAGGTGTCTGTGTCCACATCCATTGTTCTTGTGTTGCTCATTTTCTTATAGAGGGTTTAATGAAGGAAGTACCTGTTGCCACATCTATCACAAGTTAAAAAAGACAAAAAAAAAAAAAATGAACCCAGATTTCAAGAAGAATGGAATTGCTTTATTGTTTTTGTTCTTATTGTTATTTTGGTTTGGTTGATTTTTGGAAGCTAAAAAATGTTTCTGGTTGCTTAATATTATTTATTCTGAAAAAAAAAAAGTTTATCAAATGTATTTGATTTTTCCCTTAAGGATACCATTGGTCTAAATAAATCTGGGATAGGGTCCATGTGGATTAATTTATTTTTTCTTAAAATGTCTTTTAAAGTTTCACTTTGGGCTTAGGTTTAATAAATATTATTCAGTAAATATGGTTTGTTGCAAATGTGAGGTTCCAGTAGTTCAGATTTGAAAAGAACAGCAGCCCATGTGGATTTTGAAATAAACTCTGTGTGGCATGCTTTTTCCTTCCTGCTATTTCAGACGTTTTAGAAGATCTAATTTTTCTTAAAAAAATTCTCCAAGAAAATTAATTTACATTCTTTTACATTTTCTCTTGACAGCAATAGGGAAAAAGTTGAAGTGAGTTGATATTTACTTGCCAGATAAAACAATTATTAATGTAAATAGACTGAATGCGAATTTTGTTAAAAAATTGGTCAGCCTAATGTTTTCGAAGTTTAGATTAATCATTTTTGGAATTTTTGAATGCATACTTGAAATGAAGATTAAAACATTTTTCAAATGGCACTGGACACTACTGAAGTCAAACCATAACCTTTTGTTTGATATTTCATATCAGAGGGTAATCAATTCTAAATGATCTACATTTCAGGAATTGGTTCAGAGTCTAAAATTTGATATTTCACTTACCACTACTGTGAGAAGACCTGTACGTATTGCAGAGAACAAATATATTTTTTAACATTTTACTGTTAAATTGGGATGAAATATGCTATTTTACTCTGACTATGAAGTGTCACACTTTAAAGTATATTAAAATTTAGATAGTTCAATATGTATTACCAAATCATATGAATGGCCATGGACAGCTGAGTGAATAATTTTGAGGAATGACAACTCAATGTGCTATTCCTTTCAAATGAAAGCTGTAGAAACTCAGTCTGCCTAGTCTACTTTTAGAAGTTAATATAAGTTCAGTCTATTTTCATATTTCAATTGTACCTGAATTTAAAATGCCAGGTTTCATCCATCTCTTATGGTAACTCTTAAGTCTAACCATTTCCCAAAATATTTTCTAAAGTGCATATAAAAGCCTATTGGGAAAAACAAAACAAAACAAAACAAAAAAAAACCCTTATGGTATATTGGCTCTTATGCAGGTTAATCAAAGTATGGATGGTTAAAAAGAATCTTCTTAAAACAAGGTTATTAACATTTTGAGTGAAGGTACATCTCATAGTGAAGTATGATGGGCTGGCTCCATCTCTCTTTCTAAAAGAGGAGAGTTGAAATCATAGCATATTCAGGCAAATATAAGTATCCACGGTTTCTGGAGGAGAGGGGATTTCGGGATGGTGAGCCCTTTAAGAATTTTTATCATGTATGTGACTAAAAAGAATATGCTTTTACTGTACTCACAACTCTGCTGATAGCAAATGTGTGTTGGTTTTCCCTACACCAGCCAATTTACTAACTCTTCAAACACAAACTGGGTGTCCTCCAGTTCAGTTCTGACACTACCAGGAGTTGGAGCGGACTCCTCAGGTTAAGGGCTCAGTCTCATAAGGCTGCCCCTCACTTCAAATGCAGTCTCAAGTTCTAAGTGTTCATCTGTACTTCTGACCGACTGACTGTAAATTGGGAATCCCCACAGCCCCCTCCTCAGGTTTAATAATTTGCTTTAACATCTCACAGAACTCAGGGAAACACTTTACTTAGTGATTTAACATACAGGATACAGGGTACAACTCAGAACAGCCAAATGGAAGAGATGCATAGGGCACGGTATGGGGGAGGGGTGCGGGGCCCTGGACATAACACCCTCCCAGCGCTCTTATGTGTTCACCAACCTGGAGGCTCTCCAGACCTCTTTGTTTAGGGCTTTTATGGAGACTCCATTATGTAGGCACAATTGATTAAATCATTGGCCATTGGTGACTGAGCTCAATCTCCAGCCCCTTTCCACCCCTCTGAGGTTGGGGGATGTGGCTAAAAGTTCTAACCTTCTAATCACCTGTTCTTTCCTCTGGCAACCAGCTCCCATCCTCCCAGGCTCATCTCATTAGCTTAAACTCAGATACGGTTGAAAGGAGCTTGTTATTAACCAAATACCTATGGTCAATTAATTCTTGACAAAGGAGGCAAGAATATACAATGGAGAAAAGACAGTCTATTCAGCAAGCAGTGCTGAGAAAACTAGACAGCTATATGTAGAACAGTGAGATTAGAACATTTCCTCACACCATGTACAAAAATAGACACAAAACGGATTAAAGGCCTAACTGTAAGACCTGAAACTATAAAACACCTAGAAGAGAACATAGAGAGGACACACTTTGACATAAATCGTAGTGATATTTTTTTGAATCTGTCTCCTAAGGCGAAAGAAATAAAAGCAAAAATAAACAAATGAGACCTAATTAAACTTAAAAGCTTTTGGATGGCAAAGGAAAACATCAACAAAACTAAAAGACAACCTATGGAATGGGACAAAATATTTGCAAATGATGATTGATAAGGGGTTAACATCCATAATATGTGAACAGCTCATACAACTCAATATCAAAAAATCCCAAACAATCCATTTAATAAATGGGCAAGAGACCTGAATAGACATTTTTCTAAAGAAAACACACAGATGGCTAACAGGCACTTGAAGGATGCTCAATATCACTAATTATTAGAGAAACACAAATCAAAACAACCATGAGGTATCACCTCACATCTATCAGAATGGCTATTATCAAAAAGTGTACAAATAGCAAATGTCGAGGAGGATGTAAAGAAAATTCCCACCTTGTACACTGTGGCAGGAATGTAAATGGCACAGCCAGTATGGAAAACAGTATGGAGGTTCCTCAAAAAACTGAAAATAGAGTTACCATATGACCCAGCAATTCCACTCCTGAGTATATATCTGGAAAACTGAAAACACTAATTTGAAAAGATACACGCACCCCATATGCATATCAGCACTATTTACAATAGCCAAGACATAGAAGCAACCCAAGTGCCCATGAACAGACAAATGGATAAAGAAAATGTGGTGTGTATTTGTGTGTGTGTGTGTATATATATATATATATATATAAATATTTACCATAAAAAATGAAATTCTACCTTTTGCAGCAACGTGGATGGATATGGAAAATATTATGCTTAGTGAAATAAATCATACAAAGACAAATGCTGTATGTTAGCACTTATATGTGGAATTTAAAA
Organism: Camelus bactrianus; assembly: GCF_048773025.1. Classification (NCBI taxonomy): domain Eukaryota; kingdom Metazoa; phylum Chordata; class Mammalia; order Artiodactyla; family Camelidae; genus Camelus; species Camelus bactrianus. The sequence continues at coordinate 83,666,663 of NC_133539.1, read as the reverse complement.
AACAAACAAACAAATGTATATAGCAAACTGGAAACAGATTCACAGATACAGAAAAGAAAATAGTGGTTACCAGAGGGAAGAGGAAAGGCAGGAAGGGCAAGACAGGGATATGGGATTAATAGATACAGATTACTATGTATGAAATAGGTAAGCAACAAGGGTATATTGTACAGCAAAGGGAATTATAGTCATTATCTTGTAATGCCTTTTAATAAGTATAATCTGTAAAAATACTGAATCATTATGCTGTACACATGAAACCAATATAATGTAAATCAACTATACTTCAATTAAAAATAATAAAGTATAGCAGAGAGAAAAAAAAGAGAATAGCATGTTATAAATAACAAAAGAGACACTTCTCTTTCCTCTACCATTCAGGAAATTGCAAGGGATTTAATAGAAGCTCTATGCCAGGAACTGGGGATGAAGACCAAATACATATTTTTTATTATATCACAATATCACAGTTACTTATCATCTTTTCATATTAAGGGCAATTGATCACAATATAGAGAATCCCTAAGCTATTACTAGTTCCCTATTGTTTTTCCCACATTATTTATTATCATCCATAATACCCTATATGCTATTTATTTGATAGGGACTTGTCTTCTTCATTGAATTTTAGTTTTCTACTTTCAGCATTTTAATCTGCTTGTTGAATTTCTTGTCATATATATTCTTACTAGTTTGTGAAATGCACATAATCTCTTAGTAGGAACACCCCCACCATTACCTAAAATACAGTCTGAAAAATGTCGAATCTTTCCTTTTACAGTGTTTTCCTTTCTTTTTCCCTGAGATCTTTGAACTTTATTTTCCTGAATTTTGAGACTTTTGTATGTATCGTAAGTGTTATATGCAGCTCGTAATACCGTGTACAGTGGTGTTAGCATTTTCTCCCAGGGTCTCAGTCATTTCCTCAATCAACCATTGAGTAGGAATGGTGTTATGAGAGGTACTTACTGCTTTTTCAATTTCCTGAGAGATTAAGCTGTCAGCTAGGCAACTAGCTCTACTCTCAGCGGATGAGAACAGCCAGCTAGATAGAAAGCTTTCTCTACTTGGAGCCAGTCTGAGTTCATCCTTTCTTTCATCACTATTAGGAAAGCCCTGTTGACACAAACTCCTGGTTACCTATTCTTCAACTGCATGTGATAGTACGGTTTCTGATAAATAGTTGCTCAATAAATGTTTGTTGAATAATGTATTGAAGGATTGACTCTAGCCCAGTCTTCTATGTACTGAGACCTCTTCTGTTTCTTTCCTTATTCTCCCATGTGCTTTCTCTCCCCTCTCCCCTCTGGTTTGTAGATCTCAGTGCCTGTCTTCTATGCATCAAGCAGCATTTTATACAAGATGTCCCTCCTTACCGGTGTGTTGAATTATGTGTTCTATCCAGTGTATTAGAGAAACCAGTGAGTTTGTTCGCTAACAGTATTACATTTTCAACTTTATTTATTGATTATTCATATTCTATAAATTTTCATTCTCCTTTTTTTAAATTTTAAGGGTTGTATTTGACCATCTTTCCAGTTTTTTTGTGACTGAGAATAGATGAGTTCCTCCTCCGAGTTACTCTTTTTAGTCTATGTGTGTTGCCCTTCATAACATCCAATTGTATGATTTTATTTGAGCATTTTATCACTTTTCTTCCACATTTCAGTTTGAAAGATTCTGCTGAATGCCTACTTTATGCCCTCACGTCTTCAAATTTTAAGTAGCTTTTACAGTAAGAACACACCGGAATTACCATAGGAATTTGCATATTTAAAGATGCTTTCCAACGCGTAGAAGCGTCAGTGTATGTTCGTGGCACAAGTAGTTAAAACACGTGTGTTGTGGATTTGAGCAGAGACCTTTCACCTAAGACTCAGATTACCTGATTATTAAAACACACTTACATCTCAAATCCTCAGTTCTCTTATAATGTCATGACCTTTAACTGGAAGAAGAGATGCAAATACCACTTGTTCTCACAAATACTTAAGCCATTAGAGGAGCATTTTAGATTTCTTTAGGCTTTTCCACTTACTCTCAGAGGATTACCTGAATTGATGAGCATCTGATGGCTTTCACACACTTGGGCAGAAAGAGAGCAAACCTCTCTATTAGCTGTCAGATAGATAATAATATATGGTGCCTTCCCTGTGTTTAGCAGCAACTGACTAAATCATCATCCACAATTCTGTTCATCTGCTGGCACCTTATAGTTTCGTGGCATATAGAAAGCTGTGACTTAAAAAAAGTGGCCACCTTTTTCAAAAAAGGCCAGTCTTTTATCTGGAACGTGACTTCAGAACTCCAGGGATGTAAAGCAGTGGTCTACAACCTTGGCTGTACAGGGAGAGCTTTAAAAAACTTCCAATGTCTGGGATCCATTCCCAGAGATTCTGAAGTGAAAATCTGGGGCATCCAAAGTTTAAAAAGCTTCCCAGGTGATCTTAATGTGCAGCCAGCACTGGGAAAGACTGCTGGAGCTAGTGCTTCTCAAACCTCAGTGTGAATTCAGATCACCTGGGCATCTTGTTAAGCTGCGGCTGCCTCCTCAGGTGGGAGTCTTTAAGAGAGAGCCTAAGAGCTTGCATTCTTAACAAGCTCCTGGAGGAAGCAGACGCTGCTGGTTCACGGACCACACTGTGAGTTACAGGCATGTAGAATTTCTTTCTCCCTTCTTTGTCGTAGTTTTCCACTCTCCAGAACTTTGGTACTAGTTTTAATTCCATTATCATGTTCCTAGAATCTTTTTCTTTCCTACTTTGTGGGTGGTTGCTCACAAGTGTTTCTAAGAACTTGCTGCTTCCTCATACAGCAGGGCCTAGAAAGGCATTCCTGGACCCTTGTGCCTTCTTTTTTAGCAGGGAGGCCAAATTGCATTTAGAGTGCACGTAATTGGTGAGTGCCTTAGGCAGGGAGATAAATATAACTCTGGTCACTGGAAAGTTTCCTTCAGTGGCCCTATCTCCCAGGTCTCATGTTGAAAAGCTGTCTTTTGTAGCTCCCCTGGGAGCCCTTTTTGTTACCTTCTGGGGAAAAAAACCTGCATCCAAGTGATCCAGGCAACCTTCTTCCCCTGAAGCTAACCTCTGCTTAATTGTTTGTTGTTGATAATGAGCTCTAATTTGCCCCAGCTCTCTTGAACTTTGAAAACGAAATTCCAGTATTCAGTGTTCTGTTTTAAAACTCATAGCCCTGACACAACATTGTAAATCAACTGTACTTCAATTAAAAAATAAAACAAACAAACCTCATTGCCTTTTCTGCCTCCTTTATTTGATCTAACTCGCCAAGATTTAACTCTGAAGTACGTTGAATGGTGGCTCTCAAATTTTATTGGAGATAAATATCCCTTGGACTGCTGATTAACCATGATGATTCCTGGCTCCATCTTCAGATGAGATGGAGGTTCTGACGATGGTCCGGCCTTGGAGAAACACTGTTTTTGACCTGGCATCTCAAGCTTGAATGTCTATTAGAATCACCTGGGTATCTTGTTACCCTGCAGATTCTGGTTTAGCCACTTTTGATGGGATATTTCTAACAAGACTTTAGATCCCAGGAGCCACAATATTTTGAGTAGTACGATTTTTAAATCATATAGTTAATACCATACAATTCAGACTTAAAAGTAAATGCTACCTTTAATCTAATATAATGTATGTCAAAAATCTTTGATTAAAACATAAGCTTCTTAAGGGCAAACATCTCAAATCACAGAATACGAAACTTGGAAGAGACCTTCTAGATAATTCAGAGATCTCTGCTCACATTCAGCCCTAAGATCCAAGCCTTCAGCTCTGTTTAAAGCAAGCATTACATTGACCTCTCTTGTAAAAAAGGATCTGATTTTCCAGTTTTTCCTCAAGCTCCACTCAGCTTCTAGGGGTCTTTGTGTTTGGCGGTCTGTTTCCTTCACTTGAGGTTCAACAAGAGAATGCTGTTGGTCAGTATCATGCCATTCAGTGCTGAAGAACAGAGAATGGACCTAAACGTGTCACAAGCCTGGGCGTGTAGCCACCACGTGATGCCTGTTTGTTTATAGCTTAAATGAAATCTGCATCAGAGTGATGATTTTGAAGGTTCTTTGGGCTTGTAGTTCTTATGTAAAAAACATAGCCCTGGTTTTGCTTTAGTATTAAAACATCAAAAGTTACAAAATCTGTCCTGGATTCATTGCTGATGGATATAAGGTTAATCTTTGCCTTTTTCTTGCTTCAGTAGCTTTAACATAAGACTGATCCACCTAAAGCATCAATAAAGTCATGTTGAAAGGAAGCCTCAGCTTTTCAAAACATCCTTTACAAGTAAGATAAAATTCTTTCCCATCATCTCCTGTGGAATTTATTAGAGTCAAGAAAAATAAAAGACTTTTATTTGAGAGGAAAACTGAATCTAAAAGCCTGGAATGCACTGAGCAGATACTTTGGAGCTGGATAAGGCTGAATTTAATCCAGATCCTGCTGCTTGCTGTGTGACAGGTCCTAGACAATTTCTTTTAGTACTTCTAAACTGATTTTCCCACCTGTGAAATGGACATGATAATAGCTACCTGCAGAACTATATATAATTAGAAAACATGATAAAAATATTTTTAACATAATTCATAGTAAAGAATAGTCATCAAGTTTCTTCCTAGACTTGTTTTCTTACATATTATTCCCACTATATATTCTCATTGTTTTCGTATATTTTCCCTCTGAGTTAAACATCTAATTTTAGTATTTAAGTCTATTTAAGTCCTGGAAATTTTACACAGATGATTTTAAAGACAAATATAGTTGGAAAACTGTGGTAAAAACATTCAAAATTACATATTATAGAAACTTTTTAATAGAAGCCAGGTCAGGTATCAGAATACAGTTTATGAGAGAGAGAAGGTGATCAATTTGTGCTGAATTAAAAAATTAAAGATAATAAGCTTTTTAGAAAATAATTTGCTAAGATAAATCATTGCTCTGTAATGTTTGCTATAAACTGTATACTGTTCTTTTAAGGACATTTTTGAAAATGGAAAACCACTAGTTTATAGTAGAGAGTTTTCTTATTTTCTTATTTCCTTTGAAAAATAATTTAATCCCCTTATGTGCATTTTTTAAACCCAGAAATCGTCAACCAGGGAAAAGTTTGCTCCCCATACTCCCAAAGAGGACATTTGGCAGTGTCTGGAGGGGGGTTGCTACTGGCCTGTAGTCAAGGCCAGGGATGCTGTTCAACATCCTACGATGCACAGGACAAGTTCCCCACAATAAAGAATTGTTGGCGTAAAAGGTCAATAGTGCTGAGATTGAAAAACCCTACTTTCATCTACAGATTGATTAAAATAAGTGGTGCAGTGCTAAAAATGTGTGGTTCTTAACCATGCGTTCTCAGTGAGGGCAACATGGTTTTCAAGAGAACAAAAACTGGTCCACGGTGGGCAAAAGACATTTTAGATACTATCATGGATTATGACCCACCAAAGGTCAATCCTACTGAACAACATAAAGAGATATACAGTATATCTGTGATGCTAAAATTCCATAAGGGTGAGGCTGGCCTAGTCAGGGAGGAAAAAGTCTAAGTAAGCTTTTTAGAGGGTTATAATGAAAAAGAGGTTGAGAAACATTGTTCAACCAAATGACCGCAGACAGGTCATTTTACTGCCTTGTGCCTTGGTTCCCCATGTGTGCTTAGTTCATAGGGTTATCATGATGGTTTAAGTGATATTAAGCACCATTTATTTCTTGTGCCCACCATGTGTTAAGTCTAGACACTCTCCTTTTTCTTTAATTTTTAGAAATTGTCTTTATTTTTTTTTTTACTTTTTTATTGAGTTATAGTCAGTTTACAATGTGTCAAATTCTAGTGTAGTGCACAATTTTTCAGTTATAGATGAACATACATATATTCATTGTCACATTTTTTTTTCACGGTGATAGATACTCTCCTTATATTGGCAGTAACTGACACAACACACAAAACTAAGTCAGGTATCATTATCTCTGTTTTATAGAGGAAGAAACTGAGGCTTGTGTAATCTATTTAAGGATTCAAAACAAGCAAATAGAGAGGAGCACATGCAATTTTGTATCTAACTGACTGCAAAGCCCTTTTCTCTTTCTCCTGTCTTTCCTTAGCTCACCCTATACAGGTGTTACCGCAACATGGCAAGTAATAAAATCAGCACGTGTCTAGGATTTTCTCTGGGGAAGTAAATATTATGGTTAATGCTTGTGGCTTTTAAAAATTACACCCAGCCTCAGGAAAACATGTTCCTTCTCCCTTTCAAGATTCACCTTCCATGTCTCTTCTTGATCCCAGCATTTCCCGTCTCCTCTGGGACCGAGAACGAGTGCCAGAGTTTTTTCTCTCTTCTTTGCTTGCATTTTTCACACTGTCACTTTGCTGGCTTGTTCTCTGCTGCCTATAACTTGCTCAAGTCTTTTGAGTCTTACAGAACCATTCCTCAACACCATGACCCACCTAAGATACCACCTTATTTGACTCTTTCCCTTTCCGGGCCTTCTCTTTCTCTTTCCCATGGCTGCCTTTACTTCCTGAGCCTCTGTGTGCTCTTCAACATCCCTGAATTATGCTTCCACTCCTGATCACCAGATCTCATTGAACTTGATCTGTTTCTGGGATTTACACTCTGGACACTCCCTTCTACTTGAAACTCCCTGCTCTCGTAGTTTCTGGGACTTGTTTCTCTCCTAGTTATTCCCCTACTTTTCTGGCCATTCCTTGTCAGCCTCTTATGCCCATACGGCGGGGATGGTGGTCCACAGGGCTTTGTGTTGGCCGTCGTTTCTCCTCACACTGCACGTTCTCTCACTGCTCTCCTTGTGTCCCAGCCTCTTGGATCTGAATCTCCGGCTGGATATCACTTGTGAGCTCCCCACCCATGTAGTGTCATCCTGCTACCTATTGAATATCTCCGGGGGGGGGGGTCCCCCAGGCTCCCCAGATTCATCTTGTCTGACAGTAGACTTACCCTTTCCCTTCCCCCGCACAGTGACTTCTCCCCTGGTGATTCTTTTCTTGATATTGACACCACCATCCAGGCAGTCACCCACGATAACACATGTACCAGGCGTAGTCCAAAACATGGTAGCCACTAAATAAATTGTAGTCTTTATTAATTTAATTCTCACATGATGCTACGAGATAAGTGCTATTATTATTGCCATTGTATACATGAGAAATTGAGTTACAAAGTGACTGAATGGCCTGCCCAGGGTCGCTCTTGCTTTCTGCATTTCTCTAACAATGACCAATTAGTAAGCAAGCTTTTTTCATTCTACAGCATTTCCCCATCTCCTACTGTGTGTTCAGGTTCATTTCTCAGTGACCTGTTGTAATAACCTTCAGTGGCTATTTCTTCTGCAGTTAAGTACTGTGATATGATGTTTGGATGGAACTGCAAAAAATGGAAGCCACTGAAGGGTTTTAAGAAAAGTAGTATCACGACCTGTACATTTTTTAGAACGGTCACTCACACTCTAACCTGACCATAGTGTAGGTGGATTTCTTCAGGTCAGAGTGAGTGATCTTTCTAAAAAATGTGTCTGTTCATGATGGTATCTTTCTTAAAACCCTTCAGTGGCTTCCAGTTTTTGCAGTTCCATCCAAACTTCGTATCCCAGCATGATGGGCCCTCCAGAGCGAGCCTATTCTTGCATCATCCCTCTCCATGCCCCTGCTGTAGAAGCCATGCTCAGACCACACAGATGAGGTAATTCTCAAATGCATCATGCTGTTTCACATTTCCAAGACTTCATTCACACTGCCTCCTCTATTCAAAATGCCCTTTTCTTTTTTTTCTTCCTGAGGGATTCCTACTCATCCTCTACGGCTGACATAAAATGGCAACTACCTTAGGAAGCATTTCTACCTGAAATCTCAAGGGCCTCTGAGCACTTTTTCCTCCCTGTGAACTGTGTATGTACATTTAGCCTAGTACTTTTAACAGTTAAGTTGTCCTAAATTGGGTAGAGTGGTTCAGGGTTTGGACTCTGGGTTTGAACCCTTAGTCCAACTCTTGACAGCTTTGTGTTTCTGGCAAATTACTCTTACTTTTATCTATATTTATAAAATGGGGATCAAATAGGGCTACTTAGGGCTGTTTAGAGCCTTGTCTTCGATAATCTCAGAAAGTGTTTGGTACATCAGATACGTGATTTTCCTCCTCTCAACATTCTTATGGCTTCCCATCATATTTAGCATAAAATGTGAACTATTATTACCACTTGCTGTCTAAATATAACCAGTCTCATTTGAGAGAGAGAGACAGTTTGGAAAGTGAAGGATACCTGTACTTACCGTTGCCTTTACAACCCTGCAGGATCCAGCCATTGGCTCTCTTTCTGATCTGATTTCTTACCACTCTTCCTTTGTTCCCTCCCTCCACCTTCATGTACATCCTTGCTCTTCCTTGACCATGGCATGTCGACTCCTGCCTCAAAACCTTCCGCCTGCTATTTCCTCCACCTGGGTTGTTCTTCCCACTAATGTCCATATGGTTCCACACAAGCCATTGCTCAAAGGTCACTCAAGCAATTTAAAGTAGAACCCACTTCACTTTATTTCCCTTTGACCTTTAATTTTCTTCATCACAATTATCATTTCTTGGCTTAATCATTTCTTGTTTTTGGCCTCTCATTCACTGCAATGGAAAAGTCATGACTTTGTCAGGACTTTCTATTTATTGCCAAATCTTCAGATCTAGAACAATGCTTGACTTATAGTAGACACTTACAGTAGTTGGATGAATAAATGTGTAAATTAGTGGATTGTGTTATTATTATTATTATATTTATTAGGTGGTTCCTGAAAGACAGAGATCAGATCCTTTTTGACTTTATATACCAAGTTCATTGGTTTATAAACTCTGTTCCCTGAAGCCTTAAGGGTTTCTTCCAATGTTCTTCTGGGTCTGGGTGTCCTGGCTTTAGAGTTAGAGTAGCTCCAGTTTTGTGTGTTGTATATTTTGATCTGTAGTAGTGGTTTCACTGCTAAAAGACTTTTAAATCCACTGGCCTAGTGTAATTCTTAACACAGTCAAAAAGCCAGTCAATAAATATTTGCTGAATGAATAAATCAGATAGAGTGAAACTGCCAGAAATACTGTCTTCAACATATAGAGTAGTAGCTGACATATTCTTGAATATCCTATCTATAGTAAAATATACCCAGTAGCATTAACCTATATTTGTTCATCCTTGCAAAGCTAATTTAGATTTGATTTTAAAAATAACATTTAAAAGTGTTTTTCTAATACAGCCTAATGACTTTTCTGCTTTTGTGGCATGACTTTTATTGTTTTCTTGATATTACTAAGTAGTCAGTGAATACCAGTGCTAGGTATGTTAATAGCACTAGTTTAATTACCCACCCTAAGATAATTACTCTATTATTAGCAAACTAAAAGGAAATGGTGATTCAACATTCTCTACACCTTACCAAAATATTTCTTCCTAAAAATGTTCTACATCTTCAAAATATCTAGTAACATTTGATTTGGATGGGGTGAATTTTTTATTTGTGCTTAATGACTCTTTTGAAAAAAATTACATAATTACATTTGACTGACAAATATATCTAATGCAAATAAACTCATTTGGTTTGATAGAATTAGTAATGGCCATAATGAAGTAAAATTTTAAGTTGATTTTACCTATTTTGTTTTGTTTAATGTAAAATGTAAATGGTTAATACAAATGTTATGGCCATAAAAGTGTCCAAGAAATCCCACATTTTTAATGCAGAAGGTATTTCTGGTATTTGTGACTGCAGTAACTCCTATTTTCCAGGATCTCTCTACCACAGTAATTTCCAAGAAAGCATTTTGATTCTCCCCAGGTCCCACCTTTTCCTCTTTCTGAGGAAGAAAGAAAAGACAAAGTGGTAGTGATGCCAAGGAGGATGTGAGATAGAAGCTGAGAATACACAGAAATCAGGACAAAGGTGAATTGCATGGTCCTCATAAGGAAGGAGGAAGCTGATTTGGGCCATGGAACAGATGTGTGTGTTACCCAGAGCCAGCTTGCACTGGAAAGAGCTAGAGGGGTTGAAAGTCACGGGGAGGCAGTTACTCCCTGTTGGGGGAAAAACACTGCTATATTCCATGACTAACGCGAGCTGAAGAAAAATGTGTTGAAGTAACCCAGGTGGCTTCTTAATGAGCAATCTAGTTAGATTAGAGAGAGATCATGACTTGGAAAACCGTATTACCTAGTCCAATTGAAAAGTAGGAAAGGGGTGTGATCAGCACTGGAAATGCATTTGAATGACTTCATCCTGTTGACAGCAAATACGTTTGGGCAGCTTTAGATAATTGAATGGGTCCTAAAGGGAATGTTTCTTAATCTTGAAGTTTAGATCTCTCTCAGATCACAGTGATATTTTGAGCCACAGGAATTAAAAAATGCCATTTATTTTTCAGTTTAACCTGTGATTAGCCTTCTGACAAACGAAGCCTTAAATCTCTTCACTGATCCATGTCAGAAGCAAACATATATATACACATTTTCACATTCATACCCACTGTTAGAGGACTCCAGTGACAAGCCAGGCAATATTCTACACATTTTAATTAAGCATTAATAATAATGCTGAGAACAGCATTATGAAGTATAGGTATTTACGTTTGAAAAAAGACCTTACAGATGATCTATTTCAACACCTTTGTTTTACAGATATGGAATCTGAGATACATAAAAGGTAACACATTCAAGGTCATACAACAAGTTATTAGTAGGAGTCAGGTCTAGAATCAAGGTTTTTTAGTGCTCTTAGTGCTTTTGGTGCTCTTTTAGTCTTTGATAGGACTATGGACAAGAGGTCTGGTTAGGGTATTCAATATTTAATTAATTATCCATTCATTCAAATATTCATCTTATATATTGTGAAGTTAAGTCTCAATTTACACAAGACACTAAGAATCTTTATTTCACCTAATAAATGCACTTAAGTCTGTACATTTTCCTGTGAATATAATTTTGGTTGCATCCCATAATACTATCATTCTCTTTACTTTAAAATTGATTATAATTTATTCATTATTATTTGGTTTCTTTTGAGTAAACAGCCCTGTTAGGGAAGCTTTTTTTTAAAAATAAATTCCTAGTTTTGTTGCATTGACCTTTAAGGTTAGAACTATTTTTTTACGTTTGGAATTATTTGTTATTTTTATAGCTAAATACGTAGTGAATTTTGGTAAATATTTTGTGCCTGTTATGTGTTTTGACTTCAGAAGAATGTGTATGTGTGTGTGTATGTGTATCTATGTCTGTGTGCATGTTTGATCACATTTGTTAGGTTATCACATAGTTTTTGTCCTTGATCAAATGGATGTGGGATAAAATCCCTGTCTTATGGATTTGCCAAATCCTTCTTGTATTCCTCATTTTGGTTGATATATTTCAAGACTATTTTATTTGGTGTATAAAGGTTAATGACATATATTTGGGGTGGATTATATAATCATCAAATATCCCTCTTTGTTCTTGAATTTAATTTTGATTAATATTAATATTGCTATTTATCCACTTTGTCCCGCTTTACACATTTGTTTGATGTGTATTTTCTATCCCTTTATTTCAAACTTTCTATGACTGTGTTTCACCTGTATCTTCTATAACTAGTACATAGCTGGATTTATTAATCTATTTCCTTTTGATTTGTAGTATCTTATTACTTTGTTTTTCAGTTGCTGTCTTTATTATTCCTGCTTGATTCCTCTATCTATTCCTGCTGTTTTTAAATTGGGTTTTCTTTATTTTGTATTTTCTTCTTTCTGATATTCGTCCCATTTTTATTATTCATGATTACCCTTAAAACTTTAAACATGTACTTAAACCATTGGTGGTTTAGCATCTAATGTTAATTAATATTTATATATCCTCATTTTACTATAATTATATGTCATTTCACAAAAAAATTAATACTTTTTTATATGGTCTCTACTTTGTTACATAATATCTATAAAATTACCAAATATTTCCTACCATCTTTAGAATTAATGGCCTAGTTTATAATTCCTTTGTTTACCATCTTTTCTAATATTTCACATTTTTCTTTCTTGGATCTATTTTTCATTTATTGAAATGCATCCTCAAGTTATTCCTTTAAGTAGTATTTGATTGCCTTCAAGATCATGTTTATTTTCTCCTACTTCAGTGCTGACTTGGTGAGTTACAGCATTTCAAGCTTATAGTTATTTTCCCTCAGAATGCTAGATACCTGCAAAGTCTTAAACCAACAGTATTGAAATCTAGGACTTAAATAGAGAAATTTAAGTCAGACTGTAATGGAGGATACTGGATGGAGTCTGAAAGGGCCGACAGGAGCACAGTGAAAAAAGCAAGATTGAATGTCACTATCATGTCAGTGGCAACTCAGGATCTGACTGCAGTCTCCCCGAAGAATTTGACTGGATTGCCAAGTGCCAAGGACTCAAAAGAAGAGCCAGTTAGAGGGACCGACCATCTTGCAGGGGAACGTTGGAGAGGGAAGTCGGGCACCTGTGCTTATTGTACTTGGCCCAGAATAAGTTCTTTCTAGGTGCGCATCAATCAGCAGGCTGTTTCCAGACGGCCCTTGTTAGTGGAAAGACCTGTCTGCAGGAGGCAAACATCATTACAGGGAAAAGACAGTATCAACCAAACTAAATCGAAAATTATTCAAGGGGAAAAGCAAAAGTTTTCATAATCTGACTGTATGTGACATAAAATACTGGAATGCACAGATGTATTAGTTCCTGAGCCTGTCATAACAAATTACCATGAACCTGGTGGCCTAAAAATCAGAAGTGTATTCTCTTACATTCCTGGAAGTCTGAAGTCTGATATTAAGGTGCTAGTAGGCCACACCCCCTCTGCAGTCTCTGGGGAGAATCTTTCCTGGTCTCTTCCAGTTTCTGGTGGCTCTTGACATTTTTGTGGCTGCCGCACTCCAGTCTTCTGCCTGTGTTGTCTTCACATGGCTTTACTCTCTTCTCTGTTCACTCTTCTCTTCCTCTGTCTCGTAAGGACACTTGTCATTGGGTTTAGGGCTCACTTTGGCACCCTAGGATCATCTCAGCTCATCCTTTTTCCAAATCAGGTCACATTCACAGGTTCTGGGTGGACATGTGTTAGGGGAGATATTAAACTATGCTACATACAAATTCACTACAACATACAAATTCATGTTTCAGTCTAAGTACCAGTACAAACCATGATGTATAAGTGAAAGAAGGTCTGAGGGCTTATTTACATGGTTGTAATGTGAATAATGGAGACTTGGCTTTGAAATGAATAAACACAAATTGCTCAGTATTTTGCAATTCATATTATGTCTCTAGGACATTGATTCTCAAAATGTAATATTCATATAAAAACACCTGGGGTTTCCTATTAAAAATTGAGATATTTTAGGCTTCATTGCTAGAGATTTGGATTTAATAAATCTGGCATGAGACCCAGGAATCTGCATTTGGATAGACAGAGAGGGGAAAAAAATATCTAAATTTTGCAGGGGCAGGACTTAATAGAATCTTGAGAGGACTCCTGTGAAAGAAAATAACACAAACTGACAAGTATAAAATTAAGTACAATGTCACAGTAAAAATTCCAGAAGCTGAAGCTTGAGTAGTAGCTTTTTGGCAAATCTGCCCCAGCCGGTACCCTCAAGAATCTAGCATGTGATCTGTGGACCACTTGTATGTATCTTTTATTGTTCATCATCTCTTGCTGGAATGCAGAGCTTTTCCAAATGAAGCTTCCCTTTGCCATGTTATCCTAAAGTCAGTTATTTAGAGGAGGCCCTTAATGTTATTAGAATTATGACTACATTAGGGGATGGATTGATCCCTGGCATTAAATTTTAAGACCTGTGAACTTCAAAAATTCCTCTGATACAGTCCTTGTTGCTACTATTAGTATTCCCTCTTTAGAGTTTCTATCCTGGAAGCACCTTTGGATAGAAAAAGGGGCATGGGTTAGAATCCCAGGTACCCCTCTTTGAGACTCCTTATGCACAAAATGAATCCCTTACCAGATTACTCCAAGGATTAAATGAAGTAATATGAATGTCTGACGCGGGCTGCACAGTTTCTTGGTAAATATTTCTTTCTTTACTTGAGGTTTTTTCTTTCCCCCCTTCTCACCTCTGCCCATGTTCTCTAAAGTAGCTTTGTCTCTAGCTTTACTGAAGAGCTCTTGAAGAAAGAACTTACAAAGTTCACTCTAGAACTTTGCATTTTAGTTATTACCCATTCCACACATAAACAGACCAATGAAATTCTGTTACTTTGCCTATAAGATAGAAAATTTTGGTTCATTATACTAATGGGTAATATTTAACATTTGTGGGGGGGTGGGGGGCTTTGTCTAGGTTAGGCTCAGCTGTCAGTGCTCCTCCATACACATTACTGTAGTCAGTTCCCATGGGAAACCTATAATGTAGACATGATATCTCCCATTTTTACGATGAAAAAACTGTTACAAAGGCTTACAAAGCTTTATGTAACTTGTCCAAAAAGTCAGATAATGAAGAAGTGGTAAAATAAAGATAACTACTCTGACCTGAGCTGGGGTCATTTCTGGGCTCCTGCTGTAATTTCAGGATAATATTCCATAGACCTGAATCAATTTTAGTCATAATAACCAATTTCTCCTACTTAACTGCAAACTGTGTGCATTAGCAGTGAGTGGTAAAAGAGTGCTGTTTGCTCTCTTTTAAATACTGGTACAGAGATTGTAGTCGCAGGCACTTTCAGCCAGGAAGTTACTGAGAACACGGCTTTCAGTGATTGGGTAGAAATGCTTTTAATTTCCACCTTCTTTTGGCAGTTATACTTTTTAAATAAAATTCTTTGCTGTACATTTCAGTTTTACTAATGTGATTATGTGGTCGAACATCAAAAGGTTTCATTGCTTAATGACCAAGAACCAAGCATGTCAGGATGCAGGAGTTGGAAATGGCTTTAAATAAATCAATTTCAAGTGAATTAATCTTTGAAAACAGTGCTTGAGCGTTTTCCATATGAAAGTTATTTCCATTATGACTTCATAGAGCCATTCAAAATGTCTTTTTGATGTTTATTGTCTTTATGGTACTGAGAGTGGCTGCATTGTGTTATAATAACATGGTTTATTTCTGCCTCTAAATTATCTACGGATGAGAGTGGATTTATATAGCTGTGTAGATTTGCCCAGTGTCTCTTCAGTATCCTCCCAGAATCACTCACACATCGCCTTTGGTCATATATGTATCTTTGTGGAAAAGACAGCAAGCACTGAATCACAGTGATGCGCCATTTACTCTGTAGTGCTTTATGTATTGTCACTACAGTTGTGTGTTCACAGGCAGCTTGGTATACTTAAGATTTACTAGTCATTTGTTTGGTTCCAAGAAGTCATCAGCGATGATGCTGTTTATTAAAGTTGCTGAACGAATTATATTTTTTGTGCCTACAATTTCAGTGATTCAAGATGTACCAGCATCTTCCTTTTTGCCCTTCCTCCCTTCTTTTCTCCCCTCCCTTTTCATCTTTCCTTCATTTCTTTCTTGCTTTTTTTTTTCTTTCCAAAAAGCAATATATCTTTTGTAATTTGTTGGGTAACTTCACTGAGAACCTGAAATCGTTTTTCTTAGAAATCCTTTTCCTTCCAATTTTTGCCTTTGCATTTATATTGTCTCTGTGGTCCAACTTAATATTTAAGTCTCAAAGCAATTCACACTTTTCGAGCATTTTCTTCATTGGTATTATTAAACTTAGATTTTTATCTTTCCCTATCCAATCACTAAATTGATAAGATCAAAAGCTCAGTTATAGATATGAGATTTCTTTGAGAATAAGTTTTTTAAGTACTTAGTATATATGGAAAAAAAAAAGCCAGGGTCTAAGAAAAAAAAGAAATCTTGCTAGAAAAACTTAATACTTCCCACAAACTAATAAAATAATTCTCTCAATTTCCATTTTAAAAGAACACAGCTTCTGAATGTTTTAGGTAAACATTACAGAAACCACTTATTAAAATTATGCTTAAACATATTTTTTTGAGTAGTCTTAGGTGATTTTATTCAAGCCAGCTTCCTGGCATATACCTGGAACCATTAAGTATCCATGTTGTAATGTTAACTTGTGATATTTAAAAATTTTTTTCATTTACTTAGAGGGTTTCTTCTCTGTCTCCCCAAATGACAAATCTGTTGTTTATGATGTGAGTCAAAGTACAATTGTGCCATGATGATAGTGCTTTATATAGACCATGGGTGATAACATTTGCCCTAGGCAGAATTGTCAAAGCCTATATAAGATTTGTAATTTGTGCTCATGACATACCACTTCTAATGCTGATAGTCCCAGATAAGTAAATACAGAATATGTAATAAATATCCTTTTATATCTTCTCCTCTGTTTATCCCTGCTTCCTTATATCTTCCCACCACAAACAGTCTTGAGTTAGAAATGAAAATGCAGAAGTGATGAGCGCTTGAGGGTGGCTTTCAGATGTAGACTTCTGGTGCCTGTGAAGAACTCTGTCACATAATTCAGCCTTTTTTGAATTGCATAGGCTTTGAATCATCAAATTTGAAGGAATTTGGCAGTTATTCAGTCCTCCATCTGTCTCCAATAAAAGCCGCTCTTATTAAGTCATCCCAGTGAGATGGGAATCTATGCTTTCTTTTAGGCTTTGAGAGAAAATGATTCAATAATCTCCTTTATAACTTATTTCAGTGTTTAATAACTTGAACTGTCAAAAAAGATTTTTTCATCATTAGCCTAAGTTCTTTTTGTTGTCATTTAAGCCCAAAAATCAGATGAACAGCCTCATAGAATTGATCTACGAATGCAACATCAAAGGACACAATAATTACAATCCAGGCTGTTTTGCATCAGTCAAGCCATCCTAATTCTAAAAGTCCAGAACGGGGACTCTTATTTATAGTGATTAATTTTTAGTATTTAATACTCCTTATATTGATAAAGACAAAATATTGCTGGGTGGGCCTCTGAATATCTGTTAACTTACCTAAAGCCCTATTAAGAATGCTCTTTCTTAATGATGTCCATATTGTTACCCTTTCTGTTTACTGTGGGTGAAATTGTGAGTCTCCAGTCTAGACTTATTTCCTCTGATCAGCTTCCTGAGCCCCTTGGTTCAGGTTTGCCTCAATTCCATCTTAGTTCCACAACTCTAAGCCTATTCATTTTTCTTTCTTTCTATACTCAGTTGTAGGCATTGGTCCCCCAACTTCTGTCATTACTGTTGTCATGCTGTTGGCTGTCCCTGCTGTCAGTCCTGGAGATCCTGTCCCTGATGCTCTCCTTCCTTGGTAACTTTTATTGCTGCTGCTCCAGTCATGCCACTTGGTTAGTAGGTGTCAGAAGCATGAACACTGCTGGGCCTGATCCTGGGACAAGAACCAGAACCAGAAATGAATACACCATCTAGATGTTTCGCTTATAGGTATTGTCCAAAATAGATTCTATTCTGTTTTCAAGAAAAACTAATGCTTATTAGAATTTACTCAAGAAGGAAAAGGCTTTATTTGTCTGATGTTTAAAGTTCATCCCAGAGTATTCCACATTGATTGGAGTGGTTGAGACTCCATCAGGTGAGAGGAACCGAATTCAGATCTGTTCAGGCAGAAATGTAGACTGTGTTAGCCTAAGTAATCAAGTGCTGCGAAGGCAAAGGCACATCTGGTATGAGGAACATCAATATTGGAGAGACCAAGTGACACCAGAATTCTCTCCATCTCCCTTCTTTGATGGAGGGACCTCTTCTTTCAAGATAAGCTTTCAACATAGGACATCTGGTGCTTCACAATGCATAGCTCTTCCACTCATCGGGTACTAGAATTCTTCCCTTAGCTAAAGTGTAGAAAATTCTGACTTTAATGAGTGATTTTGATGATTTTAAGCAGGAATATATCTTGATGTGGTTTATATCTTAGAAGAATCACCTTGGCCACTCTGTTTGATCATGAACGAAGGAGCGTGGAGAAAAGAGAGAAGCCAATTAGGGAATCATTACCGTAGTTCAGGTGACAAATAATGGTGGCTTCGGGTAGGATGGTCAGTTTATAGATAATGAGAATGATTCAGCTGGGATATATTTTGGAGGATAACTAACAGGTCAGAATGATGGCTGGTAGTAAGATGTGAGGAATCAAAGAGAAACCAAAGGTTTCTCCTATGTTTTTGGCCTAAGAAATGAGATGGGTGGTGAGAAAGAAAGCCCTTGTGAGGAGCACTGATGGGGAACAGCACTTGAAGATCAGTGTGCTTAATAAATATTCAGGTGCAGTTTTAACTGGCCTCTGATTATCCAATTTTTGAGCTCAGATCAGAGGCAAGAATGGAGATATAATTATTGGAAAAGAGTTATGTGATTATCATTATATGAAAATAATGTTATTCTTTACCCAGAAAATCTAATAGAATCATCATGAAAATTCTTAGAATTGGAATAAAGGAATTTAAGAAAATGGCAAAGCAAAAATAATTGTAGTAATATTTTTCTGTAGCCTAGTAATAATCGATAACCATGAGAAGATATCAATCTATTCTGAATTGCAGAAAAAATCCAGAAATTACCCTAATATGCAATACATAATACCTTCCAGCAAATATCTGCAGATTTTTTTCATAGATTCAATCAAATGGAGAAATACCATGTCTTTACATCTGAAGACAGACTATTATAAACATTTTATCCAATTTCAGTTGATACCCAGTTTTGCCAGAATGAAGTGGAACAACTGGTAAGAACAGCTTTATAAAATATAAGACCTCACCCCTCTGCCCGTAAATAACTGGACTCGTCGTTAACTCACATAAAACGAGTACTGTGCTTACTGTACCAACTGAACATTTTAGTTTGTGATTTTTGACTTTGTATTATAGAAACTATTCCAGTTAGATGGAAGAAGAAACTTGATCTTAATATGGGGCTTGGGTTCATGCAAGAAGGCTGGAATCACTGACAAACTCAATTTGGGGAAAGAAGAATCACAAGTAAGCAAATAAATGGCTACGAGGAGATATTCAGGGCAATGCAGCAGACCGGAAGTGAGGAACAGAAATAAGACATGCTCCGTGCTATGAGAGAATAAGAAGTTACCTCCGTGCCCCAGTTTCCCTTTCAGACCCTGTTATGGACAGCCAAATTTGTGTTTCCTCTCCTCGTATTTCCTATCCTAGGTGTAGACCGCCCCCTGCTCCCACCTTAGGCAGAGTCAGGAATTCTGATTGAGGTAAGAAAATGATCACAGAAGCAGAAAAATATTCATAAAATTATTTAATAGGAAAATACAACTTAAATCCTTAATAAAGGGACATGATCAAATTATAGTATTCATACAGAGGAATATTATGCAGCCAATATAAGTATATATTCAATGACAATTTAGTGACATAAACACATGCTTACATTATAGTACTATGTTAAAAGCAAAAGCAGAATACAAAACTGAAAGTAGATATAATGACACATTTACATATGCATTCACATCTGCCATCAATCTTACCAGCCTAAAATGTGATTTTTTACTATATGTTATGTCTATACACCAGCCAACCGGCCAGAAAGCAGGCCCATCAGTTATCTCTGAGAGTTGCTTGTGGGTAGGTCTACTAATGTTTTGTAACAGGTCCTTCTCTGGCCTTTGTTCTGGTCTTCACGTCTTGACCTTGCTGCCTGATGGAGCTTGTGAGATCTCCACTTTCTGGGACTGGCTGGTAGCTAATGATTATTAGCTGCTGGACCAGTCTAGGAGTGGGGACCCTTCTCTCTCTAATGCCCCCACAGCACAATCACTCCAGACTTTGCTAACGCCATAGGAGTAATAGAAGTAGAGCACAGATTTGCTCCTGTCAGTGGCGACTCACAGCAGTTAACAATCCGAATGTAATCTCCTATTATTAGCCTTCTCAGAAGGTCTCCACATACTAGCTTAATTCCCAGAAATGGGAATTTCCAGGCAGGTTCATATCTAGAATCTGGTCTTAATGCAGTGCAGCCAGGGAGAGCCATAAAAAGAGGAAGAAGACTTTTCTGCCTGAAGTCAAATTCCCCCTCAATGTTCTGGTCCAGAGTGGTTGATGATGGAAACATTCACTTCCCGCAGAGGAAATTTTTCTCATAAATAGGATGCATGGATCCTCATGACCTCTATGATAATCACAGTAGCCACAGCACACTTCCCGAAGTCATTCAGTCTTAACTAGCACTGATGCAGGACGACAGTGCCGTCCAGGTCATAAGCCCCTAGACTCTGAAGTGATGGGGGGCTGATGGGGAAGACATGTCCTGTCTGCCATGATTGAATCCCCAAGTTTCTCTGCAACCCAGTGCTTGTGTAAGAGTACATCATGCACCAAGGATACATTTTATCATCGGATAAACCAAATGTGGATTTAGGGGACAAAAATATTGTCTAACTCTGCAAAGAACCCCTAACAGTGGAAGTGTACCAACCAAATGCCTGATTAACTAAAAAGCTTGCAAAAGTCATCCCTTGCAAAAGTAAGATTTCCTTAAGGGAAAATTCTCTCTTACCCTAGAATTCATAAATTGCTTACAATCTCCAAAAATTGTATTCAAAATAAAATAAGGTAGTCTTCGATGGTCATTTGTGAATAGTGGTTATCTCTGGGTATTGAGATTATACTTTTTAAAATTCTGTTTTTAAAATTTCCTGTTGAACATATATTATTAAAAATAATTTTAAGTCTATGTTGGAGTGTACTTTCATTTACTATAAATAATTAATAGTTGTTTGCCTAGCTAGCTTATTAATGGCTTGAACACCAATGACTAGATAGAGTTTTAATTTAAATGAAAAATTCCAATTCTGAAGAAAAGCAGATACTTCTGTTAGTAGAGTGATGATTATGTCTGTAAGAATTTTAGTCAGAATTTATAGCAGTTAAGAAAAAACTAGAAAGTAACAAACAAGATAAAATCTTATAAGCCTCGGCCAATTAAATCAGAACATTATTAACTCTCTGTTGTTTGAAACTTGAAAGGAAGTTCATTTTATTTTGTGTGTGTTTCTATTTTGGTGATGAAGGAGAGATTTATACAAATGAAGTTAATCACTGAACTGTCAAATGAACTATTTTAAAGTACAAACCCATGGATAATTCTGTGCCATGGGCCCTGAGGTCATCAAAAGTTTCCAGCATTAATGAGATTATTATATCATTATATTATTATTTGTGATAACATTTCATATATTAGGTTTAAGTAACCATCTCGGCTCTAATTTTTGAGCCAATTAATCATATATGCCAACGGAATTCAAGTTGAGTTTGTTTCAAACTCAGTTCCCTATGACTGTGGTGGAAGTGGGCAAAAAACTTTAGTTCAGTTTTAACTGCACAATATTTAAAAGAATTGAGCTCGTGAATGGAATCTTGTGATTGGAAATGCCAGGAGGTCAGTTAGGAGTTCTATAGGATTTCTGTGAATTAAAATTGAATTTTGGTGAATCTCCAAGTAATGTAATAAATATTCATTTTATAGGACTAAAAACATTGTTGATTTGTCTTTCTCTTAAAGTAGTCTGGAGTAGATCATTTCACTAGATTTTATAGAAACCACTATACCTTTTTGAAAGTACAATTTCTTAATATAGATTTGATGGCAAAGCCTTTATCATCCTCTTTTATTGACCCAAATAAAACTCTTTGGAGATATTTTTATTTTTATTTCTTTTACTAATGTGATGTTTCTTTGGTTTATGTTGTGAAATATATATAGACCATGTAGTTTGGGATACTGAGATTCAAATGTGTATGCTTTATCTACAGTGAAACAGCTTTTTCACAAATGCCATAAAAACAATGGTTAGAATCACACCTGAAACAGAGATGTTCTAATTCATTTGAGGTGTTTTAAAACAACTTACATGACGTGGTTGCCCTTGGACTTTTACTTCCATCCATCAGTTGAAATGTCAACTTTTAAATCATTTCTTAATTTCACTTTCTCGCTTTCTTTTTCAGCAAAATAACTTATTCATCCTTTTACTGACCTTGATAAATGGTTCTCTTTGTTATCAGAACAAAGTAACTGTGCCCTTTAACTGGATAATTATCAGGAAACTGTGAGATCAAAGAAGGAATAGTTAATTTTATGTCTTCTACTTTCTCTGAATCTTCTATGCTCTTTGAAGTCACTCCTTATCGACCAGAAAAGAAAGCCTACCTTAAGTGTGGGCATACAGGTCAGTAAACACAGTTTCTGAACTCAGGCAAAGGCCATCGTTTAAAATAAGAATACAGTTTTCCTTTATTCTTGAAGAGGTTAACTACATATGTCTTTTTTTCTATCAAGCAAATAGCAAACAGGTCAAATTGAAATTTTTTCCATTAATATTCATATATTTTTTATAATTCAGTATTGAATTTGCCTATATGAATTAAGTAAGGACAAGTCCATTTCTTACAGAATAAATATATTAGGCCAAAAGCTATAATCTCTGTTTTCATTTTACAGTTACCTCCGCATAGATAGTTAGCAAAAGGACTTTGTTGTCTTGGATTTTTTTTTCCTGCGTACATTCTTATGCATTAGGTAGCTATCTGTTCTACTGGATAATTTCTGTTAAATAAGTTGATAATCCCAGAAAATGAAGCCTGGTACATTCATCTCTTGGGTCATTACTGCCTCCTGCAAGTTTTGGCTAGTGAGGTCATCTTCAGAATACCTCCTGACTCAGTGTTCAGAGAGACTGTTCATCTAAAACAGCGCGAGGTGATAAGACTCATTTCCCCCCACCTGGTGAAAGAGAACAATCTCTTTGTTTTTGCTCAGAAGTGCTATGTAGAAATGAAATGATACACCTGATATTTTGTGACTAACCCTTTCTCTTACAGAGTTACTGTTTTTCATGTTTTTAGTCTAATATATCTTGGCAAACAGTGAAGCAGGTAACACTATCATTTGGCTTTAATGACTGGCTTCTGAAAAGCATGACCATTCATCAAATTTATTTTTAAATTACAGTTCCCAAGGCCATTCACAAATATTTGTTGAAACCATGTTATTACTGTAAAGATTAATTGTGGTAATTCCGTTGTCTAAGGGTTAGATAAAGAGACTCCTTTTGATGAAATAAGTAATAAAACATAGAAACAGGCAGTTCTATGGTTCAATATTCATGTGTCTGTGCTAGAATCTCTACATAAATTTGATAAGTTTTACAGATATTTTCTGAGTGAAAATATGCCAATACTTTTTCAGCACACTTACATACCCCTCTGGTCTTCAGTCTCGTTTGCTGTGTCCAATAAATTTTGATATCTCCTGAAGGACCATTGTGGTTTATTGGCTTAATGAAGCAAGTTGGAAAAAGTTTTGTGCAGCACCTTTCTGTGCTCTGGGTGTTTTATAAAGTTGCAAAGTATGTTCCAATTTTAAACAATTCCCAGTGATGAGTTTATTTCCAGCATGGGCAAAACTGGACCTGAGGGAATAGTCACATGAGTATCTTAAACACACACACCGGCTCTGTCACCTCCCTTAGATCATGTTAACTGCCCCAAAGAGAGAATCCCACAAGCGGCTATGAACAGAGTATTAATTTCCTCTTTTGGAAATTCGCCAGGATGTCACGGTCAGCAGAACTGTTTGGGGAATGGGTTGAGAGTCTGACGATTAACATTTTGTCATACAGGAGAAGATCTCTTAAAAAAGAGTTCTTTCCTTATGTAGATTCTTTCTCAATGTATAGATTTTCACAGCTAGAACCTTTGGTGTTGGATACTGAAGAATTCTGATTTTCCTTACTGAGATCAATTCCTAAAACAGGAATTTTAAAATATACTTCTTAATTTAGAGATACGAAATATGAAGAAAACAATATATAGGCCTGTTTAGTGTTTGGAAAGGACAGATGAATCTTGAAAATGTCCTAACAAGCATGAATAGGAGTATGTAATCTTTTGCTCTTTTGTTGTGATTATGATTTTAAAACCACTGATTCCTAGGCTTTTATTTGTAGCTTAAAGGATACATTTTAATGGACATTTCATGTCATTATTTTATAATTTTTTCCTAGTATATATTAAATTATTCTTCGGGTACCAATTATTATTCCAGTACCATTAAAAGCTTCATGTCAGAAAATATGTTCACTATTCCCTGAGAAAGGGAATAAGTCTCTAAGATAACCTATTAAGCTAATGGAAACACTTGACTTCAATGATCTGGCTAGAAAAAAATTAGAAGTGTATTGCTAAAATAGAATTTTTTTTTAAAAGATAAAATCACAGCTCTTATACAAATGTAAAATGAATATGTCAAGAGATTTTATTTGACTCAATTAATGAGAAAACCAATAAGATGCTATAAATAGTTCAAAGGAGAATTCACAAAAACATATATATGAGCAATAAGGAAAGCTGCAATGAATTTACAAATAGATGCAAAACTGTCCATGAGGCAATAATGAATTGCATTTCACAGGACTCGATTCATTTGCATTTCCATAGACAGGAGTGATTTGGAATATTTTCTGTTTTCTGTAATTTACAGGATTTTAAATAGCTCAGGGACAGTGAAAGGCAGAGGTAACCAAGAAGGGTGCCCTAATCAGGGCATCCAGCCATCGTTCCAGAAGCCTCTCCCAACTTTTCCTAATAGTAATAAAGCTGCTCACACGTCATCTTCCCACAAGCTTGCTCATTAGACAAAATCCATGAGTTTTTTGTTAATTTTTATAAGAAAATATCTGGCAAAAATAGTTCGATTAGATTCAAACCAATAATTTTAGGGCAGCTATTAAGAACTATGATTCCCAGATGAGTAGAGAATGCTTCCTGCGACAGGAGACCACTTAACCTGTTGAAAGCAGCAAGGTCTGACGTGTTACGTGCTCTCCATAAATTATAACGTGCTGGGTGAATGTGGCAGAAATTTTGACCTCAGACGGTCAGAGAGCATAGACCTTAATGATATTAAACATTTGACTTAAGTACATATGAGAGGGATCTTTTCTTATCATCCACGTCTGATTTTCCTCAAGTGTAACTATTGCAATTGAGGAGAGACTTTCTTCATGAAGACATGCTAGTGGAGAATGTTGTGCTGTGCCTCAAACCTATGCACACACTTGTAACAAAATTGAAGCACTCTGAGTAGAGAATTTCTAGATCCAAGACACTGTGCTCTGAAGATGTAGGGGAAAAAAATCATGAATGGAAAAAAACGTTTTAAAGGTCAGAGATGGAAAATGGGAAACCCAGTTTTAGAGGTGCCATATCCAAATCTGGGGCCAAATGAGCATGGGCAATTCTGAAAACCAGTGGAGAAGGCTGACAGTAAACATGATAAATGTCCAAGAGTGGAAATTCTTTGACATTGAAGATTGTAAGCTTGGTATCTACTTACAAAGGAGAAAACTGAGTGTATCCTGAGAGAGGTTAGTAAAATTCAAGACTTACTTAGTTCTCAGGATGCAACAGTAGTCATTGAGTTCATTAGGATATATGCATATTTTTTTTTCTTGCTTTACAGGGTTTTTGCCTGGTGTATTAACACCAAAATGTAGCCAACTTTACCTATGACTTTTTTTTTTTTTTTTTGTAATAAGGTTTGAAAGCTTCCTATATTCACTTTTCTGAGCTCAGGGAACTCATATGGTGGCAGATTTAATAGATAAGTCCTGTCCTACTCATTAGTGGGGACAGATGTTTCCCCAGGACTACTGAGAGATGGTCTTAGTAATAATAATTGCAATAAAAAATCTCTGCTTTATTAAGATGTGCTTCCGAGGGAAAGTCTCTCATTTTAAAAGATCAAGAGCTTCTAACGTGTCCTACTCACCAGACTCTAAGTCATCTAGTGCATGCTGGTGAAGTGTCCTAAATACAATTGCTTGGGACCTCTTGTCCTTGACTGGCATGTGATGGACTACCAAAATGAATAAAGTAAAGGCAGCTGAGAAGTCAATTTTGGCTTCTGCTAAACTAATGACAAAGTGAATTGTATATACTGATTAATTTACACTCTTTTTTTTTTTTAAATAAAATTATGCATTTGTAGTCTGTCAGTTTTGGGCCAAGTGTTGTGGAGGTGTTTTGGTGTAGTATAGAGACTGGATTTTTATTTCTCATACTGTCATTTCCTAACTTTGCAACTTCCTTCTTGACTGGAAAGGAGAAAATTTCTAGATAAAGATGTGTGTTTTTTTTTTTTTAATAAACATTGTATTTTCCAATGTAAAGGAGTAGAACATAAGATTAAAGAGGAACATTTTTGCAATCTGAGTGCAGTAGACATGGCTGTAGAATTAATAGACTCAGGTAAAACTTGTCACCTGATAAAAATAAAGATAATAGGAATCAATTCAAAATGTATGCAGTTTGCATCTACAGATATTAACCTAGAAAGGTTTGCACAGATGTTGCTGATAGAAACATAGGACTTTTAAGAAATAGAGATATTTTCTAAATCCAAGGAGAAAAGGTTATGGTATCATCCAGATATTATCTAAAATATAATCAGATTTTTTCTTCCATCTTGAGGTAATGTTAAAATAAATGTTCTGGTTGACTGGCAATAAGGGATATAAAAAACAAAATAATTTACTTTCAAGTTGGGGAGAGACCCCTCTCTAGTGGATATAAGTATTTGGAAAATAGAAAAGTGCACTCTAGTATAAAACTGATTTGATACTTGATCTGGGGTCAGGAGACATGTGTTCAATGCTATCTTGCCACTTTTTAACCAACTATCCTTAGGAATATCGCTTAAACTCTATCCTCTTTCCTCATCTTTGAAGTGAGGTCACTGATACCACCACAGGATTGTTATAAGGAATAAATTAAATAAAATTACCTGACTTAATAAGTGTACAGTCCTACCACATAGTAAGTGTTCAGTAGGTACTTACTGGCATTACCTCCTTCTAGAATCTGGTTGGAATGACTCATGGAACAGTTCAGTTCCTTTGCTATAATACCATGATAGGCATCCTTGTCTTTCTCACCATGGCAGAGAGGTACCACTTCATGTCGTATCAGTGACAGATCCATGTGCCATCAGCTCCTGGATAATGCTAGGATGTCTAGGTGAAACAGTGAAAACTACCAAGATGTATAATTTGAAAAAGGCCTCTCAATTGATTCTGATGTGATTCTCTCTAATTGGAGAATTGGCATAATTTAATTACACATTTTTTTCTGAAGTATACTGATGACAAGAGGAGGACCTGTGAATGAAATGCACAATTTGTCCTGCTCTAGAAATTATACAAAGTGTAATTGTCACATTATTATTGTGAATTATAAATTAATCACGCATCATCTGCAGGTGAGCTGTTAAGATTCAAACCTGTAGACCTGAGGACTCAGAGCATCAAGGTGGTGTGTGTGGCCAGGGAACTGACTTTTCTCTCACATGTTTTAACCTACTTTTCTGCCCAGAAATGGACTATACTTTTCCCTCAGAAATCTGCACTGTCCAATCAGCCAACCGTCTCAAACCAGAGATAGTCTTAGGCATAGTTTTAAAATAAGTGACATCCCATCAGTGGAACTAGAAACCCTTTCTTGAAGGCTACTTACTAGTTTCAACAAAAGGGGAAAAAAGTTTAGTTATAGAGAATGGACTCCTAAATATGTTGTTTTTCTTGGGCACATTGTATATGCTGAAAAGTTAATGCTGTTTTTAAAGTTAATTCATGATAATTGAACTGAAGTGCAGGGAAAGTGCTGTTAGAGAGTCTATTTATGAACCCTGTGCCCTCTTTGTCAATTCCGTAAAAGCACCGTTCAGTAGAAGAAAGGGGAGTGAGCTGACTGCATGGTGTGCACTTAGCCATACGTGCGTCCTTTCCCCTGAAAATATCTGTTTTTCTAAGTGCTTTTCTTTTAATCCGTCCACCTCACTGAGTCAGCAGGCCTGCGAGGCCCATTATCACTCCACTTTGAAGATGGGGAAGGGCTGAGAAGATGTATTTTGGTAGTGATTCACCACGAATCACTTTTGTTGCTCCGAGGTGTGGGTCGGAGTTGGCCGTATAGGTCAGGAGGAGGAGAATGTAGGACAGGTGAATTAAATAAATCAACTACTGTTTGGATGATCACACTGACAAGTATTTTGAATAAATACTATGCCCAGTCTTTGTTGGAGTGTGGGATATTGTTTTTTCATGAGTACTGCTGGGAGTGAATCCTTTATAGGAAGCATTACTCTTCACCCAGCAATTCAGCTTTACAACGGCAGAAAGTTGGCAACCACCTTTGTCTTCAACAGTAGCAGGTTAACTGACTTAGGCTCTATTCAAACAATGGAGTACTAAGTAAGCGTTAAAATGATGGCCTAAAATGATATTTAATTACATGGAAAACTATCCTTGATAAATTAAGTGAAAAAGCTATTAAAAGACTATACAAATTTTTTTTGTTTCTTTTAAGAAAAGTATTTATGTGGAAAAAAAGACCACTAGAATATGTGTATATTGTAAATTGACTATACTTCAGTTAAAAAAAGAATATGTTTATAATATTAACAGTAAATTTTTGGTGATGAGATTTAAATTTCCTTGTTCTCCTTATTACCTTTAATAACTTAAGAAATTATAGATTTATAAGAAATTATAGACAAATAATTTTTAAAAATATACTGTTGTATATAAAATAGATAAACAACAAGGTTATTCTGTATAGCACAGGGAACTATATTCAATATTTTGTAGTAACCTATAATGAAAAAGAATATGAAAAGGAATATATGTATGTATGTGTATGACTAATATTATGCTGTACATCAGAAATTGCCACAATGTTGTAAACGGACTGTACTTCAATTAAAAAAAGCAAAAAAAAAAAAAAGTATGTGCAAAGAAGTCATGTTTGTAAGCAAAAAGAAATTAGAAAGCAGGTGAGGCTGATTCCACCATTTTTCTAATTAATTACCCAACTGTGTTACATTGCTCTCAAGAACTGAACCTTCCAGAAACCTCTTTGCAAATAAAACCATATTAAGGGAGAAACATATAATGACCCAGAACATGTAATTGTGAAAGAAATGAGGAAACCTCATCAATGAGTAAAGGCTTAAAAAATAATTGAATCCACAATCGCTGCTTATCCTGAAAACAAAATCAGATAGTAACTCTTTAGAGGTAATAAAGGAGAGTGCATTATTTTGTGTAAATCTATGTTTTAAAATATCTGTAATACAAGATGTTTAGCATATAAAATATTTCATGAGCTAACAGAAAATCATGCAAAGACAGCCTCAGCTTGTCCTGGGGAACTGGCTGAGATCCTCTCAGCACTGTCTACATGGGATAAAAGTGGGTGGTCTGAGGGATTGGGCTGGTGGTGTTGGAAAGAACAGAGAGTCAGAACGGCTTTCTGTTTACCTCATTGGATTGTGTGACCTCTTTGGACCTTGGGTTTCTAATCTTAAAATTGGAGAAAATAGTAATAAATACCTATTAAAGCTGTTAAATAAAAAGCGTATTTAAGGTGCTTAGAAAATGCTTGCCAAATAGCAGTGATTCAATGAATGTTAGCTCTGTGCTTGAATTTGAAGTCTCCCTTGGTGATTCACATTTAATTATTGAAAAGGCTAATGGCTTCAAAAGTAGCCATTTTAGAGACTGAATTCACAGCAGGGAGAGAGACTCAAGCATTACTCTTTCACAGAACTCCAAGAACAGGTCTTGGGCTAATGTATTCAATTTAGTACCAAAGGGCCATGGAACAATGAGTTTTCAAATTTCTATCATTTGTTTGGGTTCAGATTTGACTTTGATAAGTTCACAAGTGCAGAGATTCTTTCAGGTAGAGAATGAGTTGGGTTTTCATCCTGGAAACTTCATATCCAGTAAGTTAACTTGATTGGCAGGGATGCTACGGGAGAGAGTCAGAAGCAGAATAACAAGTTGGTGGCAATTAAAGACTGAACTACTGAATAAGGAAATGAGGTTGGAATTTCGTCATCATATCTGACTTCCATAATCTTTACGTTGAGAAAAAAAAAACATAGCTCACTTTTCAAGACTAATTTTTGTGGGGGAAAGACAGTGCTAAAACAGTTTTAGGAAATTACATCCTCTGAACTGTTGTATAAAACAGTATTCTCTCTGACATGTAGTTTGCCTTCAAACCATTCAGAAGAGTCTGAATGGTGATTGATCTGAGTCTTGATCTGAAAAATTCATTGATCGGGCAGCATCTGGACTTGGTGATGTCTCTGGTGGTACATCCTTTCAACCATGACACAGAGGTGAGGGCTTCTTCTGGGGTCACAGTGACCTGAAGGTTAAATTCAGCCTGTAAAAGCAGAGTCTTACTGGCTTTCTTTAAGTCCATTTTGTTTTAAAATCATTGCAACTTAGATTTTCTTTTACCTGTTTTTAAGTCACAATAATTCTGAAATAATCATTTTACCAATCATCACAAAAATGTTCTCTAAGGCTTTCAGGCTACTCTATAAAACAAAGCAATTCTATGATCATAAAAAGCTTTAAACATCTAAATTTGGCCTGGGAAAAGAGCACTCTGTATTATCTTTTCCAGACTGGTAAAGCACATAGAAATGGATAGTATTCGACATATGGAGTTGTTCATTTTGGAGAACACTTGCTATCAGATGTTCTTAAATAACAGGATGAAGAACACATGCTTAATTAGCTCAATTGTCTGTGGATAACTGTGGTGATGCTCAACTTTTTGTTCAGTTTCAAGTTTACGATGCCTTGGAAATTCTCTCTGAAATTTGCTATAATATATAATGCTTCCACAGTGTGCTTTAATAAAATTATCCAGCCCCACTGAAATCCTCCTGTAGTCCATGAAAATATTTCTACTTAGCAATAATATCACATAAAGCTGCAGCCCTATCTTAAACTTACAATTTTATGGACTATATTTTGAAGGCATAGTATGCTGCAATTTTTATTCAATTGTGAACACATTTTCCCATTGCCTTTTTTATAAAAAACAAACTACAACCACCTTTAGCCTTTAATATTAGGCCTTAATATCTCTTTGGGTCATCTAGTCGTTGAATGGCTGTTTGAGGTGTTATGAAGTCAACTGCTTGTGATGTTAACAGGAAGAAGAGGAGATAACCGTGAGGAACTGGCATAGTTGCAGTGCAGCACCAGGGGCCTAATGTGTGCATATGTATCAGTTTCTCATTGCTACAAACTTGGTGACTTAAGAGAACACACATTTACTATCTTACAGTCCTAGAGGTGAGGAGTCTGAAATGGGTCTCACTGGGCTAAAATTGCAGTGTTGCAGGGCTGTGTTCCTCCAGGAGGCTTAAGGGGGAGTCTGTTTCCTTGTCTTTTCCATCTTCCAGAGGCTGCCTGCATTTCTTGGATTTTCTCCTCCTTCCATCCTCAATGTCATCAATGGCCAAGCAAGCCTTTCTCACTAGGCCTCACTCTGACACTGGTTCTTTTGCTTCCCTTTTCCACATTTAAAGGACCCTTGTGATTATGTTTGGCCCACCTGGATAATCCAAGATAATCTATTTTAACATCAGTTTATTAGCAACCTTAATTCCATCTGGAACCTTAATTCCTGTTTTTCATACAATAGAACGTATTGACAGGTCCTGGGGTTTAGGGCATGGATATTTGTAGGGTTTGGCAGTTATTCTGCCTAACATGGAATGAATTTCCATTGTTAAAAGAAGCTTCAAGGCCATGTTTTAGGTGAAATATCTGGATATTTAAATATTTGAAACTAATTGTAATTTTTGACTCTGTAAGATACATAGCATCTTAGTTGGTCCATTTTGGCCTACAGTCTGCCTGTTAAAACCACTTGTCTATCACTAGCCTGGCTCTATGCAGAGCATCGTGTCTTTTTACTTATGGTTTTTCAATCTAATTGAGGAAGTAAACATTTAAGAATGTCTGTAAAGCAACCTGTGAACAACCCAGTATAACGAACACTATGTAGGGGCTTAGGGGATAGTCAGTGTAGGGTGAAGCAAGGTAGTTCTTCAAAAAAGATAAGTATCTGGATTGACAAAAGAAAATTTCAAAGGTGTTATGATTAGGTAGAAATAGACTATGAGGAGAATAGGGTGTGTATTGATGGACACACCTAGGAGCTGGTCTTGCTGGAGTAGGAGGGACCAGACTGGGGAGATATTAAAAGATACAGTAGCCCAGTTAATACACGGCTTCAAGGCTTTCTTGAAGCCTCTTCTTTGGCTTTATTTTGAGATGTAATAAGTTGGTGTTTTAGGTTCTTGGGCCAAAGAAACAGGTACATATAATACTGGCTAAGAGAGGTTTTTGAGAGTTACTATAACAGAAATGAAAGCCTGAAGACCAGAAAGATGACTGTTTCAGTTATCTAGGTGTGCAACAATGAGAAATCTACACTAGGGTGCTCAGTGTGTATGAAAAAATATCTGAAAGACTTTGCAGAGAAAGGATCAGCAGGGCTAGTGAATGACTGGCTATGAGGAGCGAACGAGATAAAGGTAATGATAAGATTTCAAGCACAGGGACCAGGAGGACAGTGGCACCATGGAATCATTGGCTAAGGTATATAGATTTGGATAGTTAAAGCCATTGGATTAGATGTTTTGTTGTTGTTGTTGTTGTTGTTGTTGTTGTTGTTGTTGTTGTTGTTGTTTCCCCAAGGGAAAAGAGCATAGGGCCAAGGACCAAGCTTTTAGAGACGCCTATATTAGACAGTGGAGAAAAGGTGAGGGAGTAGAAGACAGAGGAAACCAAAACTTATCCTAACAGTGCCTGTACACCCCAAGGAGGGGGTGCATTTTAGGGTAAGGTAAAAGAGAATTCCATGATAACAAATACAGGGGTTTTTTTTGGTTTTTGTTTGTTAGTTTGTTCGTTGTAGTGTGAGAATTGTTAGACTGATAGAGAAGTTGAGAGAGCAAGATAAAGAAAACTTGTTCAGAAGGGTTTGCAGTGGAATTTGAAGCAGGAATGGAATACTCCTTAAGGCTGAGAAGATGAATTCCCAGGTTTGTTAGTCTTGAAGTGCTGACAAGGTAGAAAAGGCCATAGAAGAGGGGGAGCACTGTTCCTGAGGAGGTAGGTGCAGTCGGCACCTTGTGTCTACCAGATCACGGCTCCTCTGAGATGTGCTCGTCCTACCCTTCGGGTGAGCCCAGGAAACTCCTTTCTGTTTTGTGACCTCACCCTATTGGTAGCAACATATTTTCAGAGAGAGGGAATGGGCACCTGACTCAACCTAGGCCAATCAAAATCACTTTTGTTGGAAATTTCTCTGAGCCTGAGAAATGTGTCATCTGTTTCTGTGGGTGACAGGAAATGAGGACATGTAAACTCAGGTTCTGAACATGCTGCTTTATGTACATACACATCACAGCAGTGAGAATCAGTCAACAGATGGGAAGGAGAGAAGGCAAGAGAGGCAGAAAGAGAAGGGGGAGCAGAGTCAGGGAGGGATGCAAAAATTTGAACACCACCTACGTTCCTGCTGGCTTTCTTGTCCCTGCTTTGAATGCCTTCTAAAGTCTTCCCTCTTCCTCTGGATTTCTGTGATGAACCCATTATCTTTCCCACGCTTTCCCTTCTTGAATTTGACTAGGTTGAAGGTATTCTGATACTTTTACCCAAAAGAACCATGAATAAGACCCTAGGAAAGGCTAAATCTGGAATGCTGGCTGACGTTTTGAACACAGTTCTTCCTCAGGTAACAGGAAGATGGAGAGAATTGGTACAATGAATGTTCTGGGAAACCAGAAAACCAAGAGAGGTACTTTGGAAGCTCACATTCTTCACTCTACAATTAGTTCAAGCCTCACTTTAGAAATATGTCTGAGAAGACTTCCTTAAGGCACTATTCTAGGTAAGGTGCCCCTTCAGTATGTTCTGTCCCACAAGAACACCCCAGCACAACATTAACTATACTGTATTTAAGGTGTGTCTGCATTTGTCTACAAGAACCTCTAGACTTTAAGCTCTGTGGAGTCAGGGACCGTGTATATTTGTTGGAAGAATATTTCATATCATCCCAATGGAGACTAGTACATCTCTATTCTGCACAAATGAAACAGCTCTTCCCTGAAATGTTTACAGAAGAAATCTAGAGTTGATCTATGCAACATCATGAGAACATGCCTGAAGATGGTAAAATGCTGCCTAATTTGTTATTAAAATTGTGAGGTATTTAAAATAATGTATTTAGAGATTTATTTTGAAAAGTTGTTGATTTCTTTATTACAATTAATTACTTTCAAAAGCAATCTCAAGAATTCATTATGTGATCATTTTGGCAGGTCTAGATCTTATAAATACAAATATGGAGGGAAAGAAAAAAGACAGAAGGTTCTCGATAATTTGTGATTTGTTTTAGCAGAAAATTTGTTGTGAAATATAATGTGCAGTTAGGGGGAGTGTGATAGGAAAACTGAGGGGGGAAATGCAGTCCTCTTGTAAAATGAGTTGTGAACTTGACTAATCTGCAGTGGGAGTATATAGCTCTTGCAAGCTTTGGACCCAGAAGCCCTTCCTTCCAAGCAGGTCTTCAAGCCATTTCTCACCCTGCTAATGATCTCAAAGTAAAGAAATTCGACATGTAGCTCTTCTTCACAGTAAGGCCCAGAGTCCTTTGATAGTAAGAGGAAAATGTAATAGTGATGTTACTGTGGATTTAGTTTGGGTCCAGCACAGATTATTTTGGAATTTTAGGCTTTAAAAAGATGGTAAGCTTAACCTTTATTTCCAAGGCTTGATTATTGTAGACTCATGACAGAGGCCTTAGACAAATGTATCATCCTCTTAGAGCTAATTTTAGCAGAATTGACTCGTGTTTGAAAACGGTTTTGAAGATGCCAAGTCCTAGAATAAGAACACATGTATTCATTCATACCCACTCCCTGCTTTGCCCTGTCGTGAAAAGCAGCCAGTATATAAAGCAGGGGCCTTCCTGGTCTCTCCCGCCATGTCCTTCACGTCAATGCTGGCAGGTATCAGATTGTCAGTCCCCCTCTGTCTTTCTGCACACACTCGAGCTATCTGAATCAATTTTTTTCCCCTCATTGAAACCCATTCCATCATCTTCTGAACATATTGATCTTCAGTCATGCACACACTCATCATACTCTTCATGGTGTTTCTGCCTGCAGGCCTCCCCTTCTCATTATTTCTGTATTGGTCACTCTGTCCTTACAGCTGATGCCAATCACGCCTCTTATAAGTGCATTTCAAAGACAGTGAGCCTCTGGTGTTTCACTCACAGGAAAATAACACTGAATCTCTCTTTGTACCTGTAGCATAGATTCACTTAGCTGATTTCAGTTGACTACTAAGTCTAAATTTTTAAGAACTTTTATAAAAGTACATGCACTTTCAACCCCTCTCCAAGTTCCCTTTTCACCCGATACACAAGTGAGAAGAGACAGGTTTTGTGTTAGGAGCACAGAGAACAATTGTACCACACAGGACAGAAAGGATCAATATTAATCATGACCTGCGGTCATACTACCGTTGGCTATGATCATCTCAGATCTACTCTCTGAGAGGGGCCCAGCTGGCTGCATTTTTAAAAATAGAAGACCCTGTGGGGGAGCCAAGAGGTGGTCTGGGCACTTCTGGTGATTCTGGTTGTGACACTGCATCCTGACAATTCTGCAACTCTGCCTTTCTCAAGAAGATGAGGTGTGCTCACTGGATTTCTAGCAGAAGTTTTCACAAGATTGTTACTAGTTTGTTGTGGTCAGTGTGTATTGATCCTGTAATACCTATTGGACAGATTCTTTAAATCATTTGGTCCAACTAGAGTCAATAAAAATAATAACAATACTGGTTAAATCTGATTGAAATGTTTTGAAAAGCCAGGTGTTGTGTACCTTGCTTCATCTCATTAAATGCTCAATCATGTAAATTAGCTTCTAGCCACATTCTGCAGGTGAGGAAGTGGTGAACTAGAAACCTTAACAACACATATCGTCAGTTTTGAGATGCATGTTGTCTTAGTTAATTCACACTGCTATAACAAAATACCACAGACTAGATGGATTGTAAGAAGCAAACATTTATTTCTCACAGTTCTGGAAACTGGAAGTCCAAGATCAAGGTTCAGTATAGTCAGTTCCTGGTGAAGACCCTCTCCTGCCTCGCAGGCTGCAGACTTCTCCCTGTGTCCTCTCATGGTGAAAGGGCCAGGTCAGGCCCCCTTTATAAGGGCACTCATCCCATTCGTGAGGGCAGAGCCTTCCAACAGCCCTACCTTCTAATACCATCACCTTGGTCATTAGGCTGACAAAGTATGAATTTTGAGGGGGACACAAACATTCAGCCCATAGCATCCATTTTTCACATTTTCACATCTCTCAAATTGGACTGTGTCTTACTATCGATGCAGTCTATGAAGACAACTGGCAGTTTTGTTTTATTTTTCTGAGCAGCACACAAAAATACTTGTATATCTTACATCACTAGTGGTTTCAGTTTCACAGAGTATGACCACCTTGTGCAAAACCCATCCAGTCAATATAAGGTAGAGCTGACTGGAAACCCCATGCTCTGTTCTCAAACATTACACTTCTGAGAAAGGCAGACTGGGAACGAGGTGGAGGCATGATAGCTAATTAGAAGTCGTATGTTATTTACAAAGTTGGTGACAATTTTTCCATTGCAAGCATTGACATTGGTAAAGGAATTGTAAAGAATTTTATTATTCTGGGTCCCGGTGTTTAGGGAAAGCAATTAGGCAAGTCAAAGGAAGCTATCTTAGTGGCCCTGGATGGAGAAGATAACCTTGGAAGCTCCTTTCAGTTTCCCGAATTCCGATTCTGATATTTGCTATGAGGATTAAGAGGAAGACCTTTGAGTCTCTTTGTTTTTAGAATCTTTTATTCTCTGAAATTCTTTCTGTCCTCTCTTCTGCAGTCCTGAGCAGTCCTTGAATATACAGGTTATCCTCCCAGGATTCATAACCCAATTAATCAAAGACAAGGGCAACCATCTCTTTGCTTAGGGATGGACAGTTTTCTGTTACCCATTAGGAAACGTGTCTCAGAAGGCATTTACCTTTCTTCACTTTCTGTTCACATATGAGGGAGAGAGTAAGAAAGGCAATAAATGGTTTCTCCTCCTCTGCGTGTCTCAGCATTCTTGTCTGGCTTCTCATGTTCCCCTGCCTCCTGTTTAGTAGCACTTCAGAATGTCTGCCAGTCTGTTTTAGAGACAGTTTATTGGCTGTGATACTGAGAAACATGCAACTTATGTTTCTTAACTTTTTTCTACTGTATTTTCCTTTCCAAATTAATACCACAAATGGCAACCATTTTAAAAGTGGGAACTTGTCAGGAGAATTGGAAAAAAAAAAAAAAGTCATCCACTCCCAGACTTCTGTGATATGATGTTAATGAAATATTTTGGTGTGCTGAAACCTCAATTTAACACTGGCCTGGTAAGGGAAACTGTCTTGTAATAAGTATCTTCAAGTCGCAGAAACTCTTGAAACATTTCCAAAGATAATCCGAGTTTTATAATACCAAATTTCATCTTGCAGTAAATCATATGAAGAATTTCAAACATGTAACACCCTCTCTTATCAAAGATCAATCTCACTTTAGTCATTATATCAAACTTCTTACTGATCTTTGATAATGATAAATGCTTATCTTGGGAATCTTTATGTAACCAGGTCATTTGTCGTAAGACAGATATTCTTAAAACCAGCAAGTAGATACCAAATTCCAATACTCTAATAACAGCTTTTTAAATAACAAGATTCTCTCTTTTTTATGACTTGTGGGTCGTTTTAGACCTTTTAAAACCATTACCCTGGATTTTTTACTTACTCTTTGCCCGAGGATTATTTCTTTTTATCCAGCCTGCAAAAAGGTAAAAGTCAAATTCCCACCTGAAAAAAATTGGGGTTTCCAAGCAAGAGGAGTTGCTTTTTGACTCATTCTCCCCCTGCCTGCCTTGTACTTTCTCATCCCTTGTCTGCCATCCAATTAATGCACATCAGTTTTGTTTTGTCACCTCTGTTGAGAACTGTGATTGAGTGATTAGTCCAATTTTATGCTATTATCTAACCATCACACATACGTAATTGAAACAAAATGCGGCAGACAGACTTGCCTGAGCCTGCGCTTCAGTAATTTCTCACAAAGAGTTGATGTAACCATCACTTCTTTGGAAACAAAGATAACTAGGGCCAGCTACATGATTTGTGGAGCTAAGTGCAAAGAAAGAATATACCACCACCACCACCACCACCACCACCAAAGCGCCACCTGGAGGGGAGGGAGTCGGTCCCCTTTTCCCATAGTCAAGTGGACAGGTAACCTCCAAGGGACTGTAGCCCCTAGCACTAGGTATCTGATTGGGGGTGGGCATGAGGTTCCTGCCAGGTGGGCCCCTTAGTAGTGCACCGTGGAGCTGGCAGCCTATCTGAGTGTCAGGGTACGCCTGCCCTGCCTCCCTGCACCCACACTCAGGCTCCCTACCAGGGGCCAACCCAGCTGCCCCTGCCACAAGCAGAGAGTAGCAGCGGCCCATAGTGGGGCAGGGGCCGGCCTGGAAGAAAGAGGCAAGCGCCCTTTCAGAGGATGCAGGACGCTGTGTGAATTGAAGTTCCAAACTTCTGGTGCATGCTCTGTCGGCCCATTGAGCTTCACGTACAAAGCACAGACTCAAAGATAAAATCATTAAGAATTTCAAAATGGTGACCAGAGAGCATTAAAGCCATTTGCAACTGTACTGGATGCAGAACCTTGAAACATTTCCTGAAGGTTAACCGCTCCTTCTGCTGTGAACTACTTACTTCAACGACTGTATTTTTTGCTTAATGTTACAAATATTTATTCACAAGCATTTCCTTTCACTACATCATCTACTGAAGAGCAGTCTGGGGGAAGAAGTGATACCATTTTTGGAGTTTCTACTATTATATTTATAACTGCAATATTGTATATACTAGGTTTGCTAATTGGACAAGCCAAACAAACAAAAATACATGACTTATACTAAGTGAAGTAAGTCAGAGAAAGACAAGTATCATATAATATCACTTATATGTGGAATCTAAAAAAAATGGCGCAGATGAACTTATTTACAAAACTGGAACAGACTCACAGACAGAAAACAAACTTGTGGTTATGGGGGGGAAGGGAAGAGGGATAAGTTAGGAGTTTGGGATTTGCAGACACTAACTACTATATATGTAAAATTGGTAAACAACAAGATTCTATTGTTTAGCACAGGGAACTATATTCAACATCTTGCAATAACCTATAATGATAAAGAATATGAAAAAATATGTATGTGTATAATTGAATTAATATACTGTACACTAGAAACTAACACGACATTGGAAATCAACTATACCACAATAAGAAAATGCCTGGCTTAAGGAATGCTTCTTAAACCCTATCTTCTAGATTATTTAGTTTGGAAATGGAGAACTTATGTATACAATTTGCTAATATCTGCTTGAATGTGACGTCACTTTTCGAGTCTGAAGGCCCACAGACAATGTAAGAAGGCTTATTTTCCTCTGTGCATGTACCGTGCTGTTAGTCGGTGGCTTTCAACCCTGGCTGCAGATTGCAGTCACCTGGAAATCATTTTATAAACATTGACACTTGGGCCCTTCACTGTGAGATTCTTATTTAATTGGGAGATGAGAGTCGATATTGTAGCTTTTCAAAAGCTCATAGAGTGAAAGGGGAACGTGGAGAGGGGTGAATGCTGGGTGTGGACTGGGGCCGTCAACCAGAGCCTCTACACAAGCCCCTAGTAGGGCTTGGCCCTCTCAGAGCCTGGCGTCTGGGTTCCAAGGGGGAGTCTCCCAACAGCAAATACTAGGAGATCTCAGCAGAAGCTCCACGGCTTTCTCTGACCGAGCCTCAGAAATCCCAAAGCATCACTTCTGTCACATTCTACTTGTTACGCAAGTCAGTAAGGCCAACTCAGGTACAAAAGGAGAGTGGACTCCGCCCCTTGTTGGTGGAGTGTCAGGATCACACTTGAGAAGAGCGTGTGGGGTGCAAAGCAGTGGCACAGCTGTCTTTGGGAACACAGTCTGCTGCAGAGGTCATGGACCCTTTAAAGTCACTGTAGGGAGGACTGCAATATTTAAAAAAAAATCAAAAAGATTACCTAAAGTGTGCTTTGTTCTGTATTTGTTTTTCACTTCATATGCTAGCCTTTTTAAGAGTTACCAGCCTGTGATTCCTACCTCTGATTATAAAAGTTCTGTTCATTTTTAAAAATGTTTGTGATGATAAAAGAACATTATAGAATTTTTGAAAGTGAAAGCAGTGATAAATTAAACAGCAAAATCCCTCTGTACCGCTGTATTTTTCTTCCCAGCACTCCTTCACAAAAGGCAGAATATGAAATCTAGGATTTGGACGGACAGTCTAAACCTCTAATCTTATATCTGCATGGTCAAAAACCCAGAACACTGAGAAGCGAAAATGCTATCAAATCTTACCTTGGCACTACCTCCTGGTTTCTACCACTTCGATTAAGAGACTCATTAATCCTATGTCCAACTTGATTCACTGCAGCCACCAGGCTTTACGGGAACAGGTGTTCGTCATCCCTGCCTTGCTTCAGGTCTTTCCTGGGCAGGGTAATGTTCTGGAACTTTGCAGAGGAAGACATCTGAGTTCGGTTTATAGAAGCACGATGTTTTGGGTGTTGTTTTGATGTTATGTGTGTTCAGCCAAAGTTAGAACACAGTAAATATTGAAGTTTTCTCATTCGGCATATTTATGATATCTGTTGAGCAACCTAAACCCATTTAGGCAACCTGCACTGAGTGTACAGTACACATAATATCGAGGTATTTTATGTGACTCTAAAGAGCATTCATCTTTGCTGAGAGCACACTCAGCAGCACTAAATGCAGGCTACAGAAACATCTGTGCATTTGTTTTATCTTAGGTAAATTTATGCTTATGTCATATTTTCTTTCCAAGAACTTCTGAGCTATAATTAGTAGCAGAATCCTTGGAATAGATCACTCGGCCAGTCTTAAAGTATAAACTGGTGCATTCATTTCACGGGCCAGGATTCAGCCATAGGAGAGAATCAAGAAGTTGTACCACAGGCAGTCAGAGTTACGGGTACTGTGCAAACGTGTCAGTCTGTTATTATTATTTGGGGCATTATTTTCTTTTTCTGATTGTCAGCCTCCTTGTACCCTTCAACATGGTCTTTTTCTTGCCTTATTTTTTGAATAAATAATCAGTACTCTTCACTCTTCCTTCATCTTGACATCCCTTTGGCTTTTTACTGTGTAAGAATGAACACCTCCCTACTTTCCATTTTTCAGTGTGTCCCCCAGTGAAGGACAACCTCCTTTAATATCACTCAGAGTACTCAACAAAAAAAATGGGGGTTCTTGGGCCTACTGCAGATCCATGGAACCAGTTAAATGCCCACAGAACTGCATTTTAACAGGTTTCCCAGTGGGTTGTTATTCACAAGAAATTTTGAGACTTGCTGCCCCAGAGCCTTGCTACTGAAAGGGCAGTTCTAGGACCAGTAGCATGGGCATCCCCGGGGAGCTTGTCAGGAATGCAGAATCCCAGGCCTCACCCCACACCTACTGAATCAGAATCTGCATTTGAGCAGTGGGCCCCAGTAACTGAGACGCACTGAAAGTCTGAGAAGCACTGATGTTGAGAGTTCAGTCCAAATTCCTAAGCTCATCAAACAAGGCTCAACATAATAGTTACTCCTATGTCTCCAGCTCCTTCTTCTGCCCTTTCCCTCTTTCCTTTCTTCCCAACTAGTAAGATGAGCCTTTTAAAATTGTGGATATTCTGTCATTTTTGAGCTACAAAAATAGCAAATTAAATTTAGCTTCAACCTAAATACTTACAGCTCCTTGTATAAGCGTTGCTCTTTCATGATTTCTTGCCTTTGGACAGAATGGACTTCCGCTGCAATCTCCCTTTTCCCACTTGGTGAACTGTCATTTGTTCTTGACGTCAACCCTTCTATAAAGCTTGACTTACATCTGCACATCTGAGGTCCTTGCAGTTTTTTTTTCTGCCTGTTGTCCTTTGCAATGCCTTGAATATAGTGTTCAATTAATATTTGTTAAATGAATGAGTGAATACATGAAAGAATATTTCACATGTTTTCAAACTATCATCTCCAACACCACAGATTTACTACTGATAATGGACGCTTTTATTATAATTTCTTTTATAACAGCTAACATCAAAAAATTAGTACAAATATATCTTCCAATTTTCAATATATGTAAAGTGATATATAAGTATACTTTGCACCCTGCAAAATATATGTCCCTCAAAAGTCATAGCTCGTTACAGTCTTAGTCAAACAAATTATGCCTTTAAGGGAAATGCTCATCTTTCTAAGATTTGAATCCTAAAAAGTATATTCTTTTTATAAAGTGTTGACTCTTCTTAAGATGGTAATAGTAACCCCTAACTTTACCAATTTTGGAACTGGGTTTGTTGCTACTGTTACTGAAATGGGAGAGGGTTGGCGGGGCACCTCTGATTTTATTCCAGAAGAAATGGGAAAACTAGAGAACATCTTTACATTTCAAGTTTGTTTTTTTTTTTTTTTCCCGCATGATATAACTGTGACAGAGAACACAGCTTGGATCAATTTCAGCTTGGCTTAGAGAATATACACTTAACATACGCTCTTTGACTTTGGCAGTGATACCTTGTGATTTAAGGAGTTTCCTTCTGGTTGGCAAGTTTTTCTTCAGATGAATGTATCCTTGATGAAAATGAGATCTTAATGAAACCCTAATTCAGACACTGCATAATCACACAAATACTCTATGTATGAAAAAAAAAAAAAACTGAAGAGAAATTTTGATTTACATCAAATACTAACATAAATTTCCCCAGATTGCTTGCCAAGCTCCAGTCACCTATTTCAATTAAAAAAACTTTATTATTTTTTCCTGCTTGCAAGAATGTTTGTTTATTATTAAAAAAAAAATTAATTCTTTGGAGATACAGTAGGAAGTTCAAGTCTGTGGTAATAATCACTATTAAAATCTGAGCATGTACTCTTCCAGGTTGATTTATCTGTGGATACTACAGTATGTCTGTCATAATCCAAAGAAGCATGAACCACTGGATGTAAAATGCACTGCCGGGAACCTTCGTGTTTCTGGTCCCCGGCAGTGAAGAATTTGTGATCTAGTGGTTCATCCTGTATCTGGGCCACACTCCTTGAGGACAAGGGGTGCACTTTTTCCTTTTGGTGTTTCGCATGAATATAAACATTATAGTTTATTAATATATACTTTCAGCAGTAAAATATTAGAAATTAATAGAGTATTAAATGAAATGATTACTCCAGGGTTTCATTTAACTCTGTGTGTATATCTTTTTTCTGGATGTTGTGAAGTTTTAGTATTTATTCTTTTTCACGAGCAGATGATTAGCAGGATTTTGTGAAAATTCATTATTAAATAGTTATTTTTCTTGTCACCTGGGGAACATTTCTAAGTGGAGAGCACTAATGTGTCTAGGATTCTTTGAACTAAATTGTTTCTAAAAATGGAAACTAATGGTCTCTTACTATTGAGTTTTGTTAAGCAAGAAACTGTGAACACCTTTTCATTCTCGTATTGTGAATTTCACTATTTCTTATTTGACAGTAGTTGTTATGTCTACTCAAATGTTAGTGATTTCTAAAGAGTTTGTCTCCTAGTTGCTTAAATTGTCATCGTTATCTAGAAGTTACCGCAAGTGAAAATCCCTAATCTCCATTTTCTTTTCCAAGATGTGTGACTTACAGAAAATCTACTAAACCCACTTATGCACACATATTTATTCACTTACAGATATTGGAAGCATATTTCAAGTTCAAAGTCAAGGCCTAAAAATTTCTATTGATTAAAATAAATGAGAGTAAGACATTTGAGACCCTTGAATAGAGAATGCTATTCAGAGTTTCAGTGACTGTATGATAATTATAAAAAGTGGACCCAATAACCTTTACTCTGTGAAATTCTCTAAGGAAGGAAAAAAAATCAAGTTATTACCCTAATAGGATATTGATCTTTAAGATGATTCCTAAAATGGACTTCTCGTAATAACTACCTTGGAAAACTTTTGAAATGTGATTCATCAGTAGCTCTGGACTAGACTTAAGACTTGGATCAAGGTCAGGTATGAAATCACTTTGGTGAGCAAGAATATTACCCCTGTTACTGAAATCTGAAAAGATATACACCAAATATTTTTACTGCATTTCTCTGGTGACTGGAAGATTCTTTGTGTTTG
Organism: Camelus bactrianus; assembly: GCF_048773025.1. Classification (NCBI taxonomy): domain Eukaryota; kingdom Metazoa; phylum Chordata; class Mammalia; order Artiodactyla; family Camelidae; genus Camelus; species Camelus bactrianus. Next base: position 83,622,447 of record NC_133539.1, on the reverse strand, counting down.
TATTTCCTTCTATCTTTTTAAGAAACTGAGATGGAACTATTTTACCCTCTCCCTGTGTGGTCTAAGATCAGGAGTGTAAGAGGCAAAATTCACCCGTGCCTTGGGCTTTGAAGAAACTGGATTTTGAATAATGAAGTTTGTTCCTTCTTTGGGGATTCTCTTTCATATGTAACTTTAAGTTAATTATCTTAAATATTTGCTCAATTTATAAAAATAAGGAGGAAATATCTTAAGCTCATTACTTTGCAACAGTGAAGCCCAACTTCGTTGTGTTCTCCTTGGCTTTGAATTGTCACGGCTGTGATGACCTTGTGCTCAACAGCAGCAGTGACCCCTTGGCATCCTTGAGTAATCTGGAGATTGGACACGAGTCCGACACAGGGTATTTTATTGTTGTCTACCATGAAAAAAGGGTGTGGTTTTAAAAACTCAGTAACCAAATATACCCAGCACTGTAATGGAGATGTTTCTTGCCTCTTTGGGGCTTTCAGTCAGCAGAATTTCAACTCTGGGGATTAGGATTTATGAAGGGGAAGAACAGGGAATTATGAGAGAAGCAACAAGACAAGGTAGGTTTTGTATCAATTCAGAAATGCCTGTCCTTTGAGGTTTCACTGTCATCTGTAGCACCCATATAAGGTAACAGCAACGGAAGTCCAGATGGTGCTGGCACTCTATGGATGTCCCAGCACAGAACATATCACTCTAGGTATCCGTCATGCAAGACATCCCCATTCATTCGATCACTTACTCAACTGCAGTTTTTGTACTTACGATGTGCCAGAGACTACCCCAAAGGGCTGGAAGACAGTCCTGAACATGACTGAAGAGCTCCCTGAGCTTCTCAGGAAGCTTACAGTCTCATCAAGGGAAAAAGGACAATAAACTAGTGAGTAACAAACTAAAGTCATTTCAGATGGTGGTTAATATATAAAAATAAAAAGGGCAGTGTGATGGTTAGTGCTGCGTGTGGTGGGGAATGTGACAGTTTGAGAGCACACATGGAAAGCTGCTTTCAGGAGGTGACGGGCAAGTTGATAACTGAATAGTAAGAAAGGGCCATTATGTGAAGATCTGGGAGAAAATCTTCAGGGCAAAGGGAAGAGAAAATTCAATTACCGGTTGTGGAAACAAGCTGAGCATATCCCAGGGGCAGAAGGAAGACCAGTTTCTACTGAAGCATAGTAAATGACATGGACACATTATGGAACAGCAGGACAAGAAGGGAGAGAAGTAGTTTGGGAAGCGTGTGGGGAGCCACGGAAAGGACGTTGTCATTCAAAGAGCGCTGGAAAGGCACTGAAAAGTTTAAGTAGCTGAGCAACCTGATCCAATTTCTGTTTTCAAAAGATGATTTTGGCTGGTGTTGGAGAGTGGGTTTTAAAGGGAACATGGATGGAGCAGGAGGAAGCTCATTAGGAGGACCCCACAGTTGGCAGAAACAACATGAGTGTGACTTACACTAAGGTGGTAGTAGTGGAGATGGAGAGAGAGGAACGACTTGAAACACATTTTGGAAGTGAATCCAGTGGGTATTGCTCTTAGCTGGAATCTGGAGACACGGGAAAAAAGGTCACTCCTCAGATTTTAACTTGAGACCAGGGGGATGCTGGTAGAGTCCAGTACGAAATGGGAGTCTATGGGAAGAACAGTTTTGCACAAAGAAACCAAATGTTCTCATACAGAGCTGTCAAAGATGCTGTTGGGCTTTGTCTGGAGACAAAAGAAAGAAGTTTGAGTCAGAGTTGTAAGTTGAGGAGTCTTCAATGGATAAATGTTAATTAATGCTACAGGACTGGCTGGCATCACCTCCAGAGAGAGAAGAAGGAAGAAGGAAGAGGGCTCAGGACCAAGGCTGGGGCAGCCTGCCATCTAGAGGTTTGGCAGAAGAGGAGAATCCAGCCAAGACCTTGTGACTTTTCATCAGGTACTGAGCTTGGAGGAAAACCAGAAGAGTGCTCTGTCACAGAAACCGACAGGAAAAAAAAAAAAATTCAGAAGGAGATGATAGTAATACCCTGGACTGTCTTCTCATCTTCATCTTAATGAGAAGATAGGCCAAAATATTATTATCGGCTCCTACTGAATGACGAGGGCTGGTAATATGAATGTCATAGGTAGGTTTTGTAAAAGCAGTTCGGTGGAGGGGAGGCAGATGAAAACTGATTGTAGAAGAGTGAACGGGAGACAAGGAGATGCAGATGCCAGTAGACCACTCTTTTGATAAGTTTTTTTACTGAGGAAGTGGAACAGAGAAAGGCAGTGGTCAAGAAGGAAGGTATGAGAAGACCAGAAACGTGTTTTCTAAGAAAGAGACTTCAGAGTATTTTGTATGCTCGGGGAAATACTCAAGCTGAAAGAGAGAAAAAAAAAGAAAGATGCAGGAGAGAGAGGACAGCATTGCTGGAGTGATGTCCGCAGGAGGTGACTTGGGCTTAAGTGAAGAGAGCAGATGTCCATCTGAGCAGGGCCAGGATGTGTCTTCCAGAGAAGGAATGTGAAGAATGTGGCTACAGATGCAGAGAGATGCAGATGGCAGGTTTAGTGATGAGAAGATGAAAATGTTTCTGCTCTGTTGCATCCGTGTTTTTCCCCCATAAGATGTCAGGCACTGAGAGTGGCAGGGGTGATTGAAAAGACAGGTTTGTTGGAAGGGTAGATCAGAGGAATACCCAAACGATCAACCCTGTGTACCTTCTGGGGGGGAGGCTATCACCAATTAACCATATTTAATAGAAAAGGAAAGATGGGATGACAGCAACCTTCAAGAGTGCCTACTGCTGATCATAAAGAGGAAGCAATACTAACCATAGTAGTGGTGCCCCCTAGAGTCTGACTGCTGCATTCCCAGGGCTACTAAGGAGCAACTGCTTCTAATTGTTGAGAAGTATGGACAGAGCCACTTCAGTATGATTTTCTTTTAAGAGAAGCACCTAAATTTAGTGAGAATATTTGCACTATGAGTTTTGCTGTGACCTTATTGAAACCAAGAAAATATTTCCTCTTTAGGAAAGAGGGGTTTCAATTTAATTTGCCGCCTTCTTCCCCATAAATAAGGGATGCACATCCCTTTCAGAGCCAATGAAAAGTAGCTTTAAAGTATATATTTTTAGAGCACTGAAACTCACATAGAGTGATCTTCATCCTCAACCCCTTTTTCCTCTTTCAAAACCTTTGTGTAAAGATCGCAAGGCGGGCACCACCTGCCCAAAGAAGTGCTTTTGAGAACAGATTTGATGATGCTTGATAAAATTCCTTGTCTAGAACCCAGTCTATCCTCATGAGAACAGACCATTCTGATGTTACAGTTTCTTGAGCATGGTTGTTGCTCTTTTCTGGATAACTTTGAGAAGTAAAAAGGAAGATCAATTCTGGGTATGTTTCCACCGATACCTCTGAGAGAGGTATAATCTGTTTGTATCGAGGTTGCTTGCTTATTTAACATCTGACAGGCAGGAAGCCAAACCTGGGTTTTGCGATAGAGGGAAAAAAGTTACCTGCCAAAAATTTCTACCACCCACAAACATGTGTGTGCTGGTATGCATGTGTGTGTGTATGCATGCATGTATTCCCCTTCCTCGGGACATTGGTCTTCTAAGGATGACATTTCGCTATGTAGTGTGATTACTTTTCCCAGAGTTACGAGCATTTAGTGGCTCTGTTTATTTGCATTTTTAATATTCTTAAATAACAGAAAATAACTTGGGGATCTAATATATCACTTTATCCAGTGCAAAAAAGGAAATGGGGAATGGCATATCCCTGAAATTAGATACTGAAGAAGTACAGATTTAGAACAACTTAGTAGTTTTTATTTAAGTTTTAAAATAATTTTTGAGAGCTGAGTTCTGATTTACAAGGTGATAGTAATGGAAGTTTAGCTTTAAGTCTTTCTAACTTTGCAGAAATCTGAAATCTGTACCCTCTGGAGAAAAACAGAGGCACACACTTAAAACATTGAAATGGTACCTGGTTCCACAGAGTAAAGCCAATATGACCGTAAATTTTAAAGATTTGTGGACTGGAGCCAATTTGTAAAACATTTCTGACTCTTCAGTGGTCTTATTAAAATGCAGACTCACACACACTGTGCTGTAATGATATGTATTTAAGCACCAAATTTATATGCCTTTGAGTTTGTTATTCTCATTTGCAGAAGGATTTAAAATATAAAATTCTACTTTTTTATTTAATAATTATTTTATGCCTGGGTATTGGAATGTTTATTATTGGTTAACACTCATCCCGTGTAGGTACACATGTTATATGCATACTCTTTGGAGACATGCTACTTTATAAGGCTAGGACATAAGTATATACATATTATTAATGTACAGCTTCCAGTGTATATCTATGATACATGATATTTTTCTTCGCTCTTTTAGAATGATTGATTTTTGTCTCTATGTAGCTTTTATGGTTAGATTGAGTGATGATTTTCTCTCTCAGAGGTATCAGTGGAAACATTTCTAACTGCCTGAGGCAGTCATATGCCACAGCTGGCACCGTATTTAAGCTACTTCCCCACATAAGTGCATAATTTTGTCACCTGGTGATAAACAGCAAAGAGCTACAGAAGGAAGTTTTGCAAAAATAGTCCTGTTTTCACTGAGCTAATGCTGCAGCTCTGTCAATTAGGCCTTTCAAGGTAGATGAAAACATTTGTTTGCAAATTAAACGACTTAGCAGATTTCGTCAAGACTCAGCAAAACTCAGAAGGCCATTTCCTAAAGATGCAGCCACGTTCTTACTGGGTATAGATGAACAGACACTCTTTGTGACATTTAGCGGCTCCTCAAATATTGGAAAGCTTTTAAGTAAGGGAAAACCAACACTCTTAACTTAGGGAAAGTCAAAGAAGATAACAAATGAAACAAAAAAATGATAAAAAACATGAAATAAATAATTTTTCACAAAGGTATATACTGAAGAAAACAAGAAAGTGAGTGAAGTAATTAATTTGAGTTGGTAAAGCTTTTCATTTCATTTTTCAAGTTATAGCTCTGACTTCCTTGTTCCTAAATGATAAAGCGTCTTAATGAAATAAAGTAACAGGAGTATTTGCTGTCTGCATTAATATGATGCCAACAGTTTAAACCCAAGATGATGATTTAGTAAAATAAATAAATAAATAAGTAAATAAATAAATGAATGAATGAATGAATGAATGAATGTAAAATTAAATTAAATTGAAAAACCCCAGCCATCTGCTTAAAGTGACATTTTGGGAAATACCAGAACAAGATCTATTTTTAAAGTTTTGCACTTTTGAAATTACTGCCTATACCTTAACAGTCCCCTCAAAATATATTTCTGTTTCAAAGAGAAGAAATACGAAAATGTTTGCAGTCATGCTGTGCCGATCCACCGTATCATGTGATCCCCTCCCTTGTTTCCCAGTTTTGTCTTCTCCAGGGCACCTGCTTCCAAATCTTTCCTGACCCTTTGTCACTATTCAGTCTTCCCAACTTGGGGTCCCATTCCTTTAGAGTCTCTACTTTCTGCTTACTAATTTTTGCTTTTAATGTAAAACAATGCCCTCTTTCAGTGGATATTTGTTTCTTTGAAAAAAACCACAGTTCAAGGCATCAGCAGACACGTCTGTCCCTGTGGGAGCTGGTGGAATGATTTGCTGCGCCTTTCCCCCTCTGTCCTCACCAAATTACGCTGGGGTTGAAATCTGCTACTTTTGCTCATGCATCTTGACCCTACATCTCTCTACAGAGAATTGAACTGTCAGCCTTTGAAATAACAGAATAATTTAGGTGATGAGGTTTTATTTTTTTTCTTCTCGGAGGATTACATTGAAAAACATACTTCTTTATATAGAGAGATAAAACCCCTGTTCTAAAAAAAATAGTGAAATCAGTGCCTTTCAAAATAGCATTTATGAATAAAGAGAATAGTCATGAAATACATGTGGGGTGAAAGTCTCTTTCAAGAGCACTGATGGACAACAAGATCATTAAGCTTTTGGGGGAGCAGAAGAGTGAGAGAAATAGGGCAGTTTCTAGTTCTGGGTAGGTAGTAAAAGACATTTTCTCATGAAATAAAAATTCATGGTTATTTTTGTTAGATAAGAAAATTAGATACTGAATTAGAGGTCAGTGAGTAGCATTACTTTTAGGAAATGTTAATTTTTACTCTGAATTCTGGAAAAAGACCCAGAAGTAGTAGTCAGTTTGCTACAAATGTCTTCCAGATTTTCACAGGCCCCCATGGAGGGTGTGTAATGGACGAACATGGGCCACCAGGTCAGCTCTCAGCTGGTCGTTGAGGTAGTTTGTTCAGCTGGGCCAGCTGTTGGGCAGGCTAAAAATAGAAAGACTAAAACAGTCAATTTTAAGGGACAAAGGCCTTAATGACAGTTAATAGGAATTCAAGATAATGTCAACTCTTCAGATATTCAGGGAGGGCCAAAAAATAGTGCAATCAATGCCAAGTTTGAACAGTAGATTCCATCCAGGCACAAGCTAAGCATTTGTAGCTCTCTGCTGGTTGTTTCCGTCAAGAGAAGTTGAACAAAGTTTCAGGGATTTGGAGCTCGAAACTAATCCAATGCAGGAAACCGTATTTAACAAAAATAATACAAAATTATGAATACAGAATCAGACCCAAGTTGGAAGGGGCTTACGGAAGTGAGGAGGCTTAAAGCTTAAGTTTTAGAAACTTCATACTCAATCTGTCTCTGAGTACAGAGACGGTGCTGCTCTCAGCTTCAAAGGCAGGTCCTTCCAGAGGGAGTAAGAGCCACTGCAGGAACAAGACAAGGAACTGCATCGTGATGGCTCACTAGTTCACAACCAGAAACTGAATGTTAGAGTCACATGGGGGCCTTAAAAATAAAACATGCCTGGGCTCCAGGTTTCCACCCAGTTAGTCTGGGTTGGTGCTAAGTCATTGGTGTTACTTAGCCTCTTTCCTCCATGTAGTTCTGAAATGCAGCCAAGTCTGAAGTCTAGGATCGTTCATAATAATGGCGGTGAAGATGATTTTGTTGCTGTCACATATAGAACATCTACCTCGCGTGGGAAGATACAGTATCAAACACTTGACAGGCATTTATCTTCTTAGCGTTCAAGACCCCCAGACTTAGAAGTAGCATCACCATTCTAACATGAAGGATTCTGAGGCTCAAGGATGTGCCTTGGGTCATCCAGCAAAAGTGAGATCTAAGTGCAGGAATCAGGATCTAAACTCCAGCCTTGCCAGTTTTCTAGCTTTTTTTTTTATTTTTTATTGCTCTATATTTCTACCTTCTTAGATGATAGCATCTTTGTGGGGGCCAAAGAAAGTTCAAGACCTCGCAGAATGAACCCAGGAGCTAACTGACTACCAGTAGGGGAATGTGTAAGGACTGCCTGCCTGCCAGATAAGTTCTTGGAAGCACAAGAACTCACAGGCCCATGGAGCAGAGGTGACTGTTAACTATTTCTGGATCTAAAAGTAGTTATATGGAGGTTCTTCTTCTTACTCTCCTAACCCCAGCAATGAAGGTTAAATACACCATCAGGCACCACAAGCTTTTCTCACACCTTTTCTCCTCATTCTCTTTTGTTGCTCACAGAGTTTCTTGCTTCCTGGTTAGATATCACTGCTCCGGTCTGTAGATTCCTTTTTTATTTTCTGCATTAATGCCTTCCATGCCCCTCCTCTTTTCTCTCTGCCATCAGCTGTAGGCTAATAAAATGTGTTTGTATATATCTTATGTGTACATGGATATATATTTATCTATGTATACACAGGAGTTTCCTCCCAGTTCCTGGCTGAAGCTCTTGAGCTCTGTTATTCAGCTAGTCAAAAGCTGCTCTCAATTTCTTACAGCACTTAGCTTTAAAACTACTTGCTTCTGTTTTGGTAACTCCTTTTTTCCTGATAACTGGACAATTCCATATTCTAGGAGCTGGATGAGTCCACATCAGGCCAGGGGCAATTTGAGAAGCATACTACCATACTGCACTCTAAGTCAGCTGCAACTACTGACCACCAGTTCATGTCCCAAAGCAAGTTGATGCACCATCTTTTCCCCATCTAGCTGGCTAACGGCTCCAAAATCAGCCAGGATCCCCACTGGCCAATAAAATCCACTGTTGTCCATCCACGTGTCCTAACTTGCCTGGCCATAGGAGAATTTCCACGGTGGGTATTACTTGGTCACTTGCTCTGGTTCTCTTGCTCCGAGAATAAATAGACAGAAGAGATGCAGAAGGAGGAGCACGGGTGGGACTCAGAATCCTGGCTTTACATGAGGCTCTAATTCTTTGTAGTCACTGGGTCTTGGGCAAGTTAGTTGTTCTGTCATCGCCTATATAAAGTGAGAATAGATAATCTCTAGGTCCATCAATATCACTGCAAATGGTATTATTTCTTTCTTTTTTATGACTGAGTAGTATTGCATTGTGTGCGTGTGTGTGTGTGTCTGTGTATGCAACTCACATCTTCTTTACCCAATCATCTGTCAGTGGGTGGACATTTAGGTTGCCTCCACAGAATCCACTAGAGATTATTGTACTAAGTGATGTAAGTCAGACAGAGAAAAACAAATATCATATGATATCACTTATATGTGGAATCTAAAAAAATGGCAGAAATGAACTTATTTACAAAACAGAAATGGACACCGAAGATGAACTTATGGTTACCAAAGGGGAAAGGGGGAGAGGGATAAACTAGAAGTTGGAGATTAGCAGATATAAACTGCTATATATAAAACAGATGAACAAGGTCCTACTGTATAACACAGGGCACTATATTCAATATCTTGTAATAACCTATAATAAAAAGAATCTGAAAAAGCATGTATGTATGTAGAACTGAATCACTATGCTGTACATCAGAAACTACTGCAACATTGTAAATCAACTATACTTCAGTAAAAAAAAAAGCAAAACTTAGGAAAAAAGTATAAAAATGAAAAAAGGGAAACAGAATGCCTATCTGATGTAATTTTTTAGATTTAATAATGTGAAAAACTCTTTTGAAACATGATTGGCACATGGGGATGTCTAATATATTTTCAAATCTTATTTTTAAATAAAGATGCTTCCTTTTATCAAGAAAGATGTCTGCTATTATAATTTACTTTAATAGAAGTCCCCTTTCCTAGGATATCATTTTTTAAAAGTTTCATGACCCTGGTTATACTTCTCCTGTGTGACTCTAATAAGCTGTCAAAAAAAGCTGTGCACATTTTTTGAGGGATGAAGTATAGATTTAGAGATTCCAGATATTACTAAGTTTTGTCACTCCCTGCCTGCTGATTTGAGGTTCACTGTCAACTCTAATACGTAAATCAAGAGAAATCATTAGAAATATCTCAAACTCTCCTTTCTTGTTAGTATAACAGTGTAATGTGTTCAGTAAGTACTGATTTATGCGTGTTACCGAATTTTTCCTTTCTATACTGAAAATGTGCTCTTTTATTGCTTTCAGGTAATTGAATCAACTGAGAGAACAAAATATTTTGTGATGTATATGGAGCAGAAATAAAAATATATGGTACTTTGTATCAGATATGTATATTTTAGGGAAAGTAATATACATATTACATATTCATTCATTCGTTAGATCAGTAAAGTGTTACTGAGTTCCTACTCTGTGCCAGAAACTGTTCTAGGTGCTAAAGGTATAGTTATGACTAAATCAGGCAGAAATCTCTGCCCTCACTTAACATAAATTCCACAAACAATTAAAAGGCTAAAACATGCAGATGGATTTTTTCCTTATTTATATTGCATACTTATTATGACCAGTTAGCACGTGTTTGTTCTTTTTGTTTGTTTTCACATAATCATTTGTCTCATTAAATAGTAAATTTGTGAGGGCATGATTATGCTTTATTCTATATATGAGGAAAGGGCAGCTTGGTGGGGTCCTAAGCTCTCACAGCAAAGTCAGTAGTAGAGTCGACCGTGGATTTCAGATCCTGCAACTAATAGTGACTTGCACTTTCTGCTGCTTCTACAGTCCTTATTTTAATATTCTTTCTTCTCCTATGATTTAACAGTAAATACCATTGCCAGAAAGAAAAACTGAGAGATCGATTTTCTTCTTACTTTGCCACACTGCAAGTACAAAAAGTGCAATGATATCCATCCCAATTGATGAACGTAGGTAAATTCACACATCTTAGAAGAGGAATAAAACAAAATTAGGTGTATTAATCAAACATTCATACACCTCTGGCAGTAGCTTACTTCTAATGTGGACTTTTAAATTTTGTTTTTGCTTTTTACTGGTCTAGAGACCACAAGAATGTTGTGTTAACTACACTGGCAGTTTAAGCTAGGTTTCACCTTACGCTTTTGCTTTTCTGCTCTTGTTAGTTTTACAGTTAGCATAGTGCAGTCGTTTGGCTGTTCCTCATAAGCCATCTTCAGTGGGCTTCTTCATTTTTAGTTAACAATGAATAAGTTTCTACAGGTAGATAGATGCTCCCTCAGAAAGGTGACAATGGTGATGATAATTTAGAGTATCTTTGAACATGGCTTTGGGAACAAGAACCATCTTGTGAAAAAAAGTCTACATTAAAGCATTTTTTGCTTCATAATCCTTTTATGAACTATTTCATAGATGTATTTATGCAGAGAATTTGCAGATTGAGGGAAAACACACTTTTATCTGTAAGACAATAATAGCGTTCAGCTTCATCATCAGGAGCAATTGCTGAGCAGCTGTAATAGATTCTTTAGCATTGATTGTGCATCACTAAATGCTGATAGTATAATCTAGTGTTCTCGTTGCTGTGCAACAGTAAATAAAATGGTCCATTTCTCCTCTGTCTAAGAAATCTCCTTTAAGAAGGAAAGGAAAAATGTCAGTGTGAGGAAGTTGGGAACAAATATTCATCACCGACAAACGAGAAAAAAGACTCACGTGTCAGCATAGGCGCACATCTGATACTTCACTCCCCTGGCCTTCTTCAGGTTGCCTGTTCAGTGCCCTGAGAGCCAGTCGCCATTCTATGAAATGTATAGATGGAGCAGAAAGGTCAAGGGCCCTCAGAGCTTGATCTCTCCCTCTCTGAGCATTGGCTTTCAACATGAACAAAGGAACAAGTCAAGTCACAGCGAGGTGAATTCGATGTCAGGAAGGGACATTGTACAGGTTTGTTTTATTTATTTATTTATTTATTTAAGTGAAGTATAGCCAGTTTATAAAGTGTCAATTTCTGGTGTACAGCGTAATGTTTCAGTCATACATATACATACATATATTTGTTTCCATATTCTTTTTCACTATAGGTTACTACAAGATATTGAATATAGTTCCCTTGCTATACAGTAAAAACTTGTTGTTCATCTATTTTATATATAGTAGTATCTTCAAATCTCCAAATCCCAATTTATCCCTTCCTACCCCCTTCCTTCCTGGTAGCTATAAGTTTGTTTTCTATGTGTATGAGTCTGTTTTCATTTTGTAAATGTGTTCATTTGCCTTTTTTTTTTTTTTTTTAGATTCCACATATAAGTGATATCATATGGTATTTTTCTTCTCTTTTTGGCCTACTTCATTTAGAATGACTATCTCCAGGTCCATCCATGTTGCTGCAAATAGCATTATTTTATTCTTTTTAATGGCTGAGTAGTATGCCATTGTATAAATATACTACAACTTCTTTATTCAGTCATCTGTTGATGGACATTTAGGTTGTTTCTGTGTCCTGGCTATTGTAAACAGTGCTTCTGTGAACACTGGGGTGCATGTATCTTTTCGAATTAGAGTTTCCTCCAGATATATGCCCAGGAATGGGATTGCTGGATCATATGGTAAGTCTATTTTTAGTCTTTTGAGGAGTCTCCATCCTGTTTTCCATAATGGCTGTACCAAACTACATTCCCACCAACAGTGTAGGAGGGTTCCCTTTTCTCCACACCCTCTCCAGTATTTATCCTTTGTGGACTTTTGAATGATGGCCATTCTGACTGTGTGAGGTGATACCTCATTGTATTAGTTTTTTATTTTAATTGTACAAATGATATAAAATATGATAATAAATTTTTAGGAAAAATTTAAGACATAATTGCATAATTTAATTTTTTTTAAAACACTGTTTTTACCTATTGGCCTCACTAGCCCCAAGCAGAACTAGTGTTGAGATATTGTTCATTTTTGGAACCTTATCATGTTCTTTAAATTACTTTTGTCATTCAGTGAACATCATAAGTTTTTAAAATTTCAGTCTTTCTAACGGCACTAAAGTTACATGATAATTGGTAGTTTAGCTCCTCTCAGTGTCTTCATGACTATCATAATGAGTATCACATGGTAGGTGCTCATAGATGATTGTTGAATGACTGAGTGAAACCATAGATTCATGTTCAAACTACTTTCTTTTCCAAGATTCTCTTCTGGTCCCTACCTACCCTTCCAAACTAAGCTTTTCTTTTTTTTACTTAGATACAATTTATATACCATAAAATTCACCATTTTGAAGTACACAATTCAGTGATTTTTGTAGTATATTCACAGAGTTTGCAATCACACTCACCATCTAACTCCAGAATATTTTTATTCTCCCCCAAAAGAAACATCTACCCCTTCATAGTCAGTCTCCTTTCTCACCTCCCTCCAGCTCCTGGCAAACATTCATCTACTTTGTCGCTATAGATTTGCTTAGTCTGGACATTTCATATAAATGGAATATACAGTATATTGCCTTCTTTTCTCCCACTGGCTTCTTTCAGTTAGGATAATGTTTTCAAGGTTTATCCACATTTTAGCTTTTATCAGTACTTCATTCCTTTTTATGGCTGCATAATTTTGTTGTATGAGTACACTGCATTTTGTTTATTCATTTATTAGTAATGGACACTTTATTCATTCATCAGTTGATGGTCATTTGGGTTTTTCCACTTTCTGGCTATTGTGAATAGTGCTGCTATGAAAATATATGTACAAGATTTCTTGAGAACGTATGTTGTTATTTCTCTTGGAAAGATGCCTCGTTGTGGAATTGCTGGGTCATGTGATAACTGTGTTTAACTTTTTAAGGAATTGATTTTCCACAGTAGCTGCATCATTTTTCATTCCCATCAGCAATGTATGAAGCTGCCCAAATCTGCACATTCACAACAAAAGTTTTCTCCACTTTTAAAATAAAATTATAGCCATCATAAATGGGCATGAAGCGATACCTCACTGTAGTGTTCATTTACATTTCCTTAATAATGTTGAGCGTCTTTTCATGTGCTTGTTAGCCATTTGTATTTCTTATTTGGAGAAATGTCTATTCAAATCCTTTGTCCATTTTTAAATTGGGTTATTTGTCCTGTTGAGTGGTTAAGTGTTGTTTACATATTCTACATACTAGACTGTCGTCGTTTTTACTTGTGATGAGGTCCAGTTTATTTGTTTTTTTCTTTGGTGGCTTGTGCTTTATGGTGTCAGGTCTAAAGAATCATGACTTCGTCTAAGGTCATGAAGATTTATGTCTATGTTTTCCAATAAGAGTTTTATAGTTTTAGCTCTTAGATTTAGGTCTTGAGTCCATTTTGAATGAATTTTTGCATAAGGCATGAGGTTGGAGTCCAAGTTCATTCTTTTGCACTTCTATGTCCAATTGTTCCATCACAATTTGTTGACACAAACTGTTTTTCCAGTGCCTCCAAGGCTTTTCTCTCTCTATCTGCTGAAATATAATTTCTCCAGGTGTGGCTCTTCATGATTTAAGGCTGTAATGTGAATGAACACTTTTTTTTTTTTAAAAAAGTTGATAGTTACATATTTATTTTGAAAAAAACCTTTCATTTTTATGCCTGACTTCCCATTTATGGTAAAACATAATTATTTTGGTAAAAATAATATTGATTTAAAGAAAAATACTAAGAACACCATGATATGGAAGGTATGTGGATTGACAAAAATAATGTAATGACAGTAAGGTAGGGTTAAGAAAAATATAGAAAATACTGTTTAGTATGTTGTAACTAGTTAATCTTTAGATTAGGTACTAGGAGTTACTACATACTGTTGGATGGGAATGAGCTGTTAAATCTTTTTAATTAGTAAGAGCCACAAGTTTGTGAGCGCTCATTATGTGCCAAACAGTGATACAGGCACTTCCTCATAGATTATTACTGGTTTTAATTTAGACGCAATTAACTCTCCTAAAGTCACGTGACCAGGAAAGAGCAAAGCCAGATCGTGAATCTAGGCCTCTCTCACTTCTCAGCTTCCTCAGTCTCCTCTGTACTAAGCTACCTTTCATCTTTTAGGTCACATAAAGGGTTTAAGCTTTAAATCAGAGGAAGAGCTTTGCTGGTGGTGGTCAGGCCATGTGAGCATCAGGGGTCAGGCAAAGGACTAGCAGGTGGGGTCCCCAGTCACCCTCTCAACACAGTTGAGACAGCTGTTAGACCAACCTCTTCCCTTCCTCTTTAACCACCCTCTCCCATCTTTTTTTCCTTTTCCTATTTTCTCTTTGGAGAGAGAACCAAGAATGAACATTTTATTTTCTCATACATGTGTGTAGTTACTCTGCATTTACTGAGATTCACATTTGAAATAGAGCTACAGTGATTAAAAATTACATCTTCATTGCTTTCATGAGTTATTACAAAATGTACATAATCTCAGGTTCTGACACTTCACTTTAGTTCTGTAAAATTAATCTTGAATCTGTTCATTCATTTTCTTCATGCCTTCTTCCTCCCACCTTTCCTTCCATCCTTCCATCTAAAGCACTAAGAAATCTGGAATATTAATAAAAAGAAAAGAGGAACAGCTTCTCCATTATTTCTCATTATACTGAGAGACAATGAGAAGACACATTGGCTTTTGAGTTTAAATCCTGAGACACTCCACTAATTATTAAATCTTTATGAGTTTTTTTTTCCATAAAGTAGAAGCCATAAAATCTACCTCATAGGATTATTCTGAAAATTAGATGAGATATATATATAGTGCCTAGTCATATAATGGGTTCCCTAACAAATGCAGCCATTATTAATTTTATCGTGTATCATATTATGTGATATTATCATCAGTGTTATTAAATCAAAATTTTGGCAGAATTAGAATGCTTAAAAATCCATATATGATGAAAAATATTGGTGTTCTGTTGATTGTTAAGTGGCTCCTCCTATAGATTATTTGAGACTCTTGGATGTAATGGAAACACCTGACTAGTATTCAGAATGTACAGCTATTGGAAATGTGCTTACGACTCTTAAAATACACTATTTTGTCCTTTTCTTATTGAATGTGATCTTAATAAATCTGTTGGCAACACTGATTTATATTTTTAATAACCAAAGATACATTAGCTAAAATAAAAGGGAAGAGTCATGATTCTTGACTAACCTGTTTCCAGAAATATCCCGCTGGGTTTTGTACATTGTCTTTAGATTAAGTAAGATACACTATGCAGGGTTTGTAATTATATTTCTGTAGAAGAATTCGAGAGCAGTTTGCAAACCATGATCCTCTGAGCATAGAGCGAGAAATTGTAGGTATTGTTTTGTCACTAGAACCTGCCTTGCTGTACACGACTAGGGTGATGTAAAATATGCTAGTGTAATTTTCAAACATTTCAGGCTGGTGTGGTGCACAGACAGTAATACATTTTATATTGCTACCTAGCACATATACATTCTTAACAACAACAACAAAACCTTTATCTTTGCCATGTGCAATGTCCTGTATTTTCTGGTTTGTTCTTTTCTGTTTCATTAATTAATGTCACTAAATTGGTTTCACAACCCACTAATATGTTGCAACCTGCAGTTTGATAAACACTTCATTTCAAGAAGTAACCACTTCACTTTTGAATTCCTTCCAGAATCAAACCAAGGAATTGTTTGAAACACCTAGAAAAATCTTACGGAGATTTATCAACTTTTTTTTGGTATTTTCCATTTTCATGCCAGATCATTTTCCTTGGTAATATGCCCCTCCTCCTTTCACATTGGTTAAAGGAACTTTTGATTAAAATATGAGTAACAAAAGCACTCAGATGCATCGTGGAATTGTATTGTATTCCCTTTAAGTACAATAAAAGATAATTCCACTGAATCTATATTATGCTCTTTCATTTTTTGCCTTCATGATTTCTATTAATTTTCCTGCATTTGATAAGGTTTGCATTTCCTATGAAGTTCTTAATGAGTGAATTGTATTGAATGTCATGTTTTAAATGTAAAAAAGAGTATATTATCACAATGAAAAGGAAGCATGTCGAATAAAAGAGCAGACGGGCAGGGCCTGCTTGATGTTCGGAAGTTATTTTTGCTGTGAACTCCCGTCAGCCTAGAAATCATAAAACAGAAAAGAGGCTTGGTTCAGCTCACACGCCCTTAGGGGATGTATGGAAAAGGATTTAAAATTCTGATAGAGTAACTTCAAAAATGTAGCAGCTGAAATAATTTATTTCACTACAGAGCAACCAGCTGAATTTTTATGTTGAAATTATTCCTTTTGAACTTGCACGTGGTAGCAGGAAGGCCAGTGGTCTCTGCACTTCTGGGCTGCACAGCTCTGCCTTCCTGCCCTGAACCAAAGGGCAGAGGCTGCTCTGTCCCCCTCTGCCCTTTCTCACCGATCATTCCCTGAATAATGGGCAAAACAACCAAAAGTCCATGATTTCAAAATAGCGGGTGAAGAGAAGGAGGCTGAGGGTAATGGAGAAATTTTTCTTTTCTTCCTTAGGAAAAGTTGCCAAAGGTTAGTTCTGGGCATTGTGTGAAAGCAACAGAAACAATATTGGACTACTCAGTACTTGGGCATTTTCTCCGTGATGACTACCATGTTCCATTAGCTAGATTGTGACATTTGATCTGGGCGGACCTTCAGATCATCTTAGAAGAAGAAATAGAAAAGTAGTGAAGAAGGCAGGGGCCACTGCTAGTTGCTGATACATAACATTCCTTTTCATTCTCTGTGCTCTTTACCAAGCCATGCCTGGGCAGCTGCATGCCTTTCTTTGCTCTGAGTGACACTGAGATGATGACCACCAAGGAAAAAGAGACTCTGTTACCTCTGGATGACGTTTCCCAACCTGACCCCATCTATGATAGCTGCATGTTTCATCTTGTGTAACTAAGGATATACAGAATAATGGCAATGATGAGGCCAATAAACTATAAAGCAAGTTTCCATTGTATTAATCAAAAGCAACATATTTGATAAACAGTGTATTTCTATGTATATGTATAAGAGTATATGACCTATCATGTAACCAGTCTATAAAAAATATTTACACATGAGAATCCCCAGACACTTAGAGGGATAAATTTGGAATTCGGGATTAACAGATGCGCACGACTATATATAAAATAGATAAACAACAAGGATCTATTGTATGATGCAGGGAACTACATTCAATATCTTGTAATAGCCTATAATGAAAAAGAATCTGAAAAAGTATATATGTACATATGTACAACTGAATCACTTTGCTGTACACCTGAAACATTATAAATCATCTATACTTCAATTAAAAGATAAAATTAAAAAAAAAGAGAGAACCCCTACAGCCTGCAATCATTCTGCTTAACTACAGTGGTCTGAAATTCACAAGTTGGAAACCATTGCTCTAAAATTTTAAAGATTGCTATCAATCAGATGGTGAAAATGCAGCCCAAGGAATCCCTGAATTAATTACTCAAATGGTCAGAAATTAAACAATAAAATAAAAGCAATATGAATAAAAAATACATTGTATAACTTTCCTTCATTGGTATTCATACCTTGAGACAAATAGCAAAAGCCCAAAAGGACAGAATATTACATGCTTGTTTTTAGGTAAACATTTCCCTGAAATCTACAGATTTTTTTTTTTTCAGATGAGGTCGCTCTATCTTGCTTTGATGTAAAGAAACATGAGAAAATATGCTGCTGTTATGAATATTTGTAATTTTAATAATTTTCTGTGCTAATTACCTAAATATGTTATTTATTATTAACAATTGCTAAGGTAGATAATTGAGACCAAAACAAACGAGAAAAGACACGATGACAGCAACAATATCAACAAACCAAGTTTTCATATACACTTGCGCAGAGGTGAAACAGTCAGAATTAGCGTACATTTTCAATTTATGTTGCTGAATTTTTAGCTTAACTTTTTTTTATTTAAGGAGGAAATGTATCCATTTAAAAAAAAAATCTATGGTCAGATACAGAACTTGAAACGTGGAAAATTCTGCTTTGAGGTAGAGGTTAATATTGAACCACCTGATGTTTTATAGTTAATTAGCATTTCTCTAATGTTGAATAGAGATAGTCAACTGAAAAGCGACCTCTAGTTAATAAAGTTTCACAATTGAGGGTAATTTTTGTCCCCCACTAAAGAATAGCTGGATTGCATTCTATGCTAATGAAACTGTTTTCCAGTGGAGCATACGGTGATTTTCATAATTCTAGTCCTGGCTGGGATGTTGAGAAAATGGTGCATAGCCAGAATAATTGAAATGGGATTTAAGGACATATTTTGGAAGGCTTCTATTTTTCAACATGGTTGTTTGTGACTGCAGTTACTTCTGAAGTTTCAAAAATTTCAGACGTGGGAGTAAATGTGATGTTGAGGGAAGTTTGATTCAAGTTCTAACTCTTCTACTATCAGCTCTGAGATCCTAACCCGTTTGTTCAGCTTCTCTGAGACTTAGCTTCCTTAACTGTAAAATAATGTGATGTTTACCTAGCAGGATTGTTAAGAAAGTTCTATATTAAATCTAAAGGATTTGTCATGCCAAATTTAATAAATCACAGTTGCTATTATTATTACCACTAGTATTGTTACCAGTGTAATTCACAGGGTGATTATCATTATTCCTGTATTATTTAGCAGTTTATCCTTTAAAATATACTGAAAATAAACTCCTTTCTAAGGAAAGTGTCGGATTAAATATATTCTATATAAAATAAACAAATGCAGCCAACGCAGGGTTGGTATGATGAACCAATCATTGTGAAATTTGTAGTAGTGTAGTAAGCTACCTCAGTTTCTCTAATATGATGGAGCAGATGAGATTCCAGAAAGAACCGGATTGTCACATACATGCGTTACTTGGTCATATTTAGGACTTGCTCTTTTTTGAAGGCATATTGCTCCTTTGGCAATTCTATGCAAAGCTGTGAAATGCCTGTACATCTCTCTGAATGCGCTGGCATCCCGGGCTAGACTGCTTCCTTAATATCATCTGGATGACAGCACTGATTTTGCCAAGCGTATTCCAATCCACAATATCCTTTCCACTGGAAAACAAAAGTATTTCTTTAATGCTAAGAAAAGAGCAGGGTGGGTGAAGGCAAAAGGAAGTCTATCATAGACTTTGCATGGAAAAAGCAAAAGAAAGAAGAGCTTAGGGCACAGGTAACTTGGAGGTGATAGGCGTAGGTCTCTCCACAAGATGGCACTCACTCTCCCTCCTTTATTTATTTTTTTTTAATTGACAAAAATAAATTTGTTACTTGTTTTCTACAGTCATAGAACAAATATATTGTTGGTTTATGTATCAAATGTAGCTGGTTTCAAGTATTAAAAACATCCTATCATGTTTCTTACTCTTAGTAGTAATCAGTACAATTACACCTCCTCTAATGCTCTATTTCGATATGAATACACTCACTATCAATTCTTAGAAAGACATACTTACCCCCACTCCCACTCCCAAATGTAACAAAACTCATATTAACCTTCTAAAAATACTATTCTAAAATCTCTATGGAGTACAAATTATTAAAAACACAATTGATAAATCAAAAGGTACAAACTTCCAAGTATGTAACGTTCAACATGATAAATACAATTAGCACTGCTGATACGTGAAAGTTGTTAAGAGAGTAAAACCCATGAGTTTTCGTCACAAGAAAATTGTTTTCATTTTAAAAATTTTGTATCTACATGAGATGATGGATGTTTAGTAAACTTATGTGATAATCATTTCATGATGTATGTAAGTCAAATCATGCTGTTCACCTTAAACTTACACAGTGCTGAGTGTCAGTTATATCTCAGTAAAACTGGAATAAAAAATACCTGAGTAAAATTCAAACGAAGACTAAAAAGAACCAGAATGCCCCCCTACTACTTTTTGTTTTTATCATGATCATTTAAAATTTTAACTGGATGTACTTTTCCATTTGAAAGAAAATCTCTGATACTTCCATATAAACATGAGTCAGAATGATCGTTACCTCCAAAGAGTCTTGGGTCTCCCTACTCTTTTTAGTGACAGGAAATGTCACAACTATATTCTTGTCACTTTAAGTTGACTTCAGCTGGAGTCTGTGCAATCATTTAATTTTTCTTAAAACAGAAGAAAAAGCAAAACAGTTTTTAAAACTGTAAAAAAAATGTTATTCTCTCAGTTTCATTAAAGATAGACTTTGAGCGATAAATGGTAAGTAAATAGATAAATAAAGGGAATTTAACTGACAACTTCATGCTTACATCTTTAGCACCTGCATCAGATTTTCTTTCAAAAGATTTAAAAGATATGGAGTGTATGTGGGCAAAATTACAGCTTGTTTGATTTGTTAATGTGATGATAAGGGACCCTTATTGAGAAACTTGTATTGGAACATAGTTTCCAGTGTCTAAATTTTTTTGGTAGACTTTAGAGTAGTTTATGGTTTCTATAAGACAGGTTGTTAAAGGTTATCGTAAATTCTTTCATGCCTTGATCGTAACAACTATTATTATGGAGACTTTGCCTCACTTTTTAGGATACCAACTCTGTTGGAAGCTGATACTGCAGAATACTTGCCACCACATGGCAAAAGTCACACTTTGAAAGAAGGAGGCAGAAAAATCCCCAGGGGATTCTAAGAAGAGAAAAATATTATACAGAGAGAAAACTAAGACATATCAGAATGTTCATAGAAAATCAAAGCTAAAGCTTAAATGATTTTAATGAAGATAATAGATACTGCTGTAACTTGTTATCTTGACTAGACACTAAACTAATATTTATTAGCTCACTCACACTCCCAGCATTCCTGGTGCAACCAACATCATTATCCCCCTTGTTAACAGACAAAATAGCTGAGAACAGAAAGGTTAAATGGCTTGGATTTGGAGGTAGGATTTAAACCCAGTTCTGATTTGTTCAAAGGCCTATGAATTTAAAGATTCCACACCCTGGCTCACTGACTTAGGGGAGCATAGAATATTAGAATTTGACTACTGGTTTTAAACATCAGTAATATTTTATGAGTGTAGATCAGTTGTTCCACCCTTTCAAATTTTAAGGGAAAGTACGCTTTCAAGAAACTCAAGAGAGAGCGTTTGATTGGATGCAGGGAGGAAGGTCTTGATTTCCAGGGTGTGGAAACAGGGAACAAACTGAAAAAGGAGCTGTGTGGACTCTGAATTAGAGATCTTCAAGAAGCAAGTGTTCATAACCACCTTTTCTGGTTGTATGGATCAGTCTTCTAAAGAATTTGAGGAACTACACAGGTATCTCCTTTTAGAGGTTTTTGTGATTGTAAAATATATTTGATACGTATTGCACTCAATCTACTTCATTCCTCGTTCACTTCTCATCTGTCCGTAAAAGCCCTAGACCTTTAAGTCGTTGGCATTACTTGATGTGATCACTTTTCTTGTTAAACATTTTTTCACATTCTTGACAAACTAGGCACATAGTCTACTTTCAGTTGCAATAACTACACAGAAGTCTGTTTTGTTCTTTGGTTTATCTTGCTATTCATAGACTGTGGGATATTTAGATTTTTTTCCTTGTGTTTTGCTATTTTGAGTGAGTGTGTGCTGTCTCATTTGGCTGGGGGGGGTGGGGGCTGGGGGGGGGTCAAGAGATACATGATAGTTTCTTTGAAATAAAGTCCCCACAGTAGAATTATTACATCAAAGTATATTAATAGATTTTCACTCTTGTTAAATATTTCCAGATGGCTTTTTAGAGAGAACTAACAGCTTTTTAATGACTTCAACCACGTATACATCATAAATCCCAAACTCAAATTCTGAATACGTGAGCTTTTCTTAGTTTTCCAAACTGGTAAAATAAGTGAGTGCAACTGAGCAGGTGCTGGACAACTGAGGGTGGTGAGGTCAGAAACAGCCTGGAGGGCACAGGTCCATCTAGAAGGGACAGCGTCCCCCACTCAGCTCTGCCTGGGTGTTGGTTGCCATGTGAGAGGACAGTTCCAGTGTCGGTACAGAACTTACATTTTTATGGAGACTCTGGAAATCCAGGTTTTATATGGAATCTCCCAACTTTTAAGCCTTGGCAAAACATTTGAAGTATTTTTTGAAAACTGTGAGGAAAAAAATGTTGCTGGTCTGATCCAGCCAGTTGACAGGCCTCCAGTTGGTGACCTTGAAATATACATTCTAATTCCCCGAAGTCCCACGTTGAACTTTATCATTTTTTAATTTGATTTGCCATGTCAGTAGGTGTGCAGTGATACCTTAATGTTATTTTAGTTATTTTAAATTGTTTGTAAGGCTGTATTTCCCTCCCTCATGATGGTCCTCTCTCTCATTATTCATGTGAAATTTTGTGTACCTCTGTTTGTGAGGGGCCATCTGGGTAGTGATTTAGATAACACATCAGTTCTTCATACACACACAAATGTGTGTGTGTGTGTGTTTCTGTGTGTGTGTGTGTGACACTGTGTTTTAATCAGATCTGTTTATTGCATGGTGTCATGTTTTCTTCTTTTACATGTTATGGTTCAGATGCTTTAGTTTTACATATTGATGTTAATCCTTCCTGCCCTGATGAGCTCCTAATAGACTCCATTTTTTCAGTATCAGAAATTTATCTCTTCTCCACAGCTGGAGAGGAACTGTTTTTTTCCTTCTTTCCCCTCCTCTAGTTTTCTATAAAATGTTAAACTCTGACACAACTGGAATTAATACACTGTGTGGTATGAGGAATGACTCTAAGGTAATTTTTTTCTACATTGATATCACATTGGCCCAATACTTTTTATTAAATAGTAATTTATTTCTCTATTGTTGGGTATTCTTATAATCATTTGAATTGATTTTATCAATCTCAGTTGCATTCCATCAGTCTATTTTCATGGGTTTTGAACTCTTTCTTAATATATAACTACTGTTTTGTGATTTTAAGCTCTGATAGAATATAACACACAGAGACATACCGAATTATTTTATTATTTGGACAAAATGATCTCTTCGTGTCCTCTAACATTTCCTTTCGCCAGAAACGGTGTGTTAACTTCTAAAGCCAACTAATATGGTCAAGGAGAAGTAAATGTTATGAGTTGGGAATGAATGACAGATTATTTAGGGTAACACAATATGCCAAGTGAGTTGTGTCAGCTGATGCAGTGGCATGATTGACAGTTTTCAGTGAATCATTTTATGTATCTGTGAAATTAGGAAGTGAAATCGATGGTCTCTGAGTTTCCTTAGGATGCTAGAATTTCTGTGAGTTTTTTTTTTTCCTGAAATAACTGTCATCATGTGAATGACCCCATGTCTGACAACATACATCCTTTGTGATGGGAAGAAAAGCTGGGCCACCGTCTCCTCTGGGGAACCTTCCCTATCTGCTGCCGCAGCCCTCATGGCCAAATCTCCCGCAGCCTCTCCTGCTCGGTACCCCCGTGGCACCTCACGCATCACTGCACAGGCCCTGGAACAACGTGGTAGAAGAATGATTTCTTAAATGAATTCAGTCCATGTAAGGCCTGTGGAGTGACCTTCACTGTTAACAATACTTTCCCCTGTGGGTGGAAGCAAGAATAATTTTCCAATCCTGGGAAGTCTGAGGTTCTGGCATCACAGGAATTTGCCTGAGTTGCTTTCAGGAGGCAGCTTCATCCTGGCCACGGCTCAGATGTTTGAGATCGGAGGGAAAGCTAACATGAGAACTGAAGTACCTGATAAGCATAGTGACAAGATGAACATATGTAGATTCTTTGAATTCTCGTCTTAGTCTAGGATGAACAGCAGGACCTGTAGAGACATACAGAATTAGAAACTTAGAATTTCTGAGTCTCTATCCAAAACAACATAAAGGATACCCTAAAGTTTAAACTTAAAGCTGCTGCGTCTTGGCACTGAGATTCACTGTTCACCGCCGGTGATAAACTGGTTAGTCCTGTTACACAAGTGTGCGGGGCTGAGGCTCTGGGAGCTGTGTCTAGACAATGATAATATATAACATAGTAAATAGAAAAGAAATTTTCCCATCTAGCATGTTTTCTGATTACATCTTAAAGAAGAACATTTTGGTAAATATGTCTAAAATGAAGGTGGGGGTATTTTGCAACTGTAAACCATCCTTGCATAGCAGGGATGTAGTCCATTAATTCTCAGAGCTCCAGGCAAGGCTGACAATTCATAAGTGGTAAATCCAGAGAGTTATGAAGATATTAAATCTCACATCTGGTGAGAAAATGTGTTATTTCACTGGGTTGATTGATGGACACTTTCCCATTACAGTGCAATTTGGGAAATCGCACTGTTAATTGCCAGGGTTTTAGCAAAGCTCTGTAGTTCAATTCCAATTACTTTAGTTTTGAAAAACAGAACAGCTGGATGGTAAAATTGCCTGGAGCTGTCACCGAGGGAGGGCACAAGCCAGCAACCCGACCTCTGCCATTCCTGACTTGGATTTTCTACAGGACTGTTAGTTAGTGAAATTGCAGGCTCCTGGTAGTATGTCCCTTTGCCATGCATTTTCTTCTGGCTCAGAAGCAAGTCTGTTTGCTTACCGCTCAGGTGATCATCACCCCGTCATCTGGAGCCGTCCCGTTACTACTCATTTGCCTCCCTCTTCACAGGGGAGAGATGAGAAAAGTGAAATCTCATCATTTCTTGATCCCTTACTGCAAGGTGGTCTCTTTCTTGTTTTAGAGCGAGCGTGGTTTTAAACCTCCTCTGCAGAGTTTTCTTTTGCTGTCACACTGACCTTTCAAGTCTCTGGCTACGGGGCAAATTACATGTCTCCACACACAATCTCTTTGTCTCTGGCTAAATATAGAAAGAACGACTCCAGTTGTGTTTTGGAAATGACCTGGTGCCAGCAGCTAACTGTAATCAAACTGGGCGATTCAGCCCCCGACTCCGCGTGTCTCCCCCAGCTCACTGGCTGGCTGAGCTAGATACAGAGCAGATGTTTCCTTTGGTTAATATCATGTAGGTTCCAGGAGGCTCTGCCTTGCTTGGTGCAGCTGTAAATATATAAGGGGCTTTCTTCAGGAGTTTCAGGATTTAAGAGCCATCATGAAGTGAGGGCATGGCAACTCAGATAAAATCTCCATGAGGACAAGGTTGGGGAAGGGTTTCCAGGGGAAGTATTTGTGAAGAGAAGGAGCGCTTAGTTGTGCAGATGGGAAATTTGGAGAAGACAGTGTCTTGCCTTCCAAGAATCTCTTCTTACTTTTTAATATCTATGTTGAATACTGTAAATTCAAATTAATAATTTGTGATGCCCTGTTAAATTAATCCTCTTGAAATATGTGTTCAGTGTATTTTGACAGGGCGAGTTGAGGGGCAGGGGCTACAGAGAATGAACCTTTTCTCTCTGGAAACTGTCCTGAGCAATGTACTCCAGCCCCAGACCTACATAATATTTAGCTAAACAAATATGTGCCCAAACTACTGTTATTCTTGGAGGAATCCTTTCTGGGAAACTAACTCCCCCTCCCTCCCTCAGAGCCTTGCTCTAAGGTGACTGTATATCTCTGTGGTCTGTGCCTTGTTCTAACACAGTTATTAACAACCCCCCATAACTCAAAAGAATCGTGAGTTGTAAGATAAATTATATAGTCACCCTCCTCATTAATGTATGTCTTCTGAACCACAAACAGTGCTGAACCTGAGAGGAAATGTGGTAAGTAAAATGTTCTCTGTCCCCTTGATTTCCTGTCCTGTTCTTAACCTTTGTGGACAGATACTCTAAGGAGTGATTCATCCCTCAATCAAGCCGCACATAAATTCCCAAAGCCGTGGAAATTTATGTCTGATGGAACCCTTAAAAACAAACAAATAAAAAACCTCTCTGCAAAAGCAAGGGCCTGACCATCTTTTCAAAAACCAAGACTTCATGTTGTTCGTCAACGTTCATTGGTGTGTCATTTGTCATTGTTTCTTACTTTGTATTTTGCATCAGTGGCAAATCTGTCACTTCTGACATCTTGAAATACTACCTTTCTAAGCTGTTGAATTATCTCCTCTAACTCTTTTCTTCCTGACACTGAACAGCCCCATCACTTTCTCTCTTCTCTTATAGATCCCTTTTTCCACCTTCTCACCCCTGTTGGTCTGTCTCTGTTGTTTTCTGAAGACTGGGCAGAGCTTTTGAACAATGTGTGTCTTGTGGTGAGCAGAGGTAGGATTGTTTATGTGACCTTTTTGAGGGACCCCGAACGCTGCACTACCAATGCACATTTTTTTCAGTAGAGACTGGACTCTTCACTGCAATCCTCCAAAGCCATTTCTTGACAGTACAGATTTTAGTATCTTGTTTTCAGTGTGTGCACTAGATATTTTTCTTCATTGAAATTAATTTATAGTCAGCCTTCTGGATCCACAGTTTCTGCATCTGTGGATTCAATCAACCATGAATCAAAAATATACAGGATATGTGTACATGTAACTGAATCGCTTTTCTGTACACCTGAAACTAACACTGTAAATAAACTACACTTCAATAAAAAAATTTTTAAAACATATACAGAAAAAAATTCCAGACAATTCCAAAAAGCAAAACTTGAATTTGTGGCACACTGGCAACTGTTTACATAGCATTTACATTTGTATTGGGTATTATAAGTAATTTAGGTGATTTAAAGTAGATGGAGGATGTGCATAGATTATATGCAGATACCACGCCATTTTATATGAGGGACTTGAGCATCCTTAGATTTTGGCATCTCTAGGGGAACTGGAACCAATCCCCCGCAGATACTGAGAGACAACTGTATTTATACTCCTAACAACAGGGGCCATCTATTTAGATTCTAGTTTGTGCTGTCAACCAAAAATACAATGCAAGAGGCTGCAAATAAGGAAATAGTTTATTTGGGGTTTTAAGAATTGCAATTCGGGAGACACAGATTCTGGTAACCTGAAAGAGTGTTCTGAGGAAGGGAAAGAGGGGCTTATAAAGACAAAGAGCCATCAGTTTGTTAAAGGTTGCCTATTGAGAATTGTGATTAACTCTGACACTAGTCAGAAAATATTTGTCCTTAAGGAATCATGAGTTACTTTAGGGTAAGAGTCCGAGAAGTATCTTGAATTTCTGGCAGGTTTTCTGGATGACTTCATCAGGTCAAGAGGTCAGATTCCATTCAGGCTGAGAGGTGCATAAGTCGTAATACTTCCTCAATGGCCTTCTGGCTCCGTTTGAGAGCTTTCTTAGCGATCCCGACTCTGTTTTGATTTTCCTTTCACAGTTCTCAATCTTGACCTTCTTCTAGAAAGTCCCTGAGATTCAGCTCTGTTCTATCCTCTCCCTTTGCAAAACTGTTGCTGCATAGAAATTTGGATTCTTTTATTTTAATTTTTAGTAATTTGGTTATTCTAGTTCCATAATCATTTCCCATGTGTGATTTTTGTCTCCCTGGCTATATTTAAAGCGTACTGGAGAGTAAAAACCATGTCTTCATGCACTTTTTGGATTTCTTACAGAACTGAGGTGAACATCAAGTATATGAAAACTTTGCCGTGGTCAGCTTGACAGATCCTTGGCCAAAGATGTCAGTACCATTCTTGGATAGGGGACCTGTTTTAGTCAGGCCTCTTTGATTAAAAGCATCCGAAACCATCTCTAACTTAAGTAAAACTTACTTACGTGACAGTGAGGCTGTTGCTGTGACCTATGGAAGGGTTATGGGGGTTGCCAGAAAACTGAAGCAACAATAGAAAACCTAATCTTAGAAACAGCTGGACGTACGGCAGCCCTAAGGTTCCACATAATTGTTATTAATAAGAAAATTCTTTGATCATTGTGCTGTTCAGTTCAAGGTTCAAATTCTAGGAGGGAGATCAGGTCTTATATTCATTTTTTGAACAAGGAAGGGTGGGTGTTACCTTCATGACCGGGACCGGGATCAGCATTACCTTCATGACCGGGACCGGGATCAGTGTTACTTTCCTGAACGGGACCAATGAGTTGGATAAAGACGTCAAAAAGCCCTACCCCTACAGCCTTCTCTTTCTGTATGCTACTTCAGGCTCCACGCATCTAAAGGTGCAATGAGGCATTACCAGCCACCGAGCGTCCTTTGATCCAGGTCACTGATGTTTCTTTTACATTTCTTACCCAAATAAACATGCGTATAACTCTACTACTCCACAATGCATTTATTTCTAGATTATCCTACGGCTTTTCTCCATTTAGAAGTTTTACTGTAAGCTTTTATATCCCTGTGGCTTCTACTGGATTTCTATGCAGGTTAAGGGAATGAATGACAGTGCAAAGCTGCTAGCTCTGATAGAATGCTGTTAACCAGGGGAATTTATGCATGATTTGAAAACTTTAAGTTATAACAGTTTTGTATTCCCTTTAGTCATATGTTCAAAGTAATGTGCTGTCCTGTTATTCTTCCCAGCTGAATTTTTAAACTGAAATTTCTTGACATGGGTGAAGATAGTAAAAACATTGTTTTCTCTATTTTTTCTATATTACCTCTTCTCAGGTAAGATCAACCTAAATTCCTAAAACTTAGAAGTTTCTACAGAATGTTAATAAATAGAGTTAATATAGTCTAAAGTAGCCTCTTGTTGAGTATTAAAGAAAAAAGATGATTGACTCGGAAATTATTATGTCCCATATAGTAACACTATTTTTCTCTTGTATGATGACAGTATTGTGCTGATATAAAAATCGCTTTCATTAATTTATGTTATTGTATTATGATACATTTTATTAATATGTTATTTGTTAATATTTAACATAGTGTTTTATTGTAAAATTGACAACTTACCATTAATAATTGAATTAAAATAATTTATGTGTTTTAAATCATGATTGAATTATATTATAGCATGGTGCCTTTTTTTTTTTTTTTTTTTTTTGGTGGGACTTGTCATTTTTTAAAAGACAAGCTACAGGAAAAAAGCTGATACTAACTTTTGTTTGTAGTGCAATTATGACATTATGAAATACTTTCATACTTGTTACTTAATTTTTGGTCATAACTGTGACGTGAGAATGACAGGTGATTTAGCTTGGGGGCTTTGAGTCACATGGTACCAGTTAACATGGAGACAGAAATCAACCATGTGACCAGTCAATCATACTACATAATGGAGCCCCAAGAAAATCTCTGCACACTGAGGCTTGGGTGAGCGTCCTTTGTTGTCAACACTGTGTGTTGTCACACACGGTTGCCAGGAGTAACATGAAGAGAGGACAAGGGAGCCCCATGTTTGGTACTTCCCTGAACTCCCCTCAGTGTGTTTTGTCTCTTGGATGCTTTTCATCTGTATCCTTCCCTGTAATAAACTGTAACTGTGAGTGCAGCAGCCTTCAGGGAGCCCTGTGAGTCCCTCTAGAGAATTATTGAGCCTAAGGGTAGATTGGGAATACCCCAAACTTACAGTGAGTGTCAGAAGTGAAGGAAGATTTGGAGACTCTGCCCTCTAATTTTGCAGTTGCCTGAGCTCCCAAGAAGTTGGCCTAAACTTTCATAAGAAGAGACTGATCCATTGGACTTTGAATTAATATAGTATTGAAATCCTGAAGTTATTAATTTTCCTATCCTATTCTATCGTGCCAGTTATTTTGTAAAAGAAATGAATTATGGTTTCAATTCAGCACATTTATGCCAGACTTTGCCCCTATATTAACTATTTTCCAAGTTTATTAAGATAAATGTATTTGTTTAAAGAACCCAGTCAATTGAGACCATAATAGTTTAAAAAACTTTTCTTTTTAAAAACTGTGTTTTATCATAAAATGTTTTCAAAATAACTAAAGAGAAAGAAGAAAGAAAAAAATTAAAGAGGAAAAAATCCACACATATGATAAAAATTCAAACAGTAATAAAATTTTAATCTGTGGGAAAGTAAATCTCTTGCCTTCCTCCTCTCATGGAATCTTTTAAGTTTCTTAAAAGAAGAATTACTTCCCCCTTTTAGTTTTTACATTTATGTATCTATTAATGTTAGAGGATCCCTTTTAGACTGACTGAAGTCCTTAGGGTTCTATTTGTGTGTGAAATTTCAAGCCACGTATTCACACACAGTTTCTCAATGTCCTTTCTGTCTCCTTATCAGCAATTAGCAGGCCCCACTTCATTTTGTTTCTAATCTCTATTTACATTGCTTCTTTTATTATCCTTCTTTCATGCCTGCTAGCTACCATTTCGTTAGCCTTTTTGATTTGATGCCTCTTTTATTTAAAAATATTTGTTCCTCTTTACCGTATCAGTTCAACTACTGTTTGATTGTTGAATACCTACTATATGTGAGACATCAGTGTATATTTTGAGTTACATTTTGGAAAAAGCCAAATCTTAGGTAATGAGCCTCTTTACTGTGCTTTCCATTCTGACGTTAGTTTGGGGGAGGCGGGGTGTGTGTGTTGCCAGCCATCAGGAATGAAGTGTATGATCATCTCAACAAATACTGTCACATTTCAGCTGGAGAAACTGAATGAATTAAATGACAGCTAATTTAAGGCAAAGCAGGAATCAGAGTGTAGGTCTCTGAACCTCAGTGTACAGCATTATGATTGCATTTCCTTTTCCTTCTCCATATTACTGGTTCAGAAAAGTCCCAGATTCAGAGTTTTCAAATTGGAGACTTGCAAGACACCTTCACACAAATTACAACTCCCTCTAATTTTGAATACAAAGTTGTGTGTTCAAGGAACAAAGGAGTTCATGGCTCTAAGTATTTAGATGACCTAGCAACTTTCTTAAGAATTATGGAAACTTCTTTTCAGTGTGGTTGCTAATTCATCTCCAGCCTGCTCTACGCTAGTTAGGAGTTGTCAGAATTGAATGTTTATCCTAAAACAGATGGGAAAGATTTGTACCTGGACTTGTTTGAATCTGGATAACTAGGACTACAGTTGGCATTCACAGTGATGGTGAAATAGATGGTTTCTGCAGAGGATACAGTGGGCAAACAAGCTTTCTTTAACACAGTGTGTTACTTTAGGCATGTTCTCTTCCTTTTTACCTTTAACTGATAAATCTAAAACCAAGAAGGTATATAACTTGTTTTCAGTACTAGACATGCCAAATCTTCAATTTCAGATTCCGTCCCTTCTCAAAAGTTTCCACGGAAGTCACCTGCATGCCAGAGGGAAGTGACTTCCGGCTGGAGGACACAGCAGCCTTTCGCAAGCAAAAGTGCTTTGAAGTAATAGCCTTTTGTTTGTTTTAATTGAAAAATTATGTCTTACATGTTCTTTTTTTTACTAAAATAACTGTTTAATTTGTCACCCCAGAGGTATGTGCCATACTTATTTTGTAGTTTGGCATATTTCTATCACATGTGTCTCCTAGTTTAAGAAGCACAGACATAGAATATGTGAATTTTGGAGGCCATAGGTTTTTGTTCATAGATGGTCTCAGAGGTTTTTTTTTTTATGTATTAATATAGGTTGAGAGTTAGAAAGAAGAGACCTACTAAGGAGCATTTCCCAAATATATTTTACCGTAAAACATTCTTCATGCCATTCACTTCCTGGCATCTTAAGGAATGAGTGTTCCAAGGAACACAGTTTGGGAAAGGCTGTCTAATTCATTTTACCTCTCCATTTTATTGTGTAAATACATTTTTTTCTTAAAACAATTTCTCTTAATTTAAAAGTTAGATACTATAAAAATTTGTTCTGTTATAATATCAGAAGTTTTCTGTTTTGTTATTTCTTTTAAAGCTTGTCATAAAACTTTGTCTGCTATTTGGATAAAAATTTTTACGAGATCTTCTCAGTGTTTAAGAATAATGTTGTCCTTAGATCACCAGCCTAGTATAACTTGTTACCTGGATTTTGACACTAAGTGCTCTAGGATTCCAACCTTTTTAGTCATATACTCTCTCTTCACCTCAATTGCTTGTTTAAAAATGTAAAACATTACAATTAAAAAAGAGGTTATATCTGTCCTATCCATTTCACAGTGCTTTCTGTATTGTATTAGTTAAATTTACTGTGTAAACTAGAAAATATGACAAGGCAAAATATTATCAATATTTTACCATTGTTACATGACTCACCACATTTCCATGTAACCTTTTATAAACGTTGGTAGAGACTCACAAACATGGCTGAGAACTATTTGAAGAAAAGTAATGACAGATCATTATCAAATGTGAGTTTCTTCTAGCAGTTTCTTCCATCATCTTTTTAAAAGAACCCTCTCTATATGTTTATATAAGTTAGGTAGCTTTAATTTGTTTCTGCTTATTTGCTCTCAGCTATCACAGCTACCATTCCCCTGGGAGGCTTTCTTTTTCTTATAATTTATTTTTAAGTGAGATGGCAAAACTGCTTTAGTTTAATGCATTTTTTTTTCCTACAGGTTCCCTGTAAGTAGCATTTATGAGCAATTTCAGATTTCTTGTGTTATAATGGCATTTAAAAAAGATTATCCTTAGGCATTATGATGGTTTCAGAATAAATCTATCTAAAAATTTCATCTTTGTTGTGAAAAAGAAAGCTCCTAAATGTCTTTAAACATAGTCCATCTTTCAGAGACCTTCTGTCGGGAGACAAGTTTGTCTCCTGAGTATATTGAACAATAGTAATTCGTGGCATTTATTCAGCCTTGTGCATTTTCAAAGCAATCTGCAGTCATCAATTCATTTAACCACCCAGCAATCCCAGCACTGAGGAGCAAATGTAGTCCAACCACCACTTGAGCTGGTATTAGCACCCCAAATTGCCTCTGTGCTCACACCGCCCAGCCTTGCTTTGAGTAAAAATCACCCTTGGAACAAATGAAAGGCTAAATGTAAGCTACCCCCGTCTACATCTTTGTCTTTTGTTTGCTCATAAGTGAAATAGTCTATTGCCGTTTCAGTGGGAGCTGTCTGTGTCCCCGGTACTCCTCAGAGATCGTTTGCTTGTGTAAATATGACGACAGGCTGTTGTGGTGAGATCCTTTTAGGGAACATTTTGTACTCACCCTTTAAGGTCCAACTCAGATGTTATTTTATAACTGCAATGTTCCATAAAACTTCTCCTTCTGTCTTCCCCTGACTTAATTAATTTCTCCCTCCTGTGTTCTCACAGAATTTGATACATACTTCTGTTACAGCTCTTGCCACAATCTTGGTGTTGCTCTAAGTCTAGACTGGGAACATTTCTATGGCCTGAAACTGTGTCTTATTTATAAATCTATCCTCATCCCTTAACACAGTGTCTGGAATATGTGGAAACCCAAGCGTTTTTAATTTCCATTTTAGAACTTAGCTTCTCCAAGTGGCTTTCACTGAACCATTTACACTTTACTCTTGATGTAAAAAGTTGATGAGGTGGAGGTAGGGGGATCCAAATTAGATGGGTTTAGGGCAGTTTCCCTGGCGGCATTGCTGTTTTGGCTACTTTCTCAGAATGATGAGGTGAGATTTTGGTGAAGCTGAGAGGAGGAAACCAACAAGGGTGTTTGAAAGCTCCGAGGCCAGAAACGGCATAACCCACTGGACTGTGAATAGCTTTAATAATAGTGGCCATCACATGTCGGCCTTCTCTTCGTCATCATCACTGCCATTGTCATCTTACAGTTACCATTTACAGGTGCCTGGTGCCGTCCTAGGTGCCTTACAGACTCCATCGCACATTATAATCATCATGGCTGTGCAATGTAGGAATTGCAAGGTGGCCAGGACTTGAACCTCATGGCATGAGGACTGCATCTTTGTGTGTTGGGTCCTGCCACTTGGATACCATCTCAGGCTTGCTTCTTGGAATACCTGCCGATTGTATTGCTTCCCTTTTCTCCTTTGTCTGTGAGCCTGCAAGTGGTGAACAACCCAGAGACTACATTCAGGGATGCTTTTCAGTTCTCAGATTCTGTTCAGAATCCAGACATCCTCTAAAAGGCCTCCTGTAGAAGGAGTTGCTATTAACTGCAAATGGAGCTCTGATCACAGGAGGAATGAGGACAGGAGCTGAGACCATTATTCTGTATTCTAAGATGTCAAAAGCAGACCATAACAGCTTTTATGTTTCCATTCCTTGCTTTGAGGCCTACACCTTGAAGGCTACCTTTCTTCTCAGGCCTCCCAAACGGATTTTATTCTCAAAATTATAAAAGGCAGTGCTATTAGTGCGTGCTCTTGCTGTTTAAGGAAGTGAAAACTTTTCAAATCTTGAGTACAATTACTTGGGGTGTGTTTAATTTACAACAAGGCAGATTGAGCTCTATTGCTTGAGGTTAAAGACACGATGTGTTCCTTATAGTGCTTTGGACCATGTAGTGGCTCATTGCAGAGTCAGCGGGAACCATCTGAGAGCTGCCTGACACAAGATGGAGTCACTTGCAATTTACATTAATCAAAGAAATCAATGAAATTTGCAAAGCTTTGCGGCTCTCTGAAGACTTAGGGGTTACTTACAATTCCAGCAAAAAGCGACAGACTGTATTGAAGGTTCCATTCCATCTCCCATCCCTAACACATTGTGTCGTAAAATTAATTCAGGGGGCACTTCATTCATATGAAAAAGATATAGAAGTGTGTGATGTGGGGTGGGTGTGTATGTGTGTGTGTTTCTAGGTCTTTTTTTTTTTTTTTTTGGATGTGGAACATGCATTTGGAGATTTAGAAAATATATGATTATTATTATTTCTTCCTTTTCCTTTCCTTTTATTTATATTTTCGTTCCCATCAGTTGCTTACATGTCCTTGAGTAAGTCTTCCTCCTTCAGCAATTAAGCATATTTATTTCTACATTAATTTTACCGGATTCATCTTATGTATAGGTTGTTAAAAATTTACCAGTAAGGTTATATGCTTTCTTCATCTTGCCCTATAAACATTTTTTCTTGGATTGTAAAAATCTAGGTTAGAGGTCATGGGTAATGAATGGCAAGGCATGAAACTTTGGAAGTGTTGAAATTTCTGAGCACCCAGAATCGGAGGAAAATAATACAGAACTTTGAATCTGTAGCTTTGTCACATTAATGGATAGAAAAGTAGTAACTGGCATTAAAATGTGCTGTTAAGTACCAGAAGCTCTGTGATATCAACATGAACATTGTCAATATGATTCAGTTAACAAAGGTTACCCCGAGTAACACAAAAAATATGGTGACTTTCAAAAATATATACAGGCTACCTATGAAGTTGCAGAAATACTAGCAAGAGTTATAAAAATTCTGCTTAAGAGTAAAAGAGTATCTTTTGGATAGTGGCAAGTGAAGGGTAAGTCATGGAAGCTTCTTAATTAGGGTGGGAAAATAATAGTTCTTTAATAATACATCAGGGAAAATTTAATAGAATGGTTGGATTTCAGAAACAATTTAACAAAGGCAAAATGATAAATTACAAAGCAGAAAATATGGGAAGTATATTTGTCACAATGATTAGGTTTCGGAAAACCTCTCAAGTAGCCAACTGAGAGTGTGAGTTATTTGAGATCTAATGAGGAAAAAAAAATAGGATCGGGAGAAGGAGGTAAGGAGTAATCCACTGAATGCTTTTATATAAATATTTTATGAACATGAAAATAAAGGCAGCACACTAAATATACATCATAGTGATGCAATTTGTAGTCCTTAGTAAAAATTTTTCCCATAGTAAGAATTTCCATCTGCCAATCCCTTTCTCATAGGAGGTATTTTAGTTTATTTTATTATTATTTTTGTATTTGGGTTAGTTCCCATTTTTTCCACTGTAATGAAGAGTGTGACATTAAGTATTCTTTAATATTTGTGTGACATAGTAAATATTTTAATATCTTATCCTCTGTCTTAAGAGACTGCTTTTAAATATGCTGTGCCCTGTTTCAGTTATAAAGGTACGGCTCTTCCAGCCACCCTCCCAATATCTCATGGGTTCCGATGGAATCACTCTGAGTTGCTGACCCGTTGTCCCAGGCTCTGTGGGTCCTCTCCTCTCCCTCCCCCCTCCCTTCCCCTCCTCTTACCTCCTCTCCCCTCCCCTCTCCCTGTCTTCTTCCTTCTCTCCCCCTCTGTGTGTCTCTCCATCTCTGTCTCTCTCTCTCCCTCTGGGGAACATACGTGTTTCCAGGACTTCACAGGGGTAGAGAGTCAGGGAAGACAACCTCTTGCTCTGCTTTTCCTTATTTTTTTCAAACAAGTACCCACAACTCTCATCCTAATTATCCCCCCGTGTGAAGGCTGAACATTTAAGCATATTTGAACCATTTTTCATAATTACTGACCAGATATTTAGGAGTATGTTCACATACACAGTACTTGAATTTCGAATAAAGAACTGCGTATAGAACTTGTGTACTAATACAAGTAAATAAGCCTCGTTTGCTCTCTAGAGCTCGTAAAAATGGTAGTCTTAGAAAAATTTTAATTGTACTAGACACAATATGCTAGACATATTTTTAGCATTACAGGGTAACCTTTATAGCAAGGAACCAGCAGTATTAAAATATTTTAAAAAGTGTGTGGCTGATGCCAAAACCTTAGGGTCCCCACCTGAAATTGTTTCCATCTTTCAGGTTCCCTAATTTTGACTCTCGTGCCTCCCCTCTTCCTCCTGCCTTTTCTTCCCACACCTTCACTTGTTTTCATAAAGCAGATGTGGAGCTTGCTGGCCAATGTGTGGCCCCCAGATGCTATGACTCCTCTGGGAAGACATCCCTAACAGGGTCCTAGAATTGATGCGCAAACAACTCCTGTCTTCCACTAAAACGTGGTATCATGTGTTCCAGAAGGGTCTAGTTCAGTGCTTGGCTTTTAAGCTGACAGCTCTGCAGAGCTTAAGGATGGTGAAGGCCTTTTCAAGCTTTTGAAGACTTTATATGTGTAGGGGAAACAACACTTGACCTCTTCCCATGTTAAGTTTTCAGCTGTGAGTCTTGAACAAAAAGATAGATTAACCAAAGGAACACAGTTTATTAAGGCACGCAGCGCACATCACACCTGAGAAACTTTCATGAGGAGGTGCTCAAAATGGTGACTTAGAACTCTGGTTTGTACACCGTCTTCAACAAAGAGCAATAAATTTGTGGAGATACGACAGGACAGAGGAAAGTGGTTTTAGGCTCCCAAGGGCGGCAAACTGTGGGAAGGTAAATATATGGGAGGGAACTAATGGAGCTGGGATTGTTTACAGATTCCTCTGATGCCATCTCTGCGTTGGTAAGAATCTATCTTGAGTAAACGGAGAATTTATATCCTGCTTTTAGGCAGAACAGAGGGAGGATAGAGAACTTTTCCCGCGTTTGCTACCTCCTAATTGCCTTCAGCTCAAAATAATTTTTATGTCCAAGAGGCATGTTTGGGGGCACATATTTTGGTTTCCCTCAAGTGCATGAGTAGAACCCTTATTTCAGTATACTTTGGAATAATGCATATCTGCTCTGTCTTAAATTATTAGGGATTAAGACTCCAGGGGCAGGTGATTTCAGCAGTAATTGAAGTTTGGAGAGAAACGATGGCCCTTTTCTGAGTCTTTCCCCCACTCTGAGTTTTCATAGTATTGATGTCTGCATACTTTGTATCACAACATCCCCTCCTTCTGGCAGACTTTCTCCTTGTTTATATTTAAATGAGCGATGGCTGAGAGTCAGGCTTCTAGATTCTAGTCCCAGCAGAATATTAATTAGCTTTGTGGTTTGTCCAAAGATACTTCAACATTCCTGGCTTTAGTTCCTACAAATGTAAAATGACTCCTTCTTTATGACCTTTCAGAGAATGTACGGTTTAAAAGGTCTTAAATTCCTTGCATTTCTGGTCTTCAGGTATAGATTACAATCTCCATTAGGCCATGACATCTATATCTGACATGTCTAGAACCGTGCTGGTTATTATAATTTAGGTACGCAAGAAAGTGAATTCATTGAAAAGAAATAAAGTATTAAGGAACACATTCCTGCCATAATTTAAGGACTCTTCTATCTTAGCTCCTTGTTCTCAGTGATGCATGTATTGCTGATGTAATAGGGTTAAGTCTGAAACTGTTTTTGGTGAGACCAGCCTTCTTCAGACCCAAATTGAAAGACTGTAGTAACTTGATGTTTTGAGCCTGTGGGCTCTATATCTATACAGATAAAGTATAGATAATAGCGGAATTGTAGTGAATTCGTAGTATTTCCTACTAGGCAGTAGAGAAAATTTAAACCCCTCCTCCCATCATCTGCCCAAAACCCTCCTAAAAATAACAAATTTAGTTCTACCGCATAATCTATCGAGGACGACCCATTCCTCACCTGAGAATTGTAACGTTTTATTTCACTCAGTTGGGGATGATGTAAAGGAAGACTCATTTTTCTGGTGAAACGGCAAAAGGAAGCGGATTTCTGGCTAAGGGGTTTTCATTGATAGTAGTTTTTCCTTCTTTTCTTTTTTTCATCAAGAGCCCCTGAACATTGTTAGTTGAAACCACACCTACCACAGTTAGAGTTAGGTGTGTGGGAATATTATTAAGAGTACATTTTCAGTAGAAGTCTCCAGAAAGTGTTACTGCTAATCTTCTGAGCCATTAGTGGTATTCATATGATAAAATGTTAATGTTTCTCTTCTAATTTAAGTGCATTTCTGAACATACCTCAAAGCCAAGCCATGCTGGGTTGAAATGAGGAATGTGATTGGATTTGATTTTAATAGAACATTATATTGATGGAATTGAGATTGACCTCATTATGATTCTCAATTCCATACTAGATCTTTGCTTTAGGCATTAAAGAGCATATGGTAATAACTTTTTTTTTTTTAAGCTTTGCTGCTAAAGATTTAGTAGAAAGATTATCTGGAATACTTTTTATCAAATATCTTATTTAAATAAGAGGAATTCTTTAAAGCATTAGCATTAAAAATTCACAGAACGCAGGAAATTAAAGACAGAAAAATCTATTAGGTTATCTTCTCTCCCCTAAAAAAGGATTACATCAGAGGGAAGAAGCTATGAAAATGAAAAATAATAACTGAAACAATTACAATATCAACACTATACATGAGAGAGGAAAGGATGTATTGGATTGGTTAGGGAAATCAACTGAAATAAATATTATATTCTTTAAGAAGTCTTTTACCCCATTTTTATGTGTTAAGTTTATATGTCTGAAATATTTACAGTTAAGGCATCAATTCTTTTGGTTGTTTTTAAACCTAAGTGATTTTGAGGCATTTTTTTAATATAAATAAGCAATCGAAATTAAGATTTGATTGAAAATTCTTAATGCAAATGATCTGCTTGCAGTACCTTGTTAATATACTCTGCCTTTTTTATTTTTGGATTCTCAGCACAGAATTCTGTTCAAATACCACATATGATATTTTCATTTTGTTATATAATATACACACAGATTGAAATGACTTGAAGTCTTATGTATTAGAAAGAAAGAAATTATTAACCGACTTATAAATAGAATTGTTTCTGATTTTATTTTCAAGAACTAATGAGCTCTCATCCTACTGAACATAAGGTAGATGGGTGCAGAAAAGGAAAACTTGACTTTTTTTCTTCCATTCATCTTAGATTCAGTGTCTGGGGTCCTGCAAATGAGACTGACAAAAGACAGATTAACAAACGACACACAAAGTTTATTAACATGTGCATTGTGCACAGGCACAGATTTCATTGGTGAAAACTTGAAAGGGCAGTTAGAACTTGGGCTTATAAAACATCTTAATAAAAGAACAACAAACTTGCAGAGAAGTGGCAAGACACATAAAGAGGCCTTGGAGTGTTTAGGAGTGGTGGATTGTGAAAAAGCTACATATACGGAGAAACTAATGTAGAGAAGGGCCGCTTAGCGCGGTTGGTTTGTGTAGACTCTTCCCTGGTGCCGTCTCGTCTGCAGGGATCAGAGCGTTCTCCCTGGTGCCCGAAGTCCGGGACAGAGGCTCATCTTCCCCAGGGGGACTTACATATTTATGTTCTGCTTTCAGGCAGATGCGGGGGTGGGTAGACATCTCATCTTGTGTCTGCTTTTTCTAAATTGCCTTCTGCTCAAAATAATCCTTATGCCAGAATGATGTATTTTGGGGTGGCATACTCTGAACCCCTTCATGGCTAGGCAACACACTTTAAATTTGTCCACTTAGATCACTGATGCTTTAAATTTTAATGATCTCTTTTGGATGACTAGATACCTTTTAGGAAAATGTTCAAAGTTTTCAATATTCCCTATGATGCGGGAAAACAGATGTGGGGCAAGAGAAGGGCCGTGTCCCAGTTCTCGGTTGAGCCCCTGGGACGTGCCCCGCCAGGTGTGGGTCCTTGGCTTCGCGCAGGAAAGAATTCAAGTGCGAGCCACAGTTGAGTGAAGGTAGATTTATTCAGAGAGATACATTGAAAGGCAAGAGAAAGGCCACGAGGTGTGGGGGTTGGGTGCTCAGATTAAAAGTAGGTACACATTCCATAGACAGAATGCGGCCGTCTCTGAAGAGAGAGGGGCAGCCGTGAGGCACCCCTGTTGCTGGTTTTTATGGGCTTGGTGGCTTCATAGGCTAATAAGTGGAAGGACCAGTCTAAGGGGATGGGGCGGAAGTTGGCCATTTCCCACTCTTTGACCTTTTGTGTCTAGCCTTGGGACTGCCATGGTGCCTGTAGGCATGTTATTCACCATGGTAATATATTACAATGGGCGTATAGTAAGGCTCAAGTTCTGCTAGAAGTTAAATCTCATCATCCTGAGCCTCAAGGCCTACTGAGGGTTGAACCTTTCACCATTTTGATGCTAATTGCTGTGGCATTCCTTGAATGGCTGTGCCCTGCCCCCTTCCTGTCTCACCTACTCTGCCTCTGCTTCTCCCACTGGGCGTGTGTGGCTTTGTTTCTTGTGGTGAGGGTATCTCTACCTAGCAAAGGTGTGCTTGGTCTGGTTTGCTTATGAGGCAGGCACCTGTAAGGTAGGACTGGTCCCATCTGGACATTTGCGTGGAATACTGGCACCCACACTAGGAACCTCTAGCCTGGCAATGTGTCACTCGCCGTGATATTCTGTATTCTGTAGCCTTTTCACAGTTCTTGTTTGATTTCAAGATTAATCCTTCGGATTTAGGTAAAATTGATGGTAAGGGTCAAGTAGCCTTAGCTTTGGAATGAGAAGATATGACTGAGCTGAGTGAAACAGGTGGTATTGGACTTATTGAGCGCCAGCGAACCTACAAGTCCTAGTCAATTACGACCAAGCGAGCAGCAGGTCCTGGAGGATTTGCCCTCTCTCCTAAGACTTGCCTTCCTCACTCCCTGTGGTCTGCCAGCCACTCAAGCCTCCTTTCAATTACTCCATCTTGTCAAACTCCTTCTGAGATGCTGGTCTGTCACCCTAGAAAGCTCCTTGCTTCATGGTTCCTTTTTGTCCTTTATTGTCTCAGCACAAATGTCACCTCCTCTGTGGTCTATGTCTTTTATTCACTGCTGTGTCCCTAGTACCTAGAATACTGCCTGACATAGATCATAATGCATAGTAAATGAAAGAAATTTGGATGAATAAAGTGATACCACTTAGTCTTTACAATAACTTGATGACGTATACCTTGTAACCCTCAGTTCACAATGGGAAAACTGAGGCTCAGAGAGCTTAGGCAACTTGTCTGAATTTATCCTGCTAGTGTGAAGCAGAAATGGAATTCTAATTCAAGCCCAAGTGGATGCAAAGCCCATCTTTGAACACTGAGCCATACTGTCTGCTTCTATAGTGTAAATTCTGTCACATTTCTAGTAGCTTGGTCCATATGTTAATAGACTAATGTAGTATATTTTTCTCTAAGTGCTACCCAGAATAAGCATATTATGTATATAATTTGAAGTAGATTCCTCTCCTCCCGTTTTTTTGTGAGAGCAGAATCGTATGTGCATATTCATTTTTCTTAAAGCCTCACAAAGAGGGTGGTTGAATTGTGCTCTTAACAGTAAAGCTGAAAATGTCATACTCACCCAGGTAAGGAAATAATTTTCATAAATAATTCAAAGAGATGGAAACATTTTTAGGCAGTAACAACTTTCTGTAACTCTCAAAAATGTGAAATGTCTTATGATATTTGGCTTTAATGCTCAACTCTAATTGGAAAATGTTATCATGGTATAATATGTCATTTCATTGAATGAAAAGTTCAGGTTGAAGAATATAGAGTTATTAAGGAATAACCAAAGGCTTTCCTGATAAGTTAACAGCAGTTTATTTGATTTTGGACAGAATCCCAGGTCCTCTTCATGACGGTGATTGTGCACAATGCTTCTTCCTCTCCAGGCCACTGACACAGCAGGTGACGGGCAGCACCATCGAAAGATTTGATCACTCTCCCTGTAATGAGAGCTGGTTTCTGTGCCTCCACTTGATGTGGTTACTTTAGAGTACTTCTGGCTGAATACCTCTTCTCTTATTTTATGGATGAGAGAAGGAAAAATAGAAGATTTCTTTTTCCATCATATTTCCAGCCATACATGTTTTGCTTCAACAACTTGTCCAATGGCAGGTAGAAAACCTGAGCAGCTGCTGGGAAGCACATTTCTGTAGATTGATCCACAAAGGACAGACTGCAGAGCACTCTGAGGGGTGGGATCGGAAAATGAAGCCAAATCAGCAAAACAAAGCAAAACAAAAAGCCCGAAGCAAATTAATCATGACAAAACCTGTATAAAATCGGGAGAACAAACCGTTGTACCTTGAACCTTCAATAAACAAATTCATTTTGAATTTCACTAGAATGGAAGGTTGAAATGCAAAACTGGTTCTATGTGTAAAGCAAACATAAGGAGAGACTGACTTTCAGAGAAATTAATAGTAATAATTGAATACTTTATTACATAATTTATAGTTTAAAGAGGTTTACTAAACCATTGTCATTGTAAGATCAGAAAAGTGACAGATTTTCTCTTCCTTAAAAGATAACTTTGTTGTCCCTTGTTTATTTATTTAATTATTATTCTTTTAAATTTTTATTTTATTGAGTTATAGTCAGTTTACAATGTTGTGCCAGTTTCCAGTGTAGAGCACAATTTTTCAGTTATAAATGGACATACATATATTCATTGTCACATACTTTTTCACCGTGAGCTACCACAAGATCTTGTATATATTTCCCCGTGCTATACAATATCATCTTGTTTATCTATTCTATATGTACTTGTCAGTATCTACAAATTTCAAACTCCCAGTCTGTCCCTTCCCACCCCCGCCGCCTCCGGCAACCACAAGTTTATATTCTATGTCTATGAATCTGTTTCTGTTTTGTATTTATGTTCATTTGTCTTTTTCTTTTTCTTTTTTTTTTTCTTTCTCTCTCTCTTTTTTTTTTTTTTTTTTTTTTTTTTTAGATTCCGCATATCAGCAATCTCATATGGTATTTTTCTTTCTCTTTCTGGCCTACTTCACTTAGAATGACATTCTCCAGGGACATCCATGTTGCTGCAAATGGTGTTGTCCCTCATTTAAATAAATATGATTCCACTAAAATGAAATGCTCACGTTTGGTAAGATCATAATATTTGGACCATAATTTAATGTTTTTGGATTATTATTAATAATTACTAATTATTCTTAATAATTCTGGATTATTACATACTAATAATTACTTAAATTTTGACACAGAAACAGTTTTTAATGCAAAACTATTATGTTGATAAAGAAGCTAAATTATATTAAAAATAAATCAGCTCTTACGTTTTACTACTATCTATTTCAGTTCCTTAGAATGTTTTCTGTTTAGTAGAACCAAGTTTATTTGTAATCACTTACTCCAGTAACCATCTGTATTGATCGCATGGTGAAGAGCAGGGGGTTTATTTTTTGTTTGCTTTTACATCTCTTGGTGAAAAACAGAATGCTAAATTCTTAGTGTCATGCTCCAGAACTCAAAACCCTGTCCTTGTGACACCTTGTTTCTTCTTCTCAGAACTAGTAATATGTTGTTGTAATTGGAGATACTCTTTTGAGGGGGAGACAGAAGTGCAACTCTACATAGAACAAAACTGGCTCATGATAATAACATGCACAAGAAAACAGGAAACATTAGGAGATAGAATTTGCTGAAATGCGTATTTATGGGTAATGGGGCTAATAGCACTTATATATGAAAACTCTCCGAAAACATCTTTGCTATTTCTGAGGGTGTAGGCAGGAAACTGAGGATTTGGGGAGCCCCGCTCAAGTTTTCATTGCATCTTTCAGTGAATGGTTGGGACAAAGAGAGATAGGAAGGGTTGGGAAATAAATAGTTGGTTTTGAATTTCAGAGCCTAGGTTTAAGACACGTGCGGTCTCCGAATAGGGATGAAAAGAATAGCAGGCAGATTTCTTCTCTCACCATAACTCTGTAATAGCTTTCCTGAAAATGGAGTGGGGCTGCATCAGGAGATAGAATTCCTTATTTCTGGGGAATGTTGAAACCAATGAACAACTTTTTGGTGAGAGAACTGTGAAGGGGGCTCAGGCATAAGTGATAGGATTAGATGATTTTTAAATGTTCTTATAATCTGAAATTTTATTATTTTGTTATGTTTTCTGTATTAAAAAAATTTTTAAAGGTCTAATTTTATAAAACAC
Source organism: Camelus bactrianus (assembly GCF_048773025.1). Classification (NCBI taxonomy): domain Eukaryota; kingdom Metazoa; phylum Chordata; class Mammalia; order Artiodactyla; family Camelidae; genus Camelus; species Camelus bactrianus. The sequence continues at coordinate 83,577,911 of NC_133539.1, read as the reverse complement.
CAGACCGGTTAACCTAGGTCACAGGATATAAATATAAATTTCTCTCTTTTGAAAGAAGTTCTGTCTCCTATGTTCTAATCCAATAGGCAGAATAGAATATTTACAGAATTGAAAAGAAACCCATATTTTATATAACACATTATCTCAAGCAGAATTTTTTAGAGAGTAGCATTTCGTGTGACCCCACACTGGGGAATTACGATATTTCAAGTTAGCTCTATTAGGAGGACAAAAGTAGGGAGCAAATCCTAAACAATGGAGTAGGGTGGGAAGGACTGGCTCTCCCAGATGAGAGGAATGCCGGATGAGGAAGGTAAGTTTTCACATGCTGGTAAAATTGTATGCAGAAAGTGAAGTAAAATGTGTTAGACCAACATTCTAGCTCTCATGAGACCAAATATAGTCTTTTATGACAATTGTCATAGCACTTAAAGTTCAACCCACAATTTATCCAGTCTTTTAAGTCAGTTGTATTATGTGTTGAACCCTGTGGGACAATGCTTTTGATTTTATAATGAATATTAATAGGGAATGAGACTTACAACCAAGGTTTCTGAGATGTATTTTGTAAAATTGAAGGATCTTTGTTTTATGTTGCAGGATTCGATTGTGACATTTTAAAAATATAGTTGTCGACAAAAAAATTAGTCAGTTGATCCATTAAAGAAATGGAAAATTTTATTTGAACTGAAATTGAGAATTATAATCCAGAAAGCTCTGAGAACTGTTCTGCCAGTTAGAAATCAAGGCACAGGTATGTAAGTTTTTTTGAGACAGAGGGCTGTACATCAAATGACCTATTAGTGACAGTTTACATAATCCAGATCTAAGTGTCATCCTGGTGGGTCATGTGACCCCTTACAAGGGCAAGAAGAAATGTTACCTTTTAAGGAGTTTTGTTGATGCTGGGAGGATGTTGCTGTCTATGGTTGAGCAGGTATTCCTGCCAGTGGGGGAGGTATGTACAAGGCATAATGCAGATACACAATGCATGGTGCAAGGAGAGAGGAGGCCAGAGGACAGAGAAGAAATTTTTACGTTTAAATTTTTCTTGGCTTGCCGTAAGAGATGAATTTTACTTCGTATATTTAATGAGTTAGTACTTGAGTCAACATATTCTAATTTAATTAAACATAATTAAAGACTCAAAGAAAGTAAAATATAAGCTGTCTACCATAATATGTCTCTTAATTTTCATTTTTGTTTGAAAGGGGGGTGATAGGTAGGTAGGTTTATTTATTTGTTTATTTTTAGGGGAGATACTGGGGACTGAACCCAATACCTTGTGTATGCTAAGCATATGCTCTACCACTTGAGCTATGCCCTCCCCACCTTTAACTTTCATTTTTGAATCATTTCAAGGAAAACCAAGTTGTCACGTGTAATAATATACTATAGCTTAAAAACCTCTCCTCATGATGGCTGAACTCAAGGCCTTTGACCTACTAGGTAAGGTTTGGAGATGACACATTTTCCATTGCCTTCAGAAAATAATTCATACTGCCATGGGCCCTTAGAAATGTCCTTCTTTTCTCTTCAGTTTTGGGTATATTTCTATGCTTAATGAACTTTATAGCTCATATGGCATCTAAAGCTCTTTCTACCCCCATGTTCTAATATTCTAGTCTATGTTTCTTTTCTTAAGGATCTGCATCATTTTTTTTTTCTGTATTAGAATTTACTTTTTTCTATGTTAATAGTTAGCTCAGTGGTTTGGAAAATAGTTGTCAAAAGGGTGAGATCTTATGTAAAATCTTTAATATTGGGCCTTTTTTTTTTTGCTAAGCTTAGCCAGCCGCCTTGGAAATGCACATTATCAATTAGTTTTGCTGAACATGGCTGGAGATATTAGGGGGAAGAATGTGACTGGAACAGCATATCTGTCACCACTCCAAGAGAATCCATTATAAACACATCCCCTGGGGGTCCAAGTGACTGCTACAAACAGAGGAAGCTCTCTCATTCAATAAGATTAGGACCAGTAGTTAGCTGGGTAATAAATATGTTGCTTAGAGCATGGAATCCAAAGTTAATACTACATGCAACCTATAGCATTTATTTTAACTTAAGACATACGAATATACTTTTAGTAATGAAGTAAGACTTTTCTTTGAATACTGGCTCTCTTTTGTTTGTTCTGTGTTGTATTTTTTTAGCAAAAGCCACATCCATTATGTGTCCTCTCCATATCCAGTTTCATTTTCTTGAAAAAGAAGTGAGAATGTAAAAGATGCTTGCAGAGTTATCTGTGAAAAATCCTTTTAGGTTTTCAGGGTTTTTTCCATACCTAATTCAACAGTGTTTTTTTCAACTATCCACCTTTAGCAAGTTTTCTCAAAACTTTCAACTAGCTCTTCCTAATTTAACACTCATATTTTATTAATGTTTATAATATTTACTCAAATTTATAGAATTATAAATTATGTTCTAAAAGAAGAATGTAAATGACTCTTGTGAAGATGCTCCCCCCTCATTTCCATACCAAAAAAGAGTACCAGCTTTATCACTGTAGACAAGACAGCACCAGGAAAAAATCTACACAAACAAACCTTACTAACTAGCCTTTATCTACCATTAGTTTCCCCATATATTTACCTTCCTACAATTGGCCGCCCTTAAAATATCAATTCCTTTTTCTTTGCTTTGTCACATTCCTACAAAACTACTGCTCTTTGTTAAGATTCCATATAACCGTGAGTTCTAACCACCTGTTTGAGTTACTCATCACCAAGTTCTCCCATGTGTATGTACCGTGTACACATTAATAAATTGTTTGTTTTTCCCTTGTTTATCTGTCTTTTGTCAGTTTATTTTATAGATCCAGCTACTGAACCTAAGAGGGTAGAGGAGTGTTTTTCCTCGCCTTCACAGGCAAACAACTCAACTGGTGGGTGAAGAAACCAATGGTGAAAGAGTAGTCACTAACATGCCGTGGACATCGGCATTGTGTTTCAAGAAGAAATTGGAGACTGAGGGGTAGTCTGGCAAGTCACGTAAATAGAACTCAGTTAAGAGAGCTTCTAACTGAGTGTCAGAAGTTAGCGTTTCAGGTTCCTTGATTACAGACTCCTCAAATGCACTGTCTGCATCTGATGCATCTGTTTTCTGTTTATCCAGCACAGTGCCTGGCACATCACAGACATACACATTTGTTTCTTCATTGGATTCATACATTTTGTCCACATAATCATCCCAGTGGGAAACTGTTCTCTCCAAGGGTGTGAGGGGTGGTTGTATTTTGCTTTGTTTTCTCTCACGCTCACTGAGCAATAAGGCAAAATTAACATCTTGTTTGTGTTTCATTTGGATTGCCATTTGGTCAGCTTGAGTCTGAGAAAATTTATGCTCAGTTGTTTAAAAGGGTCAGTTTATGCTGAAAGCTTTGGAATTATCTTAGAGCCATCTTGAAGCCACTGAAAATTGCAATTGCAGTCATAGAAATGCTCGGAAACAAATGAATCGAATGACATTTGGTATACAATGTCAAAACATGTTTGAATTACTCCCTTGAACACAAGCATTGAAAAGAGCTGGCCATTAGTGGATTACAGGATTTTACTAGATGTTAGCTTTCTATAAAAATGTATTTGTATTTTATGAAAATTGTACATGTTCATAGTTTCAAAATTCAAAGAGTAATAAAAGACCTATTTTTATTTTTTTAGAAAAGCTCTGTACTGACCCACCAGTCTCATTCCTTAGTCTTTATTCCTAGACTGGACCTAATTTCTGTCTTTCATAGCTATTTTTTCTCATATGTAATTCTGTGTTTCTGAATAATACAACCATATTGCTATTTTCTGATATTTCTATTCCAGTTGTTTGTCTTCCCAGTAGAGAAAATGAGAATTGAGCTTTCTTTTTGTCTGTCTCCACCTTTTGCTATATACCTTTTTTCTCTCCTCCATTCTCCCAAAATTTATGTCATGTGTTTTCATTCAATCAATATTCAGTATTTATATAACTGTATGAATATTGATCATAGGTAAGCCATTTAGTGTACCATTATGATTACATTTTTTTCTTTTCTGACTAATTTTTGGAGTCAGAAATTGCTTCATTTTTCTCATTTGTTTATTTTTCTCTGTAACTATCACTAATTTAATGCAAACTTTCCAAGAAAACTTACAGGCTCCCTTCAATAAGGTCAAACACAGAAAGGAATCTAACAGTCCTAGTTAGAGATAGCTCTTTCGGGGTGGTCCAACCTACTGCTCCAGAGGGTGGGTTTCCCCTATGGTTGTAGCACAGCTTTTGCTTGGGAATTCTCTTCATCGTTGCCCTGGGAACTTCCTCTGCCTCTCTCTTGTATTGGGTCCCCTGTTATCTGAATCTCCTTGGCTAAGTATTTCTCAGGGAGAACACTTTTCAGTAGCTTCTTGAGAAAGACTGATTAAAGGGTAAATTCCTGGGAATCTTCACTGTCTCAGAAGGTCATCTTATATCCCCACATGTAATTGATCATATGGTAGTTACGGGGTTCTAGGTTGAACACAGTTGCCCCTCAGAATTTTGCAGGCAGTGCCCCATTCTATGCTTGTCTACCTTCCAGTCTGAGAAGTATGATAGTCTCTGTCATGTATGACTGGTTATTTTTAAAAGCTTTTTCATTTTTCTTTAACTGATGTTCTGAAATTCACAATACAGTATCTAGATGTGAGCCTTTTTCATTCACATGTGCTCTGTGTTTGGCTGACTCTTTTAATCAGAAATGCATGCCTTTGATATGGGATAATTATACTCTGTTTTTCTGGATCATTTCTGGTCCTTTATTTTCCTTTTTCTTTCTGGAACCCTAATTAATCAGATGCTGATCTCCTTGATTGGTTCTCTACTGTATATAAGTTTTTGGTCTCCTGTTTTCCATCATTTTTTTTTTTAAGTATACTCTTTGAGAGATTTTTCCAATCTTTTAATTGGATTTTTTTGGGCAATCATTTTAATTCCTAAATATTCTTTCTTGCTTTCTAAGTGCTTCTGTTTATAATTTCCTGATCAAATTATGTAGGTGCACTATCTGCAATCTCTCTTCTTCTTTTATGTCTAAAGATACACATGTGCAAATACATACACACTCACACATGCACACTTGTTTAGCTGCTGCTTCTTGCACTGTTTTTTCACAAGGTTTTTTGTTTGGGGGCCTAACCTTGGTACCACACAGTACAGAAAAGGCTGATGAGAGAGAGAGAGAGAGAAGGAAGCCATCTTTGGGTAAATGGACAAGGACTAGACTTTTTTTATTTTTGCGGGGGTCGGGGGGGCATCCAGATGTCAGAATCTCTAGGCCTTTTTTGTTTGTTTGTTTGGGCCACTTAGTTTCCCCAGAAAAGAATTCTCTGCTTTCATTCAATATGGACTAGTATATTTAACCCTTGTTTTCAGTGTAGTACTTTACTCCCACACGTTGCTGGTGTCCCTGAATCTTTCCAGGAAATAAATTTCGTCTTCTGGACGTTTACATTAAGAAGAGGTAGAAGAGTGATTAGGATGTGGAAAGAGCAATTAGCAGTCTGAGTGGACCGTGGGATCTGAGAGTCTGCATATCCTGATGTGGGCTTAAGAAAACGATCCTGCTTTTGGTCCTCCCCCGAACCCTGAACTTCCAGGGTCTCTGGTAACTAATTTCTAAGTCTGTCAGGATTGTGCACCTGAGCTTGGTTTCCGCCCTCCTGATAAAGCCACTTCCCCGCCTCAGACAGTGAAGTCTGTCTGTCTGGCTAACTCAGTAACCTCACTTCTGTCCACCTTCTTTCTTCCAAAATTTGGTGTCATCTCTTGTCCACTGATGGGCATCTCCTTTTGTCTGTGTACTTCTGGGTTCATACTTGATTCCTTTATTTTCATTTAAGTGAGATTTGGGGAAGGAATGGGAGAAAGATTATCAGAGTTTCTTCTACCATTAGTAAGAAGAAACCATTCAATATTTGCTTTTAAAATGTTAAATTCATTATACAGTAACTGCTGTTAATTCATTTATCAGTTCCAACCTTTGGTTAAGGGCATTTTGACTTCAAATATTAACTTCCCCAAATTACATACTCCTAAAACCACCAGAACCATTTATCGTTTACTTTTATAACTTGAAAAATAAGCAGTCTAAGAGCTACTGTTAAGTGAAAACAGTTAATTTGCACACTGTTACTTTTGAATGTGGTTACTTTAGATAATGTTCTTAAGTTTATCTTATCTTATTCCATAATAAGATGTTTTAATGCACATCTGATTCCCTATCATTCTCACAAGTATTTGCATTTAATGCTTTGTTTTCTTTATCTGATTTCCCTTATGAAATATTCACTTTAGCAGAGATTATTACTTATTTTCTGAGTCAATGAGATTTCATACATGTAAATATTATAATCTAGTTATATGGTCGAAATACTTCTGCACACATGCTTAAATTGTTCTCTCTGCTAACATAATTTTCCATTGAAATATATTACTTTCTTTTGAAGATAAAATGTATTAAGGGCATCTTCTTTTTAAATAATGTATAAATTATAAATCTGTGCTTATAAGTTTATGATGCCTTCAAGTAGGCCACATTGTCAGTGGAAAACTTATGATGTGAGTTTGTTGTTATATTGCTAATAAAATGAAAATTGTGTTAGGTTAGGTAAGAATACATTAAAAATGAAACTTAAAGTTAAATAGAATGCCACCGAATTGTGTTTGTGTTCGAATTGAAACAAAAAGCAGTATTTACCCAGAATTCTCTGAAGCAACCATTCCAGATGAAGATTTTATTGAACTTGGCAAAAAAAAAAAATAATGATAATCATATTCTTAACTAGAATAAATTGTTAGAGAAATGAACAGCTCCATCTCAGTGACCAGTTTTGCTCTGCTTTTCAACCAGATTTTGGCTTTAGCTGAGTATAATCGATGGTTTAATTATTTCTTGGTTTAAGGGGGAAGTTTAGTCTGTACTGTGTAGGATGAGTAAACAAAGGGTTTTTGTTACTGTGCCTCAGTTGAGCTGGTTCAACACAGAACTTACTTGAAGAATCCTGACCCCAGGACTAAACAGTACAGAACCAAAGACAGAGTGATAAGCTAAATAATGCTACCCAAGTCCGCATCCAAATCCCCTGACCCTGTGAGTATGTTACCTTATATGGGAGAAGGAACTTTACAGATGTGATTAAATTAAAATCTGGAGATAGGGAGAGTGTCCTGGGTTATCCAGGGGAGCTCAGAGATGTAATCGCAAGGGTCCTTATGAGAAGGAAGCAGAGGGAGATGAGACCACAGGAGAGGAGAAGGGGGATGTGATGATGAAAGCGGAGAGAGAGGTGAAGATGCTGTGCTGCTGGCCTTAAGGGTGGAGGAAGGGGCCGTGAACTAAGGAAAGCAAGGAGTGCCGCTCTAGAAGCTGGAAAGGGTGAGGAAAAAGGTTCTTTTCTCAAGTCGCAGAGGGAGCGTGGCCTTTCCAATACCTTGACTTTAGCTCAGCGAAACTCAGATTTCAGTCTTCTGGCCCCTAGAACTGGAAAGAATAAATTTGTGTTGTTTAAGTATAACTTGTTATAGCAGCAATAGGAAACTAATGGAGCTAGTTATTCCCCAAATTATTGCAAAGCAATATAAAACCAAAAATAGAAAAGAAAGAGGCCAGAAAGTCACATTTCCCTACAGCCATAACCTACATCTCTGCTGAAGGAAGGTTCCAGTGGAATGTCTGCGACATGTTCCAGCGACCACTCTTTTTGTAGAAAGGTTTCTGAGGAGGTTTTCTATTAGGTGGAATAGTTAGTGAAATGGTTTGTAGAAGTTATCAGAGGTATCCAAGCTTGGAAATATCCTTAGGTTCAGCAACAGAACAATTTTGCTTTAATCCCTCCTGGAATTTTCCTTTTTATACCTTGTTCTCTAGGGAGAAATGAAGTGAATTATACAATTTAGTAATTATAGAAGAACTTCGGGCTAATTTGTTTCTTGACTTTTTTAGAGATGGCTATAGCAGGTTTTTTTTTTTTTCCTACAAGTAATCATGGGAAAAAATGAGAAGTAAATGTATGATTTTTATGAAATGTAATGGGGAGAGATTGAACTGTGAAACACTTATAAAGATGCAACTTTAAAAATGTATTACTTGTAAATTGTATGCAGTTTACATAGACGAAAGCAAGCAGAGTAATCAATTCTTTTGAATATTACATAAATTTCCATATCAGTTATCTCTCCATACATAACAAATCACCCCAGAACTTACTAGTTTTAAACTGCAGCCATTTATTGGCTTATGATCTGCAGTTTGGGCACAACTCAACTGGTGGGTTCTTTTGGTGGCCCTGCTGGAGCTCACCTGTGAAGCTGGAGAAATTTGACAACTTATCTGAGGCCAGGGAGTCCCAAAGCATCACATTCACATGCCTGGAGGTTGACGCTGGCTATTGGCTGTGGCACCCTGGTTCTCCGCTACATTGCCTCAGTATCTAATAAGCTAGACTGAATTTCTTCACATCATCATGGAAACATTCTAACGGTAAAAACAGAAGCTGTATTTCTCTTAAGGCTCAGCCTGCCATCAGATTCTCTTGGTAAAAGCAAATCACAGGGGTGGAAAAATTGAGTCTGCTTCTCAATGGACAGAGTGTAAAGTCACTCTGCGAAGGATGTGGCAATGGGATAGCGCGGTTCGTTAGGATATGCTGGTGTAATAATTTACCACACATCTCTAAAGCACACAACCTCCACTTGTTGTCTACCCAGACAAGGTGTGCCTTTGTTGTTTTCTTCTTAATCAGTGATGATGAGTGATGAGAAATAGTAGGCATGGGGGGAAGGTCTGTGGAAATTTGGTTGGAGAAAGCAAATTACTTGAATAGTTGAGAGTGTACATAATGGGCACTTGTTTCTTCTTGCTATTTTTTTTTTCCACCACTTTCCTTCAAATATGTTCTTTGACTGTAGAAATACTCTTCTATTTGCATCCAGAAAATGTGAGATTATTCAAATTACTTGACAGAAAGTACTGAAGAGCAGAATCCTTCAACCTCTGGTTCTATGTGTGTGTGAAGGGGAAGTGGTTAAATCTACAGTCTGGGGATGTAGGCTGTGAAAATGGATGTTGGGACTACTAGGAGATTGCTTTAGGGCACTGGTTCTCAACCTGGCTGTGCCTTCCATCGCCTGGGGAGCTTATAAAAATGTTGATGCTCAAGTCCTACCCCAGCCCAGTTACATCAGAATTTCTAGGTATCCGTATTTTGTAAAAGCTCCCCCAGAGAGGCCAATGTGCAGCCGGGATTTAGGACCACTCACTGCTTTAAGGGCTAGAGATTTGGAGGAATGCTTTGAAATAATGAGGTTTGGGGGTATAGTGTAGAAAGACTGGGCTTGGACAGGAGCCTCCAGCAAGAGCTGATAAATTGACAGCGCCTCCGGGTGGGAAAATGATTAACCTTTCTGTTTGACTGGATAGGAGAGAAAGTGTCCTAATTTTCTGATGGGGCTCCTAATTTTTTAATAGATTAGTACAAGGCAAAATAGCCCCAATGACAGCACATTATTTTGAGCTGGTGGAAGTAATCGAAACTCAAAGTGGACTGGCCAGAGATACAATAATGATAAAAGGATTTTCATATACCAAATGCATTTTGTGTTCTCTGTTTAAAAGAACAAAATTCATAACTAGAGGTTTGTAATTTGTACTCTCTTTCCCCAACGGGATTATTCTCAACTCACTTATAGCTAGAGCTGAAAGCATATTGTTTAAAAGTCAGTGAGGTTTTTCAGAGGAGCAAGGGACTATGGTACCTTCCTTAATAATTCTTAAATATATTACCCCCAGGAAATGGAAAAACATACCTGCAAATAGTATGCAAACCATTTGTCCTGTTGGACTGTTTTATGTAGGAGAGAATTGTTAGCCAGTTGGGGAATTTACAAGGCTCCCGAGGAATCTGGGATGGATAGAAATGCAGCTTGTATATTGAGGCCACTGCAGTTTTGCTTGATAGTAGCAAAGCTCTTTTCTCATTAATTATTTTCCATAGCAAACAGAGTAAGTGTTTTTTCTGAGCTACTCACAAAGGACTAAATAATCGGACTATTCATTTGTTGACCTTTAAAAGTGGCTGATTAAAAACAGTGTCTTGATGGTTCAACCCTGTCATCCCAAATCAAGACTTGATTGTGAGTGGGGATACTGATCTCATGCCGTGCTTGAAGTGAAAGATTAATGTCTCAAACTGGGTGAAACCATCAAGCAGGTAGTGTTTCTTTTTTCCCCCTTAAAAAGTAATTACCGGTGGAGTAAAGAATACGTGCAGGCATTCAGAGATTTAAGATGACATGAAATCTTTGGAGTTAGAGTTATAAAAGTTGATTTATACTGGAGGATCCAGAAAAATGGCTTAATGAAGCTATCTCTGTATGTTGAGTCTGTTTACTTCAACCCAAGTCTCTAGGATAGAAAAATAAGCATTGAGATGAAAAAGTCCATCTGAGGAAAGCACTCTACATTAAGGCTGAGGATTAAAAATAAAATAAAATGAAATTACCCCTTTGATCCTGAAGCTAAATCTAAAGTAATCTGCGGCAAAAGGCCTTTTGTGTTTAAGGATTCCCAGTTCTTTGAGGTGGGCTGTGTGCTGTGTTTAGTAAAGATTATGTGACTGATCACTCTTCACATACTGACAGCCCCCTGTGGTGCCTTTCATCTGTGTCTCAGGGGGGTGTAGTAAAGCTCTGTTTTTCTGCGTAATGGCCACCTGTTTTTAAAAAAGGTTGCATCAAACTTTCTTGGAAATGATGTTAGGGTGCATAATGCAGAAGCTGATGAGACTGATCTGTATGTAAACTGTGTAGTACAGTGAATAGCAATGAAGTGGGGAGGACAGAGCCCCAGGCAAGGTAAGATATCTGCTCAGTTGTTACATTTATCAAGAATTATACTGAAACCCAACTCTGATTATGGGCAGTGTTACATCCTGAAGTAAAGATGATGAATAAACAAGAACAAGGAAAGATCTTCTTCTTCTGTGATATGTACACATAAATGAGTTTTACAAGTTTATTTTATTTCCCTAATTGATTTCATGGAGGAATCTTATTGAGTAAATATGGGGAGAGCAATTTTTACACCAAGCCCTAGTGTAAAGAGGAGTGAATGATTACTAGAGGTCATCAAAGTAATTATATAGCATGGAAATCAATATAAAACTATATTGCCATATTTATTTCATTTATGATCCCGTATGGGTATGGTTGGGAATGCTTGCAATCTTGCTATAAACTAAGCTTTCCAAATAACAAAAAGGTAAATATCTTTTAAGTCAATATCAAAATACAGTTAAGAACTGAGATTTGATAAAACAATATAAAAATCTTAGTAAGCGTTAAAATATTTCTAATATAATCGTATAACTTCTTATGGCCTATGCAAAAATTGGCATTCTTTTTTTCTTGATTTTTTCCCCCTTTACTTTCTCCTTAAATTGGTAGTGCTTGTTTTTCTGCCCTCCAGTCATGACTGTCTCTCCATGCTGTCCTTGGATTGTTTTGGCTATTCTTTTGGTTTAAAAATCTAGGATTTTCAAATCTATTATTTCAAGTGTACCATATTTAAAATCAAACTCTTTATCTACTGTCTTTAAATCTCTTTATGTTTTCTTGTTTATTCTCAGTAAATGGCATCTCAATCCACACGTTCAGATGGGCTGGAAACCCAGGGGCCATCACGCATCTTCCCTCCACCCCAAAACCCAGCCTTCAAGCTCTGTTGATGTTCAGTGTTCTTTTGCCCTTCACTGCGGCAAGTCTAAGTTTAGGACCTCCTCATTTTGCACCTGGACATTGCAACAGCTTTCTAACTAGTCTCTAGGATCCCACCACTTACTGGTAAAACATCCAGATCCTCTGGCATTGCATTCAGGGCTGTTCACAGCGTGGCCTTTCTAAGCCTAATCTTTCTCCAGTTTTCTGCAGTTCTACCCAAGCCCCTCCCTCTAGTTCTCTGGTGGTAATGAACCTCTAGAAGCTCTTGAATCTTTCATACCTCTTGCCTTTGAACATCCTTCTCCTTCTTCTTGGAAGGCCCTTTCTGTTTTAACTGTCCACTTGGTAAGTCCCTTTTTCTCTTTTGTAGCATCATTCTTCCACCCCACATCAGGTTTTCGTGATGGGCCCATGGAATTATTACGTGGCCTGTGCCCTCTGAGCAACTGCTACCTTGACATGAAAGTTTCTACAAAGAAGTTAATGTTGGCAAAATGCCACTTGCCAATTAAAGCATAGTGTTTTGAGAAGTAAAGTCCGGTGGACTTGTTAAGAGCTAGAAACTGTTAATAGTGGTGCTCTGTCCCTCAAGGCTGGTGTACTTGAGAGGCATGGTGTCTGCACCAGGCTCTGAGCTCCCGTATGTGTGTTGGAGCAGTGCGTGGTGGTCATGGTGATTATGGTGGAGGGGAGAGACCTAGACAAGGTGGGTTTTTCTGTCTCAGGAAGCCAGAAATGTAAAAGCCAAAGAGGCTAGTATAACACAGAGTCTTTAGAGAGCACTGAGGATCAAAGCTAAGATACAAAATGTAAACACCGGGTTTAAATGCTGGTGCAAGGGTTGACACAGTGAGATGGAGCTGCGTAGGGAGTGGGAGTAGAACTGAACAGGAGCAGGCAAGGAATAGAGTCAGGTGATTTCTGGGCTGCTGTCAGGAATCTATGTTTTATTTTTATTTGATTCTCTTGTCTGGACCATAATTGCCTTTTGCTAATTTAGAACTAAGTGTCGTGTCAGTGTGGTTTTTCTCTATTACTCAGTTTCTGTTTTCCTTTTTATACTGAAAGATTGCGATGCACATTTGTAACATCCTAAATTAACAGAAATTGCTCAGTCTAGAATTTCTTGAAATTATATAGTACGCTTTTTTTTTTTTGAAAGCACTACATTTTCTAAATCAAATTTGTTAGGTGGAGCGTTAGGTATTATGAGGAAGTTCAGTGGATTTATGCATTGGCAATGTATCTTCAGTTGTGTTTTTGTGTCTTCTGCTTGTGGTGGCTCATACAGATGTACTCAACGTTAGAAGGACTGTATGGAAAAGCGTACTTTGTAAATGCAGTTTGATGGTGGAGAAAGGTAGACACTCAAGTTTAGAATGATTGGTGTAAAGTCCCATGGATGAGACTGTGCAGCTGAATTTCCCAAATGACAGAAAATAGGCAGTAAGGAAATATATACAAAATAAATTTCAAGAGTTGTTGGATGTTTACCTGTCACTGCAAATTATGTTGGAGACAGTATGGATAATCTGAATGGAAAATTGCACCAGAAATACTTTCCTCTGAGCCATTGTTAGTGGCTCTTTTGTCAAATGTTATTTATCCAGTGATTGTATTATATCCCCTCTTGCTTTACTCTTCTGCCTTCTCCTGCTGACTCTTCGACTTCAGACCTCTGTAGGAGCTGCCGGATATGCTCTCCTGGCCCATGAAATCAAGCGTGGGTGAGACCTGGTGCAGAACAGGAAGGCGACCCATACTTGGTTTCAGAGGCTGTGAGAACACCCACGGTCTTGAGAGAAAGAAAGCCACTTATGTTTACCACAAGCCTTTCAGAACAAAAACTTCAAGGCAACCTTATCTTATTACAGACAGAAACAAATGAGAAACATAAAATTCATAATCATTTTACATTTCTGGTTCAATGGGAATTTTTTCAGAACTTTCTAAAGGACAGGAAGCAGATTGACCAAAAATGATTTGATGCTTCTGTTAATGATTTTTAACACACTGTGCATATATGTAGCTTCTTCCTCTTTAAGGATATACCTCCTCTTCCCTGACCCTTCCGGCTGGGATTGTCAGTTGCCCATACTTTTGGGATAATGCCTTCCAGGCTAAGAGAGATGTATGGGGTTGCAAGGACAAGAGTATCGATTTTGCGGGGGCCTCATTTATGCTTTGGCATCTACCCACCCTCTCTCTAACCATGTATTTTTCACACACCCAGCTCAACTCACAGCTGCTTGCCTATAGGGCCAAAAATCTTTAGTTAGTGATCTGCCAGAATTCAACTTTCCTGTGTAGGAGATTGGAGTTACTTCAAATAACCCATCTGGCAGGATGAAGAGAAGTAAAGAAACTGAGGTAAATAAAATATATATTGTTAATACTTGGATGCATGCATTGCATCTTTGCTGAAAATTCGTTTGTAGGCTATATTTGGTGAGCTGATGCCTGTCATTTGTACTGGTCTGTCTTCTACTCTTTACTTTGCTGGGAGGGTCGAGCGGGCATGGGGGCGTTGATAGGCGTTGTCATCTCTTAGACCAGAGGAACCATTGCAGAATTGCTTTTTATTTTCTCAATCAGAATTCTGAAGACCTGGATCCTTGGCATAAAAATTTAAGCTGGAAAGGCAAGTTCTGCCAAGTATATATTACATACCTCCTGGCCGTGGATTTTGGTGGGCTTACTTAGAGAAATACGAAAGTTGTTTCCAATAAAGACTTATTCTGTATTTCCTTAATTGACTTTCATATCTGTACATGTTCTATTTATAAATGATATTACTTTGTTCCACTTAGGACAGTTTAATCTGTAAATATGCAAAATTAATAAAGGACACATCTCCATTTTGTGCAGTTCTGATTCTTCAAGCAGATTATTTGCCCAGACTTTTCCTTTGTTGCAAAATGAGTTGAAGAAAATCAGTTTCTTTTGAATTGTTATCTCAATTAAAGAACTCCTCTTGGATGGTTGAGAGAGATGCTGTCCGGTAGACTTTTCTGCAGTGATGGAAGTGCTCCACCATGTTATAGGTCTAATGTGGTAGGCAGTGGTCACAGGACACTGGAAATACGGCTAGTGCAATTGAAGAACTACATTCTTTAATCCAAATAGCTGTATGTGGTTAGTGGATACTGTATTGACAGCACAGCTCTGGAGGACTTAGTCATTTAGACAATGCCTTCTAGGTTAAAAATTCACCAAGTGCATCATTTTTCAGTTCACTTATGAATTTCATAGATTTTGACTAGTAACTTCAGTTTATATATTTTAGAGCAGTTTTAACTCATTACTGCCTCCTTATACAATACACTGTCCTCAAAATAGTGAGTGAAAACAAATTTTCAACTTTTAAACTATGTCTATGGATGCCACTTTATTTTTAATAAAAATACTCAACAGTTTTCTGCTGAAAGCTAAAAGCTGGCCAATTACCAAGCAATGACCACACAGCAACTGAGTGCTAGTTAGTCTCAGCCAGTATGGCATAAAATACTCCGTGAATTACAAAAAAGGATTTGATGTGATTTGTCTCCTCAACAATCTTACAGTATTGCTAGAAAGACAAAACTAGCAGGCATGAAATAATTAAAAATCAATCAGTGCTAAACTCTATTATGCAAAATAGGAGTGGAGAAGAAGGTGAGATCAGTGTAACCATAGCAGCCAGTCTCTGCACTTTAAAGTCTAAAGGATCCTTAGAAATCATTTATTCTGAATTTTCAGACATGATGCAGTTTTATTTCAGTGAGCTTCCCCATTCAGAGTTTCACCACCAGCTAATACCATGCCCAGAACAGGAATGAAGGTTCTCCTGACCCTCAATCTGTTGGTCTTTCCTCATTGCCTTTAAGGCTGCCTCCTAGAGGAGATTGTTTTTTAACAATTCATTAAAGAGAAAGCTTGAGGTCAAGCAATTACAAGGCAAATTCCATTTCAAATATCAGTTTCCTCTAGCAGAGTGTTATCAAAACCTAGTTGTTTACATAACACATTCCTAAGTTTTGCCATATCCTTCTAACACCTGTACATTATTTATAGATATTTCTTTTATTTTTAATTTAAAATTTATTACAAGAAAAATGGAAAACCAATATCATTTATCATAAATAAATGGTAGCTGGGGAATAAATGCCTGAAAAATAAAAGCTAAACTGTGCTATAAATGCCTAGGCAGTCACTTCATCGAAGCCAGAGGACTGTTCTTCTTATAAAGGATATTAATAAGCGTTGGAAAAGCCATAGATGCAATAGTCTCGTATTACTATAAAGTAATTTATAGTAACAAATTCTTTTCTACACTTCCAACTTTAAAACTGTGGGTTTTACCAGGTCTCACTGCTGAGTCTATTACTTCTCATTGCTGGCTCCTGGCAGTTTAAGACCAAATTAGGAAGGAATTAGCCAAGGACCCTTAGTTCTGCACCACACACATATATGTCTGTATGAATTTGTGTGTCTGTGTTGGTTGATGGTGGGGGGTTAATGGTGATTACTCATTCACATTATATGATGGTATGAGTTTCCTGATTGTTTTCCTAATTGAAACAAAGCTTGTTTGATTTACTGGATGATGTTTTTGTTGTTACTTTTTACAGACAAAGTAATTGTATAATGAAATAATCTTTAAAGATACTAATTAAATGGAATTTAGATAGATTCTCTCTCCATCTACAAGTATACAATTCTATCATTCATTAAATGAAAAAAACCTTTTCTGGTTGAGAGTGGAGCAGTCAGGAGTCCACAGGTAACTCTGTGGCTTAGGGAAATAGTTTATTAGGGGAAAGGATGACATGCATATTTCTTTAAAAGGTGGAAAGGGCTGTCAAAGTATAGTTTTAAAAATCCTAAAAACATGACTCTCATACAAATAGCAAGTAAGAATACAGTATAGTTTATTTAACTCATTAATGAGAGCACCTTCAGGATGATAAAGCTGGTTTAAAGAGCCTTTGGAGAAATGAGACTATAAAGTTAGTTGAGACAAGTGTGGTAAATAGGTTTGCTAAGTTAGAGAAAATACCAACAGAGCAGTAAAATCATAACCTTTGAATGTGATCTTTTCTACCAGTGAGAAATCATTTGTATCTCTACAAGACAAAAAACTACAAGTTAAAAGTAATTTGACCAATTTTGGACACTATAGTAAATAGTAAATCAAACCAGGGTACGTCTCCCAAGTGTGGTACTTACTGGGAATCCAGGTGTTTTGCCCCCTAGAGGATATTTGGCAAAGTCTGGAGGTATTTTTGGTCTTGGCAAACTGGAGGGTGCTATTAGCATCGAGTGGGTAGAGTCCAGGGATGCTGCAAAATATCCTACACTGCACAGGGAGCCCTCCCTGCCTCCTCGTGCCCCTCAACAAAAGATCACCCAGCCCAAATCTCAGTGGTGTTCCAGTTGAGAAGCTCTGCCCTGAAAAAATCAAATAACCTTTGTTAGGCCTGTGAGTGCTCCAGCACAACATTGAAAGAACCCGCAGTCGTCCTTTTGCCTTATTTCCAAGTTTTGGATAATTTTTCTCAACAATGCAAAGAGACTTTCCATGCAATACAAGTGTTTTTAATAGACACTTGATTTGTATTTTCTGAACATTCCCAGAGGAAGCAGACCCTGTGAGCCAGGCTAGAGCTCTGCTTTGTTTTTACATTTCTTGTCCCTCTCTTTCATTCCATTGTTGCTTTTTCGCATTTCCATTTAAAGAAAAAACTAAAAATAAATGGTGAAAAAATGTTAAAACATGCATTATCTGTCACTGTGACCATTTTAATGAAGGCTTCATTCCATTTTCTACAGGACGTTTTTCTCAGCTGACTGTATCTTTTCCTGATTGACACTTAAGATTCCTGAAAGAGAAATGGAGGCTGATGCACAATAATAGGAAAGAAGAGATACTAGTAAAGCATAGATTCTCCACACTTCTTCTGAGTAAATTTCCTCTACAGCTGGGCAGTGAAGGAAAGCTGACCTATTCTCCACGAGGAAATTCGGAGCTGCTCGCATCATGCCCTAGTCTGTTTAACACTAGTGGACTGAACTGAGAGTCAGCAATCAAGGGCAGTCTTCCCTTATACCTCCAACTTAGTGAAAAGCTAGTAGTGGAAGGAAAATTTATTCCTAATCTGCAATGATAACCCAACAGCAGCTACTGTCATTTTCGTGTGTTAGTTCAGGCTTTTGCTAGATACAGCCTCATGTTTGTTTGTTTTTTTTTTTTCTTTCTAAACTAATGTGATTTAATTCAACATATGCTTTCTGGACTAGGCACAGGCACACAGAGATGAGAATGAAGGCTTGCTTCTGCACCGAAGAAACTCTTAGACGAGTACCTAAAGTTGTCATTGTAGAAAAATATGCAATTTTATAGACTAACTTTTCACTTAATATTAGACTTTCAGCATTTTTTCATGCTGCCACATTGTCTTCTTGATTATCACTTTGATGGTATGGTTTAGATGGGTTTAAAGACAGTTCAAATTTCCCATAGAAAATATGGTATAATGTATGGTTACATTTCTATAGATGTCTTAGCAGTAAGATCAAGAATCATATACAGGAGTAAGATTATTCTCCACGTCACCCAGTACAGTACCTGCTACTTGGTAGGTGCTCAGAAAATGTTTGCTTTTTCCTTCTGTCCAAATCCTGGAATTTTTATACTGGAAAGAGCCTTGGGTGTAGACACTTTTCTTTTTCTTTCTTTCTTTTTTTTTTTTTTTATTTTTCAAATGGTAAAGAAACTGAGACCTAATTAATTTAACCAGGCAACGTATCGAGCTCTGCACTTGAACCTAAAAGATTGGATTCAAGCCCTGTCTCTGCTCCTTATTGACTGTGTGACATTAGATATGTCACTTTACTTCTTGGGGAATTTTTCTGTATATTAGTGGGGAGGGTTGGACTGGATAATAGAAAACACTTCTTTAAGATATAACATTTTTTGCTTCTATCCAAGATGTCATGTTAACAAAATTAAGATATTGTTTTATCTGGCCTCTTAAAGAAAAAAAAATCTAATAAAATGAATCTTAATTTATCAAATAAGCTCACTATTTAAGGAGCCTCAGGATTCTATAAAATAATACACAGAAACAAGAAAAGTAACATTTTAAGGGCACACTCTGCATTAAGGATGTCTTTAAATATTTTGTGTGGGTTTCCACTATTAATCCTCAGTTATGCTCTCGGTAGGTGGCATGCTTCTCATTTGAGGAAACTGAGTTTATTTGAGGAAACTGCAACTTGGGGAAGTTACCACATTGTCCCAAATAACTCATCTAGCACACTTTCTGGTATAACATGCCAATGTCGAGAATATGGATGTGTTCGTTTAAAAGTAAGTGGCAGTATTTTTCCTCCTTTAAAATTCTACAAGGACCGTTGAGAATGGTTTTGTGCACTGGGACCATCTTAAAAAAGCTCTTCAGGGAAGTAGGAAACAAGTTCTATCTTATCTCATGTGACTTGTTCCCCTAGCAAGGAGACTGTCAGAATTGTTCTCACCACTCTTCAGAGAAATGTCAAACCTTAAGAACTGGTGGTTCCTTGAACTGGAAGCCCGGTGCTACGGTGGGAAGCACTCTGCAGTCAAGAGCGGTGTTCTCCAGTCTTGTCAGTAACTCGGTGTGTGAGTTGCCTGATTTCCAGGAGGCCATCTTGGAAAGTGAGGGGGACGCACCGGGTGATCTCCAAGGTCTCGCACTGTCTTCGACCTCTCCTCATGCGTCTGTTTTCTTTCGCTCTTTGCTGTTTTGTGTCTCAGTGGCGGGGGTGGGGAGGGCGGTGGTCTGCAGTTCTGTCGGCAAGCTTTCAACTAATCCTCTGTTTAGTAGCTTCAATTGTCCACTCTTCTCTGCTTGTACAATTCCCAAATATTTTTAGGTTTTATCTGGCTAGTGGGCTCCTTTCTGTGACCACTCTAAGTCTTCACTTCCACTCCACTTTTTTCTCTATCTGCTCAAAAGAATTTCCAGAATTGTAGTGAGAACTCTAGTTCAGAGGCAGCCCCTTCCCCATTCTGGGTTTTGTGTGTTAAGCTTTGTTATCATTATTATACCTTTTCAGCGATTTCAGTATCATTTCTGGACAGAAAGAAGATAAATACCTGTAGGGATACACTATGTTGTAGCCTTGAGAAAGTTAAGTGGGGAGTGAAGATTATGGATAAATTGGAGTGAAAGGTAAATGATGTCACTGGAATGTTCCAAAGGAAATGTGCCTCCAGAGGGACCCCTAGATGGCTAGAAATGCATCAAGAGAAGACGTGGGAGTTAAGATGAATCACAAGAGAATGATAGACTTTTTCTTTTGCACTGTGGACAGCTGGATGAGATAATGAAGTCATTCATTAACTCAGTAGATATTTACTGATGACCTATTGTGTGTAAACTCTAGCCCGGGTGTCAATTCCCGATGCCCTGAGGACCAGTAGGTATAGCTTCTGTCTTCTATTTGCTTGTGAAATTGAGGTACAGCCAGAGGCTTAAATAAACAGAATAGAAATACAACACAGTTAATGTTAATGAGAAGATAATCATAATTTAGAAGTCACTAATGGCCCAAACTGAAAGGGAAAATCCTATAACACATATTGTGGTTAATATTTTATAGAGTGGATGCTAATTACTTTTAAATGAATCAGGGGTTTGAACAATATTCATCAAAGAGTGGTTTCTATGATATGTACATAAACTAATCAGGGGTTTGAAAAATATTTATTAGAGAGTGGTTCCTATGATACTTCCAATCTGTGATTAATATGTGGCACATAATTTCAAGAATCATGTTTTGAGTATCTAATCATAAGGCATATGAAATGTGGAGCTTTAGAAGGGAGCGCTAATTAGGGTTGGGATTCATTCCTATTTTGGAAAATATAATAAACAAAAGGCAATGATGCATCCTTATGCACCAGCCACGACAGCTCAAGGCATGGACAGTAATCCACAAGGAGATGCACTGTAATGCAAAGGTAGTGCCTTGTGAGGGGCAGGGGCCCAGGTATCCCTTGGTTTAGAGAGGAACATGGTTCTCTATAGGAAGCAGGCTCTCTTGAAGATCATAACCACTTCTATCCAGGCTTTGAAATAATGAGGATGATGGAATGTGCCAATATATAGACAGGATCTCCTGGGGAAGAGAGAACTGAATGAAACAAACTGATGTTACTGACCTTGGGACTTCTCTACTGCTTACCAGTCCTTCATCTACTCATGCAATTCCCCTTATGGTGTAGCAGGACAGGGCCTACAGAGGGCCAAACCTGGGTCTCCTATTCTCTTCAAAAACCTTTCAAGCTCAGGAGAATGAGGCCATGAAATAGGAATTTACTTCTGGGCACTGCCTTTATTCATTTTTAATAAGAAATTGTTACCAGGCACACGTCATGCTGTTACTAATTTCAAATTAAAACTCAGACTATGTATGACCTCTTTAAATCAGCTATTTTCCAATTCATTTATTTTGGCTATAATTATGACTGATTGCTCAGTTTTTATTGGAGTAGCTATGGTGTGGTTTAATTTTAGTTGAGGCTTGTACAGTAATAACCGGGGAATCTTTTCCACATAAATGTATAAGATACCTATTTTTACCTATAGAATTAAGATAACAGACTTGGACACCTGATATATTTCTCCTTGCTGCATTGTGGAAAATAATTTGTCTGTTTATTCTGTGGCTATGTCTAGGCAGCTCCAATAATTTGAACTTTGTTTCATTAAAAAAAAAAGGAAACATATCAGCCATATATTTCTCAATGTCAGTGCTTAATTTAATATTGACATTATATGTGTGTTTGTACATATGCACATATACATAATATGTGACGCAGTAACATATATAAACATGTCCAGAGGTTAGAAGAAAGTATTCCTTGATAAGAAAAATTTTTTAAACGTGCTATCCTTCAAGCTGTCACATTCCCATTCTGAAGAAAGAAGCCTGTCCCCTCTTTTTGTATATTGAAATTAGAAAGGGAACTTCATTGACTGTTTTTATTGTGTTAAAAGCCTCAACCTTTCTGTTTGACACTGTGTTCTATTTAAGCTCATCTTTTATCATCCGACAGAAATCCATTTTAAATATTGTTTTGGAAGCCAGATTTCTGATGCTCTCCACTGCTGCTAGACCTTATTTTTGTGTGTGTGATGTACTGCGCAAAATTGTCTATTGATATGAAGCAGGCTGCAGAGCGACTTTTCAGCTTGGATCACTAGAATGAATCGATTTTTAACAAGCCCTCGGTAGGGCGGCAGTTGCTGATGTTGTGTGTCTAGCAGCTTCACTGAAGGGCTGCATTTGACTTGCTGTTGCTAAGTGCTCTGTCAGTGAGCTAGTCTGTGAAGACTTCCTCAACCAACTGGAGATCTTTTATTGGGTTAGAAACTGCTGTTACATGTTATTTACTGATTAAAAAATAATTATAGGCAGTCTCCATTACCTAGACTCATCAATTTGCCATTAGTGCTACTTGGAGTAAGCTTTGAAAATGGGAATGAAACTCAAAGCTAGCTATCCCACTGAACACGCCGATTAAAATAAAAAGGTATTTGTTTATCTTGAATATGCAAGGCTAGTGGCAGAATCTGTTGTGATGTGACTTTCCCTTAGTTCTTATTATGTGTTATGTTCAGCTAGTAGGCTTGTTGTTGTCTTCACAGGAAAAAGCATGCAGTTTCCAGAAATGTCAACATCCTAACATAATTGGAAACATGAAATCGTAAACCGCTGGTTATTTATGTCCCAGTTGTGAGCTATACTGTGGTACAGTATGCTAAGCTGGGCAATTAAAATTATCACTGGTTTCCTGAAAATAGGAAGAGAGTTTTTCAAATCTGCACTAGGGTTGTCAGTTTCTTTCCTTTTAGTCTTTACTTGATTTCTGCGGTCACTTAATGAACCAAACTGGGTAAAATGTCAACAAAGATAAAGTCTTTATTTTTAAAAAGAATTCTCATTACTATTGCTGCAAGTTTTATTTATCAAAGTATTTTACCCCAATTTTCTTTTCATCTCTGTTAAGGAGTTACTGCATTAGAGGATTTATGTGGATAAGTGTATATGAGTAGTATGAGCTTTTTTGGAATATAGAAAAGGTTTGTTTTTCTAAGAAAGTTTTTAGCCTAGCTGTCAGGTATTTTGGCATTGTCCTTTTCTTGTTGAATTCCACTAAGATATAATGTCCTTTAAATATATTGACGGCATGACCCAGAATATTCATCATTTCCTCTTTCCATTTAAAAATACAGTTTAGGTCTTTTCATTAATCTTAGATTTTCATCTTGACCAAAGATTGACAATTTTAAGAGTATTTTTGACAGCTCTGACTGTCAGGAATAGAACAGAATCAATGATTAAACTGGGTAAGTCCAAGAAAACCAACCTGACATACCAAAGAAAAAAATTATATTTCTGGTGTTAGAAATAAATTTGTCAAACTAAAATAATTGCATTTGTCCTTAGCCCACTTTTCTGAGAAGTTATCAGCCACTTTAACGCCATGAAAGAATTCAGATCAGAGAGGAAACAATATTCTGCAGTTTCACAAGCATAATTATGTCATTGATCAATATAAAAATTCACTCTCCTATTAGTTTGAGTTACAGCAAGAATGGAAGGAAATCAGGATCATAATAAAACTTTGAGTTTTGTTTTACAGGCAAACAAAATATGAATGGGAACCAGATATTGGCAAAATTGCTTATAAATTCGTCCACACTGTTTTCCTTCTTGTCTTCTTTGCCTTTGCTTTTTGTTTTGTGTGTTAGGTTGATCAGAAGGGGCCCCCAGTTCTGGGTTTTTCTGTTAACTGGATGATGAAGCACCAAAGGTGGCAGGTGCATGGGACACCGTTTGTCAGTATTTTTCTTGTCTGCTCTCATTTTGCTCACTGTTAATAAGATTGATCAAAAGAAACAATTCATTGAGTTTCTGTGTTTATCGTTTGCTTGGGTGGTCTCTGAGTTTCTGAAGTCTTTCAGGAACACATTCACATTTCATTCTTAAACATGTAAATATAGAGCAAAATTTAGGGTCTGGTCAAGGGACATGGAATGGACTGTTTTGTTTTTATCTGTCTGTTTATTCTTCAAGTTAGCCAGGCATGAATAGCCCTCAGCAGCCTGGCTCAAGCCTGCCTTTTGTGAATGAAACTTTGCTCAGACCGCAAACCATAAATTTACAATGATTACCCATGCAGTTGTTAGTAACAGAACTTCTTGGTCCTCCCTTATGAATTCACAAAATCAGATACTTAATGATTTACCGCTTTCCATTTTTATCATACCTCAGAGTAAAATTAGTTACTCCCTTTAAGTCTTTTCATTTCCCTTTCCTCTTCTTTGGAAGAGGAAAAATACTTTGTCCCAATCGCCACTTGTTTGAAGACCATCTTTTCTTGAATGATTTTCTCAGAAAATACGTGACGTTTCCATCACTTTCCTAAAATGGCAATTCTACCTTCCTCTCTGAAAACATGTTAGAATAAAAGATGCCTGACAGCTGATTAGGAGAGTGACATATATTTTACCTCCTTTCAGATGAAGCCTCCTAAAAACGTACTTACTTAGCAGGGGCAGTGACAGCCTGTCCGGCAAAAATAATTGATATCCTTTCTGCTTATTGTAGAAGAGAAACAATGAAACAAGAAAGACCTTTCTTATACCTTCTGAGATGAAGAAGCTAAAAGAAACTGACTGTCATTAAATTAAGGTTTTCTTTTGAGCACTCTTGCCACTGACATCTTGAATAATTGTAGGAATTCTTTGCCTCAGTGATGTTAGTAATCCGGCTTGGTGTGTTTGTTTTCAAATATTTCTGCCAGGGAAACATGCATATTCTGTCTTTGAGGTGGACTAAAAATATTTGGAAATTAGCAAATTTATAAATCACTATGTATCCCTGAAATATAATTCCAGGTAAATATAATACATCTTAAGTATTTCAGATTAATATACACAAAAGTCTTTTCTAAATGAAAGTTCGTTTGCTTTTGAATGAAATTTGAACTGAATGTTGGTTCCACTACTTATCAGCTAAGTACTCACAGGGAAGCCCATCACACTTTCTGAAATTTTTACTTTTTGAAGTACATAAAATTGGCCATAGTACTCACTTCATAGGGTTGTTTGTTGTGAGGTTTATCTGCAGTCATGTAAATGTTATTAAATATTATGAGATACATTGAAAGAAATGTGGTTTTGGCACTTATCTGTACAAAA
This sequence comes from Camelus bactrianus, assembly GCF_048773025.1. NCBI lineage: Eukaryota > Metazoa > Chordata > Mammalia > Artiodactyla > Camelidae > Camelus > Camelus bactrianus. The sequence continues at coordinate 83,552,949 of NC_133539.1, read as the reverse complement.
AGCAAGAATAAATATATATATTTATATATATATATTTATATTTGTCTGTCTGTCTGTCCTGCATTAAGAAACAAAATCCGCTTGATTTTTTTTCAAAGAACCATAGCCAAGTCAAAATTGTTCTTTTAAGCACCACAAACATTTTCCAAGGAATACTTACAACATTAATTTATTAAAGATTTTATTATAAATCCCTTTTTCTTCTTAGCGTTTCAGCCTACTCTAGATCACACAGTCATCTCAAGAGATATTGATGTATATGTTTTCTTGTCTTTTGAAATGCAATAATGGCGTCAGTGTTGCTTGTTCTAAAGCTTGAGAGAGTGTGGTTGTTCACTAGTCTAGAACCTCTGGTACATCTATGTCAAATCTAGGGAGCAGGCATTGAGCTACTTTGCCAAGTCCTGTATTTTCTAGGTACTGTGGAATATCCTTGCTAATAAATTAAAGCTTTCTGCTCTACATAAATCCTTTCGTGAAAGATGCCATCTGGTCAGAGTGTGGTTGTGGGGCATCTGTAGAAGTCATGCTTTGTTGACCTAATGGAAGCTCTGTCTTCAGAGAAGTAGAAAATTGGTTGTTTCTGTAGGTTATAAAGTTCCAGACCGTTGCTTGCCACCCGAGAGCATTAATCCCATTACATTGGTTATTTCCATAGTTAAGGAGAGGCTTGTCAGAGTGCTAACTGTCCATGTCTCTTCTTCAAGCCATTAGGTAATAAATTGGATATAATGTGTAATTTCTCAGGTTTTTTTTTTAATATCATGAAAGATATTATATTAAATTCTGTGTACTCAAATGTTCTTCAGTCATCGCATATAACATCGTGTTTTCTCACCTGTGAAAACTGCAAAAATTCCCAGTTTTCAGGAGAGACTCCATTTTCCCACTGGGTTTATTTGTTTTCTCCCCTTAAGAATGTTTGACTTTGTGGAATCATGTATAGGGTTTTTTTTTTTTTTTTGACTTGGTTAGATATACATTTTATTAACTCTGCCCTTGAGACCTTTAATTCCTAGATAGCAGTTCAATTTTTAATGAATCCTGAAAAATCAGAAATTTTGCTTAAATTTTATATTGTGCTGATAACTTTTGAGGAACATCTCTTATAAACTTGAAGTTGAACGTTATAAATCATAAACACATGAACTGAAACATTGAGTATGCACATAAAACAATTCTTGAGATACACGTTAAAATGTTTCATATTTTTCAGCATATTGTAACCTATAAAGCACATTTAGTTATATTATTTCACTTACTTTTCATTATTGTTTGTCTCATTATGGAAATTGTATTATTTATTTCATTTGTGAATTGAGGAGCTTGTAGTGAAATGGTAGACTTGATCAAGGAAAGGTCATATGGCTGGTTAGTGGCCAAAGGCCAGAGCACAGGTGTAGCTGAATATCATCTCTGCTGTAATACACTGAAGGTAATATATAGTTCCTATTATCAAAGAGGTATTTTGCATAATATAATCAAGCTTGCTTTCTCAGTAATTAATGGCTGTGTATTGCTTTCTGATATCATGAATGAATCATGTTGCTGAAGAATTTCACAGAAATATCTGTCCAGTCTACCCACTGCCAAAAATTCAGGTTTAGAAGCTGCCTTGTTGCAGATACAGACATTCTGTTCTACTGCATAAAAAATTGTGAATGAGGACTTCTTCTTGAACAACAGCAACAACAATTTCAACTGGAATGTTAGATAACTGTATACAAAAATGCTATGTTATAAAAGACCAAGACAAATTCTAAAGCATCCACCATATTACCAGTTGCAATTCACTACATTATATTTTTTCTCCCCTTAGGAGAACAATGTAATTTCTATCATTGCAGATTCTCAAAAAGGATTATAACCGAAAAAGCCACACAGTTTTCAATCAAAATTTTACCAGCCTTTTGCATCCCCCCTGTTTTGGTTGAGAATCAAAGAAGAGAAACTGTGTTCCCAGTGGAGAAGCCACAGGGAAGGCTTTCTGTAGAAGCCAATGTTAAAATGATGCCAACAGGCAGATGGAACCCAAGTCTGAATGAGAAAACCCTGAGCCAAGCCTCTTGCTGTGGCTTTAATATAGCCCGACTGTGCCTTGATTTCCTGTCTTTATTACTGAGATTCTAGTTATTTATGAATTGAATTCCCATGTGTTTATCTTGCTGTTATTGTAAAATGCCACATGATATTTTGTGCTAAGTCAGTAAATGACTCGTGCCACCACTGTATTTACTTTGAGTTTCTAATCTCTGTGCTTCTACCCTTTTTCTGACATGTTCCAAATCTTTCCCTGCAAATCAGCTGGCCATGAAGCAGAGCTTCCTTTCAGGAACTGACAGTCTGCTACTGCAGACAGAAGTAGTGAACTGGCCTAACCGCCAATTCACACCCCAGGGGACTGTCCACCCTGGGAAGAGATTTGCTATCTCGTCTGACACTTCAGTTACTTTAAAAATTACTCCCAGGATTTGGACTTCTTGCAGGTAATTCTTACAGAAACATGAAAAAAAATTGGTTATTTGAAGCTTGAACTTAAAAATAAGGAGAAGCAGTAATGCAGGATTGTTTGAATTGGAGAAATAGATAATTTCAAGAAGTCATGACATAAAATTTCTATTTTAGAGGATTTCAAACTCTTTTGAACAAGATCCACAATAAGAAACACAATTTACAATGTGACTTCTTATATTCATATAATACTACAATTGAAACCAAAGTTTTATAAAACAATACTTTATAAGATTGTCAAAGTATAACATTTTTAAAGTTAAAAATATGATTTTCACACAAAAAGAAAATGAACACTGTCAAAGATTTCTTTCAGTTTATTAATTAATGAGGGAATCAATAAGATGTTAAGACTGGTTAAAAGATTATCTGAGGAACTGGGTATTTATAGGCAATTTAATAAAAGTTGTTAAGATGGCTAAGTTAGACACCAAACTAGCGAATGTGCTAATATACAATCAGTCATAACTTTAGGGTTATCTTTTCTACTAAACATAAATTATTTTCGTAGCTACTATATAAAAATCTACACATGAATGTGTACTTTCACTAACCCTGGGACCCTGCATCAGTAGTAGAGTCAAGCAAAGTTTCTTCCTCTAAGTAATTCTTGGTGGGACCCCTTAAATAATAATCCTGTATGGTGTTGAAAAAGAGACTGCCCAAATGTTTTGCTCATTTCTTCCAAATTTGTTTAATTTTTCTTCATAGGATACACTCATATTTTCTGTTGTGTTCTATTTCATTTTCAAAAGCTGTTCTATCTCCCTAAATTATTTTCATATGTGATAAGTAACTCATGACTGGGTTTAAATACTACCACATCAGTGTGTGTGTAAGACCCCCCCCCCCCACAACACTGCCAGACAGAGGCAAGTTTGTTTCTGTTTTACGAATAAAAAGCTAAGGGAAGGAGGAAGGGGAGAAGAACCTCAGTAATCTGTCTTCAGACATTCAGACAATAGAATGTCTCAGCATTCTATAAAGTGGTAAGACTTTTTAAAATTGAAGTATAGTTGATTTACAACATTGTATTAATTTCTGGTGTATAGCATAGTGATTCATTTATACATGTATATTCTTTTTTGTTATAGATTATTACAAACTATTGACTATAATTTCCTGTGCTGTACAGTAGGATCTTGTTGTTTGTTTTATATGTAGTAGTTTGTATCTGCTAATCCCAAACTTCTGATTTATTCCTCCCCCCATCCTTTCCCTTTTGGTAACCGTAACTTTGTTTTCTATGGCTGTGAGTCTGTTTCTGTTTTGTAAATAAGTTCATTTGTGTCATTTATTTTAGATTCCACGTATAAGTGATATGATTCTTTATAAAAGTCATAATTCTTTTCTCTCACAAAGCACACACTTTGCTAAGGTTGCAACTTAGGCTCTTTTTCTCCTTATTAGAGTAGAATTTAGAGTTTTTACAGCTATGAAAGAAGGTGAATTAGTTATCTGGAACTACTGCCCCATTTTACAGGAGAATAAACTGATGTGACTGGCTCCATCACCCCACAGTTCCTGGGGAAGCCACCATGTAGCCATGGCGCGAAGAGGACAGTACTTGGACTCAGAAGGGTGTGAGCCTCATCTTGGGTGACAGCCGCCAGATAGAGGACCTCAGGCAAAGCTCTTCCCTATCTGAGTAGCTGTATCTCTAAAATAGAGAGAGAGCTGTCATGAGAAGTAAAGGGTGTCAATGTCTTTAAAAAACTAAAGAGCACTCTGCAAATGTAAATTGCTTATTCCAGTCACTTTATCCAGTGTACATTTGCCCATCCTTGGATACCTGCTAATCTATGAGATCTAATTGTTGACCTATTTGCACATATTTACTAGTACTTGAGATCATGGATACAATGTTCCCTACCTACGTCTAGTGCATTTTGTAAGTGCTTTCTCTCTTCCACACACAGTTCTGTATTAAAATATTTAAAGATGTGCTAGCTATTATTGCTATAGATCATCACTGTAAAATGCTCTAAAACTTGCAAATTAAAAAGCACCATTCTGATAAAATGTGCTACTATTATATAAGACTTTCCACCTGTAGGGGCTTCTAATTATGCTTTCCACGCATAAAAAATGCAACTAGAAAAACTGATAAATGGCCAACAGCTACTTTCCCGCTGACTATACAAAATTTCGTTATAGTAGAACATTTAACAATTTAATTCTGCGCTCTCTCAGGAATAGTCTGTAAAATGTTTTGCTTGGGTCTCTTTTTAAGCACTGAATTCTCAGCTTAAACAAAAGGTACATAGAGCCTTTGCCATAAGCAAAGCTGAGTTATTAAATAACAAGAGGTGAGCTCGGAGATGACAGGTAAAGACGGAAGAAACACACACAATCAAAACATGCCTGAATGTTTTCTTCTCTCTTTCTCATTCTTACATGGTAATTGTTGAGGTGGAAGTGAGACAGGTTTACTGCAAAGGCTGCTTTCCTGATTGCTAAGGGATAGGTTTTAAGATATTCTGTATATATTAGAAAAAAATATTCTAGGTGTATTTATGCATTTACAAAGTGCTTCAGACAGGTGAAGTAATGGGTCTCCTGAGTTTTCTCTTTTTCAGTGCTTTCTTCCACCTTTACCTCCTTCCCTGATTCTTCTGATCACACGAGAGAAAACAGAAGGCTTCATTTAGGCACTAGTGTGTCTGTCGTACTTGCTGCTTCGACGCTGGGTGGGGGCTGTTCTCCTGTTTTATAACTGGAAAAGCAGATACCAGAGTGATCGTTTTGGGACCTCTGCAGGCAGCAGAGTGGTGCCAGGACATGTGAAGGCAGAATCTGCATCTGAGAACCAGCAGCAGTGGAGCCTGGGAAGGCAAACCGGGGGATATTTATTCACAACTTTGCAGCATGAATCCAGAAGGCTTATAAACCATTATAATCCTCAGAATCTTCCTTCAGTTTCTCTGTTATGTGACTTAAATCACCACTATGCACATCATTTCCTGCTGCTAACTTTTAGGATCTAAATCTCTTCTCTTCTAAAGATCCTGGGGGAAGATTAGTTACTTCATGTATACCTGGAAACATTTCCTTCTTTTATTCCTATTAAGATATTCTGACCCTCGGCTATTGACACCCTCTTAGTCATATGCCTGATCTCCTCTTTACCCCACACTTTAGCCACAGCACACACCACATACTCTCCTGCCTTTGCAGAGGGAAGGCATTTGGTGTAGAGAAGATCATGGATTTGGGATCAGTTCAACCTTTGCTGGAATCTGGGTGCTTACCAGCTACATGCATTGTACAGAAGAGAAAATGCTTTCTCTTCTACTCTCTTATGTTCAATATCTGAGGCACTGCAAATTAAACTGACAAATAACAGATTAACAGGATAGATGGTTTATTACATTTCTACTTCATAGAAAAATAGTGAAGATCCAAAAGAAGTGGCTGGAATCTAGGGCTTATATACCATTTTAACAAAGAACAATGCATTTGTAGAGAAGTGACGATAAAGGAAAAGAGGTTTACGCTTCTAGGGATGGCAAACTGGGAAGGTAAATTTGGGGGAAAGGAATGGCAGATAGGACTTGTCTGTAAGGTGTGTTAGGTAGATAGCTCTTGGTGCCCCCTCTGGGCTGACAGAAGTCTGGTGTAGGCGAACAGAGGGAAACCAGAGCAGAGCAGAGAGGTTTTTTTGAGCCTGCTGTTTCTCAGTTGCCTTCAGCTCAAAATAACCCTTCTTCGAAAGTGGGTGTTTGGGTGGTGTATCCTGATGCCCTTCGCTTGAACAAGGTCGCTCACTTCTGGGAGCATCAGCATCGGGCTCCCTAAAACAGAGGGAAACCCCATGTGACTGTTGTGGGAACAACTGCCTGTTACTCGCTGCCTTCCCAGGGCTCTGCCCCCTTTTCAAAGCTTCTGAACAAAGTGCTTCTCTACTCCTAGTGTTCCTGGATTTTACTCTTCATTTTCTCTCTCTCTCTTTTTTTCTATTAAGTACACTTAATACCCTCCAGTTGGGGAATCCTACTTAGAGACTGGGGAGAGGGGAAGAAGCTGAGGTAGGATTTTAACAAGTGGTAGGAGACTGAGGAAGTGTAAACATGTATCGTTTTTGTGTTGCCCGTAGCCCCACAAAAGCCATATATAACTTTGCCTATAACCGCCCCTTTAATCTTCCATTTCCTCCATCCACAAACGGTGCTTTTCTATAAGTCTCTATAAACCCAACTCAGGTTTTCTCTCTTTATTGAGTTTATTTACACACCAGAGCTGGAAATAACTTTTCTCACCCCAGACTTCCACGGAGGTTCCTTTTTCAATGTTATTTATTTTTATTGTCCTGATTACTTCTCCATACTTTAGGATAGGTGCATGGCTTAAGTCTCGTATTTAACTGACCCATAGAAGACCTCCCTCCCAGTATTTTACAACAGGAGCATTAGATAAATGAGTGTACTTAAGTGGTTGAATTCAGGCCTGAAAATAGAAGTATTAGATTTGACTGAGCATTATGGATGGGCGGTATCCTGGTACTACCACTATTCTGCCAGCCGCTAAATGTTGTAGAAGGAAGATAATCTCTGAACGATGAATTCATTCTTTGCCCGTGTTGTCTGTCCTTCACTTAGGTTGCCCATTGTGCCAACAGTGTAGCAACTTGAGAGAGGATTAATTTCCCTAGATGTTTTCATGGATTCACTGCTTGGTAGCTGTTCTGACCACTGCTGATTTAGGCGGAATTCAACCCAGGAACCTAACAGTGACATCTGCTGTACCTCCCCTGAGTTTGTGAGGCCCCTCGTCTCCTAGTTTGGAAGTTTCAAATGAAGCTCCTTTTTATCCCTCACACTTCGCATACACTGTGTTTAAAGCTAAAGCAGAACTGCCCCCCACACCCCAAATCTAACCTTCTCTTGAGTTTTAGAAATTGAATAAGAGAAAGTCAGTAACTGACTTCATTTCAGCTGAATTTCCCATAGGAGGGCAGAGGTGAGTCCCGGATCATGTTTTAAGTCATTTGATGAGAATGAATCTATGATAATCAATGGTTTAAAGCAAGATAAATTTCCCCATTATGGCAACTGAATCTTGTGTTAAAATATGACACTTTACTAAGGGTTACTGCTTTATTTCTTCAAGACTTTTTGTGAATTACCTTTCGGAAAACACCGAGACTACACCTGTACATTTTACTTTTTCAATAACCAAAAAGGACAGTGTGCCCTATTTTCAAGGAGAAGAGAGTTATTCTAGGTGAGAAAAATGGATATATATATATATATATATATATGAAATTAAAGTATGATTTCAGTTATCTAGAAGATTAGCCGATAAATCTCTCTGTGTTACTATAATTGACTCCATTTGCAAATTGAAATTTTGCAAACAAAACTCACTTGCTACGTTCTTGACACCACTGCCTTTGTGCAATAAAATTCATATGTATGCCTCAAGGGGAAAAAAAATGGAAAACATGTCTTTCTTTCACCATCTATCTCTGTCTTACCATAAATTTATGTATTCATTGTGATTTTTCTTTTAAAGGAAGGTAAAGCATGAATGATTTTCCTTGTAACATAAAACATTCTGATTTAATTGTTTTTAATAGTTGATTCTGGTTTCTGACTTGAATTGTGTTCTTTTTGACAAGCATCTATTTCCTGATCCCCCTTGCCAACCCCCCTTCCTATCCTGTAGCTTGACAGGAAGGCATTAAAAGACTGGTGAAAAACTGCCTTATGCCTCTAGCACTCTGCATTTTACCTTAACAGTTACTCAATAATTATTTGTTGAATGAGAGCTTAATTCTCCCTTTTGTGGAGGGCTTGGTGTGTGGCAGACGGCAGTAGATGGCAGGTGGTGGCTTGCGCAGACGGTGTGGGGCTGGTGAAGCGGCGCACCAAACACCAGTGAGCAGGGAGGCCCGAGGGCTAAAGCGATGGATATGCTTGTGCCCTTGCCCTGGAAACCTCAAGAACATCAGCTAGCCATCCAGGATCCCTAGATTTGTGAGATCCATGAGGTTAGAGACTAACCCTTCCTTTGTTCTCGTCCTCATGTAGCTCATGCATCTGACACAAATGTCTGGGGACATAAAAAATGCTGTTGATAAACTTACTGTTAATACAAACAGAAATAAGATTCTCTAAATGCAAAACGGAGTGAAATAAGTCTGCTTTTAATCTCTGAAATGCCATAAGTTATTCGAGTGTTTTGAAGGATGATTCTCTTTTGACAGAAGACATGTACACACACACACACACACACACACACACACACACACACACACACACACACACAGAAATATATTTATTAAGGTTATCTGGATAATTATGATAGAACCAAATAGCAAAGTTGCCCATTTATTTATTTTTAATCTTGAGTGGCATGGCAGTGGCTCACACTGTGCAATAAAGTATTTGGTGATGCAGACACAGAAGGACTTTTAAAATTTCTATTTTGGGAGCAAAAGTAGGATTTCTAATCAGTGCAGCACCCTTTAAAATCATTCAATTGATGCCTGTGTGTTTAGGGAGAAAAGAAATGAGGAACATGAATAGATTTCCTGAGAGAGTTAGAGTGAACAGTGATTAAGCTTAGAACATAAAATTACCATTTATGATTAGTTCAGTTCAATTAATTCCATCTATCTATCCATCCCTTAATTCATTTATTCAGTCAACTAGCATTTATTGAAAAACCTATTTTGCGTCAGGCTCTGTGTAAAGCCCTGGGGACCCAGGGATCAAAGACACCATCAAAAAATTAATAGCCTTGTGGTAAACACAGAGATGTAATTGCAGTACCTGAGGGGAGCATGAGTTTTCTGCTGGGGAGTAACAGGGAACCTGGAAGCATCTAGGGCAGGCAGGTGGTGCAGGCAGTAAGTCACAGATGACGCGAGAACCACGTGGAGGGCGAGATGCTGAGTTGCTGAACAGTGACTGAAACACAGTCCCCAAGAAATAGAAGATATTCCCTGCCCTCAGGGAGTGGCCAGTTCTTATTTCTCTTAATTTTAATGCGTATGTTTCTAGACAGTCATCTTTGAAGGTATTTTTAGTTCTGAATGGCTTCAGTGAATTTTCTCGGAATAAACGCTAGGTATGTAATCCTAGTTTTCCACTTGCTTGTTTATCCCAAGATTCCTGGTTTGCACACTGCCATTCCCCTCTACCAAAGAGTTCCATGACTATTAGGATTTTTGCTCAATCCTGTATTCAAGGGGTCACCTGGAAGTACAGCAAGATAATCCAACCAACGATTGTTAAGTTTGGTGACTGTGACATGTTCATAAATTTTTGAAATGCTGTAATCCTGTTTGTCCCGAGAAAACTCTTGCATTCCTGTCTCAATTAAATCTCTCAAGCCAAGCAGGTTTCTGCAGGATATAATCCATTCATTCAGGTGTCAAAGGCCGGAACCTGTTTACATATTCACAACCCTGATAGCTGTGTCTGGAAGAAAATAAATTTATTTCTGTGTCGTCTGGGTTCTGCAGATATTGCAATTACTATTGTATATTCCAGCTTTCTCCTAAAAGACTCATTTAGGGCAGTTCTGAAAAATACTGGAAATTCAAAAATAGATTGTAAGCTCTTAGGGCAAAGACTATGTTTTGATTTTGGTTCTCCTTACTGCTCTGAAAGTGCTGTGTGGGCCTAAAGCAGCTTATAAATATGTAAATAAAAATAAAATGATTAGCTGAGCTGGAATAAAGAAAAGAGACTCTTATAAAAGGACGTTTACGAGAGAAAATAACCAGATTTGAGAAAATCCAGCCATTGGGAGAGAATGTTCTGGATTAGGTAGCTCTAGTTATATTTTCTTAGATTCATCACAATGGGAATAATATTTGTTTGAAGTTACACCAGGGGCTTTCAGAGGCTACACGCACACCAGTAATTCAATACATGGCAAGGAGCGTAATTACAGTTCTGAGTTACCTTTTCAGTCGCTTGTGGTGGGGAAATGGCAGAACACTAAGGAAGGGGAAGAAACGAGAGAGCATAATCAGAGAGGGATGAAACAGACACACGATCGAGCTTGGCATATTTGAGGGGACTACCCTGTGGACACAGGCTCTCAGAGGAAAACTGGTGAGAAATAGTTGTGGGAATTTCTTGAAAAGTAAAACATATGAGAGTATTAAAGGCAAAGCACAGGGATAACCATGTTGATGAAAAGGAAGATCGGAAAACTCCAGGAGGTCGCCTGTAGAGCATCGGGCTTTTTTTAAGATCTGAAATGCAAAAAAGCAATTATCTGCTAAATTGAACAAGGGCAGATCAGCAAGGACGAGAGGAAGGGAATGGTAGAAGCCTGTGGGGTGGTCAGAGAGGCCGGGACACAAAATGAGTTCCAATTAGAGCAGGTCACCAAGGAGAGGGAACCAGCCTTTGGTAGCACGTTTGAAACAAGAGCAAGGCGGAAGGAAGGACAGGCTCCCCAGTTAACAAGGAGAGGAAACACAGAACATGACACAGAGAAGCCTTAGGTTTTATATCTATTTATTTTTAGATTATGTCCAAGAAAATAAACATCTACACTAAGAGACTGAATACAACCCACAAATAGAAGCTTGAGGTAGACCTTACAGGAAAGATCAAGCAATTAAACTTTACTCGTTTTAGCTAAATGCAGTAGATTATCTATAATATTCAGTGAGATGAATGAGAGAATTCTTTCTAAAGAGTGCTTTTTTACTGAGTCGTTTAAGCTTGGATAAAATTCTACACATCAGAGTTTTGAGACATCTTTTGGGAGAACTCATCCATTATTATCAAATAGCTGGAGGTGAGATCATTGTAACTGATTTTAAATGTAGAAGATGCTGGAAATATGTCGCTTTCAACCAAATTTCTTTCCATTCTTAAAAAGAGACTGGACCATTTCTTCCCAAATCAAGCATTCATGTCTTAATTAGCAATAAATATAGGCTCTTCATTAGAAAATTAAATGAACTAACTAAATAATTTTTTTAGAAAATTACTGAGCTTTAAATAAGAGGTGTGTCTATACTTTATATTATTTTCAATTAATACAATACAAAGAGTAAGCCTAGGGATCATGTTTTATATCTAGAAATACAAGAGTATCTGAAAATAGTATGAGTAGATGGTCTCTAGCCCCTTCAGATTAACACATTTTACTAAATATTTTCTCACATAGACATGTAACCAGTCTGCTGAGCTATTGAACTCAGTAGGCAGCAATACGAAATGGTTTTGGTTTTCCAGTCTTCGAGTACACGTTTGTGTCTCCTTTTGTAACCTCTTAATTTGGAGAGGTGGAAGACTGTGGTGATTGACAGCTAGAACCTGAACCACCTGGTTCCCACATAGCCAGTTGTATAACTGCAGGATAGTTACTTAACTTTTAATGCATCATTTCCCACATCTATAAAATGGAAGGGATAATAGAGTTGGAGAAGGAGAATATTTTCCTCTGTCCTTCTACGTTCTTTGGCTGGTCTAAGAATTCAGTTGACATGAGACAGATTAACAGAAGAAAATCAGTATTTTAATTACGTATGTTTGGGGGCCCCATAAGAAAAATGAAACCCAGGGACAAGTTTGGCAGCTGAGGCTTATATGCCATCTGAAAGGAGAAGGGGTAAGCGTTTGGGACTTCAAAGGGAAAAAATTTACCGGAAGATGGGAAAAACAAATGTTTGATGAACAAATGCTTGCTATGCCTGGCAGGGACAATGGGACACAGAGAGGACTTTGATCAAAGAAGCCTTGCTGAGCTCCCCCAGTCTACCACACCGTGCTCACACTCTCTGACATTAGCTCTGGTGATGGCTCGCTTCCTGGGATAGGCCCCCGATCTAAATCCTTTCAGGCTATTAAGGTGGAGGAGGTAAAAGCTCTTCCTGAGCCTTTTGTTTCTTAAAAGCAACCAACCTGAAATAATCCTCATGCCAAAGAGACACATTTTACCGTGGCAAATATTGCCCCTGTACAATAGTAATTTGAAAGATTGCTGTGAGAATTCATTAGATTTACCCTATTTAAATCACAGTGCCTAGTACCTAGTAAACGTTTGAGAAATGTTAGCAATCATATTATCTCAGTGAGAGTCCACATTTTCTGGTTGTGCTTGGTTATTAAAAATTCATTTAATATTTAAAAATTCTAATCTCATCTCCTCTGTCTCCCTATTGAGATTTGATCCTAGATTTCGAGAACTGCTTTAAAGAAAAAGTCTTCTTTTAGGTTCTAACTCTTCTGGCATTGAGACAAACATTGGGGGAAAGGGAAGAATTCCCATGAGAAAGCCAGACTTGAGGTTCAGGCCACAGAGAGGGGATTGACATGGTAGGCAGCGGTGGGAAATGCAGGAGCTGTATGGCAAGGGCCCCTCACCTGGCTTTCTTGGGGGGTACATATATGTGTTCTTGGGGGAGGTTGCTGTGGGAATTCCCCAAAGCCTGGTTCCTTGATGGAAATTCTGGCTTCTGCTTGCATCTTTGACTCTTTATCACATTTGCCCTACTTCCTCTTAACTGGTAAACCCCATAGTGGGGGTTTCGTCATCAGGCAGGCCACAGCCTTGGGAAGGCACTAGTCATACAGCCAGGATGCTGTTTTTCTGGAGGTCTCTCAGCAATCATAACATTGCTGTGCCAAGTGATAAGAATGCAGACCACTCCGTCCACCCTCAGCCCTTTGCTTATAAAGGTTGGGGGCCACTGGGTAGCAAAGCTAGTGTGAGAACCTCTTAAGAAGCCCCAAATGTTGGCAGTTCTTTTTAGAACACAGGATACTCAGTATCTATTTAGTCTTAGTTTGGGAGCTAGTCATCAATTCCAGGGCAAAAGGACAAGTCCCCTGTCAACTTGTCACAGACATACAATAATTCGAGACCAAGGTTACTAATTGTAGCCTTTTAACTTTAGAGATTCTCTTTGTTTCATTTCACTCTGCTGTTGCCCAATAAGACCGTTCCTTGTTTGGGTACTGCTTATCTGATTTATCACTCTCCACTTTTGAGTCTCATGTATGAAACTCATTTTAATGACATCTTATGAATTCCCATTAAGAAAAAGTTAAGCAGAATGACTTATGTGGGTAATTTCAAAGATTACAGTCTATTACAGTTTTCCCAGCCCACACATATGGTTTAACTCCATTAAATATGCTTGAATAGCAGGTGTTTTTAAAAGATGTTTATTTATTAGATTTATGGACAAAAAGAATAAGATTGAGAAAGTTCCAATCATTGGTTCCCTATTCCTGCACTCCTGGCCCCATGTCTCCTCTCACATATGAGTACTATGGATGAATGTGGTTGGTTATGATGCAAATTGCTCCTCTTATATTATTGCTCCACTCTTTTCATCCTTTTTTTTTTTTTTTTTTTTTTGGATTTCTAAGAGAGAGATGGACCAAACAGTAGGTAGGAGCCAGCATCATATTATGGCAGAAATGTGTCCTCAGTTGCAGCATCTCTGGAAGCAAATCACATACTCTTTATAATGATCATTCCAGAATTTTATTGGTTGTGGGTAGAGCCAGCTTTTCACTGGTCCCTCTGCCCTAGTACTTATTACCCTTGAAAAAGATTGTTTTATCTCTAGTTTACTTTCTTTATCCCAAGATTCATATGGAGGAAAGGAGATCCGATACTGTATCTTTTTTGAAAAGTTATGTTTAATGATTCAGATCCTTACAAATATGGCGTTGGCTCCTAACTTCCTTTATTTTTTTCAAACAAGGTGGGGTATACCCATGAGGAAAAATATCTAACACAGACTGAAATCTGCTTCAGCTTTTGTACTCTGCCCATCAAGTTTCAATAATAAAAAAAAAATTTAAGACGTCTTTTCAGCAGGACACTGCCATTTCTCTGGGTACTTCCTGTAATAATTCATTATACCAATCTTTCCTTTGATTTTGTGCAGTAGTCCCTTCTCAATTTAAGTCTAGTGTAAGAAAATTGGGAAATAACACTTTAATCCTGGAGGACTGATTTCATTAAAGATCTTATTATGTATTGGTGATCCAGTCTTGCCCTCTTAAGTCTGGCTCAGAGATGACATTGACGAAACTGCTCCTGTCATTAGAAGTCAGATCTAACACAGTTGTAAGTCCCAGGGGCATAGGAGCACTGAGTCATGTCAGGAGACTCCAGATTATGAATGATCATTCTTGGTTTCTACCAGTTTAGAAAGTCATACAGTTTCTCTGAGCCACAGCCCCAAATAGAGCTCAGTAGCTCTTTTCTGTTGGTACTGGGTTAGGGTCTCAACTCATAACTACCCCGTAGGTTATCATTTGTGTTTCCAATAAAATTTACAATGTTTTAATAATAGTTAATATTTACTGAGTATTTATTATGAGCCAGGCACAGTGTTAAATACTTGATAGGCATTATCTCATTTAATTCTCACCACCCTTTGAGATTATATATGAAGAAGCTGAACACTAGAGAAAATAATAATATTCCTCAAATCCTAAAAGTTTATGAATAGAGAGAATCCGGAACTTTTTGGCTTCAGAGTCCACATTTTTAAACAGACTACTAATATTGCTATTAAAAGTACTTGGACTGTGTTCCTCATTTTTTTTTTATCAATTAGACCATTTATTAGGGAGGGACGTAATAAGGTTGAAAATTTTACTGCCAGGTTTTCATATCTACATTGCAAAATTATGTTTTTTGACTGTGTCTCTCTGATAGTCCAATAAATCTTCATTTTATATTTGAACACTGTTTCACATGGCAGAGGTTGAGGTTCTCAGGGAGAACAAGTTATCAGCCTCATGGATGATGTTATTTGTTTAGTTTGTAAAGCTTGCATTTGCTTTGTCCTCCTGTTTTTGCTCAGTTTTGTTTCTATTGACATTTTTCTCTTTTCTGCGCTTAGCGTCCTTGGGCTTGATCTGTTTATCTTTGTTCCTTGGAGTTCATTCAGTTGCCAAACTTTTATGAAGCATCTGAGTCAATTAGTGTTGTTAACAAGTGGTTTAAAATCACGACCTGAAAATGGCACTTGTCAAATGAAAATTCTTTGAAAATGCCAATTCATCTTGTAAGGAAATTGTTTAGTCCTTTTATTAACCAGGAACAAAGTGTAGATACTACTGTTAACAATAAGGGGTGCCGTTCACAGTGATCCTACCCTGTGCCAGTGGCTCACCTGGAATATACTGTGAAAGCTGCTGTCACCCCAGGGCTTCTCTTTTTCCTGTAATTATGTTCTTATTTGTGACACAGCAGCTGCTTTATTGCAATAGAAGAATCATATAAATCAGAATTAGTTTAAATAAACCGGAGGGAAAATAAGGAACAGGGAACAAAGAATTCTTTTTGTGATCACATACTCAGCTGACTAGAGAAAACTTCCTTTTCTAGCCCTCCTCAAAGACTTCAAGGAACCTGAAATCTTGGCGAAGTCTGGGCTAATCCAGACCTGCTAACGTCTAGGTCTTTTTTAAAGCTGTCCTTAGGCTAGTTCTGCCATCATTTTGGAGCAGGAATTTTCTAAAATAGGTTCAGATTTTGGGGGGATTCTTCTGATTCTATTAAACAACTGCATAGGATGTGTGCATCATCTTTTTTTAAAGGTATATTTGTTAGAGCATATTAATAAGTCAAAAGGAGAGCAGGTCCTACAAAAATTTAGAGGCACTCAGCAGGAGGTGTGTTTGAGAAACATGTGGCTAAACACAGTTAAACAGTCGTCTTTCTGACAGGATATCGCAGAACTTTGAAGATACTAGTGTGCAAAACAAATCTCTAAGAGGTTAGTGACAATGTACTTTCCTTATATTTAACCTCCAAAACCTTCTTCAGAAGACAGAAATGGAGATGAGTGTTCCTAGGAATGCTCTCTGCCACTGTAGAAAATGTTTGAATGGTTCCCGCCCGCTTGGGTGCAAAATGTCCTATTCCCTCTGCCAGCATAAATAAGTCTTAATGAATGTTTTCCACATATTTCTGATGGAGTGTAATTGTTACGACCATTTTAGAAGACAATTTGACAATATGTATAAAGAACCATTAAAGTGTTCGTACCCTTTGACCCAGTAATAATACTTTGAAAATACATCTTAAAGGAAAAATCTAAAATAAAGAGCATGATACATGACTTTTATTTTTAGGTTAACATTTTTTGACAACACATCATGTTACTGGAAACAACTTAAATACCCAAGACAAGTAAGAAAATTATACTGTATTAAATGTGAATTACAGTACAGTCATTAAAATGATGATTATAAAGCTACAACAATATGAGAATCCTTCAAAGAAGTCAATAAAAAGCAAGATACAAAATTATAAGTACAGAATGGTTTTGTAAATGACAAAGCAATGGAAAATTTTTGCAAAGAAAATACAAAAAATGCTAATAGCAATTATGTTTTTTGAGGCTGGTAGGTCTATCGATGATTTTATTTCCTCTATTTTTCTATTTTTTAAGAACAGTATGGTTATTTTGTATTTATAATAGTACTTTAAAGATTTTTTTTGAATAATAGACAAATAGAGGCAGTTACCCACTTTTTGTATTCAGACTCTGACTTCTGAATATGATTTTTTAAAATATTACTTACGATAGTCTATCATTCTCCCAATGCAAGACACCTACCTTTGAGGGGCAAGGGAATTCCTCCATCCAGCCAAGGATGCTCCTGCTTAGATCTATCTTCATTGCTAAAATGGGGAGCTTTTATTATAAAATTTCAAATATCTGTGTGCCCTAAATACATGGACCTCAGCATTCTGCTTTTTGAGTTCTCCATGAGTGACCGGGTAATAAGATGCAAAATGAAAAGACGCTGATGCAAACATTTGGTCTATTTCGTTTATATGAGCTTTTCTTTTTAATTCCTCAAATGAGCTCTTCAGTGTCTAAAGGTATTTCACAAAAAATTTTAACATTGTTATTATGGAAATAAAAGGGGAGAAAATCAATGATAAACATCCTATAGATGGAACACATTTGATTTCAATTTTTACCAAACCATTAGTTATTAAATCCATTGTGAAGCTCTCTGCAACTTGCTTAAATTCGTCACATTCCTGACTTCTGGACAAGTGCCTCAAGTTTTCTAACACTTTTTGATGAACTTTTTTTTTTTCCCATCGTACAGAACTTGTCATTTAAAGATGCACCAGAAAAGAAACTTTCAAAATATTTCTGCATTCAGTTTGACATCAGAAGCTTGCCTTTATTGGTTTGAGTTTTGAAACAGTAAAAGGACAGAAATGAGCCGTTCTATAGTAATAAAAGGGTCTCTTGGCTTGTGGTCCTGGAAATATTTGCTTATAGAGACCCTTCTCATTCTTCAAATGAAAATTGAGGTATGGTTTACCAACGTGCTTTGGATATACATTTTCACTCTGCTCCGTGAAACTCTCTTCATCAATTTTTCAGTGACCTTGACTGTATTTTGTAATTCTGAAATCTCCTTGGGGAATATTTCAAGGATAAAGCAAATTCAATGGAATCTACCTCTAGAGAAATCATGTTAAGATGCTCAGCTATGATGTAGAATATGTTCGACCATGAATAATTAAGAGATGCTTACACAGTTAGTAGTTTGTCTCCCATAGCAGGTGGTCTAGGGAAAGGCATGCAGGGCTGGTAAAATGGCTCAAGAATGCCTTCAATTTAACTTCCCCACTTCAGCATCGGTAGAATGTTCACTATTACTTCATACTTTTCATTCATGGTTTCAAGATGGCCTTTGTACCTCCAGGCATCTCAGCTCTATTCCATTCTCAAAGATGATGCATAAGCTAGGATGGGTTAGTGCTCGTATTAGGAAAAGTCCCCAGAAATCCTGTGCAGACTTCTGTTTCCATCCCATAAGCTGCCACTGTGTCACATGGCCACCTCTAGCTGCATAAAAGCTTTCTGGCCTCTATAGAAGACAAAAACAGCATGAGGGGAATGGGTGTTGAGTCATCCTGCCTTCAATAATTAAGTTTGCCACATACTTCTCTAGAGCACACCTTAGAACCATAACATCATCACAAGCATTTTTTTTTTCCCCAAGTCAAATTAGATGTTTCAAAGGTCAAACTAAAAGTTATGAACTTCACTTTCTTCCATCAGGTGTGTTGCCTGGTTCTTACCTAAATTGTTGCTGGGTGAGGAGGCAGCCAGAACAAATGGACTGCTCCCAGCTTCAGCAGGGAGAACTCACAGTTGACAAAGTGGGAGTATGGGATAGAGAAATATTAGAACAATTGTGGAACTATTCAAGTCATGAGATAGCATGGGTTCGTTGAAGATAGACCCAAGGAGCTTGTTCTAGTTACAGTAGAGTATAATAAATAATGAGCATAGCCATGGCCTCTGAGTTCTCAAAAGGAGGGAAATTATGTTGAATATTATTTTTCTAATAAGGAGGAAATAGCAGAGATATTTATTTTCTATGCGTTCATAGTTGAAAATGTAATATTAAGTAATATTAAGCAAACTGATAGACTATCTAAAATACTTTGTTAACTGGAGATAAGTTTCTAAGACTTAGATTTTTGCGAGTTTCCACTTTTTTTAAATGAGGAAATTAACATAGTGAGTGTATTAGGGAAAAAAATCCATCTATGGTTACTATCATTTCATACAAAAGATCATTTTAGTACTTAAAAAAGGAATGACACAACCTAAGAATTAAAAAAAATATATTTAAATTAAGGAAGAGTTAAACTTTATTAAAAATTATGATTTTCCTTTTTTTTTTAAAATTTTGGTACAAATGAGCACAAAACTTGCTTACAGATCGGTCTAGGGATGGTGGTTTAGGGGCCACTGACTGATTGGGAAAGATTTTGAATATCTGGGGTTTGCTCATTTTTGCACCTTCTACAAGCATATATGCAATTCAGATCTGTTTCATGGCTGTTCTGTGTTACTGGCCCACTGTCAGTCACACACATGGTGTGAGTTGTTGTATGTGGCAAATACAATCCCTTTCATCATCTAAAGTAATTGTCTTGCTTTTGGGATAAGTCTGAAATGGCAAGCACTCTACATGTGCTACCATTCACCCAATCCTATGCCAATGGCAAACTTACTATTCATGGTAATTTTTGCTGCTGAAATTAGAAATGGTATCAGATCCTGTCTTACCACAACGTGTAGGAAGCCACATTCAGTCCACTGGAACTAACACGTAAAATCCCTTTGTCCTTCTTGAGTTAGGTATTATCCCAGAAGGCTGTTGTTAAAATATGCTGGTTACGTGAAAGGGGAGATTACTGACACATTAGTTTGGATTAATCAGCTGTTACATGGCCGGAAGAAGAGTACCAACGGAATAAAAATATAAATCAATTATGTTTTAAAGGCTGGGGATGGAGGAAAGACCTCCGGGGACAACAGGAAGGCAACCTCAGAGAGGCAGTGAGGGCACTGTCCGATGCATTGGTTTGAGCTCACACAGTTCACCTGCTCAAATGCTCCCAATGGCTTCTCATGTGCTTGTCAAATTCAACCTGGATTTCCACCAAATACCCTGCAGAAACTATAAACTCAGGCAAACATTGATCTGTTTGCATCTCTGGGTCCTGATGTGGCTCTTCTTCAGCCTACATGCTTATGTATTTCAGGTAATTTTATATAAGGAAAACTAATATAAGAGTAATATATATTGTGGACATTTGGAAATGCTAGCCATCTCTCGAACATTAGGTCTCCCAAGAGTTCTTTCCAGAAACCCTCCTTATTATTTTTCTATCTCCCAAGTAAGAAATGAAATTTGTTTACTGAAGAAGTAGAAAAAAAAAGGTGGTAAAGCAACTTTCTCTATGCTTCTGCACGGAGCATTTTCAGGATTGCAACGAACCACACTATTACACAGAACAACTTGAAAGTGATTAAACTGTGATAGAACAGAGTCTAAAGTATATGTTTGTTTAATTATAATTTTGTATTTAAAATTAACTTAATTGAAAATAGAAAGTAATATAGGGACATGAAAAACAATCACCCATGATATGACCATACTAATACAAATGTTTTGGCATCTTGATACAACATTTCTTTCCAGACTCTTTTTTAACTGAAACATTATAGAACCATTATTGAAACATTACAGATAGTCACAACCTAGAAAATACTCATGAAATATTATTATATTTATCATTGCTAAAATATATTTGTTTTTGCTCATTTAACAAATAATTATTGCATGAATTTTCATGATGGGTACACTGTGCTAGTCGACTATGGGAACCGTTATTTGTTTTTGCATACTGTGATGCTATATTTGTACACCTGCATACATGTGGCTTCATAGTTTTTGAAACCTCATTTAACATGAATGTATTCCAATTTACACAATGTCATTGGTAACTTAATTGTTATTCATTTTTCAATAAATGAAGGCATATGCATTTCCTATAGCATCTTATTAATGTTAACATATTTCTTTATAAAAATTTAAATAACCATGTGTACTGATATCTGAAAAGGAAAACATCCTTTTATTATACCTTATCTTTTTTTTACTTGTCATATTTTATAGGTTAAAATATGATATATTGTTATTGTATTAGTTTGCTTTGTTTGGCTTCTAGTGAATCAAATGGTACTTTTTAAAATGTCGGGAATTGCAACCTTTTGTAAATTGCCTGTACAGAATTTCTTTTTTAAAAAAAAAAAACTATTTAGTGATTTTTCTTATTAATAATGTTTTTTCATTAGTGAGGATGGTAATCTGTTATTTTGTCATTTTTCAAACACTGCAAGTTTGTTTGTTCTTGATCCATGTGTTTATAGCACGCAAAAGTTTAGAAAACGTTTCCTGAGTACAAATTCATTGATTATCTTTCTTTGTGATTTTTCTAACTGCTGATTGTAAAAACTCTTCCCCCCTTCAGAGATTCGATGAATATCCAATTCCAGTTTTTCAATAGTTTGTTTTAAAAAGTATTTAACTCTGATCTACCCAAATCGGTTTTGGTAAATGGTGTGAGGTGAGGCTCTAAATGGATTTTACCCTAGACTGCTTATCATTTACTCAAACACAAATTATTGAATAACTTACCATTCCCTGGTGACTTGTGATGCTCTATCTATGATTCACATTTTACAGAGAATACAACTATTTCTGGTCTAAAGAATTACTTAGGTTTAAATTTTAAAAGTCAAAACACTTTTTTAAAATATGCAAAATATTGTGATATTCATTTCTAATGCAGGGTACACATGACAGACACTTTGAAATAGCTCTCTGAAGTGAGAACACTGAAATCATTATTATAGTATCAAGCACAGAGTATGCTTGCAATATTTCCTTTGCAGACAGAACTTTGAGACCAGCATACAAATGATGGGTTAGCTTCAGTTGTGTCTGATTGTTCTCAGCAATGTTAAGGAGTCCTATCATAAGCACAAATATGAACAAATATTTAGCTAGAAGGATGCTAATAGGAGAATTATTGATAATACTGAAAGAATATAAATAGACTGAACTCCATTAATAAGAAGTTCTCCGTATATATCATGACACTTCCTTGCAGTTATTAAAACATTGTAGAATGGTCATAACCTGGAAAATAGTCATAGAATATTATTGAGTTAATAAAACTAAGTGGTTCATAAAAGAAAGTGTGCAGTGTGATCCCATACTGGTAAAACAACATGCATGAAGTATTACAGTCATATATGTATGTATTTTTTGCTCTAAAGAGGGGAAAATAGTTAAAAGATATCCAACATGACATTAATGAAGATTGCCTTGTGGACATATTACATGTCTACATAGCACACAGGTTTAGGCTGCTGCCTGCACTGGTCTTTTCCTTGATCCTCTGATTTTTCACTATAAATAGACAATTGGTTTTAGATGAAATTATTTTGAGGAGGTTGGTTCAACAGCAGAAAAATTAAAATGGCAGGTTTCACTTTCTTAGGATACTGGGTTTTTGTTCAGATAGGGAAATGAACCTCTGGCACCAGTGCTACTGTCTTGTCTTTCTTTGGCTATGCCATTAATGGAAGTCAGTGATACATTTTTAGGAAGCACTCAGCATCCTTTCCAATACACCCCAAAGCATCATGTCATTAATCTCTAAATTCTGCAGGAAAAAATGAAAAGGTTCATCCCAATAAATGAAACCTTGGGGTAAATGGCCATCCTGAAGAGTCCATGCCTGATTCTGTTGCTGCACTATTGGCCACTGTCTGAGGAGTTTTCAAGTGACTGGTGGTGACAAGACCAAGCCACTCAGTATAATATGTTTGGCGTCCTTTGAAAATTCTGTCCTCATAAGAAATATATGAGTAGGGTTTTGCTATTTTGGTCCTTTATTGGTTTGCTGACCTTTCGGGACATTGATAGTATTCTCTTATGTTAGATAAAATTCTGTTTAATATTCTTAGAAAAAAATATTTTAAAAGAACAGATTAACACTAGGCTCTGGTGTTCTTTATACACATTAAATTCTCCTGAGTAAAGAACCCTTGTGAACGTGAGAAGAAGAATGCATGTTTTATTTGGGCCGTGTGAGAAGCCTTCCTGCTCAGAAGGCTGGTTTTACCTACTGAGTAATACAAAGCATAACTAAAAAGTAAGCAGGGAAACCCCCACAAGCCACATGGGAAAGGCAGTTTCATCACTTCATAGTCACATCTTGTATTTCCTTTATTTCATGCTGTGACAATCTCAGAAAGGGCCATTGGAATTGGAAACACTAATTAAAGCTTTGAATTCAGTACCAAATAGTGATACTAACATTCCTTTTTGTTAACATTGTAGGTGCAGGTGATCATTGGGGGAAGGGGGGCTTCCTTTCTGGTGACGTGTATGGAAGACTGCTGTGAAAGGAGAGCTGGTTGCAGTGAGGAGGGAGTGAAAAAACTGATAAAATTCATTTTAAGTGTTGGATTTATGTAAATGTGATAGTACAAATGCAAATACAAGCAAATGCAACAAATGATCCTCTATTGGATCCTAGGTTGGGATTTTTTTAAAAAGTTATAAAGTACAGTATAAGAACAATGGAGAAATAAAAGTGGACTACATAATAAGCAAACAGAAAAAGTTATTTAGTAACCTGTAGGACACAGGAAAATCTGCAAATTCAGAGCAGATGCCAGAGCCGCCAGGGTTTTTGAGGGCCCCTGCTGTAATAATTTATTATCTGAGCTGGGAGAAGTCTGTGAGGTCCCCGGGACTGGGGAGGCAGCCCAGTGGGTGGGGGGCACTCAGTGTTCTCAGGACAGAGAATACTTTCCAACTAGTACAGAAAAACATCAACATTTTAACAACCAATACACATATCAGCAACTATATTCTTATAGAGTTTTTTCGGGGGGAGTTTATGTCCAGGATTTCAGATTCTGAAGTGTTATTCTGAGCTTAAGCATCTAACATTTTCAACTCTAAGAGATTTCCTCTAGCATTTCCTGCTGTCCCTTCCCTTTGAGCCCCAAGGTCCTGCTTTTTTTTTTTTTTTTTTTTTTTTTTTTTTTTTTGGTGGAGCTTGGTTGGTCTTGCTTCCCAGCTCAAGCCCTACGAGGGGCAATTATTACTGGCCTTGTGAAACCACCAACAAGATCATTTCCTCTGTGGCTTCTGATGGAAACTACTGTCAAGGTTCCGACCCTGTCAGAACTGGAGGAGTTCTGTTCCCAGGAACCCCTCCTCTGAGGCTGATCACCTGTGCCCATGGTCACCTGTTCGTGCTTCTCTTCAACTCACTCAGCAGCTCTGATAGCCATGCTGAGCCCCAACACCCAGCCTGAATTGGAGGAAACATGACTTACCACAGGCACCTTTCTCAGTTATCAGTTGGAGGTATCAAGATACACATTTGTTTAGTAAACAGAAAACCCACTTGCCCAGGGAAGACACATTCGTTATTCCTGAATCTCGTTAATGGTCTGACTTCACCTTTGTGTTTTAACATGTCTCCTCTTATCCAGTATCTGACTTGCCGTCTCAACTCTTTGTCACTTTGGAAACAGAGAAAGTTTGTTTCTGAGCATTGTTTGTTTCCCACTGACCTACGTCTGATTTAGCCTTATATAACTTGCTCTAGAAAAGAAGTCTTCTCTTTGTCAACTTTAATTCTGTCACCCTAAATTCATTTTAATAACTTGTTTTGATCAAAAAGAGATTGCTTATAATTAACCAAATTGAAAGATTCTTCTTTTTTAAAATAATTTTTTAGCATGCTACTTTTTTTCTTACATAAAGTCCCTATAAGTTTGTCAGGGGGAAGAAGTAGGAGAAATAATCCCTGGGTGAGATAACGTATTAACTGATGATTTCACAAAAAGAAAAAGAGGAGCAATACAGATACAAAAGTGGAGATATTGATAAGTTCTGCTGAAATTAATATAAAGAAATGCAAATTATCATGAGAAAAGTCATAGGAGAAATGCTTCTGATGGCTCTTCTTTTAAATTTAGTTTTTAGTCCTACAACTACCTTCCTGAGATTTAGAACTTTAAAAATAAGCAAAGAATAGGAATCATTTTCCAAAACCTTTCATAAACGTGGCATTGACTCATTGATATACAGCCCATTAGCCTAGAGTTTCATCTGTTTATCTATCATTTCACTTATCTGCTGCTTTCCCCAGGGCATTTGATAAATGGGAGACCATTTACATTTGGTGCATTAATGACCTTGGTAAATTTTGAAAATGCACCCCCACATTGTATGTGTGTGTATATATACATATATATATATATATATTTCAAAGTACCTACCTACTGGTTCTTTGTGGATGCCGAAGGATGAAATTGCATAGTGCAACTCCATTACTTGGGCATATTTTTTAAATAAAATTCTGAAATTATGGGAGTTTATGTTGTCATATCCATAACAATAAGTAATTGTGTAGGGGTTAAAATATACCCAGAGCAAAAGAGGCAGGAGAACATTGTTCAAAGCAAGTGTGATCTTTTGGGGGTTTTCTGCCTCTTTAGAGGCTATTCTCCAAGGTCGTCTTCATCAGTCATGGTTACAGAGCACGGTTCTTTTGTTCGTTTGCTTTAGTGTTGATGCTATTGTGTTACTGTCATTTTCTTACTGTGATGTGTTGAAAGAGAAATTTTTTTCCCAAAATCTTTTGTTGACTTATCCCAAAATGTACAACAATCCAAGGCAACACACTATACATGTATCCCAGTTATATAGGACATATCTGTCTATCTATATTTATATCTATATGCATATTTCCCTATTTCAGCTTATTTGTAGTCATTTCTTCTATGGAGGAGGTGGGTAGTGGGGTGGTAGAGGAACACATCAGTGCACCCTACTCTACTATTACTCTAGCCCTGGAATGTACTTGGAAAGGTAAAAAAAAAGTCATTGATTTATAGTCCTCAGTGGTTAAGTTTTTAGAGGGCAAGAATATATTTTATTTATCTATATATCTTCTGGTACCTAGTACAGTGTTTAGCACACATGAGGCACTTAGTAATTTTTGGCAAATGAATGAATGAATGGATGGATGAGTAAATGAATGAACACTTTGATTTACTTAGATGTTACCAGAGCTATTTTCAAATCACATGGCAAATAGTCAGCACACAGACTGTAAAGAAGAGGAGACTCTGTCAGTGAGCCAGAGGATGCTAAATGTCAAAGAGAAAATTGGAAATTGTGACTTCTGCATGGACAGTTTCATCTTAGTGCAAATCTACTTCTCTGACCCTTGTCTTTTTTAGGCAGAGCTCACCTGAACACCAGCCAAATGACTAAGGTGAAATATGGGTTCTCCCTTGTTAAGTCTAGACTGGAGCAACCATTTTATCCCGGAAGTGTGAGCTGAAATCTCTGTCCAAGGGGCCAGGATTACAGAAAAGCAAACTGAGATTCACATACCAGAAGGGAAATATAAACACCAGATATTAAAGGGCCAGAAAAGGGAAGCCAGGTCAAGAACACAGACCAAGATTTGCCAGCCTGTTAGACACAGGGATCACAGTAGAATAGGTTATTGACAATCAAGAAGGAAGAAAGGGGCGGAGTCCTGGGCAGTTGCCTCCAGCCTATGATCACATCTTAATTTGATGAGCTTACTGATAAAATATGAAGAAAGATTAAGCAGAGCTGACAAATGTATTGAAACCTGTCCCTCTGCTGATGTGCCACCTCAGCCCTTCCGATTGCACGTTGGACTTTCTCCCCTGAGTGTTTCTTTGGCACTGCATGTTTAATATTCCTAAAAATGAGAAATAGCTTCTCCTGTATTTATTAATGTCAGAAAAAAATAGCAGAAGATTTGGAAATGGGCAAAAGAGATGACCAGTATTTGTCCCCTCAGTGGAGTGCTGGGCATGCCTAGGGGATTCTCTGGGGATTACCTAATTCTGTAGGCGTGTGCGTCTTTTATTGTCTTTCTGTCAACTGGGTTGTTTTATAACTCTGAAAGTGTAGGAGCTGTAGAAAACTGATAGTCATGCAAATGATTCTTCTCCACAGCAGTACAAAGGTATTTTGTACCATAAATACACATTTGATTACTGTACTATGGAAAAGGCACAAATAATCTTATTGCTCTTTATAATATATTAACCAGTTAGTCCTGTATTAGCAAGTTAATAATAGCATTTCTGATCACCCATGTTTGGGATGTGTGTGTGTGTATTACTGGCTTTGTCATTAATTAACAAGTTGAATAAAATCTTTAACAGGTCTGTTCTATGTGTACAGGAAAGTCATGTTTTTAACTTATTAGAAATTATACTAACATCCTTATTATCAATATCTCTATCATGTGAAGCACTTGGCACCACTGAGCTTTCTCATTCCCTGACTCTCCTTTAGAAAATCAGTTGCTGAGTTAAATACACTTGACTTGAATTCCCGTTCCCACTGTCAGTGAGCCAGTTCAGGTCCCACTTGTTTTGTACTTGGGCTGATCCAATGACCTGATACTCTCCAAACTGATCTTCCAAATGGGTCCCCACCACTGTCACAATCCAAACACAAAAGCCAAATCTTTCCATCTAACCTCAAGTCTTCAGGACAGTCTCAGCTCACAAACTTTGTTTGACTTCCTATTGACTGGAAAGATCAGGTCCCCAAACTTTCATCTCCTTAACAGTAGAGATCCGAAGTATCCTCACAGCCTCACATCCACTGACCCTCTGGTGTTAGTTTGCTAGGGCTGCCATAACAAATGACAGAGACTGGATGGCTTAAACCACAGACATTTAATTCTCCGTAGTTCTGGAGGGTAGAAGTCCAAGATCAAGCTGTCGGCAGGGATGGTTCCTTCAGAGAGACTTGCTCCTTGGCTTATAGATGGCCAGCTTCTGCCTCTGGCTTCACGTGATCTTTCCTCTGTGTACATCTGCATTCTAATCTCTTCTCATAAGGACATCTGTCATATTGAATTAGGACCCAACCATATGAACTCATTTTCCCTTGATTACCTCTTTAAAGGTCCTGTCTCCAGTCACATTCTGAGGCATTAGGGGTTAGGACTTCAGCATAGGAATTTGGAAGGAACACAGTTCAGCCCATAACACCCCTGTAGGAGGGAAGAAAATAAATGTCTGTTGAATGCCTACTGAATGAATGAATCAAGAACTGTGTTTTATGCTTTCACGTAAGTTAAAAAATCCCAACCCAATTTCTACTTATGTCAACTCATCTAAAACACCTTCCTCTGTAAGAATCCTGGTGTCCTTATATCAAATGTGGTATATCTTTACTTTGAAACCTCCATGGTACATAATTTCCCCCTTTTATGCTACTTTCCAATTTTGCCTGGTTTTCTGATCATTTTGTACTTGTGTTTTTAAATAATAGATTATTAATTTTTAAATAATTAATAGTTTTATTTAATTTTAATAATTATTAATTTTTAAAGGCAAGACTATTATTGACTCTTTTAGGATTCCCTTGAGGTGTGTGACCAGTTGTCTAGACTATAAATATTTGTTAATTTAAGAATTTAAAGGAAGAAGAAAAGAGTTTGTAAACGAAAGAAGGCAAGGTGACCAAATATTTTTCAAGGAGGACAGTTAGGGAGGGTGAGGCAAGAAAAGAGAAGGAGGGATAAGAGAGCTGTTAGGTAATAGTTGCAATTACAGATCTTTCAGTTAGATTCCCACTTTGGGAATCTAGAGGTTCTAATACCTTATCTTTTAATTGATGATATTCTTAGTAAATCATATTCTGTTTAAATTGTTTCCTGCCTTTGAGCAATGGAGAGCGTGATGATTCGTGGATCAAAATGATCTTAAGATTGACCCTCATTCCCACCGTATCATGTTGATTGGAAGATCTGATTTCAATTAATTTGTCTTTCACCATCAACTGACTTGAGGGGACAATTTATTGTGTTGTGGCAAATATATTCTGCAGTTCGGCCAATCCGATCTGGTTTGTGAAGCATAAAAAGATGTGAAGGTCTCAGCTAATGTGCGTTGCACATGTCACTTTCTCCAAACTCAGCCTAAGACTCGTGAGGGTGTGATCCGTAACTCCTTCTACTGCCACCAGACTGTGATATTTATTGCTGTGAAAATTCCCATGACAAATTTGTTTCTGTGGCACGTTTACCATTATAAATTGACATGGAGCCATAGATGTGATGGCTTCAGATTCAGCAGCCCCAGTTCTTTATTATTTCTTTTTTCAAGTCTTAGACTTAGGCTGCTGTGAAATTTTTAGAAGTGCCAGTTTCCTTGGGTTATTTTAAAACTCACCAGCAAATCATTCTTTTAATAGAGTATATTATTCTTCAAACCTTTTTCTGAAGTAAAGACTCATCTGATTTCTAAATTTAACAGTATGCTCTTATTTCAAAATTGTAGTCACCATCCACTTAACAAGCATCTTTCTCATTATTGAAATATTCCAGATGCTTCCTTTCAAAAGAAATCAGAACCTAATGTAAGAATCTGTACAGGGGCTTTTGTGGGGTGGGGATGTAAACATGATCTCCCGTAAAGTAAGATCTCCTAAATTGAGAATTATAGAGTTGAATTGGTAGCTTCAGTATATGGGGCTCTGTGCTGTGGCTGAGGGACACAGGGGTGAATGACACATCATTCTGACTCTCAGAAAGTTTACAATCACCTGAGGAAAGACACAAAGAACCATATATAAGCTAAGCACTGATTCTTAACTGGGAGTGATTTTTACCCCTCAAGGACATATTGCCAATTGAGATGGGGATCTCCCTCAGGAACTCAGAGATATACACATAAAGATTTAGTGGAGCCCTGGGCTGGAGCTATAGACATGAGAGTCGTAATATGATAGTTGTTGAACTCAAAAAGACTGGTACGATTACCCTGCAACAACGTGTGGATTATCAGGGCGCTGGGTAAGGGACACCTGCATTTAAAAGGAGACACAGAAAGAGAACTCACAAAGGCAACTGAGAAAAATGTTAGTATAATAATATCAGCAAACTTTTTTTAAAGAGCCCATATGGTGTGCAAAATGCTGTGCTAAGCACTTGACTGATACTAGTCTTCATAACTAGCCTACTGTTGTCAGCTCTTGTGAACAGTGAGTGAAGGAGGGATCAACACCACCCGCCCTTCAGTACAATGAGGGCTAAGCGTGCCCAGAGATTTGGCAATTAGGAGGTCACTGCAGTCTTAATGAGAGTGGTATCTCTAGAGTGATGGCGCTGGAAGCTGGAGTCCAGTGGTTGGAGAAGCCAAGGGTTGATGTGGAAGCAGGGATGAAGAAGTTTGCATTAAAAGGAGAGGAAAGAAAGTGGCAGCATTTTAATGGAAACAGACTAAGGGGAAAGCATATTTTTAGGCTGGAGGAAGGTAAGAGGTGCAAATATTGTTTATAGACCTTGAAGAGACAGATGAAGATTCCTTACAGACACTAAGAGGACTGGGAAGTTTGACAAGACAGGATAGAGACTTGAGAGGCAGTTCCTGGGGTCCAGCTGAACAGGGACGGCACTTTCAATGGACTCAATCCATCAGTCCCTTGGAGCCCCTTTTTGGAATCTCTTCCCTCTTACCCATTTTGGATTTATCTGGACTGTTCTTTCAGGAGGACCTTTGAGTGTCACATACATTCACTTATCAGGACATGATGCTACAAAAACAAATCACATGAATGTTATACTACAATCTGCCTTCTCTGTTCCTACAAACCGGGGAGTTCAATGCCCAGAGGCAAATCACTGTGGGACTACAGCCTGTCCTGAGAAGAAGCCTCCCCAAATGAGTATTGCATCGTTTGCTTATTCTCTGTAGTCATCTTACCATAGCATGTTAATGTATTTTGGACATTTCTTTCCATTAATGCAATGCTAATATGGAATAATTTTTCCTGCCTCAAATATTTTCCTATTTCTGCATCTTAGTGTGGCCAAGAAAAAATGTGTTGTCTATATCATTTCTAGTCTCTCCTACTTATTTAACTACTAAATTTGAATACCTGCAATGTACTAGATCCTAGTTTGCAGGATACATACAACATAGGTCTGGCACTTGAAGAGCTCGCAGTTTATGAGAAAAACAGATTGGTAAATAACCATCTAGAATAGGAAAGAATAAGTGCTTTAATAGATGTAATATATAAAGTGATTATGCAAGCCAACGCAGTAACTACACCTCCCTCCCCCGTAAAAGAAGTCTTCTACTCAAATACTGAATTACTTATATTTTTTTTCAAATGGGCTGTCAAGAATAGAAACACCCCCTTTCTTTGTTTGATGAGTTTTCTTTCCCTCTTTCTTTCCCTCTTTCCTCTCCTTGGTTCTTACCCTGCCAATTCTCAGCACAGTCTCCTTTTATATTCTGAAATCCCACTTAAGGGACTTTCTCACTGATTATAATGACATAGGTCTGTTTTCACAGCTGCAATCTGAAAGTTTCTTAATAATACCATGTTTTAAACATTATTCTGAAATGCTAGAAGGTTTGAAGGTACTCAAAAAGTAAACAGTCGGCTCATATAAAAGGAAGAGAACAGTTGTAATATAAAACTTTCAACAATTTGTATAAAATCATTGGCACTTCATTGAAAATCTCAAGCTCTTGAGACAACAAAACTTCCCCCCAAGGGGAACTAATTCACTAGACGTGTGTATACATTAGAACCAGATGAAGGAGATGCGGTGAAATTGGGAAGACAATTTCTGGGCTTATTAGAAGCCGGAGACCAGGCTTTTGTATTTCTACTGGATTCTTTGGGCTTGGTAAGAATCATTTCCCCAGCAGAGCAGATTTGGGAATTTTCATTTATGTTCATGATCACCTTTGACGTCTGAGACTCTGAGGACCTGACATCTCATACTATTATTATTACAAACAGAGTTCTCAAGCTGTTAAGCTCAAATTGCTACTTCGGTGTTAACAAGAATGGTGCCACATGGTGAGCATATGCTGTTTGTGAAAGTAAATGATGCTTTAAGAATGTTTTACTCTCCAAAGGAAGTCTACTAGCAGATATCTTGTATTGAAACTCTGTATATTCTCACCTGACCATCGTAAACAATGTTTGGAGAGTCAGGGTTGTTACTTGAGAATAAATCAGGGAGCTCTTGAACATTTGGGTGGATATATTCACCGTAAAGCATGACAGACATTTTTCCTATGTTTATCCTTTTAAAAATGTATGCATTTCACCACAGGGCTCAATAGATCTTTCAGAAGGCATCTTAATAGCACTTCCTTAGCACAGAAGTGACTTATTTCTTTCAATGAAGGATTTACTTAAATCTACTGTTTAGGCATTTAGCATTAGTATAACTAGGTGTAGAATTCCTTTACCTTGGACAGACGGAAGAAACTCCCAAGACTAATTAAGCAATTTAAATGGTGAATAATGCTATTTCCCTATGCATTTGCTTTGTGAGTTAAAATGATGAAGATTTAATCTTCTTTTTCACAGTTTCTTTTGTCTGCAAAACTAAAGATTCACTTTTATAAAAGATTTCCCTTTGTTTTGTTTTAGAAAGGGATTTGACACCTGAATGGTAGTGGTAATGAAATTCTCTGTGGGTTAGGCTTCAAGAAAGAAATATTAACATGAAATTAATGAAGTATTAACAAATAAATTGAGTTCATAATGGTAACCATCTCCCTATGTTACATGTGATAACCGTAGACGTATGTGTGAGTCGTTTGGAGCTTTGCATCTGAGCACTCATAGCCATCAATGCATTTCTAAAAATAAGACAATGGGGGAAAGCTATAATAAATAATTTTATCAGAATAATATTATGAATCCTTCAGCTATCACCAGACTTTTTTCCCTTCAAGCAATTTATTTTCTTGTATAAGGACTAATTCTAATGTATTACAGCCTGAAATTTGAGATTAACTATAAATACAATTCAAATCGAGTAAGAAATATCACTTCCCTTCTCGTATCCTATATATTCTCATTCTTCACAAGGAGTGGCTGCAGCGTACAAGGTGCCAGGATAATCGTGCTTAAATTTGGCTCTTGCAGATAACTTCTGTGCACAGACTGATGGAGAACCATGTGAAGCAACAAAGGAGTTTAGTCCTGATGCAGTTACAGACGGTGAGCTATTGAGAGTATCAGAGCAAGAGTATGATAATATGCAAATATCTCTTAAGGGCAATTAGTCTGGAAACCAAGGGTAAAATGGGAATGACAGATTGAAAAGATGGAGACAAGGAGACAGTGTTTGTATCACAGGGAGAACCTGGCATCCACTCAGAAACTTCCTTTGCTACCTGTTGTGGCTCCAGGCAAATTACAGTGGAGAAAAGGCCATTGGGCTCACATTAAGAAGGCTCACCATAAGAAGACTTTAAGAATGTATTTTTTTAGAAAATGATGGAAACAGCTATTAGCTTTAAGAGAATTTGAAGAGGAAGGTTTTGGAGATGTAAAAAGATGTAATGAGTAGAGAGAATGAGAGCTGAAGTAGGAAGTGGAAAAAAATGAAAAAATAGCCAGAGAATAGTACACAATGAACATGAGTGTGTGTCAACTTTGGGGAGGAATTCGAATCACTGAGACCTTAAAAAAGTCAATTCCTCAACCAAGTAGTTTTCACTGTTCACTGGGGAGTTCACTGTTAATATGTTTAAACGTATCTTATGTTGGGGATTCAGCAAATGTTTTGATTCTCTGATGATAAAGTTTGTGAATGAGTCCATTTTCCCAAATGACAGCTGTTTCACGAGGGCCCATAAAGGAGGTGACCTGGGAGATCCCTTGGTTTCTCTTTCTAAAGGCAGGAGGGAGCCAGTTCTTTGTTGTAGCAAGAAACTGGAAGAAAAGCATCAGGGGAAAATGGAAAGTTCATTAATATTTTCATGAGTTAAGTTTTATGGCTCTAACTGTCCCCAGCAGGAAGGGAATTCGTGGAATCAATGTCTGTTGGGAATCGTGAGCGGGGCGGGGGGAAGAGACAGAAGGGAAGGATACTTAGAGTGTGTCTGTGAAAGTGAGCTAATTTGTCTGCATACCGGGAGCTGATTTCTATAGCAAGAGTTTCTCTGCAATTAAAATGCTTTAGATGCTTAGTTTCAAAGACATACAGGTTGACCAGCAGTTGAAAGAATTTGTAAGTTGTTGGATAATGATCTCAGCCTAGCTCCCTCACTTCATCCAAACAGAACTCTTCAACCAGCAGCAGTAATTACTTGGATTTTAGCTTTCGGGCACCAGACAGTGACTCGTGATCAATAGCAGCTCTGTCATTTGGGAGATGAGGCCGCAGGTGAAAGGTGAGAGACACTTCTCACTTCCCAAGCCTCAGAAAAGCAAATCTATTCTTCTGTCTGTGGTCTGCTACACTAGCAGTGTATGTGTGTCTGTGCATGTGTGTGTGTATAAGTCTCTAGTCTATTTCTTTTTTCCTTTATAAAAATAATTTAAACTTGAATCTATGATATGCTAAATTCTAGTTGATTTTGTTTTTGAGAGACCCTGGTCCTTAAAGAAAATGAACTAGGAACAGTGTCTAATTTTTCCTTTTATCTCAGATCTTTACTCTTATTGAAATTCTTCTCTATTTTAAAAGTCAAAGTGGAATTTAGTTCATATACAGCTTAGAGAGTTTATTTTCCCGATCTTCTCTAGTTATGGAAAATGTAATATTTGAAAGACAAGTGTCTATCACAAATCAAAATTGATGTTTAAACACAAAAAGTACATTTGCCAAATTGCTATTTCTCCCTGGTGTTCCTTTAGGGACATAGGAGTACAGTAAGTGGAAATGAATTCTTATCACATGCATGCTTTTCTCCCTTTATCGAAATTCACTTTTTTATTTCAAGTTTGAACATTCCGGACTTTTTTCTCCCAGTCTTATTGCCCCTACTCCGTCCCAGACTTTTTCCAGTCCTATTGCTGTGGCATTTTAATATATTTTTTTCCTCATTTTGAGAATTGGTTTTCATTGTTGTGGTTTCTGTTGTCTTTGCCTCTTCCCGGTATGTTTGCCAAATAGACCAGAAAATCTCTTAACAGTTCGTGGTAACTTTGCTCTGCAGTAACATGATCAGCGAACGATGCTGCATGAGGTGCCTTAGACTGAGTGGGGGACAATTTACCTAAGACCACAGGATCAGGGAAATCAGACAGTTGCTGATGAAGATAAAAATCATAACAACTGGGATAACATTGAAAGAATACGTACCTACAGAGCACAGAAGTACATTTAAAATGTCATTGTATTAAGTGTCTGAAGACCTACTAGGTTTTCAGTCTAACTTCTCTGCTTACCAACGAGGCAACTGTGGGAATGTAACTTAACTTCACTGTGTTTCATTTTCCCTTTGGAAATATCTGGATCATAACAGCCTGCAAGGATTACGATAATGAACGCATGAATCCTTATGCAAATGGTGCTTTGAGTACCATTTATTCTTAAGGCCAGATTGTGCTGGAGCTGTGGATGAGAACTGAAGTTGCTAGAAAAGGGCCATGAGGAATCGGATTTTTTTTTTCTTCCTTTATATTTCAGGTTTTGCAGGGTAGCACTAGAATTTACCCTTAATTTGATTTGAAATCTAGGTGCTGTTTTCTAAGCAGAGTGACAATTTCTACTTACTGCTTTTATTAGCTTGACCTTGCTTTCCAATCCAAGTACTCACTTGTCCTTCACTCTCTAAATAGCAGATTCTTTCAGAAAGCAGAGTCTCATTTTCTCTTACCTTGGAGATGGCCATGGCGTTACTTCTGCCCTTGCTTGTCTTCTAAGTTGAACACATGAACTCTGCCCAGCCCATCCTCGTGGTGAGCGCATGCCTCACCTGCTTGTGCGCACCGTCCCCCCCCCAGGCAGCCCGCTCCAGCCCTCTCAGGCAGCCCGCTCCAGCCCTCTCAGGCCATCACGGCGCTGAAACCGTGGTTTAAGAAAAGCTCTCAACTTACTGAAAGGCTGTTCTTCACAGTTAAAGGGTTGGTTCTCAAGATGGCCTAGATGGGTTTGTGCCATTTCTCTTCTCTCTACGCCGTATGCCTAGATGAGAATGTTGAAAGACGTTGAGATAAAAGTGAGGGTTCTAATTTCCGTCCTCATTTTTAAGCATCCAGAGGAGACCAGTAAGGTGGGTAATTGCTGATCATTAGACTCTTGCACATTTCAGTCGCCATGTTACTGCACAGCAATTTATGCCAGCTCTTAAAGTATAAAGCTTGTTTGTCCCTGTGTTAATTTATCAGCCAACAAAACACGCATTTGCTGTGACAGTTACATTGTTCACAAGGGTTTATGTTCCATCAGGCCCTTCTTCTGGGGCGCATCCTGGTACCTGTGATTTTAAGCTACAACAGGTGGCATGAAGATTTTCACCTTGGCATAAGTGTTGTCAGAGTTCATTCATTCTTGTTTTTATTGAAGTATAGTTAATGTGCGAACAGTGCATTCATTCTTTTTTTTTTTTAAACTGAAGTATAGTCAGTTTACAGTGTGTCAATTTCTGGTGTACAGCGCAATGTCCCATATGTTCCTTTCCATACTCTTTTTCATTATAGGTTATTACAAGGTATTGAATATAGTTCCCTGTGCTATACAGAAGAAACTTGTTGTTTATCTGTTTTATATATACTGGTTAATATTTGCAAATCTCAAACTCGCAATGTATCCCTTCCCACCAGGTAATCACAAGATTATTCTGGACCTTTATTGTTTCCTCCCCTGTAAATAATACTCACTATCTGGTTGTCTTTGGTGAACCAGCTTTCTCTGGGCCCCTCAGCTGACCTGTGGCTTCTATAACCACCAGCTTTCCTTGGCCCCTCCGTCTCAGTAACTCTGTTCTCCAGTCTGTCTCTACCCTTTGCCAGTCCAGTGATCTCTGAGTTAGTGATTTGGCTTATTTAGTTTGAAGTGCCCCATACTCCAGTCAGGTTTTCCCGTGAGGACGTTGGGAGCAGGGTTGGTTCTAACCTGCTTGGTGCAGCTCTGTCATCAAAGAGAAACTTTTCTGCAGTTAAAAATGTCAGGGTGATGGATTCCTGAATATCTTAAGCAAGATTATCATATAGGTGAATATATGTGCATTGTATCAGGTTGAGTCTGGAAAAATGATTATATAGAGATGTTAAAGAATCTGTGCAAAGTATTAACGTAGAAGACGTGTACGTGTCTGGGTAACCTTCTAATGATTCGTACTATTTCTCTATTATACTTAAATGAAGTATCCAGGGCAAACACAGATACACTGTCATAATGATAAATTATATAGTTTAATCCAACTTCACCAATGAGAACTCAGATACCTTTTACAAACGTATTGCAAGAACAGCTTTTTCATGTTTGCTTCTAATTCCAGCAGAAACACCTAATTATAGAACAACATTAACAACAATAGAAAAAAAGGTTTGCTTGGGGAAAAAGGCTTTCTGAGTAATCAGTGTAAAGCAGAAATCTCTCGCTGGGAATAACGTGGGCTGGCCGGCCAGCCAAGGTTTCTGTGAAGGGTTTTTTTTTTTTTTTTTTTCGCTTCTGTACTGCCTGAGTGACCTCTTCTTCTCATCCGTCACTTAATCAGGAAATCAAAAGACAGGAAGCTGCAAGACAGACTCTTGTTCAAGATAAACCCAGTGACCTCGTAACAGGTTACTGAATCTTCTGTGGGAGTTCAGCTGACCAAGTGACTTCTTATATTTGGGGATTTATTCATGAACCAGCAAAGCTCTGGCTGATGCCACCGGCCCTGAGAGTGCTACTTCTGTTCATGGCTTCAGCTTTAGGCACAGCTGTTACAGTCTCTTCTCTGCAGAAACTCAAATGGAGGGCATTACCTTTAAATTCAAATATTTCAGACAAAACAGAGCTTGTTTTTCCCTATGAGCATATGTGTGTCTTCTATTAATCCTAATGAGCCAGGGACATTCTGAAAAGAACACCCTAATAAGGTAATAGGACTGGGAATTTTGCTGAACAAAAAATGGGTTTTCTGTGGGGTGTGGGGAGGAGGTGGAAAAAGAACAAGAAAAAAAGACCTTTATGTATTAAATGGTTTAAAGATAAAGCATATAAAATAGGAATGCTTTTATTCCTTTGTATTTTCTGAGAACAGTTCTGCCCTTGAATCCACGGAATGGTGCAGATACAAATACATCACATTTGCCTGCTGTGATTAAATTTCTCTAATTACACAACCACACTTGATATGTGGGCCTGATGCATCACCTCTTTTTTTCCCCCTTTGGTAATCATTGTTATATCCGTGCTCTATAATCAACGTTCATCACAGCTAATTAGAGTTTCTTCGTCTGTTGTTTCTGAGATCTGACATGCCTAGAGTTCAACGGCAAAATTCATTTTTAAACATCCCTGGGCTCTGGAGGAAAAAAAAAAAAACAACAAATGAAAATTCTAGGGCTGTATTATTCACAAATGGCTTTTTGAAATTTTAATGTACTGTGAGTTTCTTATTTTATTGAATTTAAATGATTACTCTTGGTAGAGGAGGCCAAGTCCTGCATGATTTTACACGAATCTCCTATGATTTACAAGTACCTCCTTGTTGATAAAGGAGCTGGCAGTCTTCCTCATTGCTTAGGACTTTGTAGATTTCTATGTGACACACAAGGACAAATAATTTTGTTGTATTAGATAGATATTAATGTTGATTTCTCTTCTAAAAGGAGTAGAATGCTGCAGATTTATATCATTTACAGGTTCAAAGCTTATATTCATTCTCCAATGCAGTTTTCTTTTGGTAAATGTTTTTAATTACGGACACTTTAAGTGTGAAATTATAGTGGTAGGAAAGCTAGTTAAATTTTAGCTAGCCTATTACAACAAATTTTATCTACTTTCTGGATGTTAATTTGAGGCCAAAGCTTTCAACTCACTGCTCTGTTTTCTCATCTGGAAATCCCACCTGCTCCTGCAACCCCTTATTAAGGCAATTGTAACCTTTAAAGCTTTGACAGAAGGGTAAACCTAAGCAGAAGTAAGAAATTCATGAGCCGTGTACATCCACCCTCTTCATTTTGTATTATCTTACCTTGTTTTCGACATTTTTTTTAAAGCTGCACTTTCACTGCTGCTGTTTGTGCCTGTACTTTGGACTGAGTCATTCTCTCATAAACAAACCTGTGTTCCTGAGCAATCATTTTGTTTCCTGCTCCTGAGAAGTGCACAGTACACTAGAGGATCTCAGCCTGTGAACACAGAATTACAGTACAATCTGAAAAAGTGGGCTAGAAAAGAGGTAGCTTTGAAGCCATGGCAAGCTTGAAGAGGGAATGAAAAATCAGTGTGAACAACAGGAAGGCTCCCCAGGAGCAGTGATGCTTAAGCTGAGACTTGGAGACGTTAACAATAGTAAAATTTAAATTAAATCACATTAAAAGTCAAATTTATATGATGACAGTCTCCGTGCTGGGCACTGAACTGTATTAACTTCTTTACTGGAACATTATTCTGTACACCAGAAATTGAACAACATTGTAAACTGACTGTACGTCAATAAAACAACCAATCAAACAAACAAAAACTAGATTAACTTCTTGACACCTCAAGAACTCCAAGATGTGCCATGTGTTATACCTATTTGAAGGTCAGGAAACTGAGGCACAGAAGAGTTAGCTAACTTGGCCAAAGTCGCTGTGGCAGATTTTATTTTCCAAAGATGCTGTAGCAGTGTCTCCTCTTCTGCATGGTCTTCTCAGACTTTGCCATCCCCACATGAAGAGAGGGAGGAAGTCTAATTCCTCTGCTTGAGTCTGCATGGGTTTGGGACTCTAATGAAACCAAGAGAACGTGGCAGAAGTGATTCTGGGTGCCTTCTAAGGCTAGGTCAGGAAAGAAGAGACAGCGTCCACCTTGGTCCTTGGAACATTTGTGCCAGAGCCTTGAGCTGCCACGCTGCCAGTCCAGCTGCCCCAAGGCCATTATGCTGTGAAGAAGTCCAAAGTTGCCTGAATGAGAGGCCACCTGGGGAATCTTGAGATTACAAGGAGGTGGGGAGGGGGGGTACCTGGCTAGTCCCAGCAGCTCCAGTCCCCCTCTGCCCTTCTGGCTCCAGCCACTCGATGTGATTGTAACCTCATGAGTAGAGCCAGAACTGCCTCTCAAGCCTGCCCCAAATTCATGATCCACTGAAACTGAGATAACAAAATAATTGCTGTTGTCTTTAAGCTACCAAATTTTGGCGTGATTTTTTACACAGCAACCCTACTGGGAACAGTCATAGCATGAATAAGTGTATAGCCAGAATATGGACCCAGACTCCAGAGCTGCCAGAAAATAAAGTTTGAGAAGATTTATGCACATTCCTTAAGGTTTAAGTAAAATCTTCATGTGATATGAATGTGTTGTAAAAACCTCTCCTTCAAATCAATATTCTGAGGGAGCAGGAAATGTTATTGCAAAGTGAACTTTTTCTTTTATGATTGAAAATTAAAGGAAGGAAGAATAAAAGCATGTTTAATGGGATCGTAAACACATCAACTGTCATAATTGTAAAAGCTGACTGTCCAATGATTGGGTAGATATATGTTGCATCGTCTGGGTAATGATTTCCAGCTACATTAAATGATATGGCAGTTTAGATAGAGGGAGGAAACAGTGAATTTTTTTTAATGGGGCAATAATTTCTGAATAGGCAGCTTGGAGTGGAAAAGACTGAACCTGCTTCAGAGCCAGAAAGCTTGGATTTTTAGTAAGCTTAAATTTCAGTCTTGCCTTTAGTTTATTTACAGCGACTTGTTGAATTGCATCTCCCACACTAGCCAGTAAGCTTACTTATTATGGGAATGAGGCTTTTCTTTAAGAAAAATAATGGGTTTGTTCCTTGGATCTTTCATGCTCAGCATAAAGAAGATGTCCATTTACTAAGTGAAAGGATGGCATACAACATAGTCTTGTTAACTCTCATCACCATGCTATACATTAGATCTCCAAGCACCATTCATCTTATATAACTGAAACCTTGTACTCTTGATCAATATCTCCCCATTTCCCAGTCCCCTGGGTCCCTGGCAGCCACCACTCTACTCTGCTTCTATGAGTTTGATTGTTTTAAACATGAAAGTGAGATTTTGCAGTATTTGTCTTTCTGTGTTTGGCTCACTTCATTTAGCATAATGTCCTCCAGGTTCATCCATGTGTTTCAAAGGGAAAGATTCCACCCCCCCCCCTTTTTTTTAAGGCTGGGTAATATTTCATTGTGTGTATATACCACATTTTCTTTATCTGTTAATCCATTGATGAACATTTAGGTCTCCTTCTTCTCTTGGCTATTGTGAATGCTGCTGCAATGAACATGGAGGTGCAGATGTCTCTTCAAGTTTCTTCAGATTCACTCCCAGAAGTAGGATTGCTGGATAATATGATTGTTCTATTTTTAAATTTTTTTTTACTTTGCAGAATGTACTTTATTTATTTTTTTGGCAAAGGGGAAGTTTAGGTTCCTTTTTAAAATTTTTTTCAAAGATCTCTTTGAATATTTTTTTTGAATTGAAGTGTAGTCAGTTACAATGTGTCAATTTCTGGTGTACAGCATAATGTCCCAGTCATGCATACACATACATATATTTATTTTCATAGTCTTTTTCATTAAAGGTTATTACAAGATATTGAATATGGTTCCCTGTGCTATACAGAAGAAATTTGTTTCTTATCTATTTTTATATATAATAGCTAATATTTACAAATCTTGAACTCCCAAATTTATCTTTTCCCATCCCCGTGTCCCCAGTAACCATAAGATTGTTTGCTATGTCTGTGAGGGGTTTACTTTCTACAATAATATAAATAGCTCATACAACTTAATAACAAAAAAAATCAAAGAAACAACCTATTCCAAAAATGGACAGAACTCCTAAACAAGCAATTCTCCAATGAAGACATACAAATGGCCAATAGGTACATGAAAAAATGCTCAATATTGCTAATTATCAGAGAAATGCAAATCAAAACTACAGTGAGGTACCACCTCACACCAGTCAGAATGGCATCAGTCAAAAGTCCATGAATGATAAATGCTGGAGAGGGCGTGGAGAAAAGCGAACCCTCCTACACTGCTGGTGGGAATGTAGTTTGGTGCAGAAAAACAGTATGGAAAACAGAATGGGAATTCCTCAAAAAACTAAAAATAGACTTATTGTATGATCCAGCAATCCCACTTCTGGGTATATATTCAGAGGGAACTCTCATTTGGAAAGATACATGCACCCCAATGTTCATAGAAGCACTATATACAATAGCCAAGACATGGAAGCAACCTAAATGTCCATTGACAGATGACTGAATAAAGAAGTTATGGCATATTTATACAATGGAATACTACTCAGCCATAAAAAGTAATAAAATAATGCCTTTTGCAGCAACATGGATGGACCTGGAGATCGTCATTCTAAGTGAAGTAAGCCAGAAAGAGAAAGAAAAATACCATATGATATCACTTATATGTGGAATCTAAAAAAAGAAAAAAGACACTAATGAACTCATCTATTTTTAAAATTTGAGGAACCTCAGTACTGTTTTCCATAATGGCTGTACCAATTTGCATTTCCCCCAACAGTGCATAAGGGTGGTCTTTTCTCTACAACCTTACCAGCACTTGTTATTTATTATGTTTTTGATATTTGCCATTTTAACAAGAGTGAGGTGACATCACATTGTGGTTTTTGTTTGCATTTTCCTGATGATTAGTGACGTTGAGCACCTTTTCATATACCTCTTGGTTATTTCTATGTCTTCTTTTGAAGAATGTCTATTTAGATCCTTTGCCCATTTTTAAATTGTGATATCTGGGGATTTTACCATTGAGTAATATGAGTTCCTTATATATGAAATCTTCTTCACATGAACACACATACCCACACACAATGGCAATTATAAAGAAGTAATGGATGAGTTATTTACCTTAACTGTGGTGATCTTTGCATAACGTAGACGTACATCAAAACATCAAGTTGTATACATTAAACTTATACAATTATTTGTACATATCAAAGATATCTAAAAAATTATTAGAAAAAAAGAATAATTATAATCTCATAGACTACCAGTTGCCTTATTTCTAAAATATAAATCAATAGTTGAATTTGCAATCCCAAAATTATCATCACTTGTCATACCTTGGACTGGGAAATTTTCTAGGTCATAGAGGGACCTATGCTTCATAAATAAATGAATAGCTATGGTTAAAATTTATCTTCTTGACACATTGGAGGATAGATCATTGTTATGGATAAAACAAACACTATCAGCACTAATGTGACATCTGTTCCTCCCATTGTCCTGTAATGATGCATGAATAAAAGAAAATTTAAGAACCCAGCTTAAAGATAGATTTAGAATATCTCATTTTACTTCAGGCAACAGAGGCTTATATGATTTCTTAATATTTTTCTGGGATAGACGTTTCTCAGCCATGGCTACCTCAATTTGGAAAGTTATACTGTTCCATCACTGGTAATAAGACCTACTGTATTTCCTTGATTTGTGAAGTTTAAGTGTAACCCAGAATGTGAGAATATGATGCAAATACACAAATGTTAATTATGTGAAGCAATATATAATTGGTAATTATAATCATTAACCATGACTGATTTGTGTTGTTGATAGTTTAAGGAAAGTATAGGCCAAAAGAGCTAGTTGGTTTTAGTTCCTCATCTGATTTTTATTAGTTGTGTTGTAGATTTATTGTGACTTTTTTTTCCTTCATGGACAAGAGCTAACAATTCAGTAAGACCGTGTTTTTCAGAAACCTACAACTTTCCAGCATATCACACAGTGGAGCTATTTTTTTGGAGCTACTTGGAAAAAGTGATATAAAAACAGCATAGGGTTGGAAGGACATAGCTCAAGCGCTAGAGCACATGCTTAGCATGCACAACGTACTGGGTTCAACATCCAGTACCTCCTTTAAAAATGAATAAGCAAACTTAACTACCCCCACCCACCCGCCAATAAACAAAACAAAACAAACAAACTGCATAGAGAATTTGAATTAAAGGCAATTATGCTTGGGAGTTTACCTTACTAGTAAGTGTTATTTTCGCAGAACAAACACACAATCCTTTAAAAACAAAAATGCGCATGCTAAATTGGGCCAAATGCATCTAGAGAAAGATGTGAGTAAAATGGAAGCACTTCTAATTTTGCTTTTTTAGTCTGTGCTGTGGCCACCTCTGTTCAGTATTTGCTCCATTCCTGAAAGCAGTATTAGCGATCCCTAAAATCCAATAATCACAGACTAAATGGATCATGTGATTTTAGAATCGAAGTATATTTTAGGAAAATGATCAGATATAAGGATTCAAATTCACAAATTTGTTTTAAGGTAGAAATCAATAGCTTATTTGTGCAGCTAATTTAACAGATCTTTTATGTGTTTGCATTTCTATTATATGTTTTTTGTCCTACAACCAGAAATGCAACACTTTTCTTGCAAACATGATATTTAATTCTTGAAGAGACTGCAGTATGTCATTACAGATGGATTGATAGCCTTGATGATATCATTGAACTCTTGTCATGCCTAACCTAGAAGACTTGCTATATGTCAGGCAATTTTTGTCATTCATCTTGCTTTTGAAAGGCCAAATTTATTTGCAACCTTGAATGACATTGGACACATGAAACAGCCTGAAACCTATCATGCAGTGAGTATTTTATAAAACTGCAATTTTAAATCCTAAGTATTAACTTGGTTTTCAGAACCATCCTCAAAGCCAATGACTTTCAAAAGTTTTTACTTATGAACACTGATTTTTCAGTTGATAAAAATAATATTATATTTTAATTTTTTTCTGAGTACTGGAGGTCACCAAATATGTACTGTGCTTTCTTATTTACTTATTAGAGAAAA
Source organism: Camelus bactrianus (assembly GCF_048773025.1). Taxonomy (NCBI): domain Eukaryota; kingdom Metazoa; phylum Chordata; class Mammalia; order Artiodactyla; family Camelidae; genus Camelus; species Camelus bactrianus. The sequence goes on along the minus strand of NC_133539.1, from coordinate 83,508,284 downwards.
GTAAAAAACAGAATTGGAAATAAATGTTTATTTTTTTATTTATTGATGTCAATATGTAACTGACTACTGAACAAACACTAGTAATGAAATCTATCTTTTGGTTGGATTATTCAGCCAATTAAAAAAAAAATCTCAGATTGTACATGAATACAATAGGGTTGCATCAAAATGGTGTTTTAAGAGGAAAAAGCAAAGTTGTTTTTGAGTTTTCTGTGTGTAGAGCAAGAAATATGGTATTTGTTACTATAAATTTATAATTCTATCCATATCAAAATGGAATTCATGTTCAATACAAATTAAACAAAAAATTGAGTGCTTTCTGTGATCAAGGCTTGAATTCTCAAGTATATCATAATAAAAGCACATGTTTAGTTAATAACAACAACAACAACAACAACAACACTATTTAAAGGGCTTATTTTAATCTAGAAACTGTTAAGTATTTTAAATGCATTATATAATTTAATCCTCACAATAGCTGTAAAAAGTAATTACTTTTTTCCCTTGCTGTATAGATAACAAAATTAACTATGAAGTCAGCATCCAATATTTCATAAAGGAGTTAGTTTACTCCTGTGCTCATTTGTGCCCTGGCAGATCAAGACTAAAGCTTGATAGAAAGCACCATTACATTTGGAGTCGGGACCTGCCCAGGGAACTCAGATGCTTGTTACATGTAGTTGTCCTTAAAGGGTCTCCACTTAAGCCCTGACAGGAGATTCTGGATATAGACAGTGTGACATTCTCTCCTTTCATCAAATCTTCAGTACATAAGCATGGGTCTGGTTTTCACGAGAATATGTGATCTCCTGCATACCTTCTGCGGAGGGTATTCTAGAATGCTATCCTTATCATTTGAATGTGAAGATTTCTCCAGAGATCAGAAGCATTCACATGCATTGCCGCTTTCTCAACTATGGAGCATGCAACTTGTTGGATGATATAGCCTTGGCCACGGGAAATGGACTGAATAAAATGCCAACATTCTGTATCACTGAGCAGCTTTAAGCTCTTTACAAAGCAGCTTAACAAGCAAAATCTTAAAGATTACTCGTCATTTTTAAAAAGCACACTACATATTCTAAAATTCAAGTGAACACAATGAAGTGATATAATGGTGCACCACGGCAGAGAGCATGTAAAAGGGAAAGGAAGCCTTTTAGCCTTAACTTAGCAAATATGTTTTTTGCACTTATTGTGCTGTTTTTCTGAAAGTATGCTCACTGCAAAAAATCTGGGAAGCAGGCAGGTGCAGAGCAACAAAACAGAAACTATCCACAATCACTTCATTTAAAGATAAGCACTTCTAGTGTATTTGAGTATGCCCTTGCATTTAAAAAAATGTTTGACAGGTAAGCAAATATGTGGGATTACCATTATATATGCATGTGTAAGTATACACACCCTTAGTCTTGACATTTGCAAAGGTAAATAAATCTTCTCCTGGAATATGATTGTTAATTATTTTATGGTGGTCTTTGATTGATATGTATTATAATTTGCATACTACTATTTGATACTTAGTTTCTATTTTACCTCCTCTGGTATTAAAAATACATAAAACATAATGGGCACTTGTCATTATCTCCTTAGTGTCTATTCTTGAAAGTAGAATTGCTGGGTGGAAAAGTCTATGTGTATTCTGATTTTTGTAGACACGTGAATCTCAGAAACTATTTCTTAGTTTGTGCTCTTAGTAGCAAAGTATGGTACAAACCTTTCATCACACCCTTATAGTCCTTGCACAGTAGCATTGATTTTAATCTTTGTAAACCTGATAGAGAATTAGTATTAACTTTATTTTCATTTTAATTTCTTTGATTAACAATTAGGTTCAAATATTTAACATTTATTGGATATTCGTATTTCTGATTTTTTTCCAATTGATTTCATGTCATAAGACCAAATTTCTGTTTGGGAGAGTTTACCTTTTCCTTTTGATTTATTGCTAACTTTTTATATATTAATGATTTCTGCCTTTTTTGCCTTTTACGTGTTGATGTTGTTTGCTTTATTTGTTATTTGTCTTTTAATTTTGGTCTCTCAGAGTGGGAGATTTTAAAGTTTATGAAACAATCTATTAGCTTCTTTCATTTATGTTTTTTACTACTGGTGTTATTTTAGAGACAAAAACATTAAACATATTTGTAAAATATCTTTAGCTGTTTCTTTTTTTTTTTTCTTGCTACTCAAATTCTTCTTGAGCAGAAGAAAGAGATTTAAGTCCTTTTAATGTTATTTTTATATATTAATCATTTTGACCAACAGAACCTTTAATTGTCTTTTATTTCTTAACTCTTGCTAATGTATAGGTCTCATCTTATCAGTTTGATTATGAGTTTTCTGAAGGGCCAAGTTTAGTTTGACATTTGTTACTTTGTGCACAACTGTTAGCATTTAAGGTAAATAGACACATGTGGAAAGGGGTCCTTTCACATGATATTTATTATCTTCATATTTCAGCATCAAAACTAGGTATCTTCAGTGACAGTTTTCTTTCATATTATCTCCCAGAGATATATTTATTCACATTCTTTAGAAGTAAAAGACCTTGCCTTCAACTCCCCTGTAATCAGATGCTAACAGTCTAGGGAAGGGATTTTCAAATATTTTTAGTAGCAAAAATAAGCACTTTATTCAAACAGACTTTAAGTCGAGAGCTTCCCGATATAAAATCAATGAAAGCAGTTTTTCGCTTCTTGAGTTAGAGGTGATCTGCTAGGGGTGGGGGGTCCTTCTCTTCATCCAGCCTCTCCATGTCTATCCTGATCTTCCCTGAGAGAGATCTGTGAATTTGGGATTAGGGATTTGAAGCCACGTCTTTCAGACTAGGAAGGGTAAAGCCAGATGCCTTCAGAGCCAGTCAAATAAAATAAACGAGATTGCTCAGCGAGAAGGAATAGATTATGGGAAAGACTGTGGTGAACTGGGAAAACACTTAGAAAGGATGGGTTTGGTCCAAAAGCATAAATTATTCTCCAAAGCCCTGTTCAGAGCTATGCAAACCAGCATTATTTTCCTTTTAAAAATTCTAGATTTATTTCAGGTAAAACCAGGTAGAGGCAATTTGGGCCATATTGATTTAGCTTTCAATTGAAGTAATTTTGCCATCATATGCTGCTCCATTAGGTCTCACCTTTTAAAAGTACAGGTCAATATTAGTCAAAAATTGATGTAGAACATGTTGGCATTTTTGGAAAAACCTCTGTTGAAGACTTTGTCATTATTTCATCCAATGATTCTTATGTTCAAATTTCCATAAGAGTTTAATGCCAGCAAAAATCTGTCCCTCCTCAAAAACAAATATTTCCTTTCGAACAGTCACTGAAAATTATGTAATCCATGGTTTTATTCTTTTTTTTACTGTCTGTTAGACATCTCAGACTTATTTTTTAAAGTAATGATGGCACAGGTAATATTACAACCCAAACTAAAACTTTAAAAGACATAACTCTACCACTGTTAGGTCAAATTGATAAAGGATAAAGAATGTGCGGCGAGAGGATGGCTGTATTCCAGGTCTCAGTTGAATCCCTTGGATGTGCCCCACTAGCCAAGTGTTGGTCCTTGGCTTTGCGCAGGAGAGAATTCAAGAGTGAGCCATGGTTGAGTAAAGGGGGATTTATTCAGTGAGATACATACTCCATAGACAGAGTGCAGGCTGTTTTAGAAGGGAAGAGAAAAGCCAAAAGGTGTGGGGGCTAAGTGCTCAGTTTAAAAGGTATATACTTTATAGGCAGAGTGTGGGCCATCTCCGAAGGTGAGGGAGGGAAAGGCCTGGGTCATGGTGGGGGGGGGGTGTTTAAAGTAGTTACACAATCCATAGACAGAGTGCAGTCCAACAGACTCAGCCGGGAGAGCGGCCATGAGGCTCAGTGTTGCTAGTATTTTATGGGCTCAGTAACTTCATATGCTAACAGTGGGAGGATTATTCCAACTACTTTGAGGAAGGGGTTGGGAATTCCTAGGAACTGGGTCATCACCCACCCTTTGACCTTTTATGGTCAACCCTAAGACTGGCATGGCGCCTGTGGGAGTACCATTTAGTGTGCAGCTGTATTTCAATGAGTGTATATTAACCAATTTACTCAAGCTCAAGGTCTGCTGGGAGTTGAATTTTACACCGTCTTGATGTATCATGCTTTTAGTGACTGTGCCCTGCCCCCTTCCCTCCTGTCTCAAGATTATTTACTTTTTAAATCTTTCTAAGCTTTCTCCATAAGAATAGATGGCTTCTATAGTTGCAACTAAAACATAGAAACAATGCAACTAACAGTTTTCCATATTGCTTTCCAGCCATCACAATTACAACTTGTAAGGACTGCATTAAAGCGCTCCATTTAATTTACTTAATTATTTCCATGTTGATGAACATTTAAGTTGTAATAAATGTTTTGCTTAATATATATATGACTTTCAGGATTTTTTTAATGGCCATACCTTTTTGCTTATTCAACATTATGTTAGTGATTCCATCAGTTCCTTATAAGGTCTGCATGATATTATGTATGAAAAGGTGTCTAACACAGTCAAATTCCATTGGAATATATTTTTGGATGAATTCTTAAGAGTGGAATCACAGGACCCTTGATATCTAACCTATTCCAACATATCTCCTTTTTTGTTTTCCAGCAAATTAAGCTTTAGAGAATAATATCCAAACTTGTATGTAAACTTGTACCCAAATATTCTTTAGGAAGTCACTGTTCACGGGCCTTTCTCTCTGTAATAGACTGCAACACGAAGCTCAGGACCTATTTAGAGTCTTGTCCTCTTTGTTAATCATTTCATGAATTCCTGGCTTACTGGCTGAGTCAAGCTGTAAGAAAAATAAACAAGCACATAATATCTCAGTTAACGGAGTTTTCTTTGGACTAAAATAAGGAAAAGTAAGGAGGATCAAGAAACAGTGTAAATAGGCATTCTTTTACTGGCTACAATGATCTAAATAGTAGCAGACCAATACTCTTGCCGAGAACAACTAGAAAAGTTTCATGTAACATAAAAAGAAAAATCAGTCATCTGCAGGTATCAGAGAATATCATGGCATCCAGGAACATCAGTGAGGATTTTCCCCTTGCGGGACTGATTCATAAGTGACGTAGTAGGAAATGCCGGAAGATAAGAAAACTGCTGCTAATAAGAAGAAAAGGGCAATCATCATTCTCACTGGGCTGGGAAGGTGTGAATTGGAATTCAGAGCCATCATGGAAGCCAAAGTTTCAGGAATCAAGCTACTGGAGAGAGGGAATACCAGAGTCGAGTAACAGAAAAGCCACGGCAAGGATGTGATCAGAAAAAAAAAGTATTATAAAGATTATTAATTAGAAACTGGAGATACAGTATTAAGAAGGGTTAAGAGAATGTTAAAGAATATAGGAATAGCAGATGTAGGGAACAGCCACTATGTCTAGGAGAGTACCCAAGAAAGGAACAAACTTAGAAGCATTCTTCCAATCTTCCACCAAGTTGAAATTCAGAGCTCATTGAAGAACTTGTAGCATAAAAGTTTGCCAAGGGGCTGCTGCCCAGGGATGGCGGGCAGGAACCTGCCCACTGGGGTAGCAGTGAGACTCACTGGGAAGCTGCCTGCTGGAGCATGGGTGAGACCCGCTGGCGGGGTTGCTGCTTGCTGACAGACAAGCTTCCCACTGACAAGGAAGCACCGTGCTGGCAGCCACAGTGAACATACCTGCAAAACGGAAAGCACTGGAACCAAACTGATAAGTCCTTTCTCTTGCAGTGTTTCTCCAGTGACCTCTATTAAGAAGGCTTACCATTGTACCAGCTGGCAAAGCAGAAAGGTTTACAGAGTGCAGTTTCAATATCATAAAGAAAGTAAATAAAGAATGGATTTATAAAAATGAGAAAATTGATGACAAGATGGAAAATTTCACTTAAGACGTAGAATTTATAAAAAGAATCAACTGTATATAGTAGAAATGAAAAAGAAAATAACTTTAGTGGGGAAAGCAGTAGATGGAATTAATGGTATTTCATAAACAGTTGTTTGTAGAATTAATAACCTGAAAGACAGATTAGTGGACTATATCTAGGTGAAAGCAAACAAAGAAAAAAAAGGTAATAAATCAAAACAGAAAGTAGCATAAGATGAATGATGTAGAGGTCAAAGGTCTCAGAAACGTGTATTATGCAATACTAGAAAGAGGAGAGGGAAATGAGCAAAAGCAGTATTTGAACATATAATGGTGAGAACAGTTTCTCCAAAACTGAATGAGAGACATTAAATCACAGAATTGTGCTGCGTCACAAACTCCAAGGAGGGAAAACTACAAAAAAAAAAAAAAAAAAAAGAAAAAGAAAAAGAAAAGCCCACACACTTTAAAGCATATCATAGTAAAACATACCAGAAACAGGACAAAAAGAAAATGTTAAAAGCAGACAGAGAAAAACAATCATATTACATTCAAAAGGAAATGTAAATGATACTGGAATGTCATGTTTGAAGTGCTCACAGAGAAGAACTGTCAAGCTACAATTCTATTCTACTGAAGATAGTTTTCAAAACTGAAGGTATGATACATGGGGAAGAGGCAAGTATGTGCAGATGAGTTCCAAATCATTTATGCATAGACCCCGCCCTTGAAGAGGGAGAAGTATAACTCCACTCCTTAAATGTCAGCTGTGCATAATGACTTTATTCCAAGGAGTACAGTATAGAAAGGGGGAAGAATGAGAGTAAACTTAAGAGTAAAAACACCTGCCAAACACTATGTTAGCCTGGGGCTCAAGGTCGACATCAGCAGGGCTAAGTCATATGCTGATAGTACGTACCCTTGATAGGATGTCACGAAAATGGCACTTCTGTGGTCTTCCTCCTCAGAACACATAATCCCAGTCTAATAATAAGATAAATATCTTAAAAATCCAAATTGAGAGACATCCTATAAAATGCCTGACTAGTACTTCTCAAAAGCGTCAAGGTTATCAAAAGCGAGGGAAGTCTGAGAGAGTGTCACAGCCAAGAGGAACCTAAACATGACAACTAAATACACTGTGATCCCCTGGGAAGGGAAAACTAAGAAAGTCTGAATAAAGTATGGACTTTAGTTAATAATAACGTATCAATATTGGCTCATTAATTATAACAAATGTACCATACTATTGCAAGGTATTTATAAGAGTGGAATATGGAATAAATGGGATATATGGAAACTCTGTACTATCTTTGCAACTTTTCTGTAAATCTAAAAATGTTCTAAAATTTTTAAAGTTTATTTTTAAATTATGGTGAAAAATGTTATTTCCTAACAAATAAAATCTGAAAAAAATTGTTGCTAGCAGATCCCTGTGAAAAGAAACACTAAACGCAGTTTTCATGCAGAGAAAACGTTGGTTGAAAAAGAAGCTCATAAATCCAGGAAGCAATGATGAATACCAGAAAAGGCAAATGTGGATAAAGCTAAATTGTTATTGACTATATAAAATAATAACAATAAAGACTTATGAGTTCTAAATATCTGAAGTTAAAATGCATGATAACGATAATATAAAAAGCAGGAAAAGCATACAGAGAATTAAAGTATAAGTTTCTAGCATTGTCAGGGAAGTGGCTGAAGTACTAATTTATATAAGAGTTTAATAATAGATGTCATAATATCTAGAGTAACCACTAAAAGAATAATAAAGGAGTCTATGCTGACAACCTAATAAAGAGTGCACATAGAACACTAAAAATAATACATTTAAAAGGATGTAAAAGTGAAAGGTAAAAGTAACATAAAATATAAGGAAATTTAGAAATATAATAAAATGTTAAATTTAATCCAAATATGTTAGTAATTACATTAAATGTCAATGATACAATACGACAGTTTAGAGATGTTAGAATGTTTGAATTAACACATATAGATATAGATACATGTATATAGTTTCTCAAATATATGAATACAAAAAAGGGTAAAAGTAAAATTTAGAAAATGAAATGTCATACAAACACAAACCAAAAGAAAACTGACATAACTACTAATATCATAAAACCTCAATTTTCTTGCAAGATGTTTGATCCTGTCCACACTGTCCGTAAGCATATTAGGTCCATGCCAGATGGTTTTGGACAAGACCAAGTATCTGGGACCTTTCACCAAGTACCAGATGTCTAATGGAAGTTATGGACAGGACCAAATATCAAGAATTTTTGGGCATAGACAAAATGACTTAGGGACATTTTAGACAGGGCCATATTTGCTAACCTCTCAAGTTTACTGAAAGAAAAGTAGCTAGATATAAAGAGGAACCTTTTATGACAACAAAGGGTTAATCTTTTGGAAGTTGTGGCAATTCTAAACTTGTATGCCACTCAGCACTTGAAAATATATAGAACAAAAATTGCAGTTATTAAAGGACAAATTTAAAATCAGAGAGAATTTACTATGCCTCTCTCACTAACTGATACATAACAAGTGCGTAAAAATTTTTCAAGGATATAAAGATATGAGAAACATGAAAACATGGAAAGTGCAGGAAAAAAATCCTTTTCATGAATACAGTCACAAAAATCCTAAACAAACTATTAGCTAACTGAATCCAGGAATATTGAAAAAGTGCAGTGTATCATTACTGGCTTTATTTCAGGGGTGCAGAAAATTCATTGTTATTCATCACATTAGCAGGATTAACAAGGAAAACCATATAATTATCCTTACAGATTCAGAAAAGGCAGTAAATAAAACAACACCTATTTATGAAACAAATACTTAGGAAACTAGAAGTAGAAAGAAACATTCTTAATCTGATAAGGCTAATCTATTAAAAAAAACAAACCTACAGAACACATCATACCTACAGTGAAATGTTAAAAACTATCCTTTCAAATTCAGAGCGATACAAGCATAATCACTGCCACCATTTCTATTTAACATTCTATTTGACCCACTAGTAAAAGAAGCAATATTTTAAGCACTGGGCAAAAGGACAAAATATTTGAACAAGCACTTCAAGAAGATATTATCCAAATGGCCAATAAATGAAAAAAGGTGCTTAACCTAATTAATCATCAGGAATATGCAAATTAAAATCACAATGTGATACTATTATACACTCCCCAGAAGAGATAAAACAAAAAACAAAACAAAACAGAACAGAATATCCCAAACATTGGCAAGGGTGAGTAGCATCTGTTCTCTAATACACCTCTGGTGGGAGTGTAAATTAGAATAACCTCTTTAGAAGACTGTTTGGCTGTAACTGCTAAAGCAGGACTTATACATTTTAACCCAACTCCAGTCCTAGATACATTACCCAACAGAAATGTATATATAAGTTCATTGAAGGCATGTATAAGAATGTTCATAGCAACATTCTTTACAATAACTGAAAATAGCTTAAGTCCCATCAGCTGTCAAATGGATAAATAAAAAGTGTGGTATATTCATACGTATGAATAATATGCAGGAATAAGAATGAACAAACTACAAGTCCAGTCTCATAATCTCATAAACAGAATATTTGACAAAAGAAGCCTGACACACAAAAATGCGCATTTGATGATGATTCTACTTATATGTAGTTCAAAAAGGCAAAGCTAATTGATAGCGTTAAAGATTGGGATGGTGGTTACCTTCAGCTAAGCAGGGTGCCAACCATGGTCTGTTTCTTGGGGTTTCATTGCTATATCTTATTTCTGAAACCTCATCAAACTGTATCCTTAAGACTTATATATTTTTTCATGTGTATGATTCATGTCCATGAAAAATTAACTAAAAACAAACTAAAGCATTCTCAACAGTGCACAGCACTTCTATTCAGTTGAGGTGCCCTGTGGCTCACTCTGCCTGGTACCTCGTCATCTCTCAGCATCAGCTCTCTGCACTCCTGGTTCCCCAGTTATGGGGACTCAGCTCCTCTTTGTCAGTGTTTCTACTTTGTCAGCTTCTTCGGCTGTTCCCGACTAACTCACTCTCCCTCCCTCTCTGTCTCTCTCTTCTTCACTCTCCCATCCTCACTTGCCCCTTCCCACTTCCTCTCTGTCCTCTCCACCTTGTCTCTCTCCAGCCGCACTCATCTCAGGAAACAAATACTATTGTTGGCTAGTAGCATGCAGTAGAAGTGGCTACTTTGAGCAGAACAGGCCACTCACTGTCAAACCTACAGTTGGGTGGGAATGTCTCTCAGTTGGAAGCTGGATGGGGGTGTACATAAAACTGAGTCCTATCTGTAAAGATGCTTTGTGGCCACAGGTTAAAAAGTGGGCTGTGGACTCATCCAGCATATGGATGCAACCAAATCACACTTCTGCTTAGTCCTCAACCCCAGCTGGATTTTAACCATTGGAAACCATGAAACTACCCTTTTACATTTCTCACACTTTCTTGCACAATGCCAAATATATAGTGGTTCGTGCTCAGTAATTATTTACCTGAGAAGCCAGTGACCACATATTTAATGGATAAAAAGGTGATCTGGTGATCTGACTTCTATTTCACCACTCTTTTTTCAATCTTACCCTCAGATGATGACTCGGATGTGGAATTTGTGGATCTGTACCGTAAGCCCCCAAATTCCAAATTCCTTAAGACTAGGCAACTCCTTAGTCTACTATTAAAAAATATTTCAAAACCAAAGATTATGACCTGTCTTTTTCTTTTTCTTCAAAATTAGAGTGTGTTAGCTCTAATTAGAATAAGATTGTATAGTTTTATCTTGTTTCATCTGAGGTCAAAAAAATGATGTCACTCTGGGATGGTACATTTTTAGGAACACCAATGAAGTCTTTCTGTATTTAGTTCTAGGAAGCTAATTCTGTTTACATATTCAATTGCAGATATAAATGAGTGCACCATTGACAATGGTAGCTGTCAGGACCAATGCTGTAATACAATTGGCAGTTATTACTGCAAGTGTTAAGCTGGCCAGAAGCTGGAGGAAGATGGCAGAGGATGTGAAGGTAACAGTTAGGACTGTCTGCTCCCTGATAAGGAAAGAGAGAACATCTCTGTAATGCAAAGGAGGGAGTTTGTCTTTGATCCAGAGCCAGTTGAAGTGCCTGTGCTGAATGTTGTCAAGAGCAGAGATCTTCCTCTCATGTCTAGATTACAAAATTGTAACCCTAAGAACACTTCAAGTAGCTTATTATAGGAAACATATGATTATACGCTGGTTTGGTTGTGTCACGTTCTGATTATGGAATTTCAATCGTTCATTTAAATCCCTGGTTAAAGCACGTATTTTCGAAAGCATTTTGCTTAATTCTAAAGTGAAAAAGGTGCTTATCATAAAATGCTCACATGATGTTACAATAGAAATGGAGGGGCACAAAACTAACCGCAGGAATAAAAGTCTTGGTGTAGAATTAGCTTCTTTTTTTTTTTTTTTTTTTTGACAAACTTCCATTTTCTGTCTCCCTTTTAAATGAATTCCTTCCTTCCTTTATTTATTAATTCATCATTTTGTTCAGTTGACAATCACTGAGTTGCTGTTCTGTATCAGGCATTATTCCATGCTCTGGGGATATAAAAATTAATGAGAAATAAATTCTGCCCTGAAGGAGCTCACTGATTAGAGGCAAAGATTGAAACATAAGCCGAAACTTTACAGAACAGTGTTTGAAGGCATTATAGAATGAGGTTAAGTGCATTGGGTTCAAAGAGACCTGGATTTGAGTCTCAGCTCTGTCACTTACAATTTATGTAACCTTGGCCATGCTACTTAATCTTGCTAAGACTCTTTCCTCATCTGTAAAATTTAGGATAATGGTAGTTCCTAAAACCACAAGGAAGTTGCTGTGGGAGTTAAATAAGATAATGCATCTAAAGCATTTAGCAGAGTGGGTGGTTTATAGTAGGTATTCAAATGATAGCTATGAATTATACTTTCATTTATGACCTCAGCTATTTCCTATATTGGGAATGTAATTGGGACCAGAGACTTCCTTTTCTTCTTCTCTAAAAGGGGAGATACCCAAACTAAATTGATCCCCTATACCATGCCTTACAACTGTCCTTTCTGACTTTTTTCCCTATCTAGTCATACTATTAAAATGCTTGAGCATTTTATGTATTCAGGCTTTTTCTTAGCTCACACAGAAATGCATTTATTCTAACTATGTCTTCCCATTGACCTTACAAAATCACACATTTTTTTTCCCCTGACAATGTCTATTCCTAACGGAACATATGTGAATAAGTTGGTGGGAGAAAACAAAACGAACAAAAGACATCCAACTGAAGGTGTCTGGGGCTGGGGCTGTGGGTTTGGTTAGGACTGCCAAGACAAGAGAGGTAGTCGACATGAGTAGGTTGGAGAACTTATCAGATTCTCAGGAAGCAGGGTGGCTCAGTCTTGTCCAGAAAGTCTCTGGCAGGCAGCAATAGGAAGGGCTCCAAACAGACAACCAGATGTTCAAAGGCAACTGCATTTGGGCCTTTCTGAGACAGGTTTCACCTGAGGCAGGGTCCTCTGTCTGTTAAGGGTATAAATTTATAAAGGCAAGCCCTAAATTCACCCAGCCTTTTTTTCACTCAAGTGAGATCATCTTTATTTCCAACGAGATTGTTTGGCATTGGTGTTTTCAGTATCCATTCAGTGTCAGAGAACCAGAGTCATCAAGACCTCCCTGGTGTCCAGATGACCACTGAAGATAGCACGGTCTGCCTGGTGAGAATATTATTTTCCCAACCCCTCCTTTGCCTGACAGGCAGCCGTCTCTTTGTTTCTTTTTGGCAGAAGTTGTGACCATTATTATAGAAACATTTCGGGTGCCCAGCACATCAAGCCAGTGTTAGGTTTGATAATTATTGTTACTATTTTTATAATAACTATTAGGCTGGTAAGGCATGTTAGACTTTATATCTGCTAGTTCACTTATATACAGTTATCTCATATTTTAATTGAAATTACTCTTCATATAAACATTGACATACTTAGAGAAGTGATGTCTATGCTCTCATTTAACTGATACCCATTTGTGTAAACTGAGTAAGAGTAAGATCAGTATTTGAGTGAATCAAGAATTTAACACTGAGTGAACATTGACTTCCTACTTAACGAGGTGGAGAACCGGGGATGGTAGTATGGGGTGGGGCCACTCACCTCTCCCAGACTCATACTTAGCATATTTTTCATTTCTTTAAATGGCCATTTTGTAGACATGGTGATGCTAGAGATACATCTTGCTTAACTGTTGAACATGCAATGATCTCAGATTTGTTTGTATACATAATTCAATAAGAATAATAGAGGTCATTTTGAAATTAAATGCATTGTAAAGCAACTGGAAATGAGTATTTCAATTCATGTGAGTGCACTAATGAGTCATTCACATTTATTTACTGGATGCTAACAGTAAAGGTCAGTTGGTTTCAAAGACCCCTGTGTTGAATGTCACAGACATAGAATTAAACAATTATTTGAAAAGACTTTTTCTTTGCATTAATATAAATTGGATTTTAACTTATTTGAATTTGCTTTTTAAAATAAAGATCAAAATTTTAGTAGATCTTTATTGTTAAAATTATATTAAAATACTATTAAAGTGTTTATTAAAATACATCTAGAGTCCGCCTTTCAGTGGAACTGAAACGTTTGTAAACGGCCTTGTTAGCTAATCTTGGTTTTTAACCTTTTCTCTAAAGAGCTATAAACTTGTGGAGGAGTCTTCTGATTAGCTCAGTTAGATGAGTATCCTCTTCCTTCAAGCATATCACTGAACCTAACGCGTGGTTTCTAATTCATTCTTCGGGTAGATGATTATAATGTGTTAATTAAAGAGGGGAGTGACTGCATACCCTTGGGCACTGTGAGAGTATGTATGTATTGAAAGGACATAAGGTTTTTCTTCTCTAATTTGTTAACGTGGGTTATAATATGTATAGCTTTTCAAATATGAAACCATCTTTGCATTTCAGGAAAAAAAAAAAAAAAACTCCTAACTGGATTTTATCACTTTATTTGCTATTAAATCCAATTTGCTATTATTTTGTTTATTATTTTTGCATCCATACCCATGAGTGAAATAGGCCAGTAATTTGTGTTTCTTACATGTTTTTATGGAAGCAGTTCTCAACTGGAGGGATTTTGTCCCCCAGAGACATTTGGCAACGTCTGAAGACATTGATTTTCACAACTGAGTGGAGAAAGTGCTGTTGGCATCTAGTGGTAGAGGCCAGGATACTCCTAAACTTCTTCTTCTGTTACTCTGATTGTCTTTATGTTGGACCCTCTCATTCTCTCTCATATGCTGCTTTCTTTGACTCTCTTTAGAACATAAGCTCAATCTTACTGTGTTTCAAATATCAACAATTTAACTTCACATTTTTAGAAGTCTCATTTTTCTCAAATCTCTAAGTTCCTTTCTGTTGTATGCTCATTTTTATAATTGTATCCTTTTCTTTTAATATTTCACACATAGCCATTCTGTATTCTTTGATTCCAACACCTAAGGTCCTCATGGGGGAGTCTAAATCTGTTGTTTCTTATTTCCAGGCCCTTAGTCAGACTCTCTGTCCTTTGATGTTGTATATACCTCTAACATGACACTTCTCATGGGCACAATATTTATTTACACATTTGTACTGTCTTTTAGATTGGGAATATCTCCTGGATAAGGGCAATGTCTTACCACTGTTTCATACCCACCTCGCAGGTGTCTAGTACCTAGCAGAATTCCATAAATGCTTTCTGAATGGATGAATAGGTGGATGAATACATATCCTTCCATTCAGACATAAAAGCATGCAAGCCTACGGTCAGTACACCTTTTATTCATTTTCTTATGTACAAATTTTAGTCCTGTTGGCTTTGTCATTTAAAGTCTGACTAGTTATGCCATTTGGTTATCTGTAAGTCTTTGTGCAAATATTTACTGATAACAGGTCTGTTTCGTTTGAAAGGGCAAATCACATTTTTACTTCTGGAGGGCAAATCAGTGTTAGCGTAGTTTGAGCTTCCTGAGGTTTCTCCACGCAGCTGGTCTCAGTTACTGGTCAGCAACATAGCTGCTGTGATTGTTTGATCGTGGTAGTGCCATAGAATCAAGGAATTTTTCCTAAATGAAAAGGTAAATACGTTCATTTGTGTCCTTTTTAAAGATGCCACATATGAGTGATATCATAGGGATAAAAGGGATGGGGAGGGATACATTGGGAGCTTGGGATTTGCAGATACACACTGCTATCTATAAAACAGATAAACAGCAAGGTCCTCCTGTATAGCACAGGGAACTATATTCAATATCTTGCAATAGCTTATACTGAAAAAAATATGAAAAGAAATACATATATAAATGTATACCTGAATCACTATTCTGTACACCAGAAACTAAGACAACATTGTAAATTGACTAAACTTCTATTTAAAAACATAATAATAACAAATAAATACATAAATCCCAGCTTAAAACTCACTTCATCCAAGAAAACTTTCTGGACTTTTCCAGTCTCTCCAGTCCAGCAAAATAAATAAAACTTGCTTCCATTATGTTTACCAAAAATATAAATAAATAAATGAAATGGTAATTAACATTACTGTACGTTTTAATAAGTGAAGTTACAAGGTAATGAACATTGGACAGTTGGGATAAAGTCTTTCATTTGGAAGAAATAAATGAACATAAAGGTATATTGTTTAATGACTTGGCTGTTAAAACATCTAAGAGTAATTTGATAATATTTTTAGCCAGTTTTTCCCTGAAACACATTAGAAATGATAACGTGAATAAACAATGTAACTCAGCAAGCCATTGTTGTCTATATGGAATTATAGAATTTGGGGCTAATGAAGGCTTCTATAGATAGAATCGTATGGAAATTAAATGATTTGAACAAGTTTGAAATGCAGATTGGTGGACAAAGTGACACTAGGAACCAAGCTTTCTTACTTCCCCTTGATGAGATTGACAGGTAGCATGAACTGAGAACAGAGCACATTAATCAGAACTGTGGCATCATAGTGCTACAGGGGCCCAGAGACCCTCAACCCACAGAGGCCATGGTCTACAGAGGTGGAAAATTAAGACCTGAAGAAATTGACTGATTTCCTCCAGTTCCCAGACAATTTATTTAGAGAGCTACGAAGTGAATCAAGTTCTTTTCCCAATTGCCATTCTTCCCAATTGACTGATCAATGTGGTCAGTAAATATTTATTGGGTAACTACTAACTAAATGCCCAGCACTATGTAGGGCAATCTGAGAGTGCTGGAGTCATGCAAAATATGGGCTCTGCTATCATAGGGTTTCAGTGTCATTAAGCATCTAGACTGAAATTACTGTGTAATATTTTAAATGAAAGTATGAGTAATTATATTATATGCTTTGAGCATTCACCCAGGTCGGCTCCTTGCCCCCAAGCAGCGCTGTGTCTAAAACCAGCCAGTGGTTTATCCTCGTATTAGAGATCTCCGAGGGGGGAGGTCCTGCAGCTCTTTTCCACAGTCAGTTTAATAACCCTTGCTATCAGGAAAGCCTTTCTTATGTGCAATCTACATGCCTTCTGCTGAAGTTTAAGCCTTTTTGATTTTATTTTCTTCTTAGCTCAGAAAGACTTAACTAATCAGAATCCTCCTTTATGCTAGTTCTTTCCATACTTATAGCTCACTTCTGTGCCCTCCTCAACAAAGTACAAACACTGTTGGGATGCTACATAAATGAAGAACTATTTGAGAAAAGTCTTACACAGTCTATCCTCATACACTTAAGAAAAACTTACCTTTTTTGAATTTACTGAGACACATTTATAATATGGAATTCATTATCTTTAAGAAGCGTGAGCCACTTAAGATTCTTGGGATTTATTATATTTGACACTTAAATGTATGCAAAGTTCTCTTTTTCTTCATCGTTCCATCCGTCCATCCATCCACTCAGCAAACATGTCTGACCGATACGTTGTGGACCATGCTGAACAAAGAGCACACACTTTGGGTTTGAATATTGACTCTGACATTTACTAACTGTGAGGCTTAGGGTAATTTACTTAATATCTATGGGCTGTCCCTTCTTCATCTATAAAACCCAGAATAACAGTCTCTAACCTGACATAGACTGAGAGATTAAATGAGATGTCTGAAACTATCTCGGTGGTGGGAAAGCCTCCTTTCCCCTACTTCATAACCACGTGAAGAGGGATGTTTATTAGGGTAACAATCCTGACATCTCTTTCCCGCCTTCCTCTCTCCCTTCTTCCCAGGGGAGGAGGAGCTAATTACCTCATCAACAAGTTTGGGGAAAGAAATTGTTTAGAGAAAGAAACTGTAGAGTTCGGCCCACCTTCCTGTCTCCTCTTTAGGACCTGCAAATGCCTGCAGGAAATGCGCCTGCTGGTCTGCTCTCTGTGATGTATATTTAGCCAGGTCAGGACCCCATGTGGGAAAGACAGGTTTTCCAGCTACACCTGTGACCAGGTAGCAGCATTGGCCAAATTCTGCATACATTTTTAAGAAACCCTGAAATCCTTTTCTCCGATTTCAACTTCAACAAAAATAAAGCTGATATTTTGTCTACATCTGCCTACTTGGGATTAAATCTCAATTAATTCAAAAGTCAGGCAGGGAAGGCACACTTGTTATCATAGCCTTTCGCATACTAACACCTTGCCTTTGCTTAATGCATAATACATGCTCAAGAAATTTTCCTTCTTTTCCTCATTTTTTAATTTCCTCCTATGCTATATGTTGCTGCAGATAAAAATATGTGTACAGTTATCTTTCTCTCTCCAAGGAGCTTCCAGTTCAATAAAGGAGATAAGATGGATACACAAACAGCTTTAGTGTAAGATAGCAGAGGTAAATATATGGCAGGCACAGGCCAAGTGCGGTGGGAATTAACCAGAGAAAGAGATAAACCCACCGTGGAATCGAAACGGACTGCAAGGAACAGGGACAGACACTAATCATTCAGTCCCGGACTGAACAGCCCTCCTTCCATTTCTTTAACTTCCTTCAGAACTCTCCTGTTGGGGTGCTTCTTAACACCACCGGTCCTGCTGTCACTCTCCCTTCCTCTTTGACACTGGAGGCATCTGAGATCTGAGCCGCAGAGCTGCCACTCCACACCGTGACGATCCTTTGTAGAAACTCTGAGTGTATCCTTAAGGATCTGTGTCTTTTCATCTAGAGAGAAAACATATTCTTCACATCTGAAACTCTGCTATGAAAGTGGAAATCCACTTTATCTCTTTTTAAGTTAATCTTTTAACTAAAGCCCATCATTTCTGCCCTAGTAATTCAGAGTAATCATTTCAACACCCGAGCTTTCAGCTAATACTTATTATAGTCAAAAGTGTATTTGGAAGTCAGACAAGCTGGAAGAGACTATAACTGATAGAGATTCTCCAAGCTGAGCTTGGCTCACTTTCCAAGTTTTATTAGAGACATACGGATTTGCAGCATAGCTCTTATAGGTGGTGCCAAAAGAGGGAGACCAGAAAAACAGGCCCCCAGAGTATATGGCTGACAAGCAAAACATCTCTTGCTGGGTCCTCTTGTTGGTAATACTCCAGGACAAAAATTAACTACAGGTAAACCTACTGCCTCAGTAGCCCTTGCCACTTGCAAAGACAATGAAACAGAACAGCTGATCAGGGCAGTGGCTGCATGGGCGTGTCTGTGAGTGATGGGCACAAGAGACCTTCTTTCCAAAGCGTGGCTCATGATCCTTAAACTTTACTGTATACCAGGATGCACATAACATACATTCATTATTCTTAAGAATGAAACCTTTTCATTTCATTCACAATTATTTTGCGTTTTTCTATTTAGTCCTCTTAAAAATGAGCTGATCTTTTTGAAAGATGTTTTTGTTCCACTTTTATTTTTTCCAAGAAAAATTCCCCAACTGAGGCACCCTACCTGAAGTTCTCAGATTTGTGTTTTCTCTCTAGATATTTTTTAGATTATGGAATCATGCCTACCAAAGGATAAGTATGACCCTGCATTCAAAAGAGTGATCTTTTGAGACTTCTGAAATGTAGAGGGTTGGTTCTTACCTTTGCAAGACCCGTATTATTTTCTGTTACTATCATAAAAATGTAATGGATAACTGATTTTTTAATTTTCTTGCTATAAGAAATTCTCTATCAATTTCTAAATAATGGAGACTTTTTTTTTCTTTCAATAAGGAATCATTAAGGAGGACTCTGAATACATATACACATATACATACATACATATATATTCTTAGGGGTACCCTACATATATATGTACATGTCTATATAGACGTAGATATATTATATATTTTATCAAGAAATAAGCCAGTTAAAATTGACTCATTGTTTTGCTATTGGCTTTCATGTGTCCATATTTTTAGTGACCTTAGCTGAAGACCGGAACTTCCTCAATATAGGGTCTCATAGAATTAAAACTGCTCATTTCTGAAAATAAACTGTGTACCTTAGTTCATAATTTCAAATTAAGTTTTAGTTTTTATTATTCATTCTAGTTTTCCATTTGTTAACAAGCCAAGTCTGCACTTCTTTGATAAAACTAATATCAACATAAAAGGACATCACTCATTTTATTTATTGTGGATACACTTGATGGATATATTCCACATGCATTGCCAGTAAAACCAAGCAGAAGATGGGAGGATGCACATTTCTTTGTATTTTCTCTTTATCTCTTCTATACAAGTGTCTCATTGGTGATAGTATATCCTTAAGAACAGTAAATACTACCAATATGCCAAGTGCTTCATGCTGTTACAAACATAAGCGTTTATATATTTTACCATTCCCCGTAGGTAGGAAAGATATATTTAAAAGAATCATATCTGAGGATTTTTCTATACAGCATTGCTCTCTTTTTACCAAGGGGTCTGGTCGGCCTCTGGCATTGTATAAAAGCATACACTTCTGTGATTTTTTATCAAAATACTCAGGGTAATTGATCATAAGTTAATTGTTATTTGCAGTCTGTCTAGCAGACTGAGAAAAGCAGTTCGATTTCTCTAAAACCCTTTGATAACTCCCTAATCACAGACCACCTGACAGTGCTAAGAGGTGCTTCTCATCACAGGAGACCTTCACCTCCCAGCTGCATACCTGTGATGGGGAAAGACGTCAGCCCTGGTTGGTCTGAGTTTGTCACTGGGTCCTATAGTCCCAGTGGGTCCATTTCTGGGTTGGGATGGAGAACAGCAGAACCAAGATGCCTCAGGCTTCCCTCTATGTGGGTGTGAGGTCAGGGGCAGGAAGGAAGAGAAACAAGAATAATCCTTGAAAAGGATGCATTTTTACATATGTTTTATATTGTAATTAAGTACATGTTTCTCAGTTATAAATTTCTCTAGTTCCGACAAGCCTACAGATGTGTGACACTTCAAATGTTGCAGCATTCCCAGCAATAGCACAAACCATCCAGTGGAGTCATGAAAAAAAAAAGTATTTTCTCTGCCTCATGTATATTTCATATTTTTTGAGCATGACCAAAATGACCCATGCTAATTCATCAAAAAATGTTGACAATACTAAGGGAAAAAAAGTGGTTATAAATTGCTTTTCACTGATGAGAGAAAAAGCTGGTTTAAAATAGTTTGTTATGTATCTTTGTGCAAGGTAACTGTAAGCTTTTGCATTTAAATCAGTGATTAGAAAAGATGGGGTGTCTGTAAAGTTCAAGGGACTAAAAGACCTAAACGAGTTATCTATTTATTTTATATAATTCCTTATATTTTAAATAATCATTACATTTTGGAGGCTTGACTGAGCACTGGAAACATATTAAAACTGCAGCTGAGAAAATTAGTTTAATGGTAATTCATTAGATGCTGTCCTTATTAATAGTGAACTGATTTAATCCCTATTAAGAGCCCTAAGGCACGAGAAAGCAAAATAGCTATGTAAAATCTTAGTGTTCTCAACAGTCAGAAGACACCACAGTTCAGTGTTTCTCAAACTATAATGTACTTAGATCTTGCCAAAATGCAGTTCTCTTTCAGCCTGACAATCTGAATTTCTAACAGGCTCCCAGGGTATAGACCGTAGACCACCCTGAGCTGAACAGCCTTTTGTTAGCTTTTTCTCTCAGTTCATTTGTCAGATAATTATTTAAGCCCTGGCTAATTAAAGCCATAGCAAGGGGTTACAAAATGGTGTGATAACCTGCTATTCTCAACATTTTAAACACATTAAAAAAAAGACAATTTTATTAAGATGTAATTCACATACCCTACAATTCATCCTTTAAAATGTACCATTCAAAGATTTTTATTTTTTATTTTATTTTTTACTGAATGAAAGATTTTTTTAATTATACAGTGCTTTATAATTTTCAAAAGTTCCACACACATGATTTCATATAATCCCTGTGTTGTACAGTACATCCTTGAGCCTACCTTACACCCAGTAGTTTGTATCTCCACCTCCCTCACCCCTACATTGCCCACCTTCCCACCACTGGTAACCACTAGTTTGTTTTCTGTATCTGTTAATCTGCTTCTTTTTTGTTACACTCACTAGTTTGTTATATTTTTTTAGATTCCACATATAAATGGATACCATATAGTATTTGTCTTTCTCTGCCTGACTATTTCACTTAGCACAGTGCCCTACAAGTCCATCCATGGTGCTGCAAATGGCAAAATTTCACTCCTTTTTATGGCTGAGTAGTATTCCATTATATACATACCACATCTTTTTTAGCTATTTATCTATCGATGGACACTTAGGTTGCTTCCATACCTTGGCAATTATAAATAGCACTGCAATGAACATTGGGGTGCATATATCTTTTCAAATTAGTGTTTTTGTTTTTGGACATATATTAGGGGTAGAATTACTGGGTCATATCTGACTTGTACTTTTAGTTTTTTTGAGAAACCCTCATGCTGTTTTCCACAGGGGCTGCACCAATTTACACTTCTACCAACAGTGTATAAGGGTTCCCCTTTCTTCACATCCTCGCCAACATTTGATATTTGTGTTCTTTTTGATAATAGTCATTCTGACAGGTGTGAGGTGATGTTTCATTGTGGTTTTAATTTTCATTTTCCTTGTGATTTGCGATATTGAGCATCTTTTCATACACTTGTTGACCACTTGCGTTTCCTCTTGGGGAAAATATCTATTCAGTTCTTCTGTCCATTTTTTAATCAAGTTGTTTGTTTTTTTGTTGTTGAGTTGTATGAGCTGTTTATATATGTTGGATATTAACCCCTTACTGGTAAATATTTTCTCCCACTCAGTAGGCTGTCTTTTTGCTTTGTTGATGGTTTCCTTTGGACAGCTACTTGTAAAAGAATGAAATTAGAACATTCTCTAACACCATATACAAAAAGAAACTCAAAGTGGGTTAAGGACCTAAATGTAAGACTGGATACTATAAAACTTCTAGAGGTAAACATAGGCAGAGCACTCTTTGACATAAATCACAGCAATATTTTTAAAAATCTGTCTCTTAAAGCAAAGGAAACAAGAGCAAAAATAAACAAATGGGATCTAATTAAGCACAATGATTTTTTAATGCATTCACAAAAATATACAATCATTACCACAGTTGATTTTAGAACATTTTTATCACATCAAAAAGAAAACCTGTCCCCTTTAGTATCATCTCCTTATCTCCCCCTGTTCCTCTCTATACCTAAGCAACCACAAATCTACTCTTTGGCTCTATAGATTTCCCTATTTTGGACATTTATATGAATGGAATCATACAATATATTTTTTTGATGACTGGCTTCTTTCATTTAGTGTAATGTCTTTAAGATTCATCCATATTATAATATGTGTCAGAATTTTCTTCTTTTTTAAGGCTGAATAATCTTCCATTTTATGGGTATACCACATTTGTTTATCCATTTGTCAACTGATGGACATTTTTGGGTTGTCTCCACCTTTGGGCTATTATGAATAATGCTGCTGTCAACATTCATGGGCAAGTTTTTGTGTACATATTTTCACTTATCTTGAGTATATACCTAGGAATGGGATCACTGGGTAACTCTGTGTATATATTTTGGGAGCTTTTAATTTAAAGAAATAAATAAGATTTAGAAATATAACTACTTATGTGGGTATGCATATAGATAGATATATATTAGGCAATTGGCTTCATGAGAAGAGTTCCATGGTTAAATAATTTTGGGGAACACTGCATACAAAGCTCTCTTAAAGAAACCTAGGCAAAAGAAGAACCATTTAATTTTGTTTAACCCACTTTCCCAAACATGTTAGAAAGCTTATTTGGAAATCTTTGAAAGTGAAATAGTTACATCTCAAGGATGTAGTATTTTGTAGAATGCATTTTGAGAAATCACTTAATTCTATGTTGTGGATATAGAAGAACTATTGGATGAGGCAAAGAGTATATTCAGGGAACTTGTGAATGATTTGTTTGGGCTAGACAGCAGATGGCTTCAATTCAAGAAGTACATTCTGTAAGTACATGGGAAGGGGTATGGTTTTCAATGGGAGATATTTGAACAGAGAAATAATAGGATGAAACTGTGATTTCTAAATGTTGTTCTGGCCATGATATGGAGAATGATGCTGAAAGACAAAAAGATATAGAAATGTTAGGGAGACCATTGAAATGGCCCAGCTCTTGACATTCATAAGATGCATAAAGAAACAGGAACCAGTAAGCTCTGATGACATACTGGACCCAAGGAAGAAGGGAAATGCCAAAGTCTTTGTAAATAAGGTGATAAATAGTATGGAATAAAGTATAAATAGCAGACATGCCACATGCAATATGATAGAAAAAGTACTGAACAGAACCATGACATTCCAACCAGATGTATTAGACTATCTGTATAAAAATGTCTACCATTATAAGAACATCCAACCCTTTTCTTTTTCATTTCTCACTTGAAATTCTGTCCTTGATTTCTGTGTGTGACCTGCCATAGGCTTTGATATTGCCATCCGGCAGAGCCTGCTCATTGTCTTCATTATGGGCCTAGGCTGTTTTAATGCTGATTCCTATTTTTCTTCATTAAACATAAGTTAAGTCAATTTCAAATTAATGAGAGGTAAGATTAAAGATGAAAACTTCCCCTGAATGTTATCAATTATGTTGTTGGGCACACTACTGAGCACTGCTCAAGTCTGGTTGTATGTACGTTCTCTTTTTGAAGAGGTGACCTGCCTTCACTTTGGTTCCTGTTGTTCTACTTACTGTTTTCCTTTTGTTGGATGTCAGTGGAAAATGGAACTGCCAGATGGTTTGCCACAAGTGAGCAACAACATTAAAAAAAAACAAAAAACTCTTCATATACAAACAAGTTAGCAAACAAAAAAGAATGTTAGCTTAAAAAAAAAAAAACTTTTGCCTAAAACACAAAAACACAGGCAGAATCTTAGGGTGTTAATTATATACCTTTATTTATATCAAGAGGAGTATGAAAATTATGGGTGATAGTTCTTAAATTAGGTAGATTTATGAGTCTCTGAGAGCTGTGCATTGTCAGTGCACAACGTGCAGATAGTCCTGTGGCCAGCATTTTTTCTGCAGTTATAGCTGTTTCAGCCTCCATTCATTTTGCAAAGTGCTACTCTCCAATATCAGTAAAGATTCGCCCTTGTGGCTCACATGAGTATGAAAATCACTAATGTGGACATCAGGAAACCACTTCGATAACCACTAAAAACTCAGAATATATCCCTTCCCTTCCCTGGGCCTCAATTTTCTCATCTGTAAAACAAGACATTTGGGTTGAGAAATCTCAAAGCATCTTCTGGGTTGTAAATTCCATAACTCAGAAAGCATAAACCTACAAATTTCAATGTAATCCAAAAGCTGGAATTCTGTGAAAGAGGCCAGGACGTGATTTCTAGAGGCTGATGACAGCGTAAAGACTTCTTCCCTGAACGCCCCAACTTCTCTTTATTAGCCCTCGGGCTACACCGAGAACCTAAGATATCTGATAAGATGTGAGATCGTATCAAATTAGAGGATGGAAAAGAGTAAACCATAAGCAGCAATTAAACTTTAGTGGATATAAGCCATGGATCCCACCTGCCTTCTAAGCATAGCTTTAAGATAACATCACTTTCCATATAGGTCTTGTTTCTGTGTCTCTAAAGGAAAAAAAAAAGTTCTCTTGGATTCCCACAGCTCCAGCACAGCAGACACCCACCTTATATTCAGCATATCCATGTTGAACTTATTGTCATCAATTATTTTTATCAGTAGTCAGTCTAGAGGAAATATTAGATAAGAAAATAAAGCACTGTATTTTATTTCCTCAAATAATTCTTTGAATTGCTCAGTTTTAACTTGAGAGAAGTAGCTGCTGTCTCTGTAAATTATACATATATGTTAATAAAAATGTAAGTTCCTTTTTGTCCAATAAAATGGTTTACATTTTCTGTGCTGAATATCAGGAAATTTTAAACTATATAGGGACATATGATTCTTATTTTAACACAAGAATTAATAAAAAAATTTTGTCCTGTTTTCTGGGCATACTTGAAACACACTCACATAGTTCAGTTAATATTTATCATAAGTTAAGAAGCATATCAGAAATGAAAAGTAACAGTTATAGCTTTAAGGGGATGGTAACCTTTTAAAAAGTCACTTTTCATGAGTTATTTCTAATGTGTTTATAATATTGGCGTAAGTAAGGGTTCCAGTGAGGCCAAACTCCAGAATTTGGAGAGCTAAAGACAACTGGATGTCTTGAAAGTCAACACAAAATCAGTTAGAGTAAGAGTAAACAGATTTAACTCTGTTCTCAGAGAAACTGGAAATGCCAGCCGCCACCTTAAGTTACCCACAGAGCTTGAAAGAGAGTTTGTCAGTCAAGGGTGGTTAGGCATAAAAATGAAGAAAGAAGATAGCTCATCCAAGCATACCCAGGAGAAACGGAGCCTTAAACAACAAACTTGGAGAATTCCAGTTCTGTGTGCCAGCGAATAGGCTAATTTATCTAAGTATCATCTAATTCCATTTGTTAGAATTCTGTGATAGATTATTATCTGGTTCCTGTATCGGTATCAGCCAGGGTCCATGTAGAAGAGACAGAAACATACAGTAATTTGAACATGGGAAGTTTAATACAAGAAATTGTTAATCATAACAGGAGGTTGGAGTAAAGAGGAATTGGCCAGTAAAAAATAATAGAAAACTTGAAAGAACATAGGATTACAACTACTACCCCAGGGCTGAAAACTGGAGCACCCAAGGAAGAAACTCCCCAGGACTGAGACCCAGACATTGTTGGAAAGGGTGTGGTCATGGCTCACTGGATGGCAGAGAGGCCACTGTGGGGCCACTCCTGCAGAACTTGCTGGAAATGTGACTTCTGGAACTTGCCTGAAGCCAGCTCCCTAGGGTGCTGGACAAGACTGTTCACGGAGAGTTGTCTCTTCGAGGGAAGCTGCTGGCTGTTGGTGCTGCTGACCGTCGGTCACTGCAGGAGCCGGGAGCTGAGGAAGCCACCTGCACCGGAGGAGCTGTGCACAAAGGCAGCATCCTAGTGCTGGAGAAGCCGCCCAGGCTGCAGAAGTGTGATGCTGGACAAATAGCCTGCCTTAAAATCGGGGCAGTAGGAGAGCCGGCACCCTGCAAGAGCCAGATGCTGGTGAAGATTTCTGTGCTAAGGGAGCCAGGCACTCAAGGAGCTGCATCAGGAACCTGCCTAGAGAGGGTGCTGCAGCCAGAAAGGGGAACACCTTCCTTTAGTGTGTCTCCCCAGTGCCCTCCACGAGCAAGGCTTAACATCGTGTCTGCTGAGAAAGGAACATTGCTTAAAAGGCCCAGATCCATTTTCAGAGAGGGCAAAAAAGTGAATTTGGAGCTGGGAAGCAATAAATCAACAATCGGCAAAAATCCCAATTACGCTCATCACTGCAACCATCCCCGCATACGGGAATTATAAACACGTGTTCTTTGCCATGTGTACTTGGGTACTCCCCTGAGGACAAGGTCACTTCCCATATCCTTTGCCAACTTGGTCATGGGACTTGCTGGGGCCGATAGCGTTCATGTGGAAGTGATACAATGCAGTTCTAAGCAGGGTTTTAAATATGAACGTGTGGTTCGGCCCAGTCTCTTGCCTCTCTGCCCTCTGCTGTGAAGAAAGCAAGTCCCAGACAGAGGCTTCTCTTTCATCTGGGTCCCAGGATGAGGTACAGAGCTGGGTGCAGCCACAGCCAACCTGTAGACTACTAAGAGAAGAAAGGGTATTGATGGTTATGCACCCCTGAGGTTTTGTTTTTTTGTTTGTTTGTTTGTTTGTTTTTTTACTGCAACAAAAGCTGACTCATGCAGTTCCCATGCTTGACAAACAACTCTGGATTTTGATTTGGCTAATAATGAGCATGCGGCATAAACATCAGTGTAAACCATTATGTTATTCTCTGATTTGACATATTCACCTGCCCTAAGAAGACAGAATGAAGTGGCAAGACCTGCCCTTGGATTCAGGGAAGTTCATCCTAGCAGTGTCAACCTGAGAGAAATCTCGAGAGAGGCAGCTAGCTGGTGTTTGTCAGGTGACTTCCCAGCCTAGCTGGGGTATAATTCCCTGGTGGAAGGTTCGAGACGGAAAGGTTATGGTCCACTGTTTCTTCACTGAGGAAAGCCCCACTACAATGCTGTCACGCTTCTCTCTGCCAGTTTTGATGATCAGCTGTCAAGATGATTGTTTACTTCATTTTTCTTTATGGTGATCAAATGTCCCCAGATCAGCTAGGTCCTGAGTTGTGGTTTATCTTTAGATGACTTGCTTTTCTTACCTAGACTCGATAGACTTCTGCACAACTTTCTATGGAGGAAATGGCTTTCTGACAAACAGTGTTGTATAAATTCTTCTTCAGCGGTCACTGTACTCTGGCAACTTCATATTCACAGAGACTTTCTCTTCTCTCGTGGATCTATTTGGAAAAAAAATATATTTTAACTCACTGTTCTACTAACCATTATAACTATAATTGATCTCTTACCACATTGCTATTAATATTATATTTGGTAATCTCAAGACACCCCCCCAACCACACACACAAAAGCACACACAGCACACAAAAGCTGCCATCTGAGATTAGATACTTCAGCTTTCATTCAGCTGAAAAATCATGCTGCTACTCAATTTTCTTAATTAAAATCAGAAATAATAATTCACATGCTATGATTTTAATCATTGAATAAAATAATGAGTCAAATACTAACATGTATGTAAAATATACATATAACTAAAGAAAATTTAAATAGTTCTAATACTTTGAGTGTGAGAGATATTCCTTCCTATGGATATTAAAAAAATATTGGCTAGGGTTTTCAGACTCTATTTCCAGAATAATGATTAGTCCAAGAATTAATTTAAATTAGACAAGTGAATGAAAGGCATCATGAGGAGACAGAAAAAAGCCTCAAAGTCTAGTCCAGTTTCTGCCATTGTACTTGCCGAATCTCAGTTTTCTCATCTCTAAAGTGAGGATAAAATTTATATGTGTCCTACCAGACTCACAGTTTTTTTTTTTTAGAATCAAATGAAAATGTATCAGTGAAAAGGATATGTAAATAGTAAAAGTGTTTGTATATGTGAAATTTTGATACTGTGAGATGATCGGTGATGTACTAGATGCTGTATTGGTACCTTCCTAAATCCCATTGAACCTAGAGCCTAGATGGGGTAAGACTTACACAGAAGAGTAATCTTCAACATGTCTCCTACCACGGAAAGAAACACAAGATACTGGGATAGGCCTTAAAGGTAAGAGTAGGTGGAAATGTAATTTCTCCTTTTTCTGGAGTCGTTAAGAACCTAATTATAATTTTGACTATCAGGAAGTATCCTATTCCCCAAAGTCCCATTTAAAAGAAAATGTGGTCAAGCAGTGGAGACATTTACTGCAGATAAGCTCCCTAATAATTATATAGTATATCACCAACATGGGAAGAGTCAGAATCGTGGGAAAGAGGCTTAATGTAGATGGAGGTGGGAGGGGAAGGATGGAGGAAATATCTTCAGCCCACAGCCACCTTCTCTGTGAACTTGCTGGGCTCCATTTTCCCAAGGATCTAGTGAACACTTAGTCTCTTTGATTCTTCTGGTCCCCTAGCCCTTTGGGCAAACTCTCTGTTAGAACTTCACATGGTTTAGGCTATTTGTTTGTTAAATTGTCTGTCTCTCCCATCAGACCACAAATGCCTTGAAGTTAAGAATCTTGTCTTAGTCCCCTAGCAGCCCTGACTGATGCCTTGCCCAGGGCCTGGCATGTAGCAGATGCTCAATGACTGTTAGGACAAGGGGTGAATAGGCAGAACGTAGATCACCATGAAGTAATAGGAAGAGACAGGATTTAGTAAGGTTTTAACAAAGCATTGCTCTTCTTGAACATTAAGGAACTTTTTTCAAGACACAGGACATTACAAATTTTATATTAAAATTTAATGGAAATATTAGTCCATCAACTTGTAGATATTTTTCCAGTAGACTCCTGGAAATATGATTCATTTCTAATATCTGAGTTCGTATGTTTATGTTAATGCATTAAAAATAGACTTAAAACAATTATAGATCTTATTCAAAAGATTTTTTATTTTTTGGAAAAAGGAATGTACTTTTAGACTAGACTACGGTGGAGGAGGAGGTATTGTCAAAGTCAGAGAGGTATGTCCGCTACATAAGCCTAAAGGCTTAGGAATCTTTGTCATAATATACAGAATAGTTGAGTTATTTTGTAAAAGAAGAGTAACTTTTAAAGTTGTTTGGATTGAACATATTCTAAATTATAACATGGTATTAACTTTCTTTTTTTTTTTGCTGTCTTAGAGATAATATGAAACTCTCAAACATTTTTTAGTATTTTTAAGGTAGCTTAACTATTAACTATCTGTAAATGGGTCACCCCATTCTTAATCTTAAGCATGACAAAAAGGTGTATGTAATCCTTGAATGCGCTTACAAGAAATGTTAGGAGGCACACTATAGCTGCCAGGCTGTAGAGATTTGACTTTCAGTGGAAATGTTTGGTAAGGTAAATCTTACGTTGTCCATTACCTTGACTGCTATGTGGTATAAATTCTTTGCCTGCTAATCACAAATCGCAAGATCTGGGAAATGGAGCTCCCTAGAATAGGCTATATATTTTTTATTGCCATCTCGAATCAAGCTGATGTCGTTTATCATGAGAGAACTAATAAAAGTCACATTCTGTATTGAAACATCCCTGTATTTTATGGACCCGTCTGATATACCCTTAATAAAGTTATAAAACAATCCATAATAGATTTTGCAAGAAACTCAGATCTGCCAGCCAGTACTCTCATTAACAGCCCAATTTGAAGCACTACTTTAGGCATGATTATCTGCAAAATGTTAGTGGGATTGTTTAATATTAAAAGACTAGCTGAAGGGTCAGGAAGCTCAATTATTTAAAAAATCCAGTTAAATTGCTACTTAGAGTAATTTAACAAACAAAATTGCATTTTGTTCTTATTTTCAAAGTACAGACTTGTATCCATTTCCTCAAACACATAGTTCATTGAAAATGCCAGTGTTTCTAAGTGATTCTGCATGAGAGGAAATAGTGGATTAACATAGAAATACCCCTTAGCTTGTTAACACGCAAATGCATTCCGAATGACACCATGCTCACACGATGTTTGCCCATTTGACTGTACTTTATAAAACAAAAAGACCAGAGCCTTTACCTGACCTAATGTTCGCAGAATGGACCAACAGTGGGCAAATTCATCATATGTACTTGTCTTTTCCATATAATTGTCTTTTTTACTGACTCCTCTCTCTAGGGAGGGTCTCCTTTGTTGGGCCTCAGACATGTACACAAAAGTGTTTACTTACCTAGACTTTCCTGCCTTAAAAAAAGATGTTAGAAAATTAAAACATGAGGTAATCATCAAAAAGAAGGAGACAGTACCTTTGTTGTGAAGGAAAGTTCTCAGGCTGTGTGAATCCTTGTGTGTATGTGGCAAGTGTACGTGTGGGTGTTAGGCCTGGTACTGAAAATATCTTGAGTGAACTTACGGCAAATTATTAAGAATATGGCTTCAAGATCTGGGAGGATAGGGGAGGGCAGTCAAAAAGGGAGAGGTTTTATTTTCATTTGTTTCTCTATGCTGTTTACATTTTTTTTTTTTTTGCCTCGAGCTTGGAACATTTTGTAATAAAAACAAAACATTTTCAAAATGGCACAATTCAGTTCCCTTAAGCCTCACTGTATTTTACATCCAGTAAAAATATTCAAACCAAAAAGTTGATGAATATACACTATTAAATTGAAAACATGCAAGCAAATTTTCATTGATAGTTAATTACAATGACAGGAAATCCAAGCCATAGTTACTAGACTACCAGGACTCACAGTGGACTTAACAACAATTAAAAAAGCCGGAAAGGGACTTTATACACTTTCTGCTAGTTATCCTTCTCTGCTGCACACATTAGTGGAACTTTCGCCAATATTCAGTCTTCATTATACAGCTTAGACGTCAGACACCATTTACCATTGTATGCTTTGGGCATTAAGTTTGGCAACATACTCAGTTCTTAGTATGTCAGTCGAGCCATTAAAGCCATTTTGGATTGGTTTTTAAGGTTTGGAATTGCAGAATTTGAATATTAATAATGTATTCTTGTTCATTATTATTAGTTTCTAAATCACATGTCTAACTGTTGAATCTATTTGCTTTAGTGTTCTGATCGTTTATCCAAAATTATTTTAAATTCCCAAAGATCATTAGACCAGATGTAGGGCAAAGTTACAAACATATATTTAAAATCAGTTCTCCTCCAGCATTCATTGGCTGTCCTCATTGTTTCATCCCTAATGATTACCTAATCCTGCCTGAGACAAGGAGGGCAAGATGAGATAAATTAACATCCTGGGCTCCTGGGTACAATTCAGTCAATGACAGTTTTACTTGCCCTGCAGAGACAATCTAGTTTCCTTGGAAGTATTACTTATTTTACTCATGGAAAATGGTGTGCTCCCGTACCTTACCATGAAGGGTAGGAATTACAGAACCTGTTTTTCACTTTGATGTATCTGTTTGCTTTTTTGGATATTGCTCCTGGGTTATTACTGTAACTGTTACATTTCAAGCACTAGTTTATATGATATCTCTATATGCCAAGCCGCACCTGGACTCTTCAAATTACACTCTGTGTATGACTCACTCCCATTTGTTATTGTCACGGTATTCTCTATGAGCAAACCTGCAATATATTTTTAAAATTTTGTTGCTCAGTTAATGCTAATTTTAGCTTGTTACTTTCAATTTTAAAGGAGTCAGAAACACTTTCTTTCAGGTTAATGACACCCTTTCAGGATGATTTCAGGATTTATTTTCATATCTTGGTTGCAATTCTTTTTCTAAAGCTAGAAAAGAATAATTTAGGATCATTTAGGAGGATCCATCAAATGATTTATAATTTGGAAGCCCTTAATCCAGGCATTATTTTTTTTGACATAAATGAAAACATTAACCAAATTTTGTAAGAATGTCCTGCTTTAATGAACTTATTCTTTTTAATAAAGGCAATTTATTAAAGGCATTACTCAATATTTATTTGTTTTATAACATGTATTATATAAATAAATGTATACATAAAACATATTTTTGATTAATGTATACCAAAACTTGGTTCAGGAAATGTAATCCATATTTTCTTCTTCTCTGGCAAGTAAGCAATATGAAATATGATCATAATAAAATAATTTAAGGGATTTAATGGCATAAAATCCTCCCTTTTTATAGTGAGGTTAATGAGATGGTGGGCTAAGCCTCTCCAGGTAGACATGGGGAGTTTCTTGACCTGGTTGAGGATCAAAATCTGTTCTCATCCTGGCTGAGTTTTGGTGTACTGGTTGACAATGTGTACTCCACTAAAATATCAATCAAAAAATTCTGGGCCCCATGGCTGGGTAGGACTTCAAGCCATGGATAGTTACAATTATTTCCAGGAGTGTCCCTGCAGATGGCTGCCATGGACACTGGGCCAGGTGACTATTGGGGTCACAGTAAGAAAATCATTACACTTATTGTACAAACTAGGATACTTTGGAGAATAAAGGGTGGAGGGCTACTTAAGTAATTAAAATTTTATAGTTTTAAGTATTAAACATACAAAAAGCATTATATGCCATAAAATGTGTGTGATTTATAACACATAGTAAATGAAAAACACCAGAGTAGTAAGGACATTCATACTCCTCTCGCTAAGCGCTGCGGCAGGACTTTTCAGCCTCCCGTGAATGAGCCTGTGATTTCCCTGGGTATCCACCGACCCTGTCAGCTGAGGGCCTGCTGAAGCAAAGGGACTGTTGGAGTCAATCTCCTGTAGAATTAGAGAACAAGATGACTGTGGCTGATACATGGGTTACATCTCCTTCTTATGGAATTGTTGGAAGAATTAAATTGAATGGGATAATACGTGCAAAATGCCTACTGTCCCGCCAATCTGAGTGCCCGAAGAATGTTAGCTTCTTTGTCCTTTGTTCACCGCTCACTGCACACTCGCACCAAATTCACACAAACTCCCTTCACCTTGTCTTTTTATGGTTAGTGGTTCTCGTGTCTGTCTTTCTAGACTCAAAGCTCCCTGTGTACAGGCCCCCTTTCATGCATCTTTTTGTCGACCCAGGGCCCAGCACACTGTTGGAGCACAGAAAATAAATGTTGGCGAATTGATGTTTCTGATTCTCCCCAAGGAAGAGCCTGCTTTTCTACCCATCCTGCTTAAACAGGGAGAAATAATGTGTAGTAGAGGATGGCAATCACTGGGTTTTTGAGCTTGAGGGCATGAAGTGTTAAAGGCATGTGACTTTCTTTGTTCAGACGGACACTGCCAGCTTCTCATCTATAATTTGGTTTCCTGAGTAGATCTACTCCCCAGGTACCTGACTCACTGTGAAGAACAGTCCAGGTTTTTAAGCTACTAATAGATCCATAAATAGGAATTCATTTGAACCTGTGCGTCCTTGCTCTCTCAGGCCCTCAGTGTGAACCACCACATTCAGACCTCTGAATCAGCCGTGCTGAGAGTCGGAACACGAAGCAGAAAGATCAGGGCCGGGGTCTCTGAGCCCGAGCTACTCAGCTGAGTCTCCGGGTTATTCTGACTGGGCACGTGTATACCCTTTCAGGAGCTGAAAGGGCAAGGCCGCCGTGGGCCTTTACACGGCGATCTCTAAGGACATCATTAGTCTATGCCGAATTTCATTTTTGTTTTCAGGTTTTCTTTTACTCTAAATTTTATAATAATGTAAATAAACACTCTTTGTTGAATAACACTTTGTAATTCATATAATCTACTATGTAGGTAGAAGGTATTATTATTCCTATTTCCAGTTGTGAGGAAAATGAGGCTTAGAAAGATTAAAAGATTTGCTTGTGGTCAGTAAATGGTAGATCCAGACTTTTTTTTTTACCCCAAATCTAACAGTCTTTCCACAATGCCACCTGCCTCCACTTACATATTGTGCAAAGATATTTATAATCCTTCTAATGTAAAATTTAAGTTGCAAATGTATAGCTAATATCCCAGAAATGCTTCCTTTGATAAATACAAGACAAATTAGATAAGAATTTAGTGAGAGGTCATTCCATTGCTTTATTTTATGTAATTATGGTCTCTTTTTTATGACTATGACCTAGATCCCAGGTTTATCCAACATTTTTTAATGCTTGTTCCAAACTAAGTTCAAGTCTATTTAAAATTTTCTAGGCTGCTTTGATTTGTTTCTGGGTCATGACTGATGTTTGCAGACATTCTGAATCTGGAATCATTGAAAGGTTTTATTAATGAATACTTCTCAAGCTGTTCATCAGTGAAAATAGCACAAATGCATATGGATGTTAGTCTCTGGGTAGCAAAGTATGTCATCCTGCCCAGCTTCCCAGAAAACCTGGGAAGTTTGGCACCACCCATAGCCATTTCTAGGGGACCTGATTTAATGCTGTGTTTTTTTTTCTCCAAATAGACACATGGGTGAAAAATTCACCAGTAGAAGGAATTAAGGAATCCATTGGACCTAGAACAGTGGATTAGAAAAAATTTAAAATTAGTTAGAGGCAAACAGAAATGACAATAGATTTTGATTATTGATTTTTTTTTCACCTTACCTGCTCCTTTGACTCTGTATATAGAAGAATCTTTGCTTATGCTCTGGAGAGAAATAGTATCTTCTTTCCTTTATTTCCTTACATTCTTTCTTTTCTTTCCTTCCTAATTTTTTCTTTTCTTTTATAAAATATTCTTAAAACCATGGATCAGGATATACTTTATTATATCACTTTCTTTCTTAAAATAGTCTTCCCTATTATAAAAACAATATATGTTTCTTACAGAATACTTAGAAAATAGAGATTTTCAGTAAAGATTGTATGGTGAGTTTTCATATTAAATTCGTTCATCCTCTCCAGAGATTTGATAGTGGTAAATAGACCATATTTTTTTAATTAAGTAAGAATAGCCAAACTAAAAAAAACCACACACACTCACACGCAAACACTTTTCCATATTAAAAAAAGGACACAGAATCACAGAGTTGTAAATGAGTGGGGATGGGGTTGGCTAAATCAGACCTGTGTGGCTCAAGTCTGGAAACAGGCAAGACACCAGGAACTGGACTTAGAGACTGAAGTAACCAAATAGTGAGGTCATTAGTTTGCTATGGCTGCTGTAACAAGTTACCACAAACCGAGTGGTTTAAACACAGAATACACAGATATACACACACATGCATATACATGACTGGGAAATTATGCTGTAGACCAGAAATTGACACATTATAACTGACTATACTTTAATAAGAAAAGAAAAGAAATGTGCTGTGTCATAGTTCCTATGGCTAGCAGCCCGAGGTTTAGTGTCAGCAGGGCCATGCTCCCTCTGAAGGTGTTAGGGAAGGATCTGTTCCAGGCCTCTCTGCTACTTGTCATCCTTTGTTGGCAATATATGGTGTCCTTTGGCTTATAGACGCATCACTCCCATCTCTGCATTCATCATCACATGACACTCCCTGTGTATCTTTCTCTTCACACACATGTGAAGAGAAATCTTTGTAAAGATTATAAATATTGGATTAGAGGCTAATCCTACTCCAATGTGACCTCATCTTAACTAATTACATCTGCAATGACGCTGTTTCCAAATAAGATCACATTCCGAGCTGCTGGGGGTTAGAACTTACACATTTTGGGAGAAACATAATGCAACCTGTAACAGCATGGTACCAAGGTCAGTCTCTTGGCAGGAAACCAGGAGCCAGGAAAGTATTTCCCTGGCTTTGAAAGGACCATGACTCAAGCTGCTTGTTCTAATTTGCATACTTCAGGTGTTGAGAGGGAGTCAGAACCAGGCCAAGGCACCTGCTTGTTCGGAGACTGTCTATGGCAGCCCCATTCCAGGAATGCATGTGCCCTAATGCAGTAGCTGTTCTGGAGTGTCCAGGTGCAGGTGACTGCAAAACCGATAGATGGAGAGGAATGAGCTCAGAGAGACAGCAAAGAGAGTTAAACGCTTTCATGCAAATTGAAGTCACCAACCAAAATTCTGAAGTCCATAGAAAAAAATCAATGTTAAGGAAAAGAGCTAAAAACTCAACAGTGAGAAGATAAATTTAGTTCCATCAACAAATGAATAACATACTAGTCATAAATAGCTTTTAAATAAGTATGTTCAAGTTCCCCAAAAAGAAAAAGAAAGGAATACTAAAAGAAAACAGTGAAACAAAAACTGGCAGATGTAAATCCGAAAAAGGGATCATAATATAAAATTCATAGAAATTGTGGATGTGTTTGTGTGCATATGTATGTATATGTATTATATATATGTGTATCTTAAGAATTAAAAGTTAGTTCTGAAAGTTTCATTTAGCACATAATCAAATGATTTGAAGAGATGAAAAATATGAAAGAAGAATTAAGATATATAGATGTTATATTGAGAAGTTTCCATATCTGTATATTAGGAGTCCCAGAAATAAGGGAGAAATGGCAGAGAAATAATGTTTGAAGAGATAATGGCTGAAAAATGTTTTTCCAGAATTAGAGAAAGATATATATTTTCAGATTGGATATGGACACTAACTATTGTAGAAGTAATTTAAATTCATACCTCTCTGCATTATGGTGAAACTTCAGAACATCATAAATAAAGAAAGAATTCTAAAAGCGACAAGATAGAAAAGACAAATAGCCTAAAACGACAGATAATTTGTCATAGTAGAATCTAGAAAAAAAATAGAGCAAGATCTTCAAAATGGTGACGAACACACAGTCAATCTTCATTATTTGTGAAGTCACCAACTCACTAAAATTTATTTGTAACCCCCAGTCAATACTCCCAGTGCTTTCACAGTCATTTGTTGACATGCACCGAACAGCTGAAAATTTGAGTCACCCAATGTGCATGTTCCCTCATGAGGTCAAAGAGGGCAATGGTCTGCCTTATTGTTTTAGCTTTCGGACTGTAAACTTACTTTTAAAAAGTCCTTGTTTTAGATGAAGATGGTGTTAAATGAAAAGTTTAATGCTTCATATAATTGTGCGTTTTGTTGGTGATTTTGCTGTTCAAAATGGTCCCAAAATACATATTGAATATGGTGTCTTTAAACAGAAGCACACATAGAACAACATTATGTATTGTGTGATTGTCAAGAATGTTGTGACCAGAGACTTGCAGAAACATAACACAATATTCCCCCTTGCAACAATGATTAAATCTCCCCTAGGAATTAGAATCCAAAGAATCAAGTATATTCTTGTATACTTGAATAGGGCATCCCATGCTCAGCAAGAAGCCAAAAAAAGGTAACTTATCACATGGACACTCTACTAATTTGATTGCGGCACCTAGTGTTTTTTATTCTTTTTTTTTTAATTGAAATATAGTCAGTTATAATGTGTTACTTTCTGGTGTACAGTATAATGTACCAGTCATGCATATATATACATACATTCATTTTCATATTCTTTTTCATTAAAGGTATTACAAGATATAGAATATAATTCCCTGTGCTATAGAGAAGAAATTTGTTGTTTGTCTGTTTTTATATATAGTGGTTAACATTTGCAGATCTCAAACTCCCAAATTTATCCCTTCCCACCCCCTTTCCCCCAGTAACCATAAGATTGTTTACTATGTCTGTGAGTCTGTTTCTGTTTTGTAGATAAGTTCATTAGTGTCCTCTTTTTCCTTCCTTTTTTTTTTTCTTTTTTTAAGATTCCATATGTGAGTGATATCATATGGTATTTTTCTTTCTCTTTCTGGCTTACTGCACTAAGAATAACTATCTCCAGGTCCATCCATGTTGCTGCAAATGACATTAATTTATTCTTTTTTAATCACTGAGTAGTATTCCATTGTATAAATATACTACAACTTCTTTATTCAGTAATCTGTTGATCGGCATTTAGGTTGTTTCCATGTCTTGGCTATTGTATGTAGTTCTGTTATGAACATTGGGGTGCATGTGTCTTTTTGAATTAAGGTTCCCTCTGGATATATGCCCAAGAGTAGGATTGCTGGATCATATGGTAAGTCTATTTTTAGTCTTTTGAGGAATCTCCATACCATTTTCCATAGCGGCTGCACCAAACTGCATTCCCATTAACAGTGTAGAAGGGTTCCCTTTTCTCCACACCCTCTCCAGCATTTATCATTTAGTGATGGACATTCTGACTGGTGTGAGTTGATACCTCATAGTTTTGATATGTGTTTCTCTGATAATTAGCAATACTGAGCATTTTTTCATGTGCCTATTGGCCATTTGTATGTCTTCATTGGAGAGTTTTATTAGTTCTGCCCATTTTTGGATTGGGTTGTTTGTTTCTTTGTTATTAAGTTGTATGAGCTGTTTATATATTCTGGAAATTAAACCTTTGTCAGTCTCATCATTTGCAAATATTTTCTCCCATTTTGTATGTTGTCGTTTTACTTGTGGTTTCCTTTGCTGTGTAAACCTAGTGTTTAAATAGTTTTGGATTTTGATTTATTTCTTATATTGTCAGGCGAGTAACAAAGAGCCCATCTGTAAGAAATGTCTCATTTTTTCATTGACCTAGGACAGGCATCACTTTTCTTGGGTATTAATTGTTATTTAGAGATTTTCATATACTTCAAAGTTAGAAGTAATTTCCTTGAGAAAAAGCACTTGCTGTCTTCCTTTCAGACTGTATGTGCCTTCTTGGCATTTCCTTACTCCCAGTGTTAAGACTTCTGCAAAAGCCAGAGAGAGAGCACTTGCTTAGCTGCTAACAAGAAGCATCTGTTTTCTATGGGAGATCAATCATTATTTTCTGAATTTCTTTTTCAATAACCTGATTTTCAACATGCGTCATGTCCTGCTGAGGGGATGTTCAGGGGGCCTGTCATATACCAGAGCTGGACACAGCTTGAGTTTTGAAACAGCTGACCTTCAACTGGAAAAAAGGAGTCCAGCATTTTTTCTTTAATGATTTTGCTATTGTAATGATAATAATTGGTTTTACAGAGACAAATAGAATGTAGATGGAACTCTGTTGGACAGAAATTTAGTGTCCGTGGGGATAGGGCAGAGCTCGGGAGAATTCCTAAGTTCTCTTTGTTACTTCAGGCTTTCTTGTTGGTGTTGTTTCTGTGTTCTCCTCAGGATAATGCCTTCCCCTTTATCAACACCTGTTAGAGCCCCAGTGGTCTGCACCTTATCAAAAGCACAATAAGGAAAGGGTATGATACCGCCAATTTAATTCCTAGTATTACTGGAGGTAAACTCTCCCGGAGAATTTTATTTAATTTTTATCAGTTTGTCTTTGGTTAAAGGGATTTCAGACGTTCTGAGGTAGGAGAGAGAATTTAGATGAATCCTCCCCAAATCCCTTAATAATAACGAAAATAATAAAAATAATAATAGAAGCTAACATTTATTGACTTCTCACTGGGTACCAGACCCTATGCTATTGACGACTTTTATTCTCAAGGCAAACCTATGGGTTAGGCGCTATTACAAAGCTCCATTTTTACAGATGATAAAAGCTTAGTGGCCTGTTACCAGCAGCCTGGACATCACCTGGGAAGTTGTTAGAAATGCAAATTCTCAGGCCCCACCCCAGACCTAAAGAACCAGGAGCTTTGGGGTTTGTTAAAAACAGATTGCTGTTCTAACAAATCCTCCAGGCCAGTTGGATATCCTAAAGTTTGAGAACCAGTGCCTTACACTGTGCCTTTCCAGTGGAACTTCCAAGACGCACAAGGGTCTTTTTTTGCCTCGTGCGAGACAGCAGGAGGCTGTGCCTTTGTTTTAGGGCCTAAGAATGTGCCTCAGTCATGAGAAGTGTTCATAAATACACTTTATAGTTGTGGGTCAATGTGCAATGATTCATTCTGTGTAGCTCTATTGAAGGTGATGAGATGATCCGATAATTCACAAGCCCACTTTATCCAGGTGTGTTTTCTTTTCTTACGGATTGAAAGATTGGTAATTCCTTTCAAGCAGACATCAGGCTACTGCGACTCCAGGGCCAGTGTGCAGTGATGGGGTTTTCACTTGTGAAGTGGAGCAGTCTTCTGAAGGCCTCCAAGCCTGAGCAGTGCACTGGACTTGTTGTGTTTGTGTTTTGAAAGGGTGGGGGTCAGGACTGTAGGGGAGAGGGCTTCTGCCGCACTCTGGGTATTCAGGGCGTGCCAGATAAGAGGAGCCAAGCAGACAAGCTGTGAACACATACAACAAGCATCAAAGCTTGAAAACTCAGTTAAAGCAACAAGATAAGCCATGTCTTAAAGTGCATCATAATTAATAAAATAATTTATGCAGATGTCATTAAAGATGTTGACTCTGGCACTGTGTCCAGAGCACTAGAATAAGAATCTGCAGACCAGGGCTGCTGTTTACCATTTGCTTATCACATGCTGATGGATGGATCATTTAAGCTCCCAAGCCTCCTTTCATCCATAAAATGCCCTACCTACCTCATAATTTTATTAAGAGAATCAGAAAGCACAATGAACAGATCTTTCTACTGTAACATGTGTTACTAAAAACATTCACAGCCCTAAAAATAATGCAACGTTAAAAATAGGAAGGGCATGACACTAAAAACACGCAACTTTATAACCTGAACTATATGTAAAACAACCAAACTCATAAAAAATACTACTGTGATTCAAAAGACCAATTAAGTTCCTAAAAAAGAAATTCTGCAGTAAATATAGGATGTTATCTTAAAGCAAAGAAAAAAAAAAGGGAGAGAGAGAGTAGCTTGATTAAAGGGAAGTACAAAAGTGCTGAAGTTTTGAACTATAAATTTTGAGGACTGATCAAAATGCACCACGTGCATGGGTACGTGCTTCCAAGAGCGAGCAGGTGGCCGACCCAAGTGAAGAGGAAGAACACAGAATGAACGGGCATTGCTGATGGTACCACAGTCTGCCGCGCTTTCTGTATTTCAGGTGTGTGATGTGTATTTAACTGCTGGGACTTGGTGGGGCAAAACACTAATACGCTGTAAAAAATTTAAATTTGAACCAATGCATTAAATTGACCTAATTCCCTATATACCAGTATCTTATTCGCTAATTCTTCTTCTAAGAACACTTGAAACTAAAACAGGCTGTATTTCAAAGTGTTGCAAAGCATAGCACATAAGCAGGCTAGTTTCACTGGCATTATTTTGTCTAGGTTTACAAAGAAAGGCCCCATACACCCAACACCATTAGAGCAACCAAGTCTCCTATGAATTTTTCATTAAATCTTTGACAACACGCAAATGGTAGTGCACTGAGTGGCTGAAGGAATATTAGCCAAATGAACTACTTGTGCTCTTTGAATTCTATTCTGAGTGATTGGGATGTATCTTTGGATAAAGCAATCAGTTGATCTACCATTGTTTATGAAAAGTCTACAGTGATACCAAGATCATCTTGATATCTCCAGGAGTTAGTCATTGAGATAACCGGGCCTTCTAGGGGTATTTTTATGTTTATGCACCTAATCTTTTTAATTTGATGGAAACTTTTCTAAACTAAAATCAGAGGAAGTGAAAAGAATACATTGCAACAGTAATGACCAGAATGCATTTCTTGTTGCCGTGGCCTCAGAAGTCAAGAGAGAAAGAAAAGGCTTCTCCACCCATTCCTTCCTCTTGTCTGCTTTCCCTCACCTTCACACAGGCGCCCCTTCCCTGGGTTTTGGGCTCATTTGCCTTGTAAAGTAGTTGCCAGGCTGCAGGTTTTGAAAGCCTATGCACCTGAAGGGAATGTTGCTGGACTCTGGGATGTGGAGATAATTCAGGGCAGTATAAAAAGGGGGAAGAGGCAGAAGCAGCCTGAGGAAGAAGTGGGGAGAAATTGCTGAGCACTTGGGAAGGAGCTGGGCACGTCAGTGTCTCTAATGGCAATAGCATCGTGCCCCATGGCTGCAGAATGCCAGGGACTGGACAGAGCCCCTGGAAAGTGGCCTCTTAGTACAAGGGCTCCTAGCATGGCACAAAGGCCCGTCCCATTCCCACGCGTGGCCCAGGAGTGACAGATGCTGCCTGCAGAGGGCCCTTGAGAAGCCTGCATGTGCCTGTCGTGGAGAAAGAGCCGGACCGCATCCTAAGACTTGTGTCACCCTGAGGAGGAAGAGCCTCTTTCCGCAACTGGAGGACCCAGAAAGAATTCCCTGTCTGGTGGAGATAAGTGCAGATTATACTTGGTTTAACAAAGAAAGTAAAACTGAGGTGTCTTATCTCGTGTGGTGTGGAATCTAGTGAACATCTAACACAGACATAAAACATCCGGGCTTGGCTTCTTACGCAGTGCATGAAGTGATTTAACTTTGTGCGTGGGCCTTACATGCCGGTATATTTACCTTTACAAAACAGTGAAACATGCCACTGCTTTTTAGAAGTACTGGATTGGCTTTTTATAGTTACTTCACCTCTTCTTCATTTTAACTAAATGTCTCCTGATTTCTGATCCGTTCCTCTTATTTAGCTCTGGACTTACTTTTAGACAAGAAAGCACATTAGAAATGTAAGCGACACATTGGAATATTAAGGAGTAATTTTGAAAATATACTTACAACATGAGAAAATGATTATAATACACTATGAAGTGAAAAAAAGCAGAATACAGATTTATGCAGCATGATTTGAAATTTGTATTAGAAAAGGTGTGCTAT
The DNA here is from genome assembly GCF_048773025.1 of Camelus bactrianus. Classification (NCBI taxonomy): domain Eukaryota; kingdom Metazoa; phylum Chordata; class Mammalia; order Artiodactyla; family Camelidae; genus Camelus; species Camelus bactrianus. Next base: position 83,465,275 of record NC_133539.1, on the reverse strand, counting down.
AACTAGAGCCTCAAATAGGGCTGAAATGGACTTGAGAATCTCTAATTAGCCAGAAGTGGGGGTACTGCCAGGTTCAGGTCCAGATGATTGGCATGAAATGGGAGAACTTTGCTTAGCAGAAAAAAAGAGGAGGGGGTGGCGGAGAGAATGCTTCCTGCAAGGATGCCTTGAAGGAAGATCCAAGGAAATGGAAGGATGACTTTGGGTTCACCCTAAGGTTCACTACCTGATAGAGAGATGTCTGTTCAGAGAGACTGAAAAATAAATAAAGCAGAAATTGAAGTAGACATGATGTAGATAGAGATATGGAGGCTGAGAAAGAAATTCATAAAGGTAGAAATACAGATACAGATCAGACACGTGAGACTAGAAATAAATACACTGAAACGGTAACATACTCTCTCCCAATGGTGACTTTATGGGATATTTAATTTCCTTTTTAAAAATTCTTTTTTTGTAATGCCCACCTTGTCAACAATGGTAAGGTGTTTCTTTTAGAATCATAAAAATGTATTTAAATGTTTATGCATGAGTTAAGTTTGAGGGAGGGAAGAAGTCTTTCTCTACCCTTTTAGGTTCTTCTGGCTGGTCTAAGAGGTAAATGGACATGAGACAGATTAACAGGAGAAAATCAAATTTAATTTGGTGCATTTGAGGGATTTCCTAAGAATATGAGGCCCAAGGACTAGTTAGGCAAGTGAGGCTTGTATAGTATCTGAGAGAAGGAGAAGGCAGTAAGGACTTAGGATTTCAAAGGGGAGGGAGGCAAGTGACGTGGAGATGAAAAAAATGAATGTCTGATTAAAAAAAAATATTTATTGGGCCGCAGAGACAATAGGACACAGAATGGACTTTGCTCTCCCGGTCCCGCTGAGTTCCCCCTACCACGCCTCGCCCATGTGTTTGTAGATGTCTCTGGTGGTAGTGTTTTTCCTGGATCAGGCCCTTTTTCTAATTATTTTAGGCAATTAAGAGGGAAGTAAAAAGAAAGACTTCCTGAGACTTTTGTCCCTTAAAAACAATTGGCTCAAAATAAACTTAGAGCCAAAGAGACACATTTTGGGGTGGCAAGTTTTATTCCCCTACCTAAGCTTTGAATAAGCACCCCCCAGCACCCTATTTTCTTAGATGAAGAAGATAGTGGGCACTCTAGGTTTTAAAATTCTCATTTCCACTTTTCTTTATGAAGAGAAGTTTGTACTGTGTCATGCTCTGCAGGGATGGGCATGCTGGCTGATACACAGTGATGTGTGCATTAAACCAGTTTTAGGCTATAAAGCTTTTGGACTGTACGAGGTTATTCATATTTTTCCTTTTATTAAAAATGCACATATGTATGGAGGCTGCTTAAGGGTACAAGATAGTGAGTAACCTCTAGACAGTAAGTTCTCATGAGCGGTTTCTTTAGATTTTATCCTGGAATCCAACCTGTAATCTTGATCTTCTTTACTTCTTTTTTCTCCCATTGAGCTCAATGAATGACATAGTTTAAAAGAGTAAGTAAATTTTAGAATGAGGATTACCAACCACATCAGAAGGAGGATCTTAGTGAGCTAGAAACCACCCAAGAGTTTATCAGCTGGAGTTGTCTGTGCCTCTTTTATGGGAAAGGTAAGAACTGAGGAAAAGGAAAGTGAATTAACCCTTTCTGCTGTTCCTTAACATTTCAGAAAATGAGTATATATAATGACTCATTATCTCCATCCCTTAGGGATGTTGTCAGGGTTTTTAATAAAGTATTCAGAGAGGTTTGGGTAAGATGCTAATGAACATGCTAAACTGTGTTCACTGGTTTTTCAAACTAATTTACCTCTCCCTTTCTGTGTTTAGAACTGTTTTTAAGACCAGTTGCTATATTACTTATATTTTCCCCCATATCCATTAAAAGTAATTATGTTTAGGGTCTTGAACGTTGTGAAGTTGGTATGAAGGAATAAACAACAGCTTTTTAAATATTCAAGTTGCTCCTAATCAAAAGAAAAATTTTCAAAAATTGGTAATAGAAAGATTCAGCATATTACTTTTGAGATGACATTTTGATAATGTGATTTAAATTGGAAAGATATGCATTAAATTTCTGTGAAAATGTTCATCAGAATATTAGACGTACATTTTGATGTAAGAATATTTAAAAGTAATCGGAAGTATTTTTCTAGGCTCAAAATATGTTTTTGAATAATTAAGTTTGTCAAACCCTATTATTAGATTTTTAATAAAGGAATGAAAATGGCACCAAATGTTAGAATTTAGTTTCAAATAATATATTTTTAAAATAAATCTTTAATATCCTTATTATATAATTTATGTACTCATACCAAATATTATTACTCTTATTTTAAGAATTTTTTGAGAGAACCTTGAATGTATTGTGTTCAGAGTTGATTACAATTATAGTTAAACTTTTGTAATGGGTGATTTACATAAAACAATTACCAGGTGTTTATAGTAAGTCAAAATAACGGCAATTCCAATAAGGAAAAAAATAGAGTTCTCTTCTCCTTGGAATGTAAATTAACAACTAGAAATTGAGAAGAAGTTCTCTTTCCCTTGTATGACTTTCCAGTTTTAAAAATTACATCTTTAATTAAAAGTGCATTCAATTCACAGTTCATAATTTTCTATTTTAGATTTCCTCTCGAAGAAAAGCCTTTTCTTAGGGAAGTTTTGATAAACTGCATTTTAAGTTTCTTGATGATGAGGGCTAAGTTTTAATGTTTTGTGTCTTCTGCAAAACCTCACATGGGGTGGTTACTAACAGTGATCTCTTTATTAATTTAGTTAACCGGAAATTTATCTGCCATTATACATTCCAAAAGCACATTGCAAAATAACCTACAATTTGGAGTGTTTCTTAACTATGTCTATTAGAAGTAATTTTCTAGATGTTGTTTTAGGTATTTCTTGGTTAAAAATTTGTCATTCTTTTGCTGTGTCTTATCTTATTCAGTTATAATGCCTGTGGTTGTCCAGGTTCCTAAGCAGGCTTCCACATTAATGACCTCAGCACTTATTTTCAAGTATCGGTAGTTTTACTTGCATTTAATATTAATAGGCATTGAGTCCTTATTACACTTTTATCTCTCTTAATTATAAACATATTTTGCTTTTGCCTCATGAGAACCGTACAGAGGGAATTCAATAACTTCCTCCAAAAGATTTCTTCTTACAAATTAATAGTAAAGTTGTTTCATAGAAATACATACATTATATCAGAAATATGTTCAATATTCACAGGAATATGAAAATAAAAATTATTTCCAACATTCACATTTTACCATATTTTTGAAATTTTTTTTCTGGTGAATTATTTTGTTTCAAATCTGATTCCTTGCCTGATTTTTAAATAGACTGTCACCGGATAGGCTCCCAGGAAGCAGACTGTGAGATGGAGATTGATGTGCATGCATTTTATTAGAAGGTACCCTAAGGATGGAGAACTGTGGAAGGCAAGGAAGGGAAACAGGAATGGGCAGAAAAAGAAAATGGGGTGTGCTACAGTCGTACAGAAATTTCAGTGGATCTCATGGGAAGTTCTGAAGCTGAGATGGCTCTTCAGAATTGTGCTAACTTGGGGCCAAGGACTGGGTTTCATACTCTACACGGAACAATCATGAGATTTGGGCTGCCCCTGAAAGGGGATGAATCCTTGGATAAAGAAGCTGTCTCCCATGTAGGTAGGTCCTGAAGGGGGATGACAGCTGAAGGTTGCACACTGGCAGCACTCCTGACACCCAGCCTGTAGGTCCTTCATTCCTAAAGGGGCATCTGGGTGGCATATCATAGCGTCCAGTACACGAGTCTATACCACGAGCAGAGCTGGACACGTTCCCTGCCTCTACAGCCAGCTGTTCTGAGCTGAGGCACACTCACAGCCCTGGCACATGGAATCCTCGAGCAGATGCTGCTTTCTTTTCCTACGTCTTCTTTTCCCTGACATTTTGGCTTTCTTTGCATATTTAGAAGACCAGCCAGTGATGTGCTTTGTTTTCTCAGCTTTTGTGCCTTAAAAATCAGCGTGAAAATTGCCCATAGATTTAATGACAATGCATCTGCTGTATTGTTCTCTATGGGTAGTTCCCCTAAAAATATTTAGTAGATCTTAAAAGAGTGTCTCTTTTGACCTTGTTTAATTTGAATGGACACTTTTAATTAGAGCCTGCAAAATTTCTTAATGTGCCATATGGTTTGCATAAAAGATTAAGAATAGAAGGAAGGATAATTATTGTCTGTGGAATAGCTGAAAGAATGTTCAGCTAGCCAACCCGCAAATGTGATTCAGATGTAAAAGACAAACTGAAGGAACAGTAATCAGTTTTAAATTACATGTAATGATTATTCTCTGGCCTTTTTATTTTCTATGGAATTTGTAGGTAAAACCTTAATACAAGTGGTAAACAGACACCACCGGAACAACTTACATGTTTTATAGTGATCAGACATGTGTTTGTAGCAGTTACGTGGGAATATATTAAACCTTGAAAGAAGAGCATTTGTTCTCAGATTATATCAAAATTTTGAAAAATCTGAAATGTGGCTTAAATATTGATGCTCTTTCCTTAAGTTTAGGGTTTGAAATGTGGGCAGTAGGCCTTGCCTGTGATGCAGCTCAAGTTACGGAGGAAGTTTAAAGAAACCCTAGAAAAGGCTTAATTCTAGTTATGATATCACATAGAGAATTTGTAATTTATTCACTCTTTGATAAACACGGATTAGCAGTCAGGTGCCATGGGTGATTTCAGTTGCCAGTTTTGGTGATATAATGCAAGTAGTTTTTAAAATATAGAAGTGATTCATTCTCATTATATGTATAAATGTATAATGAGAAGGTGCATTCTCTCTTCAGTAACCTTTTCTCCCCTTTGTGCTCACCCTTCCCTTTAGGCAGAATTGATCACTGGTTTCACTTCTGTGTGCATCCTTCTTGGCCTTCTTCTAAGCATTTACCTAAACATCCACATACATGCATCTGCATGAATATGTCTGTGTATGTATTCATAGATCCTAAACATTTGTGTAAATATATGTGTATGTATGTACACATCCATATCACACCATATATACTGTTCAGGAGCCTTCTCGCTTTCTCTCCTCTCTCTCTCTTACTTAGCATTATGACACTGACATATTTTTATGCCAATTTAAATAGAACTTTTTATTTTGAAACTGCCGCAGAGTATTCCATAGGGCTGATTGACCAATTTTACTTAACTAGTTCAAAGTATGTAGGTTAGTGTTCTTTGAAGATGTCTTTATTTAATTTATTATAGTTAATTTATTATTAAATTAATTTTTATGTGGATAATTTTTATGTCTTTCTAAGATCAAAGTGTACTTTTCTCCATTTTTGATGCTTAAATTTTGCAAATTTTTAACAGTACGTTATTATTTAGCTATTTCTTAAGACAGGATATTAATTGTAAAATAAATCTTCTAATATAATCTAAAATATACTTTTAAATCCTTCTTTTCCGTATGTTTCTTTTCTCTGAAGCAGCCTCTTCTGTGCTTTTCTCTTCTCTGAGAATGTTAAGTTCCTCTGTAACATTATGTGATACATAATAACAAATGCCAGGTTCTTCAAAAATAGATGCAGTACTATAAATTAAAGTCTACCTCTAAAAAAAGTTTGTATTTTAGGTTAAACCTCCCATTTTTGAGACATGCATTATAAAAACCTGACCTACTAGAGCACATTCTTCCAATTTCTAATCAATGTCCATTCAACCAGAGCAATAACTGCTTCATAAGCTAAATTAGAGTGCCTTCTTATAGCTGATAATTCTTGGTACAGCCTTTTGAGCATCAAGTGCAAATTTCAAGAGAATCCATCCCTAGACAAATTCAGCGTTATCAGCCTGAATCCAGGCAGCTTTTGCTTCCCTTTGAATGTTACTAGCCTGTACTTTCCCATCTCTTTCATTTGTGCTGCCTTTGTGAGTCCACAAAATCATGTTCAGAGACACTCGTGGAAGAAAGAGCATAGGGGCCAGAATGCCTGTTTTCTTCACTAAAGCACTTCAGCCCTACACATTTATTTTCCCTGTTCATTTCTCACCAAGAACCTCATCTATGTCTTGTTTGCCTGCAGTCAGAAACTCTAAAACGGTAAACCTAAGAATGTATTTTCCTTACCCTGTCACATCGGGTGCTAACAGAGTTGTCCCTTTTAAAATCAGATCCACTCTCTAAAATGAATGACTTCAATCTTAGTCCATTCTGTGACGCTTGTTGGAATATTTCCAACATTGCCAACAAGATTTTTGGCATCACTGACTCTTTTCAATTAAAGATGTTTTTCTTGATAAATGAATTGTTTTATTAGATCTTTTTTATGGTAAGCAAGTTATCTTGCTTCAATGTGGGTGCTTTTGTTTGTATTCATGTATATTGTCATTAATTTATTTAATTAATGAATCTACTCTGCCCGAGATACCAGACTAAGTGCCAGGGGTCGTTGACTTTAGCCCACGTGAACATGGTTGTAGGCAGTATGGTATGAAGGAGAAAAAGCACTAGACTGAGCAGCAGAAACTATGGGTTTGCCTCCTGGCTTTGACATTTAGATGCTGTCTGACCTCAGCCAAAGTACTGAACTTACCTCGGCTTCAGTTTCCATGTCTCTCTCGCAAGGGGCTTATAATATGTTTTTTACTGACGTCACAGTAATTAAATGAATTTCAACTTGCTTTATAATTGATTATGACAAATGATAACTATAAGAAAATAATTATCCATGTTTTCTACCCCTAGTGAGCTTATAGTTGAATGGAGGAGAATAAAAAAGTATTTACAAATAACTGTAAAAGCTAGAGTGTTTGTAAGAGGGAAGGACAGAAAACATGCTGTAGGAGTTTTCCTGGCAAGTAAGTCATTTCCAGTTGGGGGAACCCAGGAAGGCTTTATGAAAGATGAGGAATTTCAGCTGGACCCTGATGGATGGTAGCATATTGGCCAGTGGGAAATGCAGAGATCACTCTTGATGCATGGATTGGAATGAGCCAGGACCTGGAGTTAGCAAAAAGCTACTGCTATACTCAGTGACTCAGTTTCGTAAGAACCTTGAGTACCTAAAGCAAAGTAATGGGATGTAAGTTGAGAAAGGAGGGTCATAGCTCAAAAAGAGCTGACCTGGAGTCAGATGTCAGGAGTTTACAGCCCATCCTGTAGGCATTAGGGACACACTGAACATTTTAGAAATTACCAGTATGCTAATAACTTTCAGACGTCTGGTCATAAAACTCTCCTGCATAAGGGATAACTTTTTAATGTTGTAGCAGAAGTACAGCTCTGCCAATATAGCTAACTTACATGACTAAACTGAACATGTGACATCTCAGTCTGAAGTATCTGCATTTGAGTTACCTCATTGATTTTGAGATTCCTGAAGGACTTTTTAAATAAAAGAGTACATACACCGAAGAAATCTCTTTTAGGAAAGAGGCATTAATCCCAATGGAGAGTTTCAGTCTCTACCGTGAAAAACGCACATTACTTGTGGGCCCAGAATATGGAATATTCCAACTGCAGATATGTTAAGATCTTTATGGGGCATCCTGTTAAACGTCCATTTGGTGAGTAATAGGATGGAGTATAGAAAATACCCAGGACTGGGAAGAAATATTCAGGAAAGTGAGAGAGGATTACTGAAGTGCCAGGTCAGCCAATCCAAGCTAGGAGAGAGAACCGAGGAGGGAAGGAGGTTGTCAGTACTATCGACATCTACAGTAAGGTCCCAAAGCACCAGGTCTGTGACTCTGGGAAAATCTCAGGTAAGCTTTGATCAGGCAGTTTTAGCAATGGGGTGAGGGAGATGGCTAAGCTGCCAGAGGATGTCAGTGAGGCAGAGACAGTGATTGTTGGACCATTGGCTTTTAGAATTGGAGCAGCAGCAGCAGAACGGTGAGGGAGGGATTGGAACACGGAAGACCCAGGGAAAAATGACTAAGGGAGAGAGGGAGAGTTAAGGCAATAACTGATGTTATGAAGTCTAAAGGACGAAGATGGAATCAGATCGAGGGCATTGTGCAGACAGATTGACTTTAGAGCCCATAAAAAGAAGAACAAGGGAAGTGGAAGCAGGAGGCGTTTTGTGATGGAAGAAGGAACACCAAAAGGGTTCTCATCAGCTTGCTCGGGGTCCACAATGTGATCAAAGGGGAGCAGCTCTTGGAACCTGAGAAGTGTGTGCAGGGTGACTTACATAAGTCCCAAGGTCCAGTGCAAAAATGAAAATGTGTAGTTTTTGTTCAAAAAGTAAAACAAAAGTGTTATTATAGGTACTAAAATATAAGACTTCTATTTTTTAACGTAATTTCTCTCTCATCTTGTCCTGATGTTTTTTTTTTTTTTTTTTACTTATTATTGTGCTCCTTGGGCCTGGGGCATGTGGTTACCTGGGGAAGTGCAGATGCTTACAGGGGCCAAGTAGTCCCTCCTTGCAACTCAGCACATGCGTGCCTGAGCACCGGCACAGTGCCCTGGCTGCTGGCTGCAAAGTTATTCTCTTCTTCCTACCAGCCAACACCCCTCCCCACAATAGATGGGCAAACTCTAAGGGTCCTCTTTGCTTGGACATGCTCAGTACTTGTTCAAGGCTAGGTGGGAGGCTCAGCCCTGCAAAGTCACCCTCCAAATGTGCTATGTTGTTGCCAGTCTGGAGTGTGGCCACCTGCTACTGTAACTTGCCAAGAAGTCACAGGGATTGCTCACCCAGCTCTGACCCTCTCCCAACCCGTGCTCAGGCACTCACAGAGGGGTGGGGGCAGGAGAAAGCATCAGTGGTCAGTGGGTACAGGTAGGGAAGGAAATGGTGGGCAGCCTGGCAGAACCATTCCAGAGTGAAGGGGAGGTGGTAGGAGATGGAAAGATGGGTGAGTTGAGGGTCCAAGTCCCTGGTTTGTGCTCCGTTGTCCCACCTGACTTCGCTTCCAAAACACAAACACTGTATTAGATATTTCAAAATCGTGAACATAGAACATTAAACCCTAAACACTGGGCCCTTCTGAGCCCAGTGCCATCTGCCATTGTATTTGTCACATGCCCATAAAGCTGCCTCTGAGTGTGTGTGTGTGTGTGTGCACGTGTGTGTCATATAAAAGCTCAGAATATTCACTGTAGACTTCAACAGGGCATTGACATGAGCTGAACTGTTTGTGAGAGTTCCCTCAGGAATGCTAGCCCTGGTTGGTGTCTTTGGAGGGCAAGCAGAGTAGATGGTAATATCATATTATGATATTCATAGACCCAAGGCATTTTTACCTTAATGGACCCTTTCAGTCATAAAAAAAAATTCTAAGGTATATTTTATGATTGAATGATATATTTTACATTAAAATACTTTTTCAACCTAAGTATCATGGGTCCTACGACTATGCCTCATGAGTAATTCGGCCCCTTGTGGATGGTCGTGTCGTTCGGATCTGACACATTATCGTGGGATGGGATGGGTCAGGGAAGGGATATCCTGGCTGAGTGGAAAGAAGAACAGGAAGTCTCTAGGGAATGAGGAATTGTTAGGTGAGGGTCTGGAGCCACAGTGGAAGGCGAGGGAAGTAGTCAGGAGGAATGATTAATAAGTAAATAATGGTGTGGAGTCAGAGAGGGAAATAGTCTAGGTCCTGTGGTGTTGAAACATGCAGAAAATGAAAAGGTTCAAAGCTTTGGTCTAGAGAAAGGCCAGTCATGGACCACCTAACTTTTATTTTTATGTTTAATATTACTCTTTGTATATACACAATATTTTAAGTCATCAATAGGTAATTCCCTAGAAAATAAATTCTAGGGGAAAAAAAGGCTCTTTAGATGATTCTTAAATTTTAAGAAGGAAGATCCTTAAATTATACTCACCCAGTTCCAGCTTATTTGGCTGTGATTAAAGAAAGAAAATGAGAAAAGGGAATATTGTTTTGTTCCAGGTGGGGCTTTTAAATGTAATCAGCGAACCAATTTTTGTGAACAGGAACTTCAGGGTTTAAATTCAGCACATTTCTACTTAATTTACAAGTACTAATATTTCTGAGATAATTTTAAGCAATGTAACATCAGATTATATATGAGCTATTTTATAATAATAGAAGTCACATTTAACTACAGGTTAAGTGACTACATTAAAAGGGAATACAATTATTTTAATGGATTTCTAATTAAATGCTTAAATCCTGGATAGTCTAGAGGTGCACTTTAAATTAAATTGATTTTCTTGGAAGTTTGGTTGAAAGCTGTTGGCAAAGAGGAAAAAAAAACTGAAAAAAAAAAAAAAGATTCTGTTTTTAGTGTGTGATACTTTGTGACAAATGGTACCTGTTTGGGTAAACATCAGACAAGGAAAGTTACAGAGAAACTTTACAAAGTTACAGAGATGTGATTTACTAATGGATGAAAAAACATAAAAATATATCTTCCCCCCAAAGAAGTAAAACTTACAAACAGACATAAAATGTTTATTCTTGAGATCAATAAAGTGCAAAGTAAAGGTCACAATTTTGCTAATTAAGTAGCAAAATGTTGTGTTGTTATATTTGTACTGTTTTGTATATAATTTTTATGTTTTAAAATAGCTTTCTCTGATGAAAAAGTGCATCATTATTGAATTTTTACTCCCAAGTATTTTGTATGTGGTTGTTACATAAATACAAAAAGACAAAGGGGAGGAGAAGAAAAAACAGGAGGAGGAAGAAGACATAAGAAGGGTAAAACCACGAGCTCTCTGCAGTGGGAAGTGTTTAATCAGGATATGAATAGCCGTTTGTTAAAAATTTTAAAGAAGAGACTCCTACAATGTGTAGGAGTTGGGACTAGTTTATCTTTTAAGGTCCTTTCAAATTCTACAAATGGCTAAATAAGTTCTTCCTAGCATTTTAATAAAAATTTTTACTAGAAAAGAAATAAAGGTGGCATTAGGAATGGCACACAATTTAACTATATTCAAACAAACTCAAGCTTTTATAATATAGAGAGCAATTTTAAGCATTATATGGAAAAGGTAGTGCTTCTTCCTAGTATGCAGCTTGAGCAAAAGTCCGTGGTGAGATTGTTTCATCTGGGTCACATGCCCTTCCTTGATCTAAGTGTGGTTAGGGAGATAGAATTCTCAGGTTGTCTCAGCCGGGTTCCTGTGCCCCCCTACAGTTTGGTGATGGTCATGGGACAGGACAGATGGGTGGCAACAGCCCTCACTCTGCCCCAACCCACAAGAAAGGAGCTCTGTAATCAGGCAGAAGAGAAGAGAAAAAAGGTTTGTGCAGATAAAATCATCTACAACCCCCTAAAATCATAATATCAATTTATCACTTGGTTTCTATCAAATCCCTATTCATGGTGTGAATTGTGAGGTTTTTGGATGTTATAAAATTGACTGTTGAGGTTGTGATGTAGAGAGGAAGTTGATTAAAAGGGGATGGGGTTAATCAGGGGTAGTAGAAAGGAGAGGCTGGTTTCTGAGCTCCTTTTCTGAGTCTTAATTCCCAGGTTCTGGATCCTCACCCTGCTCCCCCAGATGCCCAGTGACCTAGAGTGTCCAAGGTCCCACATCGGCTACTGTCCTAGTTTCTTTGCTGGCGGCCCCAACTTGTGTATTTCTCCTTCTCTCACTACCATTGAGAGATTTTACTCTTTCCTTGAAACTGATACGTGGGGATAAAGCTAATCAAAATCCACCCTGAGGTGAGAATGCTAGCATCACGTTCACTTTCCCAGCAGTGTTTTCACATTCACTCATAAAATCAATGGAAAGAAAAGCTCCCCATCTATCATCCATCTGTGTCTCATCTATCTACCTACCTATCTATCCATCCACCCATCCATCCATCCATCCATCCATCAATGGAACCCCAGTGTGTATTCTGTCCCTTTGTATCCCAGCACCTGGGAAAAGATTCACCTTTCAAGCAGTGACCTCTAAAGTATCCCGAGCTCCAGGTGCGCCCCCACCCCCCATTTGAGACTCTTAGAGTTAGGTATTCAAGGGTCTTCATAATTTCTAGACCAACTTAGTTATCTCAATCAGGCAGGCAGTCAGCCAACCACTATTCATTGCCTGCCTCTAATTTCCAAGCCCTGTGTTGGCCCTCCCTCTCCTGTGACCCTTCTTCTCCCTCTCTCAATGTGTCTCCATTCACCATTTGTTTAGGAAACACTTACGCAGCACCATCTAAATGCTAGAGTTATGTTAGACCCCAAGCAAAAGAGGAGACACAGAGCCAGTCACTGTCCAAAAGATTAAAATCTCTCAGAGGATCATACCATTCATTCTTTTAGAGTGTGACCTGTGAGTTTGGCTAAAGGTTTCTTTTTCTCTAACCAAATGCCCAGGGTGAATGCTTCTCCACTCCTGGAAATATTATCCCTAGCTCTCAGAGCCTACAGAGGGTTTGGCTTTTTCTTGAAACTGGAAGAGAATCAGTGTATTTGGACTGTGAGTCGAACTGAATGTAGAGAAAATTTAACTAAGAATAATAAACTATGATGTGAAGAGGGTATGGCTCAGTGGTAAGAGTGCATACCTAGCATGCACAAGGTCCTGGGTTTGATCCCCAGTACCTCCATTAAAAAGATAAAATTAAAAAGAAAAAAAAACCTAATCACCTCCCCCCTCAAAAAAAAAAAAAAAAAAAAGAAACTATGAATTTTTGTTCAGCTCAGTTTTACTGGCTCACTCGCCTTCCTTTGCCATTTGTGCCCAGTACTATGAACTACAGAAATGGTTTTGCATATCATTAAGTGTATGTCAAGTTGATGTTTGTGGTAAGCTCTGTGTACATGCTTTATTTTCATTGCTTGCTGCTCCCTCAGATAGAGAGCCTGTGATGACAATATTGTATCACAGTGTACCAGAGCCTTGTCACCCTGTGTTCCTCAGGGATGATATTGGGTCATGTTATAAATGAAGCAGCAATATAAAAGATCCAAGAAAGCCTGACCTTGGAAGCTCTGTTTTCAATAAGAAGAAAGAATAGGTTATTCTGGGCTTGGGAAAAATTTTAAAGAAATAGTCGTCCCCAAAGGCTAACTTGCTATCCACATTTTGCACTGTAGCCAAAAGATTTTATAATTTCCCAATCTACCAGATTGTTTTCAGTCCTCATTTTATTTGATTTACAGCAGAATTGATTTTGTTGTTCACTCCCTTTGAAAAAGACTCTCCCCCTTGGGTACCAGGATTCTACACTGTCTGCCTTCTGCTACTCGTCTTTCTCAGGCTTTTTTGCTGAGCCCTCTTCTTCTGCAGATTAATCTATCCATTACTCATCCATGCATTTTTCCACCTTTTCAACAAATATTTATTGTGCATATATTATGGGCCAGGCTCTGACTTAAGTGCTAGAAACACAGTGATAAGCAAAACACATACGATCTCTGCCCTCAAGGAGCTAATGCTGTAGCAAAATTGTTGGTTCCCTGGGTTGTTCTCACTGTTCTTTAAAATATCATGAAGGCACACTAGCATGACGTCATTTCCTTCCACCTTCCTGAGCTAACACAAAGGATCAGATCATCAAGTCAGGCCCTCACTGTTCTTTAAAATATCATGAAGGCACACTAGCGTGACGTCATTTCCTTCCACCTTCCTGAGCTAACACAAAGGATCAGATCATCAAATCAGGCCCAGGAAGATAGAGATCTATCCAGTATCATGCTTTATTCATCATTTCAAGGCTGCAGCAATCATCGGGCATAAGTGAAACAAGGAGAAACCGGGACCATCTCTGTGGCTCCTCAGGTCCTCCTGCTCTGCAGTGGACATGCTCTCTAACCCAGAGTGTTAGCTGATTATGTATATGACTCCTGTTTTGTATACTATCAAGAACTGTGCAGGGTCTCAGAGTCTACTCTACTTTTACACTAACCAGTTAGCCTGGGACTGTTTCATGGATGATGGCAGAATACATGAGACTCCTGGGTCAGATACAAAAGACTTTATTACTCCTGGCAAAAGCAGTAGCCAGAGCTTCATTTGTTCGTGTCAATTCCCCATGTCCCCCCAGATCCCATAGCCATGACACAATGGGCTTGTTATGGATGCGTACACATGCGGTTGATTGCATTATACAAGGGAAACACTGCACTCGGGGAATCCACCCCTTTTAGAGTTAGTGGAAACAAGCCAGTTCATTTTCTCGGGGGAGATGTTAACTCTTCTCTTTGTGCAAACACAGCCCTGAAAAATAGCTTGAGTAAATAGTGATCAGGCAAAAATATATATAAAGGTGCTCAGGGCCCATGGTGGATTATTTCTTCCAGCATATACTTTCTCTTGGAATGCACTAATGTGATTTGAGATTTTCACTAATTTGAGAATTCCCTCTCTCTTTTACATTTTTTAAATCAACACTCTCTTTTGGTCTCTTCCCATCAACATTTAAACTGCAAGTCTCCTCCACCTTGAAACCCTCTCTCTCTACCGTACTCTCCTGTCCAGCTAACCTCCTCTTCTCAATAGTCAAACTTATTAAAATACCTGTCTTAACTTTCTGCTCCCTTTCTTTGTCTCCCTCTTCTTCTTCAACCCAACACACTGCAATCTGGGATCAATCTCAGCTACTCTATTGAAGCACCTTTCTATGTCTCAGCTTCGTCCTCTGCAGGTCAGAGTAATAGTAGTATCTACTTCACAGGGCTGTTTTGGGTGTTAAATGTGTTAACATATGTTAAGAGTTCAGAGCAGTGCCGGGCACACTGCTCCTGTTCAGTAATGTTAGGTGCCTTGTTATTATTAGTGTCCTCCTCCTCATCAGTGTCATCAGTGAAGTTCTTATCGCTAAATCCAGTGGGCACTTTCTAGTTCCTATTTGACATCCCTGTGTTGACCACTTTTTCCTTCTTGAAACTCCCCCTCCACTGGCTTCCAAGATGTCAGACTCTCTCAGTTTTCCCCCTTCTTCTCTGGAAGGTCTTCTTGGTCAGATGTGTATATTCTGCCTCAGCCTGTGTTAAATGTTGATATTCTTAAGGTCCTCTGTTAACCTCCTTTCTCTTCTTTATCTACGTATTTTTGCTTAATGATACTGTCCACTCTTGTGGCTTGAATTACTGTGTATATGGAGAGTCCCAGTACTCTGTACCTTTCTATTTACTTATTTAACAGACACTTAAAGGGCATCTTCCATGTACCAAACACTGGGATTACTGTTGTGAGTAAAACCAACAGGATTCCTGGTCTCATGGGACTTAGTCTTTAATGCGAACACAGATATCAATCAAATAATCACACATTTGTATCTACAACTATAGGCGAGTTAATGAATCCAAAGGGAAGGAAGCTAGTCCTAAGAAAGTAAAACACAAACTCTGACCTAGGATGAAGGAGAAATGCAGACCTCCATGAGGCAGTGGTGGACATCTACAAGAGCAAACATACTCACTAAGTAAAGGAGGCGAGGAGGAAATAAAAGGGAATACAAAGTATTCAAAGAACTTAAAGAAGGTCAGTGTTGCTAAACCACAGAAAGAGGAGAAGAAGAGCAGGATAGAATTGGAGAAAGAAGCAGAGACCAGACCACACAGGGGTCTGCAGATAGTGTTGGCGTTCAGCTTGATCATAAGAGCGATGGGAAGGGATTGGAGGGTACGAAACTGAGGCAGGAGTGAGGGAGTGGTTGACATGATCACATTTTTGGTTTGGAAACATTATTGTGGTGCAGCATGAAGATATTGGAGGACCCAAAGGTGATGTGGAGGGGGCTTTAGTTTGGATTAGAGTGGTGTCAGTGGACATGAGAAATGGACAGATTTGAGATGTTTTAGGAGATAAGCTGGATATAGTACAATCTGATATTAGGTCAAATATGGGTGAAAGAGAGGAAAGTATCAAGGATGACTCCCAAGTTTAGGCACGTGCGGGTAGACAGATGGTAGCTGAAAAATCAGCCCACATTTTCCTCCTGATTTTAGTCCATGTATTCAGTTGCCTATGATATAACCTTAACTTGCCATCTCACTTGCCCATCAAACCACAATGTCCAAAACAAAGCTACTCTTCTAGTATCAGATATTCCCTCTTCTGTGCCATTTTGGTGAATGCCACAGCCATCCGTCTAATTGTTCAAGTCAGTGGACCTTGGCTCTTTCTTCTCCATCACATACAGTTCATAACCAAGTCGTTTTGATTTTCTCTCCTTTATCTCTTTTATATCTGCCCACATCTCTCTATTTCCACTGTTGCTGGCTTGGGTCAAGGCCCTATCATCTTTCATCTGGATTTTGGCAATAGTTATTACTTGGCCTCCCTTGTTTCAGTCTCCCACTTCTCTAATCTGTTCTTCACACTATTGATGCCCATGGTCCATAAGTAAAGCCATGATTCCTTAGTAGGGCAGAAAAGGCCCCCCATGATCAGGCCCTAGCCACATCTTTAGCATAATCTTTTTGCCTTAAATAACTATACAGACCAGATCAACTTCATTGTCTTCAAAAGCATGTACTCTCCCATCCTCAGTGCATGATAACAAGTCTTTTGAGCTTTGTTTCTCCCTAGTACTTGTTTGCCTCTTTGTGAACTGGATGGTTTTTGCTGAGAAAGGCCACCTTTATTGCTGGGTGAATGTCTGGGCTAGAAAACCAATAACATTAAAAAAAAAAAAAAAAAGCTATAGCAAGACCAAAGGGTAGGGAAACCATAGTATCTGCAAAGTTACCAATGTTAATTCACTTACTACTATTTTGGTTCTGAGCATCAAGCTAACTGAGGTTGTAGCTACCAAAAAAGGAGCAAATGGAGAAAGCAGAGGTGAATGGTTGGGGAAAAAGCTAAGGAAGGGCCACTCCCAGAGGAACTGTGAGGAAACCGTGCAAGAAGCCTCCTTCAACCTGTCTGGCACTATCAGATGTGTCACAACTTTGCACAGGCAGTTTGATAGCCCTTAATATTTGTAATGAAAAATGAACCAAAATTGAGACAACTCTCCAAATGCATCAGAATCTTGATGAAATGTAATTGCTCCAATAGTACTATAAGGAAGAACTACATGACTTGCCCCAAGCCTTGATGAAATATAGATTAAAACATGCTACTAATTAGAGGACAATAAGTCTATTTTTGGAAAGTGTGTGTTGAGATTGAGCTGCACTTGGTAACTTCCTCCTGCACACCTGCTTTACAGTATGCATGCGTCAGTTAGGATGATTTCTTTTATAAGCACTAGAACCATGGGGCTTAAAATGCTTAAACAATAAAAGGGAGGGGGTTGA
The DNA here is from genome assembly GCF_048773025.1 of Camelus bactrianus. Taxonomy (NCBI): domain Eukaryota; kingdom Metazoa; phylum Chordata; class Mammalia; order Artiodactyla; family Camelidae; genus Camelus; species Camelus bactrianus. The sequence goes on along the minus strand of NC_133539.1, from coordinate 83,448,091 downwards.
ATCACTTAACTGAGAAGGTCAGAGGTAGGGAGGACTTCAGGCCTAGTTCAGTCAGGGCTCTATCTCCTGTTCTCTGTGAGTCTTTCAGCTTTTTCTTGTTTGCTGACTTTATCTTTACTGTATCTTCATTCATGGGAGCAAAATGTCTACTGCAGAAAGGCTCACATCCACACATTACAATTTCCAGAACAAGAGGGTCTCCATGTCCCAGGGTTCACAACCTGTATGTTGAGCGTCATGCTGATTGGATCACATCTGAACTGGTTCATTCATTCCTGAGAGAGCCATGTGCTAATGAAGAAATTACCGGGTCCAAACACTGTGGCAAATAGAGGTAGGATTATGTCAAGTAGAGCCCACCTCAGATCTGAGACAGAAGTGGTATTCGTTAATCCCACATAATTGGCATGGCTTCTCTAAAATGAAAGGGAGAAAATCCCCCAAAGGAAAACCTGACGGTTATTGAGTATTAGGGAAGAATAAAAATGGATGAATCTCAAACAAACAACTCATGGATAGTCATTCTAGACACAGTTTGAATTTGTTCATTAGCAAATGAAGAAGTATTCTGTGTCCTGGACTTTTTAAAGCAACTTGTGAAGGGTCAAAAATAAACATCAAGAGTGAAAAGAGAGCAGGTGGAGTAGAGCCCAATCCTAAGAAATCCCACTGATAAACGTGGGGGGATACGGAGACTGAATGGCATGGCCGACTCTTGAACTACACATTCATTCATCTGTTTGTAGAACATATATGGGGTATCAACTCTATGCCAGAAAATGCTTGATATAGCAGGATCCTTGACCTTAAGAAGTCCATTCAATCAGGAACTACAGACTTACAAGTGAAAAATCAGCCGTTTTGATAAGCTATGGTGTATCAGAGTGAAAGCAGAGTAGAGCAGTGTGAAAATAAAGCCACATGGAAAATCTAGTGGAATCTTCAACACAGCCTTTCATATTTCCTCTAAACCTAACACTTTGATACAATGCAATCCTTAACATAAAGCAACCTAGAAACACTTATTTCCAATCAATGGGTTTCTGAGAACAGCATATTAAAAGGCAAATGGAAGAATAATTTATCTTAACTCTGGCTGCACACTTTTAAGAAAAATAACATGAAACAATCTTGGTTGTTTGGAAACAAAAGTGGATGATTGTTGTCTTGGGGAGCTTTTATGTGCAAAATACATTTGATAATAATGTGAATTCCTTTAAGCTATTATATTCTGTAACCGTCTAGGGAAATAGTTTTAGGGATAAATACAGCAGAAATATTTAGAGATAGAACATTAAAACTGAAGAATAGCAGATATAGTTGATTCTTTTTAACATTCTTTTACAGTATAAAAATCATCAAATCCTTGGTCCATATCACAGTGATAATGCTGAAAAAATTCTAATCACTTTATCATTATTCCCAGCAGTGTCCTGGAGCTCCAATTCTAAGGGCAGGGCTTTCTGTAAGCACCTAACGTGAAGACAGAACTGAGAAAAATTTTGGAGAAATGGTTTCTTCAAATGAAGTATACTTGATAATAACATTTTAATGCAATATTGACATTTGTAGTTTTTAACTCTGTTGGGCAGAATCTTGATGGAAAAGAAAATCACTTGTGACAGCTTCAGTGTGGGTGTCTAATATCATGGCAATTTAACCCAGTTTTATCCTATATCAGAGGTATTCCATCAGAAAAGAACTAAAATGTCCTTCGTGTTTTACAGAAGAAAGTTGTTTCTCATAACACATAATGCTAAAATTGTCTTAAAATTATTAACTATTATTAAGCAAATACTATGGGAAATATTGGTGGTTTATTTTCAGAGATTTTTGATAAATAATTTAATACATGTATGTAAGTATAAACACACTGTCTTGGTCAGAGTATTGGTTTATCATCTATTTAGGCTGAATTGCTTTGCTTTGGCTGAACAGCTGAAAAGCTGAGCCAAATCATGACATTCGTGATGTGTGTGGCATTTACAGTTGAACAGAGGATGATCTACACTCTCACTACTCAGAGTAGGGTCCCCAGACCAGCAGCTTCAGAAATGCCTTGGATCTGTTAGTTCCTTCAGCACCAGATCTAATGAATTAGCATGTACATTATAACAAGATATCTAGGTGATTAAAGCATTAATACATCAGGGGATCTGAACTCTGACTACACATTGGAATCATGAAAGGTGCCTTTAAAATGTTTGATTCTCAGTTCTTACTCTAGACCTATTAGATCAGACTTTTTTAAAGGGAGGACCAAGGCATGGGTATGTCTAAACACTCACCAAGCGATTCTAACGTGCGGCCAGATTTGAGAACTGTTGGTTACCCAGTGCCCAAGCAATCAGTAAATTCAGTGTATTCTGAAAGGACAAGAAAGGAGAAAGTCAAACCAATTACTTTGCATTTAGTGCCACTCTATAAATGATTGATTTTTTTTTACCTGTTAATACGTTGGCTTAGCTACTGTGTGAACACAGCCTATTATGTCTCAGCCTGCCCAGAAGTGTATTGTATTGTAAATCAAGAAGAGGAACACTTTGCCATCCAAATTAATTAAAAGAAGATTTTAGGTTTATTTCTCTACTTTCTTTTGCCAACCTCATTCTGCAACCTGACAGGTAGGTCTAAATGCTGAATCTCAGACACTGCATGTTTAAACTACTGCACATTTGAGTTAGCCACCCTCTTTTCCGTGCACTCAGTTCTCAATTTTTACCTCAAATGTCCCCTTTTCACTGTAGCCCAAGTGTATTTTCCATTTCCTGAATTCCTGTGTTGCTCAGTGCTTCTGTCATGTGCTCTCATTTTACGGTCTTGTAGTGTTAGCGCCACTGTTTAGTGGAGTACAGTTACCTGTTTAATTTCTACACATAATCTCAAGCATTAGCAATCTATTCCAAAATCGTACACATGAATAGGAAAGGAAAACAGAAGTCATGGCATAGTACATATGACAGCCATTATTATCCCTTCTTACAGATGATGATACTGAGTCTCAGAGAGGCAAGACGACAGGCTAGTAAGTGTCAACACTAAGATATTTTCCCCAAGGCCATCTGACTCAAAGCACAGAGGAAATTTGTTTCGCTTTTGCTTGTGTGTGTGTGTGTGTGTGTGTGTGTGTGTATGTTTCTAATATGTTATGGTACTTTAATTATAGTTCTGGGCCAGATTAAGACTATGAACACGCTGAAAACATACTGAAAGAAGTCTCATCCTTAAAATCAATGTCCACTCTTGTCGTTGGAATGAACTCAATGATTTTTCTTTTTTACAGTCACTTGGTTTCTTTTGTCAGAAAATTATTGAAGCTTGATGGGTAGGGGCAAAAGGAGGAGCTCTTATTGTCTGTCTTTCTTTAAAATTACTTTTAATACACAAGTAATACCTGAACAACATTCTTGTGAAAAATCAGAACAGTATGGAGATGAATGAAGTCTCTTGTCCAGCACCTCCACACGCACATACCACACTCCACCCACCCAGTCTAGGTACCTTCCTTCCCTCTTCACAAGTAATCGTTTTATCTGTGCACACTCTTTAAGACATTTTAGGGTATTTAAACACATATATGTGATATATTATAATAACTCCAAATGATGGCAAATATTGGTGTGTTGATTGTTACGTTGATAAAACTATGACTCTTGGGAATTAAGAGTTTGATTAGTATGTTTAAAGGAAAAGACCTGAGAAGGATATCTAATTCAGGGCTTGACAGATTCAAAATTATATCTCAACCCTGTGGAATAATACCCTAAAGCTAGAAAGATAAAAATTTAGCTAGCATAAATATTAAAGCCCTGCACAAAGTACTGGTAGCAAATGGAGAATTCTGATTTAATATTAGTTTATATGGAAAAATGTAGCAGTTTGTTTATCACAGACTCAGAATTCAATAAAAATTCTAATACTTCAAAAAGTCAGTATTTCTTATCGCTAAAATAAGATTCCTTTAAAAACATCAGCAATTACTCCAGAATATCTAAGTTTAGAAGGAGAATACTAGACTGTGTAAAATGCCTATAATATAGTAAACTAGTCATTTTAAAACGTGGTACTAATTTTGTGATTTATGTTCTTTATGTTTGGAAAGAAGGTCCCTTGGTGCTCATCACCCCCAGACCTGACCAGACAGCCATTTTTTCTTCTTTTTTATAACAAAAACTAGTGCCAATGAAAAGAAAACTCATTTTTACTGCAGTACAAAACATTCCTTATGATTTCAGCATAAAGAGGTCCTATGATAAGACACTGGAATAATCTTCCTTCTCAATGTTGATGTCTTCCCAAGTAAGGATCTTGCCTTGTGGAATTAAATCTCACTCACTATAAAGCTAATGATCTATTATGATAATTTTGTTTTGTTTTGTTTTAAGAATGTTTATGCCCAACATTCTTTGACAGAATACTTGGAACTGGGGGCATGGGAAGTCAGGGACATCCTCTGCATGAGACATGTGCTTCCCCACACTAAGTCTTGACCTCTCTGCTTGATTTTTTTCTTTGACATATCAAAAAACAGATTTTGGGTAAAAAAATTCTCCAAACAAGAAAATTTAAAAGCCTTAAAATCACCAGTCATATGAAAAGCTTTCTGTATGTGTGTGGATATCTTCCTGTTATGGGTTTAGATATTTAGGTATTGATTGTACAGAGTACAAGGAAGTATAGGTTCTGAGAGAGAAACGGATTTCCCTTTCCTAATGGTAGATGAGTGTAATATGATTGACTTTATGACTGACTGATCATAAGACATAGGTGACCGTGAGTCTTGACCTCTTTTCATACTTTCTAAGTTAAAGTTACCTCACACATACACATGCTAAGTATTTCAGAAAACGGAATCCTGAGTGATAAGGAAGAATCTGAGTCAATGGGGCAAATGTATTGATGTCTTTTTAAGAACTCCAAACCATGGTTTTATTTGAATTTATCTATCTCTGCCCCGACATCCACCATAATACACAAGGAAAGTCAAGGTCTTAACTCTGTTACTGACTTTATTCAGCAGCCTCAGACCAATAATAGATGTTTATCTACTATGTGCTGCTCCAGATAGAGTAGCTCATTTTAATTCTCCCCTCCAGGTTTCCTTCCCTAAGGAAGGAGCTGTATCTCGGATCTGTCTAATTAATCAGGACGTGAAGAAGAGAAAATTGTGAAGCAATCCCTATGCTCAATTTTGCTGGGCTTTAAAAAGCTCAATAAAGTTTCTATCTACATTTTCTTGTTTATACTGTAGAGTAAAATGGATCAAACAAGCAAAGATTTGTGGCCACAGAGACAGCGCCTTTGTACAATCTAACACATACTGTGTATCAAAGAAATACTGTGCTACTTCTCTGAAGCTGACATTGGAATGACATTGTAATCCTGGCCATCTGTCTTCCTCCTCTAGATGTCAATGAATGTGCTGTGGTGAATGGAGGCTGCCAGCAGCGCTGTATTAACACTCTGGGCACCTTCCACTGTGAATGTGATACAGGATACAGACTCCATGCTGATGGACGCACCTGCATAAGTGAGTAAATATTAGAACCAGCTTGACGTCGTTTTCAATGAAAATCGACCTGCCCATGTAGGGGCAGGAAGAAAAGGTTTTTCTGTTATAAAAATCTCTCTAGAAGCTGACGGTTTTCAAGTACAATTCTATCTCTTAGAATAAAAAAGATATTTTGCTATTAAAAGAGAGTACAAGACAAAAAAGATGGGGTAGGAAATACAGAAATTAACATTCACAAGCAAAACTTCAATCTCCAGATGTGTGACTGTTTCCATAGCGTATCATTTCTGCCATATGCAGTTCAGTATACATTTGTTAATTATTGCATATATACGGTAAGTTTAACACCTAGCCACACTGAAGAGAGGAAGCTGGGCTGTTACAGTCACGAGCTGCAATGTTCACTCAGTTCAAACCAGACTCAGAACTGGACTCACTGTAACAGCAAAAATTGTAACAGATTATATACTAAGGATTTTCCGGTTGCTCAAGAATAGTTAAAACTACACACACTAAATCTGAGGTTACTCTTATTTGATATACTTATTGTATATCAAAATATTCTTAGATATCAGTTTTAGGCAGTAGAACTATTATTTTAAATCTTTGAATGTTTCTGAATTTTATAAATTTCCTAATATGAGTATGTACACAGGAAGAAGACACAGAATACCTTAAAATATTATGCTTCCTGCGTGATTTATGAATGTTCTTTTTTGTTTTAACTGAAGCAATTTACATAAAAGTGTGTTTTTTTCATTGAATGAGATCCTCCGATGACACAAGCACATTCTGATTTCATCTTCAGGTCCCTTTTAAAAATATCTATTATATTGAAAGAGTAGCTCCTTATATATCACAATTTAATTGCTGGTTTAATTTACATAGGGATTGTTAACTTGTCCATCTACTCAAATTATTAGTATTTTGTAAGTGTTCTGTAATTATGAAACTTGGAATAGAAATCAGCCAATTTCACCCAATTCTGTAACATATGCTTCCTCTTTCTTTTTCTTAACATGTCTTATAGGACATGAGAGAAGGTCAGGGGAAACAGGTAAAGATGTCCTAGTTGTAGGTCTGATTTTGATATGAGGAAATGGAGGTTCTGAGAGCAAAAAAGGACTTTTCCATGTTGAGTGAGGGCAGAGATACAGGTCATACTGTGGTTTCCCGGGAACTTGATATCATAATGACTACATCCACAGCAGGCACCCGCAGTGGGACAGCAGCACGTGCATGTTTATGAAATCCCCCAAAATCCCCTCCTTTTTGCAGGATTTCTGCTCTTAGCAACAGGGATCCCTTTCCCATCTGCACCCCCAGCCTGTAAGGTCTTCAGCTGGTAACATCCTTAAACTGCCACTCTAACCATAACTTCTCTTCGCCACACAATGTTTAGGAGCAGGATTACCAATACATGCAGGTGGGGTATTTATCAGTAAAGGACGAGCTGGTGAATTTTTGTGTCTGTTATAAATGTATTTTGCAAAGCAATGAATTATATAAATCTATGATATCTGGTCTTTTTGATAAGGCAAAATAAACACTCTAGCAACCAACTAAAAACCAACTAAATTATATTTTCAAGTATAATTAATTTTCTAAATTCTGGCAGTTATTAGCTATTTCTTAGTAGAAGGATTTAGCTCTTTCCTTGTTTCTCACCACCACTGCCCTTGAACTTTCCAATTTTTGTTTTAATGACATCATGTCAAAAGTGGACTTGGATAAGAATATTATGCTTTACCTTTTTTATTGCTTTTCTTTAAAATCCAGTTCCTATTGTGCAAATACATGGACACTATGGTAATAGCATATTTACAGCTCCTTAAGCTGATCATATCTTTGTGCAGAATTTCAACATAGTGTGTATGTATATGTATACATAGTGTGTATATGTATATATGCAGATATATCGAGCAGATTAAGCTAAGGAGCAGTACGGATTTCATGACTGCAGTCATTTTAAAGCGCTCAACCCCTTGGATATCATTCTACAGAAGTACTGGACTGAGAGCCCAGAGACTGACTTTTGAGGAAGTTTTCATGCGTCTCTCATACATTCCCTGAAGTTTTGGTTTCAAAGAATGGTCTTAAGAATCTCAGTTGACACGATTACAGCAATCATTGTTAAAAGGAGCTCAAGAAGAATTTAAGCACTTTGTATTTAACTACTAATAATGCAAGCTTGAGGACAAGAACTGTTTGCTTATTTCTTTTGAAAGAAAAGGTTTACTGTAGAGAACTGAGTCTCACATTGGTTTGTATTTTAAGTAATATTGTAGGAAGGGTTAGATATTTTTAAAAGTGGGAACATTTTTTAATTTTTATTTTTATTGAATATAGTTGATTTAAATGTGTTAGTTTCTAGTGTACAGCGTAGTGATTCAGCTACACATATATATTCTTTTTTATATTCTTTTCCATTATAGGTTATTACAGGATACTGAATATAATTCCTTGTGCTATACAGTAGTACATTGTTGTTTATCTATCTTATCTATAGTAGTTTATATCTGAACTCCTAATTTACCTCCACACCCCTTTTCCTCTTTGGTAACCATAAGCTTGTTTTCTATAAGTCTGTTTCTGTTTTGTAAATAAGTTTGTATCATTCTTTAGATTTCACATGTTAAGTGGTATCATATGATATTTGTCTCTGTCTGACTTACTTCACTTAGTATGATACTCTCTAGGTCCATCCATGTTGTGCAAATCGCATTGTTTTATTCTTTTTTATGACTGAGTAGTATTTCATTGTATAGATAGATACCACATCATCTTTATCCAGTCATCTGTCAGTGGACATTTAGGTTGCTTCCATGTCTTGGCTATTATAAATAGTGCTGCTATGAACATTGGGGTGCATGTAGCTTTTCAATTTAGAGTTCCCTCCAGATATATTATGCCCAGGAGTGGGATTGCTGGATCATATGGTAAGTCTATTTTAGTTTTTTGAAGAATCTTCATAGTGTTTTCCATAATGGCTGCACCAAACAACATTCCCACCCGCAGTGTAGGAGGGTTCCCTTTTCTCCACACCCTCTCCAGCATTTATTGTTTGTGGACTTTTCAATGATGACCATTCTGACGTGTGTGAGGTGATACCTCACTATAGTGTTAATTTGCATTTCCCTAATGATCAGTGATGCTGAGCATCTTTTCATGTGCCTATTGGTCATCTGTATGATTTTGTTGTTGGTCCATGTTCCATGTTCCATGTTCGATGTCAGTTGTCCTGTTAAGCCTTTTCTGGTTACCCCAGCCAAAAACATTCCTTCTCTTTCTTGTAATGCCATATAATTTAGTGTTGCCGTAATGACGCATTATAACATATAGTTTTATATCTGTGCATTTGGGCTTCAGACCAAATGAAAGACACTGATGACCTTCTAATTATCAGTTTCAAGAGGAGTCTTTTCCATGCCTTTCTCGATGGCCTCTGACACTATTAACCACTCATTTTTCTAAATCTTCCTCTTGACTTCCTGACAGCACAGTTTTCACCTTTGACAGCTGCCTGTCTGTACTTACACACTTATTACCCAGTTCTGACTTTTGATCATCTTCCTCTCTCCTTGCTATGGGCTGAATTGTGTCCATCCAAATGCACATGTTGAAGCCCCAAGTCCCAGTGTGGTGGTATTTGGAGATGGAATATTTGGGAGATGATTAGGTTTAGAAGAGCTCATGAGGGTAGCAGATCCTCATGATAAGATTAATGCTTGTCTAAGAAGAGATACCAGAGAACTTGCTCTCTCTACCATACTAGGATCTAGTTGGAGGGTGACCATCTGAAGCCAGGGAGAGAGCTCTCGCCAGAAACCAGACCCTACTAGAACCTTGATCTTGGACTCTCCAGACTCCACAACTGTGGAAAGATAAATTGATTAAGTCTCTCAGGCTGTGATATGTTGTTCCAGCAGCTCAAGTGGACTAGGGTGGCCATCTCTTCCCCTGGGTTCCTTCTTCTCCAGTCTGTCTCCATTTTGCTCTTATGCGTTTAGACAAAAGTCAATACCTATACAATATCTGGCAAGTATTAGTTAAATGTTAGCTATTATCATAAAAGAATGTATTATAACAGAATAGCTGTTATTGTAACAGAATTATAACAGAATGTATCATAACAAAAAGATATCAGGACTTTACCCAGATGGATTCATTTTTGGGGGGGAAAAACTCAAACTTGAAGTGTTTCTAGCTTTTGGACCTTGGACAAAATACATTATCTTTCCATAGCTTGGAATTGGAGATTTTCTCATTGTTGAAAGGCAGACTTTAGTAGCTATTACTAAATGTAAGTAATGATAACGTAGACTAAACTCCTTCTATTGCCAGTGGATATCTTTTAACAGCCAGGAGCTAGATACCAAAATAATCATATTATCCAAATTTTCTGTATTTATCTGTGTAATTTGCATTTTAAGTAACTTGTAAGGTTTTAGCTATAATTTGGTGTCCCTCAAAATCTTTCTTCTCTTCCCATTTTTAATAACAACCTTATGAAATAGACCCAGCTCAAATCTCCAATCACAATCATGTCCTTCCTCTGCTGTTTTTCTTGAAATTGGCCTTCTCAGAGGGGTGAAATAATTAAATGATTGAAGGTTTTAATGCTTGCATAGTTCTCTTACTGCTTTTTCATGCCTTCAGCACATCAGTTTATTAACATCTGTACTTACAAATAAACAAATGGAATCACTGGTGTCTGCACAGAGAAACCTCAGATGAACAACATGTTAATTATTTTAGTCTTCACTGCAAGAATTCTTTATTTCCACTTGCTGGAAATGGTCAGTTTCTGTTTTTGTTCAGTGGTTCCTTTTATTCTAAGTGATGTGAGGGAAGGAAGAAGAAAGGTTACTAGAAGCTGGAAACTAAAGATTTTTCTGTATGATTAAGTGTGCAGCATGGTAGAATCAGAGGTTATATTTTAATTCTAAATAAATATAAATTAGGTGAAAGAAGAGGGTAGATGTACAACCTAATTAAATAAAGATATCCTTTGTGAAATTCTGAGCTTGAATAAATTTTCTTACGTCAAGATCTTTATCTTCTACATTTTAAGATAATGCAAAACTTAGAAAAAAAGAAGATTGAGAAAACCATTAGATGTGGTGGTCTTCACACAATGGATTCTTTTGTTTTTGATCTCAGTGTTCTGATCAGTTATGTCTAAGTTTTACTTGATAAAAGAAGTGGAGGATTCTTTCCAGGGAATGAAAAGAGATTGCCCTCAAATCGGAGATGAAAGAAGTTAAAGACGTTCATTGTAACTACCTTTCAATTAGTTGCATTATTTATGAAGACAAATTAGAAACAGAATTCATTTCATATGACAGCTGATGTCTTGAATAGGGCTATGTCAGGTTAAAAAAATTGTTTAGTTTGTCAGCTTGATGGCATCTCTCAGTCATTATCAAATTCATCTCCCTCGCAATATTAATCACTTTTGTGTGGTAGGTGATAAATTTAATTCCCCAAAATTGAATCTAAAGAACACTTCTCCTCTGCCCTCCTCATCCCCTGTCTGTAGCCTTGACAAAAAAAAAAAACAAAAAAACAACAAAACAAACAACTCATGAACTTCCCAAGTTTTTATCCGTTTTGTTGATGATTAATCCAATTCAAAACCTTTTTCCAAATCCAATAGATTTTAAGAATGCATTTAGCAATCTTTTTTTCTACAGTTTTTCTACAGCCTTCAGACTTGGGAAGGTAAGACTGACAATTTTAGGCAGAGACAGACTGAGGTCTGAATTCCACTGCATCATATAAGAGTTGTGTGATCCTGGCCCAGTTTCTTAATCTCTGATCTTCAGAGTCTGTATCATTCTTTATCTCTCTCTCAGTCTCTCTGATTCTATATCTAGTAAAACCAGGATATAATTCATAAAAATCAATCTTAAACATTGTATAAGGACAGAAACTTTTGGAATGTACTTAAAACATTTGAACGGCTGCCCATAGGGAATCGGGGAGACTAAAAGTGGATTCTGGGGCTAAAAGTGAACAAATAGAACAAGGGAGGCCCTTCCAAGCACCAGGGAGTGATAAGAATTTTCCTTGAACTGAGAAGTATAATAAATTCTACCTTCTGTATCCAAGGTTAAAACAAAACAAAATGATGAAATGTTAGCAGAGTGGTCTTCATCCTTGCCAGCTGCCTTTTCTTTTCCTCTTTCGCTCTGTGTGGAAAATATCTTCACAGGTCTGCCTTCAGAATAATCTCTAGGATTTTTTCTAGTTATATTTGCAAAATATTTTTAGAAGTAAGATTTCTATAATATATATTGCATCAAGTAATAAAACCTGAATTTTAAGCACTGAATAATTTTGTTTTCTTACATTTCCTAAATGATTTCATAGTGCCTTATGGAATAGCCCCTGGATGGGATGAACGTACATATGAAGAGCTGAAAACAGTACCTGGCACAGGGTCGATGTCCAGTAAGTGGTGGCTTGAGTCAGTCATTTATAATTATTATGTGTCTACTCTCACATTATTGTCCCACAATCAGAGTACCATTCAGAGCACAAAGACCCTGAGAATGGCAGATCCTGAATTGTACAGGAGCATAACTTTACATTACTTGTTTGTGATATTACAGAATGGGCTTTAGGACTGTGAGAAAAATAATACTAATCTGAAAACAGCATATCTTGGGAAAAAATTTTTTTCCTTTTTCAAGGTGATAATATTAAGTTAACTCTACCACATAGTCATCCCGTATAGAAGCTGTGTGACTTTGAGCGGTCACTTACCTGTTCAGGAACTGTTTGTCTGTAGCAGGTAATGAGGACAAGTTACGATGCAGGTGTGCAGTGCCTAACACAGAGCAAGCAATCAATGAAAAAATAGCTCATATTATTAGTGTTAGCTCTATACTTGCAGCTGGCTGTAGGCATAGGACTAAACAAAACTACGGAGGGTCAGACACTAGACTTACAAACTTGCTTTGGTGATCAGATGGCTTCCATTGGACATCTTTGTTGCTAGCTTTTTAACAAACATACATTCATCGACTCTTCTAATAACTCTTGTTTTACTTTCCTTTTTTTTTTTTTTTGCCTTCTATATGCTTTTGGAGTTTTAAAGCAATAGTCACAGCTGTATTTTCACCATATAGTAAAATATTCTCATTCTCATTTATTACTGGGTTGAAGATTTATATCTCCCTGTTTCTGAAAGCACTGGAGGCAGCAAGCTTTAGGCAGCTTATGCATTTTCACAGGGTCCAAAGTGAAAAAAGGCATTAAACGTAAAAGAGTACTGCCTCCATCTAAAAGAAGCAGAAGGATTAAGTGCTTGCAAATACCAGATGTGAGCCTGAAACTTAAATCCCAATCTAGTGTCCCAGTATAGTTTTCTAGCTGCTGACAAGAAAAGAGCCCTGCGGTTTCAGCGTTCACATTTTCTAACAACAATAATCATAGAGACATTTTTTTAATTCAGTGACTTCAAAATCTATTACTGAATGCATGTCTTTCATTTTGCAGAGAAACAAATTTTCAGCTAAAGGCCCTCCCAACTTTTACTCCCACCTTAGAAACTTTGACATTAACTTTCAGCTCTGCCCACTTTGTTCTTCACTAAGAAGAAAGGTGCTCTGCTGTTATTTCAGGCTAATCTCCACCTGCCCTCCTCTTAGAACCTTGTCAAAATTTTGGAGGTGAGCAGAAGGAAAGGACTATATGAAAGAGGTGGTAGAATCATCACAGAAATGTAAGGGAACCCAGAGAACATTATGTCCTGTAGCCCCAGGAGAAGCGACTGGCAGGAAGGCAGGAGAGGTCATTACTTCCAAGATTTAGGGAAAATGACTGAAGAGCATTCCTTGAAACTAACAGTGGATAATTTATGAATAAGGCTGGCAAAACGAATCTTAGGGAGTAGTTTTGTTTTAAGATAGAGTATCTTGCTTCTAATATATCCTTCTTTCTCCTCTATGATCAACTTTTTCTCTATCTTAAGACAAAGTTCCTATCAAAACTGGTTTTGCCAGGATTATTCATGAATTATCCACTGTTAGTTTCAAAGAATACTTTTCAGTCATTCTGCTTAACATCTTGACTGTAATGACCTCTTCTTCCTTCCTGACACTCTCTCTTCCTTGAGTGGTAAGACCCAACTTTCTCTTGGTTCTCTTCCATCTCTGGGATGACTGCTTAACCGTTTTTAGTCTTTCTCTCTGTCCACCTCCAAAATTTTAATGATCTTCAGAGTTCTGGCTTTGACCCTTTCTCCACTCCCTCCTGTGTGGTCTCTTTCACTTGCACAGCTTTACCTACTGCAGTTAGCTAGGATTGAATGTTGTCCACATCAGTAGCACTGAATCAGATCACTCTCCTCGTTCTTGAACCCAGAGGTCCAGCCACTGCCTGACCTCCTCACTGAGGATGTCCCCCAGCACTGCAAACTTAGTGAACCTAAAATTAAGTGTATCTCCCTTCCTACCCTCCACCCCACAACTTTCTTCTTCTCTGAGTAGTACTGACAGCTCAGGCCACCCATTCTCCAGGCCAGTCTGGTAAATCTGGAATCACTCATGACTCCCTCTCTCTGATGCCACCCCTCAGGTTCCCCAGTGGGACCAACGGGCAATTTCTCCATAGTATCTCCCTAAGAGCAATCCCATTATGACTACTTGCATTCAGGCCCTTGGCATTTTTTAAAGAAAGTTTTATTGTGATTATCTGTTTACTGGTATCATCCTTCATACTTGCCCCCTTTAATCCATTATCTTAATGACTGCCAGAAACATCTTTTGAAAATATAATAAAAAAAATTCTTACCATCCTTAAAAATGCTTATTGTCTCTATATATCCTTTAGAATTAACCCAAAATTCTTATTATGGCTTATAAGATGCCTCAAGATCTGACTCGTGGTTACTTTTGACTTACCTGCCATTTTCTACTCTGTACTTCATCCTCCAGATACAGACACACTGAAATTTGCAGTTCCTTAAGTATACCAGAAGTTTCCACATTCCCACACCTTTGTCTTAGTGTTCCATCTGTCAGACACTCCCTGCTTCTGCAGTGCTTGTCCCTGGGTTTGAGTGCAAGTCAACACGTTCCCCTCTCACCTCACAATCTTTCCTCATCTCCCCCAACTTCACTTAACTTCTCCTCCCTTTCAATGCAAAGTTTGGAATCACCTCTTCTGAGAAGACTTTCCAGATCTACTCCCATATGTATAATCCAAATTTGTCAACTGTTTTAGAAGATTTAAAGATTATTTCAATGGTGGGACACAACATAAAGACACTCAGATAGATGAAAGGAAGAACTCTTTGTTACTTAAAGTTCCAAATGAGAGAAAGGTGCCATTCAGGGCTACCCACTGGACTACATCCAAGACAAAATAACAAGCTAGTTGTTCACAGAGGAGGCAGCTTATATGGCCAGTGGGGGTGGATTCAGGCTAAGCTCACAGTCCTCCTAGAGACTGGATATTTTAAATAATTCCACAACTCCAAGGAAGGGGCCATCCCTGGGTGTTAGGTATCTGGGAACCTCTGACAGTTGGATATGTGTGTATCTTCACTCTAGAATGTCTGATAAGGGAAGTAGTTGGGGTGGGGGCTTAGCAAACTGACTGCAAAGGGGGAACTGAGAATTTTGAGCCATGACCTCAAACCCAAGGCTAGACAGCACTTGTGAAATGTTACATTATACCACCACATACAGCCAAGGGCCCATCTCTAACACAGAGCCTCTCCCAATGGATTTATCCTCTCGTCTATTGCCCCCAATAGAATTTACTCTCTTTTGTATTCTCAGTACCTAGCATGTGTCTGAAATAAAGTGTTTACTTTTATTAGATGACTCTGTATTGATTCCGTGTTTAAAATATACAGATCCTTGCAACAAATTATGCTTTGTTTAGATGTAGGAGCATTTTGCCTCTCTGACAATCTGCTTCTCTTTATTAGATAAGAAGAATTATACAATGCATGGCTTTGGCTCCTAGGAAACCCAGCATGTAGGCTTAAATGCAGAGATTCCATTTAACCTATATTCCTAATTTAGCTTTCTCTACCCCACTTCGTAACATGGCTTTTGTTTTTCTGCAGTGGTTATTTTTTGTGCCTTCTCCCTCCTTTTAAGCCTTAGCTTTGGTGGTTCTATTATAAATATGTTTTAGACAGTACACTGCCTCAAATTATCTTTGTAAGTAGATGGAATATGCATGTAATAGAACCAACTAAATTTAAGCTTAGATTTGTCACTTGGCTTCTTGTGAAAGTCTCATGGACAGTATTTGAAACCCTAAGTATAACACAGATATGAACTTGCCATTTGGTGGGATGATTTGCATATTGGTTCTCTGAAATCCCAGGTCTCCTGTCAATGTCAGAGCATATCTGGGGGACAAAGACTGGCCTCTGAACCACAAGAGTGGCAAAACTTCCTCAGATTTTGTAGAGCCTAGAGCCTGGTGCTGAGCAGCCACTTTGTAAAGATAGGATATTTGTATGATTATGAATGGGAGTCCAGGGCAAAGCTGTGATCAAAATCCAGGGTGTCATTTCCAGTCACAGGATAAAGACAAGGAGTAAGACACAAAAGCCAAGGGAAAGGGCTGGGGCCACTAATCCTCGGTACCTACATACACATTCTGAGAATTTGAGTTCTGAAAGCAAAGTGGTGGTGCTGTCGACAAGCACGGGCCCAAGGTAGGGTTCAAGTTTGAGCCAAAGAAGGAGATAGGCAAGAAAGGAGTTTGAACTCTGACACTGAGAGCATTTTAGGGAACATCTCTTCAGTAGTCGTGAGACAAGAATAAGACCATTGACCTAACAATCAAGTCTGCATGTCTCCTGCCCCTGCAGGCTTGCTGGTTTGGGTGGATTAAGGCTGCTGGGGCACGGAGCATACCCAGGGAAAGGCAGGGCTCCTTGAGGCTCAGTCCTCTGGGTCGAAGTGTCATCTAGATGCTGTGCAAGCTTAGTCCAAGTACGTTCTTTTCAGACACATTAATTAATCCAGAGATTCAAACTCTTGAATCTAAGTAATTAGACTTTGGAAGTAATTTTGGCTATGTCTGCTAGTAATAATAATTACCATGATTTAAAAAATATTATCTCTAATCCTCCCAACAACCTTAAGAGGTAGATACGATTACTCTCGTTTTAAAGATAACGAAACTGGGGTTCACAGAGGTTAATGTTACAGCTTTGGAATCACAGGCGTGGGTTTACAGGCTTGCAGATTACCACTCTGAAATCAAGCATGACGGTGTACTGAAGTGTGCTTCACACTTTTTGAAGGGGAAAAAGGAGTTGAGTACATCTGCCGTGTAACCTTTGCTAAGCTGCTCTCTTCTGGGCTAGATGGTATGGTAATTTAGTCTTATTTCATCCCAAGTTTGGGAATTTAAGAAGATTCTCTGTGTTCCCTCTTGGAAATAAAAGTTGGCTCATTCTGTGAACTCCCACACTGGTTGGTCTCGGCTGTGGTGGGCTGGCCTTCTGTCTGGGCAGGAATACAAGTCAGACTCTTAAGCTTTCACAACAGAATGTCAACCTTGCCTCCCTGGTGTCTGGTGTCTAAACCTTATGGCTCTCACTTCAATCGACAATGTAGAAATTCTGCACCGCAGGCCTGTGTTAGAGGATTTGACTGTGAGCTGAATGGGAGCCAGCATTCATCCAAATCTCCCTTCAGACATCTGAAATACAGAGTGCATAGCAGAAGGATCATAAGCCTTGGCACCGAAAGCTCTAAGTCAGAATCTCAGCTTTGCACCTACTAGCTGTGTGAGCGTGGGCATGTTGTTAAATGATAACAATGGCTAATATTTATAGAATATGTATGATCTATTGGGGCACTGCATTAAGCTTCTATTCACCATTTCATTTAAACCTCATAAAACCTGGGGAAGTGAGTTCTCTTCTTCTCACTGTTTTAGCAATGGGAAGAAATGAGACTCAAGAAAGTTTAAGCAACTTGAGGAAGGACACTCAGCTTGTGGGTAGTAGACAATGGGATGTGTCTTTTGGGTGGAGTTGACCAGTTGAATCCAGTGATGTTCAAACAAATAAACATGTCTGTTCAAAAGGAAGGTGTTGGGATGTTTGGACTTGCTTTCGTAGGAAGGAAAAGACACCAATTAAAATGTAAAGGACTCACAATGCAGAGCTGTGTGGAAAATGGATTAGGCAGATATGGAATCAAGGAGAACCTGTAGAGATTCTTGCCTTAAGGCTGGACTGGTGAGCGGTCCTGGTACTTTGGACTGTCACAGTCAAGACACCAGAAAGCTGCAGGGTTTTTGTTTTTTGTTTTTTGTTTTTTGTTTCCTCTATCTGTTTCCAACCATATGAATTTTATTTTACAAAGTAGTGTATCATACACAATTTTATAGTTTAATTTTTCACAGTTTTAAAGTAGTTTTATCAAAGTCAGTATAACCATTTGAACATACATGCTAAGAACATGGGATTTGCATCAGATGCTAAAATTTTGCTGTATTATTTAATAACAACCTAATGATTTGTAATGAAGTAAAAAGAAAAGGGTTCCAAGACTTATTCTTGTTTGACATTGTTCAGATTTTGATTGGAAAGTTTTATATTGTATGGTTTCGTATTCACCAGAAGCCTTCATCATGCTGGCCCTGACCAAATGAAAGCCACAGATGATGAGCCAATAGCAAGAGTGCCTTTGCCTGTTCTGCTTTGCCATAATCTCAGTGCCCACGTTCATTTATTTTAGAAATGAATACAGTACATGGCTCAAACTTTTAATAATTGCAGTGGAATGGTTTGAGTGATTTTCTGCCTCTATTTTCTCTATTGTATGTTGTGAAAAAAATATCTAAGATTTCAGGATTTCTCCTGGATTCAAGGGAAACAAATGCATGTTTATTGTAATAACAAACTGACTAATTACTCCTCTTTTGTCTGGGAAGAATGCATTGATTCCTACAACTCACCTTTTTAAAATTCTTGAAGTTTCAAAACCGTCAAATTTCAACCTGGCCTTATTTCCAAAAGAAAATGATTTACTAATCTCCCTTATTTTTCATTATAACTTTTATATGAGACCTGGTGGTGTAAGAACTACAGTATTTCATCTCTTGGTATTTCCGCAGGACTAGTGATGGTTGCTAAGTGCCACGTCACATACATTCCAGGACAATGGAAGAAGCAGTTGTGCCCTCGGCCTCTGCAGCTCCACTCGGAATATCAAAACAGACTGTCCTGCTTTGTCACACAGTTGCTTAGGACCACGGTATAAGGAATTTAAACTTGTATGGAATCATCGAAATAGAAAATTTAAGATGAGGAAGAACAGGCTTCCTTCATTCCAGTGACTGACATAGTTGCTAACCCTTCTCCTTGTAGAAAGCATGAATTAATAATTGCAGAATCTCCAGTTCAGTAGGATACATCTTACATTGGAAGCAACAATTACGAGATCAAGAATAATTGATATTCCATGTAACCCATTAAAACAGGTCTCATTTAATGCAATATGGTTTAAAATTGTATCTCTTTCAAGTCGGCTAACCTGAATGTAGGCACCCTTTTTTGCACTTTACAGCAAAACTGAGCAATTCCCTCAACCATCTCCATCAGAGGACCTTGAACCGAGAGCACGTGTTTAATGATGCCTGGACTAGCTATTGATTAAACACTGGCAATGTTCAGAGGAATTGAGAATCAAAATGCCTCCCCACGGCCAGCTCTGCCATGCTCACTTCTTAATAGATGGCAAAGGAGGATTCTAAATGAGATCTGCTGCCCGGCTCGTCCTCAGAACTCCACAGGCAGTGGGATTAATTTCTGTTTCACAGTCCTTTCAAACTACTGTATCTAAAATGTCCAAAATCAATACAGATGTCCTTCCTTTTTTATTTCCTTGTTCCTTCTTTTTGAGGAAAAAAAAATTTCTCATATGAATTTAATGCCTAGAATGGTAACACTTCAAATGTGGAATGAATGAAAGTTCACCATTAATTAATACATAAAGAATAGAACAAATGCTGGGAAGATAATTCAGGCTGAGTAATTCCCCAAATCAAGCAAGCAAACAACAACCAAAAGGTTAAAAGAAAACGGTGAGTAAGAGAGGATAAAAAGGAGAAAAAGGATTTGAAGCCAGAACTAATATTCACACTGCCATTGCTCTGTTGAGTTGGTTAGTATCCAGAGGCTCAGATATTTTTAGGGTATTCTTTTGTCTGGGTGGGAGATTGTGACCCAGAGCTGTGAAGTAAGGCTGTTTCTACACTTAAAAAAATGTGATTTTCAATGGTGGAACCACCCAGCTGTTTTACCTTCAACAAACATTGATGGAACACCTAAAGTGTGTCAGGCACATTGCTTGGTGCTTTCCCTTTTAAAGGTGTTTAATCTGCCCCCAACAATCCTGTGAAATACTCATTATAATCTTTTTAAAGATGTGAAAACTGAAGCTCAGAGGAATTAAATAAATCTCCTATTATCAAACAATCAGTAAATAGGCGAGACTAAAGTCACGCTGCTAGAAACGGTCAGAGCAAGGATTAAAGTCCAGATATTTTGAATGATATTCTCTTGAGCTAAATACCATATAATACCATCCTTAGCTTAATAATACACATTTAATGAAATTTCCTGCGTGAAGCTCAGATTTTTTTTTATTGTTGTTTGTTCTTTTCCTTTTTTTTATATTTCCTAAGGATTACATCCTCCGGTTAAAAAATATTTGGAAGGACAAACAAACAAGATAAATAGGGAGAGAAGAGAGGAGCACTGAGCAGCAACTGGTGTTATCTAGGCTTCTTTCATTTCAGGTTTTTCTCTTCGTAATTGAGGCCCTGCTACTTTTTGTTACCTGTTCGTATCACAGCGCACATATTACACACAGACACACACACACACCTCAATGTATAGCAAGCTAAAAGCATTTGCAAAACTCACTTTAATTGTGGCAGATACCTTCCGATATTTACATGAATGTATATAAACATGGAATCTTTTTTCTCTTCTAAGTAATACTGACATTAATATTTATTTGCATGTATGGTCTAGATATTTTATTGTTTTGTGGGCAAGATTTCAAGCAGGAGGATTAAAGTAGAAGTTAAAAGAAAGCATATTTTAAAAAATCCTTGAAACCTATTGTTAAAATGTTTTCAGATTTTTAATACGATTTACTGATCCATTACCACTGAATGATAGTTCCTAGCTTATTCTTACTGGCATCAAATTTTATTGTCCCTTTCAATGCTTACAAATTTGATAACTGAAACCATGCACATACTTTTACTTCTTAAGTTTGGATTCTAAAAATATACATGTCATTTGTATTTCTTTTTATGAGTTTGCTGCTAAGATACTTAGTCTAATTTTTTAAAATTGTGAATTTCATCTTATACGTATATTGCTTTATCCAGCAAACATAATAATTATCTGTCATATTTGTTACAAATGTTGTCATAATTTTTGAGCATAAAAGGAATATGTGTGTATCACAATTTAGAATATATATAAGAAAAAATAGAAAATAGTAAAAAAATCAAAACCATCACTCAGAATTAACCAGTGTCAATATTTTTGTTATACTAAGTGAGAATTTGGGTACTGAGATTTGGAAAGATTCTTGGGGCAGAACTAGAGACAAATCTAATAGACATTCCGTGTACTTCCAACACTTTTGCTGTCTATCTGTCTACCTACCTACCTATCTGTCTGTCTATCTATAATCTATCTATTTATTAGTATCAATCAATCATCTATATGGTTTTAAGAGCTCTCAAACTAGGACTGCCTGCTCTCTTTTCTCAGCAAATGAGATTGTATCTGAATTCTTTGAATTGTAATAAAATGGAAAGCTGGGACTCCAAGGGAAGGACTCATCAAAGGGCTCCAGGGCTCTGTATTCCCTAATTCTAACAATGCCACACTTCATCGACCCTAACATAGCTGCTGCAAGACGCTGGGGTTCTTTTCAGTGCCCCAGCGCTAGTGCAGAAGAAGTTCTTTGTAGAGGGCCGCTAGTCACTGAGGTTTTCCAACGGAGACAACCAAGCAACTGTTCCAACTGAGAAAGCTTCTGACTTTTAACATGGTTTTGTTCAGGACAAGAAATTAAGGGCCTGTGGCCACATTAATTCAATATATTTTTAAACTTGGGGGCATTAGTGGATAATTATTTCCATGATATTATGTACAAATGCATAATTTTTAAGACCCTCAAACATTGATCTTAAAGAGGAAATTTTGAAGAGAACAATTAGGCAAACATGATTATCAATCTTCAAAAAGGATGATTAACATGATGCAGAATTCCCTATCTTTACCGTAGGTTTGGAAAGCAGTTTCTTAAAGAGGGGCATGTAAGCCTCGAGGAGACAATGTCCTCAGTTTGCTAATCTGTCTTTCTCCCACAAGCCAGAAAAATGACAAAGCGTTAAGAGCCTTGAATGTGAGTTAGCATACGTTTCTTTTTCTTTTCCAACAGAAATGAAATCATACTTTATAAAACTTCTGGAAACTCTCTTTAAAATTAATATATGTCCTCTTCAATGCTGTTATAATTTGACAAAATCATTTTTAATGACTGACGCTCAATTTTATGTTAAAGAATGTCTTTAATGACTTACCTGTTTGTGGACTTTTTCGTGTGTTCTCTCTCTGTTGCTGTAGTGAACACAGTCACTGTTGAGCACATTTATAGCCAAATCTTTGAGCATCTCCAAAATTATTTCCTTAGAATGAATCAACATACATAGAATGACTACCTCAAAAGTGATGTTTATTGTCCACTTATCCTCCAGAAAGTAATCTAAATTTCTATCAGCCATATTTTGGGAAAATCTGCCCTTTTCCTTTATGGCCAAACAAGACTTACACAATATATTTTATTTTATCACTTTTCCCAATATGATAGGTGTCATTGTTTGGGTTTCCTAAAAAACAGACTTCAAGATTTTTGTGCAAAAGTTTTACTGGAAACAACACAAGTGAGGGATTAGGAAACAGGACAAGGCCGAAAGAGAAATTGAAGTGCGATGCAATTTCAGCAAGAATTCTGCCAACCTTATCATTTGAGAGCTAGAGTGTTCCTTCAAAATTGTCCAGTCTTGAGGCGGGGCACTGGTACTTGATACCCTTGAAACAAGCTGTAGGCTGCCTTGGGAGGCGAATGACCTTGAGTGAGGAGCTTTTCTTCAGCTGAGGGCAGCTCTTCTGGAGAAGGACTTGGCCATGAGCTGTGTGCTGGCAACACGTCCAGCAGTTGAGGAATGAACGTGGTTCAACTGGGAGGTGTTGCCAGAGCTGCTACCATGCTTTGTGCCACTCAGATCGACTTGCTTTTTGTAATAATTAGTGGGAACAGGTCCTCCAGGATTCTGGTTGCTTTCTTTCCCAGGAAAATTTGCAAGAGTAAGATTAGTGAAATGAGCCGCAGTCCCTGCCACGGCAGCTGGTCTAGAGGCTGAAACCAATACTTAGCATTTTCTTCTCATTACAGTTGTAGCTTTTTCTCACCCTGCTTCCATTACCAAGTGTTGTAGGTAGAGCTCTCTGGGAAACAGACTAGAGGTGTGCACACAAGACATTTACTGAAGAGCACCCTTGGGAACAATACATGTGAGAGGTAAGGGTAGCAGAATGGAGCAAATGGCTGAGTGAATTGAGATGCAGTTGCAACCAGCATCAGGCAATTCTGTGGAAACTTCAGAGCTAGAATAGTTTTTCAGATTGGCCCCATCTTTACCCAAGGTGGCAGGAATTTGTACTAGTACTGGGCCAGTCATTGGAGGCAGGCTGCTCAAGTAGGGCATGGGACCTTGGGCAAGGTGGCTCTCTCCAGCTGATGACACGTCTAGAGAGGGACTAGCTGAAATCCATCAGCTGCCAATACCCCTAGTGGCTGAAGTAATGAACATTCCAGTCCCAGATAGGATCTGGGCAATGCACAGTGATATCCCTTACAGTAGTTTAAAATGGCATCTCATAATTACTGTAATTTGTATTATTGGATATTTGATATGTCTATTAACATATACATTCCTTCCTTTTGAATTGCCTGCATATTTCTCTCTTCCATTTTTCTACGTAGATAATATATCACTGATTGGGGCTTTTGTCACATATGTTAAAATATTTTTTCATTTTTCATTTTTTGCTTTTCAGCATATTCATGTTTAAACTGTAATAGCACAATATTTTTATGTCTTCCTTTTACATTTCTTTCTTCCATTTGAGTTTTAAGAGTCGTATCCAGCTTACAGCTAAATACAGAAAAATTTTTCCAGTAACTTCAAAGTTTTATTTTGTTAGATTTAAATATTTAGTCTATTTGGAATTTATTTTGGTGTATGTTGTAAGGCAAGGACTTAAATTATGTGTTTTCCAAATAATTCAACAACTATCCCAGCTCCATTTTTGAATGATCCTCCTCATCTTTAATGATTGCAGGCTTTCTTTGTAACATATTAAGTATATTAGGTTCTTTGATATACCAAGCTTTGTCTATAAGACATGTTGCATCAGTCAGCCTGTTTATGCTAAGGTTGTAACATATTGCCTAAATTATTATAGTTTTATACTATGGCTTACCACTCCATTGAGCTAACCCACCAGAGGCAACAGGTTATTGACACAGGAATAGATGATTATCGTTGTCTTAGATACTGAAATTTTTATACTTTTTTGCTTATATGGACACATCTGTATTTTTTCACTTCTGTCCAATGGTCTACATATTTTGCCATTTGACAGATACTTAAACGCATTTTGAAAATGTCACATTCTTGTCTTCTCTTCCCCTCCACCTTTTTTTTTTCTTTACAGTCAGTTTTTGAAAACAATTATTTAGTTGCATGTTTCTTTTAAAATTCCCTATATATTCTGTTTCAGGCCTGAGCACATGATACAACATAAATAAATATTTATCAAGTGTTGAATGAATAAGATCATTTACTTTCTGTGTCAGCTCCTTGGCTCTTCATTTCTCTACAAGTCATGTCGAGAATACTTTACAATGTAGTAGGAAAAATTTTTTTAAGTGTTATATTAAGGGAGGGAGAGGGTATAGCTTCGTGGTAGAGTGCGTGGCATGAGGTTGTGGCTTTATTCCCCAGTACCTCCATTAAATCAAACAAACAAACAAACAAACAAGCCTAATTATCTCTGCTACCCCCCAAAAACCTAAAAGTGTTATATTGAAGTACACTGAAATAACATATAGATAAGTACTTTTCTTTCCTTTTTTTCCCTAAAGAGATGGTATTCATGAAGCTTTGAATATTTAGGCTGGATTTATAGAGACTAAATTTGAAGGCCTCCAAACATAGTTGAAAATTTTGGAACTTGTAGGATGAAAAAGCTAGGGAATCGTTGTTTTTGTTTATTTGTTGTTACTCATTCCACATGTGTAGTGAGTGTAGGACTGGCTATGTAATTTACAGGGATGAGTACAGAAATGAAAAGGTGGGGTGCCTTGTTCAAAAAGTATTAAGAATTTCATGATAGTGATGGCAAAGCATTCCACCAAGTGTGTGGCCCTTTTGCAGCTGCATAGGTTAAACACTCACAAAGCTGGCCCATGACTGAGCATCACCCATACCTTGTTCTAAGCCCTGGCATTACAGTAGGGAGGCAACTGACATGGTTACTGGCCTTGTGTAACTCACAGAACATGGATGAAAGCAGAAGACCGTTAACTTATTTCTCTGAGCAGTTCTCTGTTATCTTCCCTAATTCAGATTTAGCTTTAGGAAATTGATTACTTGACACTCATGTCCGATCTCCAACGTAGTTTTTTGACTGCCATGTCCTTGGCTGTCATTTAGCAGAATTTGTTAAATGACCACTGTGTGCAAGTCACCCTACTATGAGCTAGATGAAGATAAAATAAAATTAGAAGCTTATTTTTATCATTAAAAAATTGATTCCCAATAAAGCAGTATGAAAGCCCTTTGCAGAGAGTTTTTTCATCTCTATAGTGGGCATGTATGTATGATGAATTGTAGCAGCAGCAGCTGAAAATTTTCTTCTCATTACTCTGACTCCCTGAAAGGATATTGTCCTCCAAATGTGAGAAGCACTGTCACTAAGGAAGAAACGCACTTCATTAGGACAAGAATGCTGTAGATAATGATTGTGTGGTTTGTCTTGAGTTCAGGACTAACATCTGTGTGATAGTTTTCTTTGGGGGAAGGGGATAATATCAAAATATTTTAGCCAAAGAACCTCAGGAATTGATAGGAAATAGACAGAAATAAATTTTCTTTAGCAATTGATTCCTCAGCATGCTAGTTATGCCCAAACAAGCAGAGGATTTTTTTTTTTGACATCTGTTTTACTTTGTTTCTTGCCTCTTCCTGCATTCAAGCTGTCAGCTCTTGCTCTGTTAACAATGAGGGCTATAAGCCGTAGTGTGTTCAGATCACTGATGAACACTACCTGCCTTTCACACCACCAGCTGAAATGAGACAGCAAACACTGTGAGAGGAAGTCACAGTGAACACACGTTACCTGCTGCAAAGGAACAACATGTTGAGAGCAATAAAATTTTTTCCAGCCCTATATACCATTTTGCAAGATCGTGTGTTTGAAACAATCATTTTCCCCCTACCACCTACTTCACATGTTGCTTTCCACAAACAGCTGTTGCCTTTTTGGTCTCTGAAACCATTTGAGGCTCTAGGTTCATATTCAGTCACTTTTAAGGCGG
Source organism: Camelus bactrianus (assembly GCF_048773025.1). NCBI lineage: Eukaryota > Metazoa > Chordata > Mammalia > Artiodactyla > Camelidae > Camelus > Camelus bactrianus. The sequence goes on along the minus strand of NC_133539.1, from coordinate 83,421,889 downwards.
GGCAGCCAGCTTGAGCAGTGTGATTCATGGCAATGAGCTGTGACAGAATTCAAGAATTTAAAGCGATGTTAAATATCCCATTGAGGTTATAAGAAATCACAAACAAAGGTTTTTGGAAAATGTGGAAATGCCCAAACTAAGCAGGATGGGTGAGGCCTTTTCTTCTCCACTGTCTATTTTGTTACTTGTACTTCAAGAAGAAATGGTCTGCAGACTCAATAGGAAAAACTATATGTATTCACAGTAGTGTTTTTGATAAGTAGCATGTCTTCTCGCTTTTATTTTTATTTAATTAAAATTATCTGAAAAGACTCTACATGCTTACTTGAACTCATTCAGTAGGGAGTTTAAGGGGGGGCTTTAATCTTCCCCCCATAATTTTCATCTGTTTCCCAGTTGTACCTCCAAATGATATATATATTCTTTAATATAGGCAATACATTTTTCTCAGTCCTAAGTAAAGTGTAAATAAACCATCCTTTAAATTTTTGTAATTTTTATTAATCTCTAGCATAAAATCTAAATATAAATGGCTCACTTGCTTTTACAAAATTGTGGCTTCAAGAATGCATTCTCTTCCAAACAGGGTGTTTTTCCCAAGATCCTTCTGTACAGAAATTCTGGAATCACTGCTCATTCCCCAGATGGTTACAGCTTTTTTTTTTTTCCCCCCCAAATTAGGTCTTTGGGATTTTTTTCTTTTCCTAACTTCCCATTTTTTACCCCCTGTCTAGTCTCCTAGTCAAAATATCTCCAACCTGGCAACAAAGGTCTTCTTACTAACCTACCTTATGATCTCAGTAGTGTATCACCGCTCCTCCGTCCTCAAGCCTTCTCACTACCAAAGATATGAGCTCCCTTCAGTCTGCATGTTCTGGGGTTCCTTACTTAGAGATCTTTCTTAGACTGCTTGAAATTATGCAAAAGAATGACAGCTTTTCATGCACCCTAGAATTTACTTTCCTGACAAAAGACTAGAGGGCAATTGGGATCAAGTTCACGACACTGCAAGGTGGGTGGGGCAAGGCAAAGATCTCCATTATGTACTGAAAGAAAAACACACCCTAGCTATTTTAGCACAGTTGACAAGAAGTGTCCTTTGCAACTAAAATTATGCATGATTTATCTGAGCAACCGTGCACGTTTTGAGTTGGGGATTGTTCTGCTGCAGTCATTCGTTGTAACCAAAGGAAAGCAGCAGAAGCCATCTCGCTGAGGACTAGCAGAGGCGGGTCTGAATCTACAAGTGTAAGGTCACGGTCTTACCCAAGAAGTCCACAGTTTGCCAGCAACGAATAAGGAACAAGTGGCAATTTGGGACAGAAGTGGGAAGAAGAAAACGAACATATTAAGGTTTCTTGCTTTTAGAATTATGTGGGTGAACTATAACTTGATATAGTATAGAGTGCAGACAAACTTTCCAAGACTGTGGTTCTGCTATCCTTGGGATGAAATCAGGGACACAGAGTTGTTTTCCTCTGGTATCCTGGTATACTTAGTAGGAAATTCCAGTAGCCCCAAAGAAAAGCTGCCTTCCAGCTACTATTGACATTTTCAATTACTCTGCATAATTAAGTGCTGTGTTGACATAATAAGATTCTCTGCCTATAGTCATCTAATCCTAATCCAACAAAAGATGGGAAGACTTTTCTTGATTTGTTCAACAAACATTTATGGATTGCTTCTTCTTGGTGGCAGTGAGCCTGAGAGTGATTTTTCTGCCCCTAGGAAGATATTCATCATAAATTGAGTTGAGAAGCTCGTTCAGCTGTAAACTGAAGTTCGGTAGTAACATGTCCCTTCCTAGAAGTAGACCATGGAGTCCTGAGTAAGACAAGATGTGGAAGTGGGACCGTTTTCCAGCCACTGACCTAGACTTTCTCAGCATGGTTTAATTACTTTATTTCAAGTTAATATTTGGGACTTTACTGTCACACATATTTTTCTATCAAAAGCTATTGGGATTATTTAAATCATATTCACTTCTGTTTCCAGTTATGAAGTCATATGGTTGAAATTGCATTGATTTAATCACATGGATTTGTACCATTTTTAAGAGAAGCTCGAAATCATGCAACTGCACCAAAGGAGTTGACTTTAGATAAATGTTAAGTCCTATGGGATGATTCATGGTTCACCTAAATTTTTATCCAGAACCACCCACAAATAATCCTGTGTCTGTTGGAAAGACATTTGCAGTGCTCACAGACACAGGACTGTGATTTTGCTGACAACGTGTCACTGTCCAAGACAGTAAAGAGAAAGCAACAAGAATATGATTTTATATATATATATATATGGACATCTTAGAGACTGGCAGTGATTTAGACCATACAATTCAGCATCTTAAAAGGAGTACCAAGAAAAAAAAAAAATCAAAAGTATCCCATCACCATTTGGTAGCAGAGTTAAAGACTTGAGAGTAAAGACCCCACCAACTGGCCTCCAACCCACACACAGAATCACTGGCTTTAGAAAGATGTATGTAAGGTTTGACTGCTTCACTACAGAGTAGTGCCAGCTTGTTATGAATTGGGCGTTTTATCTGTTCATCACTGGAGGTTTGGAACAAAGCATTGGAAGAAAAGGAAGTGGGCTTCTCTTTTCTCTAGATCGCAAATGTTTTCTGTGCTATGTATTACTGATTGAACCCTTTGTTGTGGCTCAGTTTCTTCTTATCAACTTGTCCTAAAATTCTCTCCATTAACTGAAAACAAGAACTGCAGAGATCTCCAAGCAGAAAGGAAGCTGGGCAAGAAGAAATGCGGGCTAGGGCCAAAAGGATGAACCAGAGAAGAGAACAGGATTGGCATGATTGGTTTATATTCCCCTGGGGTTGATGCATGGCCCCCAGAACACAGTAGTGGGAAGACATCGGTCTCCAGTGTCTGCCACATGACCCTTCAGGACCCAGCTTATACTTCCTCTTGCCCACAGGCACCAACACGCAAACACACAGACCTCCCCCATAAACACTCTTCAGCTAACTTCGACACATGCATTCATTTGTTCAGCTCTTATTTAGACTGGGTATTTTTGACTCCCTCTCATGTTCTTACTATTGCTTTGCCTTTTCCTTTTTCTTTTTTAAGCAAATGATACGTATCTGCTGAACTATAGAACACCAATGGGTAAAAAAAAGAAAAAAAGAAACTTCACCTTTAATCCTACAGCCTCAACACCAGTGGATATTTGGTTTCACTTTTATCATGTTATGGGTTCTTCCAGAAAATATATATACTTCTGGGGTTTTGTTTTGCTTTTATCAATTTTGGGATCATATTGATTGTGTGGTTTTATAACCTAAACTGTTTTTTTTCTTACTCCATATCTTATGAACTTATTTCTGTGTCAGTTAAAGATAATTCTACTACATTATTTCCAATAGCTGCATAATATCCCATTGAGTGAATATAGCAAAGTGTCTTTAATAATTTTTCCACTATCAAATAACAAGGATTTTTACTCTTATACTTTTCAAAACAATGCTGCAATGAACACTCTTCTATTTTTGCAAACATTCTCAATTATCTCCTTAGGCTAATTTCTTGAAAATACAATTATGACATCAATCATATGGCTTTGATATGTAGCCAACTACAATCATAAAGCCATGTTTTATTCAATTAGGAATGTCAAGATACCATTCATTCTCAACCTCACCAGTTTGATGAACCCAAAGGTATTTTATTATTCTTATTTGACCTTTTTTTTTTTTTAACACATGAGGTTGAAATTTGTTTGTTTATTTCTTGGCCATTTGAATACATTTTATATTACATTGCCTTTTTTATGCCATCTGACATTTTTCAATGGGCATGTGCTTTTTTGTTGATATATGAAAAGATATATTGTGGATATTAATGAACTCCTTAAAATAACATACATTCTGATATTTTTCCAATTTATTTGATTTTTTCATAGTTATGTAAGTTTTTCTTAACATTTTAAAGTATTTTACTTTGTGTAATGTATTTTCTTTTATGTTTTCCCCCAAATAGAAATTTTACTCTGAAATATTTCATATTTACCAAAATACAAATTTTAAAATGTAATTTAAAATTAAGAATAAATTTCAAATATATGAAATCTCTACTACTGAAAGATAAAAGTATAATTTTCTCTTAATATTTTGTGTGTATATAATGCATCCACTGTATGGAATCCTAGGAACTGTTTTTATTCACACTTCTGATAACAAACATGTTGGTTTTCCACACCAAGAAATTCTCCAGTTCTCTGCAGACACCAACTGGGTATCAATTCACTTTTGACATTAACTACCTAGAGTTAACACAGACCCCACGGATTTAAGAACTCAATCCCACAAGTCTGCCTGCATTTCTAATCTCAAGTCCCAGGCTTCCTATACTTCTGACCAAATGGCTATAAACTCGGGGTAGGGGGGTCCTATGAGTCCCTCCTTAGGTTCAGTAATTTGCTAGAAAGGCTCACAGAACTGAGGAAGGTACCTTACTTACTACTACCAGTTTATCATAAAGGATACAACTCAGGAATAGCCAGGTGGAAGAGATACTGGGGGTGGGGGACACAGAATTTCCATGCCCTTTCTGGGCACAGCTCCCTCCCCCACCTCAATGTTTTGACCAATAGGATCTCTACAAACTCCATTAATTAGAGAGTTTTATGAAAGTTTCATTACTTAGGCATGATTGATTAAATCCTTAGCCATGGAGATTATCAATCTCCAGCCCCTCTCCCCTCTTACCCCTCTAATCTCCCTGGATTACAGAAGTGGGGATAGAAAGGCCTGAAAATTCCAGTCCTCTAATTACATGGTTGGTTCCTCTGGCAACCAGATCCCATCCTAAAGCTATCTAGGGACCCATCAAGAGTCATCACATTAGCATAAATTCAGGTATAATTGAAAGGGACTTATTATGAATAACAAAAGAAGCTTATCTCATCCTTATTACTCAGGAAATTCTGATGATTTAGAAGTTCTTGTGCCAGGAGCCAGAGGATGGAGACCAATTGTGTATTTCTTGTTATATCACAACATCACAATTGCCATAGCTTACTTAAACAGTTCCTGATAAATAGAAACTTTGTCTTGGTACATAATCTTTGGCCATTTGTTGCATTATTTCTTTAGGTTTAATTTCTAAATGTGGAATCATTGACTGTAAAATATGTGCCAATTTTTGGCTGTTGATACAATTTACTAATCTGTCTTCAAGAAAAGGGAACCAGTTTACTTTTCCACCAGTATATGAAGGCTAGTTCTTTCATACCAACACAAGATATTGTCATTCTTGTTTATCTTGCATGTGGATAGACAAAAATAATTTTATCAAGTTGTAAATTGTGAATATAAAGGTTTGCTAGGAAGAGTGGAGGACGCACATTTTAGGAAGCCTTGGGAGTCAGGCTGAGCTTAGATTTGATGTACGGAAAAAAAGCAAGGGAGTCTGTATCTGTTGTCAGCTTGGAAATGACATAATAAAGTTGATATTTAAGGAAAATCACTTTGATGATTAAGAAATCTGTAATGATTCAAGTATGATTAAATAAGTGTCAGCAGAGATTTAACAGGAGGATTATAACTGAGTTGAGGAAGAAAATAGATGATGTGATGAGAGATTAAACATAAAGAGATCATTTCAGTGTTTCCCATTTGGGACTTAGGAATGCTAGTAATGTCTTATGATGACAGAGAAGTTGATAAGAAGAAGTTATCGGACTGCTGAGTTTAACGAGATGGGGGTGTGTTGAGGGCAGTGAAGGGAATATCCATGTGGGGGACCCGTTTTAAGTTCAGTTGGAAAGAGGCAGGCCAAGCAGAGGAGAGGGCTCAGGAAGCTCCACAGTGTGCCTGGAAGAGCATTAGAAACTGTCGTACTTGCTTTTCTGGCGTTACAAACCGAGGTGTAAAAGAGATGGGCTATTATTGGGTTGAATTTTCCAAAAAAAAAAAATAGTACGTAAGCTTGTAGTAAGTGGTTAAGCATTTGGAGAGTAAAAAGAACAGCTGAAAATGGCTTTGTTGAGAGAATTAGAATCATAGATAAAAATAATCTTAGAGATTTAGTTTGGTTCATTAGTTTTAACATTAAATTCTCCTAAGAACTTACTTGCATTTAAGAGATTTAGGAATTTAAGGAAGGTAACTCAAGGAATATATTCTATGTGTGTGTGTATGTCTGTGTCTGTCTGTGTGCGTGCATGCATGCACGTGGAAAGGGGAGGATACGAGTGGTGAACTGTTTCAGGCTTTTCATCCGTTATTTAATTGGAACTCCACTTTTAACCATTTAGTATATCAGGTTTTTATGTAAGATACAATTTTGAAAGGGTTAGAGTGGCCTTAAAAGATTTGAAACCTAGTAATCCTAAGTTTACGAATGGGGAAAAATTGAGTCCCAAAGAGACTAAATCCATCCATTCATTCATTATTCAATGACTATTCAGTGAGCACCTGCTTTGGGCCAGGGACTGAGATAGGCAGGCACTGTAAGCCCAGCTGTGAATAAGAATGAAGTCAAGGGGAAGAAGTAGACATTGAGCATAACACCACACAAATGGGTGTGAAAATGCCAAATGGCAGTTGGGCCAGGCCCAGCCCTGACCACCAGGGTGTCCACAGAAGCCACAGCTGAGCCACAAAGTCAGCTGGGCCAAGGGCCGGCCCAGCCCACCAGCATATCCACATCAATTGCAGCCCAACCACAACAAGAGGGCACACGTGGCTCTGATGACCAAGGGAGATTGCACCCCTGGGCCCCGCAGGGCATTTTCTATCTCAAGCCACATATTTAGGGATCACAGCTGATATACCTAATATATAGAAACAAACACAGAGAGTTAGACAAATTGAGGAGACAAAGGAATAACTTCCCAACAAAAAGATAAGACGAAACCTCAGGGAAAGAACTGAAGGAAGTGGAGGTAAGTAATATACCAGATAAAGAGTTCAAAATCGCAGTCATAAAGATGCTCACACAACTCAAGTGAAGAATGAATGGACTCAGTGAGAACTTCAACAAAAACATAGGAAATATAAACAAGAACCAATCAGAATGGAAGAATACAACTGAAATAAAAAAATATACTAGAAGGAATCAACAGCAGGTTAGAGGATACAGAAGAACAGATCAGTGATCTGGAAGACACTTGAACAGTGTTACCTCGTTGGAAGAGCCAAAAGAAAAAATAATTTTTAAAAATGAGACAAGTTTAAGAAACCTCTGGTCCAACATCAAGTGTACTAACATTTGCATTATAAGGGTCCCAGAAGGAGAAAAGAGAGAGAAAGGGATAGGAAGCATATTCACAGAAATAATGGGAATGGACCTGCCCAAACCCTGCAGTGACATCTAAAACTGAACTGAAAATAAAAATCACCTCAAAGAAAGCATCAAGAGGTTAATGAATTTAATCAGGGGCTTGCAGATGTAACTCAAAGTAAAATCACTGTGTTTCCAGGTCGTTAAAAATAATTGTTTCCTACTTCAGTGGTAGAGATCTTGGTGTTGAAACTGCACCTTTTGTGTTTTCAGTAGACATTGACTGCTTGCTCTTACTGTCCCCAGCCTCAAATTCTATTACTTTATACTGACTACACTGAGTCCCCCTCCACACCTCTCCTCTCCCTGTGGTATTTTTGGTGTCATTAGCATCTCTTATCTCAGGAAGTATTGACAAACTGAAAGCAGCAACTTCTACTGAGGTCCTTTTAAGTTTGTCATGGATCAGTATATGTCCAGCGATTTATTTTATTTTTATCACTTTACCCTTTCTGTTATAAAAGCAATATGTATTCATTGAAGGAAATTTGGAAAAAATGCATAATAAAATAACACAAAAGAAAAATCATAGAAATCACCCAGAAGTAACAGTTTTTAACATATTGGTTTATATTTTTTCAAGTATTTTATTTACATAAATAAATAAAATAAGCATATACTATACCTTCTATTATAAAATTTGCATTATTAAAATACTTTAAACATTATTTCATATAACAAATTTAATTATAAAAATTTAGCTTTTTATATATGATGCTTAATGACTGCACTATAATTGTAGCTTACATTTATTTAGAATTACCTTTGGGTCAGACACCACTGAAAAGTGCATTTATATGCATTGACTTATTTAAATTCACAGCAATCTTATAAAGTAGGCACTGTTACCATCCCCATTTACAAAGGAGGAAATAGAGCACAGTAGAGGTTGGGTAATTGGTCCAAGATTTCATAGCATGAAAGCGGCAGAAGCAGGATTTGAACCCAGGAACTGGAACTCTGGAACCCAAGATTTATCAAGCTGACTGTATAATGCATGGCATACTATTGTTTTTTATAATTGCACTATTTCAATATCCTGATGTAGGATAATTGAGCTTGCACTTCTAATTATTTTAAAGAAAATTGCAATAAGTATTCTTACAGATAAATCTTTGCTCCCAATATGATAATTTCCTTAAGATAAATTCCTGTGATTGAAATTGTTAAGAGTTCAGGGTTTATTTGCACAATTTATGGCACCAAATTTTCATGCAAATTTAAATCTTAAGGCAGTTCAGTCTAACACACTCATAGACTGAAAACTGGAAGCAATAGAGCACTAAATTCAAATCCTTTTTTGATTTCCAGCAAATCACATCACCACTGTGTAACTTGTGGGAAACAAGCCTGATAATCCTGTCCTGACCTTAGAGTTATGAACTGTTTTGGAAGTCTGAAAGATGATTCATATGAATTTAAATGTGACAAAATCTTTAAAGCACAGGTGCCTTGCATATATAATAGGCTTTCAGTATGGGGTTGATGACTGACTAGTCCAGATCTGGAAAGTGTCTTCTATTTCCTAGTTTTCTGATATTTGACCTAAGGAAATGTTTGCCTGAATATTTTGAATTACAGAGATCATCTAGAAGCTGAATAAATGACATACTGGAGGATTGAGGTCAAATGATCTTCGTTGACCTATTGTACCTTTTGAAAATATATCAAGGAGTTATATCTACCGTTGCTTTAATAGAATTTCCAAGTGAGCCTGTTTTCAATATTGGTAAGCCTGGAAATGCCTTTACATGGAAATTATTGATGGCAGATAATAAGCTACTGTAGCACTTTGGAAACTTTTGAGCTTTTTGTATTTTAACATTTTCCTAACCAAAAATTTAAATAAAAGCTCTAGCATCTGTATGTATGTGTGTGTGTGTGTGTGTGTGTGTATATATATATATATATATATATATATACACACACGCACACATTTGACTTTCCTTGAAAAATGTAGGATCCCAATTTATAAACCAATATTCCAACATTTCTTCTGCACATTAGAAAGAAAATTCTTGTGAAATAATTTCCACCTTTGGGAAAAGCTAAACAACGCAGATCCATTTTCATTGTTCTCACTTTTGAAATGATCCAGTGTTACTGAATTCTCTCCAAATCCCTTATGCACATCTCTTACCTCAGCCACCTAACCAGCAAGTGCCTCCATTAAAAAAAAAAAAAAATTGCTCACAACTCTGGGATAAGTTTTCCCTGGTCAGCACTCCAACTGAGTCCTTGGGATTGGTGCTACCCCCTTACTCAGTTTCAAATACTCCAATTGCCACTGCTGCCTTTGTTCACAACCTCCTGCCTTCCTGTATGCATGCACCATAACTGAGGATTTTGTTCAAAATCCTCAAACCTATTTTTTCTCATGGTAATGCCTGGTTATTAAAGAAGTTGTACGCCCTAGTGGTATAAAGGACTATGGGATCAGAGATAGATCTGGGTTGGAATCCCAGCCCCCTCATTCACTGTGATGATAAGCTGTTAATTTAGACTCATTAGTATTTCCTCATTTGTGATTTGGGCATAATAATCATACATATGTCATAGAGTTGTGAATGAAGATTAGATAATTAATGCATGCAAAGAATTTAGTAAGTTGCGTGACTCACAAAAATTTGCTAGAACCCTAAAGAGAGAGGAGTAATTTTCAGCTGCAGAGTTAGGGACAATGCTGTTCCTTGACAGTCAGGGCTGGAATTCAGTTACTGATGATACCAAAGCCTGTGCTCAGACCACGTATACTCTGTCCAGTGTAAACTTCCCAGGGCCTTACGTTGCTGGCACTCAATGCTTGCTTACTGAGTTTTAGGAATCAAATCCTGTGTACCCTCAAATTTTTCTTTAATGCTGTTTCTACCATCTCCCAGGAACAAAACCCCATGTCCCCCTTGGCTGTTCTGTCCTCTTTATTTATCATTGTTGTCCAGCTTTAATTCTGTCTCATCCCGTATCTTCTGAAGCCCTCGTCATCTGGATACACACTGCCCTTTATAACTTATCTTTGAAAGTGCCCCGCTTCAATAGCCATCCCAACAGAACCCAGGCCTCTTCTCCAATATAGAGCAGGGGTGAAGAAACATGCCTCGGAATCCAGCCGCTTCAGTTTGAAGCTCTGTTTTTTCCACAAATCCCAGTTCGGTCACTTTTTAGCTTTGGGACCTTGAATACATTTTCTGCCTCAGTTTCTTTATCTATAAAATGGTTGTTTAAATTGTCCCTACTTCATTGAGTTGTTGTGAAGATTAAATGAATGCATGTAAAGCACTTGCAACCATTCCTGGAACATATTAAGCCCTGTGTACTTATTATCCATAATTTTAATAATTATTAATCCATAATGATAATCATTTTTACTATTTGTCAAAGATTTCCAAATGTAGCTCAGAGTTATTATCTCTTCAGATCATCTCCTTGTTCCCTGCTACCTTTCATTAAATATTTTTCCTTATCTTCCTGGAATGATGTATGAGAAGTGCCTGAAACTGGGCTTAGCACAAAGCAAGCACTCCTAACATGCTACCCACCCTTTTTTCCTTTGAGTCTCACTCCCTCAGCAATCAACCCAGCTTGCACTTGACTTCCTTCTTGAAAGTTTCTTCCTTTGGGTTTTGAGACCCTATTCTTCCCTGGTCTGGTTCTTTTTCTAATGCTTGATCTTCTCTTTCTACTTCTTTTCCCATTTGTCTGTACTTGTTCGTCTCCCCACATAGTGTAAGTTCCACGAGCGGGGTGGGAATAGCGTACTCATCTCTCTCTCCCGGTGTCTTACACTTAGTAAGTACTTTTGCTGATTTTAGTATTTGTCTTGATTCTTTTAACTCGCTACATAAAGTTTTTTTTTTTTTTTTTAATTCCCTCGACCCCAGTCAGGTTTAGCTACACACAAGCCTCATACACTCTGGATTTCATACCACTCACGGTTGTTTTACTTCAAACATGTTAAATTCCCAAATCTCTCTTTCTGATGCCAACAGATTGTTTGTCTGTTTCAACTTTCTTTACTGTAGTTTCACTAATAATGCCTCACTTCTACTGAGTGTCTTCAATATTCCAAATGCTGTGTTAGTTCCTTTACATACAGTAATCCACTTAGTATTTACCCCTTGAAATAGTTGTTGTTATGCTTTTTTTATAGATAAAGGGCTTAAAATTCCTAGAAGTGGCTGTCCCAAGGTCACCTAGCTAGTGGCCTTGGCAGAGTCAGGTGACAAACTCATCTCTTTGATCTTTTCTCTCTGCCATTTTGAAACATGGCATTTAACATATTAAATGTCAACATGAATATTCTAGACAATAATTATTATAGCAATTTTGAAAGAAGAGAATTTTTAAAATAATATACTTAACTTTAAAAAAATGTTCAGTTTCTGTCCACTGGATTTCTCATTGCATCTATTAATGCCTCACAAAGCAGATAGTCTCCAAGTACCTCAGAGAATGTGACATTTGACTACCAGACCTCTTGTCAGAGCTGGCTGCAATTGTGTTGGAAATTGGCTCTCCAGCTGGGCTGGACTGCAGTTAGGAAACACGATAGTAGATGGTGAACTGCCACTGCTGGGATGTGAAGCAGACATGAATGTTAAGCAATAGTGTCCACAATTTGCAGCCCAGGAACTGCCAAATTGACAGCTAGACTAAACTATAGCGGCATAGGAAGATGTGGCTAGTTTCTTCGTTCAGTCAATACAAAGTCTTATATTGTACTCTGATGAATACAATCTCACTGTCCCATAAACCGAGATGCTGTCAATTATGAATCTCGGTTAGATTCTCAGCCAGCATTTCATGTCTGAGCGCCCTTGTAAGCCTCATAATGGCCCTGACTCTAGTTGGTCTGGATTAGCCTTTCAAGTGAATGTGCAGTTCTTTAAGCATGTAGACACTCCAACAGCAGCCGCACTTCTCTCTGTGAACTAAATAGATTTCTTGCATTTTATCTAGGACTAGATGAAAGGGATCCATAATGCTGTGCTCGAAATAAATCTTGACTCTCTGAGGGGCTTTAACAGATATAGTGAAAGTAGGAAATGAATAATATTAGTAATGAGCAAAACTTAAAAAGAAAATCTAAAGGTTTGGCGGCGGGTGGGGGTGAGGGTTCTGTCTCCTTTTAAAGGGCGTGTACCAAATGATTCTTTTATCTCGTGTTTGCTTTGAGGATTTCTTTCTTTCAGGCTTGGGATAGTCATTTGGTAGTTCACTAGATAGAAAATTTGCTTGTCTTCTTCACCATTCTCTCATATGTTGCTTTGCCATTCATTTGCTTCCTGCAAGGGACATTTCCAAGTTCCTAGTATATGAAGTTCGAAATGAAGAGTTTTTTGATACAAAAATCAAAGGTCCCTGCTTTCAAGAAGCTCATGGTCTGGTGAGGGAGACAAATGCATAAAGGGTGCACAGTGGTAAAGATGTACGTAACGTATTACTAGAATCCCAGTGAATAGCACCTAAGTCAGCCTAAAGGACTTCTTCAAAAGTCAAGAGGAGATGATATAAAATAAAAGTTTGAAAGATTAGGAATTGTTCTAGAGAAGTGCCAAGGTCGCAGAAATCTGCTACATAGAATTATTGCACAAACAGAGAACATGTATATTTCAAATATACAACAGCTAAGGAAGCTATTGGGATTTTAGATGGATATTTTGTTATCCATATACCCATATAGCCAAGTAATTTTCAGTAGGAACACATTTCTTGGACTAGAACGTATTCCCTGGTAAAATGCCAGTCTACCCTTATATATGAAGATGTGCATTGTTTAGCCATTAATTGTTTGTTAAACATAGATATCTCAACCTTACAAATAGAATCACTGGCTTTCAGACATCTTTGAAAGTCAAGAAGTGAGAATCTAGAGAGAGATGAAGTCAAGGGATTCTGACTGGTGAATACCTTTAGCAAATGCTCTGGAGCCAATGAGGATGTACAGGGAGATTACCAACATATACTTTTGAGAAAGTCATTTTGTGAAAGTGTTACCTGAGAGTATTGGGAGGCCTTGACACTAAGAATGGAAGCAACCAGGTCCTTTCCATGGCATCTTTAATACTTCTGTCTTCAACTATCATAAGACTGATCACTGGAAAATCTGAGAAATTATAATAGAGCATCTTTAAGGGAGAAAAAATTTCTGGTGTTGAGGTTGAGCTTGAAATTTGTGTCACTGATTGTAATTAAATAACATTTAGCTGCCTCAGTGTAAATTTGTACAGATTCTAAAAGAAGTTTTTCTTAAAAATTTAGAAGTATAAATTGGCTCATATAGTTTGCAAGACAGGTATGTATTTAATTTTACAAATAAGTCAAGAATATCTCTCTGGCTGTTTATCCAATACATCTTTTGAAAAGTAGAAGAATATGACAAAGACTCACTTGAAATAAATATTTTAATCATAGGCAAGTTCTGATTTTTTAAATCATATTTTTATCTCATATTTATTAAAAACCTAAATAAGGTTTTAAATTGTACTAGGAATACATAAAATAAAAGTTTTTTACTTAAACATTTTCCAAAATTGTGACTAATAATCAAGTCTTTAAGATGATTTCCAGTCAGTTTAAGCTGTTCAAGCTAAATTGCAACGTATTATTTTACACTGCAGTTAAACTAACGCATTTAGTGAAATCCATGCCAACTCCTACATCCAAATTACCTTCTTATTTACATTCTTCAAGTTACACAGGAAGTTAAGAAAGAAACAGCAATTTCTTTTGAATTTGAAATGCCTTACCTGTGCATAAGAATGCAAGGTACTGAGAGATTTAAGATTATAGTCAGTGAAAGATTTTATCCTATGTGGCTTTAGGGCTACCATTTTGAAATGAAACATTTTCTTGATAAAATACACGTATTTTAACCATCTTTAATAAAGAGAAAAAGATGATTGAATCAAGACTCAGGAGACCTGGGAATTTCACCTTAGACCCTACCACTTCTCCATGTAAAATCTTCAATGCTTTACTATTGAACTTAAATTAATTCCAAAATCCTTATTGTGGACCACAGTGTCTTACATGGGCAGCCAAAGAGGTCTCCCTGTTGTTCTTTGAGTATGCTATGCCTTTTCTACCTCAATGTCTTGAGACCTTTTTTCCAGCCAGGCTCTCCTTTTCAGCTACGGTCTCTCACATTGTCCTGTTTATTTCCTTCACAGCACTCACATTAGTCTGTGATGATTTTTCTTGTTGGTTTATTCATACACTGTCTCCCTCACGCCACAGAATGAATGTTCCAGGAGGGCATGGACATGGTCCTAGTCACTGCTATGCATCTGAAGTCTACCCCTGTGTATCTGTTAAGTGTCATGGATGATAACACTAGATTTTCCACCAATTGGCAGACCACTACCTAAAACCAAATTTCTGATAGCTGCATCCTTTTTCCATCAAACCACAATTCATAAAGCACCTTCTATATAGATGCTAGACATATGGGCAGATCAAGTTGTATGAGTCAGGTCCCTGCCTTCAAAGAATTGTGTATAATCTATTCAAAGATGTAAAACATGTCCTGTAATTGAGTAATTGTAGAAGTTTTGCCTTTTAAATTTCATTGTCCATATATGTTCATTAATGGTATATATAAATGCAATTTATTTGTATGTGTTTATCTTGTGAATTTGTCTCTTTCTCCTTCATTTCTGTCAGCTTTTGCTTTGCATATTTTGCAGTTCTCTTATTCGGTGCATGTACATTTGGGATTGTTATGCCTTCTTGGTGCACTGACCCTTTTATTATTCCTTCTATTAATATATAATGTCTCTTTCTGTCTCTGACGATTTTCTTTGCATTGAGGTTGACTTTAATTGGTATTTATATAGCCATTCCTCCTTTTTTTTGATTAATGTTTGCATGATATGTATTTTTTCCATCCTTTTCTTTTGACTTGCCTATATCATTATATTTGGAATGAGTTTCATGTAGACGGTATATGGTTAGGTCATGTTTTTTAATTCGCTCTTCAAATATGGACCTTTTAATTGATGTAATACAATTTTAACCTTTTACATAAATATCATTATTGATATGTTACAGCTTGTCTGCCATTCCTGTTTGCTGTTTCTGTTTTTTTTTTCTGTAACTTTTTCTTGTCTTCTTGTTCATTACTATAACATCTTTTTGAATTCTATTTTGTTTTATTCATCACAGTTTTGAACGTATCTGTTTACCTAGCGTTTTACTGGTTGCTCCAGATATTAAATTACATACAACTAACTTATCTGCTGGTAGCATCATTTTATCAGTTCAAATGAAATGTGGAACCTTAACTTACTCTCCCTTTACTCTTCTCCATTTATATATATAATTATTTAACTGTTTCCTATATGTGCATTTAGAGCCACATCAGACAATCTTATAAGTTGTGCTTCAGTCATTAAGTATAATTCAGAGGATTCATGAGGGGAAGGGAGGTTTATTGTGTGTGTGTATATATATATATATTTTTTTTCTTATTCTTGCTCTTTCTTCCTGACATTCTTGTTCTTTTTTTTTCTCTCCTGATGTTCCACTATTCCTTTTTCTAAAAAAATGTTTTTTCCTTTCTGTTTAGAAAAAGGACATTATTCTAGAGTAGTCTGCTCTAGATAGATTCTCTTAGTTTTCCTTTATGTGGGAATATCTTGGTTTCTCTTTCATTCCTGCAGGGTAATTTTGCTGGATGTAAGATTCTGGATTGTTTTCTTTGATCAGTTGAAAATGGTGTCACTTCCTTCTGGTTTCCATGATTCCATGAGAAATCTTGTGTTATTTTACATTTTTCTCTTATAGAAAAGTGTCATTTTTTTTTTCTTGTTGCTTTAAGGATTTTTCCTTTGACTTTAATTATCAGAAGATTGACTATGATGTGTCTTAGTGTGGATTTCTTTGGGTTTGATTTGCTTGGGCTTCAGGCAGCTTCCTGGATCTATAGATGTCAGTTTTTTTTGCCAAATTTGGGAAAAATTTTTGCCTTATTTCTTTGAGCATATTTTCAGCCCTACTTTTTCTCTTCTATCCCCTAAGACTTAATTGACACAATGTTGTAGCTTTGTTATAGTTACATAGGTCTCTGTAGCTCCTTTTTTTTTTTTTTTTTTTTCAATTTGTTTTCTCTCTGTAGTTCAGCTGGGTAATTTCTATTGTTTTATCTTCCATTTGCTGATTCTTCCCTCTGTCCCCTCCATTCTGCTTTTTTAGCCCATTCATTGATTTTTTAAATTTCCTTTATTGTATTACTCAATTCTAAAATTTCCATTTGGTTCTTCTTTATACCTTCTATTTCTTTGCTGAGACTCCATTTCATTTGTTTTAAGCATGTTAGTAATTGCTCATTGAAGCATTTTTATAATGGTGGCTTTAAAATCTTCATCAGATAATTCTAACATCTCTCATATACTGATATTGGCATTGACTGATTGACTATTTAAATCATTTTGAGATTTTCCTGATCCTTGACATTATTAGTGATTTTCTATTGAAACCTGGACATTTTGAGTATTATGAGACTTGGGACCTTATTTAAATCTTCTATTTTAGTTGGTTTTCTTTGACACGTCTCTGGGAGGAGTAAAAGGAGAGGATGCTACCTTGTCATTGCCCAGTGGAGGTAGACATCCAAGCTTCCTATCTAGCTTCTGAGGGCTCCTAAGGAGCATATACCTCATTACTGCTGTGCAGGAATGGGAGTTTTAGCTCTCCAGGAGGCCTTCACTGACACTGCTTGGCTAGGAGGTATAAATGTGCCTTCTTACTGTTCCCATGTGGCTTTCATGGACACCATGGTGGAGTGGCCTCCTTATCACTGAGTGGTGGTGAAAGTTTCCTCTAATAACACACCAGGGAGAGGTGAAAAAATACCTTATTACGGCCTGGTAAGAGGGACAGTCTGGGCTCACCACTCAACCTTTGGTATCGTGGGTCGGGATGGAGTTACATTTTTTTTTAAACGACGTTTGGCCACAGCAGAGCATTATTTAGTAGAACTTTGCTGTCTTGTTAGGCTGCCTCTTTCCTAGTTCTTGGCTAGAGAGTCTCCTTCTAAAATTCAAATATCTGCTTGATATTGTCCTACTGGTCACCTGCACTTTCTTTATTTAAATTGTTTAGGACCCTTTTTCCTTTCTGTTCTTCATTTTGGATAATGTATACTGTTATGTTTTTCAGGTTCTGTAATTTTCTAATGATGTAATCTGCTGTTAGTCCCAGTTAGTAAAATTTTTATTTCAGATCTTGTATTCTTCTTCTCTAGAAATTCCTTTTGGTAACTTTTAATACCTTCTATTTTTCTCCTTATTAGATGATTTTTTTTCTTCAAATGTTCATGCATATTGGGTTTATTTATAGTACCGTTTTAGTATCCTTATCTGCTGATTTCATCATCACTAGTATTTCTAAGTCTGTTTTTATTGAATGAGTTTTCTCCTGGTTATGGGTCATAATTTCTTACCCTTTTTGCATGTTTATTAATTTTTATGTGATACAGAACATTATGAATTTTACATGGTTGAGTGCTGGCTTTTGTTGTTTTCCTTTAAAAGTATTGCACGTGTTTTCTGGATGCCAAGTTACGTACAGGTACAGGCTCTTCCGGGATCTCTACTGAATGCCCCATATAGTTAATGACGTATCTTCAATCTGGCTGCTGAGAACTGGTTCCTGGCTATCTGTGTGCTCTGGGAATTGTTTGGCTAACAGGTATCCTAATTTGTCTTTCCAGTGTGTCATTCTTTGCCTTACTTCATGGAGATTTACCCTATGCATACACGGAATTACATTTAGTCAAAGGATCATTTATTTACATTTAGTTCCGTGTATACACAGAATTGCATTTGGTTCAAGAGGACCATCATATAGATTTCTGGAGTTTTTTTCCTCTATACAACACTCTCCCACCACCCCAGCCCCTTTGCAACACTCCACAAATTCTATTTGTGTTACCAATCATGAACTCTGATCTGCCTCTTTAATTTAGGAAAATCATTGAGCTCTCCTTTGGTTTCTCTTTCTTGTGCTATAATCCAGAAATTTCCTCCAGCAAAACTCAGAGCAGTAATTTAGCTTTGTTTCTCTTCGCTCATGGTTCTACCTCCTGTGCTTTCTGTTGTCCAATACTTACAAACTGTTGTGTCACGTGTTTTCACCTGGTTTTCTAGTTGTTTATGGTAGAAGGTAAGTCCAGCCATGCTACTTTTTCAGGGTCAGGATCCATGCTTGGGCAGGCCCCATTTAATGCTGCCATGTAAAGGACACTGTCCTTTATCTCTAAACACAAAAGAAGCATTAGAATCTTGACTGAAAATAATGTTTGTGTCCCACATGCTACTTTCAAATGTCCTCCTCTAGTCTGCGACCAAGAATAAAACTGCAAGTTTATAGCCAAATGCTTCATTGTAGGAGATTTTTTTTTAAAATGATTCTTCTAGAGTCTAATCCATATGGGTTAAGTTTGCAGTTAAAATCAGTCTCAAAAACAGAAGGGACTTTTGACAGTGCAGTGGTTTGCTGTAGGGAGGTTATACGTAGCCATTTTCTGGAAGGATAACCCCTCAAGAGTTGGAGACCTCGGGCACCAGGAAGGCATTAAGAGCAACAGGAAATTAAGTAAATTTAGAGAAGAGGTTTCCAGGGGTGGTGGTTAATGAGAAGAACATATCAAAGATATATTGCAATCTACCTTACAATCTTAGATCTGGTGGAATTGACCTCTCACTTTTTAGAGTTAAGAGGAGAAGTTACCTATCCCATTGTCTTAAGAGCTGGTGGTAGAGGATATGGAAAGTAAGTTTCTGGTATAAACATCGCTGTGTAGGTCAACATCATTTTCTTAACCTGTGACAAAATGTACAGATACAATCAAGAAAGCAAGCGAAAACAAAAAGGTCCAGCAAATTATATTTTTTGTGAAATTGGGGGGCAGATTGAATCTGTATACTTGAACATAAGAGTTTCATGGAGAGCTGATACTGAGCAGAAGCAACACAAGGAGAAAAAAGATGGGGAAAGATAAGAAAAGGAGGAAGGAGATAATAAAGATTAGAATAGAAATCAATGAAGTAGAGAATAGAAAAACAAGAGAAAAAATCAAACCAGAAGTTGGTCCTTTGAAAACATTGATAAAATTGACAAATGCTTAGCTAGACTGATAAAGGAAAAAAGAGAGGTGACTTAAATTACTAAAGTCATAAATGAAGGCGGGGCCTCACTACTGGTCCCAAGGAAATTTTAAAAAGCGCAAAGTAATACTATGAACAGCTGTATCACAACGAACCTAGATAATTTAGATGAAATGAATAAATTCCTAGGATGACAAGAACTACAGAAACTGACTTTTGAAGATATAGAAAATCTGATTAGACATATAATAAGTAAAGCTAGACTTATCATAGTGACCATTTCATAATGTATTTAAATATCAAATCACTATGTTGTACAGCTGAAACCGACATAATATTGTATGTCAACTAGATTTCAATTTTAAAAAAAGGTAAAAATAAGTAAATAAAATGGTATAGTATTTGCATGTGACCTATACACATCCTCCTGTGGGGTAAAAAAAAAAAAAAAAGAGGGCTAGAATTAGTAATTTTAAAACTTTCCATAAAGAAAAGTTCAGGCCCAGATGGTTTCAGTGGTGAACTATACCAAACATTTAAAGTATAATTAGTACATATTCTTTACAAATTATCCCAAAATACAGAAGAGAGCAATTCCCAGCTCATTCCATGAGATCAGTTGATACACTGATACCAAAACCAGGTAAGGATATCACAGGAAACAAAACTGCAGACCAATATCTCTTATGCATATTTTTACATATAGATGTAAAAAGCCTCAACAAAATACTAGTAAACCAAATCCAACAATGTATAAAAGGGATTATGCATTATGATCAAGTAGGATTTATGTCAGGAAATCAAGAGAGGGTCAACATCTGAAAATCAATTAATGTAGTGTAGTATACTGTATAAAAAACCATCTCTCGATAGGTGCAAAAAAAAAATACTTGACAAAATCCAACTCCCTTTTATGATAAAAGAACTCAACAAACTAGAAATAGAAGAGAACTTCCTCTACCTGATAAACTGACCCTATGGAAAAACACACAGATGACATTATACCTAACAGAGAAATCCTGAAAGCTCTCTCCCTATAACCAGGAATAAGACAAGGACATTTGTTCTTTCCACTTCTATTCAACATTGTACCAGAAGTTCTAGACAGATCAAAAAGGCAAGAAAATAGGAGCCATCCAAATTAGAAAGGGGGACGTAAGGTTTCTCTATTTGCAGATGACAGGATCTTATAATAGAAAATCGTAAGGAATCCACCTTTAAAAAAAAAAACTATTAGAACTAATTAAGAAATTCAGCTAAATTGCAGGATAAAAGATCAAAATATAAAAATCAATTGGATTTCTATATATTGGCAATGAAAAATCTGGAAGTAAAATTAAGAAGCCATTCTGGTTTACAATAGCATCAAAAAGAATAAAATACATAGGAACAAATTTAACAAAAGAGTGCAAAAATATTTAATGGAAACTATAAAACATTGTTGAAATAAGTTAGATACTAAAATAAATGGAGAGACACCTCATGTTCATGGATTGGATAACTTAATACTGTTCGAATGGCAATAATCCCCCGAACTGACCTACAGATTCAATTCAGTCTCTCCCTGCATAAAAGCAAAGATCAGAACAATGTATATTGTATCTGTGATTGATAGATAGGTAGATAGATAGATAGATAGATAGATAGATAGATAGATAGATAGACAGACAGACATTTAAATTACTTATATTTCATAAAGAAAGTCTGGAAGGATTTACAATAAGCTAATGAAAGCATCAATGTATGATAGTGGTTGGGTTGGAACCGGGTGAATGTGGGCATATGGTAGCTTTATATGCTGTTCTGCTTTTTGTATTCTGTGCATTATTTTTAAAAAGGGAAGAGGGAGCAGGCAGGAGTAGAAATTCGCACCCCAACAACTGTAATGTAGTCAAGGCTGATACAGAGTCAGGCCAGAATCACTTAACTCATCAATTCAATGTATAAGCTCTGTGTGGAGGTATCCTTGGTAGGATGCGTGGCCTCGCATTCCTTTGGACGTCCCGAGAATACGACTAAGACTAACTAAGACAAGAGCAAGTGAGAGGAGAAGGAGGTCGGGGCTAAGTCTGGTGGAATCTGAACTTCCCTATGCCATCTCCATGGCAGCTGTAGCCAAGAATCTCCCATGTCGCTCTGGTTGGCCTTCTCCTCACACCGAGGTTGCTTAGCCAATGGCAGAGGAGATCTAGAGGCAATAAAAGGTTTATCTGAGAATAACTGCTCCTCAGAGGAGCAGAGGAGGTGGAGAGAGAAGGAGGAGAAAATGCGAAGGTAGATGGAGATGTTCCTGCTGACTCTCTCTAACTTTGGGTACAAGAGCACAGCAGACATACTTTTGAGAAGCATAAAGTTAGCCAATTCTTTGGCTCTGATCTGCATTTGGATTTGTTCAGATTTGGGAGCTCAGATCACAAAATGGGAAGCCTTTTGTTGAATTGGTTTCATCTGAAAGTGGGGAAAGAACTTTCTGGAGTTTTTCCCCTCTTTATATGAGAAACCCTGTGGTCCTAGTTCTCTTACCTCTTCCACACTTCCACTCTGTATTTCTTTCTAAAGGTAATGAATTGCCAACTATCACTGCTGAATTGCTTTCAGAGGTGGACCCCTGCACGGGTAGGAATGGATATGCCCACATCTGTCAGAGTGAGAATGGCTTGGCCAGGTGTGCCCGTCATCCAGGGTACCAGCTGTCTGAAGACAAAAAGGCCTGTGCAGGTAGGACATTGAAGCTGATGGATTAATTGGGTAATTGTTTGAAATTTTGTGGTAATTCAGTTTTGAATAGTCAGAACAGCTAGGAGAATGGTGTTTTCATTTATGCTTAAAAAGGAACATTTATATTCTTATTTGATCATTCTGAAAGGTATTTTATGATACTATAAAAACGCAGTGAAATTTTTAGTTACAAAAAAATGATCTGGTGTGGTTTCAGAATGAATGCTTTTTGCTTTCTTTTTCTCATTCTGCAGTTAATTTCAGAATTAATATTTCAAAACCTTCCATAACCGCACAGGGAGTTTTTTATTACATGCTACAGAAGGTGGGGATAACCTTTGAAAAACAAGTATGTGCAAATGAGTGTTCTCAGAAGTTAGGAATAATTAAAACTGAAAAAAAAAAAAAAGAAACTCTATAAATACAAGGTTACATATTTCTGTTTCCTAGAAATAGCAAAACAGACATACTTCAATTCAAAGATGAAAGTGATAAATTACTTCAAGACCAGAACTGATAAATGAAGCCATTCCTGTGGGACAGTCTTTGTTTTAATAACTTCTGAGAAATCACAGAATCCTTCATTTTTATCACGACTTTGCCATGAAATGAGAAACAGTTTATTTGGATTAATTATGAAAATACAAAATGTTTCCTGACTTATGGGACTGATAAACACTTTGCAAAATTGCAAAAGAATTAGATACGAAAATTAGTATTAAGTTAGGTTTTTTTTTTTTTCTTTCTTTCTTTAAGCCAAAACTAAGATAAAATTTTTGGTGGATTGTGTTAACATACTTTTCTGACAAAGAACATTTCTGTTTTGGTCCTCTGTTTACATAACACCTACCTTGCTCAACATCTGGTAAAGAATAAGATCTCATTCAATATTTGTAGAAAATTGATAAATACATACATATATAGATATATACATATGCACCTATATATATCTATGTAAAATCTTTTTCAAATTTTTATTTTAATATCTGGTGCGTTATTCCTAGGAAGTCTATCCCCAAAGGCACTGCCTGCTTAGGGTTTTACAAATACCTTAGAAGGAGTACTTGTCTCAAGAGTCCTAATGGGGATGACATGCTGGCCAGTATAAGGAGGAAGTTCTAGTTGGGAAAATGATGGTGAGACCTGTCCACTTAAAGGGAAGGAGCAAGGACTACCTGGGCTACAAAATGATGTTACTTGACTATCGGTGTCAGGAGAGAGAGAGGGCACCAGTGTTTAAATGGCACTGCCCTGTGACAATCATAGGTACAACATCCACTGTGGATTTCTACCGATGACAGCCCCAGATCTGCTTTGTGTATGACCACTTATACTGTGTACTTTAAATCAGAGAGATAGCATTTTCGGTGAAGAATTTGATATATATTTCTAAAGACAAATTACAATGACTTTCACTCTGTAGGGGATAGAAAAGGCCTATTTGTTTGTTTGTTTTCTGTTCTCTTTCTTTGAATTGACAGATATTAGTAAGTTCTAATAGAGAGAAGTGTTTAAGAGCCTAAGACCAACACTAGAGTTAATGTCATTAGCAGTTGGTTTATTTGCACATATGGAGCCTATGTGATACTTTATTGTTACACTTAATGTTGGCGGGGGTGGGTGGGCAGGGGATGCTTTCCAGTTCATTTTTATAGTTTACAAATAAATTTTAATTCCAGCTTGGAAGTCACCACTACTGTGTATCTCTTTCTGCAGCCATCAACAAGTGTGCTGAAGGGCTCGCTCCCTGTAGCCATCGCTGTGTGAACACAGTGGGATCTTTCATGTGTGCCTGCCACCCTGGCTTTGAGCTGGGAGCTGATGGAAAACAGTGTTATAGTAAGTGGCAACAGTTGCAGCCCAGGAAATGTGTGGCATTTTACAAGTGTTAAACAACAGTAGTGAACAAAAGAGCTGCACTGAATATCTTGCCAAAGCAGAAGCTCCTGAGAATGTTTGCCACTGGGGTAGGGTCGGGTGGGAGCTGAGAAGGCCAACCTCTTTGTTTTAATTTGAAGATGCAAGGGTCCAGAGTCCATCGAAAGTGGCTGGCATCATGATCCACAGCGTGGACCGCAAGGGCTAAGTCTCAGGTCTTCCGGCTAGGGGGGCTCTTGGACCCAAGGCTCTCCTTTGTGAAGAGTCTGTCTTCCTTCACCACATCTGCAATGAAGTATTTATGGAACACTAGTAACTACGTTGTAAAACTCAGGGAGAATGAACTAGTGGGAGAGAAGGAGCCAGCAGCACAAAGAGCAGCTCTAGATTGTGGTACCGTGTCTCATTTCCGGTCTCAGTTCCAAAGATGCTCTTCCCAGTTCTCTACATGTTAGTAAACCATCCATTCCAGGTCGAAGCCAAAAATCCAATCATGCAAAATCAGTAAGGGACTGAACTGAAACTGAACAAGGATCTTTAGGTTCCAAATATTCTACCCTTTCAAGTCCATCATGTATTTGTATATATCATATGTCTCTTTATCAGTTTTAACCAAGGAAGAGGATAAAAATGGTGATGAATAGAATAAGTAATGTTGTGTTCTTACCTAAGCTCTCTCGTGAAGAGACATTTTTAACTTCACTGAATTCTTCATTCTCCTCCACTGCATGAAATTTTATGTTTCTTTAATGCCTGGGTGGCCAACGTAGCCTTAAGGTCTGTTGGTATATTTCTACTGCTTAAAGACAGTGCAGTTTCGCTACAGTGATATTTGTCTTTTAAAGAGCAAACTAAATAAAATGGGAGAGAAGAATTAACTACTAATTAGGATACAGCTTCTTCTGAAGTGAGTCTTTCTCTCAGTGCCCTGAGGAGTCCTTTCAGGCAGAGAGAAATGTGGATGGGTTTTTCTTTCTTATAAATATTTTGGCTTTTTAATGTGGCCAGAGGTTTAGGAGATGAGTATATTTTACAGATGCCTGAAATAAAATCTTCTGCAATCTGACTGGTGCGTTCCCAGTTATCATGAAAGAGGGGGCCATTATTGCTAATGAGTTATGAGGTACAGGCCTTCTGTAGAATTTACTTGGGAAAGCAATTTGCCCTAGAGTTGAATACATTTGGTAGAAGTGTATTTTTACATTTATTTCCCTTATGTGAATATTTGGCTAAGTTCTTTGTGTAGCTCTCACCAGACCTCAGTGTTTACTAAGTGACTTACAAAACTTTCTTGGTGAAAACTGGTATTTTGAATTGTTTCACAACTTGTAGGTGGAGTAAATGTTTTCAGAACATGGTGATGTTTAACAATGAATTATGTGTCCTTCATATAACAGTATATTTTAGGTGAATATTGTTTTAACTTCTTTTTAGGGCAACAGTATTTTGTATTTATATAGTGTCTTCTCAGAGGCCCTCAAAATACTGTATAGCATATACATCAAATCCTCAAAATATAATATGAATGAACTATCACTATATTGTGATTAGAAAGTGGAAAATTCCAGATCTCACGTGGTTAAATAAAACTTCCCCCAAATTACCAAGCAATATATAGTGAACTTAAATTCCATACATATTTAATTCATATATACTATATCGAGTAAATAATGACTATTTGCTACATATGAAAAACTATAGGGATCATTTTTAAAGTTTTTTTTTTACATTATATATTTTTAAAAATATGATGGTTAAACATCATTTTCATCTGTATCAGGAACACAAAATCTCAGCTTACTTCCGGTGGCCAGTTATAGATCTGAGTATGCACTGGTTTTAGTCCCATACTTTTTATGAAGTTACTATAATGTCATTTATATTTAAAGTAAATTACACCAGCAGTCCTAGAGCTGCATTGATCACTGGAGAAAAAAAAAAAAAAGAAACAAGAATAGCAGCCAGAATTTGGAATGTTTCCCTAAAGAGTATGTTAACATATTGTGAAAAATATCAGTTCCCTTAATTATTTCAATCTCTCCTTTAGTTTTCTAATTGTACTTGGTCCTGAACTAGCTGTTTCTAAACCCAAAGGCGTTCTTATTTTCAACAACAAATTGATTCGCATAATCCTTCTTTTGTTTATTTAATCATTCAAAACCTGTTTTTGAACATCTGTTATGAGCTGGTAATACAAGGCACAGAGGAGTGACAGGGATGTGCACTGGGTGCTCTGGGAGCACCCTCTGCCTGCTGTAGACTGGAGGCTGGGGTCAGGAGGATGATTTCTGTGCTGTGACTGCACAGGGACTGTAGCAGGTACCTTGGCAGTTTGAATGGTGATACAGGCTTTCAAGGGATGCCACAATCTCAAGTACCCTTGTCCTGTTCTTTCCCATATTTCTCCTTTCAAAGGATTTAAGAGTTCAGAATGGAAGGAAATGAATCAGTGTAATCACTCTCATAAGAGGTGTGTCCAAGCTACACAAATGAAGAACAAGAGAGGCCAAATGGTGAAAAGAGCAAAGTATCTAATTCCTTATTTTAAACAATGATTCAAAGCATCCTTTTGTTTTTCATTTTCTCATTTAGAAAATGATTGATCATAATACCTGTACAGTCAGGACAATTGGCATCCATCTAGTGAGGCTGAAGTCCCCCCAGATGCCCCAAATTAGTGGCACGTACTGGGATCAGCAAATTGGTTTTCAGAGTAATAGTATGTTTATGTCATAAGTGACTCTCATATATATCAAACTGATTCGCACACTGGCTTGATACTAGTTACATGTAATCAGCTAATTCATTGGTTTTGTGCTATTTTTAACAGTATTTCCATGTACTCATAGACTATAAAAAGGACAGGCAATAACATACCATTAGCTTGAGAACAGAAATGTCAACTGGCAGACATCCTATTTGCTTTCTGATCATTGATTCAGTACATACATTTTTTTTATGTCCTAAAGATACTGAGAATTCCCAGAGGTGAGTGCCCTTTAAGATGTGTTTAAATTACCACTGGTGAACTCGTTACCTTCCTCCATTGCTCTGTCAATTGAACATTGTTTATAGATTTATTAGTATTTCGATACAGTACAGACATTTACAATGCTTAATAACCTTCAGACTTTTATGAGTTTAGAGTGTTAACAGGTTTCCAGTAAAGTCTGTCATCTTCCCAACCAAAAACGTGTACCCATGGTGGACATACATTCAGATTTCTCTGTTGTTATGCTAATAATCCTCTTTTGCTTGTTTTGGAAAGGGATTGAATTGGAGGTTGTCAATAGCTGTGAAAAGAACAATGGTGGTTGTTCCCACCACTGTGAACATACAGTTGGTGGGCACCGTTGCTCCTGTAACCATGGACACCGGCTTGATTCAGATGAGAAAACATGCATAGGTAATGTATGGTAAATGCCATCTTCCTTCAGAAGTTGTCCTGGATTCATTTAGCCCTTTCCTCTCTAATACTTAGTGCTGTAACGTAGCCACATCTCTCAAACTGCAAGGAGAAGTAAATTGAACAGTGTCTCTGGCTACTGGATAAATGTAAAAGAAATATTGACAGAAGATATTATTGTGTTTAGATATTTACTTTGAAGTTAAAGGAGATTTAAAACATATTAACAATATATATGGACTTAACAGTTTTATTTCTGGAAACTGTTCCAAGGCTTATCTAACCATTTAATGTAATTCGTAATTCAAACAACAAATGCTACCGTGCACCTACTTCTCTCCATCTCAAACAGAAGCTAAATCACGTGCACAGGGTTTCAACTTGGTGATGATTTGGAGGCGTGTTCACCTTTGTTGTGGCAGGTAACTACATTCCAAAAGAAAATTTTAAAGGGTATTATTCTTTGGAAGTCACAGCTCAAGCCCATTTTTAATGGATAGCTTTTTCAACATATTAGAACTTATATCATTTGCGACAATGAGAAGAATAAATTCCACCCCAGCCTTGCTTTATAATGAAATGTTTAATCTAGAACTTCTGAGAAAAAGAAACATCTACCAGAAATAGGGAAAGCATCAAACTGTATTACTATATGCGCGAGGTCTAAGGGAACCTACAAGCCTCTAAGGCAATTTTCCGTTATTCAGGAATTACGATACCATATTTGCTTGTTTTCTTTTGTGATACTTTATATCGTCTTTCTTAAAAATTACAATATGAGTACTAAAAAAATTTTTTTGACCATTTCATGCTACTCAGTATGGTTAGACATGTTGGAGAACCATAAAAGAGAAGGTAAATTTCAAAGGCCTAAGCACTTGGGTTTTTGGGTTTTTTTTTGGCACTACTGTGACAGAGTGAACTTCAAGGGATTTTGAAGTTCTCTGCTTTCATAAATTATTTAACCAAAACAATGTCATTACTTGTGTATCTTGATCCAATATTACCTTCTACATTTCTCAGAATCTACAGTGTTTAACTTAATGAAACCAGGTGCTTGCCTTACCTCTTTTTATGTAATGAAAAATATGCTTATGATTTTCCACCTTGCTAATATTTGTTTCTTTGGGGGAAAAAAAAGGGCTTCCTTCCGTCTTTCCTCCCTCCCTCACTCCATTCCTTCCTACTTATCTTTCTCATCTGACTATTGGATAAGGGAAAATGGAATTTTGCTAAACCTTTTGTTTGCAGCTTATAATTTGGTATCTTTTGTTATTCTTTGAAAAGTACAATTCAGTAAACTTCTTATTTACAGCCAGAAAAATCGCATCTGCCAGGGTCAAAATGTAGAAAATTGCATATTTATGAGATTTCAGCAGTCAACATGACAACATTATGTTCTTTATGGCTCAAATTTATTTCATTTTCCAACAAATAAATAACACTCATTCCTAAAGACCAAATATTCACTAGAGTAGAGGCAATGACTTGTTTGGCGTGTACATATACATGCTTTGCTTCTTTGCTTGAGAACAGATAAAAGCCATGGATGCTTTGTAAAAACATTCATGCATGAGGGAAATGAAATAATTTTCCTTTTATCTTATTTTAGGATCAACTTTTTTTTACATGAGAACATAAAAATGAATGTGAAAATAAGTCATCCTGTCTGTATGTGGTCAATCTTGCCCAAATGCCAAAATCTATTAGGGCTGAAATCTAGAAATGTGTTAACACAATTTGAAAGACAGCTACACAAAATGCAAGTGTCTGACCAGCAGTAAATTCACTAAATTTAACAGTGGGTAGTGATTAGAAAAAAGTTTTATTCTTATCTTTGAAACTTTGTTCAGTGACTGTGTATGGGGGATAGATACAGAAGGTCAAGTTTTTTTTTAAGGTTTACTTTTGATGCTTTTCTGAAATCACAAGTGAAATGTTTAATTGTTTTGCCTAATTACAATTAATGCTCTATTTATGATTAGGGCTAAATTTTTATGTACAGGTGAATTTCTCCACAGCGTTGCAGTATCTGGTATATTGGCCAGTGTAGGAAATATATAATCATCACAGAGGAGGAAAAGTAAAAAGAAAAAATAAGCAAGCAAAGATTTTACCACATATGATCTGAAAAGGAATAAAGAAATTTAGGAAACAGGTAATGTAAGGGTTGAAGAGACAGGACATTTTAAGAAAGGATGGATGGGGTTTCAGATGAGTTCCAGACATGAGACAAGAAGTAGCCCAGAGGAATGATAACAGAAAAAGAATACAAAACGGGTCATAAGATAATAGATGGAGGAACTCATCTTTCCAGTTACGTGACACAGTTGTGCTCCTTGCTAGTTGAGTCCAGAGCATCATGGGACAGGTATGTTTAAGGTTCTGGTGGCATCTGAGGAGACTTCTTAAAAAATCTTGAAATAAGAAAACCCCCAAAACATAAAAGATAATGTTTTAGATAAAATGAAACTGAATTTTTAAAAGTTTTTTTTTTGTCCTCTATATTCTTACTATTTAAACCAAAGGACAAAGGAAGGCTTAATACAAGAAACGAAAAAAATATAGAGAGTTCTGTGAGTAGCACTGCTTGTGACATTTTGCAGGAGAAAGACTGTTTTGTGTCCAAATGACCTTCATTTAGATATTTTATGGTGACCCCTCACCTTAGCTGATGGATTGCATTTTCTTTCCTTCCTTTCTCTTGTCTGCATCCCCTTACATTGGTACCCTTTCCAAGGTTAATTGAGACACTGACCTTTTATATCTGTGGCTGCTCATGTAGTTATGGAGCAATGGGATTTTGTAAACTCAGCACTGACAGGCCACCCAACTTAACAGCTCAACAAACACAGGGGGGTTGAACTGAACCAAGGGCATATAGCCAAAACCCCTGACTACACAATTCCCAGGTGTCTAGCCTGGATGTAGCATTGGGTGAGGAGTCTGTTGCTACTTCTTAGCCAATTCTATGAGAAATGATCACCTCAAAACAGGATAAGTTGATTATCCTTTGGCTGATAGCTTTCAATTTGAAGTCTTCTGGTGCGTTTTGATTTTCCCTAGGGCAATTATATCTTAGGAAGACATGTGCAGGATTATAGAATTCTAAAGACCTGAAGATCATCGCTTAGAAAGCTGTTTATCTTTGATAGGACATTCCAGGATAATGGTGTCACCGATTATAATAAAAATTTATCCCAGTCAAAGCATCATCGGAAAGTTCAAGCAAATGCCCTGAAATATTCTGTAATTTAACACATAATATTTAAAATGACCGTCTGCCCTCTCTCCAAATTGCAGTTAACCACTTCTCTTCCCAGCGGTGTGAATTCCTTTTGCTTGGGAATGTTCTTCCATCTGAGGTTGGCTAAATGGAATTTTTGGCTCGTCTTCTCAAGTTATTTTGTTTTTTTTTTTTTTTCCTCTTCAGATTCTTTGTTTATTCAGTCAGATTGCTGTTTAAACTGGAAAAATAGCAGAGATCTCTTTCCCTGTGCTTATAAATGCGTTTGGAGATTATTTACATGCTTTTCAAGTAAATACCAGGCAGAGGGGAAGCATGCAAGACACATAAACCCAAATGCGGGCCTTGTTCTTTGTGTCATAGTTTCGTCAGTGTCTCTACTCTGCAGCCCAAGAAATAGAAAATGACGATGAGTAAAACTGTTCTCATTTAGAAGTGAGGCTGATCAGCACTTCTGTAGGTTGGCTGACTCCCTGTATCTTCAGTAACAGAGACCTTGCCCTTCAGACCCTGGCCAGTGTGAGTGGAGAAGCCTGCTGTGCCCAGCTCTGCACCAGCTGTTTAGGACGCTCCGAACACAGCTGCCAGGAGGGCTGTGGGCTCAGTCCTGATGGCCGTGGGTGTGACGGTGAATTCCCGAGTCCTAACATGAAATTACTGATGTGATGGGGCAGTTCACGCAGGAGGAACCCTGGGGCAGAGGGTTCGGGTGGGAAAGGGAAGGCTTTGACACTGAAGTGACTTGGATCTCTCTGACGCTCTACCATGTGCTGTTGTGTGAACTTGGGAGACACCAAGTGCTCTGAGCCTCAAGTCTTCATCAGGAAGGTGAAGACGATAACGGCAGTAGTGCATCAATGAAGGAAAGTCATTCATGTAAAGTGCCCACCACCCAGATAGACATCGAGAAATCCCTCAACTAGACTAGCTATTGCGATTATAGTATTCACCGACCCATAAACCCCTTTACCTAATGTACTGTATGTGCACAAGTGAGAGATTCCGGCAAGCCATACACAGCACCCTGTGGTAGGAGTCATTCATGGCAAGCTTGACTGGAATCAGAAAGTTGATTACTGAGAGTCATTTTAATTAGAGGACCGTAGCAAAAGGATAGCCAGTTCATGAGCCACAGTCCAAATCTTTGTCAGAATCCTTTACAGATCCAATATGAATCTCGCTATTGCAAGTTTTAAAATGAATCACTTAACAGTTTTCCAACTTATTGGTTGAAATTGGTTCACTTACCTTTTAGATGACTTTTAGCTGATAGCTATATTCTTATAATATCATAGGAGAGTTCGAATTTAAGGAGTAAATTGAGTTTTTTATACCATTAAGAAGAGCTCATGCAAGTCATTGCTGTAAATTACTTTTAAAAGTTTACCTTAAATATATACGCTTTAAATTTTCATTTGTTCATGATTACCATTATTTTGGACTATAGTTTTCTTGAAATCAAAGCAACGATTAGAAGATTGATATCTATTTCAATGACAGTCAAATTATGAAAGAAGACTTTGATGCCTCAGATAAAATAGTGTTTCTTGGCTTAAATAAATGAATTCTTGAATTCTGTTGGGGATAATAGGTGTGTTTCTTCATATCGATGCCAAGCTCCCCAGCCTGGCAGTGTAGATAACAGCAGAGAACAGCCAACTATGATATCTATATATCCTAAACACAGTAGAGCATATTACCACTTACCACATCCCGTCCAATTAACGGGGCCAAAAAAAATTGACTTTCACGTACCATCTGCTCTTCAGCAGGATGAGCCAAGAAATGATTGTATGGCGTGAATGTACATCCTTGGGTACACACAACCACATGGGAAGGGTATCCACAATCTGAGGCCAGGCCTACAAACTCAGCTTCATAACTGAACTTATAGTATCGCGAACACATTGATCAAAGTCCGGGCTCAGACGTGGACAGACACCGCTAAGCCATATGAGAGCAAGGCCTGGGATTCTTCCATTTCTCAGATTTGTCACAGACCTTGTACAGAATCATGTATGGAATAAATGCCTCACCGTAGGTATTGAATAATTCAGTAGTGAATGAACATTCTGCAAAATGGTGCACAGCCTGAGACCATTTAATTTAACTTTTTAATTCTTCATTAAAACCTCATGAGCAAGCTCTCAGGAAGACCTTGTCTATGTAGACAAGCTATGGTAAACTTGGAAATGAGTGAAGGGAAAATAATTGGCCGGGTATACTGGAGGGAGAATTCAGGGCTATGCTTCTATATGGCAAAACATTATTACTGGTTAATAAAGGGAACAAATAGGCCCATGAGTTCATCACATCTATTTTATTTCTTGATGCCTAAGAGTAGACATTGTTTAAATTTTCTTAGATGTAGATGAGTGTCTGGATGTCAGTGCAGTCTGTGACCAACTGTGCATTAACTCTGTGGGGACCTATTAGTGTGCTTGTGAGGACGGCTACAGAATTGGAAGTGATGGAAAAACTTGCATCTGTGAGTTGCTTTGAAGAATTTTATCAAATCTCTTCTAAATGCCTTCGACCATCATCGTGTTCTTCAGGAGCATGGAGACCATCTATTCTCTAACTCAGCCTGTCCTCCCCTTTCTCTCTTCACAGGCTGAGATCTTTCTTTTCCTTTGTTCTCTCTGCAGCAGTTTCAACTCAGTGGCTCCCTGTTTCTCACCTTCATTTACAATAGACTGTTTGAAATGGTCTTCTCAAAGAGTGTTACCTTTCAGCCACCCCCTCCCTGCCTTGGCTGTCTACTTCAAACGCTCTCATTTCTCTCACTAACCCTCACTCAGTTTTTCCTTTTTTTAACCAGCATGTTGAATCCAGCCATTTTCCTGTGTGGTCTTCGCTTTAGATAATGATGAGCTAGAGGAAGAAGGAGAGGAGGTACACTTTGTGAGGTTTCCAGGTCTTCAATTCAAGAGCCCACCTCCACTGCTTCCGTATGTGGCCACCTCTCTGCCTCTCACCCACCAAGATGAAGAAGATAAGGAGGAGGAAGGAGAGATTCGAGGACAACTGAAGGCTTTGCACAAAGTTGGTGTGTGAAAGAATATATCTCATTATAGTCACCTCTTTTCTCTATTTTTAGATAATTCCCATAAATTCTTTCATAGACAATCACATTATCAATATTTAATGCCATCAAATGTTTTAAGGTGATGTTAGCAAGAAAAGTGGGACCAGAATTACTTCTTCAAAGCTTCCTATCGAATTCATCATCTTTTATCTTTCTTCCCTTTGCACAATAAATGGTTGCTATGTAGGTATGTATGAGGGGGTGCAGGGTGGTGGGGGCTGGTGAAATGCAATGCAGTGAAATGGAGCCAAAAAGTACTTTGAATTAACATAACGGAGAGAAGGATTGGGACCTTTCAGTTTTAACAGCTGAACCTCTGCTAGAAGTCTTTTTTTTTATATAGTTAGAATTTACCTGAAATAGCCTTAAAATCTAGACCCCTCCTGGATTTTAAAATGCAGAGAACCAATGGTTCAACATGCTTAAGTGGACCGAGAAAAAAATATCTTTACAAATGTGAGCAGTTTTTCTTATATATCCATACAACAGAGCTCAAGCATCAAATCACTTCTGATCAAAATAAATTAGCATAACCTCTTTCAAAAGTAACAGTTTGCAGCCAGTCTGCTGCTTCTTTTTCTTTGTGAGGCAGAGCTGCTCTTTTTGTTCTCCCTCTATTCGCTGTATTTTAAGAGGATCAAAGCTTAATGATTGCTTTAAAATGCATTCAGTAAAATGGCAGATTTGTTTATATGCTATGGTTAATCATAATAATATCAATTAAAACATCTGCATAAAAATGGAAATGCTTTAGTGTTCCTTAATTAGACTCCTGATACTCTGGCTCCACAAAGTCAGAACAGAAATAGTTCAGGGCTCCCAAGGCAGTCAGAACTTGAGTGGCCAAGATCTAGAGAGGAGAGAAGCTTGGACAAGTACGATGGACAATCTGTGCTGCCTTCCCCCTTGCGCCATTTGCTAATGGATGGGCAGTGCAGGCAGAGAAGCCCGGAAATCTACAGACAGCTGCTGATAGGGGGAGGAGCTAAGCACAGTTAGCAGCAGTATCACAGCGCTGGAGAGGTAGAAGTTGGAATTCAGAATCTGCCAAAGTGGAGAGGCCTTGCTAAACATGGTAGGCTTTCAACTGGGACGTCTGAAAGACTCCACCTAGAGACAGGGGGAAAACTTGAAATGGAATAAGCCTTAAAACAACTGAAATCAAGTCTCTCCATCCTCATTCAGATTAAGGTAATTTCCCTCAAGAATAGGATGGAAAAACATATTCTGGTACACTTATGCAATAGACTACTACACAGCCATAAAAAATAAACTGTATACAGAACATATGGATGAGTCTCACAAACATTGTGTTGAATGAAAGAAGCGTGATACCAAAGAGTACGTACATACTTTATGATCCTATTTATATGACGTTCAAAACTAAGGGACAGTAATCCACGGTGACAGAAATCAGGATAATGCTTCATTTGTAAGGCTAATGAGTAAGAATCATCAGGCCACCTCTGAGGTTTTGAGCTGCTGGTAATAATCTGTATCTTGATCTGGGAGGCAGTTACATGGGGTTGTTTACACTGTAGGGGGAAAGTAGGAAGTGAATACTTGAGTTTTGTGCACTTCTCTGCATATGTTTATTAAATTGCAATAAAAAGGCTTACTTAGGGGAAAAAACAAACAAACAAACAAAAAAAAAACCCTTTGCATCAAAAAGCCTGGAACAAAAAACACTAAGGTGCCAGGAACATTGATTATTTTTGTGTTCAGAAATCACTGGTAATTTCTTTCCCTTTTTTTTTTGCATTCTTAAATATTCTAAATACTCTTTAGGGGCTACATTCCAAGCTCTATTTTAAAAGGTTTCTCTCTGCTCTTGCCTTTTCCTGGGACTCTTTAGGAAATAGGCCCAAGGATCACGTGTGTTTGTTTTCTCAGCGGTGGCGGGTTTCGTCTTCCCTTTCAGTGATGTAAACAGCGTGGGTCAACTAAGATGGCATCGCATTCCAGTCTGTTTAGATCACACCTTTGGCCGCGATTGCAGTCAGTGCTGTGCCAACTGCATGAATGGAGGCAGGTGTCAGGAAGGAAGGAGTGGGTGCTCCTGCCCTGCTGGCTGGGGAGGAGTTCTTTGTAATGAAAGTAAGTGATACATTGGAGATCCGGTAAGATGCGTTCTCCTTTGCTGCCAGCCAACTACCGGTGATGAGTTCTTCTTTACGTGTGTCCTCCCTAAAATGTTTTAACAGGGTTGACGATTGATCTGGGTGAAAAACCAATTTATTTGTTGTGGAAAAATATTGTCTACGAAGCCCTGAGGTTTCAAATGGAGCATGTGATTAAAAGGGGAGATTTTGTGTTCCCTGGGAAACTTGGTGTTCTGACTCTTGTTTATCCATGGAACGTAAAAGTTAATAAAGGATCCTAATATTCTAGGCCTATAAAAATCCCTCCATTTAAATAAATCATTAGGCCCTGGCAAGCTATTCCCAATGAAGACAAAGATGAAAGGATTTGTGTTACGAAGCACAACGAATGGAACCGCTTGACTGTTCGCTGCCGCTTTTTGTTTGTGTTTTCTTTTCTTTTTCTTTTAAACAATATGTAAGTACAGTCAATGACACTTTTAACCTTTTTATATAAATCTCTCATGAGAAAATGTCAACGATTGGAAAATAATACCTCTAATAAATTTTTTCCTTTATATTTTAAATGGAGTCATACTTGCAGGCACTAAAACTGCCAAGTAATAAAAACAAAATATATTGCCTGTCTTTATTTCTTCTTTCTCTTTTTAAATTTCCCTTATAAATTTTTTAATAAAAGAGTTTAGTCTTTGTGGGTGGCTCAGAAGATGACGTGAGCAGATTTGCTTTTGAACCCCCCGCATATGGGAAGAAAGAAGACAAATGTTGTTTCTATCGTGAGATAGATGCAAAACTTGAGTTATAACATAGTGAAGTGGTTGCCCCAGAATTACTAGTTAGAGTGTTGAGGATCTTCCTAAAGCATTGCTCTGATCATGTTTCTCTGCTGCTCGTTTCAGGAGTGTCCCATTTCCTGGTGCATAAAGCTCACGCTTCTGATTCAGTCATTGGCAACCATCTCGTATCAGGCGCTCATAAATCCTTTTTTCTTTTTATCCACAACTCTTTGACCAGCTTATCATCTTCAGCAAACTAAACCACTAACTACTTAATGCTTTGGACTTTACAGCTTTGTGCCTTTTGCTAAACTGCCACCTTTGTTCATTGCCATTTATTGTATGAAGCTTTATTTGATGGCCCCAGACTAACCACAACTATTTATACTTTTGATGGATTTAAAGTCTCTCTCTCTCTCTCCTCTTTGGGTTAGAATTAGCTATGTTCCTATTCCATTTCCCTTACTAGACTGGGAGCTTATCAGCTTGACATAGTCAACTGTATAAAACTAGAATCAAATTAATGTTATTGCATGACTATTAGGAAGTAAATGTTTATCCTATATTGTAAATTTTGTTCATAAATATACATCATCCAAACTTTTGATACCTAACATGTCAGCATGAGGAAAGAAACTAATAATCTATTGCAAATGCATTTGGATAAAACACCTGTGACACTAAACTAATATAGAAATACTGAAAATGGAATTTCATGATATAATGAAAAGAACATGACCCCATCTTTGGCTTTGGAATCCCTTGAGGTTCTTTTAAGTGTTCACATAGTCCGAGGAGGCTGTCTCAGAAAACAGAAACTTGTATCTTCTCTGCATTTCCTCTCTGTCGTTCATTCTTGTTTTTTACAAAAATGAAAACAAAACAATCCAAACTGGAAAAAAAAAGTGCTCATAAATTCTTTAATGGAAAAGGAGAGTGAGAACACTTTCTTAAAAAAGTTCCTATAAACTGTAATAAATGGAAGTGACAAATCATTCATCATTAGTATTTCTAAGAGTATCAGCTCTTCAAATGCAGCAAGGGACATCAAAAAAAAATATTCTGCAGGGGTCTGGACAATTAGTTTTCCTATGGAGTGGCTCTTCTAGCCAGATGTCTTTACTGGTCTATAATTAAAGCAACTATATTGACGTCTTAAGAATTTCTTTAAAGCAATTTAAAAATTACCACATATTAATTTTAATGGCACATTTCAGAGCTCTGTTTCTTTTGAGAAGATTTTATGTTGACGATCTTATTAGTTATTGTGAGACTCCACCCAGTCGGAAGAGGAGATTGGAATATTTTCCTATGGCGAATCAGTGGGCTAGTATTACACGGGAGGATTCATGGCTTCTTCCAAACCACCCATCTACGGCCATGTTTGTTTTAAAATTTTCTTCTCCAGGATAATTGCTCTGTTTGGTGCTAATGAAGTATTTAGCAAATCCCTCTACTCCGTGATACCATATTCTTTTTGTGGGGGAGTGCCAGACAATAGTGTTGGTTTGCCGATGTTGACGCCTTGCTATAATCCAGATACCATGCAAGCTATTTAAACTTCCTTAGCTTTGTTTTTCAGGTCTACTTTTTAAAAAAATTACTCCACCTATAGCTGCTGTAAGAATTCAAAGACTTACTACGTGTAAATTAATAGTGTAGACCTCAACTGCTGTTTGCTGCCAGTTTCCTTCTCTCATTCCTTATGTTTACCTCTTTCCTTTTCATTGTAACCTCAGGCTTGAAAGCAAAGAAAAAAGTGGATAAGAAGCCAAGTTTCCATCTTAGCATCTGGAGTCATGTGGGTGGGTAGATAGAGGGGTTGATGTAAGTATAGTTTTATGATATTTAGCCAATTATGATAAAATGGCCATTAAGATGGTTACTGAAGTTACCTCAACAGCTGTATTTACTGAAGTTAAGCTAAAGTCATAGACATATCCCCCAATTTATTTATTTTTAATGGATTGCTAAATACTTCCCCCAAACCAACAAACCAGAAAACAAAACGAAACAGTTGTTTTCTTGACGTCATCAATCTTTGACAGTGCAGAATACCTTGAGGCCCCCCAAGACAGGCTTAGCTACACTCATTCCTCGTTAAAAACACATGACATTTTTTTTCTGCATATTCTTCCCATTTTTTCAAAATAGGGGATGCAGTTTGTTTCTCATTAAGATTAGTGACAGCTAAACAGCAAAGATGTCTAGGTAGTTCTGAAACTGTGGGTTAGAGTTTAAGGAACAGGTAAATTTTGCATGTGAACCTTGTTAGCAGTCCTTTAGTCTGCATGACTTTAACTAGCTGTATTCGAAATTCCCCCAGGAATAATGATGCCATTCAAACACTAGGAACATACCAGAGACCCTTCCCGGGTCTACAAGTTACAAAGATTTTAATTACTCAGAACCCATTCTGATAGTAAGACAGGCTCCCGGCCATCTCCCTTTGTACCACAGTGAGTGTGTTACGCTGCCTGTTCGCCCTCTCCATTTTCTTCATAGCTTGTTCCCCCGAGACCGGGGGAAAGAGTGCAATGACATCTGTGGCCGTGAGAACGGAGGCAGCTGGGCAGTGCCAGTGCCCACGGGGCTGCACGGGAAACCCTGTGGAGACGGTAGGGAAAGCCGGTGCTGGTCACACGAGACGACTCTTCCAGTTCTTGAGATCTCTAGTGGGGAATAAACAAAATGAAAGCTACATCTGTATTTTTCAAGGTGGTCTTTTCTGAAGAAGTAAAGACGACAGTGTGTATACACAAGAGTACAATGGCTTTGACTGACAACACGTGTAACAGAACAAAATACGTGGTTCTTAAACCTCCAAGTCTGATCTAAGCAGGATGAACTGTGATACAGAGAAAGCTTTTTTCCTCCCCTGAGCAAAACATTGAGTTTGTGTATGCAGGTTTGGACCTAAGGACTGGGGTGAATTTATTTGCTTTGCGTAATAAAAGAGAGAAAAAATGGAACTCTTTGGGCAAATCAGGGAGGAAGAGAGATGAAAATCAGAGAAGAAAAGGAGAGGAGAGAGAGAGGAAAAGAGGGGAGAAATGATGGATGAAAAACTTACAAAGTCCAGTAAGTGCTGTATGTGAATTTTTCATGGAAACCAGTCAAGAGACCACATTTTCTACTTGAGTTGATAAAACACACACACAAAAACTGCTTGTACAGACCCAAGAGCTGAAGGCGGAGAGTCAGTGGAGATGTAGGTCTTCAGGGACTGCCAGAAATCATGGCGAGTTTATTACATTCTCACAGATCGTGGAACTAGGAAGATGGAACCCAAGTTTACTTCACTCTCTAAGAAGTGCAGGAAGGCTTCTGCTGGCATCTGACTTATTTATCCCCCGAACACTATTCATTTATTCAAAATATATGTATTAAGTGTTTGCAAGGCATTGTTCCAGGCTTTGTGATACGGTAACAAAACAAAAATAAAAAAGACCCTGGCCCTTCCATGTGGAACTTACAGTCTTGTTCAAAGCAGACATAGGTCACAAATGTTGGTAGGTATTTCAAATGAAATATTAATGCATGCTTGGAGGTCAGACCATGAGGGCAGATTGTGTGAGCCAGGAAGAGACTTCTAGAGAAGTGACACTTCAGCAGAAGCCTGCAAAATGAGGAGACGCGAGGCAGGGAAGGAGAGAGGGAAGAGCATAAAGACTGAGTGGGCCCCGTGTCACCAGACACTGAAGTAGGTAAGAGTGACTTGCATTAGAGGCACCCTGAAGAAGCTCAGCGCAGCTGGTGGAGCAAAAGTCAGTCAGGGAGAGGTGAGTGCCACACGAGGTCAGCCAGTGCAGTGGCTCATTGGTCTTGTTAAGTTTGGGGGTTTTCATCTGAAAGCAGTGACAAGTCATTGCAGAATTTTGGGCAGAGAATACAAAATCATATGCGTGGTTTTTAAAAGCTTTCTCTGGCCTCGGTCCAATTCCGTTGGAAACCTCTTATCTTTGGCAAGCTCCTTATTTCATGAAACAACAGCTCTAGCAAGGCTTGCATGCGGGTTAATATTTGCTTTGTTTGTCTTTCCACCCTCCAGGATGCCCAAAAGGATGCTTTGGGAGCAACTGCAAAAGGAAATGTAACTGCCCACAACGGCCATTGCCACAGGGTGTATGGCGCGCCTGCATGTGTGAGCCAGGGTGCTGTGGGAGGTTTTGTCATCTGAGTAAGTCACAGACACTACCTTTTCTCTCTGCGTGAAGCAAGGAAGCTCAGAAAACTACCAAAAATACATCAGTGTCAACCTAAAGACAGACACCCAGTGTAAGAGCTGTGAGTTTAAGTTTTATTCAGGATCTTGCTGAGACTTTAGCCCAGGAGACAGCCACTTGTTTAGCTCTGAGGAAACTGCTCCGAAAAGAGAGGGGAAAATCCAGTTTATTTATCTATATTTCAGTCCTCCCATGCACATCTCTTTTAATTTTAGGGTTGACTTAATTGGCACCACAACTGTTGTATGATGTTTATACATTATCCTTTATGTCAGATAAAATGCCTTATATATTATTAAAGAGTGAGTGCAGTCACACACTTACTATATTATTCATCCTGAGTTCCCCACCCCTGGGTGCACTGTTGGCGGGCAACCACCAGGGGGTTAGGGCTTCACCTTCGTGGAACTGGGTGGTGAGCAACACGTCTCTGTTCTTCTTTGTTCACACTAGATGAAGGGAAAGATTAGAAAGCATAACATATTTTATATGGTCATATCATACATGACAGTTGATGTTCTAGTCTTTATTTAGCTTCCTTCCATTGCAAGAATCTATATTTTCATGAATGAAAGAAAAATGTTTCTGGAGTCTTCCTATTTTTTCCTAGTTAGTGTTCACCTTAATTATTGAGAGAGGATTGTTAATAGTTCATTTATGTGAACATCCAACACTTAAGGAAGTTGAATATCAAAGGCCAAGACAAGTATCTTTTATTTCTTGTGCAGAACAGTATCATTCCCTGAAATTTCTAAAATATACTATTCACTATGCGTTTTGACCAGCTATCACGTTTTGTAAAAGATGTGAGAAAACACAATCACCAGCAAATATTTCAGCCCATCAGTAACTTTTAAGCTGTCTCCCGATGGGACAGCTCTGGATGTCCACCAGCCGTCTCACCTTGAAGCTGCACCTTGCTCCCCTATCTGTTCCATGTGCCCTCTTCTGAAAATCCTTCCTGAGTGACCCTCAGTAATACCATGACCCACTTTTAATAACA
This sequence comes from Camelus bactrianus, assembly GCF_048773025.1. Taxonomy (NCBI): domain Eukaryota; kingdom Metazoa; phylum Chordata; class Mammalia; order Artiodactyla; family Camelidae; genus Camelus; species Camelus bactrianus. Next base: position 83,380,031 of record NC_133539.1, on the reverse strand, counting down.
GAAACCTTTTGAGTCTTATATATAACTCACTCTGTCCCTGGCAACTGAGACAAGGATCTCCCTCCATGGTGGCATCATAACCACCATGTTCAATTATCTCTGCTAATAACAGCAGATATTAACAGATGCTAATAATTTCCATCCATCAGAAAGTCAAGTGGCTTATTTTGTTCTCTCCAAGCAGCTTTCCACAGCAACACATATATAGGCATATAATACAGTTGCCTTGAGCCTGGAGGGCACTTGAAGGATCTTTTATTTGAGTCCCTTGGATACCTGTAATTGGGGGGGGGGGGATTATGTTTTGGAAAGGGAATTGAATTACTGTAGGTAACTCCTCATAGAGAAAACTAAGGGTAAGTTTTCCTGAATGCAAAGGTGGGACTTTGTCAAATTAGAATTCCTGTGCTGACTACCATCCCTAAAACTCAAAATAAAGGAAGAAAAGCCAAGTACCATTTGCCAAAGATGTGGCCAAGATAATGCTTCCGTCAGGGTGAAAGTTCTGTGTTATCTACATGATGTAAAATTATTTTGGATTACCATATAATGAGAGGGAATGAAAACAGTGGCGAGCCTTCTCATCAGGGCTTGTCCATCATCGCTCTGCTGTAGCAGGATGAATATGGGGTCTGACAGGCCTTAGCAGTCCTTGGAGAATATTAACTACAGGCACCAATGGAGCAGATTGAGAAGCAATTTCTCTCCCGGAAGCACCAAAGCCTTTTAAGTAGTTCAGGCTTCACTGTTCGCATCCAGTTGCCAAAAATTAAATGAATTGCCTGATTTGAAAGACATTTGTTTCCCTATTTTTTTCTTGGCAGTCAGGATGAGCCCCTTGTTTTCCCCATAATCAGCCCCCGCAGAACTACGTGCCTGTGCACTCACAGTGTGAAAGAAACAAAGCATGGTTTTCAGGTGACCGGTTTGCCTCCACCTGCTTGCAGGCTGTCCCAACGGGGCCTACGGAGCTGGCCACTCTTCCGAATGTCAGTGTGTGGAGGAGAACATCCTGGAAAGCAGTGCCAAAAATGGCAGTTGCACCTGCAAATCTGGTTACCAAGGCAACAGATGCCAGAAAGGTAGAATCTGATGATAAATTTTCTTTCTTCTCTAATAACAATGCTCAGCTTTTGTTTCGCACCATATGATCACTAATTAGTTAATCCACCAGAGTCCTCAGGAGATCAGTGAGCTTTATTAGTTCCCTGTTTGTTGGTGAGGAAACCGAGACACAGGGCAATAAAGTTGTTTAACCTTGTCTTCTCAGCCTCTGCTGTTAGCTGTCTGCTTGCTGGCTTGAGCAAAAGAATAAAGATCACGTTGCAGAGAATCTTATTCTAAGAAGATGAGAGCTGGCCAATCACTCGTTCAAGTTGAGCCAATCAACTAAGGGCTGCCAGCTTCCAGAGTTAAAGGCTAGTTTTCTTTACATCTAAAGACAGATTATTCAAACAAATATAATAGAAACCATAGAAAATTTTGGAAAATTTAAATATGGTTGTCAGTATGGTCCTTTCTCAAATTTCCAGATATTACATAAAGAATTTCTTTATAATTCTACAAATATAAAAGTTTATGTGCAGCATAATTCCAAGGATAAGTGTCTTGTATAGATACACGTGTGTGGGTGTATGTAAAATTTGGAAAAAGGTATTCCAAGATGTTAGTTTGTGGACTCATGGTTTGTGGACACATGGAGTGCTTTTCTCCGTGTATTTATGTGGCTCTTCTCATTTTCTCAAAAAGTCTTACATTACCTTTTCACTGAATCTTGTCAGCACCATACTACTTAAAATTGCAACTTGCAGGTCTCCTTGAACTTTTTTATTTTTCCAAAATGCTTACCACCTTCTGACATACCGTACACTCTAATTATTATGTACAATATGTATTGCCTGCCCTTCCTGTTGGAAGCCAAGTTCCAACAAGGGAAGGATAGCTATTCACTTTTTTCACCACAATATCCCCAAGCTCCCAGAACAATCAGGACATATAGAAGTTGTTCAATATGTATTTTCTTAAATGAATATATAAATGTGAATCTTCAATGTTTATCCTTTATACATTTTTCTCATGTTATCATACATTCTGAATTAAGCACTTGTTACCATTTTCTTTAGGGGCAATTATCACGCCTTTTTTTTCTCTTTAATACATAGCAAGACTGAACATAGAACAAATAAAACGAACATAACCAATGGCAGGTGAATTTTTTGCCTTTGAAGTGATCCAGAGCACTCTTGTTTAAAATCAGGAGATAATAGGTTTGAAAGGAAGCCATCATATTGTTGGGTCCACTTACAGGGGCAGGGACTGGGATGGAAGATCGTTCTTGGCTCTCGGCTGTTACACATTGCTGTTCACGTGGTCATCTTCAGAGAGTCAGCGAGGCTTGTCCAGGCTGACTGAAAGGCAGTGAGAATCTTCCAGATTGTCCTGTGGCGTGGAACTGACTATGGAATTGGAGTGTATGAGCAGAAATGTCCATCAGGAGTTCATGGAGAGGGGGCCATTTAGATAGCTAGATTGTGACTTCTAGGCAATGGGGAAGAGAACTTGGGGAAACAGAAGCCTGACATTTCAGGGAAGTGTTTAATGTGGTATGAGAGTGGGTCCTATTCTAATATCTAAATCTCCTCCCACTTCAACTGACATTTAAGCCTAGAGTCAACCCCTTATGTATTCCCCAACTAGCGATGTCATGCCCTGGAAGTCAACGCATGAGGAGATAATACCGTATACACACACCTGGGTAAATTTAATTTATTCTGATAACATTTTCTTAAAGCATCTGCTGAATATACTATATTGGAAAATGCTTCTGAGATGCCCACTGTGAAGGAAAATGAGTTGAAAGTGTATGTAAATCAGCAAAATAGAGAGGTCACCATAATCTCAGGAAAACATATTATTTTTCAATCAGATAATTTTGTCCAATTCTAATATTTTTGTCTAACCACAAAATGAAATTATGAATCAGACCGGAGCAGGTGAATGGGATCGCCATGATTGGCAGCTGCAATCAAGGCAAGGCGAGCTCTCTGAGAGCTGTGTGTGATGAGAATCAGGTCTGTTGTTGTTCTCTTTCTTTTTCAAAAGAGTGATGTAGCCCAAGTGCTCCTGGAGCCAGACATATCTTTAAAAACCTTGACTCCAGCCCTGTGTCTAGATTGCAGATGAATAGTTAATTAAAGACTGCAAATTGTTTCAACGGCACTAATGAACAGCGCTCTCCACAATCAGCACCAGGCCTCGCGTAGCCCATCAGTGATGACTTTTAAGAGCAGAAGAGCTGGTTCCTACCCTAATCTGTGAAACAGCAAAAAAGAGAAAGAGGGAAAAATTTAAAACAACAGCAACCAGTGTCTGCCTTGTTTTGATTAGTTTGTAGCCTGAGGTATTTTGGACCCCAGCTGTAGGCAGACCCGAGTGCGGCCCAGCAGGGCTCTTGAGTCCGTCTGAGGGGGCCTATTCAACCTGTCACCATGAAAAGGACAGATTTTGTTCCAGTAGTTATGAACTTTAAATTTTGAACACTGGCAAGTCTCTGAGAACTGGTTAATTGACTTGAAAAGTGCTGAGTAAGTACTGTAGCATAAGTTGGGTTTAGCGGCTGAGAGCGCCAGTTTCAGAGGCCAGATCTGAATTCAAATCCTCACTTTGCTATATATTAGCTCTGTGACCCAGAATAAGTCACTTAACCCCTCGGAGCCTCAGTTTCTTACCTAAATGGAGACAAAGTTGCTCATGTCGTATAGTGATTGTTACGGAAATGTGAACTGATGTATGTAAAGTGTTCGGCACAGAGTAAGTGAACAACAGATCATAGCCAGGAATGGTATGAGCATCCCAGAAAATTCAACAATCCTGTTATTCAGAGACTTGGCCCTGGACAAGAGGATACTTTGCAGCCCAACTTGGTTTAATGTAACTTTCCATAACTGTTGCATGTTTAGGAAAGTTTCACAGATTTCGCTGTGTTAAAAAGCATGTTTTCCACCAGGTTTCTAATGCCAGGCATTTCAGTGGAGGCAGAGAGCTCTAAATGAGCCCTCAGTGGTCCCTGCAGCATCAGCCATCCTTTTCCAGTTCAAAGGATATTCAGCAAAGCAGCACAAGTCCCTCTTTCTCCACCGCATACATCGTACAGTCTGTACAGTCTTACAAAACACACAAATTACAAACCTCTAGGGTGATGATTCTGGCTTACAAAATAAGTGAAGACCGAGAGAATAGGATTCAGGAAACCATTTGGGGACAAATTCCCAAGCAGTGCACCTCCCGAGCTTCCTTTACAAATTACATCTCATTTCAGATTTTGTTCTGTGGAACTGCCTCCAAAGATATATATCAAAATAGCTTCCATTGTTACTGTCTGAAAAATCACATTTTCAGCAAAAAGCCAACCTCTGTATCTGTGTTTCCAAAGTGACAAGATATGGCATCATGTTGATTTCTTCAGGGAGTATTTTTGGAAGTGCTATAAATCCTTAGAGGCTACTCTGAATGCTTCTTTCTTTGCAGTTCAGTCATCCACACATCCACTCACACACACATTCACATGCATACACATGCACACTTTTCCAACTCACTTAGGCAACAGCAGAAATCTGGGACCATCTTGAGATTTATTACAAGTCTTAGCTCCTTTCTTTTTCTCTCTTTTTATTTTACAAGCCTGTCCTGATGGCCTCTGGGGACCAGGGTGCCAGTTCTCCTGTGGACCCTGTGAGAATGGAGGTCAGAGAAAAAAAAAAAAAAAAACAAAACTGGAAACTGCAACTATCTTCCCCATTACACAGGAAAAGCCTGTACCGTACGTAAGTCATTAACCTAGACAAAATGACCCACGAAGTCATTGAAGTTGTTAGTTTTATAAGTGCTTATTTGTAACTGCTGTATGAGCTGTGATGTTAGTTGGGTACACGTTTTAACTGTCTATTGTTGTGTAACAAACCATCCCAACACCAACACTTTGTAACAAATCATCCGAACAATGATTTATGATGATTATTTTTTTTGATTCTGTGGATTTATAAGATGGTTTTCCTTCTGGTCTCACCTGGAGTCACTAGTGGCTGCTTCCAGCTAGTAGATCAGCTGGGGCTTCTTAACCAGGGGAATCTGGCCTTTCCTGTACATAGCGTTTCTACAAGGTTAGCTTGGGCTTCCTCATAGCATGGCGGATTCAAGACAAACGTCCAAGAAAGAGCATCCCCAAAGTGGGAAAACAGAAGCTACAATGTGTCAAAAAGTCTACCTTCAGAAGCCACACATAATTACCTCGGCCACACTGTAGTGCTTAAAGCAAGTCATAGGACAGCCAGATTCAAGGGGAGGAGAAACAGATCTACCTCCTGATGAGTCACAAAATCTCTGCAGAAGACCTGTTAGCTGGGAGATATGATTGTAGCCATCTTTGGAACCAACTGATCATAGCATACAACTTAAAGTTTTACTGAAAGGCACTATAAGAATTTGCTAGACTGTATTTAATCATTCTTGTTAGGGTGGGAGCAGATTAGACTGATAAAAAGTTACGAGTTAAACTGAATCTGTTTCAGAGTGCCAGTAGAACTATGACCTTTTATGTTTGTCACTCTTACATAATCTGTCAACCCTGCCCACGTCGCCTTCTCTACTCCATCAGTGGTGGGACAGAGTAACTCGAAAACTTGAGGAAAGCAGTGGCTGGATGGTAAGAATGGTATCTTTTTTTTTTACATTACTATTTCAAATACAAATGGTTTGACAAAGGTTAGCAAAAGTCTATTATTTGAATTGTCTCTGATGTTATGAGGTGTGAACGGTGATCTGAATTAGCTTCAGTGTTTAGGACTTCCTAAAAACCAACAAGCAAATAAAACCAGAAACTTAAACGTAAATATAGAATGTAGCACCAGGATAATATTAGCACTTGGCTAATCATCTGATCATTGGGGAAAATGCATTACTGCCCCTCAGGAAAACCCTCAAGCAAGAGTGGTAGGACAAGGTCGTTGCCTGACGATTTTTCTAGATGTAACGAGATTGTCTGTGCTTTAGGACTGTCATTCTGTGCTGTTGACAAGCCTCTCAAACAGGATAAAGTTTGCTGGTGCAGCAGTTGGCTATCCCTAACCTACTTGTTTGCTTTTTTTTTTTTTTTTTTTTAAAAAAGCTTAAAGGTAAGAATTTACATATTCAAAAGGTAGTTACTTGCTATTTCCACAGTGAAGTGACATTTTTCTCTTGTCTAACTCAACTTTAATGGAATAATTATTAAGCAGGTAGTGATATATCTGTTCCAATTGATATAAATAGACTATTTAGAAACAAGTGAAAAGAAAGACAAACTGCTCATTCTTCAAAATATTAATTTTAATAGTTACATTATAACTCTCTTCCCTTCTAGGATTTCAAACCCCAGGAGAATATTCCATAATAATCCTGAGAGATTTGGGATGACAATTCTAATTTTATTGGCAACCTGATACATGAGATAATGTATTGAGTTGGGTAGGCAAAAATATTCCCCAACTCCTAGTCCAGTTTAATTTTAGTGTTACATGCTATTATCTGATTTTGCACACACAGATACAAACACAAATTATATAATTATCATAATTGGATATTTAGGGAAATGAATGGAAGCAAATGATGGGACTTATTAAAAATGCTTCATGTGTGCTCCACAAGGGATGTGTGTGGCATTTAAAAAGGGGCTTATGTTTGAAGAAAAGCATACAACATTTCTCTAAATACCCTGTAATGGTGCTTACAGAATTTTCAAACCTAGTTACTCTGCATAATGAACTGTAAAAATACTTACTGGCTATACAAGGTAATATGTTTTAGAGGCAGGAGAGACCAAAAAGCTATTTCTAAAAATAATGGCTTTATAGAAATTCCGATTTTTAGAAGTTATAAATACAAATACTAGGGCAAAATAATTTTTTTAAAGGGTTTTATTTCACTCTGTGAGAAAATCCTCAGGATTATGGTAGATTGTATTTTTTCTTTCTGCTTCCTAAACAGCATTGAGGTTGGGGGCAGCTGTGGTGCACAGACACTCGCACTCCTGATGAGAATGTATCGTCTCTGTGAAGGTTTAGCCTCATGTATTGGGCTTCTTACCAAATAATCTCAGAAGTGATCCCAGCTTTTTCTTTATCCCAGCCTTATTTATAAGAGTAAAAATATGGAATAGAAATAACGTAAATATGCACCAGGAGGAGAATGAGTAAACAAATCCTGTAACACATCAGTGGACTATTCTGATGTCATTAAGATTCATGTTTTTGGAAGAATGTGTAATGTCAGGAGAATTGACATTAAATTGACATTAGATGTTTTATATAGAGAATGGTCCAACTCCGCAAAAGCCTGTACCCACGTATGCATGTGGGAAATCATGGTAGAAAGGACCGCAGTTATTATCCAGATGGTGGGACTGTGAGTGAATATTTTCTCCGCTTTACAGTTCTGTCTTTCCCATAGTACTCCTTTACTGTTTTTCCCCTTTACAATCAAGGGAGAAACTACGTCATCTTCAGACCGATCATTCACTAAATATCTAAGTAAGGTAATAGTTTGTTCTTAAGGTGTTGTCTCGTGGTCTTAACAGTTCCCATATAGTCAAGATGTTTTTTTCTTCAAATTGATCTTGTTGATCTTTTAATTTAAGACTGTTTTCTCCCACTTCAGATGATGTGGATTTTGAGCATAGCTTGGCAGCACCTCTAAAATACTTTTAAAAATTAATAAATGAAAGAACATAGTAGTGTTTCCTCTGAACACTTCATTTCCCTTTCTTTGGGAATCCCAGTTTCTATCCCTCGGTCATTTTGTTATTACTTCTCTAAATTCTGCCCTATTTTTTATGAGCATTTACAAAATAGGCCCCTTCCCTATTGGAGAAGAGAACACTAGAGAGAATGGGGGAGACGGTGTGTGAGAAGGGAGATACCAGTTCCAAATACAGATTAGCTTTAAACATTATATGACCAAACATCATGAAATAATGAATTATCATGAAGTGATGATGGTCAAACGTCATTAAAGGCCATGAAAACCATATTGAACACAGGTGTGAACTTTCTGTAGACAGAAGCTGATAAATGTTTAGCTACTGGGTTCTCTGAAATATAAAAACCCTGATTTGTATCGTTTGACGATTTCCCATGTAATCCTCCTACCACGGCGACTTCAAGCAACCAACGTGATGTCAGCTGGCTCGCAAAATTCCTGAAAATTTTCAGGTTGCAATTTAACAACTGGCTTTCTGAGCTGGTAATAGCAGCTCCAGTATACCACTAGCTAGCAAATAATTGTATTCTGCACACTTTGAATGATTTCTTAACCTTTTGTTTCTTTTTTGATACTGAGAAATGATTACTTTTCAGGTGTTGATTTTACTCTGCTGTTTCTAAACAGGTAACTAACTTGACCTTTGGGGTTGAATTAAATAAATCAACAAATGGTTTCAAGGAGCAAAAAAATTGCTGTTTAGCTAGACTATTTTATTTTTGATACAAAAAATAATCACTTAGCTTAATTGATTTGAGATTCAAAAAATAACCAAAAAAAAAATGTTGCATCACTTTATGTGTAGACTCAGTCCCCTCAGTCTCTTTCTCTAGGACTCATGTAGCTGGAGTATTGACTCAGATTTCCAGAAACCATTTGATACCTCAACCACTAATCTGTTTTCCAACTTCCCATAACACACCAACCATAAACCAGGGCTGGCATTTCCTTTATGACACACTGTTGTAAAAAAGAAGACACGTATCTAAGGCAGAAATCAAAGAGTACTTGTAAAACAAAATAAAACAAAACCAACACATAAAAAACTATTAGAAGAACAATTTTAAGAGCGTTAAGCATCACCAAGCACCAAGAGGTGAGGTGTAGTAACATGCCTTAACCTCTCTGAAGCCACCTTCAATTTGATTCTTAAAGTTACTGTAAAATAAATTGTGTTTAAATAATACATCTCCCATCCTTCCCAGCAGTGAGATGCATCTCCTTTACCAATCTGGTTCTCGGCAGGCGGTCCAGCCTGATGAACTATTAGCAAAATGTCAGCTCCCATGGAGACGTGCTACCGAGAGGCAACACTGAAGCAGAGACAGGACTTTCAAAACGCTACTGTGCAAATTCAGTTTTAAAATAGGGATGTGGTTGAGAACTGATGGCTGTGTCATTACCTATGCGTTCATCTCCCCATCACCTGCGGGAATGGGAGGGAGTCGTGCAGCAACGAAAGGGCTTTAAGTTGAGCACTGGTGGGTCCACTTGCTGCTCTTTCCCCTACGCTTATCGCCTTCCACGATGTCTCACCTAGATCTTCTTAAAGAAGTTAGTCCTGTCGTTACTTTGTAGCCCTCAACGACCTACTCAGTGCCTTACAAAATTCCACAGAGACTTTTGGGCACTAAAGACGCATCATCATTTTTGACTACTCTCTTCTGGATCCCACATACCCTAGTCTTCCCCACAAGCACCCTGTGCTTTTAAAATATGGCGCTATTATTCATTGCTCTTCTCTTAAAGAAATGTTTCTCCCTTCATTTTGTTGCCTATTAAAATCCCTCAGGGACTTTTATTTTCCAGTCTATGCAAACAAGCAAACAAAAACACTAAATCCCTGCCTTCCATAGCATTGCTCAGCACTTTGTATTATAATTGTCTGTTTATACATGATTAAAACCGTCATTCATTGTTGTATTCCCCAGCTCTTGATTTACAAGGAATGCTCATTAAAAATTTGCTAGATTCAATTAAAGAACATTTTTGACAACTTAGTAAAGCAGTTTAGGATTAAAGTTTCATAGTAATAATGTACCAAGTAAAAAGAGACATAAGAAACAGAGTTTTTGGTACTGAAAAATACTCAGGAGCCTACACTAAACTGGAGGGAATCACCAGGGCTTTTAAGATGGCAGCAGTGGTAAGAGGAGAAGGGAAGCCGAGGTGCAAGCCAGCACCACAGCTTCTTGGTCTCTACTCCATTTCTGAAAGCACTTCTCAGAAGCTTTTTTAAGAATGTGACAGACGACAAGGTGCAGAGTTGTTAGTTTTTATGGGCTCGGTAATTTCATATGCTAATGAGTAAGAGGATTACCCCAACTGAGTTGGGGGAGGGGGGAGGATTTCCAGGAAATGCCCTCCACTGCCTGCTTTTTGACCTTTTATGGTCAGCCTGGGAACCGTCATGGCGCCTGTGGGTGCGCCATGAGGCTTAGGGTCTACCGGAAGTCGAATCTTCTGCCATCTTAGTTCTAACCAGTGTGTCCTGTCCTCAGTTGCTGTGTCATTCCTTCAGTGGCTGTGCCCTGCCCCCTTCCCTCCTGTCTCAAAAGGATTTGATGACTAAGAACATCCAACACTGATGATTTTTTTTAAATGATTCTTTAGCTTCTTCCCAAAATTCTAGACTTATTTCTTTCTGTACTCACCTCCAATATACACAGTCCTTTCTCCTGAATATAGCAGGGCCACCTTAGAATAGTGAATAAATGTCGCCGGCTCTTGGTTTTTGTAAACAAAAGGAAGGGGTTCAACTAGATAATCGGTAATATATAGTAATATTTGCATAATAATATATAATTCAATGTGTAGTAAGTAACACTGCATGGTAAATATAGGCATATCCCATATAGTGATAATACATTACTCAAAGCTCATGGTAATTGAGCACCTGTTCTGTGTTCCCTGTGCTGTGCTTGTCATTCATTCACTCACCTAGTCCTCAGAACAACTGAGTTTGGTTCTATTACTATCCTCGTTTTATGAATGAGGATGCTGAATCTAGGTGGAATTAAGTAGCATGTCAGGAGTCATGTAATTAGTCATTGAAGACTAGATAATTGGTAAAGTTGATACAAGCACTAGATATCTAGAAAACTAGACTCTAGTTATTAATATTGTCATGTAGCTGCCTGCTTGTAAGAAAAAAGAAAGAAAATAGAGAATATTAGATTCCATAGAAAAACCTCAGTAGTCAAGAACTTTCATTAAGGTTATTCTTTTTTTTGGCCTCACATTTTTAGGTTGCAAAAAGAGTGACTGACACAGCCAAGAGCATTGTAGGGCTGTCAAGTGTCATAACAGCCTGTGCTCAATTTAATGACGGAGGGACGAGGTTTTTTGTTTATCTGCGTGCACCTTGCCCAGTGTATTTCCACAGCCTACGCTGCCTGCTGCACCATATCAGCAATGAGAGTTCTCAGTGGGACCTTGATACCAGCCAGTGTACCTGCCTGTCCAGCTGGACTGAGCCTGCTGACAGATACTGTAAATCAGAAGCTGATTATAAGTCCTGTTCATCCTCTAACATAAATAATGACCCAAAGAACTTTCTTCGCATTTTGCACTTGCTGAGAGTCTCAATTCCTTTGTGTTTCTATAGAGTAATCTTAACTGCATTTAAAATTCTTTTTATGTGTTGGTAAATATATCTGGCTAGCTGTCTACAGTAATCCATGATTACTCTTGCTGCTCACTTCCAGAGCCCTAAACTCAATATCTGGCAGAGGACAAAATAAATTCTTATTTCGACACAGTGAGTCATCCAGAAGTTCTACCTTCCAGTACACACACCTTTCATATATATACCCAGGCCCTTTGTGCATTACTAGTTTGGCTCATGGTCCACTGTATTTTGGAATTTTTTTCTACTGTGATTGAATATTTAGTTTTACTTGCTTGACATGTATTCATTCTAGGACTGTGATTCCTTAGTATTTAAACATAAGGGCCAGTATGACATGCAGAACACTTTATTTTCTAATTTGCTTTTTGATATGATTATGTCCAGATATCATTGTTTCCTTCACAAGCAAAGATCTTCTAAGTCCTGATCTTCTATCTTTCTCTACTTGCAACAAATACGTATTTATTCTGCCTAAGTTTCCTCATCTGTAAAGGGGGAGTAACAAAGGACCTATCTCACCAGATTCTTAGGAGGATTGAATAGGTTAATACAAATTATACCTTTGGAAGGTCCATATGGTGTAGATTATCTGGAGAATTTCGCCCAGTGCTTTGAAGGTGAGAGAGGTCTCAGGTCATAATACTCACTGAGTTTTAATTTTGTTTTTGTTTATTGAGACTTCTATATCACTTGCCAGATGCTATATGGGATACTAAAAAAGATGTCTTCCTACCCTCAAGGAATTCATTCAAATTTAGTGATGAGAAAGGTGTATAAACCACTGAATGTAACTATATTTTAGAAGAGGATGAGATAATAGATGTATGATAGGAAGTTGTGATTAATTCCATTAGGGGGAATCCCTGAAGGCTTCATTGAAGTGGGGAGATGTTTGCTGAACCTTAAAGGATGAGCAAAAACTTGAAGGGTGGGCTTGTATGAAGTTCATGCCAGGCAGGGTGACCAGCATGAGCAATGGCCTCATGGTGTGAAATGGACAGGCATTCCTTTCTTAGGAGGATGACTGGATTTAGGTCTGGGTGTGATGGGAGATGAAGGTAAAAGGGGTATAATAAGAATCAAAGGACCCAAAGCCCTGTTTGCCACGTGGAAAATTTGGCCCTTCTTCTGGAGGTAATTAGGAGGGTCTAAACATTTTTGAGGAATAAATGAATGTGATCTCAGCCACGATGTGCAGCACACCATCACATCTCTGCTCTGCTCAGCCTCCCTGTTGATTCATTTCCCCCTGTCTCTTTACGAGGTCTCAGAGATCCTATGACTTTTCTAGTCACTCTCAGTCTTCGTTGCATAATCTGCTTAAAAAGCATAGTTCTGTCTTACCAAAACTTCCATTTTTAATCCAATGTAAAGCTTGTTTTCTTGCCTAGCCTTCCTTGCAGGCCTCACTCGAGCTCAGAAGTAGGGAATCGAGAAATGCTGGGCCTCTTCACTCCATCCTCACCCTGCTCTTGGCCTCCACCCCTTTCACTGTGGATCCCCTTCCAGCATGACCTCTATGGGGCCGGCAGATGTCCCTGGAAAGAAGCTCCTGTGCTTTGCTGGTGGAAGCACCTCTTTCTGGTCTCTCCTCTTCAAATGTGAGTCTGCTACCAGCTCACGAATCTCTCAGTTTCCAGGAGGCAGGTATCATACTCTCAAAGTAGTTCTCTCAATACCCTATACTTGGCTTAAGGTGAAGGGAAAGCTTTCCATGGAGTGGAGAGGAAGGCAGCCGACCTCCAGCAACTCCAAAGATGCTGTCCAGGACAGCAGTGAGTTGCTGCAACCTGGGACCAGACTGCCTGCCTTCCTATCCTGGCTTCTCCACTTATGCTGTCTGTGACATTAAGTAAGTACTTAATAATCTCAGTTTTCTCATCTGTAAAATGGGACTAATGAAGGATTTATCTAGTCAGATTCTTATAACCTATGGATAGGTTAATACATATTATAGCTTTGGACAGGCATTTAGCACATAATCGATAAATTATAAGCTAAAAAACCTCTCTTCTTAAAGAAAATCTCTGCCAATCTTTAATTAACTCATTATATTCCCTCAAAGTGACTGAACAGATAAGTATCACAAAACTAGATTAATGCTTCCTTAACAAGACCTGAATACGTTGTATAGCACACCTTGACTTGAGGTCTCTTCTGCAAATCTGAGACAACAAAAAAATTCCATTTTGTAGCCTGCTATCTAGTCAATAATTTTTTTTTTGCTTTTCTTAATTTAACAAAAAATTTTATTCAAGTATAGTTGATTTATAATGGTTCCAGTGTACAGCAAAGTGACTCTGTTTTATATACATTATTTTTATATTATTTTTTAGATTCTTTTTCATTATAGGTTATTACAAGATATCAAATATACTTCCCTGTGCTATACAGTAGGAACTGTTGTTTATCTATTTTATGTATAGTAGTGCATATCTGTGAATCCCAAATTCCTAATTTATCCCTCACTCCAATTTTCCCTTTTGGTTACCGTAAGTTTACTTTCTATGTCTGTGAGTCTATTCCTGTTTTGTCAATAAGTTCATTGGTTTCAGTTTTTTAGATTCCACATATAAGTGATATCATCTGCATATGATATTTGTCTTTCTCTGTCTTCTAGTCAATAATTTTTTAACCCTCACGTTAACCTTGAGTGATAGGGACTAATATTACCTCTTTTCCATGTAGGGAAAGGGAGGCACAGAGAAGCAGAGTAGTTTGCATAAGGCCACGTGGTGAGTAAGGGAGGGTGTTAGGATTGGAACCCAAGTCACAGGTTTTAGTAAGTAGATAAGGAAAACGATAGATTACTGAGTTTGAAAATTATTTAGTAGGTATAGTTTGAGATGTGCTGAGTGGGACATACGTGAGCAGCACTGTTGGAAAATCAGGTCCTAAGAACTCAAAGGAGAGATGGGAGCTAGTAGTGTAGAAGTGAGAACCGTCACCAGAGAGATGGGTGGGTGAGATGAGTAAGGAGAAGATGCTAAAGGGCAAAGCCAGGAACTTGCTAACTTCCCTACACTTAGGGGAATCCAGGGAAAGGGAAACCAGTGAGTGAGATAAAGATTTACTTGGAGCAGATGTTACAAACTGGCAGCCTTAGAGCTGAATTTGACTTGTATTTTGAATGGCAGGCAAATTCTTTTCAAAATAATGTGATTCGATATTTAAAAAATCAGAAGATGTAGGAACTCTGGACCTATATTCCTCTGTATGGGCAAATGGCTCCGTTTAACGAGCTCACCCCTCTTTATGGGGGCAGGCACTCTCCCACTGGTCGTACACGCTCCCAACTCCCTGGGGATTCACCCGCTGAGACTCCACCTGCTTTCTCCTGGGGGTTACCTGCCTGGCTCTCCAAGGACCTGCATTTGTGACTCCTGCCTTAGAAAGATGGGAAAAGGTGGAAAGGAAATAGGAGAACTCAACGATACTATTCCAGAGAAAGATGACTTTCAAGAATAAAAGGATAATCACTGTCCCATATGCTGCTTTAAAAAGGCAAAGAAAAAGATGGAGGACAAGCATAGGATTTATGATTTAGGACAGTAATTTTTGAAAAAAACATGACATGCAATTTGGGAAGAAAAATGAATGGTAGATGAGGAAATTAAAATAGCCCTTGTAGACTACCTTCCCAGAAAGCTCAACAAGGAAGGAAACAAAATGGTTAACCCATTTTTTTCCCTCTGTCAACAGAATGTTTAAAATATTCTTGCCTCTTCAAGATGTGTTATCCCTTCTGGTCATCCGCCTACATCATTTTCCTGTTGATGAATCTTATTCATTCTTGATCTCTCTCACTAATGAAGGTCAGGCCCAATGTAGTTATGATAGAAAAGATTTGAAATCCCTGAGAGCTATTCATGTTGAAATGAAATCAAATACTTGGAAATTTGCTCTCACGTGAAACTTGCAAGGAACATATTTAAATAACTGTGCTGATAGATACCTGGAGAAACACATAGCTTTTAAAACTCATTAAATTTTTCTATTGTCAAGTTTCAACTTCTTCTCCCTCTTCCTCCCTCTCTTTCACATTCACACACATACAATATTTATATCATGTATCCTGACACAATTTTTTTTGACATTTTAATGTCTCTGAAATTAGGGAGTCTTAAAAACTGATAGCACAGCAGTACATAATTATACTGTAACTTTCTAACATAGTCTGTTTTCCAGGAACACATTGAAGGAAAGTGCCTGTTACTACATTACAAATAATTTCTATCTCCCAGGCCCAAACATAGATGGAATATGAAGGGAAAAAAATCAAATGAAATATGTGTATTAATTTTCAAACAGTTTGAAGTGGCTCAATTTTAAATGCCTGACGGATCATAATAGTTATTTCCAAGTTGGAATAAATAACTGCCTGTTGGCTTCAGAGACAATAGTGATGCTCAGGCTGAGATATGTGTATTTGCTTTTTTTCTATAATAATAATGACAGGCCCAAGACACTGGGGGAAAAAAAAAATCCTTCTGCTATTTTAAGATACTGTCTATCTCACTAACTGTGTTTTCGTGCCATCATTAATCAATTGTCTGAACAGAGAGAAGAAAGGGAAGGAAGCCTGCAGACCACTTAATGTGCCTCACTTTAGCACAGCAGCAAAGAGCTCAGACTTCCTGGATGCCTACCTTTGTGAGTCTCCACACAATTAATGTGTTTCGGAAGCTCGAGCTGAAACTTTTCAAACCTTTAGGAAGAAGATCTGTAATATCACTGAATTGCCTATGAATTCTTACAAGGATGATGTGTGTTAGCTATTACTAGGAAATTATATTTCATTATATTGTAGAATCTGAACTATCCCCATTGTATGTTGCTAAATTTTTATTTAAATTTTAAGAGAATGCAAAATGGTAGTGCTAGCATGCCCTTCTATAGTGTACTTAGAAGTGTACATGTTTATAACAAACTAAATATGACGAAGCAGTCTGATGACTCTAATAATCATATCATGATCAAAACCGTTTAACATTTTTATGCTTTACAAGCATTTTTCACCTCCATTATCTTGTTCAAACTTGGAAATTATCTAAGGGGAAACAATGATGTCTACTTCAATATTACAATACTGTTGAAACGGTAAAGAAGCCAATTCAAATTATATTTAGTCTCTTAAATTATTATTGCCATCAGTCTTGAATTATGTGTTCTTTGTGGTTCTAACATGAAGTCTTAATATTGCACTGTCTTGGATGTTATAGTCTTTTTTTCTATTCTATTTTAGATTTTTGAAAATGAAAAGTAAGACAATTCTGGTTGAAAACATATGAAAAGACTAGATGATAAATAGTTTTAAGAAATGCCCTGCAAACGTTTGCACAAGCCAGACTTCGTAAAGTGGCACATTCCACACACTTAGTATTCAAGTCCATTATCCACCTGACAAGATAGTAAAATATCCTACTCATCTGTTCAGGGCTAATTTTTCAAATTTTAATAATTTTATTATTAGTCCCTAGCAAGGCCTTTTAAAACTTTGCAAAGAATATTAATAACTCATTAAAGATTAATTACGTGTCAACTTTGAGGTCAAAGAGTTTGAGTGTGTTTTAGTTATCTGAGTTAAAATGTATCTGCTCTGGAAAGAACACACAGTGTAAGATGCTCTGCCTTTCTCACCAACTTCAAGTTCTTATTTATTAAACACATACATGTAGACATTAACTCAGAGGTCTTTGACAATAATTAAGTGAGAAAATGATGGCCATGTACATACTAGTCAAGAAATTTGGTACGGAGGGCTGTCCTCCAAGGAAGACAGGTGACCTCTGGAACCTTGTGTGACTTGGTTTGCTAACTGGAGAATCAGTCCAAGATATGCCAGTTATGATGAAGTCTTCCTCACAGTCTAAAATCCGCATCTTGTTTTCATGGAGCGTAACCATAGCATTTAGTTGAGTAGGAGTTTGGGAATAAGATGATCAATGAAAAATAGATATCTAAATGGGGAATAGAGGACTTTTGAGATATGAATAGAAAAGGGAGATGAGGAAGAGAAGACAGGTCTTAAAGGAGTTGGTGTCAGTTCTTAAATAATTCTGGTTTTGATGGCTTCATAGGGCCAGCAAAAAATGAATAATCACAAATGTGAAAGCCAGCCAAAAAAACCTCATTAACATTGTTCTAATCAAAACTACTTATTTAAATTATGAATGTATTTCAAATGTGACTTCTGGTGAATTATAGGTCATTTCCTTTTCATTTTCCTAATTTTTCAAATTGGAATAACAATAATTCCCTTTGGTGAAGGATTGCTGTGAGGACCAGGGTTACTATATAAAAACTGCTCCACAGTCTTCTCATGGTAGATCCTCAATAATTAGTAACTCTTACTATGACAGTTAATTTTCTGAATATCCAGATACTGCTTTCCAAGAGATTTAAATTTTAAAAAAAAGATAATCTGGTGAACTGTGCTGTGTTATTTATGTAAATTTCTGTAGTCATTTTCACTACCGATTTGGGGGAAAAGACAGTTTCTCTGTCTTTCAGAGGGTGTGTTTGTCTCATTGTAGGTGCTAGTAAGTCCATCCCCAAAGCTTTCTGCCTTCGTTTCTTTATAAAAAATGCTTTGGGGGAAATTATATTCCTTCTTGGACTTCTGTAACTTAAATGAAAGACTCTGCCAGTCAGCACCACCAGCTTTCCCTTGGTCCTGGCACACAGCACATGAATTGGTTTCCAAGGCAAAGCATTCAATAATCTGTATGCAAAGTAGTATTTTTACATAGCTCCGAATGTCATATCCAAATGTAAAGCTGCCTGTTGCCTCAAGTGTGAAATTCACTCTCATTTGAATTTTGTGTTTCTTTGCAACTAGTGGTGCTGGTATTTGCAGACTGGGCCATGAAACACATGTGGCAATGGTTAGAAGTAGTAACAACTATGACCTCTCCTACAGTTGCCTCCGTCTTCAGGAAGAGGGTTTCCTGTGGTGGCCACCCCGGGGCCAAAGCAGGAAATCTACAGGAGTCAGGGAATAGGATTTTTTCTTTTTAATTTTTTTTGGTCTTGATGAGATTTTACAGTCTCTTCCAAGTTATAGCTTTTT
This sequence comes from Camelus bactrianus, assembly GCF_048773025.1. Lineage (NCBI taxonomy): Eukaryota > Metazoa > Chordata > Mammalia > Artiodactyla > Camelidae > Camelus > Camelus bactrianus. The sequence continues at coordinate 83,361,537 of NC_133539.1, read as the reverse complement.
CAATATGTTGTGATCACCAGTGTTTTTAGAAAGCTCATGTTTAAAATTATATGGTTTCTTTTATCACTTGAATTCAAATATGTAATAGATTGGATACCAAGTTATTTTCAGATTCCTTTGCCTGGGAACAGTCTGCTCAGCAATTAGAGTTTGGTTCTTAAGAAGAAAGAATATTAGGATGTTTGTCTTTGCTCACTTAAGAGAAGACCACCCTGGGACCAATGTCCCGGTTGGCATCTGTCCGTGATGATTTGAAGATACTAGTCATTTTTCTGAGCACATTTCATCTTGAGCTTTTGAGGTTGATTTCAGTTCAAAGTGCCAATTGAGAATGAAAAGGTTACTAGAGAGTTTGCCTATTCATGATGCAACTCGCTTTTCATCTGGGTCCCCAGTCACCTCGTGCCTGGATCACTTTTAATCTTCCCACTGCTTTCCTGTACCAGCTACTTGTCCTTTGAACTACCTTTTCTAGTGCAGAGGGTCAAGGACAAGAAAGCATTGTCTCTGAGGTTAAAACCAGACCTCCTGTTTAGGTAAAGCAGTTTACCAGAAATTTGGGTTTATAAAGCCATTAACTGTAGTAATTGTATGGGGCACTTTGAACTGCTCCTCATATGAGCTAGCAAAAAATGGTAATAGTAGCTATAATCTAGGATCAAAAAAGGAATGTAAGAAAACATCTTTTCTTTAAAGAGGGAATTTCTCACTGTAATGTCGGGCAAGATTACATAGCTACTGCTCTGTAACACATTGCCTCCAAGTTTAATGACACAAAACAATAACTATTTATTATTGCTCAAGAGTCCATGGAATTAAAAAAAAATAAAGTCCATGGATGGACTGGGCAGTTGTGCTGTCTTGGCCAGACTCAGCTGGACTCTCAAGAGTCTGTGGGCAGCTGGCAGGTCTGTCTGGTCCAAGGTGGCCTCTGAGGTCTAATCTCAGAACCACATGCTGTCACTTCTCTATGGTCAGCTGGCCAAGTCACAAGGCCAGCTAAGATCCAAGGGGTGGAGAGGTGGAGAGGTCAGCTCCACGTCTGGAAGGGAAGAGCTGAAAGTCACATTGCAAAGGTCAGGGATTCAGGCCTGGGAGGAGAACTGGGGGCGTTTTTACCATCAGTCAACCACAGTTGCTTTCTCAGATGAGGAGGGGCAGTACTGATAGCCCCTCGTATGCTGGATCACACCAAGTCTTTTATTCATGGCAATCTCCACAGGGCAAAAGCGAGATATGAGGTTGGAATTATCTCTGGCCCTCAGTGAAGTCAGCATTTGAGAAAAATAACTAGAGAGCTCCATATTGTGGCTTTGCCCTGGTTAATACATTTCTGTGTTTGGTTTACAATGGACATAATTTCTGTATTTAATGGAGGCTTGATTTTACTAGTTCTGAAAATGTTTCTTCTTTTTTCTTTCATATAGGTGTGTATATGTGTGCATATGTGTGTTTATGTATATGTGTGTGCATATATGTGTTTCTCTATGTATATATGGATAGATGTACACACACAGGTACATTCTTGTTCCACTTCTGCCAGCATGCCAGCATCCTTGTCACTCTTTGGCACTGTGAGGCACCACCTTGACTACTGATTATTCTAAAGTTCACTGCCCAGAGGAGGAGATGTTACCTGCCTCACTGGGGCCAAACAGTTACTTTATAGAGAGTGAAGATGTTAATGAGCATGTTTACACATCCTTTCATGCAATAGTTCTAATCGAAAAGTCCATGGGCTCAGCAATAGGGGACTTCCAATCTGGCCCATAATTTTGCACCTAGGGTGGCTGCATTTATAATCTTCTTTTGGTTGTAGTATTGTCATCCCCATTAAGAATTTAATGAGCACCACCAGGCCTAACTAATGCACGGAACACAGAGGTAGCCACATCCTCCTGCCCAGCAAGCTGTTGCTTGATTACAGAGTGGCTGGTGTGCCAGAGGACCAGGGGCCTCCCCATTTTCACTTACTTCATAAATCTAGACACAGACCTCACTTTGGGGCTCGTATTATTAAGAGGAGACTACAGAGGAAAAATAAACCCCATTTGGTAAAGTAAACGTTGCGCCTGCTTCTGTAACTGCCCGTGGTTTATTACTGCTGTATGCTATTTCCTGCCGTACTTGTAACAGTGATCGTGAGGGACTTTTTAAAGACTTGCTGATGCCTCTTGGGCAGGTTCAGGATCATACAGTTTATAAATAATTCTACCTACATATCTTATATCTTCAGGATTCCTCCTGCCTTGCTTTGCTTGTTATTAGTGTAACTGCATGAAAACGGGTTATTTGGATATTTGCCCTGTGAGAACTGTTGTTTATTCTTCCGTCCAAGTCAGGATCATGTGTTTTCCCTGCTGTAGTCATTTCCACAGCAGGTGAAGATTCGTCAGTTGAAGTGAGGGACACAATATAGGCACAGATACACTTCTCAGAAGCCACTGTGATCTCACTGAAAATTCTTTTGTTTGCTTTTTAAACTTTTTGTGGTGGCTTTTATTTAAGGATTCATAACTGGCTATTTGGACCGCAGTTTAAGAGTGTGTGTGTATGTGTGTGTGTGTGTGTGGGGGGGTGTTCACATCACAGTGACATTTTATTATACCTCAGGTGCATATATTTTATAGACATCACCCCCTCTGCCTGCAACAGAAGTTATATATTAGAGTCAGCAAAGTATATGTGATTCTTTTTAGTTTATATCGTTTTAATTCTCCGGAGACACTTAAAATATAAGCTTCTATATTCAAGCTTTATTTTTTGTCACCTTCATTTTGAGGGAAGTTAGAAAAAAGTATAAAATATCATGTGTTTACAGTTAAAACTATGGTTTTTATTTAGAATTCAGAAATGTGCTTATGTACCAAGGTTTACACAAAACACCTGTACAATTTTATTTCATATTTTACAAAGTATTTCACTAAAATATCTGTTAAAAATACAAATTAATGGCCCCTTGTCGGGCCTGCTGAATCAGACTCTCTGGGAATAGAGACATTGTATCTTCACTTTTAAATCAATCCCCTAGATATTGCTTATGCATATTAAAGTTTGAGAAACACTGCTAAGCTTATCCTAGAGTTAAATTTAATTATTAGAAAATGATATACTGGGATCTTATTAATGTAATTCCCTAGAGAATTTTCTTCATGGTACACTGATTCCCTATTTTGGGCTTTATTTTTATCAAGAATCAGTATAGGAAATGACAACATGTAAAATGATTCTGTACTTTTACTAAGCTATCATCAAATGATAGTTTTTTGTGTTGTTCAGAGGCCCTCACTGAGAAATTCACATGACACTTCCCCCTTCAACCTAACTAAACTGTGTAATTGTAACACACGTATAGAAAAGTGAATGAATCATAAGAGTTCAGTGTGATACATTTTTGAAAATGAACACATCCATGTCACCAACACTCAGACTGTGGAATAAAATACTGTCAATATTCCTAGAAGCCCCCTTATGCCTCATGGAAGAGTAACTATCCTGACTTCTAGTGCTGTAGATCCACTTTGCCAGCTGGCTTTTTGATCTTTATGCAAATACAATCATGATGTATGTGCTCTTGAGTATCTGGTTGCTTTTACTAAACATATTTGTGAGATTCATCTGTAATGTTGGATAATGTTACAGTTCGCTCATTCTTAGTGCTGTTTAGTATTTCATTTTATGAGTATTCCACACTTTCCAAGTTCATTGTTGATGGATGTATTAGTTATCTATGTCTGCATAGCGAATTACCCCTAATCTGCAACAAACTTGCACCTTTAAAGAACAAACATAATCTTACACTGTTTCTGAGGATCAGGAACCCGGGCGCAGTGCCACTGGGGGTCTCTGACTCAGCGTCTCTTACGAGATTCTGCTGAAGCTGCCAGCCAGGCTCAGTCTCTGAAGAACTGACTGAAGCAGACTTCTTCCAAGTTCACTTATGCGTCCATTGGCCAATGGCTTCAATTTCTCAGCTCATAGGTCTCTGCATGGCATTTCTCATAATATGGTGGCTGGCTTTCCCAAGGGAGTTTTTGAGACAGACAGAGAGAGAGAAAGAAAAGAGAGAAAGGAGGGGAGGAGGAGGGAGAGCACAGGAGAGAAGCCAAAGTCTTCGGTAACTGACTTTCAGTGTGAGAGGGGACTGCAAAGGAATGTGAATTCCAGAAAGCAGGGACGTTGCAGACCGACTCCGAGGCTGGCTACCACCGTGGTTATGGGAGTAGTTTTCAATTTGGGGCCAAAAAGAATCGTAATATAAAACATTTCTTTATATATATTGTGCCAGTCAGTACATCAGGCCTTTCTGTCAGGTATAGTAGGGGAATTCCTGCATCAGACAGATACCACCAAAGAGTTTTCCAAAATGCTTGTAAAATTTTACACTTTTATAAGAAATACTCACGTTGCGAAAACACTTGATAATCACATGTATTTTTTGTTTTAGCCATTCTGGGGGTGTGTTTAATGGTATCTCATTGTGATTTTAATTTGCACTCACCTGAAAATTAATGATATTTATTCCCTTTTATATGCTTATTGTGATTTGGATTTTCTCTTTTGTGAATGTCTGTTCTAGTAGTATGCCCAAGTTTTAAGTGGGTTGCCTGCATTTCATTATTGGCCTGTAAAAGTTCTTCCTATCTCCTGTATAGTCCTTCATAGGCTGTATGTGTTACAAATATTACAAATATGTGACATACATTTGCACTCTGTTACTACTAATATCCTTCAATGAACAGAGGTTCTTAATTTTAATATGGTTGAATTTTTCATTATTTTCCTTTTTGTCTTTGTGTTTAACTTTTTGAGCCCTGTTTAATAATTCTTTGCCTACTCAAGCTCATGTGTATATTTGGTTATGTTTTTTCCTAAAAGCTTTGTTGTCTTATCTTTCAAATTTAAATCTACAGTTCATCTAGCAATATAGAAAGGATAATATGCCTTGCCCAAGGGAGTTTATAACAGGAATTCAAAGGCAGTTTTGCAGTTGAAAGTCAATCAGTGTAGAGCACCACAGTATTAGGGGAAAATAGGACCAAAAATTACACGTGTTAATAGATGCAGAAAAGTGTCTGAAAAATTCAACACTCATTATAATAAAACACACACCCATATACGTACATATATCCATACACATATTCTTAGCAAATGAGGAAAAGTACTTCCTAAGTCTGATTTTTAAATAAATCTATAAAAATAAATAAAGCAAGCATTATACTTTGTGGTAAAATGCTAAAATTATTTCCTTAAGGTCGGAAATACAAGACAAGAATGCTGTTATCACCACTTCTTTGCAAAATTGCCCTTGAAGTCGCATCCAGTGTAATAAGTCAAGAAAAAACCTGCTAGAAAGAAATACTTAAAATTCCCATTATTCCTGGACTACATGATTATGTGTCTAGGAAATCTCAAAGAAACTACATACTGTTAGAACTAAAAGGTAACTTACTCAAAGAAACTACATACTGTTAGAACTAAAAGGTAACTTTAGCAAGGTTACCTGGATACTGTATCAATGAAGAGAGATGAATTGTATTTCTGTATCCAAGAAGCAAACAAATAGAATATGAATTTTTTTAAAGATTCAATTTATAATTTCGTTCGAGAATGTCAAATATTAAAAAAAAGATAAATTAGATGCAAGGTATCTAATGCCTGTAACTTAAAACTACAAAATATTGTTGTCAGAAATTTTAAAAGAGCTCAATAATGGAGACATATACCATGGCCATGGATTGGAAATTTCAACCCACAGTGACTGATACTGCTAGCTCAATTGGGATCAAAATCCCTGCCGTTTTGGGGGATTAGGAAGCTGGCTCTAAAATATCTTTGGAAAAGTAAAGATCTAAGAAGAGCCAAGACAATCTTGGAGAGTAAGAACAGAGCTAGAGAACTTTCATTACTAGATGAAACTGTAGTAATTAGGTAATGTAGTATTGGTCCAGATATGGATGAATAGACCAATGGAACATAATAAAAAGTTCAGCAAAATGACCTTATCATACAAAGTCAATAAATTTATGACAAAAATCACCCTACAGTGCAGTAGGCATATAATGGTCTTTTCAATAATGACATTAGATCACTTGAATTCTCACATAGGAATAAAAATAAAAGAATCTTCACCCCTGCCTCACATCACACCACAAGCCAAAATATTTTAAGTGTACTAGTACAAAGATACGTGTCCTTTCTTTAAAAAAGTGGTTTTTTTTTATCAGTTAGAGAACTATATTTTTATTTATTCATTTGTTTTTGCTTTAGCTATCTAGAAAGTCATGGATAAAGTATGTCTGATCATAGTAATTTTCTTTAATCTAAGATTTTTGTCCTTTTTATCACAAGATTCTTTTTCTTTTATCCTTGTTTTAATGATCCTATTTTACAGGACTTTGCTTTTTGTGCAAGTTATTTTAAATCCTCTTTTTTGAAACAGACAGGGTATAAATAATGAATAAATCAATCAATGAAGCAAGTTAAACTTCTTTTGAAATTTTGAAGCCTGATTGAATTGTCAAAAAGAATGATAGCTCTTGTAATACTCCTAGTAATTGCACTTTGATAAAATTATAACTGTCCAACATCATATTGCCAATACATATTATGCATATAAATATTACACGGAATATTCTTTAAATGTTAACATATGTATCAGTGTTAAAAATAAGTAGCATTTACATGGAGAAAGAAGCTGCTTTTTATAAGCTGCCTATAATATAGGCATGAACCAAAAAACATTTCATTCGTTTCTCTTTAGTCCTCACAATGGAGGAGTAAGGAGGGGAGAAGGAATAACTGTTTAGAAGGTAGAAAGTGTAATGATATAAGTCTTTCCACCCCTATTAATGATGAAGAACACGGGCTTTAGAGTTACCAAACCAACCTGCACGGGAACCCCAGCCCTGCTACTTTGTGACTGTGTAATCCATCGACAGGTTACTTTACTTAAGCCTCAATTTCTTTATATCCAGAGCGGGGCTAATAATACCTGCCTCATACAAGCTTGACTCTGTGTTTGGCTGAATATATTCATGAGATGTTGTTTTGCAGAGTGTAATTTTCTAAGTCTTACTATCCATCCTAATTTAAATGGATGATCTTGAGATTCTGGAAGAGAATAAAACTTGGGACACCTATATGAAACAAGCTAGCTGAATACGGAATAGCTCAAGTAGGAGAGCAGGTTAAAAACTCAGATGATGCGGGGCACATAAGCAGTTCGGAACATTGTGTGCAGCCCACCGATTGCAGTGAGGACCTGGGGAGTTGTAACCTGGGAAACTGTAGATGCTGTTGCTGTTCTGTGAAGTGCTATGGCACTGGCGGGCTCTCCGAGCTCCCATTCCACTTCACGCACGTGGCCATAAAGAGCAGCGCGTGTTACCCTCATCAGAGCAGTACCTGCATCCCAAAATAATATTTTAATGACCTCTCTGGTCTGCATTTGGGGAGATCATTTTAGAGTTTTGTCTTCTACTAGGTTAAGTCATCCTCCCAGTCAGATCCCTGCATTTGGGGAAATCTCTTTCACAGTGTCCTTCCTAGAGAGTATTTTATCTAATTCAGAATGCCCAGAGGGAACCTTTGATCCAAAATGTAAGGTCAGGAACCAAATTCAGAATCAGTGTGTCTGTGGTGGAGGGAGAAGCCTGCACGTGTTCAGGAGGATGGACAGGGACAGGCTGTGGAAAAGGTGGTTTCCTTCCTTCCTGCCTCAGTCTGGTTGTTGATGTTTTTAGGTCCCATCACCTTTAGCAAAGACAGATTTTTGTCACCAAACATAGGAGCTGAACCCTATGTTGCACGGAAAGTTTCTAGGTACTTTTCCCTTTCTATTGATACCCATATCTAGTGGCATTTGCAATGGTCTTATTTAACTTTTCCCATTGCTCAGGTGACAGAACACCATATCAGGATGTAAATAAGGGAGCATTTTTGGTATTTAACACTAAGTCAGCCCTTCCTTCTTCCCCCTTCCCTACCAGGGACCCACCATTTCTATTGACAGCCCAGAATATTCTGTGATAGGACAGGGAGGGAAATAGTGGATTATGTCCTTCACTTCAACAAGACCCTGTTCTAAGAATTCTGTACACCTTAAGTTGAGGTTATATAGATTACAAAGTACAGATTAATAGCCAAGCAGCCAAATTAAAATGCACTAAAGACCTAATGTCACCTTAAAACCTCACCATAGAAAGAAGAGTTCTGAGTAGCTACTTTGGTAAACAAATCTATAAAAGTTCAATTTTTATTGCTTGTAAGAAGTTGATAGGCATGCAAATATCTAAAATTAAGCAAGGCTAGAGGAAAAATAAATTCAGTTTTCAAAAATGATTAAAGTCTAGAAGCGAATTTGCCATCACGGAGTAATTTGCTAAACTGAAGCAAGAGTTACTTTGGATTGAATTTGTTGCATAGCTCATGCATGAAATGATCTGTTGCTTGTTCTTGTGAAGTTGTTTTCACACTAAGAAACAGCAGAGGGGGAAAATGTATTCTGTCTAAGGCGCTGTAAAAATATTGAAAGCTCTGACTGAGGTTTTTGGTAGAGGTATCTGACTACAACTTGTCATTTACACTTTATGGGGCAATAATTGTTAAGCCAAAAAAAAAAAAAAAAAAAACGCAGAAGCTTAACTTTCAGAACGATTTATTAATGTAGACTGGGTTCAGACACCCAATTCAGGCACCTTGAGACTGTCACTCATGTGATTACACTGCCATCGTGTGGTTTTAAAGATCCTTTTCCATTAAAAAAAAAATCAAAAGGAATGATCTCTTACTTACAAAAAGGAAATTATAATAATCTGAGTGTCGTCTCTGCTTTTCTTGCTGGTGGTTCTCCATGGACGATAGTCCATGGATTACCCCAGGTAGAACAGGGGGATGGCAACGTGGGGGTGGCAGGCTACGTAAGATGCTAATAATTCTGTAAAATTCCTCAGGGATTCGGCTCCTGCCCAGCAAATGCCATCAGGACTTTTGCTAGGATATACCACCTTTATTGACCTTTTCTGCATGACTCTGGCATTTATGATGTATGTTCAGAGAAATCTGAAAAATTCCCTATAGATATCAATCGGTACATAGATCTCAAACCAAGTTCCCCAAAACAGCAACGTCAGTATCCCTGGAGAACTTGGTAGAAATTCAGATTCTTCAGCTCCATCCTGTACAGAATCAGAAACTCCGGAGGTGGGGTCCAGAAATCTGTGTTTTTAATAGGCTCTCCAGGTGATTCTGACATTTGCTGAAGTTTGAGAACCACTGCTATCGACAGTTGTGCCTTTTGCGGGGTGGATTAACATGTGTATCCCCAGATAGAGCTAAATTTGGCAACACTTGATCCTGGGCCCTGAAAAATTCCAAAGGAAGATGGAAGAGAAGGGCCCCAGGGCTTCCTGTGAATATAGCCGCCCAGCACCTGAAGCCCCCCTGGGAAAGAAGAGCAGAGCATCTGTCAGGTCCCCATTCTCTTCAGCTGGGATGTCAACTCTTCTCTTTAACTCCGCCTGGGGAAGATGCTACCATCAGGAGCAAATCTTTCAGTCTTTGGGGATTATTGGAGCATCCTGGAGTAAATGTCTAGTATGAGTAGATATTACATATAAGGCCACTTTCTCAGACATTAAAAATACAGTTTTAAGAAGGGAAGCTAAAAATGTGAAGGCATCTCAGGTTCTAAGAAATGCTAAGGAATACTGGGATGGCATGAAGAGTCCCTGCCATGTCACACAGGCCTCCCGGCTCCTCGGGGGCCGCGCAGGAAGGCTGGGTCTGCGCTGCCAGGACTTCTGATCATTTCAAGAAAAGCCAGAAATCAGAATTTTTATGTGCAATATTCCAATTTGTAAGTGTGAGTACCATTTTAAGTGCAAGTCAGATTAGAAAAATCAAAACATATTTACCTGTTTGATTCAGTCTGCTGACTTCCCAGATTGTAATCTCTGGGATGCACAGTTAAGGAAAATTGTGGATGTCAGCCTCAAGACACATTCATGGCCATGTTCACATCTTATACGTAAGTGATTTGTGACCATGTGATTTTATCTCTGTATGTGTAAGTACACATCTACGAAGCAAGGAAATCCCATGTCTCAACACATGAGGGAAATACTCTGTTCAGCAATGAAGTAGCTTCAAACTGAATAAAGATCAGTAATCTGAAAGATACAGGAATTCAAGAAGTGCATGCTTTGAGAAGAAAACAAATGATATTTCTACTAATGTGAGGTATGCTTTTACAGCATTTTTAAATTTTATAAATTTCACAGCACTTAAAAAGTAATGCAGATTTAGGAATGACTTGTAGTGTGACTTTTTCTTAGGGACATATAAAATACTTCAAAAATATCAAGCACGTGAATAAATTTAGGAGCTCACTCACTTGGAGCAAAAGCCATGCTTTTATTTTATATATATATATGTATATATATATTATTCCTGGCTCTTAAAGGAGCACTTCATAAATAGCTACTGAATTAACAGACGTTTAAGCATTGGTCCAGGTGTTACCAAGTGAATTTGCTTTACCAGGCATGCTCTCCCTGGCTTGACCCTCACTGTGGTCACTGCATCCAAGATTCAGAGAATGCTGCCTTACTTATTTCACTGCAACTTGTAGACTTTCTGAAAGACTTTAAGAATAAAACCAGCTTTAGATAGACTCTGTTTTTCTCTGTAGTTTTTTTCCCAAACAGTAAAATTCCAGCAGCTCCACTGCTGACCTTATCTTTCAGATTGTCTGATGGAAGGGCTAGTTCTGGGTGGGTTACAGTATTCACTCCAAACTGAAGATCACTCTAGTCACTGGAGGCCGATGCCTGGATACAGTCCTACCCTTGTGTACAACAACAGACTCTCTCGGGGAGCTAGTTCTTCAGATGTGTTGCCAGGTTTAATGAAGATTCCCTAACCGAAGTACCACAGTGCCCCATAATGCACCATTGTGCTTAGGATTCTGACCATGGGAATCCTTTACTTTTCCTCCTCGTGGACTTTGGGTTTCAAGACTATCTCATAGAGTAAAATGTGTATTTTCTCGGGAGGGATGAGAACAAGATGTTTCCCTCATCCCCTCAGCAAATATTATTGGGAATTTGTCATTGGAAGTGGAGGAAGCCAGATGGAGATGTTAAAGACTTCTACACGATTCCTGCCCAGGGGAAACCCAGAAACCAGGAACCAAAAAAATCACTGCACAGCAGTATAATTAAGGTGGAAAAAATGCTTGCAAGTCACTGAGAAAAAGACAATCAAAATCTGCCCCAAAGACTCTAGAATGCTTGCACAAGTAGTTAATATTTGAACTGGGTCTAGCAAGATGAATAGGCTCTTACCTGGTGAAGGAGGAGGAGACACAATGTGAAGAAATGCTGGATGTTTCTTGTGACTAGAGTGTTTGTCAACCATTGGCTCTTTGAAGCATAGCACAGTCACAGTGCCCCTGTAATGAATCCAATAGTTATTCTTTGCAGGCAGGAACAAATGAATGGAAGAATGTTTTGTATGTTTGCAGGGTGGCGTGAGTAGTGGAAGAAATAAGACTAAAAACATTGGTTAGGGACAGAGACCGTGGAGGCAACAACACTAAAGAATCTAAATTGTATTCCGTAGATTAATGTCATTTCTTGCATTAGGATCTACTTAAATCACGATCTATTGAGGTGCTTTTTCATAACACAGATTCCCGTTCATCTCATCACAGATCAACTGGATAGGAATCTCTCAAGACTGAACGAAGAACTTTTTTTGCATTCTGTGAAAACTGCTGCTGGGAGCAATGTCCAATTCTTAAAACATTATTTTTAAGCTTTCTAGATTGCTCAACATTTTACGAGAACTCCTCAAAGGCTATGGAAATTCTCCCTAGAAAAATATATATGCACATTCATTTTTGCTAATAATTCCAGAGAGATTATGAAACCGCTGAGATTAGCTCATGGACTCAAGTTAATAACCGCTGAAACTAAGCTGGCTAACAGCTAATGCAGAAGAAGTCAGAGGAGAATCATCATCACTAGGAGTTAGAGTGAGGGAGGGCTTTCAGAGGAAGTTAAAGGGTACAAACAAACTGCTCCTCCTGAACAATTTTGTCTAAGACCAACCTCATTTCATTCTGTCCGTGTTTACCATAAAAGAGACATGCTCACACTTAAAAAAGACAAGAATTTATCTTGGGGGCCAGGGAGCTTCTTGGTCATTTCCATCCTAAGTAAACCATTTTACGAAAAATTGGAATGTTTCAAAAGGAAAAAAATAAAAGGTCTTCACTGAGCATTTAGAAACTGTTGTTTTGCCCTGTTTCAAATAACAGATGAAGTTGTTGGCATTCTAGAAAGTATATGAGCTAACTGTGTATGTACTTAACGCTTCACATATTTAGATTGTATCTAAAAATCTTGGTCTCTCTCTGATAATCTAGCCTTTGGGAACCACAGTACGGTTCTATTTCCTCCGAAACTGAGAGCTGTATCTGCAAATAACAACTAAAATGGTCTATTACTGGAGATATGTCACATGGAACAAGATAAAGTCTATGAAAACAGTCCTTTAGAAAAGTCATGGCTGAACTCTAATGACCTAGATTATTTAATGCAAACATTGTGTGCAATTTTGGAGATTTAGGGCAGTTCTCCCTACTGTCAACTAAAACAAGCCTGCCTGTGTAAAACCAACGTGGAAACAGCTCAGAGGCCCAACTTGCTAGTCTTTGTACCTGGAACAGAATCACTGAACTTCATCCAAACTCAGAGCAGAGTTAGTAAAGCGGGTGACAGAGGGATTGCGGTGAGCTGTGCTTTCTGAAGTGCGGAGCATTGTACAGAGTCAAGGACTTAACAGTGTATTCAGCTAACAGCATGTGACTTTATTTTGTAAGCTTTTAACTTGTTTGTTTTATGAGGGAGAGGTAATTAGGTTTCTTCATTGATTTCCGCTTGGAGTTGGTACTGGGGTTTGAACCCCTGACCTCTTGGGTGCTGAGCGTGCGCGCTCCCACTTGAGCTATACCCTTCCCCTTATTTTGTAAGCTTTTAATCACTGATTCACCGAGAACATCCTACTGTGCTGCTTAACCTGCAGCTTGTTTCTTTTCAGTCAACATTATTTTGGAAGTTAGTTTGTTAGTTATGAGTTGACTGAGTCTGTTTCTTTTAAGTGCTTAAAAGGCTACTGTTGTATGAACACGCCACAACTTTGTCCTCCACTCTCCTAAAGGGAGACCTGTTGATTGTTTGTGGTTGTTCACCATTACCAACAGCGTTTCAGCAAACACCCCTGTGCGTGTCTCCTGACGTGCAGGCAGCAGGGTTTCTTTAGGGTTTGTCCTGAGTGTGCATTTTCTGAGTCACGGGCTGTTCCATCTGCAACTTTGTGTGGTGATGCCAGGCTGCTCCCCAGGGCAGGTGTCCCAGTTACGCGAGAGCTGGAGTTATGTTCCTTTGTTGTCCAACTTGTGTCAGACTTCTAAAGGAAACGTTTTTATTTGCATTTCTCTGATTACTGCTGAAGTCTGGCAGGTCTTTCTGCATTGTCTCTTCAATGTGGTCTTCCGTGAATTGTTGCTTAATGTCCGATGCCCATTCTTCTGTGGGCCAAGCGCTGATCCCGGCTCCTGGGATATACCCATGAACAAAGCAAAGAGCTCTGCCCCCTTAGAGCTTGTATTCTAGCAAGAAGAAAACCAATAATGAATAATAAACATAAAAACAAGTGTATTTTGTTGAAGAATAAGACAATAAGTGCTGCTGGAAAAAAGACAAAGTAAAACAGGTAAAGTAAAGGAGATTGGGAGTGCCGGGTAGGCAAACCAGTTTAGGGTCGTAAAGAGTCGTCAAGGGAGACCTCCTGGTGAAGGCAGGGTTTGAGTCAGTTGGGAGAATTAAGGAAGAGGCCAATGTGCCAGAAATGGAGAGACAATTAGGAAAATCAGAAAAGTAGAGGTGTTACCGAGTCCAAACTCGTTCTGCTCGCCGCACGACAGGCCAATAAATTGGGAAGCAAGGTGTTGGGGCAAGGAATAATGAGAAGATGGCAGACTAACGTCCTGGAGAACCATCTTCCCCGAGGCAGAATTCAGGCTCTAAAGAGAGGACGGGGTGTGGTTGCTTGTTGCAAACTTCTTGGTGCCAGAATCCTTTGTTCAAGCTGTCCACGTAAGTCAGGTCATGATGTTCCTATAAACCTCCAACAGGTCAAATGTTATTCTCTGTTCTGCAACTTTTTAATCTATATATAAATGGGAAAGTGTTATACCCTTAAAGGTCAGAGCCTTGAAAATGAGCTATCCTGTATATTTCAGGCTGTAGGCAACATTCTTTTCAAAAGAACCAGCCAAGGAAACAGAGCACAGGGTTAAAGCCAAAGGAACAGATCTAATATGGAGTCAGATTTGTTCTTCCCTATTGCAGAAGGAAAGGATTGTTATGTAGGGCCATGTGGGCCACTGGAAAACTTTGGCTTCTGGTTGAATATTATGGTTCCGCTCAAAGTTTCTGCACAGAGGAGTGACATGACCTGGCATGTTATACAAGGAACCCTCACATGAAAGTCTCAAATGCTTACATACTAGAGTTTCTGCATAGTGAGGAACTTGGCTAAATCTTCCCTTCCTATCGGAACAATTTGACTAAAGATCAGCTAAGACTGGGAAAGGCTGAAGTGGATTGCTCCTTGTGCCTGAATGAACAGCTGAGGTTTAGGACTTGGGTAAGCAGTGGGTGAGTTCCCACTGTGACTGTACACTTTTCCTTCTGGTGGCTCTGGGCTGTTGCCTTTGACCTCTGTTCCTTAGCTTACCCATTTGTTACTCAGGAGTAAAGTTACTCACTGCTATTTTTGCCTTCCCTCTGCCAAGCTCTGGGCCAGCTGTTGTTAAAATATTATCTCTGGCAATGCAACGTGTGGTCAGGATTGTCATCTTCATTGTCACCTTCACAGACCTAGGATAGAAGCCAAATCTGGCCAATTCCAAGTCGCTTATTGCTTCATTACACTGTGCTGCCTACTGTGTGTGGCTGGCAGTTAGAGGATTCCTCTCAACTAGATGGTAGTGAGGATTAAAACAAGATGAATAATGCATAAGATTAAGATTTTTTAAAGAAATAATTATTTTAATTTCTGTAACTTCTGAAGTATTCAGCTTCTATCTCCTTTGAAGCTGGCATATAACAAGAGCTACTTTTCTCTTTTCCTATTTGTTTTGATACTTGAAATAAATACATGGAATGAATTTTGGATCTTCAAAAAGCTTTATCCTAGTTCTTTGGAAAAGGAGAAATTTCACTCTAATGTGCTAATCTGATATGCTAATGTGTTACCAAAACCCAGTTTAAGTGACTAGTTCAAAGTGTTCTAACAGATTTAAAATTTTGAAAGAAAAATAATTTTTACCCCAGTAGATTGTGAGTAACGAATAATGTCTTATTTCCTTCCACCTGAGTGAGAACACTCCATGGGCTGACAAATCTGTTCTCAAAATGTATTTGTGAATTTTTGTGCTTCAGGTGATGGAATACACATTGTCCCAGCCCCAGATGGGTTGTATCCATTTGCAATTGAAGGCAGAAATTTATGTCTCCAATTCAAGATGGTTCAAAGACAGCGTTAACCAAAGATGCTCACGTTATTTTTTCCATAACCATGCAGAAGCCCTGTAAGAGTTTTCTTTTTTTTTTTTTTTCCTAAGCCTAGAAGTCTATGGTAATACATATTGCCTTTAGGCACACTTTATTTTTAAACAAACTTCAGAATAGACAGGTCAGAATAAATAATTTCAATGTTAGATCGTAATAAATTGCTAGGCATATCATCAGTTACTACAAATAAATGTTCGTGTCTGAAACAGGGAACGCTGGGTGGATGTGAACTCAACTACCCAGTCATTAAGCAGTGACATGAAACAGGACTGTTCACTGCCAGGTTTACCTTCCAGCTTTGTCTGCAAGAATTCGTTCAAGTTCACCTCAGTTGGGCAGACTTGGAATCTGGAGATTAAGATGATATGCATGTATGTGACTGTGTCCAGTTGGAATAACATTTTCTTCTTGCAGATCATTTTTTTTTATTAACAAAAACAAAAACAAAAGCCAAACAAAGCAGACAAAACAAAGTTTGTCTAAAATTATATCAGATTATCTACTTTGGAAAATTGACCTCTATAAATTCATATCTTAAAAATAAAGAGATCAGAAGATCAAAATGATGTCCCAATACATTTCCCCTCAGGATAGACACAACTAGAGAAAGAAAGCAATTGGCAACCTTTATTACTTGTCTAGAAAAAATTTTTGCCTCTTCAGGGGAAATTAACCCTATTTGCTAGGCTGTTCTAACCAAATTTCCCTTTGTCACACTGGAAATTTAACTGGTAATATTAGTGAGCTGCTCTTGCTTGATAACATTTCTGCCTAAGTATTTAAAAGGTAAGGTTCCTATGCCAAGTGGTCTGATTATGACTTTCTTTGCAAGGGCAGAAACACTAGTTTACTTGTTCAAAATGGTAAAGAGTTAAGATCAGAGTTCATAACATGAACTTACCCCATGACGCTGCCTCTCCCTTTCACTTGCTGAAAACAGGCTTATGTGAAGTGAATTCTGAAACCGAATCCGCTGAATACACTCAGCATTTGGTATCAGATTTGTACTGTGACATTCAAACTCCTGCCATGGCTGTTGCAATGTAAATAGGAAATTCTAAATGTGTTTTGAATTGCCCCTTGGGGAGTTTTGCCCTGAGAGACGGTACATTTCCAAGGTAGCCAATACTTAACGTGGAGCGAGCCCAGTGGTCGGGCTGGAGACGGTTCTGCTTCAGAGCACCAGTTGACAGGAAACTCTGCACGCCTTCAACCGGACCGAGGGAATTTGGCGGTTGACGTAGCCATACATAGTTTTGAAATAGTTTCTCCTGTTAGAAATGTTTTAGATTAGCCCGTAAAAATAAGCGCCTTCATTATTCACATACAGCGATTCAGTTTTGAGGTGACAGCTGCCTACATAGATCCTACTTGAGAGACCCGCATACGCAGCGACTGGTTTTTAATTAGCAACAAACTTTGTAATTATTAGAAGTCAGCCTTTCCTGTACTTAAAGTATCTATGATAGCAAATACACAGGTGGCAGACGGGCTCCGACCTTTCCCGTGAAACGCAACTGATCAGGTGGGTACTGCTGTGTTGCCCATAGAAAATGCATCATCAATTCAAATTGTATTAGGATGTTTCCAAGACTTGGAAAGCAGAAATTAAATTCAAGGGCACTAAGTTTACATATATATATATATATATATAGTTTTGATGTTACCTGATATAAATTCTAGTTGATTCTACCCATAAATAAAGTCAGATGTTGAGGTTTCTTTGGAATGTGGGATTCAGTAAGAGAAGTGCATTGCTCAAGTTCTCCACTAGAGGGCCACAGCTCCCACCTCCCTTGTGTGTCTGGGCCAGGGATCAAAAAAAGGTAAATACTTTTATGTTCTTATTTTCCCACCAAACTCATTATTTTTATACTTGTATATATTCTAAGTGATGGTACAGAAGTGTATAGAGTGAAAAGCTTCCCTGCCAATTTCCCCCTCCCAGTCCACTGCACAGTTTTCTTTAAACAGAAATGTAATTGTACCAAACATTAATTATATGTCTTGCGTATCTGTTTTATTCACTAAATTATGAATTGTAGGAATATTTTCCTGTCAGTTCATACAGATCTACATTTTCTTCCATATGGTTTCAGAATATTCTACTGTATGACCCTAAATTGATTTGTTTAACAAAACCCCTATAGATAGACATTTAGATTGTTTTTAGTATTTTTGTATTAAAAAAAAATACTGCAGTGAACATTGTTTCATTTATTTCTTTGCATGGATATGAGAGTTTCTCTGAGTGTTAAATTTCCTAGCTGCATAATAGCAAGGCTTATTTATTTAAAACTTTAATAAATTTTGCAAAGTGTGTCTATCTCAAAACAAAACAAACAAACAAAACAAAACAAAACAAAACAACAAGCTGTGATTTAGTGATTTAAACTCACACTATGTGTGAAAGTGCCCTTCAGCCCTAACCCTGGCAAACACTGGGTATGCTAAACTAATCTTTGCCAGTCTGTTAAAAGGAAAAATAGTATCTTGGCAGTATTCTTTAAAATGTCTAGGTCTATGATAACTAACTACAACTAATAAATTAAATTGAAAATTGAAAAAAAAATTGTGAAATTTTGCTTTACAGATTTTATGGGAAGATGGAGGTAAGATGACCAGTTGTTAATGGTTGCAGAAAAAAACATCAGCGGGCAAACTGACCTGGCTTCCATAAACTAGCGATAATAAAGCCAGTGCGAGATCTAAATAAATATTTAAAAATTTCCATGACACTTTTAAATCACTTGAAGAAAATTATTAGAAAAATTCTGTAAAGGAAGGTAGGTGGATATTATTGTTTTTAGCATCCAGATGAGACTTTGAACAGTGTTGTTTTCACTTCACTATTATGATTTTCAGTATAAAGAACTTGAATATGTGAATTTTACTTCACCTTCTGAGCCTGTTTCTCGCTTTCTCCTTAGAGACTGCCGTTCACAGCTTGCCCATTCTTTTCTCTCCATTCTAAACTACAGCACCCACCCTTTCCTCTCAGTTTTGAGCAAAGAACAAAATGCCCAGAATTGAAATGTCAAGTATTTTTTCCTAACAAATATTTTTATTACGAGGTTAAATATATACCGAAGTAGCAGGTTAAAAATAATTATAACAAAAGTTGGCAAGTTTGTTGTACCAGTTTTGTTCATTTTCCTGGGACAGAAACCCAATTCCTTTTGTGATAGCCATTTATATCCCACTGGACCCAAAAATATCCCATCAAGGGACAAGCCCACCCTGGAAAATTGCAAAGTTCGTCTGCTTCCCTCCCCACCCCCCTCCCCTGTCTCAACCATGTTGCCCCCATTTGGGCACCTTTCCTCCCTCCACCCTCCCCCTCGCTGAGTTTAGCTTTATCCCAGTGATCTGCACTGGAAGGGAGCTATCTCCGCTTCACTGTCAGTGGACTATGTCTTCCAGGGTGTGGAGAGTACATATAAATAACATTCAGAGACTCAAAGGAGAGCTTCTCTTAAGGGGATAATTTAGGGACTAGAGAGCAGGAGGTATGTGTTTCAGCGCAGAATATGTCCGAGATGGTTTCTATGCTTACTTTTTTGGAGCATCTCTGGGTCTTTGTAAATGCAGAATTCCAGATGTAGAATAATAGAATGGTAAGGAGCCACTAGATGCACTGGGGTAGGCTTATTTCTTTCAACTTAATAGTTTGCTTTAGTGTGTGTGTGTGTGTGTGTGTGTGTGTGTGTGTGGTTTGCTTTTGGTCACATATAGTTCAAGCTTTAGAACAGAAGATTTTAAAACACATTCTAGCCTTCTTGGGTGTAGGAATTTTGTTAGATTCTGACCGATGCTAATTGAGGATATAGCCCTCTCCTTCCCAGCCACTTCTCCAACCAGATGAAAATCAGTGTGACTTAAGTATCTCATTAATTTCTTATTTTGAGGTCTCTAAATTTTTAGGTTGTTCTATGCAAGTTCCATTTTTAGTAATTAACTGTATATTTGAAATAAAAGAGATCAAATGGGGGCAGATTTGTTACTATTAGCTGCCAACTTATGAACTTGAAAAATATGGCATTGCTCAAAAAGGAAAATACATATGAATAAGGCAAAGTGAGTTAGTTATATACATGGGTATGGGTTTTGTTTGTGAGAAATGAGTTATGTATATGGGACGAATTCAATGAATTCCTGAGTGTGAATGTTATTGTAAAAAATAATAATTTAATAAAAATTTATTTATACAAACCAGAAAGGAAAAAGATTTGTGTAGATAAACTTGAATTTGTTTCTGCCTTGTGCTGTAACTTTCTGTATTGAAAATGTGATTTTTGATTATAAAGCTCCAACTCTGCAGTAATTTCCTATCAGTTGTATAAAATAACCTTTGGACTTAATATTTTAAATTGTTGTATATTTTCTGTAACAGATATTGTACATAAAATTCTCCATGTTCTGTGTTAGAGAAGTAATGAATAATTTGACAGGGGATCAAAAATGGTTTTCAATATGATTGGGGAAACTATTTTTAAAACATTAAGAAGTTTCTCAGTGGTTGGAAAGTTTATGTCCAGAAGCCTAGAAACAGGGTTGGTTCATTTGCCAGGCACTGGAGTGGTACACAGAAACAGGAACAGTATTTTAGAGAGGAGAGGACAGGAGAGGAGAAGTGGAAGGAAGGAAGGAAGGTAAAGCTGATTTGTTATTTCCAATTTTCAGCTTGATCAGACGGAGTTCTGGGGGTCGAATTGTCACCAGGTGTGTTACACTGTCAGTCCATCTCTAAGCTCTCCCGACCGCTCCCTGGCTGGTTTGGAGCCAAAGGCAGCAATGGAGGTGGCCTGAGCAGTTCCACCCCACACCTTGTACAGAGGGGCATCTCACATGCACCTTTTTTTCTCCAATAGTTTCCTGCGCTTTAAAATGGGTAAAATTCTGGTTAATGAACATATACCCAAATATAGGTGTTTTTTACACTCTGTTCTCATGTTGACTTGCGACTACTTTAAAAATATTGTCATTTAATTGCTATTTGGGGAAAGAGGCTGTATATTTCCAATCCTTTGAAGGTGAGAGAAGCTCAACTCCATAGCATGAACACAACTGATCAGCTCAATTCATTCAAATGGAAAAAAAATCAGACCAGTTAATGCAGGCAAAATAACGAGGTGCATAACTGAGCTTTTCACGTTTCAGCCAACACTTTTGACAGCAGGTTGGTGAAGTCGCACAGTAGGAGGCACATGAATGCATTCATATTCTTAGGTATACCTGTGCCTTGCCGGTGTCCTTAGGTGCACACACGCATCGTTAGCATCCTCAGGTGCACGTGTATGTCACTTTCTATTAAGTTGCATTGTCCAGAGACCCAAAGAAATGTTCATATGTTTCTAAATAACTAGCTTGCGCCAATGTTAAAAACCTTCGGATTTCACAAGCACTTGCACTTTGGCAAACTCTTAAAAGGAGAAATGTCTCTAGTGTTTCTGGGATATATCATCTTTTGTTGAAAACGCTGAATTACAGAGCATTTTGGGAAGAACCTCTGAAGAGCTTATTTGCTGTTTGTGTGGAAAAGGGCTTTTTTTTCTAGACCAATTGTCAAAAAAGATTTTGTTTTGTGAAATCAGTACATTTAGGGAGATATCAAGAGCAACGATGCTGAATCATCACACGCTTCTGGCCGGGTCGAGAGAGTTGTCTCTCCTCCCAGACCTAAAGCAGAAAGTAAACAATGCCTGCAGCCTTCTGAAACATTTGGATTAGTGTTGTCTCATCAGTATTAGACATTTTTCAACATTTAATTTTAATTTCGTTTGGTTTTTAAAACTGGACTTTATAAGTATTTTTTAAAAACATATAGGCATTTTAGTTTTTGCCTCTAGTTTCCAGTTCAAACTTACTGGAAAAAGTAGAGCTGGTGTCATATACCAAAAACAATAATGATCTGTTATTATTTAAACTTCCAAGTCTTTCTTTTCCTCAATTGTGGATCCACACTGCCTCAATTCAGGTCAACCAGCATTTAATAAAATTGCAGTTTAACTCGTGACATGATGAGATTTAACATGCTCGTAAAATTCTTACTTGATGCTCATGTTTGGCCTGGCCTTAGCGCTCGCCTAACCTTGCTGCAGCCCTCCTTCACTTACCAAAATTTATCTTCTCTGGAACAAATATTTTCCCATCTCCTCGTAGCAGCCTTTTTACTCTCTCTCCTCTACCCTTACCTTGCTCTAAATCCTGCAAGTAAGCTGATTAAAACAATATATTCTAACTTGGTTTGCTGGTAGGAAGGAAATTAAGACAACATCATGCATGCTACTGGGTAGTTCCTCTCGTGTCTCGTTCATGCTCCTAGAAAAACTTTACTCCCAAGGACTCTGCAGTTAGCAAGCTCTCAGAATGACCCTATTTATTCATCAAACTATTTGAAATCATGGCAAAGTTTGTTCCTCCATATTTTATTAAACTCAATTAAGTAATGGAATCTTTTGTCATCAGTCTCAACTTCATCTTCCATGGAAAACCCACTGCCCTTTACAGTTCATGAGATGCCAACCATTCATTTCTTTGTGGTGTTGAAGGTAATTTGATTTATGTCTTGCTCTAGTTAAGATGCCCGTGTCTTCAAGCATTTTTGACTTGGAGTTAGAGGCTGAGGTCAAGTTAACAATGGTAATCTGTCTCTCTGTAAGCAAACAATGAATCACCATTTAGATTTTAAGACTATGGTAAGCTTTGACTTGGCAGCTTGGTTCAAAGGTTGTCAGCAAAATGTATGAAAGCGGCCTGCATCTGGGACCTCTGATCATTGGATGTCAAGGATTTCCTAACAAGGCCACCAATATAGTTGTGAATAATTGGTAAGAAGAAGGAGTGGTTAAAGAAACATTAGTCCCGTGCCTTATTTAGACTGGATTGATTTGATCTAGACTTAATAACAGTAAAAGCTCTTCTAGTCATTCCCAAGGCGCAAATGAAAATGCTTTCAGATTATTAAGAAAGAATGTGACATATTGAGGACAGTATGTAAGGAAAGAGCGGTAAAATGAAGTTGTTCATTTCAGTCCCTTACTTTGGAACAAGAAAACTGCCATTAGGAAGGGAAAAAGCTTCATGGAGATTTGCAGTATTTTATTACTGATTGAGTTGAGTTTGTTTTGGAGCATTAGCAGCTACAGTAGCTGAAGTTGAGATGAACAGTTCATAAAAGTTAACGGCCAGTATCTTTCAAGTATCTTCTTGTTCTTATCTTTAAGGAATTCACACAAAGGGGTGACTTTGAAAGAGTGAAAACTCTGAGATCTAGTCAAATTTGAGTTTTTCCTAAATAAGTTCTGTGTCTGTCCCATAGTAAGCATTGAACTGATATTTGCAAATTGAACGAGTGAAACTTAAGTGGATGTTTGTGAGTGAATATTTATATGTCTGTAAAATATTGGCATTAAGAAAAGGCATTTGCTTTCACAAGCCATGGCCTAAAAGCAATGATTTTATGATTTGAACTGACGAGAAGCTGCTTATTCTACAATCTTTGATATTATTGCATTATGCAAAATAACATTGCTTCCTTTGTGTTTCTGTTTTTGATGCTTCAGTTTTCCATAGCGATAAAGGGGGAATAATATTCAGGGTAGACATCTGTTTGCCAGGTGAGGGTTTGAGCTGATCACTAATACAGATGTTTCATTAGTGTACATGAACATCATTTGTTGACTTTCATTGACCTTAATATTGATATGAAGAAAATTTGGGGGGAAGGGATAAATCAGGAGTTAGGGATTTATAGATGCTAACTACTATATATAAAATTGATAAGTATTAAGGTCTTAATGTATAGCACAGGGAACTAACTATATGCAATACCTTGTAATGGCCTATATAAAAAAGAATATGAAAATGAATATATATGTGTAACTGAATCACTGTGCTGTACACTAGAAATGAACATAACATTGTAAATTGACTATACTTCAATTAAAAAATTCACTAAGTATTCATTTTACATGCATACCAAAAATTAACACACTAGGATAATAGTCAAAGAGCAATTGCCTCTCTTCTAGTAGCAAATCTGAAAAAAGAAAATAATTACTATTGCTCATGCCGCTCCTGGATTCTATAAACTTTATCGTGGCTATACGTTGAGGGGAGTATTCCCCCACTTGAGTAGAAGCAGAAACTCTCCAGTATTTGGGATTCCAGGGCCTCTCGCCTACTACGTAAGCACCCCTATACCTGGTCTGCCCTCTTTGTCTAATCACCATATTGCTCTTCATCCAAACTGTGAGTTCAGAGCAGATACTACTGAAAACTTCTGCTACCATTTCCAAGTAGGATTCTTGCATCCAGCGTGATTGGTGCTATCCACTAACTCGGTGGACTGGACATGGGTCTCCTTCCTTCTATACATTACTCCTGTCCTTTTAATTCTATGGATCTTGAGGAGAGCAGTGATTAGTGACATAGCATGTCAAACTTAGTATCTAATTGTTGTCATCGAGAAGCAGAAAATGATAGGACCTAATTTTACGGATCAGTTACTGTGGTTTTGAATGTAATATAGCCAACTTATCACATGCCCATACTGGTGTAGAACGTGCCAGATTGCCATCACTGTAGGTGCTTTACTGATCACTTTCATAATAAAAAGTGTTTGAAATGTAAAACTAAATAGGGCTATAGAAATGACAAAAACCAATATGGCCCTCAGAGAGGCGACTTTCCCAGAGTCGCATGGGTAAGAATTGATAACTCCCAGTGGTCATGCTGGGTCTCCTCTCACCGTACTGTCCTGGTTCTGTGAAGTGAGGCGGGAACATGGATCTTAGGTCCTTTCTTAAGGGCCCCTAAACCAACAGGGTATGTCCACATCCCCCTGCTGGTGTAGCGACTCCTGGGAAGAGACATAACGTCACGTTGAGGAAAACGGTACTGAGCCATCAGTGCTGACCCAGGCTGTGCAAGCTTGGGCAAACGACTTCACGTGCGTTGCCTTAGTTCCTTCTGTAAAATGAAAAGAATAATAGACGCTCCCTCACGGATGGCTGTGGTCATGAAATGAAATAATACAGGGAGAGGGCTTACAACAGATCTGGCACACAGTGTCAGCTGTTTAATCACGAGATTTTCCTCAGGTTTCCGAGACATTCATTTCTCAAAACCTGCTATGTGGTCGTTCTTACCTTGTTTCATTTCTGCAAACTCTTTTCTCCTTCCGCTTGAGTTCCTGCATTCTGAACACCTGCTGGAGATCAGAGTCTCCTGACCACAATTTTAACTGTATAACTTATTTTCACCTTTTGGGGGCTGAATAAAACACACGAAAAGATTGAAACATAGGTGTGAATGAATTAACCCTTGGTTTTCAGAAGGGATATATTTCTTCTGTGGGTGTTAATATAATCCATCTGTATTAAGTTGAAATGTTAAAGTTCCAGAGTTTTCACTTGTTGATTGGCTTTTATCTGGAGCACTGATGAAGAAGACATGGTGTTGCTAGGTATTCATCAGTACTGTCCACACATCTGGAGAATGGCAGCCACCAAGTTCCACCAAAGGGGCAACAGGTCATTACCAGTGCCCCAGTGAGATACTATGCCGACCACGGCATATAAGGCACCCACTGCAAAAAGGAACACTGCCACTTTGACTTCAACCCTGAAACACTCCAAACATCGCCTTCAGGAGTGTGCTGTGTATGAGCACGTGCTCAGAAAGCGAGCCTGGAAGCAATGAGCCAGGTGGAACTTGCTTGCAGGACCTTTCCCAGCTCCACGGTTTTAGGCTCTTTTCTCTTTTCTGATCCACATGCTGCTCTCCGATCCTGGAACCGCTGGATTATCCAGGCTTTGCAGCTCTTGCAATGCCCCTGCTCTGTCAGCCTGCCCTCTGCAGCCAGTGCTCTGACTGCCAAGGTAAACTGAAAAGGCTTATTATCAAAACCTAACAACGGCTGTGTGCTGATTCCGGTTTGTTTATTTGCTGTGGCCTTCTGAAGTCGGTGTCGATGTTTCCTCACTCATCTGTACCTGGTACACGAGCATATTAGGCCATGTTGGAAGAGAGTTGCCATGTGGCAAAAACAAATGATGAAACAGACAGTGAAAGAAAGATTTAGGCACAGAGAGAGCATTTCCTCGAATCTCTTACACAGTCATCCGGTCCTAGTCACTCCACCTCAGGAATAATCTCTGGGCTCGACCCCTCATCTCCATCTTTGTCCAGATCCCCCGTTCAAGGTTCTGACTCTCGCTGTGATGCCTGCAGTGCCCCTCCCCACTGGGCGCTCGTCCTCCAATCTGAAATGCACACTCCTCAATCTGATGACAACGTTCCTATGGCAACCTGTGAGAACCAGATTAAGCCTCCAGTCTGATATTTAAAAAGCGTCACTTTTAAGAGCCAGCACAAGTCTTCAACATCACACTAGTTCCTAAACCCTGTCCTCTGGCCATGAAGCAAATGTATGTATCACTCTCCCTAAAAGACTTGACTCATTCATTCTCTGTCTTCTGACTGATGAATTTCTACCCTTCTAGACCCAGTTCTAATGCTGCCTCTCTGAAAACACCCTGATTCCCTCCTGACAGGGTTAATTGGTCTTTTCTTTTAGATTCCTTAGCCTTTTTTAAAAATTGTCTCTATTCGTAGCACTTGTCAGAATGTTCTGTCTCAACTTTTCACATGTCTCCCTGAATCAGTCTCTTGGATTCTGGAAAACAGATACTGTTCTTCCTCAATTTCATATGATCAGCACCAAGCACAGGCCCCTGTGAATAATGTAAATGGTGAATAATTGTGTAATAAGCAAATGAACGCATAAATGCGCCATACCAGGAGCCAGGGTTCTGCTTCTGTGTCGGAGCACCTTTGCACTCAGTGGTGCATATTGGACTGGGGGAGCATTCCCTCCTTCCCTTTGTCTTTCCTTCACCAAATGTTCATTGATCACCTTCTGTGTTCTAAGTTCTATGTGAGGTAGCAAGCACATCAAAAATAATAAAATACTGCCCCTTTCCTAGAGGTGCTCTCAATTTTTATATGAAGGAAAAACAATAAAGTAATAATGCAGTTTGGGTACCAATAGGTTAACGGGAACCCTCTTCATGTTTATAACTGGACTGTGGAGATGTCTCCTTCTCCCTGAGGACCAGAGTTTGAATGAGCCTTGAGAGCACATGATCACCTCCATTTTGTGCACAAGGTCTTGACTGCACCTCCTCCCAGAGTCTCAGTGGCCCCTGGAGAGTGGTGTCTGGTGTGGAGAATGAAAGGGTCATTTATCTAAGGGTCAGACCCCACGGGTTCTGGTTTTAGCTCTGCTGCTAAGTAGCTACGACTTTGGGTGGACAATTCAATCTACTGGACATCTTATCTGTAAACTGAGGGTGTTGGGCTATACTCTAGATCAATGGTTCTCAACCAGGAGTTCATCATAGGATTTTTAAAATACATATATTCAATCCCTACCAAAGATTCACTGAATTAAAATTAAATCTCCCAAGCTAAGGCCAGGCCATGTATAGTTAGCGAAAAAAAAAAACCAAAAAACAAAACACCACACAAAACCAAAAACCAAAACCAAAACAAACAAAACAAACTTGCTGGTGGTTCTGAGAGGCTCTGACTGAGCTGGATCTGCCCTTGATGATATCTTGGTGTCTGAGGTCTCTGGGCCTCTGTCTGGCAGGTCCCCACCCTGACTGGGACAGGGAGTCTCTAGGCCCACACTAGTCTTTCTCCCTTAATAGGCTGTGAGAACCAGAGACATTGTTTCAAGAAACAATCAGATCAGTAGCTGACATCATAGGTCTTCCTGAAAGAGAGGAAAGAGATGCAGAACACAGATAAGACAAAAAAAAAAAAAAAAAAATCCCCAAATGCTTGTGGGATGCTGGTAATCACAGCCAGCACCCCAGCCATCTGCAGCGTCTTGAACTTTAAGATGGACCTAGTCATTCTGATGCCCTCACTCCCATATATTTATTCTCTGACTGAGGCACAAAGATCTGAGTGAGCTAATGCATCAACCCATGAAAAATGAACAATTAAAACAATGAAGTTGTCAGTTCTTTTACCAGATTGCAAATAAATAAACCGCCTGTCAGGCTGGCTGCTCTGCTGGACCATTAGTTTAATACAAAGACATTCTGAGGAACGGGTGGATGACAGCTGATCTATCACCAGGCCTTTGATAAAGACTTGAGCAACATATGCTGTCATAAACCACCAAAGGTCAATCCCAATTTGTGAGAAGCAAAGTATTAGATGGAATTTGAATACACCTTTCTGTCCATCATAGGATTTTTTTTTTTAAGCTAGTGGGATGGTGGGTACTTGTTTTGACAGTTTAAAACACTTTCATTTTCTACTTCTGCTTATTTGGCTTGTCCAGGACACTGTGCTGGAGTAGATGGCCTCAGAGATGGTAACTGGCTCAGTGGAAAGACCTGTGATCTTGGGACGCCACAATGTATCTTCTCGCCAGGCTGGACAGGGTCTTCCCACAGGAAGTGACTCTGTGCCTTGTCAAATCCTAAGGCAGTCATGGATTGCTGAATAAAAAGCCAATTTATTGCACTTTCTTATATGTATGGTTTGAAAACTACAAACCATCTCAGAAAATGTTTGCCAGCCAGATATTTCACTCATGGAAAATAACTATGTAAGGCATTAGATAAGACAACAAATAAAGACAAATTCATTCCATTCTCTAGTTGATATCTCATTCATCTGTTTGTTCTTGGTTTGTTTTCCATTTTTTATTGACACATAGTTGATGTACAATAGTATTTCTCATTTGTCTTTGAATTTTAGTGGGAAAAGGAAAGATATGAATGATCTTTCAGAAATCATCTTGAAGAAGATAATTCTTATGTTTTAGAAGCAAAATGTACAATTAGAAATTTCCCCTATAGTAAAACTAGGTGAGAGACAGTGTTTTTTGAGGTTTTCAGGATTAACCAACTTGTCTCTCTAATGGTCTCTGTCTCAACTTGAATTTCGCAAAGCCGATCCCTTGACCCTGCAATTTTTAATAAAAATCATTCAAATGCCTGGGAAGTCAACAAATAAAAAATACAATATTTCCCCTTCAAAAATCTTTTGGGTATTTATCTCTATTCAGGTTAAACCTTCATGTTCAAAGTGATATAAATTCTACCTTAGTCAAAAATAGTCACTGTCAATTCATTCTGATTTTTGAGTATATTCATTGGTTAATTCAAAGGCTGAAATAGCTTTAATATGGAGAAGGGCTTAAATCTACACAGAAGCCACCCACAGAAGTTTTGTGGTCCTTTGGTTGTCCAGAATGATTTCAACTAGAACGAAGTATCAACTATGTTACTTCAAACTGGTTTGACCCGTTCCTTCAGGGGCCTGAGTGGCTGATTAGTAAACAAGGTGAACAGGAAATTTTTAACATAAAACTTTCCAGGCTGATTTTCCTACCTGCTAAGTTAAGCCACAACTTGGCCTAGTGTCCAACTTTGGAAACTCTTTGATGTTCTAAAAAAATCAGGACCCTTCTCACTTCCTAAGAAGAATCACCAAGAGAGTGGGGAAAAAGATCAGAGCGCATCCTCAGGCCACCGTGGTTTTGCTGCTAATCTTGCCACTGGCTTGCCATGTGGGCAAGTGGTTAATGTCTGCTTATCTGATGTGCACAGTGACCCCTGCTTAAAAGAGACCTTACACGTAAAAACAAACACTGTTCTGTAGACAAGGGGAGCCTCTCAACTTGTTTTTTTTTTTTAAACAGAAAAATAATGTTATTCCACAGAGCACTAATGAGACAGGAGGAAGGCAGCAGGGCACAACCATAAAAAGAATGACACAGCAATGGAGGACAGGGCAAAAACTGGTTAGAACTAAGATGGTGGACGAGCCAACTCCCAGGAGACCTTGAGCTTCATTATGCGCTCATTGTAATCTATCAGCTGCCAAATGGCCCTCCCGCAGGTGCCAGGACAGTTCCGAGGCCATAAAAGGCCAAGGAGTGGGCAGTGGCCCAATTCCTGGGACTCCCTCCCCCTCCCCCAAAGTGGTTGGAATAACCCTCACACTTGTTAGCATATGACGTTACCAAGCCCATAGAAACTAACCACCCCCACACCTTGCGGCCGATCTGTCTTTCCGATCTGTCTTTCCGAGACACCCTATGCTCTCACCTGCTGCCTTTCTCTTTCTTGCCTTTCCGGACGGCTCGCACTCAGTCTATGGAGTGTGTATCTCCCTGAATAAACTTGCTTTCACTTTACGATGGCTCACTCTTGAATTCTTTTCTGCCTGAAGCCAAGGACACTCACCTGATGAGGCTCATCCCAGGGACTCACCTGGGACCTGGAACATGCCATCCTCTTGCACTCCATTTTCCTGCAGCACTAAGAAGAGCAGGCAGTTCATGGTCTAGAAACTTCCACTGTGATCTGCATTTAGTCTTTTATTTCTGTCAGTTTTAGCCCTTGAAACATCCCTTCTTCCTGAGTCTCACTGTAAGTGTATCTGGGTACTCAAGCTGCTTCCCCAGGTCTTGCTGGTTCCTGACCTTCTCCCAAGAATCCCAAGCCATTCTCAAGGTGACATTATATTAAAACTCATCTTTGGATCCATTAACTAAAAAAAAAAAATTAATAATTGATCATAGATTTTCCATATATTTTTATATTACATAGTTTTTAGAGTATTTGTATTGATTTCTGTAAAGACTTGTGCAACAGGCTCTTGTTAAGAACATAAGTCTATGTAATGACACGATCTCTAAGGATAAATTAGAGGCTGCTTAAAACACTCGGGAATGCAGAGATTATGGTAGACTAAAAATGGACCCTCAAAGATGTCCTTGTCCTAATTCCTGGAATCTGTCAGTATGTTATTTTACATGCAAAGTGGGAGTTTGCAGGGATGATTAAGTTAAGGATTTTGAGATAAGAAGATTTTTCTGGATGGCCTGGTATCAAAAAGGATCAGAGTAGGAAGAAGCAGCTAAGCTGCTGGCTTAGAAGAGGGAGACAGTGGCCACAGGCCAAGGAATACAGGTGGGTTCTAGGAGCTGGAAGAGGCTGGGAGACAGATCCTCCCCACAAGTCTCCAGAAGGAACACAGCACTGCCGATACCTTGATACTAGACGTCTGACCTCCAGAACTGTGAGACAGAAAATTCGTGTTTTTTAAAGCCACTAAATTTGTGAAAATTTGTTACAGCAGCCATAGGGAACTAACGTGGAAACATTTATAATAATGTAAGCCTGACCACTGCCTAACATACACATATACGTATCATTGCCAACACACTGTTTAGGAGTGTATCAGTAACTCCTATGTGTCTGGGGCTTTCCCCCTGGAAATATTTTCTCCTTCCTACTCTTCTTTCCTTCACCTCCCTTCCCACTACATATGCTCTCGCTAGTGATTCAGATCTGTTGAATGGTGATCTCCTCAAAGGGAACACCTGGAACTGAACACAGCCCATCCTCTGCCTGCCAATCCATGTTGGGGTCCCTCATGTTATTCTCTCTCATAGCACTCTACCCCCTTATAACATTTTAAAATTAGACATTTTTTGAATGATCATTTTATCATGTTTCTCTTTCTACTGTTGCAAGCTTGATGGGTACAGCACCATGTTTGTTTTTGCTCACTGTTATGAATCTGGCACATAGAAGGTATCCAGGAGATATTTCTTGGCTAAATGAGAACATTCCAGAATTCTGCATGTCTTGTACGATGGATGGGAAGCATGCCCCATAATGCAGTCCATCTGGGATCATGGGGCAATAAACCAACACACCACCTTCTCTTTCAGAGGACATGAAGCAGGCTTTGCATTAAATTTTGTTTTCCTCTGAAGTCTGAGGCAAAGTCATTATTATTTAGCCAGATACCAATTGATACTTTTCATAGTGTATATATAATCTAAGAAATACTCTAATATTTCTCAAAAGTTCTCTTTAATAACATTTAGAATGCTTTTTCTTGCTTTTATTTCCATTTTCACTTAATTGCTTTTCAGTAAATTCCTTCAAAGACACTTGAACATCTATTTAAGAACTAATTTTAAGAACTTCAAGAGATCAATTTTTCCTGAGTAATTATTTATACCTTCTGCAATTTTGATTCCACTGGAGTTCAAGAATCAAAGCTAAGGACATGCCTGAGCTCTTCTTGGGATGGAGAAGTGGTTAACATTTGTAAATTTTTTTTAGTGAAGCTTCAAAACACAGTACAATTAATGAGAATATGGTTAAATTTTACTTACATGTGTTTCAGAAACTTCATGTGATTTCAATGAGTTTTTTTTTTTTTTTTTGAAAAGAATCTTGCAGACTCATGTAAAGATAGTTTTTGAATATTAGGTATTTTCCCCATATTATTCTGAATGTGTCTACGGTTTTTGCCCAAATACAGTGTCTTTATTGAAAAGTTGATTCTGATTTTAAATATAAGGGTTTCAATGGAAAGGAAACACACTTTACTGAGGTACTATGAGATTCCTATATGTCACTATGTCTACTAGGTTACTCCTCATAGCAGTCTATGAGATAGATTTTATTAATCACACTGTACCGAAGAGGAGATTGAGGGTCTTAGAGCTTAAATAACTGTTTAAAGTCAGTAACAAGGTCCATAGCCATGCTGGGCCCAAGTGACTCAAAGTTCACACCATTTCCTCTAGACCACACAACCTTTATGATGGTTCTGTATCTCAGAGCAGATCCATCGGAATGTCACTCCCCTCAAGCCCAGTGCCAGTTGGCCCCATGCCTCAAGGTGGGAAATGGCTAACTAGATGGAGATATTGGCACTTACTACACAAACCCTGTCGTGTTCAGCACAGCCATCTGACCTCCTCGTGTTACTGATCTCCTCAGAGCACAGGGTTTTGTCTCCGTATTTGCTGTGGGAGGATCAAGCTTCATGCTCACGTAACCCCCTGGCAAAAACAGGTCTTCCCAGTGATGGGAAGAATTTGTAATATGTGCAGCTCTTGGTTTCCAAAGTTACTGGAAGCCTTTATGAGATACATTTTGATTTTTCCGACTGTTTGTGAGCCTTTCAGTAGGGAGCGCCTTTCATCACGTCACAGTGGAACGCAGGGGATGCTTTCCTGGGTTTACTGACGGCGACGTGGAGGAAGTAAGAATTTCACAAACATCCACTCCCAGTCACCTCTGAAATGCCACGATCAGTTTTCTTGCATAGCCACTTATTAACAAACAAAGTCAATAAACTTTTCAGACAGCAAAGCCAGATGTGCTTTTTGGTATACCTGGCAAGTTCAGGGTAAGTGCTTTTACCATACGTATTTGAACAGTCAGTGATTCTTAGATAAAAGGACGTCTAGACCAGCAGTACACTGTGTAAAGAGCTGTTCCGACGCCGAGTCAGAGTCCACCCAGTGCTCCCTTATTTGTACGTATCTCAGTCAAGAAAGGGAGGGGGAAAAATCTTCTTTTTTTGATTCATCACCTTGTGTTTCATTAGTTTTTTGTTTTTAATCTTAGGCAAGCAACCAATGGCCCTTAAAGTAAGAATTTCTGTCACTGCTGTCATTTTTTTACTTAAAAAAAACTGGAAGATGAAATATTCTTAAGGATAGTGATGCTAAGAAAACAAATGACACCCCAGGCACACAGGGCAGCCAACAAAACACATGGATGCAGTGAACAAGACAATCAATAACCTCTCCAGTATGAGGTCTTTTTAAAAGGTTTATTGTTTCATGCTGCCAAACCCCTAAGGTGCTAAATTAAAAGGCTGATCCAGGAATTATTATTCCACTTTAAGTCTGCAGTAACCTA
Source organism: Camelus bactrianus (assembly GCF_048773025.1). Classification (NCBI taxonomy): domain Eukaryota; kingdom Metazoa; phylum Chordata; class Mammalia; order Artiodactyla; family Camelidae; genus Camelus; species Camelus bactrianus. The sequence continues at coordinate 83,328,119 of NC_133539.1, read as the reverse complement.
AATGGTCTGATTTTTTTAAACTGAATTTGTTTGAATTGTCATCAGACACAACCATGAACTCAAAATGTCTACTTCACTCCGTATTGTAAGCTGAAAAATACCGAGAAAGCCTTTCTATTTTCTTAGCAAAGTGGCACGATATTATTTAGAAGTTGGAGGGAAAGCTTTTACTGCTTGGCCTGTAAAAAGAAAACAGCACGAACCAGCAGAGAAGCTGACAAGTGACACGAATACAGTACATGCTAATGCGCAGAGAGAAACAACCTTGAGGATTTAAACCGGCTGCACCAGAAAAAAATATCTTTACCCAGATATGTGGTCCCTCATGAATTATACTATTATTTTAGTTGATTTTACCTGACATCACCCTATGATTTTCTTCAGTGACAAGAAAATTGCAGCTGGCCCTTGACAGTCGGTCACAAATTGACTGAACAAAACAAAATCAAACAGTGAAGTAATCCCCAAGTAAATTTAATGAAACCTAAATCCCAAAGGGCAGCACACTTCTGTAGGCAATGGTCTTATTTAATAAATTTCCCCCTGCTTTCACTTTTAGAGCTATATTTACACAGACAAATTTAATTCATTGGGTTTACATTTCCTCCTTCCCTTAGTTTGTCCACCAGGCACATGTGGGAGGGACTGTAAACAGGTATGTCAGTGCCCAGCAGAGAATGAGGAGTGTCACCCAGTCACCGGGAGATGTACCTGTCTGCCTGGCTACCATGGAAACCACTGTCATCTCCGTAAGTGTGTTCTGTGCTTTGGTTTATAATTTATGGAGGAGACACCGGTAGGGTGGGTCATCACTCAGAATGTTAAAGAGCAAATGTTAATTCAAGCTTCTAATTCCTAGCAAGTCTTGTGGGGATTTTTAGTGGAATGGTTGAAAACACTTTTCTGTGTAGCTCGTTCTCCTGTTTTGCCTTTTCTATTCAAAATATCCCCAAGAAAAAGACAAGAAAGAAATAGAGAAATAAATAAAGAAGAAAATATATACTGATTATTATAAAGCAATACATAGCAAATGGCATCATATTTCGAGTGATTCATCAAGTAAGTTGGTTCCAGGATCTGCTTAGGAACAATCAAATTAAACAAATTGTTATTCTGGAACAAAAACAATGACTTGCTTAAATGACAGAGTGCCAGTTGGCTCATTGTTGTGTAATAAAAAAGAATAGTCCCTCGGACCAAACACCTTATATTGATTTGTTAGGACATTTTAACATCGAAACGGTTACAGGAGAACACACGATAAAAAGTCCCAAGGAGCATGTTAAAATGTTCAGTCAGCTACTTAATTTTTAAGCTCGTAATTATTTATGATGTACTTTTTATAGGTTTAAGAATAAAATGATTTGGCCTCAGTTTCGTTTTTCCCCCAACTTGGCCGGTGCTGCTCTCTCTCCTCCCTGGTCGCTCCTATAGCAGATTGTTTTTTCTTCTTTCCTTTCCTAATTCTGCATGTCTAAGGATGATTTTTGGATCCCCTCCAAAAAACGCCATCCATAAAACATAGACTCATGGTCAAGATATTAGTTTTCATTTTCTACAAGCCATAGATATATATTTTGAATATCACTTCTCACATTTGTCCCAATATTAAGTAATACCAGCTAAAAACACAATAACGCGTGTACGAAAATGGTTTCATACACCCACAGAACCCATAACTGTTGCGTTATTCAAACTTAAAATGAAGAACTAAAATATAAAATGAGTAAAATTTCAATTACTTTTTGGTCACGGCAAATTTCAAGCACCCTCGTAGTGGAAGAAAGGAGTTACTTCCTCCCATCTGATTCTGTCACATTTCTCGAGAAGAATTTCTTCTTGAGGGCAAGGATATTTTCATCTGAATTAAAGGAAATGAAGTTACAGAAAGCTGGTAGTACTACCGTTCCCGAAGGCGAGCTACCTTGGGTTGCAGGAGGGGAGCTTCACCTTGTAAAAGCAAAGCTGAGGCCGGGAGCCGCTCCCTGACTAGTCAGATGGGCTCGGTTCCAGGCAACACGTGGTTGGAAGCTGCTGCAAAGGTTCCTTGGCTACATCCACTGTAATTACAGGACAATGAAAAAGGGTTCAAGAAAATATCCATAAAAGGTGTAGCTGGCGCAAGAGCAAAAGTTTCAGCAGCCAAAAACAACCAGGCTTTCATGTTCTCAAGTTCCGAGTGGAGAATCAAAATGTTCTCAAGGCAGCGGTCAGAGGAAGCAGACAAACTCGCAGTAGGAATCTCACCGCTTGTCCACAGTTCGTAATGGGCAGGTCAGTCCCCATCTGTGGCCGGCGTGCGGGCAAGCACAGACAGGCTGCTCGGTAGATGGCAGCTCACCATGCTGTGCATTTTCTGGCTGACTGGAAACTGTAAAGTGACTACAGAAGATGGACATTTTCTGTTTCTCCAACCTGCACACTATTTATTAGACCCCATTTTGAGAGGATTTAAGGCACTGGAGTCCTCTAAAAACTACAGGCAGGTCTGTTGACAGTATTCACAAGAACACTCTTACACTTGGCTTAGGTTGCTTTGAGAAACATGGGCCACAGGATAGCTCACCTGTGCCAGGAGGAGGATGTCAAGACATTCGCATGGAAACTTGGCATTCATGCTCTTGCTCCTAGCATTAAAAATTCAGACAGACCAAATCTTAGCATCTCTTTGTAAGAATAAAACAAAACTGTGTAACAGTGGCTGGTGGATGTGTGAGTAACCTGGTCAAGTACTGCTAGGAAAACAGACTGAAAAACAGATTCATGCTTTTCATTTGCTTCTGAACTGTGTCTCAGGATACAGTTTCAACCTTGCTTGTTTTAAGTGCCTAATAAAACTACCAAGTGTCACTCACATCATCATGGTATATCATTAGCCTTTAATATTTAAAGAAATCAGAACTGTGAATTCATTTCCAAGCTTCTTCCTAGTCAGTCTCCTTTGTGCAGAAGGGATGGTGCAAGGTTGGGGAAAAATCGGAAATTTCTAATGGAAAAGAATTAAATATCCCTTGCTAGAGGAACAAACTTTCCTGGGAGAAATCACTGTAAAGAATAGAGCAAAGGCCAAGTAATGATCAAAATGGAACTTTAGGAAATGAGGGAGGGGAGACCACACACTCAAACAAGCCAAGTGAAATCACTGCGTCCTGGGCGTGCGTTTCCTTGTTAAATTTAGTGAACATCTGAGCAAGGGATGTGTGCATGATTCCAGAAGTCAACCTTTCACGTAGCTACAGGGTTATATGAGAAAGTGGAACTGTTAGTGAAATAACTTATTCTTGGGGAAAAAAGTTATGGGTACTTTTGTAAACACATACCGTACTTTCATATAAATTTAACGAGTTGTGGGACTAAGAGGTTAGTGCATATACTGTCTTTCAACAGATGTTATACTCATTAGTAGGTTAATTTCATCAAGTTCATTGTCCCAATTTCAAAAGGATAATTAAGTTGAAGGCTATATACCAAGAAGGAACAGCAAGGAATGATTTTATCAAATGCAAAACCACCATTCAGATAGTTTGAAAAATGAGCGTATGTCAGAGAGAAATTATGTATTCCAAGTAACTTCAACTCAAATGAAAATGGTTTCAAAATACAGATTTTTACATATATGTCATATAAATTCATCAAATAATTACACATAACTCTTTTTTCCTTTTAACTGAGATTCTGATTCTTTTATACCCATCATTATGTCCACAGTTTAATATTTTCCTCATTAATAAGTATATAAGTTTCACTTTACCAAGTATTTCCCTTTTCCCTATTTGCACAATAGTTTATGTCACATTTCACTTCCCAGTTATGTGTCTACAGCATTTTCTATACCAATCAACTCTTTAATTTAACCTCCTTTTTTGGAAGCAACATGCTGGCAGTACATACCAGACTTCATTGTTTCAGACTACATACCTTTAGCTTGCTTTGTATTTTCTCTAATATTAAACAACTAAACGTTCTTTTTTAAGCATCAAACATAGTAATGATAAAAACTGTACTTCCATAAAAAATAACTTAAAAAAAAGCAATTTAAAAAAATTACATTCTAAAAGATTGACCCAGATCAACATGAAAGCATTTTAGATCTTGGTGAACAAGAGAAGAGAAGATAGAGACTCTTTTTTTAATCACTAGTCAGTTTTTAGGTATACTCTATTGAATTTTTGTGAGGGAGAAAAATAACTCCTTAGGAGGACTAAAGAATGCTGTACCAAAGAAGGGTTCCTTTGCTGTGAGAACTGACATCCCTTGGAGGGAGGGAAGAGAATGTGAAATGCACTCATCAATTTCATAGAAAGAAATAAAGAAATACAGCAGCTACAACAGAGAAATAGCCCTTGGTAAGAAGTGATTTTAAGTGTTTGGCTTTCATCTCCATTGTGGAGAATTTCATTTTAAAACTCGAAGGGAATGGAGAGAAGAAGAAGCCATTCTTTGAGTCTGAGACTCAAGATGAGACCATGGGCTTTAGGACAGGGTATACATGTGGATTACAAACAATCTGAATCTCAATAAAAACCATTCTTTGGCTTCTAAACCTCTAAAGCCTGCTACATGTGCAATACTCAAAAATATTCTGTACCATCTTATTCTTACCTAAAAATACAAGATAAAAGGGGAGGAAGCAAGTGTCATCTAGTCTCCAGTTCAGTCAATTTTAGTGCTGTGCTTCCAAGTGAAAATGTACTCCAAGAGGAAGGACTTAAGGCAAATACCACACCTTTGGACTCAAGTCAGGTAGGTAGGGAAAGGCCATATGTCCACCAGCGATCCTGCAACCATGAGTGAAAATAATGGCTACCACTCGCTCGGGAGCTGTCTGAGTTTGGCAATATGCTAGATGCTCTACTCGTGCACACAAGGGCCTGGGATTCTGTTGTCATCCCCTTTGGGAATGAAGACCCAGAAGTTCAAATAAAGGACTCACTCAAGGCCACAGCACTAGCAAGTAGAAGATACAGGGTTCAAACCAAAGTCTATTCAGAATTTCCTACAGCCTTATATTTTAAATATATGACAAGAATAAGGAAGGCGATCTTTAACAGGTGAAAGAATTTCGTGCAGTAACTATTTCAAGTCACTTTACCCTGAAGGCTTCAACTTCTTTATCTTGAAATAAGAGTTGAACCAGATGGGTCTGAGGTCTCTTGAAACAAACTTCTATGATTTTAAGACTTCAAAGTATAAGACATTTCATAGAACAGGAGAAGGTCACAGTTGGACGTGCTTCAAAGTTAATCAAGTGCTTGCATCCCCACTGCCATTTCTCTGCTAGGTAGTCATCCTATCTCTGCTTGAACTCCTACAAGGACGAGTAACTCATTACCTCCTGAAAAAGCCTTATTCCAATCCTGGACAGCTCCTTCAGAAAGTAGTTCTTTACTGAGATAAAATCTGCCTTCCTCCTTTTCTACAAGACTTTCTTTCCATGTTTGAAGACAAGTTCTATCTTCTTAGGTTGATTTTCTCCTGGCTAGCTAAACAGCCCCAATCTTTCAATCATTGCACAGATAATGTGGTCTTTAGGTCACTCTTTGCCTTGTTCAGTCTCCTTTTATAATAAAGTCTGGCCATTTATCTGTCTCTTACACAGGTATCATCATGGTAGGTCATACATCCATGGATATGACAGTAGAAAACTGAGACACTAAGAGACAATGAAGATGCTTCCTCTATGCTTGCTGCCATTTTGAATTCTTACTGGTATTAAACCGAGATCATTCCAGGTAAAACAATCTATAACACTTAAGCATTAATTGAAATCATGAATTTATCTGGGCTGGAATGAAATAGACTTCTTTGGTATTTATTCTGAGCATTCTCTAAAAGTAGACAGATGTCCAAGGAAGCTCAAAGTTAAGAATTCTGTATCTTATTAATGAACAGCATCAGAAACTTTACATCCCTCTCTATATTTCCAAGGCATCCATGCCTTGAACCAATAGCTTGAAGGTAATTGAAAATACTAAAGAACAGTAATTGGAGTGTTGAGTTAACCACATGTCTATAGGCATGAATTTAAACACTGGTTGTTTCAAGTTACATTATCACATGTAATTTTGTTCTCCTTCATTCAACAGGATGCCCAAATGGCACTTATGGTCCATATTGCCAAAGGAAGTGTAAGTGCCTGAATGGTGGGAGCTGTGACACTGTGACTGGCACCTGTGACTGCCCTCCTGGCTTCATCGGGGCCGACTGCAGTCCAAGTAAGTCATTCTACCTCCTATGAAGTAGATATGCTAAGTTTGCTATATGGTAAAAGCAGAGGTTTTGAGAGCTGCAGAGTCTTTTAAGAACTGCATGTACAGAGTAAATATTGTTGCATTTATTTTACATGATAATTGCAGTAACAACAAACACCAACTGACCTAAATTCTAGGTTGAGGAGTACTAACAGCAGGAGTTTGATTGAGAGCTGAAGTCAGTGAAGGCAGCCAAAGAGAGCCCTTTGGTCACAATCTCTTGCCTCAGCAATGCTGGACTCAAGTCAGGATAAGAAAATGTGTTTGGCAAATCTGTTTGGCAAGATCAGAGCAGACTGGAGATTCTTACATGCACAATGTCAAACTCATTGTCCAAAGTTCCACAATTTCATTTATCCTTAGTAATTTTCCAGCTCAAAATTGAGTAGTTTCCTTACTTACCAATAAATAACCAGTTCCCAAAAATCTGAAGACCTTAACTGCCTATCATAAAAACAACTATTGACATGAAGTTTAAGGGACCCAATATAAATTAAAGATTCCTTAAAAATGAGCGGGATTAGACATTGCAGGGCTATCCTTAGCAAATACATTTTGCTTTCATCAGATCTGCGATTTTCTAAATGTTTGGACAGTTTGCAAGGTCAGGATGATCTTCAGGGAGGATGGCAGAGGCAACGAGGAGAGTGCAGGGTGGGGATGGGCCTGGCAGTGTTGTGTTCTTTGACCTATGTCTTGCTGATGAGAATGTTCAATTTGTGATCCTTCATTGATCTGGGCATTTATGTTTTTTGTGTACTATTCTGTGTCTTGTACTTCACAATGAAAATAGTGAAAGAATCATCAACAGATCTCAAATTAAAGGTAGGACTGTAATTGTGGACTTGAGATTCCTTTATTTGGAAGAAGGATAATGAAGTCTGTGATCAGGCGGGGAACTAAATCATTGTGTTAGGGATATCCAGGATGCTTCCCTTCCTCAGGAAGGTAGTTGCTTTTTCTCCTTTGTATGAGGGTAATTTTAATTCCCCTGCTTCAGTACCCCTCTGTTCTGAGGATAAAAGGTGAATCAGTCCTGGCTCTAAGCAGCAGAAAATTGAAACCTAGTGGATACGGCCTCTGAGGCCTCAACGGCCAAGTTATCTTTGAGTGAAAGCCAACCCATAAACATCTCCCAAAGAAGGTTCTGACTGGCTCCTGTGTGTTTTGTTCTTCATGGAGAATGGTTGGAGAAATTTTCGAATTTCCTTAGGCCAAATCTTCTTCAAAAGTTATGGCTTCCCTGAATCTTGGGAGCAGTTCTGTCTTCAGAAAGCTGTGACCTTGTATCAGAGCACTTTTCCTTCTTTGCTTTGATGGCTAAAGAGGTCAGAGCCAAATTCGCAGTCCCCCTTTTGCAAGTTCAAAGAATTACGATATTTGTTTGTGTATAAACAGTTACTGTATTTTCTCTTCACTCGATTCTCACATATATCTACTTTTTCTGTGTTTTATCTGTATTTTGGTAAAAGCATCTCAATGAAGTTGTGGAATCAGGTTGCAGCAAAGCAAACAATTCTGTGTTAATTTATGAATAAATCATGTAATAAATTAATTTAATAGATATCTATTAAAGGTAATATAACAAATTTATTGATTTTTAGTCAATAAACAATACAGTTACAAATAAATTAATAGATACATAAATAAATATTTGGAGATATGAGCATAATGCATCCTGTATCAGTGCACAGAAGTGTAAGGTAAAATTCCAGAGTAGACTTTAAGACAAGATGTCCTCAAGGTTATTACACACACACAGACACACAGAGAAGCTAAGATAGCCATGCAGTAAAGCAGGACTCAGTCTATAAGTGTCATTTATATCATAATATATCTGTAAGTATTGGACACTAGGTATTTGGATGGAATTCCTGATGTCAACTAAAATTGCACTAAGCAAGCAACCATTTAAACAGTTCCTTTTTTCTCTTGTTTTTTACAAAGTAACTTTAAATTGAAAACTGAATGGGAGGCAAGTCAGGGAAGCCTATTTGATTAAAAGAAAAGGTCATGTATTAACATGTTTTTAAAAATCTTGACTTGAGAAATGTTTTAAGAAGCAAAATCTGGTTTCATTTTGCTCTGCTTTGTTTTGCTCCTTTCTGCAGTTTGTCCTGAAGATCACTATGGACAGGACTGTGTCCAGCGGTGTTCCTGTGGCTCAGGACAGTGTGACCCAATGACTGGAGGGTGCCAGTGTCCACCTGGCCAAATGGGAGCCAGGTGTCAGCCAGGTAACAATGACCACACGGTCACCTTGGTCATCCAGGCACTTACTAAGCTTAACTTTGAAGGCAGATGTGGTGCCAGGGAGTAGAATTACATGGGCATTGTCTACAACACTTTCTTCGTAAGTGTGGCTTTAATGACAGGAAAGTGCATGCTCCTGCAGAGTTATTCAAGAACTAGTCTACCAGGGGTAAACAAAGATTGAAAACAAAAACAAAGAATAGTTCATGCATATTGTTGAGTAGGAGCAAATTTTAAAATAACTTTGGCTAAATTTTGTAAAATTACCTCAGGTAGTGTGTTGAAGGTGTCTAATTACAAGAACCGAAGAGCTTTATATCTTCAATTTTCAGAAAACCACTGAAAGCTGTTAAGAGCAATGAGAGAGAGAGAGAAAAAAAAAACCATGATTTTTGTTTAAAACTGCAAAACTTTCTTGTCCTAACTCATATTATTTTTTGTCATCATCATCATAATCACAACAGAAGAACTGTCAAGTTCAATGACAAGACATGCATAGAGGATGCTGAGCCCGACAGTATCTCTTGAGTGGGGCCAGCAGAGGGGCCACTTCTGCATGGCACATACAGAAGGGCAAAGTCAATGACCTTTTGTTGAAAATCAAGAGCTGGGTGGGTGGGCAGGCTGCAAAAACTTTCTTGAACCTCATTGGACATCACAGAGTGGCAGTTTTAAAATGGGAATAAAACCAAGAAGTGCACAGACATATTATCTTTTCAACTCTTCACTAGGGTAGTGGGGACTCTATGGTTTGTAAGTAACCTTGCAGCTAAAGGCAGTCCAAGTCTACACACGCGCACATGAACATCCCATGCTTTTGTGGTGTATGGAATGTTACTCTGGGCCAAGTAGGGGCCCTAATAGCTAAAATCATTTTTCTAGCTCCAAATCCATAATACCGTCCTAAAAATTGCAGGTGCACAAAAAAAACTAATCTGAAACAAACAAATAAACAAACAAAAAAAACTGGTGCATAAAAACACCTCCCCTCATCTTGGAGACAAAATATAAAACCATTCAAAGCTTTTTTTAGTGCAAATTCTGTAAGAAGGATATAGTAGAAAACAAAAAGCAGAGGAACGGAGAGCAGAGAAGTTTTGTTATGGAGCTCATGAAAATATTAACCAGAATTTCTTCCAAGCATTCGAAGGACTTAATGAAAAAGTGTTCTCTATAAATTGTGAGTTCAATGGAGAGATACAAGGGTTCATGGGATAAATGAAAAGACAACAAAGGTAACTGAAAAAGTAAACTGGCAGAGCTCAGAAAGAAGTGGAAGTGAAAATTAAACCTCACATCATATAAATGTAGACCACATTGAATGCAGGTAATAGGAGAGTGGAATCTGCTGATGTGACAGCCATGTACACGGAGAATATATTTCAAGGAAGTGAGAACAATGAAATGGAAAAAAATAGACAAATATATAAATGGAAAAGAAAATATTAAAATATAATCAAGGTTTTTTTTCCCCCCAAAATGAAAGAAGATCTGTTGCTACAGATTGATAGAGTACATTTCTATCCCTAAAAATACTAGTTAGGATTGATCGTAAGCAAGGAGAAACTCTATTGGGATTTTAAGAAAAAACATGAGATCTCGTATGAAGAGACGGGGAAAGTCAGTCTGGCCTGATACCTCACAGCAGTATTGATTGCTAGCCTATGGCTATCGAAGCCTACAAAGGTCTAGGGAAGAGCTATGACTCAAGTATTTTATATACAGTTAAACTGTTATTCGAGTAGAACATGATGGAAAATAAACAATAATGTTTCATTATCAAAAGCTGCTGGGAATACAGTAGTCATAAAATGTTTTGAAGAAACCATTGGAAGATAAATTGAACAACCAAATAAAAAAAATGAAAAATCTCTGAAAAAGAGGTTTAGTGACTTAAATCTAGTTTAATTGAGGCTGAGTTTAAAACAAATATAAGAATTATGGTTACCTGGTATTATATAAATATATAAGCATTTTACAGTATAACAACATTGAGGTTTTAGCATCATGAGCATAAGCTGAAAGGGAAGAGAAGGTAGACGAGTTGAAGTATGTGGATCTTCTTATTTCTCTATTACACTTTGTGGGATGGGAGGGACAAATCTGTGTCAAAACATACTGTTTAAATGTGGCAACTCAGTAAGTATGTTTAAGTGTATAAAGGTAAATGCTGGAATTCAGAATGCTGTCATTGAGAATGTAAGAATAAAAAATACAGCCCAGTAAAATCAGGGGAAAAGAGGAATGAGAAAAATTTGGAGAAAGCAGAAGCATATTAATTCCATCACCACTCATACTGGTGAGTCAACATATACTAAACAAATAAATTCATTATATTAATGCACTGTCTAAAGATTACATAAAATTATAAGACTTGCACTTAGAAGAACTGGAGTACACACCCATTTTCCTATTCCTCTCTCTAAACACAGTAAAAATTCTAGACACTATATAGAAAACATACGGAACTCTGAAGTGTGGAGAGAAGACAGCAGAACTGCTACAATTCTGGGGACCTAGGGTCAGCATGATGGTGAGTCCCCTGAGTTTCCTTTCTTGTCTCATACGCTGGACTGGTTGCTGGAGAGGCTCTAACCCAGAAGGGTCAATAGGCGCAGACAGAAAAAGGTCCAAGGTCAGCTTGCTTTCTCTAGTTAAAATATCAGGAAAAGGGCAGCCAAGCAAGACAGGAAACTCTTAGACAATAACGGGTCTATTCCCAGCAAACAGACTAAAACCATTTCCTCCACCCCAGCTCCATTAGCAAAGGCCAAGTGAGGATTCTACCCTTCAGATGCCGCTGGGGTGTATGAGGCCCCCGCACCCTGCACCAGGATGGAGTGAGAGCAGGCCTGGTGGGGCTGGGACTTCCATCCCTGCCAGGTGGGCATGTACCCGCCACCACGGCAGCGACAGTGGAAACCACGTGGAAGGCATGAGCCTCTGCCTCTACCAGATGGTAGGGAGCCCACACCGCTCCATGCTAGGGTGGTTTCCAAGGAGGTCGTGGGGACAGTCAGGACTCTCACAGCCACCAAGCAGCAGCAAGGCCACCAGCGTCCGTGGAAGTCGAGTGGCAGCCATAAGGCGGCCCTTCTACCCCTCAGGTGGGTGTCAGCAGAGGCCTCTTTGGGAGCCTGGGCTCGGGCCCTGGCCCAGCAGAGACGAAACACACTTATCCTTGCTCCCCCCTTGGAGACAGTGTGGGGAACTTGGACTTCACCCTCTAACAGATGGACCTCTTTCCTTGCCAGTGTACTATCATAAGAGACTTGCTAAAACAGAAGATTTAAACAAGATCCAGAGTCTCATACCATAATATTCAAAATGTCCAGGTCCATTCCAAAATTATTCACTCTGTCAACAACCAGGAAAATTCCAACTTGAATAAGAAAAAAATAATCAACAAACACCAACACTCAGATGACACTGATGTTAAAACTAATTGATAAGAGTTTTAAAGCAGCCATCATACAAACGATTCAGTGAGCAGCTCTGAACATACCTAAAGCAATTTTTTTGTTAAATAGGAAGGTTCAGCAAAGAATAAGAGACATACAGGAGGACCAAGTGGAAATTTTAGAACTGGAAAATAGAAAACCAAAACTTTAAACAAAACTCAATGTTTGGGCTTAACAGCAGAATGGAGAGGACAGAGGAACACATCAGTGAACTCAAAGATTAAACAAATATTACCGAATCGAAACAGCAGAGAGGGAAATGAAAATGACGAAAGAAATAAGAAGAAGAACAGAGCTTGGGGGTCTGTAGGACTGAAGAAGAGCTCGAGCATTTGTGTCATCAGAGTCCAGGTGGAGATGAAAGGGGGCAGGACTGAAAAAGGAGTCAAGGGGATGACGGCTAAAAATGTCCTAAAGATGACCAAAAAAACCTGTAAACCTACAAATCGAAAAATCTGTGTGAATGCCGAACAGGATCAACCGAAAGAAATCCACAGAAGACATATCAACATCAAACTTTGGAATTCTGAAAAAGAAAAAAATCTTGAAAACAGCAAGAGAGAAATAACACCCACCTTAGCCTAGAAAAAAAGCGTCCAGAATAAAACGAAGCTAAATAAATGGGGACAGACACACCAAGCACATGGAGCAAAAATAACGCAGCGGTCACGGCATCAATATCCAACAGTGCCCGTTTTCATAATTAATAAGTCAATTATGTGTATGTTAACAGGGAATAAAATCTATGGTAAGAGGGAAAAAAAGAACATGAGATGGGGCTTGAGAGTGCCAGGTGGGTTGAAATTTTAAATCAAGTGGTCAGCGTAATTAATTCTCTTTGAAAGAAGTGAGGCCTATGATACAGAAAAAAGCTGATGACAATGATTTTTTTTTTTTTTTTTGAAGGAACACTGGAAGACCAGGGCACAAGGATGGAATACTTTTTTCCATAATATACCTTTATATACTGTTTGAAATATTTAACGTGTAATTACAATAACTTTTTAAAGTTTTTTTTTTTTTAATGGAGGCACCGGGGATTGAACCCAGGACCTCCTGCATGATAACCATGTGCTCTCCCACTGAGCTATTACCCACCCCCATCCCAACAATAACTTTCAGAAAGCAGTAAAGTTATTTGCACAATTCTGTATGAATATTTTTTCTGAGACTTAGACCTGTGGAAAGAAACATTTCTAAGTGCTCCTCACTTTTCCAGTTATGTTTTTTTGTCCAAAGTCTTATCTTGAAGTCCCATACTTTCATAGATTCACCAGCTTCAACAATGCATTTCCGCATTCAGGTTGGAAAATGAACAGGCCTCTTGGCTGGTTAGGCTGTTTTAGAAGGGTGAAGGAGAGACAAAGAAATTTTATTTTAATGATATAAGACTTAGTATCATTGATCCTGTTTAATTTGCCTTAAAGGCAAAAAACCAAAAGCACATACGATGACGATTCAGCCATTAACTGTACAGCCATACTGTATTTTTTTAGCTAAACAAACTCAAAATGCTTCCTTCACTTGATACTAAAGTTAAGCACACCTATTTAGTTAAAGACAAGAAAGAAAGCGTCATGCAAATTAAATCCAAGTATGTGCTCTGTTCTATTATAACCAAATGCTCTGGGGCAAGCTAAATTGTGTTTCTTTCTCTAATGTCTCTCCTGCTAGCTCAAATAGAAAGAATAGGTGATGAGAAGTCAGAAGTTCTAGATTTGAATCTTGGTTATCTTTACTGGCTGCTTAAGCCTGAGCAAGACTTCAGTTCCTCAGCTTCAGTTTTCTCAAGTGTAAAATAAGAATACTGTTACCCACATCAGAGAAATATGTGTAAGCATTAAATGAGATAATTCATGTGGAAAATATCATTATGTAAAAATACTATAAACTGGAGGGTATAAATGGCAGGCCTTTGGCCAAATCTAGCCGCAAATGTGTTTGGTTTGGCTGACATAATTTTGGCTTCCACAGTGCCATAAAACAATTTTAATTAGTTGCCAGCTTTCAAATATTGGATGATTTCATATAAAATATGGATTTTGAGTTTGCCTGAAAAAAAAATCATATTAGCTGGCTATATCGGGCCCATATTCTTCATGGCAAAACCAAGTAAATGTGAGTAATGGTTACTGTCCCATTGGTACGTCCTGTCATTCAGTTATTCCCCCCTGACAATGAAGGCTCAGTTTCCATTATGTCTGGTCAGCTTCTCTCACCTGTAGCTTAGCTCCTCTTGCTAGTGCATTTTTGTTTGTGTCACCCACTATTCTGTGCTGAAATGTTTTTCAGATTACAGCACAGAGACATGAAGAAGCAAATGACTCATCTGTCTTCTTTATTGATTATAAGATTAAATGCATAAAATCTCCCACTGCCAATCTGGGACTGACCTCTGTTTCTCTATAGGGCATCTCCAGTTCCTAGAGTACATAGTTATGAGTTCGGTCAATATTACAGGAGTGAATGAAAACATGAATGAATGACAGTGGCGTGCTACCACGTGAAGGATACAGCTGATGGGTTAATTTGTTTTAATTTGAACATTAAAAACAATGTTTTTGCTCTGTAGAAATGATTACTGTCCCTGAAACAGAGAAAAATGTTTGCTTATGGGACATTTTTATGCAGCTTGTTATTTTTTATTTTTACTACAGGATGCCCCCAGTTGTAAGTTAAAATGTACTTGTAAAACTGGTGGCCTTTGCAGTCCTGTGGATGGAAGCTGCAACTGTGCCCCTGGATGGACAGGAGATGATTGTGACAGAGGTAAGTTGATGACTACCTTCTTTCATTCAGTACAGATCTACAGCAGACTGCTGATGGTTGATAAAATATAGAAGAGGCCTGTAAAGAGGCTATTTTCCAACAAGTCTACACAAGTTGTTTGTAACTATGATTGCATTTCCAGTAAAAATAGTGTTATGTTACTATTGATTGATTGATTTTGTTACCTTGTTACCAGAATACCACATGAAAACTCTTAAAACTCTTAAGTAATTGGAATAGTATTAATATGAAACAGCTCCTTTGAGAGCTCAGTCCCACTCCCCCTCCAGCCAATGCTTGAGGAGGGCAAGGTGGAGGATGCAGGGCCTTGGGCAGAGCCAGTTCACTGGGAGCTTGTGCCCAGTTGCAGAGGGTGAAGAGGAAGACTCTGGGAGCAGAGGTCTCCAAACTCCACCTCCTTGGGAAAAATTTAATCACACTCTGTCATAAATGTATTTTTATTAAAAGTGACATTCCTATGTTTCTCCATTCATATGTGTATTATAAAGGTTTAAGGTGATAAAGAATAGATAAAGATAAATACTGAGAGCTGTTCTACTGCTTCCATTTGGAACCATGATAGATTATTTTGTACAACACTGGAAAGCGTGCATCCTAATTAGGGCACACTATTGCAGGAGATAGTGTTGTGTTTTGGCCAAAGAAGCCAGAAAGGGTAGTGAGGGAGAGCATGGGTGAGAACACCGTGTTGGGGCCTAAACTTGGGGCACCCTGAGTGAAAAATAATCCACAGTGAACTTCTACCTAGATGGTTCCAACTCTGGGGGCTCTGGCTCTTCAGACTTGCCGCCCTGACCTGCTCCCACACGGGTGTGATTACCCCCGTCCTTCACCATTAATCTGACTGTCACGGAAGTCGGCACAGATGAAAGCCCCTTGCAGGGGGAGCGGACGGCCCCGTATGCCAAGCCTCGCTCCGCTGATACCATACTCTGTGCTTCTGTTAATTCACAACCTTTCCATGATTTTCCCGCCTGAAAGTCAGGATGATGACACTTTGAAATGACAGCTCTTCTAAATCTAACATTTAAGACTATTTTTTCATGGAATTTTTTTCAAGTTTGGATACCCTCCCTAATTCATGGGAGCCAGCTCCTATCAATTTTGTGACATTTGGGACTACTAAATGAGAGGAATAGCAGTGTGTTTGGAATAGATGTGTTCACATTGGTTTTGTTTTTAACTTTAAGTTGGATAATTCTCTATCATTTTGGGATGTGGGACATTTTAACTTTTGACTCTATCATTTAAACTTTTTATTATGGAACTTTTCAAACATACAAGAGTTACTGAGTCATAGGTAAAGACAAATGTAATTTTGCAACTGATTGACAAATTCTCTTCCATGTGGGGTTGTACCATATTGCAGCCTCATAAACTTTACATAGAATGCCTGTTTCCCTGCAGGGTTATCAAAAGAGTATGTTATCAAAATTTGGGTGAGAAATGTATTAGTGGAGTTCTAATTTTCATTTTTATTATTATAAATAATGTTCAGCATCTTTAATGGGTAAGGACTTTTTGCATTTCTTTTTCTATTAATTGTCTATTTACACTGTAAATAGTTGTAATTTTGGTGTGCCTATGGAAAGAGTTGAACTCAGGGTCTTTCTACCCCAACATCTTGACCATTACCATTTCTGCATGGCTTTTTTTCTCCAACTGGATAATTGGGTTTCTTACATGACAGCTGGCCTCTTAAAACAGAAGCTGTCAGGCCTTCCTAAGATAGGGAAGTGATGTAATATCACTGCCACCACATTCTATTGGTTCTAGCCCATCGTGGATTCAGCTCGGATTCCACCAGGGAGAAGATAACACTTAAAGGTGTGAAACATCCTAGAACATGTTCTTCATTAAGAGCATCTTGGATTTCAGATTCTGCATGATTCAGAAGATTTTTTCTTTTTTGTAATAAAATATATCTTTCTTCTCTCTATTTTTTGAGTTATAATTAGGAATGTATTCCCCATTCTCAGGCTTTAGAGGAATTCAACCATGTTTTCTTTTAACACTTGTATGATACCATTTTTGACATTCAATTCTCTGATCAATTTTAAATATTTTTCCTGGCATATGGTGTGAGGAATAGATCCATTTTCCCCTTGCATGGCTTTTCAGTTATCATAATGCAGCTTTTACAAGTCTGTGTTCCCCACTGATTTGAGATGCAGGATGCGTCAGATACTAAACATTTACATGCAGTTGAGTATGGTTCTGGATGCTCTGTTCTATTGATCTGTCTATTTCTGTGCAAATGCAATACTGTTTTTAATATGAAGTCTTTTATTATATATATTTGAAACTGACAGGGCTAGCCACCTTTCACTACTCTTCTTTTTCAGGGGTTTCCTAGTACTATTCTTATTTATTTGTCCCAAATGAAATTTATAATCAGATTGTCTAGGTGCAAAAAAAAAGTCAGGTTTTTTTGTTTGTTTGTTTCTTGATTTTTACTGTTTTGTTGTCCTCTGTGTTTACTCCTTTAGGAAGAATTAGTATATTTATGATATTAGCTCATCTTATTCAAGAATAAATATGGTCTATTTCTCCATCTATTCAAGCTTTTTTTCTCCAATAAGTAAAATGCTGGATTTTAATGATATGGCTATTAATTTTTCAATTTATTCAATGCTTTTACTCAATTTTTAATGACATTATTGTTCAAATGTATCTTCTACATTTATGAAATTAATAATATGATTTTTCTCTTTAGACCGGTAAATATGATGGATTTATCAATGAATTTTTATATTATTGCAAGACCTTACATTCTTAGAATAAATACTACTTAGTTGTGCTATATTACTAAAAATTATGCTGTTGATTTCAGTGTACTTATGTTTTTTATAAATGTGGCATTGATAATCCATAAGTAAAATTGAGATGTAGTTTTTCACACATTTTTTCAGGCTTTGGAATTGATGTTATACTCACTTAATAAAATGTATTTGAAATTTTCTTTCCTTGTCAATGCTCTGGAACAGTGTAAGCAGTAAGGTGATTATCTGAACTGTAAAGGTCACAGAATTTCTCCTTGAAGCCTAGGATTGCTGGGTTTTTTTTTTTAATTGGACTATTTTACTATTTGCTCCATTGTTTTTTTATTACAATTAGCCTGTTGAGGTTTTCTGCCTCAAATTAGGACCATTTTGGTAAATTGTCTTCTGTAACTTTTCCATTTTATTTACATTTTTATATTTATTTGTATTATACTTTTATATTTATTCCTTTTGATAATCATTCCATATTTTAAAAAAATTGGGTATATTGGTGCCTTCTCTTTTTTTACCTTGCTTTTGTTGGCTAATGATTTGTCTGCCTTTATTTTTTTTAATTAATTCTACTGTTTTTTTCTGTCTTCAAACTCATTACAAACTCAATTATTGCTTGGGTGGGTCCTTTTTCAGAATGTTTTCCTGGTTATTATGGTCCAGGCTGCCATTTTAATTGCACATGTCAGAACAATGGGATTTGCAACAGGATTTCTGGAAGCTGTGAGTGCCTCCCAGGATATTACGGAAGAAACTGTGAACATGGGAAACCAAGAAGATGAATGTGCATGTTATGGTGCTGTTAAGTTTTAAGCTTTGAAAACTGTTTTTTTAAATCATAAAAGTAATACATTCCCATTATATCAAGTTAGATAAACTGCTAAGATTTTAATATATATTTTTGCAACATATTTCAAAGCTCTAATTTAAGTTTTAGATGTTGTCAACTGTCAAATCCTACTAAGCCTTTCGAGGGTTAGATCTCTTGCCAACCACACTGATGTTTCTTGTGTTAGAGAACGTAGAAGCAAAGTCTTATAGTTTTTGTTTGTTTTGTTTTCAAAATTAGACTAAGAGATACAAAAGAAGGAAAAATGTCTACTCAACGTCCATAAATTTTATCCTACATGCAGTGGAATATCAAGGAAGATTTTGAGTAGACAAGGGACATCACTCTGGTGAAATAAACATGTAACATGGGGATATTATTAATCATGAGGAAAAGGAGCTACTAGTAGTGTCCATGTAGGAAACTGCAGTGATAGTCTGAGATTTCAAAAATCTATCCTGGGATCAAAATGGAAATGAATGAACAGAAGAATATTTTGGAAAAACAATTGACTGTATTTGACAATTGATTTGGACACGTAGCTGAGGATGATGTAGGAATCAAAATTAACTCCAAGGTTCTAAGCCAAGCAACCTGGGAGAATTATTTAGACAAATGAAAAAGTCAAGCAAGCCAACCTTTATGAGCTCAGTTTTATATACAATTAAAATAAGGGAGATAAAGGAGATATGACTTTTTAATGTATTGTCAACAACTATTGTACAAGAACAAACAGAAGAAACCCTGCACTGGATCTTCCTTTATTATTCATTTTGTAAGAGTAAATAAGATTAGAAAGTGGAAGAGTGTATATTATATAAAATCATTCATTCCTTATCTGGTTTTGGTTTGGCTTCCTTCTTCCACTCTCTGTGAGTTTTTCCGAATGTTGGATCTGTCCTGAGTAGCTCCATTCATGCTGAAGAACTGTCACCCACGTGAAGCCTAGGCAAATCCAACTCTAGGTGCTGGGGAAGGGGGATTGGGGGACAGAGAGAGAAAAAGAGAGCAAGAGAGAGAGGATAATTGAAGGGTGAGGAAACTGTGTGCCCCTTCTAGTCCCGTTGGTGGGTGGTGAGCACAACCCCAGAGAAAACTCAAGGTAGGAAATGGGAATCCTTGGTCTGCAGTCAAATGTAGCTCTCATGTACCTCCCTCAGGCAAGCATCCCCTGGGCAGAGGACAATTTGAGCATTTGAAGAAATGCATTTGCTTGGACCATATGGTCTCTAAATCTAAACCAATCACTTCTGATGTTCAGCCACAAAAGTATTGATCTTCTCCAACTGTGTAGGAAAGACAGGTTACGCTGGACTTACTAAGAACTAGTTCTCTGTTGTACTCTATGGGCTATTTAGGAAATTTTTCAAAGATTAAATTTCACTGACTTTAAAATGTAACTGCTTCATAAGATGTGAACCTACTGTGTATGCATCATATTTTCTCTGTTTTCTTTTCCCTTTCTCCTTCTTTCTCCCCCTACCTGCCCCCATCACACCCGCTTCTGTCATCCACTTGTAGGATTTCAAATATCAACAGCTGTATGAATCACCTCCCCCAGACACTATCTTATTTATTTAAAGAGTTTTAAATTCTCGCTAAATTTCGCCTGCATATGAAGTTTGAAAACATGGTTCTTTTAGGTGTTTAGGTTATTAGACAGTTTTGGTGAAGTGTTTGTCAGACTATAGCACATCATAGCAAATAAATTTGATCTACTTGAAGATATTTTAAATTTTCTTCTGGACCTTTCTAGACTCATTGTGGGCAATGGCACTTAAATAGTCACTTATCTGTATGACTGAAATACTAGCAACATGCCTCTCCATGAAATTTTTCCCTTGCCTTCCAATTCTCTGCTCCCATCTCCTTCTTGGTCCTGGGAAACAAATGACCTAGAACATATCCTTTAATTTTCCCCTTATTTATTCTTAGAGCTGAAATAGCATTTTGACATTTCCACTTTCTAGCATGCCTTCCTGGATTTTATGGTTTGAACTGTGCCCACATCTGAGACTGCAGAAATGGAGCCAATTGTGATGCAGCAAGTGGACAGTGCATTTGCCTAGCTGGTTTCCATGGCAGCCAGTGTGAAAAAGGTATAGCCAGAGTGTTTTTAAGCATGTGAATGTGAGAACCCTGTGTGACTGTGAGATCCTTCCATCTGAGGGCAAACATGTACACCCAAATCTGAAACATGGAATAATCACCTAAGCCTCTGACTCGGACACTGACAGGAATTCACTCTATGGTTGATATAACGAGTTCTGATTTTATCGCTAGTTGGTGAAACTTTTTATTCTCCCCTAAATGAAACTATTTAATGTCTCAAAACACCACTAAAGCAGTTAGTCTTCAATGGACAAAGATTCTGCTCTGAATGAGAAATCTTTCATTAAATGCTTTTAAAAGAATGGCATGCACTGAGTTCAGTGGTACTGAAACAGACCCAAGAGCTTTACAAAACAAATCTAAATATGTGAATTAGGCATTCATCATACGGCAGCCATGAATGTGGATGGAGGTATAGAGGTGAGAATTTGGGCCACTCAGTTTGAAATAAAATATGATGAATCCCTGACCCTTTCAAAGCAATGCCAAATTGCTTAGCTCTCAGTGAAAAACTCCAAGTCTCATTTCAGTCTATACTGTTCGCTCCTGTGCATATGGTTACACCAACCATAAGAGTGATAATGATGATACAATGATGGTGGTCATTTGACTTTGTGTGAACCAAAGTTCTTACCTTTAAAAAGGAACTATATGTTAGTCCCATACAATGTCTTCATATGTCACTAGAACTTTACATAAAGCGTCTCTTGTCCAGCCTTTAATCCACTCATTTATTGTTTAGTAGCTCTATATGACATGCCCCTATTATGTGCCTGTTACTGTGTTAAATTCTGGGAACTTAGTGAAGCTTACTTCTTCTGGAGAAATAGACAGTAAATAAATAAATAACATTTTAAGGAAAAATGTTGAAAGTAATACACTTCGCTAGTAGACTCAATCTCATTCCTTAAATTCCTATCTTCAAAAAGCTTACATATGGTTAAAAGGGACAAACCAGTCTTGAAGGAAATCAATTTTAAGGGCTGCATGTAAAACCATGTATCAAATGAAGTTTCTTTCTGAGAATTCCAAAACTTTCCTCTCTTCTTCTGACTAATCCATCTCACATTATCATCTCACTTTGCTCTTTGGGGCTCAGTCTTGTGGCAATTTTATCTCTCGTCTCAATTTAGATGCATCAGTGAAAACTCAAGGGGTTAAATTTTCAGCATTCCTCTTTCCTGGGTAGAGTGCTCACCTGGACTGTTTGGAGACAATTGCCACCAACTTTGTGACAGTGACAGAGAAAGCTCCTGCCACCCAGTAACTGGAAAATGCCTCTGCTCACCTGGGAGGACTGGAGCCAGATGTGATGTTGGTATGAACCAAAGCACCTCAGGATGTCCCCCTGACTCATGGGATATTTGGAGATATACAGACATTTCCATACTGAAAATGTTACTCGATGAACATCGCCCTACCACTGCTGGTCACCTTGCCTTAGTCTGATTAATCAGGGTAGGTAGTTGTTCCATTGTTGGCACCCCAAACCAGCACCACAGCTGGCAGAAGACAGACCCCAAAATGATGCAGTTAAAAACTGCGATTCGGAGAAATAACTAGAATGAAGGCAATTAAGGTTCGGTCCAGGTGGTGCTCTTAAGAACCCAGTTCTCAACTATTCTTTGGGAATTGAAATTCATACTTTTTCTTTCCACTCACAGAATACCCTCAAATGTAAAGTTCAAATTCTTCAAGGAAGAAGCTTTTAAAAAAAAAAGGAGAAAGTAGATTGAATGAATCATTGACTTATCCCTTGCTATTAAACTTAATGCATGCTTACTAGGTGAAAAGGTTTTATATTAAATTCGAAATAGCCCTGAAGGACTGACCCTGCCACAGATATGACCAAAATAGAGATTTTAACCTCAAAATTTACTTTTCTCATCCGCCAAAAAGAAGGGTTGAGGCTATGTATTTCTAAGATCATTTGCAGTACAAATCTATGATTACGCAACCTGGGATTTCAATAACGCTGAGAAAGTCGTGGTAACCGTCCAGGCTACAGGAGAGGGCTGTTTGTGCAGCACCATCTCCCACACCCCACCTTGCTTCTGAGAAAGAGCAATGATGGCTACTTTCTTTGAATGCCAGGCATCACCCCAAACACTTCACTTGTGTTGATTTCATCCTTAGCACAGCCCTGTGGGGGTGTTGCTGTTCCTATTCCTGTTTGACAGATAAAGGGACTGAGGCACAGAGAGGAAGAAAGTGGCAGAGCCAAGATGAGATCCAAAGTAGTCTGGTTTCGTATCTTGGGTGATGCTATTGGTTGACCATACCGTTTGTGTGATGTAAGTATCTGTATGTGGTCCAGAATAAGGAGCCTCCAATGGCCCATTAGAGTCTTGTATCCCTTCCTATCCCTACGTCTTCCCTTTTTTTGTAGACTTACAGAATAAGGCCAAGGGGTTTTCGATATTGACTCTGAATCCTTTAGGATCTTCCAGTTCAGGAGCTTATAGATACCGACATTTCTTTTCTGCAAAGACTCTTCATTTAAGTCTCTAATCCTTGTGTCTCACTGCACTGCAAGCTGCTTGAGTCTGTCTTTTATCAAAAATGCTTAGAATAAAGTCTAGCACATGATAGCCTTCAGCAAATTTTTGTGGAGGTGATTCTTGCTTCCCTACTCAGCATTCTTCATAGAGTCATGATAGACAGAATACCTGAACTTTGTCAAATAAACTAAATCTTTCAGAATAAACATCCACATGACATTTTGATGAAGCCGCATGACACATGGCACCAGTAAAGTGCTCACTAAAGGCAGAGTGCTTATAGTATGTGTGGCTTCATTAAATCTTAGAGAAAACCACTCATGTTTATTGAATGCATGTTACATGGCAGGCATTTTTATTTATACTATAGTATAGCACCTTTACTGTTATCACCATTCCCATTTTATAGATGAGGAAGCTGGGAGCTGAAGCCTCAAAACAGGTTAAGTAACTTGCTCAAGATTACACAGCTAGTTAAGTGGGAGATTGGGGATCTGAAACAAGCAGTCTGGATCCAGAGCTAGACTTTGAACAGCCCCACTCTACTGCCTCTCAAGGGAAAGAAAGGATTAGGAATCCCTTTTGGTTGTCTGCCTGCATTGTCCATTAACCACGGGTGCTGTTTAATTTAAATTTAGGTCCATTTCGAATTCCTCTCCTTAGTCACACATGACATTTCAAGTGCTCAGTGGCCACACATGGCTAGTGGCTACAGTATTGAATAGGTCAGGGGAGAAGATTTTCGTCATTGCAGAAAGTTCTATTGGACAGCATTTAGCAGTGGCTTAAAACAAAGCAGTAAACCAGAAGAGCTTATGGACAGGCTGGAAATGAAAGCCTCACTCGATGGAATTTCTGTGGACTAAATTTCCTATCACACTGTCTTCTTCATCCACAAGTAAATTGTCATGTGGTCTTGGATCCTATGTATTAACGTGTCCATTCTCAGTGGGCACCTCAAGGCCTCTCTTGTTGTGAGCTCTTTGGGGTACCCACGGCTACACAGACGTGCTGCAGGATCTTTTATTTGCATTTTTATTTTCAATTAGGCCTAGTTCATCTGTGATATTAACTGTGAACAGCTGTGTCTATGCAGGCACTATAAAGATAAAAGACCTCATTTTAATTTGAACTCTGGTAAAGACCCTATTAAACAGCTATAATATTAATTCATAAAAGAATGTAGCAGCTTTTTATTGGATTACTTCCCCACCCCGTTGGTAAATTAACATTTGCAGACATTCAAACAGATGTCTTAAATACACATCGTTATTAACATGAAAATGTGGTATTTTTAAAAATTAAAATCAGATTCTGAACTCCTCAGGAGAGATCCTGACTCATAACTGTTTCAAGCAAGAAAACTAGGTCTCACCACCAAACTAAGTAATCATCCCACACACTGGGCAGAGGGAGATGTGTTAGGTTAAATTTGAAATGACACAGGCTTTTTTTTTTCCCCATGAAGTTTGATGGTTTAAAGAACAGATTCATTTCAGAGCAGTTTTTGCATCACCTTCACAGCTTCTTTTACCTACATGGTGTTCCTTGATTTAGAAGGGATTAAATTACTGTTTGCTCACATTGCACCTATGTAAAAAGGATAAATTGCAGAATTGGTATGTTTCCCTTGATCTCGTATTTAAAATCTAACAAGTTAATTAAAATGAGAGCTAGTCCACACCCTATCCTACCTTCCTTATCCAAGAAGGAAAAATAAAATCGAATAAATATCCAACTGCTCATGGAATATTTAGGGTGGATCTCTAACCTAGCAAAGAGAATTTTGAGGCAATAAAGAAATGCTTAGCAAACTTTTGCTCACAGATTCGGACTTTGCTCTACCACCTGTATCTTTATATTTGTATTGGTGTCTCTGAAGTTTTCACTTTCCAGCCTTCCACTTTCTGATCTGGGCTTTCTTCTGCATATGCTTGACATCTTTTGTCTTTCCAGATTGTAGGGCAGAATGAGGACTGAGCACTAGGTGAGAATTTAGAAATCCAGCTCTGTCATTTATCAGGGATTTGAGAAGGTCCCTTAAGACACATCAAACCTTAGTCTATCTCTTTCTAGAATGAGAGCTTACCTCACTGCCTCTCCTACCTCACAGGAATTCGTTAGAACCAATTAAGATAATGTATTAGGAGCCCATTTTGAAAAATGGTATAGAGCTAGGTGACTGTTGTTCTTGCAAAGTTAAGTTTCTCTGGTCCTTAAACGTTGGTAAATTGAGTTATTTCCCAGTCTTGCCTGACTGCCTGGGAAATATGAAACCATTTTCTGTTTCCATGGGTTGGGCTTGGCTTTCTTCCTGACCTCACAATCCTTCAGAAACAGAACCTGCTAATTCTCTGCTAATTCTCTGCTGGATATCAGACTGAGACCAGAGACGCAGGCTGGGATGTGATGTCTGGGGGGCCCCTTTCAGTCCACGTTTTGTTATTTTGATAAAGCTGACACTTTCTAATCCCCTTTCTTCATTTCTCTCCCGATTGCAACCACAATGCAATTCAACTTAAAGATAGTTACCTCCCTTTAGTACATATAGCAGGATTTCACACAGAGGGATCCATGGTCCTTTTGACACAGTTTAAGAGATGAAAGAGTTGAATTTAAAGTCATGTCATTTTCAATAACATAAGCACAAATAATTGTGTTTTTAACTTAAGGACAAATTTCCTATAATTGTGTACTCTGGGTAAGTATCGCCTTTTCTGGACCTTAAGACACCTAATCCATTTGCTCCGTGTCCCTCACAATGGACTGCTATCAGCTCTATTGAATAATCTAATTCTGAAAAGACACTGGAAAAATATAAGTTGCTGTCCTGTTTTCTTTTTTCAACTTTGTCACTAACTTCCTTGGCACTCCCCAGCCTCCTCCTGTTTTCCATTAAAGTCCTTACTTTTCTTATATAACATTCTTGCATGGGGAAAAGATACGACATGGTTAACCAGAATTCTTTACAAGCCTATCATTATCTTACTGAATTCCAAGAAATAGTAGTAAAAAGACTGTGTGATAGAAAAGCATATTTCAATTGGTTTTATTTTGACTTTTCACCTCACAGAATGCAGGTCAGGCCAGTATGGACCTAACTGCTCTTTGAAGTGCCAGTGTCTCCACACAGCTGGCTGTAACCCCCTCAACGGGATCTGCACTTTCCCTGCGAGGAGAATGGGACCAACCTGTGCAGAGGATGGTTTGGACAACCCTCAATAACCAAATACTAACAGCTTTTCAGTGGATGAATAGAATGTTGCTGAGGTTCACCCACGGTTCATCATCTTAACTTTGGCAGAGAAACGTACTTACCCAACCATCTTCGGCCCAACCTCGCCTGTTGTGAGGTGAAAAACAGGACGTCTCAACTTTATGGCCTCCAAGCATACGTTCCATTCTCTAGCCTACCCTTCCCGACTTCCTTTTGCTGAAGAACATGCCCGAGAAAAAGAGAATGTTTTTTCAAGATCCCAATTGTAGTAACATTTTGGACTAATAAATGAAACTCCTTTTTTATATGCACAGGCGGTATTTAAATTTGGAAGTAA
The DNA here is from genome assembly GCF_048773025.1 of Camelus bactrianus. Classification (NCBI taxonomy): domain Eukaryota; kingdom Metazoa; phylum Chordata; class Mammalia; order Artiodactyla; family Camelidae; genus Camelus; species Camelus bactrianus. Next base: position 83,301,594 of record NC_133539.1, on the reverse strand, counting down.
GAACTGCTTTTCAGTTCAGGTTGGACTACACTGAAATATTCACACCTATTCACTGAAGACCTCAGTGGCCATTAAGTAGCTGGATCCTCTTTAGAAATGTCTAGAATTTCATCTATTTATTCTCAGTATCCTGCTTCACAGCTCAGTCAGCTTCAGATTGTTAAGGTATTGTATTTCAAACACAGCTTTTGGTGTGGGAGACCATTAAGACGTTAGCCACATAAAGATCAGGGTGAAAGCATGACGTCCACACTTACAATGAATCATCAAAATGTTTAGTGGTGTTCTCCCCTTCACTGGTCAGTGGACAGGAAGGAAAAGTGAGTAGAAGTGATCAAGACAAGTGCTTAGCCTGCTCTGGGGGACACAGATTCCCCGTAGAATATGGCCTGATTGGAATCAGGTTTTTAATCCACATTGTAGTCTTGACTCACATGGCTCATCCTTTGGGTCAGTTCTACAGCCATTTGTAAGCATGAGTCCTTTGATAAGCCCCAGAAAGATACAGCAATAAATATCATCGTGTTTTTGCTCTCAACTAGTTGATCAGTATTTAGCATTTCATATGACAGGTTAATTCACATGAAAGAAGAATAATTTTCTTGATTGGAAATGTTGTTACTCATGTTACCCATCCTTTGGGGGATAAAAATAGAGAATACTGAAATTATCTGACTAGATATTTGACTTAATGCATAATGTCTAGTGTAACTTTTAAAGCAAAACTTAAGATTTTTTTCAGATTCTTTTCCATTACAGCTCATTACAAGAAACTGAATAATATATATATGTATAACTGAATCACTTTGCTGTGTGCCTGAAACTAACATTGTAAACTGACTACACTTCAATAAAAAATAAGACTTAAAAAAAACTTATTTAAGATAGAATTGATGGAAGGTTTATGAAAAATACTTGGTGTTATCGATTCAGTATAGTTCTGATCTCTACTTAACATTTATCTTCCTATATCTCAGCACGTATAACAGAGATACAGCATGACTACAATAGGCTGCCATGTCAAATATAACATTATTAAGTAATATAAAGGAATTGATTAGCTAGCTCTCTAAGAAATTACTTATAAATTTGCTTTGGTCTTAAAAGAGCTGCAATCAATTTATCCTTTTTTATCCTCCATCTACAGTATTTGGAATTAAAATTTTCTGTTTATATTTAAATTCACTTTAACTATTTGTATCTGATTGACTGAGAGCTATGCTTTATTGTGATTATTTGCTCATCTTCTTTACCTTTTATTTTTCAAGCTTCTCTCAACTATCCTCATCTGACCTGCAAAGAGAATAGGATATATAAAAGCAGCATTCTTTTCTGGGCTGCCATCCACCACTGGACTCCATTTCAAGACTAAAACACACACACACACACACAGTGACTGCAAATAGGAAAAAAATAAGTAATCAGGTTTCTCTTCCTTATTAGAGATGTTGTCACCTATTAAGACAGACAAGAATTTGGCAGGAAAAAGAAAAGTAAGAGATTTCTTTAGGTTGAATTTTTTTTTTCTTGTGTATTGCTTAACTCTTTATAAGTGAGAAGCCATATGTAAAATGTTAAGCACAGTTCTTGGCAAATGGCAGATGGCCCATATATTATCTCCTCTCATCCTCTTTTCCACCTCAAGCTCTAAAACAAATTATGAGAGTGGGAAAGCAGAGTCATAGCGTGCACCTGTATTTGCACTAATGCCTGACGGGTTAGACAAACTGAGTTTTGCTTTCATTGTTATACCAGCCAACAGGAATTAATGCAAGTTACTGCAGCACCCTCCCACCTTTTTTTTTTTTTTTTACAAAATTTTTATAGGTTTATTTTTCATATCAAAAAGAAAATAGAAAAATATTTAAAGCCCAGGACGTTTCCATTTTTCTTTTAGTCACCTTAAAAAATCTTAAGTGGGACCCTGCAAAAGTTAATAGTCATGTGGTAAGTCATCCCTTCTAAAAATATTTCAGTTCTTCTCTTTGAGGACACTAGCAGATGTCTAAAAATCATTGTAGGCAATGACATTTCATTCATGGACCAGCATATAATAAATGTTAATCTTAAATAATTTAACAGATGGAAAATTATAAAATAGAATTTCCTTGCAAAGTCATATAACAGAATTTAAAAATTCACTTTTAATAACTGGCATGTTAAAATGCTTTAAATTAAGAAAATAGCATACAATGACCCATATTTCTTCATTAATTTTTTTCAGTATCTTATAATGACTCACATTTCTGAACAAAGAAACATAGCATACTTTTTTACTTCTACAAGGATTTACCTGAGCTTTCTGCATGTCAACAGCTATTCAGGTACAGTGAAATGTAATTTGGCTACCAAGATATAATTTGTACAAAATTTTTAAAAATTCAATTACTGTTTAAAGTGAAGCATGATTTAATAGGCATATTCTCTTTAAACTAAAGTCCGATGACAAATTAGAATCATTGTCATTGGGTAGAAATACTTCATATAACTCCTTCTACTTTTCCTCCCTATATAAGCTGCCCTTTGAATGTAGAAATGCTGACCCCAACAGAAATTCGTCTACCCATAATACCCCTTTACAAAGGTGCCTACGCTGTAATGTTTCAGTCTCTTTTATTTGAAATACAAGATCAGAGTGGGGATTACTGTGCTTTTCTGCAATAATATAGCTCATGTTTAAAGAAAAGTGAGCAGATGGATGGAAGTGAACTGGCTAATTTGGAGTTTCAGTCTAAAATGCCTGGGATATACCATTTCAATTTGACACCTAACTTTCCCCCTACTCTTTCTAACTTCTACATTCATTTATTGAGTTTTCCAGATGAGACAGCTATTTGACACAGGTTAAATTATTTTTAGAGAACTTGGAAATCATTCCAAGAGTTAGTGGCAAGAATGGCATTTCCTTTGTTAGAAACAGCAAAGAGGGTTTGGCTTCTCCTGGGCCTCCTTCACCTTGGCTTCTCCAGGACCTGGTAATACAGATGTAGCAAGAATTTAAAAAAGCATTTTGATGAAGTGAACAAATAATAGCAACTGTCTACACTCTAGGAGTTATGTATGCAATTCAGTTGAAATAACTTTTCATGGTTCTATAACAACAACAAAAAAAATCAAAGTAGCTGAGCTTTTAAAATAGATTTCAAAGTGATTCCAAAGTTTGGACCCTTTGCTAATCATGTGGAAACTATGTTCTACTTTTTCTGCTTATATTTTAGCTTTTCTAAATCAAAAAAACACAAAAACCAATAATTAAAGTCTAGGAGATATATTTAAAAGTAGTACACTTCTCTTTTTTATATATTCTTCCAAATACTGACATACATTTTCATCTCTAAATCTTTTGTCAGGATTACATGAAACACCATTTAAATATTCCTCATTTTAATGTTTACGTGCAAATAGCTCAAATTCTGAAGAATATTCATTCAAATGACTAATATTAATACTTTTATTAATATTCTTCCAGTGAATATCTTAAAGCTACATAGAAAATTTTATAGTAATGCCTCCACTTAAAAAATACAAGATTATCTATCAAATATAATTTTATTATTCAGACTTCATGAGAAAAGGTCAACAATAGTCCATCAGACCAAAAGATTCATGTGAAGAATTGGATATGAAGCGCTTAAGTGTTGACAATATTGGTCTCTTGAAATGTAGAGCATTGGTTTGTGAATAAAATTCCATATGTAAGGTTAGGATAAATTTGGTAGTGAGTGTTTAACATGCATTTGATGGATAATGGAGCCTGTGACTGATGAGATGTATAAATGGTCCATTGGTAATATTTCAAATCATTTATTAATTGAAAAATGGCCTTCGTTAGTGTCACATTTTAACCATTACTTAAGAAGCAGTTTTCTGTATTTTAGCTCTCTCCTGAATTTACTAATTCACTCAGAAGTATTTATTGTCTACAACACTAGGTACAATTAGGGGCATGAAAAAAATAGTGGTCAGCAAGATGGATGTGTTCCCTGCCCACAGAAACTTACAATCTAGTATATGATATTAGCCAAGGAGAACAATGTTTTTAAAACATTCTTAGCTTTGCAGTGAGTTTTATAGTTCATCAATCCTTTTATAGTTCATTAATCCTTTCCTAAGTCTATTTCTCACAAATTTGTTAATTCTCCTATATTAATACACACTTTGATAAAACAAATGTATTTTACCTAACCTTAAAAAAATCCACACACCAGGTTTTACTCTTAATGCCACTACAGGAAATGAAATATTTTTTTAAAAACTCATGAAACACCATTTTACATTTATAGAAAACTATATTATTTTTTGCAATGTGAAAGGGAAGTCCACTTTCAAATCTGTTATTGTAGCTCTAATAGCATGGAGATTTGGGTAGTGGAAGTAGAAGAAAAAAGAAAATATTTCTTTTATTCTTTTCAGTAACCACTGCTGCTTTCTCTGTTGGTCAAGATAAGCGTTTCCCAGTGAAAGGGGAGAGTATTTAGACATTTTGAAGAATCTGGTTTTATAACAAGGCAAGTAATTCTCTCAAGCAATAAAAAATATGTTGCTATTTTAATGTTGTCTGAAAGCAACATTAGATTACTTTTTTAAATTGTGGCAAAACACAACATAAAATTTACCAACTTAACCCTTTTTAAGTGTACAGTTCAGTGGTATTGAAAACATTGCATTGTTGGGCTATAGTCATCAAAGATTATTTCTTTTAACATGGAAGACCTTCTTGATGCCAATTGAGTAACATGCAGAGGCTTCAGGACAGTTTGGTCCACCTGAATAGCTGAACTCATGTCCTGCCTAAACTTGTGAAATTTTTCATATTCTGTGAATACTTTGATTATTTGAAAACATACAGTCTATCAGTTTCTTCCTATTTGCTAGGCATTTCTGAAACAAAGACATACTTCACCTTTAAACTGTTAGAATTTCCTTTAAAGATTGTGCAGCTAGAAAAGCAGTCACTGTTCAGTTAGCAAATCACACTTGTAGCTCATCCACTTCACTGCATTTCTAAAGTTACTGAAAAAACAGTAAACAATCAGCAAGCTCATTGTGTGCTATGAAATATCAAGCAAGCTTGTAATTCTGCTTTGAACGACCCTCATGGATTTTCCGTATTTGTACCCTTTTCCTAAATATCTGCTTCCTGGACTCGACTGTGGCCTTGAGGCAGACACAGTATCAAGGCTATGGTATGGCAGCTCCCAGGCCGTGAGGCCTCAAGCAATGAGTATTCCATGGAATTACAAATTAATGATATTTAATAAGGAGAAAGTGGGCAGAAGAGGAGAATTGCTTGGGTCTTATAGTCAATAACAACACCTAGAATACTCTGGGTTAAACATGTAAATAGTGTCCTTCACTGTAATACTTGTTTGGAGCTTTAATATAGATTTGTGAATTTCAAATAGGAAGGCACAGTATGCAAAGAATTCCAAATTGCTTAACTAGGTATTTCCTTTTTTGAGGGGTGTTTTGAAAAACTAGTGTCTCAAGAAATATCTTTTGTTAAAAATGGGGGAAAATGTATACTTGAGTGAGTCCTCAAAAAATGCTTGGTCTGGATACCCTGATCACGCATTTTTATGGTGTTTCTACTAATTGCCTGAGAGAATTCTAAGCGAGGCTTGTATTACTTTATAGTTTCCCACAGATCAGCTATGAGCTGGTAAGTATTTCTCAAAAAGGAGCTTTGAAATGCAAAGTAAAATGTTGATGAAACTTTTTAAAGAGATCTGCCTTTCTTTTTTTGTCTAAATAATATGAGAAATTAAGGGAATACTTTTTAAAAACATTAAAGACAGTTAGGAAGGTGTGAAATAAGTTGTATTCTTTTAAAATGAAACATTGTAAAAGTTATACAGAAATATGTGTTAGAAAATACAAGACTATAGTTTTGCTAACATCTGGGCATTTTATAGGAGTTTTACATACCATATTTTGAACAACCCAGGGGGGTTATTTAAATGCATTAAAAATTCCAAAGCAAGAATGTTTACTAGCACATTGGAATGAGTATCACTTCTTTTTGAGAATTGCTAAATGGTTATGTAAGTTGTTGTCATGTCATAATTGAAGTGTATGGATTCTAGTAATACTAGAGTTGTTAAGATCTTTTGTTCACTAATGATCATCATATCATTTACTAAATGTTTAACATAAATTATCCCCAGCTACACACAGACACACACACACAGACCTATTTATGTGGACGGTGGTGAAAAGGTTGTGGAGGGTTTCCTTTTGGATTATATATTTAGACATGTTCTGTTAAAATCCATTAAAATTTCCAAATTATTCCAAATAAATGTGTCGACCGTAGTATTCAGAAAAAAAAAAATCTTTCTCACTTGTAAACACCTCCATTTCTACATGACTTGTATATGTACGTATACTTACTTAAACTTAAAAACTAATCAGATGCAATCCCATATGAAACACAGCTCATATCGGATCAGGCTAAAATATATCCTCCGTTCATAAAATTTGAGATGCTCTAACGTAGCTGTATTATGTGTCAGGTCATCAAACAAAACAAGGGGATCAACCCTTCTGGAATAGAGAATCCTCTGTACTTGGAATCATAGAAACACAGAACTGGAAAAGACCTTAAAGCTCCTCTAGTCATTTTTCACAGGAAACTGAGGAAGGAAACTGAGACTCACAGAACCAAAACATTTTATCTCTTATCTCTGGTCTCATGTCTTTCATCTCTTGCCTTTGGATTCTGTCTTTTCCAAGACGTATGAAAAATTCTTCTGGCTTAGGAGGGTCAGTGAACTTTGCTTTACAGAAATCCCTTTGAATTTTAGCTTTAGTGTCAGAGACCTTCCAAACTTGCAATGTCACCATTTATTAAATGTCTATGCTGTATCTGGGAGCTGTAGTTTTATACAGATGTAAGGGGCTGAAGCCAGTGAGAGGTTCACGGTCCTCTAATGATTTCATTGCCTCCTCCAAAAAGTAATCTGAATTTTAAACATTTTTATAACTTCTTTAGCGTATTTTATTCAACACTTATATTTTATATGTTTAAAAGACAGTTTTGCCTTCATACTTTGGCAATATCTTATTTGCCTCAGCTATCAATTTCTGCAATAAATGATAAGCATAGTTCCTAGATTCAAGCCACACACACCTGAATTCTTTAAGTTTATTATATAAGAGCCAAAGAGACCTCTGAGAAGCTTTATTAGTAATACCTCCTCTTGTAGCCATTAGGAAAAGCTGCATTAACTTTTTTTCTTTCCATTAGTGTAAGACCGCTTGAAGTGGAAACCTCAGTGATAACAATGAATCTATTCCAAATAAATTTAACTAACCAAGTGTGCTGCCTTATATATACTTACTCATCAAAGATATATTCAAGGAAATGTAGAATAATTAAACAAAAATGGATGATCCAAATATGTGCATACTTCAAAAGCAATGGTTATCAAACCTGATCAAGAAGCATCTGAGTATCACGGTGCCCAAGGTGGGATATGAATTATTGGAATATTAGATTATATTACATGATGGGGAATCAGAACTTAGAGAAACTATAACTCTGTGATAGGTATGTGGTACAGAAATCTTAGACACAAATGTATGTGACCACAAACATTTATTAACTGTCTAATAGGCACAGTATCACCTAAAAAATTCTATCAATACATAATTTATGATAGTAGGACATTCACTTTGTCAGACTCAACAATTATCAGGCATCAGTTTTTTAAAGGAAAAACTTTTATTGGTCAAAATGTTAAAGAAAATTTAAATAAATGTGAACTGAGAAAATACTGGCCATATTCAACTAAGGAGGGAAACCATTTCCCAAGCTTCCAGCCCACCATCGTTCAGTGTGAGAACTGTTGCTCCAAAATCTATATTGTGTTTTGTTGATCAGTAATTTAAATAATAGGTAAATACGGTAACTGTATTTCCATCTACAAATGTATAATTTTTAAAAGTAGAAAATGTAAAACTTTACTCAATAATGTACTTTTTTACAAACTTGTGTATTATAAAAATGGTGCTTTTTTATATAAATGTTTTTATGATATATTTTATCTGTGATAATGTATGTGTTAAGAGTCATAAGCATAACAAATATTGTGGACTGAATTGTTTAAACTTGAGATGTCAGTAGCTAGCTTATAAGACAAAAAGGTTAAATAAGTCTGACATTTCTTTGGTCCCCATCAGTTGATTTGACAACATCAATTCACTAACTGATACGATGTTTTTTCCACTCTGATTATTTGACTGTGTTTGTTGTGACAAATTAATCTTTTTGAGAGGTTTTCCTTTCCCCTTAATCTCCTTGGTCTATTCTGGTATTTATAGTTTTTTCTTTTGTTTTTTCTCTTGGATGTTGTATCTTGGTTCCTTTTTTTTTCCTGCTTTGTAAATAAGAACATTTTATCTTTTCTAACTCACAGAGTTGGTGCCAAATTATTTGTTCATGAGGGAGTACTTCTTAAACGCTGTAGTATCACATGTATGTTATTATTACCCATTTCACTATTATTTAATCAAGCAAAATGCAGTGAATCAACTGACTCAGTGTATAGATAAAGTGGTTTTTACAGATGTTTCTTCTCAAACTGATTATATGTGTTTATCTTTGGATAATAACAATAATTATTTAATTGGCTAATGACATTTATCAAGTCCTTAATATACACCAGACACCGTAATAAGCATTTTTCAAACAATTTACTTAATCTTCATAATAATTATTTGATAGATATGAGTTTGCATCTGATTTTTCTTTTTAACAGTTGGAAAAGTTGAGACTCAAAGGAATCTAATCTCTTGCTGAGGTCATACAGCTCCTACATGGACAGAGCTCAGGTTTGCCTGATTCTGGGGACCAAGCTCTTGACTGTGCTGTACATACAATTCTAAAACACTACTGCAGAGGATGAAAATCCATACATAGCTGAAAATCTGGGAAGGTAAGAAAATGAGAGTAGGTTCATATTTCAGATTCTGATCAAGACACATGGATCATTTTCAACCACGATCATTTTTGGCACATAAAAAAAAAAGTGTGTGTCTTTTTTTTTTCTTGACATGTATACAGACAATGATTAAACAAATGGTATCTCCGAGTGGCCTTAACATTAGACAGAGAGCGTTCACATTAATTCCATCTGTACCTTGTTCTCTCCCAATTCCCAACCAGATTCTTAAAAATCAGAATAAAAAAAAAATATTCCTAGGGTAATCTAACTAAGGTATTACATGCTTTGGTTCTTAGCTGACAACAATATTTCCAAACAGCTTTCTCTCCTACTTATCTGTCCACTTAACTTCAGACTTTACAGACACGTTTTACTGGGAAAGGTGTTAGGTTTTCTTTTCACATTTGTGGGAATGTAATACTCCACTTCTCAAGACTCCTAGGGCTAAAGTTTAACACTCCTCATTTTAAAACTTTTGATGATGACCCTTTGACTGCACGAGAGATCCATCATCTCTACCATCTCCTTCCAACTTGCATTTTTCCATCCATTCTGCCACGTGATCTCCAGCCACATCAGAGAACTTGCTCTTCCCTTGAATTCGTCATGCCTTCATGCCATCCTCTCGACTTCAAATACTCGTTATTCTCTGCATGGTGAAGTTATTCACCCTTAAAAGCTCGTTCAAAGTCTAACCTAGTCCTAAACTCCCCACCCAAAAGTATAAAGAAGTTTTCTGTTTGGGCTCCTACAGCCCAGAAGCTGGCACATAATGAGAGGGAAACAGTGATTTATGGAATTGTCAACTACATTAAAAATGAATTAGAGACTGATCTATCTGTCAGGAGGCCTCTTCTCTCTTACAAAATTTAAAGCTCCTTGTTTAAATTTCAAACACTCATTCCCCTTGTGGCTATAATTGGCTTGGACTAGCAATAGCCAAGTGAACATGTGTGGACAGTAGATGCCAAATAATGCAATTTTATTGAAATATTCATGTGGCTTTTGTGTTGGCGGGAAACTATACTGCTATCCCAGCACATATACATGGTTCGAAAAATGCAGCATAAGGAAAAACCCAGATCCCATCTGCCAGGCAAAATAGCTATAAAGTGGAGAAATCAAGCTTTTAATGAATCCACTGAGAGTAACTTGAGTTATTTTTTAATGTAAAAGCAAATAAACTCTTGGGCAGGGCTGCATAGCCATATAGTATACTTTTAATTTATAGCTAGGCTAAATCCAAATCCTGGTTTTAGCTAAATTAGAATGTTCCCAGAAGAGAGAATGATAGACAACACAAGTGGGCTTATGCTGGCCTTCGAAAATCGGGCTTATTGTCCAAGGGACTAGAATTCCATCCTCAATTCAAGACAAGTAAACATTTCTCCATATATTCATGAAACTCACTGTGCGACTTGGCTGGATTTCTCTGTTTTCTTTAGCACATGTCCACAAAAACAAGAGTGTTTCTCTTCCGTATTCCACTCCGAATGAGTGTGGGATAAGATCAAACACCTGTTCTTTCTTCTTTCTTGGCCAACATTGTCCATCTCCATTTTCAGACTACCATTTTGATGAATGCTTCTTTCCTACTAATAGACTCATTGAAAATATAACTAATTCAGAGGATTTTTCTGGTTAACAAAGAAAGATTCCCTGTATTGATAAAAATTAATTATAATTTACATCATGGAAAAGCTAAGACATTGCAAGCAATCAGAGGTATTTGGGTCCTGTTACTACTGAGATGCTTTGTTCTCCTTAATACTTCACAGCATGGAGAACTCTGCAGAAATGTGGCTTTGAATCATTCATTTGTCCTGTACCAATTGACGATCCTGGAGAGCAGTTTAACACGCCTGTCTCAGGAAGGGGATAACTCAACTCAGGTCCCATTTGTCCTACAGGGTGTTGTGGGCATGTTCATGCTATCACAGTGAAGCCCTACAGGTTGTTCGAGTAATTGTACATGAAGGCATTTTAAAAATTCTGTGCCTCAGTCTTAGAGTCAGGAAACCTGAGTTTGTATCCCAGCTCTACCTCTGGGCAGCAGAATACTTAATCTTTTAAACTACATTTTTCTCCTCTGGATAGAGATGGACAAATTTCTTCACTCAAAGTTAACAAGAAATTTAAATGAAAACAGAGAGCACAGCGCCTGAAACACATAGATAATAAATATAAGTGGAATCTGAACTGTGCAGGGTAAGTTCCCCTCTTAATAGTAATATCATTGACCACAATAATAACAGTGACCTGATCTTGCAGTCTTACTGAATACAGAAAGCTGGTCTAAGCCCTGTTGGGTATTAGCTCCATAACTCCTTTTTTGAGGTAGTTACTTTAATTATTCTGTTATTTATATAAAGCCAATCTGCAGTCTCTTCTAAATACTGTCTTGTGCAGGGCAGAATGTTCCAAGTTAAAAAAAAAATCAAAACATGGAAAGTGACAGTGGAAAATTTAACATGATCTATTTGAAATTAGAGGCCCTTTCAGAAAATTGAGAATTATGAATTACAGTTCTTCCTTCTATGATATGTCTTTATATTCCTGAAGCAAAGTAAAAGAAATTTACATATTTAATATTTATCAAAGAAACATGTCCAAAAGGCTAAGTCATCCCTCTAGTATTCACGTCTTTGAGTAGAATAAGTTGTCTAAATATTGAAATTGCCCAGAATTCTAAATATCTATACTGTTATTTTTACTAGAAGATAAATGGTTATTGGTATTTGGAACAAAGTTTCTAATACTATTTGCCTAGTTCCTAAAAGAATGGTGTTATAAGAATATTTGCTTCCTATCTGGGTTGAAGAAGAGGTGAGGATGTCGCACTCTTTGGGGAATCATACAATGGGCTTCCTGAACTAGAGGGCTGAGATGTCTGGGAAGGTTGATTCAAGAATGTCTTTGACCATTTTTGAGTAACATGGTGTGGAAATTGATGGACTAGAGAAAAGAATGGATAGCATGGATCGTGTCTAAATGTGTGATCAGATGAGCGTTAGAAACATGAGCCCATCTTATTCTTTCCCATTTGTCTTAAGCTCCTGCAAACCCCAAGCCAAGGGAACTCCGCCCTACCATTATGGTACAAAATATGTTGTGGTAATAAATTAGACAAGTCACTATATTCTTTCAGTTCCTGTCTTTAAATCAGAAGCTTTATCATGAGGAATTTACTGCTCTTTTAGCATTGTTCTTAAGGGCGATTTGCCCCTGTAACTCCCAGCAAAAGTCAGCATTTTCTGTCAATATGGGAGGGAAGTGAGAGTGGGGTGGAGGAAAAGAAAGTGAGGAAAAGAAAAACCAAGACTTCTGACCTCTAGAGTGTTGGGCAAATATGTTAGCAATGTTTAAAATAATAGAATCCAAGGCTTGAAAAGACCTTAAAAACCCCATAGTCAGTTCTCACTCAGTGAAGCAATTATTTTTGTAACCATATGTCTGCTATCCCTCCAACCTCTTCTTGAATGCCCTATGTAATTCTTGACTCTCAATCTGTTCCCTTGCTGTTAGAAATCCTTTTCTTAAATTAAGACGAGTGCTAAACTCCATAGAACTTCCAGTCTTTGGGAAATAAGCCTTGTCACGTCTCTGCTTGACAGTCTTCCAAACGGTTGAAGCCAGCTTTAATGTTTCATCACGCTTTTTCCCTCCAGGTGGAAAAGCATCAGTGCTTTAATCACTCCTGTTATCATTTGCGAAGCAACTTTGAAAGTGTCCCAGTTAACAGTGAGTCCTCGTAATTGCCAACGCTGTAGCTACTGTGTGAAATACATTATTATATAAAACTAATTGCCTTTCATAAATATTTAAGTTATAATTTTGTGTGTGTCAAATCATCTGTAATCTCAACCCTAAGATAACCACTGTTTACATTTTCATGTGCTTCTTTTCATCTTAATATATTTCATATCATTTTTATAGAGCAGATTAGATATATACTTTTGAGCCCTGCTTTGTTTCTAATGTTAGGTTTCAACAATTTCCTGTCTCCTTAACACTCTTTGAGAAGCTGCTCGCAGTAATTCATCTTAAATCTAGGAGTCTAGATTCTGTCCTGATTATATCTTCTTCTTGACCCCTTCACCCTAAGTATCTGCAGAAATTCTTTATGAAGCACGTAGTCCACATCAGGACTATGGCTCTAAAGACTTGAAGTACTTGGCAGGTAATCACTGATAACGCAACACTTCAGGTACAATAGAAAGCCAGTGCTGTTTTATTCAGAAAGTTGGTTTAAACTGAGAACACTTCTCTCTCCTTTGTTGACCAAGTCTTCCTTACTGAAAAGACACTTCTGAAGCAGATAAAGAAATTTACACTCTCTATTCATGAGGTATTTACTCTTTGTATTCTCCTGATGACACACTGAAGGCCATTAGCCAAGGAGACTCTCTCCTGATGACAGAGGTGGATCCCCAGTGAAAGGAACCAAGTGAAGGTAAAGCCGCACGAGTCTTGGTAACCATAGTTACTCCAAGTCTAAGATTATAAATGTATTGTTTCCACTATGAAAGATGCATTAACATTCCTTTATGGCCAGTCTTCGAAACCTTGTTATCATGGCTAGCCTGTTTACTTACTTATCTCTTAAGGGATGGCTAGGCTTAATTAACACTTAAACATTAACCTTGAAGGTATGTCCTGGGAGGGCCAGAGACAGGGGACAGAGTTCTTTGAAAATGAGATGGAGTAATCTCAAAAAAATGCTCAGATTCTGAGAGGTGCAAAAACCTTATCTTATGAGCCTCTTCAAGAATTTGCTCCTACCGACCCAGGAAATTCTGGAAATGACCTCCTACATCACTAAACATGCACCTGAATGAAGTGAAGGGTGAAATGGGGGCACTTTGGAAAGTAATCCTTAAAAATAAAATTCCTATATACTTTGCAGCTAATCATTCATCTAGTTGTAGCAGATGTTTTCTTGTAAATGGTAAGAAATATTCACAGTAAACCACTGGAGTGATTCATATATTCATAATAATGAAGTAGAATGTTCTTTAATGACTAGGCTGTCACCATATTTGGGGAAATGGCTTCCTCAGGTATTTTTTTCTCCCTTGGTAGCAAACATCCTGAAAACCACACAATTCTGTCATCTGCATGAGACAATGGCTATCGTAAACCACTATCCAGATGATAAAAGCTTTGTAGTGTTGCTATTTCCATGGGTTTTTTTGAAGAGAGAGTTCCAGTATGAGCTGTCCCTAACTATTCATAATAAATTTCCAAGGTTAGGAGTTTTCAACTGGCTTTCCAAAAATATTATAAACTCTAGTGTTAGCCTTATTTGAGATCTTTTCTAAAGTTTCTTCCTGCCTTCTAAAACAAGGAGAAGCTTAATTCTCAGCCAAGCAGGACTGTATCAGTTAATATGATAACTCCCCAACATGACATCACATGCTTACCTGACTCCTATGTGTCTGCAGAATTTCGCTTAAACATAATTTTCTTGATGAAACTTTCTGTTTTCCTGCACTAAGTTAACTAGCCCACCACCCCACTCCCTCATCATGTTTTACACCCTCATATTACCCTCAGTTTCTTCATGACTTAGCACGCTTTTAATCCTTCCTCAATACCTGTCTTCTCCACCAACTTTAACACTGTGTTGAAGCAGAAACTTTATCTGTTTTCTCAGTGCTGTTTCCTCAGAACCTAGCATAGTGCATTGCACATGACTAGCCCTCCATAAATGTTCATCGAATGACTAGAATTGATGCATTAAATATACTCGGAGTTTTTGAAGCATAAGCTTTTACATAACTCCCTATTTCTGGAGTGTGGGCTGTGTATAGTGACTTCTTGCCAAAGAATATAGCATGAAAGACAGGGGACAGGAGTAACTTCACAGTGGAGAATTCCAACAAACACTCCATCAGGTAGGTGGTCAAGGTTAAAGTGACAGTGATAAGTCATGCTGGTAGTCCATACCCTTGATAGGATGTGGTGAAAAAGATACCTTAGTTCTGTGACCTTCCCCCTAAAGCTCATCACCACCATGAGGAACAGCATGAGTCAAATTCCACAAAATACCCGACCTGTACTCCTCAAAATGATCAGCGTCATCAAAAATAAGGAAAGTCAGAAATTATCACTACCAAGAGGATCCTAAGGAAACATGACAACTAAATGTAACATGGTGCCCTGGGTGGGATAAGACACTGGGTAAAAACTAAGAAATCTGAGTAAAGTATGTGTTTGGTCAGTAATAATGTATCAATATCAGTTCATTGGTTGTGACAAGTGTGCCCTACTATAGTTAAGATGGTAACAGAGGAAACCGTGTAGAGGAATACTCTGTAGTAGGTTTGCAATTTTTCCTTAAATCTAAAATTGTTCTAATTTAGAAAGTTTTTAAATGACTCTTCAAACCTTAGAAATTTTATGAGATTAAAATTCTTGTGGTCATGAGTTGAATTCTATTTACTTTCATTGTTCTGAAAAGAATAGGGACTACATTAGTTTTCTAGGGCTGCTGTAACAAAGTACCACCAACTGTGTGGTTTAAACAACAACATTTTCCTCTTATTTTTGGTAGATAGAAGCCTGTGACCAAGACGTCAGCAGGGCTGGTTCCTTCTGAGGGCTGTGAAGGAAAACCTGTTCCTTACCTCTTGCTGAGCTTCTGAGCGTTTGCTGGCAATCCCTGGCATCCCTTAGCCTGTAGATACATCACCTTCATCTCTGCTGTCATCTTCGTGTGGTGTTCTCCCCACAGACATATCTGCTTCTGTCTGAATGTTTGTTTTATAAGGACCCAAGTCATTACTGGATTAGGGTTGACACTAATAACCTCAACTTAAATCATCTGCCAAGACCCTATTCTCAAATAAGGTCATATTCATAGGTACTGGATGTTATGATTTCAATATCTCTTGGAGGGATACTGTTCAACCTATAACAAACACAATCTTTCAATTCTAAATTTCTGTTCATCTAGGAAGTCACCTTACTCATGAGGTTATCATATGAAAGTGGTAGAGAAGGACAGTACTAAAATTGTCTTGTAAGCCTGGAACTGCTACTTGCTGACAGTGATCTTGGATTTAACCAACTATTGACCCTTTTGTAGGGCCAGATTTCAGGCTGTACTGCATTTGAGTTGACACAATCATAGCTAAAGCTACAGATAGAACTTTTAGCTACTTACATTAACAAGAATTTAAAACTCAAATGAATATAAGTATATTGGACTTCTATACGCATATTTCTCTCTTCTTGTCCCCACTCCACTTGTCCATCTTCCCCACTTCCAACCATACTCAATAGTCAAAGTGTTCTAATATGATTATAAAGCACAGAAACTGACCAATCATAAAGAATTTCAAAACACCTGCTCAGCCCAGCCAGACCTTTTGGGGATGATATGCAGGTAATCAGGAGCACTGCCTGTGGAGTAAACCGCGGGCCGCTCAGCCAACCAGACTTGTAAACCCCCTTATGCAGGCAGTTACCCTATCCACCTCACCCCTGTTACAATGGGTGTCCTGCTATCACTCCTTTTAAGGTGAATTTCTCCATTTGGGCTTCAAATCACATCACTTCAAAAAGTCACAAAGTAAACAATATAAATAAGTAAAATATGTATTTTAGACAGTATGTTAGGTAGTAATCACTATTAAGGATAAAAAATAAAGCATGGAAAGGCAATATGAAATGTTAGTCTATGAAATTCTAGATGAGGTTTCCAGGGATGGTCTCACTGAGAAGGTAACTACAGAGCAAAGAACTAAAAGAAATGGGAAATTCAGACGTGTGGATACCAGCAGGGAGACAACCAACAGTGTCCCAGGCAGAGGGAAGAGCTAATGTGAAAGCATGAGGGAGGGAGCGTCCCTAGGATGCTTGAGGACCAGGCAGCTGGAACAGAGAGGATGGAGGGGAGAACACTGAGAGGTGACATCAAAGAGCTGTCAGGAAACCAGATCATTTAGGAGGTTGTTCAACATAATATTTTGGTTTTTACTTGGAGTGATGTGGACATCCATTGAACTTTTTTTGAAAAGAGGAATAACAGGAAAATGATTATGCTTTCTGGGTAGAGAATAAATTATGGTGAACTAGGGGCAGATAAGGGAGACTATTGTGTTAATCTTGGCAAGAGAAGATGGTGTCCAGGATGTCAAGATTGAAGTGGGAAGAAGTTGTTAGTTGTTAATTTTGGATGTAATCTCATACAGAACAAAGAATTTGCTGATACAACGCATGTGGAGAGTGAGAAAGAGAGTTTAAAAAGAGCAAGATTTATGAAAGAATTGATTGCTATTTACCTGAGTTGGGAATGACTAAAGAAAGAGTTAGAACTTTATTGGGGAGAGGCAGATATCAGGAGGCCAGTTAAGTTTGAGATACCTATTAGATTTTCAAATGAAGATGTCAGATAGGTTCTTGGAGAGTTGAGTTCAAGATTTAGGGAAAAATTCCAGGGTGGAGACTTAGGGTTCAGAGCCATTGGCATATAGATGGTATTTCACACATGAGACTAGATAAAGTGACCTAAGCAGTTAGTGTAGGAAGAAAAGACAAGTGTTCCAAAGACTGTGCCCCCCAACAACTCTTAATTTTTAACCTTCCTCTGATGTTCCTCCTGTGTATTTTCTGCAGACTAATCTCCTTTACAAATAACCATTAACGGTTGGCCTTGCTCAACTGTATGTCAAATTTATAAAGCTACAGTCATTTAAAGAGCATAGTATTGGTTGATAAAGATATAAGTCAATCAAATGAAGAGCATCAAGATTCTCGCCAACAGACAGATGCATATATGGGCACGTGATTTCCAACAACAGTGGTACTACAGCAGAGGGGAAAGGTGGGCTTTTCAAAACATGATATTGGGAAAATTGGCTGTGCCTAGGAAAAATAAAAGAAACTTAACCTTATTTCACACTGTACACAAACACCAGTTCTGTATGTATTATAGACTTAAATGTGAAAGGTAAAACAAAAACGCATCTAGAAGATAATACAGAAGAATATATTCATAGTCTTACTGTAAGTGAAAACTTAAGTGGAAAACAAAAGCACTAATTATAAGGAAAAGAGTAATAAATGAGGATATAGACTAAAACTGAACACTTCCGTTCATCAAAGTATACGGTCAAGAGAGTTAAAAACAAACCACCAAGAAGAGAGACACATGTTACTGGCAAAGAGGTTTTTTTCAGTTTGTGCAAAGAACTCTCACCTAGGTATAAGAGACAGGCAGACAACTCAACAGAAAAAGAAAAAAAGATAACTGAAAAGGCATCACATACACACACAATGGTAGCAAATATCCAGTAAATAGATACAATATATGAAAAGATATTTAGCTCATTAGTAATTCAGAAAGTACAAACTGAGATCACCTAATGAACGGCTAAATCTTAGAATACTGATAATAATAAATATTAGGGGGCAATGGGAATTCTCATACACTAGTATGGGGTAGTATATTACTACAACTACTCTGGGGAAATGTATCTGCTAAAGCTAACCATATTTTATGACCCTATAATTTTACCCTTTAATATATACCCAAGATAATGCAGAACATGCATGCCAGGAGAATGCAAAAAATGTCCTTAGCAAGATTATTTACCATAGTCAAAACTGGAACAATGTCCTTTAACAGTACAGCTAAATAACTTGTGGCATATTCATGAATGGATGGGTGTAATGTTGAGTGAAACAGGCCAGGAATTAAATATATATGTATATACTATATGACTCAATATAAATAACATTTAAAACCAGGAAAGACTGGAGTTTTTAACAATACGGGCTTTGGTACTAAGAAAAGCAAGGAAATTATTATCTTAACGTTCAAAGTATTGCTGATTTTGATGGGGGAGAGAGTGAGGGAGAGGGGGCACATAGGAGCCTCCTGGGTACTGACAATATTGTGTTTTGGTTGTAATGATAGTTACATGGGTATTTATTTTGTGATAAGTGATAATTACACTCTCAGAAAAGAAAAAATAGTTGAATTAGTAAACTAAAAGATCAGCTACAAATTGTTGCTGAATTTCCCAAGTTTAAAAAGCCTGCTTACTGCAATGTCATATTATATGTTTCTTTTTACTTTATGGGGTCTATTCTAGAAACTGGTAGAGCACTAGAAAAGAAAACAAAAGAGGGACACAGAGTAGCATGATCGTATCAGCCCCAGAGGAAAAGCCTGTGATCAGAGAGAGCGAATGTTTTCTCACTTGGCAATCCAGTGGATAGGCATTCTCATTGATCTTGGAACCACACATGAGCCAAAAAGGAAAGCATTTTGAAATCAATTATTAATATTTACTCTCTTAGTCCATACACGCTGCTAGATTGGAATACCACAGACTGGGGAGCTTATAGCAACAGGAATTCATTTTTCACAGTTCTAAGAGGCTGAAAGTCCAAGATCAAGGAACCAGCATGGTCACTTTCTGAGAGGACCCTCTTTCTGGTTCATAAGCAGTGTTTCTCTCTTTGTCCTCACGTGGTGGAAGGGGCTAGGGAGCCCTGGGGGGCCTCTTTTATAAGGCACTAATCCCATTCATGAGGGCTCCACCCTCATGACCTCCCAAAGGTCCTACCTTTTAATACTATCATACTGAGCATTAGAATTTTAACATATGATTTGGGGGAGGGTGGGCAATTTTCAGACCACAGCCTCTACTGTTAGGAGATGTTTGCCATACTTTTCCTAAATTATACAATTCCCAAGAAACAAATTAACTCCAAATCCTGCTAAAAGGTGAATTTGGGGAAGTAATGGTTCAGTTAAGCCTTGGCTTAAATAAAAATCTCAAATGCTGTGATATAAACTTAGCCTGCATTTTACCTTCTGAATAAAAAGAGGGTGTACGTATTTTGAGTATGAGTGTGTGTGCAAGTGGAAGGAATGGAGTGGGGTGGGATGGGAGGTGGAGAATGATTTCTCACTAACAGGAAATCATTAAGTACCTACCCAGTAGAGAAGACAGGTTATGTAAAATTGACTTGGAGCACAAAGATTTCTCTCAGAATAATCTTTTTATATTTGTATTTAAAAAGTGCTATTGGCTTAGAATAAATATTGGAGACCACTTGGAAAAAATATTGGAAATGGCACCAACTTGGAACCAGAGCCTTGGTTTCTAATTTCAGTTATGTCACTAGTTAGGTGTGCGAAATGATGCAAATTACTTTTCTTCTCTGGACCTTTGCTTCTTCACCTGTCAAGTAAGCAACTAGGACAACGTGTTCTCTGCATTTCCTTCCAGCTCTAATCGTCTCTAATTCTATGATGGGGACCATCTGATTAAGTGGAAAAACATTAGCATCAGGCCTTTGTGACACAGAATATGTTACTTAGCCTTTCTGAGCCTCACTTCCTCATCTGGAAAATGGGGGCAATTATATCTACATCATTTGATTGTGAAAGTTAAAAAGAGATGAAATTTTCAGTCACTCTGCCTGGCATTTAGGTCTTGATGAACTTTCAAAATGGTAAATTATAATTAGGGCTGAAATCATCTGCATAAAATTACCTCACCTGCTTCAGACTCCAGGAACTCCCTTTTCTTCTGATCTCAGAACCATTAGTGTCTGGGTGAGCTGTTTGGTAACCCATCCATCATGTGACATCTCCTGCATTTATGTCTTAAATATTACCTACATATTATATTACATTACTTGTAGTGATAACAGTGGCCATTGACCAGTCACTGACTGTGTGCCAGGCAATCCTCATAGCTGCAATGTAAAGTAGATATTTCTGTGGTTGAGGGTTAGGGCCAGGTCATATTTCATTAAATACCTCCCCAGCACAAAGCCCAGCACCCTGAATATGGCAGATGCTCATTACATGTATTTTTGATTGACTGAAATGTGGCAGTGGGTTCCCTGCATCTCCCTCTAATGTATGTAGTTACTTGATTTATAAGAAATTTCTGTCCCTTGCTGTGGTCAGCTATTGAATTTATGTTTGACAAGAAAACCATAGAGTTTGGCAACTCTGCAGTGATAGGTGATGTGTGATTCACTTGGGGAAGAATAGACATTTTCTATTCAGACTTTGAATTCCTGGGTCTTATGGTTAGTTAATCATGTCTATAGGAATGCATGACTGAGCAGACAGAGTCAAAGGTAGGAGCCTTTAATCTAAATTGCTCCATTGTGTGTTTCCAGATACCATCTTGTTGCCCATTGGTAATATTTTCTAAACCCACTGCTCAAATGCATGCGGTGAATACAGTTTGGTGTTTGTTCATCTTAAGAGACATTCTGTAATACAGGAAGCAGGGTCCAAGCTGGAAGCAGTGGGTGCCTAAGATCCAGGACATCGTGACCCTTTGGAGCAGCCAGGAAAGTCCCCCAGTAAGTCACATTTGTCTGTATCCCAAAGAAGCTGCCTGGGTTGGCACACAATGGGAGACGCATGGGAACACGCCCTTCTCAAAAGAAGCTCCAAGAAGAAATTGGAAGTGGTTCTGGAAGCTTCTCAACAACAGAGGTAGGGGAGAGCTGGCAGGAATCACAGAGAGCCACCATTCCAGCTGCTGCTCTCAACCCTTGCCCCCAGGAGGCTGGCACAGTAGTTCCTCCTTAAGTAATTACTCCTGGCCTCCGTAAATTGCCCCCAGGTTCCCAGTGGATGTTTTTCTTCACCCTCCTTATGAAATCACGAGAGTCTGGGCAGCGGTGGGGGCAAGGAAATAGTACGGTAGGTGCTGAACAATCCCGGTTTCACCAGTGGGAGCAATGGCCCTGTAAATCCTTTCAAAGAGGGCCCACCAGCTCCTTCAGAAGGAAGAGGCAGCCAGTGACATGAATACGATTATTGTAATAGAGCAAAATGTGTGACTCATGGGGATTCGGTTAAATCCAGTAAAAGTGAATGCTACAGTTAACCCATATCCCTGGGGAGTACTAACCCTGAAGCAGACTTATTAATTAGGGCTTCTGAGGGGCACAGCAAGGGCAAGGGTAGAGGGGCTTTTTTAGTTACAGAGACAGAGCTCCATTCTAATCCACTTCTTTCCATAGGGGCAACTCTGGTGTGTATATATATATATATATATATATATTTTTTTTATTGAAATATAGTCAGTTACAATGTGTCAATTTCTGGTGTACAGCATAATGTCCCAGTCATGCATATATATGCATATGTTCATTTTCATATTTTTTCATTAAAGGTTATTACAAGATTTAAAAAAAAATCAAACAGTTTGAGCTACATTCACACCAGATCTCTGTCGTGCCAAAGAGCATTTTCAATTCAAAAGGAGAGTAGAAAAAAAGTTTTTTAAATGAATCAGTAGGTGGAGCTCTTTCTTTTCATTTATTTTTCAATCCCAGGTCTCATTTTTAGTGAGGGACACAGAACTTTTGAATAAAAACACAGGCATTTTAAAAATGAAAATGCATATACGATGTGCTTTCCTAATTGAAAGGGTATATTGTGAAATCATTACTGTCACAGAACATTTGCGTTGCATGCGAATGCTTAAGCAAAGAAAATATATAAACCTAAAATGACTTTAGCAATTTGAAAGTGATAGTGGACATCTGTGTTCAATAACTTTTTGCTGGTAACTGGTGTTTAATATTTCATGTCAAATCAAGAAGAGTGATAGAAGGTTTTCGAACACAGAGATGGTTGGCATTTTTGCAACACAGCCTGCCCTTTGTCATATTCACCATAAAGAAACCTGCTGTAGTGAGGGTTGAAACTGCACCAGAGCGACTCCTTTTTTGGAATTTATATAAACTTACAAAATACACGGGTTTCTATTTTCCTTGAGAAGGATGTCTATAAGAAAAAAAGGTTAAAAGACTTCTAAAGCTTATTATTTATTTAAGAGAAAAAGGGGTGTGTGTGTGAGTGTGTGTGTGTGTGTGTGTGTGTGTTGGGGGGGGGTGGCGGGTTGTAAGAAATTACAGAAGAATAAATCATCTTGAACAAATCTTACCTTTGTGTTTTCATCAGTCCTGATTCTTTCCTAGTCTGTGTGCAGTGATGTTTGGGAGCTTGGTTGCCAATAGAAACATACCTTCCCAAGGCTCACAATGAAGTATGTCTAGATAGTCTTTTAATGTTTATGTAGTTGGGTAGGATGGGGGTGGAGAGTGGAGAGTAGGGAGCAAGAGCTTTTAACTTTATAACTTTACAATTTCTTTTTCCGCATCACCTTAGGCATGCAATCTTGATTCTAAATGCACATTTGTCTTAGCAACAAATGTGATAAAAGGAAGGACTGAGGGGACAGCTTTATTCTTTGAGCTGACCACAAGATTAGCACTTAGTCCTGAAAATGGTCACGTTAACCTACTAATTATAAGGCATGCTGGCCTCAACATCTTCTATTCAATTCTTAGGAGGCTGGACCCTGTAAACTGCTTTGAGTGGCATATAATACAAAGTAAAATAAGAAGGCTCATAGAGGTTGAGATGCTCTAGACATCTAAGCATATTCATGTTGATATAACAGGACTGTATATCTATACAAGGACATATTCCCCTTCCCTCCCCTAAAACTAATGTGGTCCTAGAAGGACCAGATCCTGATGCAGGCATATGCTCTTCTTTATTCTAAAGAAACTAATTCTAGCAGCAAAGAAACAAGATGTGGAGAGAATCTAGAAAACTACATTAACTTGTCTGTGTGCTAAAAATTAATCTAATTTAGGTTCAGGAATAGAAAGAAATAAGATTAAGTGAGTTATTTTTTAATAGAAAAATGGCCACCAAAATCTGTTGGAGCTAATAAATGAATTCAGTAATGTTGCAAGATACAAAGTCAATATATACAAAACAAGTTGTGATTCTATACCTTAACAATAAGCCATCAGAAACAGAAATTAAGAAACCAATCCATTTATAATTATATCAAAGATAATAAAATATCTAGGAATAAATTTAACTAAGAAAGTAAAAAAAGATATGCACACTGAAAACTATAAGACATTGATAAAACAAATTGAAGAAGACACACATAAATGGATATATATTCTGTACTCATAGATTGAAAGAATTAATATGATTAAAATATCCATACTACCCAAAATAATCCACAATTCAATCCAATCCCTATTAAAATTCCAATGGCATTTTTCACAGAAATAGGGCAAACAATTCTAAAATATGTATGGAACCACAGATCTTGAATTACCAAAGCAATCTTGAGAAAGGAAAACAAAACTGAAGGAACCACACTTACTGATTTCAAACATATTACAAAGGTATAGTAATCAAACACTATGGTATTAGCATAAAAACACACAGATCAATAGAACAGACTAGAGAGCCTAGAAACAAGCCTGAGTATTTATGGTCAATGAATTTATGACAAACGAGAATACACAATAAAATAGAATATACAATAAGGAAAGAGCAGTCTCTTCAATAAATGGTGTTGGGAAAACTGGATAGCCACATGCAAAAGAATGAAACCGGACCCCTATCCTACCCCATAAACCAACATCAACTCAAAGTGGATTAAATACTTGAATGAAAGACCTGAAACCATAAAATTTCTGGAAGAAAAAAATTTTTTTTGTATTTGACACAAAAGCAAAGGCAACAAAAGCAAAAATAAAGACATTGGTCTACATCAAATTAAAAACCTTTAGCACAGCAAAAGAAACCATTAACAAATAGAAGAGGGAACCTGTGAATAGAAGAAAATACTTGAAAATCATTTATCTGATAAGGGGTTAATATCCAAAATATATAAGGAACTTATACAACTCTGTAGCAAAAGAAAAAAAAAACACAAAAAACAGTTAAATTACAAAATGGACAGAGGAATTGAATAGATGTTTTCCCAAAGAAGACATACAAATGGCCAACAGATACTTAAAACTTGTTCAGCATCACTAATCATCAGGCAAATGCAAATCAAAACCATAATGAGATATCACCTCACACTTACTGGAATGACTTTTATCAAAAAGACAAATGATAACAAATGTCAAAAAGGATGTGGAGAAAAGGGAAGAACGCTTGTGCACCGTTGGTAGGAATATAAATTGGTGCAGCCACTATAGAAAATAGTATGAAGTTTCCTCAAAAAATTAAATAGCACTACCATATGATTCAGCTATTCTAACTTGTGAATATATCTGAGGGAAACAAAATCACTATCTTGAAAGAGATGTGAACCCTCATGTTTATTGCAGCATTATTTATAATAGCCAAGACATGGAAACAACCTAAGTGTTCACTGGTGGATAAATGGATAAAAAAGTAAAAAAAAAAAAAAAATCCAAACACACAATGGAATATTATTCAGCCATAAAAATGGAAATCCTGCCATTTTCAACAACATGGATGAATCTTGAGGGCATTATGCTAAATGAAATAAATCAGACAGAGAGACACACACACAGAGAGAGACAAATACTGTATGATCTCATTTACATATGCAATCGTAAATAAAAACCAAACTCACAGAAGTAGAGGACAAACTGGTGGTTGCCAGAGGTAGGGGGCAGCACATGGAGAAATGGATGCAGGTGGTCAAAAGGTACAAATTTCTGGCTATAAGATTAGTAAGTCCTAAGGATATAGTGTAAAGCATGACTATAGTTAACAATACTATATTGTATATTTGAAAATCACTAAGACAGTAGATCTTAAAAGTTCTCATCACAAGAAAAAATAAATTCTGTGTGAGATGATGGATGTCAACTAGACATTAAGGTAATCATTTCACAATATATACAAATATCAAATCATGATACTGTATACCTAAAACTAATACAGCATTATATGTCAATTATCGCACTGAAAAAAAAAAAAGAATGAGGCAGGTCTACATGTACTAATATAGAAAATCATGGAAAATCTCAGCAACATGGAGAAAACAGAGCATATAAGAGACTAGGAACATGCTCAGTGACATGACAGGGTCTAATGACAAACCAGGCTAATTTTGCAGCCAGAAAGGCATCTCTGCAGGCAAAAATTAGGTAACTGGACATAATAAATCACATGGAGAAGGTATAATAAACTCCTTACTTTGTTTCAAAGTAGCATTAGCCAATAATAGGACATTTTACATTTTGCTTTGTTTTGCAAAATTACAATCATCCTGTCACTTGATCGTGATGAATCTCCTGAGGATCAAGGAAGTACAAGTATCTTCCTTATTGGGGACATGGGGGAAAAGATGGCTGAACAATGAATTGTGCCCAAGATTACTTGGAACCTTTGTGAGGACATTTGTCCAAAAAGCTAAGCAGTGTGGCTAGGGCTCGCGGTAGTGCTCAAAGGCCGCACAGACTAGTAGCCTGTCTCTTTTTTTCTCTTAAGACAGGAAGCCACAGTTGTCTACCAAACTTGGGCATTCAATGAGCAGCATGCAGGGAATCACTCTGATCTCACTGGCAGATGTTAAAATGATAGAAAAATGCAGATAACATACATGGGAAAGTACACCCTTCTCTTTCTACAGCTGCCAGGGTGATCTGCCTTGGGGCTTAGTCTGTTTCCCATATATTCCTTAAGTAAAATCCCAGCCATCGTGGCTGGTTAAAAGAGTGAAAGAAAAAAGATGTCATCACTCAAATGTTTCCCGTGTAGGGTGTGTTTATTAGTCATCAGTCTTATATATCACCATTCAATGGAAAGGTCCACATTTACAGTAACCATGCGCCCCTTCATTTTCTCCACGCTGCAACTAAGTCTGGACAATTTAAATGCCTCTCTAAGCATCCATTTGTGAGCCAGTGTAGCTTCTTGCCAAGTGATTGTGGCAGTGAAGTCAGGGGAATGAACAGAGCTTTACAGAACAGCTAGGGAAAATGATCTTTCCAGCAACATATCAAAATGCCCCATTTGCCTCTTCATCATCAGAGAAGATCCAAAGCTCAGTCACAGAATACCACCATTCAGAAACCTGATTCTCAGTTTATTAGGAGCCTGCTTTAGCCACCTCACGGCGAATCAGCGTCATCTGCTGCATATGAAAGAGCTCGGCTTTTCGGTTGTTAGTTCCTGTTACCTATTTTATTAATAATCACTTGTGTTCTTTTCAATTTGAGACATTAACTGTCTTTTAAATCAAAATGAAATGTGTACTTGGCAACTTCTGACTCAAGTATTTGGTTCCCCATAAATCCTGGAAATGACACAGTGTGCACTTTGCCTCTGGTGCACCTCTTCAAAAACCAGAGTTATGCAAGGAGGGACACTTGAGAGCCAGGGAGCCTTATCCCGTAAAACCTCCCCAAGTTCTGGGAAGCAGTGGCATGTTGAAAATGACAAGAGCAAAGCTGCTTAATCACGTGGAATCGAGTGTGTGTGTGTGTGTGTGTGCGTGTGTGCTCGAGTAGGCTAAATAAAGAACCACTTCCTAGCAGTCTTAAGCAATGATTTCCTGGAGTCCAATTTTCTCCTAGTTTGTTTACACTTTCATGATAATCCATGATTTTCAATTCTGATTTTATTAGGATCATGTTTTTCACCTTCTTTATCCCACTCAACTTTTCAATCAATTACATAATTATAAATTTCTCTTCTCCAAAATGTTCTCTCACCCAATTAAAAGACAAAGGTATTTTAAAATTTTACTTTTTCCTTGCTCTCACCCTTGGTCCTACCACAAACACAGTAAGGGGGCACATGTTTGCTCAGCCCATTGCAATTGTCAGAATTCCTTCACCTTTAATCCTTTAGATGAGCTCATCAGATAGATAAGAAAGGTATTCTTCCCCAATTTAGAGAGAAGAAAACAGGTGCAAAGGTTAAGAATTGTCCATTTCTGGAGTTGTCCATGGGCATTCAAGGGCAGGAGTCCTTATTCCTAATATGCCCATAATGATAATCAAAGCTACTGTATATGGAACAGTGTACCAGGAACCACGGTCAGTGCTTTACATTCTTTCTCTCTCGGGTGAATCCTCACAAGACACTAGAAGGAATATATTAGAACCTGGTTCGAAATATGAAGGCGCAGGCTTCAGAAAATCAGAGTGCAAACCCAAGTCTGCCTCATTCACAAACTGCTGGTGTAGTCACCGTGCTCTGGACTCCCCCAGACCAGTGCATGGACTGTACTTGTCATCAGTAACATTACTGACTTTCTCTTGATGAATATTTATTTTTGTATTTCCCTGGATTCTTATAAATAAGACTACTGGAGAAATAAGAGCTGATAGTGCGTATTACTAACCAAGACAAGAGTCTGGCGACATCATCCACATATTAGGAGGAGAAAAACAAGGCCACAGGAACCAGTTTGAAGGATGAGTCAATTGCTAAATGATTTCTGGGTAAGTGGAAATTTTTTTTTAACATTTTTTATTGATTTATAATCATTTTACAATGTTGTGTCAAATTCCAGTGTTCAGCACAATTTTTCAGTTATTCATGGACATATACACACTCATTGTCACATTTTTTCCTCTGTGAGTTATCGTAACATTTTGTGTATATTTCCCTGTGCTATACAGTGTAGTCTATTCTACAATTTTGAAATCCCAGTCTATCCCTTCCCACCCTCCACCCCCCTGGTAACCACAAGCCTGTATTCTCTGTCTGTGAGTCTATTTCTGTCCTTTATTTACGCTTTGTTTTTGTTTGTTTGTTTTTGTTTTTGTTTTTTAGATTCCACATATGAGTGATCTAATATAGTATTTTTCTTTCTCTTTCTGGCTTACTTCACTTAGAATGACATTCTCCAGGAGCATCCATGTTGCTGCAAATGGCATTATGTTGTCGGTTTTTATGGCTGAGTAGTATTCCATTGTATAAATATACCACCTCTTCTTTATCCAGTCACCTGTTGATGGACATTTAGGCTGTTTCCATGTTTTGGCTATTGTAAATAGTGCTGCTATGAACATTGGGGTGCAGGTGTCATCCTGAAGTAGATTTCCTTCTGGATACAAGCCCAGGAGTGGGATTCCTGGGTCATATGGTAAGTCTATTCCTAGTCTTTTGAGGAATCTCCACACTGTTTTCCATAGTGGCTGCACCAAACTGCATTCCCACCAGCAGTGTAGGAGGGTTCCCAATTCTCCACAGCCTCTCCAGCATTTGTCATTTGTGGATTTTTGAATGACGGCCATTCTGACTGGTGTGAGGTGATACCTCATTGTAGTTTTGATTTGCATTTCTCTGATAATTAGTGATATTGAGCATTTTTTCATGTGCTTTTTGATCATTTGTATGTCTTCCTTGGAGAATTGCTTGTTTAGGTCTTCTGCCCATTTTTGGATTGGGTTGTTTATTTTTTTCTTATTGAGTCGTATGAGCTGCTTATATATTCTGGAGATCAAGCCTTTGTCGGTTTCACTTGCAAAAATTTTCTCCCATTCCGTAGGTTTTCTTCTTGTTTTATTTCTGGTTTCCTTTGCTGTGCAGAAGCTTGTAAGTTTCATTAGGTCCCTTTTGTTTCTTCTAGGAGAAAATTTTTGAAATGTATGTCAGATAATGTTTTGCCTATGTTTTCCTCTAGGAGGTTTATTGTATCTTGTCTTATGTTTAAGTCTTTAATCCATTTTGAGTTGATTTTTGTATATGGTGTAAGGGAGTGTTCTAGCTTCATTGTTTTACATGCTGCTGTCCAGTTTTCCCAACACCATTGGCTGAAGAGACTGTCTTTATTCCAATGTATATTCTTCCCTCCTTTGTCAAAGATGAGTTGACCAAAAGTTTGTGGGTTCATTTCTGGGCTCTCTATTCTGTTCCATTGGTCTATATGTCTGTTTTGGTACCAATACCATGCTGTCTTGATGACTGTAGCTCTATAGTATTGTCTGAAGTCTGGAGAGTTATTCCTCCAGCCTCTTTCTTTCTCTTCAGTAATGCTTTGGCAATTCTAGGTCTTTGATGGTTCCATATGAATTTTATTATGATTTTTTCTAGTTCTATGAAATATGTCCTGGGTAATTGGATAGGGATTGCATTAAATCTGTAGATTGCCTTGGGCAGTGTGACCATTTTAACAATATTGATTCTTCTAATCCAAGAGCATGGAATATCTTTCCATTTTTTAAAGTCTTCTTTAATTTCCTTCATCAATGGTTTATAGTTTTCTGTGTATAATTCTTTCACCTCCTTGGTTAGATTTATTCCCAGATATTTTATTACTTTGGGTGCTATTTTAAAGGGGATTGTTTCTTTACTTTCTTCTTCTGTTGATTTATCGTTAGTGTAAAGAAATGCAACTGATTTTTGAACGTTAATTTTGTAACCTGCTACCTTGCTGAATTCTTCAATCAGCTCTAGTAGCTTTTGTGTGGACCTTTTAGGGTTTTCTATATATAGTAACATGTCATCAGCATATAATGACACTTTTACCTCTTCTTTTCCAATTTGGATCCCTTTTATTTCTTTCTCTTGCCTGACTGCTGTGGCTAGGACTTCCAGGACTATGTTGAATAGGAGTGGTGATAGTGGGCATCCTTGTCTTGTCCCAGATTTTAGTGGGAAGCTTTTGAGTTTTTCACTGTTGAGTACTATGCTGGCTGTAGGTTTGTCATATATAGCTTTTATTATGTTGAGATATGTTCCCTCTATACCCACTTTGGCGAGAGTTTTTATCATAAATGGGTGTTGAATTTTATCAAATGCTTTTTCTGCATCGATTGAGATGATCATGTGGTTTTTGTCCTTTCTCTTGTTGATGTGATGTATTACACTGATTGATTTGCGTATGTTGAACCAGCCTTGTGTCCCTGGGATGAACCCCACTTGGTCATGATGTATAATCTTTTTTATGTGTTGTTGGATTCTATTTGCTAAAATTTTGGTGAGGATTTTGGCGTCTATGTTCATCAGTGATATTGGCCTATAATTCTCTTTTTTTGTTGTGTCTTTGCCTGGTTTTGGTATCAGGGTGATGGTGGCTTCATAGAATGAGTTTGGGAGTATTCCCTCCTTTTCAATCGTCTGGAAGAGTTTGAGAAGGACTAGTATGAGTTCTTCTTTGTATGTTTGGTAGAATTCCCCGGTGAAGCCATCTGGTCCTGGACTTTTATTTGTAGGGAGGTTTTTAATTGCTATTTCTATTTCCTTTCTAGTGATCGGATTGTTCAAGTGTTCAGATTCTTCTTGATTCAGTTTTGGTGGACAGTATGTTTCCAGAAACTTGTCCATCTCCTCTAGATTATCCAGTTTGGTTCCATATAGTTTTTCATAATATTCTCATATGATATTCTGTATTTCTATTTTGTTTGTTGTAATTTCTCCATTTTCCTTTCTTATTTTGCTAATTTGTGCTCTCTCTTTTTTCTTCTTTGTGAGTTTGGCCAGAGGTTTGTCGATTTTATTTACTTTTTCAAAAAACCAGTTTTTGGTTTGGTTGATTTTTTCTATGGTCTTGTTAATCTCTATTGTATTTAATTCCTCTCTGATCTTTATTATTTCCTTCCTTCTGCTGCTTTTTGGGGCTTTTTGTTCTTCTTTTTCTAATTCATTCAGGTGGTGGGTTAAATTGTTTATTTGAGATTGTTCTTCTTTTTTGAGGAAGGCCTGTATCGCTATAAACTTCCCTCTTAGCACTGCCTTTGCTGTGTCCCATAGGTTTTGAGTGGTTGTGCTTTCATTATCATTTGTCTCAAGGTATTTTTTAATTTCAGCTTTGATTTCCTCATTGATCCATTGTTTTTTCAATAACATATTGTTTAATCTCCATGCTTTCCTTTTTTTCTCCTTTGCTTCTCTGTTGTTGATTTCCAGTTTCATGGCATTGTGGTCAGTAAAGATGCTTGAGATAATTTGTATCTTCTTAAAATTGTTGAGGTTTCTTTTGTGCCCAAGTACATGATCGATCCTGGAAAATGTTCCATGTGCACTTGAAAAGAATGTATATCCTATTTTTGGGGGGGTGTAATGCTCTGAAAATATCCACCAAATCTAGTTTTTCTATTGTAGTATTTAATTTCTCTGTTGCCTTGTTTATTTTCTGTCTGGAAGATCTGTCTAGTGATGTTAATGCAGTGTTAAAATCTCCAACTATGATTGTATTCCCATCAATATCCCCCTTTATCTCTGTTAGTAATTCTTGTATGTACTTAGGTGCTCCTATATTGGGTGCATATATATTAACGAGTGTAATATCCTCATCTTGTATCACTCCTTTAATCATTATAAAATGTCCTTCTTTATCTTTCTTTATGGCCTTTGTTTTAAAGTCTATTTTGTCTGAAATCAGTACTGCAACACCTGCTTTTTTGGCTTTTCCATTTGCATGGAATATCCTTTTCCATCCTTTCACTCTCAATCTATATGTGTCCTTCTCCCTAAAGTGGGTCTC
Source organism: Camelus bactrianus (assembly GCF_048773025.1). Taxonomy (NCBI): domain Eukaryota; kingdom Metazoa; phylum Chordata; class Mammalia; order Artiodactyla; family Camelidae; genus Camelus; species Camelus bactrianus. Next base: position 83,269,409 of record NC_133539.1, on the reverse strand, counting down.
TTGTATGCAGCATATTGAAGGTTCTTGCTTTATTATCCAGTCTGCCACTCTGTGTCTTTTGACTGGAGCATTTAGTCCATTAACATTTACAGTAATTAATGATAGATGTGTGTTTATTGCCATTTTGAACTTATCTTTGCAGTTGAATTGGTATATCCTCTTTGTTCCTTTCTTCTTCCTTTTGTGGTTTGGTAATTTTCCTTTGTATTATCATGGATTTTATTTAATTTTTGTGACTCCTTTGTAAATTTTTGGCTTGTGATTACCCTTTTTTGTAAATCTATCAACCCATTACTATAACTGTTTTTATTAAACTGATAGTAACATAATCTCAAACCCATCCTACTGTTAAAAAAATTTAAAAAAGAAAGAAAAAAATATTCTATATTTCCCTGCCTCCCTCTCCCACTCTCAGTAATTTGTATGTCTTCTTTTATAATTTCATGTTTACTTTATTTGTAATTCATGAGTTATCACCTTTCCAGTTGTGTGTTTCTCATTTCTGTAGCATCCTGCTGCTTTTCTATTTAGAATAGCCCTTTCAATATTTCTTTTAGCATGGGTTTAGTGTTGCTAAACTCCTGCAGCTTTTTTTTTGTCTGTGAAACTCTTTATTTCTCCTTCTATCCTCAAGGATAGCCTTGCTGGATAAAGGATCCTAGGCTGCATCTTTTTTTTCATTCAGGGCTTTGAATATATCTTGCCACTCCCTTCTGGCCTGTAGTGTTTGTGTAGAGAAATCAGCTGAGAGCCTTATGGGGGTTCCCTTGTAACTTACTCTTTGCTTTTCTCTTGCTGCCTTTAGAATCCTTTCTTTATCCTTGACTCTGGCCATCTTGATTATGATATGTCTTGGTGTGGGTCTATTTGGGACCCTCTGAGCTTCCTGTACTTGGATATCTGATTCCTTCTTTAAGTTTGGGAAGTTTTCAGTCATGATTTCTTCAAAAACCTTTTCAATCCCCTTTGATCTTTCTTCTCCTTCTGGGACCCCTATTATGCGAAGATTGGGACGCTTTATATTATCCCATAGGTCCCTTATGCTATTTTCATTATTTTTTATTTGCTTCTCTTGTAGTTCTTCTGAATGGGTGCTTTCTATTGCCCTGTCTTCTAGATCACTAATTCGTTCCTCTGCATTATCTAGTCGGCTTTGCACAGCTATTAGATCATTCCTCATCTCTGTCAATGAGTTTAACCATTCTACTTGGCTCTTCTTTATAGCTTCAATTTCATTTTTGACATATTTTATATCTCTAAACACTATCTCTTTTAATTCCTTCAGCAATTCGATCACTCCTTTTTTGAAATCTTGATCTAGTAGGCTATCGATGTCTATTTCGTTGATCTTTCTTTCAGGGGATTTCTCTTGTTCTTTTAATTGGGAAAGGTTTTTCTGCTTCTTCATCTTGCTCATACCTCTTTGGCACTGTGGTTTATGGAGTATCAGTTGTTTATTTTGGTCCTTAAAGATTTTATCTATCTGATGCCTATTTAGGAATAGAACTTAAGAAAAAAAGAAAAAAAAATTAGAGAGAGAGAGAAAGAATTTTAAAAGAAGGGAGAAAGAGGGTTTGAAAACAGTGTATAATGAATAATAGAAGAGTGAGTTGAAGCAGAGTATTAATCGGGTTGAGACGTCCTTTTAAAACCTTTACAAAAAAAGGGGGGGGGTGAATAGATGTATTTGAAACCTGTGTCTAATCAATAGCAGGACATCAAAACCCCAGAGAAATAGAAATGAATTAAGAAGTAAAGATTAAGAGAGTAATAGAAAATAGAACAGGTAAAAACAGATTTAAAAAAAAAGGGGGGGGGTTGTCAGTGTTCACCTGGAGTCTGTGTGTTTTTAATGTGAAGTCTTTCTGTCTTCGTCCTGTTTTGGAAGCTCAGCTTGCTGTTTTCAGAGGCCCTCCGTTGGCGCCCTCTTCTGTGCTGCTCCCAGCACCTGTCAGCAAGCAGATCGCGCCTCCTCCTAACACTGGGTCAGGTGCAGCTCTCTGCTGTGGGCGGGCGGGTCGCTGCCCCTCCGGATGCTGCAGTCAGATGTTGCAGACTGGCCAGGTAGGAAGGCGGGTCGTGCCCCCTCCCAGCACCTCGGTCAGGGGCTGTGTTCCTGCCCAAAAGGCGGGGGGCCGCTCTCCCTCCACCTGCGCCGCCGGTAGCTCCGCTCTTTATGCAGCTGCGCGCTCCGCCCTGGTCGGCGCTCTGCCCTGGTCGGCGCTCCAAGGGTGGGCTCGGGGAAGACCGAGGGACAGCCCTGTCCCTGCTCCGAGCTAAAACCCAGCTCCTTGTTTGTCTTTGTGGAGCAAGTTCTCTGAGGGACCAGGATGGAAGGATCCTATCTGCCCCGGGCTGCAGGCCAGTCTCAGTCTGGCCTTTGAGGCTGCTAAGCCCTTCCGTGCGGATGCAGGTTTCCACCCCGCCCCCGCCTGGGTGCTCAGCACGGAGGATATGGCGGCTGTGCCTGAGCCCCGCCTCTCTTCCCCCGAAAACTTTCCGCGGGTTTTCAGAGATGGGGGTGTGCACCCTTCCCCCCGAGAGCACATCAACCTTGCTGTTTTTTGGAGGGCCCAGGTTGTTCTGCCCTGTGCACCCACAGTCACAGCGTGCAGCCCCTTGCGTTCCCCCGGAGCTGCCTCTGTGCAGCCGCCCCCGTCCTCCGCCCGGCTTGTGCAGCCTGGCCCTGCCCGCCGCTGCCGGCCCGCGTCTCAGGCTGGGTGTCGGGGGAACGCTCTGTGCCGTTTAACTTAGTTCTGTTAGTCAAGGGCTGCTCTGTACAGATCCGAGCCTCGGAGGCTCCCCCTCCGTCCCGCTGGCCTCTCAGTTGGAGAGGGGAGACCCAGCGAGCAAGCGCCAGTCCTCCTTTGCCGCTCCCTCCCCGCGGGACCCGTCCCGCGCTGCTTTGCCTTTTGTTCTTTCTTTTTTCCTTTTCTCCTACCAGATTTTTGGCGTGTTTATCTTTTGAAGAGGGCGATGTTCTGTCGGAGTTCTGCAGGTGCTCTGGTTGGCTGAGTGGGTCTGTAGATGTGGGTCTTGGTGTATTTGTGGGAGAGGGTGACCTGCGAGTGTCCTTCTACTCCGCCATCTTCTCCGTCTCTCTCTAAGTGGAAATTTTTGTTCTGTATTCTGCTCCCTACTCGTAAGAATGCAATGCAAGCACATAAAATTATAATGGAAGAGTAGACAGAAGACCGTCTGACATGTTCTAAATATTAGTTCTCACGTTGGTGTTATCTACCATCTCTCCTTCTCATGTCAATAGTCTTATGTGAGAAGGAAGACAGATCCCAAGCTGGGTAAAGACAATACTTTCTGTCACTGTGAAACTTGTCAAAATAACTGTCTGTTGTTATTTTAATCAAACCTGTTCACTTTTAATTTCATCCATTCAAATAAGTCCTTCTTTCTCCTTCCTGGATTGGATTCCAGGTCCACAAGCAATTGTTTACAGGTCTGCTTCATCAAGCACACCCCTGCCTCTGTTCTGGAGGAAGAAGATCATCTCATCCTCTCACAGCCGATGCAAAGAGCACAGCATCAAAGAAGGCAGGACGTCCTCCAGAAAGTGCTTTGCCATTCCCTTCATTACTTTAATATAAAGTGATTTTTAAAATTTGATTAATTTGGGCGTACCACAACCACCTGCTTGACACTTTGTTTCCAGTTATAGAATAAAGTTGTTATCACAGGTCTTTGTTTAGACATATTTTTGTTTCTCTAGGTAAATTACTAGGTATGGATGTTCTGAGTCATATGTTAAGTGTATATTTAACTTTATAAGAAACTGCACAAATGTTTTCCAAAGAGTTGTACAATTTTACACTCCCATCAGCAACATATGAGGCCCAGGTTCTCCATATCCACACCCTCATTAATGCCACACTGTGGCTTAAATGTGCATTTAGATGAGAACAAATAAGCATGAGTGTTTTTTCATGAACTTTTCTTTGATAAAATGTCTGTTCAACTCCTTTACTTATTTTAATTGGATTTATTTTCTTATTATTACAGAGTGAAATATAAGTCCTTCTCAGATATATGTATGGTGAAGATTTTCTGCCAGCACATGGCTTACTTATTCATTTTCTTAATGGTGACTTTAGAAGAGCAGAAATTTTTAATTTTGAAGATGTCAAATTGATCAACTTTTATTGTTTCTATTTTTTGTATCGTAAGAATTCTTGACCTCCGAGATTACAAAGATTTAATTCTGTGCTTTCCTCTAGATATTTTTATACTTGCTTTTATGTCTAAACCTACTGTCCATTTTGAGATAATTTCTGCATGTGTTTTAGTTAAAGAATGAGGTTTTTTTTTTTTTTTCCATATGCTATCCAGTTTTCTGGCATTGTATGTTGAAAAGACTAGCCTTTCTCCATTGAATTACTTGGCACCTTTATTCAAAATCAATTAACCATATATGCATGGATCTATTTCTAGAATCTCTCTTTCGTTCCATTGAACTTATTGTCTGTTTTTACTCTGGTGCTATGCTGTTTTGGTTACTACAGCATCGTAATAAGTAAGCCTTTGAGTCAGTTAGTTCAAGTTCTCTAACATTGCTGTTCTTTTACAGTATTCTTTTGCAAATGCTAGGTCCTCTGACTTTCCATTTGAATTTTAGAATTAGTTTGTCAAATTCTATTTTTTTTAAACCTATTAGGATTTTAATTTAAATTGTGTTGAATCTATACATCAATTTAAACAATATTGAGCCTTCCAACCTATGAACATGGTATAATTGCTCAATTTATTAAGGTCTTTATTTGCTTTCAAAAATATTTTATACTTTTTTAGAGTACAGACTGTATTTTACCCATATTTTATTAAGTTTACCCCCAAATATTTTATATTTTTGATATTCTTGTAAACACTAACTTCAATTTCTATTTGTTTTTAGCATGTATGTAGAAATATAATTAATTTTTATTAATCTTACATTCCTGTAACATTGATAACTTCTCTTACTAGCTCTATGAGAAATTTTGTGGCTTCCTTATGAATTTATTTATGAATATGTCAAAAAGAAGTTTTGTATTTTTCTTTTAATTTTTTGTGGTGTTACTCTCCCTTCCTTTCTTTCTTTCTTCCTTCCTTCCTTTTTTTTCTTTCTTTCTTTCTTTCTTTCTTTCTTCCTTCCTTCCTTTCTTTCTTCCTTCCTTTTTTTTTCTTTCTTTCTTTCTTCCTTCCTTCCTTCCTTCCTTCCTTCCTTCCTTAATTTCTTTCTTTCTTTCTTTCTTTCTTTCTTTCTTTCTTTCTTTTCTTTTCTTTTCTTTTCTTTTCTTTTCTTTCCCTTTCTTTTTCTCTCCTTGCTCTCTGTCTCTCTTGTCTCTCTCTTTCTTTCTTTTTTCCTCACTTAACTGGCTGGAACTTTTAGTACAATGTTGAATAGTGATTGTTCTCAATCTTAGGTGAAAGATTTCAATCTTTCTGCAAGAAGTGTGGTGATAGCTGTAGATTTTTCTTAGAAGCTCTTTATCAGGTTGAGAAAGTTCATATCTATTCCTAATTCAGGTGTTTTTAAGCATTAGTGACTTTGGCATTTTTGTCGAATGCTTTTTTTTGCATCTACTTTGAAGATAACATTTTTCTCTTTATTCTGTTGATACATTGAATTGTACTGTTTGCTTTTCAAACAGAAAACCAAAGTTGCATTACTGGAATAAACCCTAATGTAATAAAAGTGGTATTAGCCATTTTTAAATTACTAAATTAGATTCACTAAAATTTTATTTAACACTTTTATGTTGATGTTTATGAGGGTTATTGGTCTGCAGTTTTCTTAAAAAGTCTTATTTTGGGCATAAATAAACTAGTAATGCTATCTGGGTCTGGAATTTTTTGGGTGGGGAGACTTAATTACAAATTCAATTTCTTTCATTTAGAACTAGTGAGTTTTTTTTCTTTCTGTCAGTTTTGGTAATCTGTGTCCTAAAAGTCTTTGCCCATTTCATTGAAGTTGTCAAATTTATTACTCCAAAGTTGTTCATAATATTCCCTTATCCTTTTAGTATCTGTAACAATCTCCTCTGCTTTAGTCCTTACGTTAGTAATTTGAGTATTCATTCCTTTTTCCTTGATCTTTCTAGTTAAAGATTCATCAATTCTTTAAAATATTTCTCAAGACTTAAAAAATCCAGATGTTGTCTTAATTACTATTTTATATTATTTGTTTTCTATTTTATTTATTTCTGCTATTATCTATGTTATTTCCTTATTTACTTTGTGATTTTTTTGGGGGGAGAGGTAATTAGGTTTACTTATTTACTTAATTTTAGAGGATGTACTGGGGATTGAACCCAGGACCTTGTGTATGCTAAGCATGTGCTCTACTCATTTAAGCTGTACTTAAGCTACTCTACTCACTTAAGCTATACCCTCCCCCCTTCTATTTACTTTGAATTTAATTTGCTCCTCTTTATTATATTTTCAAGATAGATGCTAAGATAATTTAATTTGAAGCTTTTTTTTCTTTATAGTAACTTTTAAACTGTAGTTTTTCCTCTAATGGCAGCTTTAGTTGCATCCCACAAATTTTGATGTATCTTTTTTTCATTTTTACTTAGTTAAAATATTTTCTAATTTTAATTATGGTTTATTTTTGACTCACTGTATGTGTAGAAGTGGTTGTTTATTCTACAAAGATTTGGAGTTTGTCCATGTATTTTTCTGTTAGTTATTTCCAATTTAATTTCATTGTGGACACAGAACCATTAGTCTCAATAAATTTAAAAGGGCTGTAGCTAGATTGTGGCTAATTGGTAATAATATGTTTTGGTCTATTCAGTTCTTCAACTGAATATGGCCTATCTACATCGTGGACGGCAATCTGCTTTACTCAAAGTCCACAACAATTGACATTTTAAATCTCATCCAAAAAACACCTTCACAGAAACATCAAAAATAATGTTTGGCTACATATCTGGGCACTATATTTCAGCCAAGATGACACATAAAATTAATCATCCCAGTCTCAATCACAAAGTATATGCTATAAGTATGAGTGCCAAACCACAAATCCAAGTTATAATAAGTTACATAACTTCCCTTACCCAAGGCAGAATGGTAATTTACCCACAGAATTTTGAGCAGTTCTTCTACCCCTAGAGCTATGTTAAAGTTGCTAAGATGTTGGTTGGAAAGTGTGATCATAGAGAGAGTAATTCACAGGTTGTAGCTAAGAAGCCCATAGCCCCCTCCTACATGGCCTCTTCGGATTTTGTGAATCTCAGTAACGTTGCTACCTTTGTGTTTAGATTTAGAGCCTTGGTGTGTACTTGAATGAGGAGGAAAAAAAGGAGAATAATGAATAGATGGAGTATATAAATTAACATCTCAAAGTGTGTAACCAGCCTTAGAAACTTCAACTGAGTAGTCTATGAACTAATTTAGTATTCATTTATTTATGCATATATACATTGATTTATTTATTCCTTCAACTTCCTAAGCATCTATTCTATTTGCCTTACCAGAATCGGTACTAAAAGTTGACCAAAAAAATTATTCTTATCTTAAAGCTCACTGGAATAAGGAGAAATATAAGAAACATAGAAAAAAAAAAAAAACCCACCAGGGGCTCAAGTCTGAATCCTAGCAGTCAGCTTTGTCTACTCCTTCTCCTATAATGTTCATGTTCAACCTTTCTTATTGATTTCACCCCCCTAAATATATCTTGATTTTTCAAACTTCTGTCTTTCTTGCTACCATCCTAGTAAAAACCATCCTCAGCTCTTGCCTGGATTTCAGATGTAACTTCCAAATAGATCTTCCTGAACCCACTCTTTCCCCTCAAATGCATGCTCCGTGATGTACATGGAGATCTCTTAAAAGCACAACAGTTCGTGCAACCCCCTCCTTAAAAGTCTTCTATGATCTCCCATGGCTCTTAGGATAAAATTCAAAGTTCCTGTTATGGACCACAATGCTCTGTGTGGTCCAGCTGCTCTCCATCTTCTTGTCCTTCCCTTTCTCATTCACTCTGTACTACCTTTGGCTTTCTCCGTTCCTTGTATAGCACATTCCTTCCCATTTCAGAGTTTGTGCATACTTGTACCTATGCTGGTTCCTCTCTTTGGATGTTTTCCATCTCCTTTCTTCACTCACCTAAAGTCTTCTCTCTTTCTCTGTTCTCCTACCTGCCCAACTCACTATCCTTTCAGATTGAAATTTTGCTTTATCTAGAGGCCTTCTCTTTCCATCCCACGTGACTTAACTACCTCCAATATAGCAGTCAGATCACTTCATGTTAAATTATAATTATATAGCTACAATTATGTATTTATATACCTATATTATTATATGTGTCATGAGCAGACTGCAAGCTCCATGAAATTAGAAATTGTGTTTGTTTTTTTCATTTTTATGTTTTAAGGTCCCTAAATGAAACCTGACTATAGAATGAACGCAAAACAAGGCAGAACATGAAAACTGTCACCAGGGAGGTACAAAGGATTTTGAGCAACCAGGGAGCTAATCCTTTTTGTTAGAAGTGATAGCATCACCTTAAACCCATCTTCCACTACTCATGGAATGAGGGATTACAGGAGAGATCATATATTTTCCATTATCTTTGGTATCATGCCCCTAAATAGAGTAAGTGAAGTTTGTTTGCTGTTACCTGGCTTTTCTTACTTTTCCCCCTGCTTCTTTAGCATTCTTCTTTTCTCTCAGGTTACTCCCATTTCACATGCTCTGTAGGAAAATGGCCTCATGAAAGTACATTTCCTCTCCCTGAATATGTGCATTTTAAAAAAGAATCCTAGAGGAACTTCCACTCTAATGATGGAATTCTGACAACATTAGCAGGGCAGGTACACATTTTGATATTCCTCCAGCCCATGCTTAATATGCCCACAAATAATGCAAATTCTCAAATGTTGATGGTAACCTATTTCTTCCCATTCTTGGCATCTTTTTGAATTAGTCATGGTAGACTGAGAACTCCAAATTTTAGTGATTATATATATAATAAAATTTATTGTCAGGATTACAGTGGCCTAATGTAGTGTTCTGGGTTGAGTGGCCCTTCTGGCTGGCTTTCTTCCACAGAAATACTCCTTTTCTTTTGTGGCTTTGCTCTTCTCTAGGTGTTTAGAGTCTTTCAGATTCAGCCTACAGAAGAGATGAGACAATGCAGAGAGATTAAATAGGCCAAAACCAAAAATGGCTCACGTAAGTTCTATCCACATTACATCGCAAGGGAGGCTGGGATATGCAGTCTCGCTGTGCCCAGGAGCCAAAGACAAACAGTTTGGTGAAGAGATCCAAGTCTCTGCACATCTTTCTCTCTAAGGTAAAAGATTAGTCCAAATAGTGATATATCATCTAGAAGGTCCCATAAATTCAGGCCTATGTTCTTGTATTTCCCTTACCCCAGCCTCAAGAATCTCTCATCTTTACATGTCTTCCTGCACAGCTATTAACATTTTCATTAAAAGTTGTTTTGTTGTTGTTATTATTGTTTTGATACGCCTAGCATTACAAGGAAATTATTTGGAACACTATTTGAAATATATTTCACTATCTCCATTTATCTAGACTCTGACTATACTGGAGTTTTCAAATAGCATTTGAGGCAAAGTGAACAATGGACATTCTATTTGTAGAGCTTTTCCTGATCTTCCTTACGTGGATAACTAGTAGAAGTATTATATTTACATAGACACTAATTTCATCTATGATAAGGACTTAATTTAGTGAAAAAGTGAAAACTGCTACAAGAGGTTTTTGCTCTCCGTGATGCCATTACATCCCTTATTTTCAGTGAAAACTAGAACAAACAAGATGAAGGCATAGGCAGATTCAACCATGACAGAAATTAAAAGGTGAAAATATTTTATAGTCATTGTATTACCAATCCTACCATTTCTTCCCCATTAATTATATCAGTTTATATATGAATACAGCCAAAGCAAACCCAGTGTAGTAAAAACTTCTGACACATATGCAGAGCAGAATACTCAAGAAATAATTAGAAGTTGACAAATATCAACCTTTTTGGATTAGCCTATTCAATCTTCCCAGTAATTATTTGTACTGTTAGGTTCATCTAATTATTATTTGATCAGCCAATCATTTTCATTTTAAGGGTGAATTTGATAAATGCTGAGTGTCAAATATTCTAACAGATTTTAATTCCTGCAAAATAAAGCCATGGCTGAACTACATTTAGCATCTAATACTTTAAAGTTCTAATTCTTAATTGATATCCACAAAGAATTCTTTCCCTTGTCCTGCAAAATTGTTGATTTACCGCTTTCTTAAAAAATGAGTGAACTGAAACCAAAGGTAAGTTTGAGGTTACACTGGTTGAGTTCAATACAAATACTGAATGTACCAAAAAATATCAAATTTCAAAATATCTTTTGTTTCTTTCTTCAAATTATAAGCACAATGATTATTTCTCAAGTCTCTTGAAAAAAACAGGTTTCTATGACATAGTTTCAATATTCCATCTTGATATATTTTTAGAGACCATTTTAGAGTAACTGGTTTTTACAGCAAACAAAAACAATTGGAATAAAGTAGTGTGGAATGTGATAAGACTTGCTTCTCCTGGTCTAAGAATTATTCCAGAATCCTAGTGATAAAGTATTCTAACTGTCATACTCCATTATATCCATCTTCCAAATATCACAGTAAATTATATCCATCCATAATTCCCAATTAACTGTTAACAGTTTTAGAGCAAGGAGAGAATCTTAATTTTTGCATTTCTAGAACCTTGGACAATGCCTAACACATAGTAGACACTTGATAAATATGTAGTGAATAAATAGATTAGTTGATTTCTATTATTTTTATAAAAATAAAACAAAGTGGCATGACTCATAACCTGATAAATTGCATCAAATATCTCACATTCCTTTTTTTCTGGGCTACCTCTACCTCTACCTAACTGCCCAGTTCCCAAATTCCACTGCAAAATGTCACAACATGACTCCAGGTATAACACACATGTGGTACATAGTAAATATTTAATATTCATTTACTGAATGATTGAATGAGCAAATGATAATGCTCAAGTAAAAAGCATAATCAATTATAACAATCTGTGAATAGAGTTTAGGTATGAAACTACACCTTTTGGAAAAGGTAGGATGATTTTCATATAAGTAGAATACTATGTAGTTGATGAAAATGTTAAAAAGACATTGGTAAAAGTATATTTAACCAATTTTGTGACACATTGAGTTCTACTTTTGAAAATCACATAGCCTATTATTTCAGGTCTCAAATTTTTTTGACATCGTTAAGAAAATGTAACACATTTATACAACATAATTTAGTATTTCACTATATAACATATGGTTTACTTACTGTTGATTTATGATAGTCACTCTAAAGTCATGGAAAATTATTATTCATAATAATACCACCATCAATTATTGAGTGTTTACTGTATTCCATACATTTCATACACAATATCATTAAAACAGACTCTAATTGCCTCTCAGTTTCTTTCTTCTGAGAATTTGTCTCAATTATTTGTATTTTTTTTAAGTTCTGTGTTTCTAAGATTGTAAATTTTATGAGGGCAGGAAATAAGTACCTTCTGTTTATCACTACACATTCAGCATTTAATACGGAACAGTCACATATTAGTTCAAACACATATTTATCAGTCAATAAATGAACAAATAAATTAATTAATGCTTCATGCTAGATATTATCGCACCCACTTTACTAAAAGAAATACCTTAGGCTTAGAGACTATAAAGAACTTGCTCAAGGTCAAATAAGCTTGGAGCCAGAACTTGAATCCATATTTTTAAAAATCCAAATCCATGCTATTATATGCTATGGTCTGGCTCACAATATATTTACTTCTTGGTTTAATCTGTTCAGGCTGCTCAATAAACTATATAGACTGGGTGGTTTAAACAATAAACATTTCTTTTTGCAGAGTGGAGAATGGGAAATCCAAGATCAGTGTCCTGGCAGTTTTGGTGCCTGGTAGGAGCCCACTTCCTAGTTCATCAATGGCTATCCTTTGGCTGTGTCTTCAGCTGACAGAAGAGGGCAAGAGAGCTCTCTGGGGTCATTTTTAAAGGGTCCTAACCCTATTCATGAGGGCCCCACCTTCACGACCTAGTTACTTCCCAAAGGCCTCACCTCCTTTCACCATCACACTGGAGCTTAGAATTTCAACATATGAATTTTGGAGGGATACAAACATTCTTTCCATAATACTCCCTATTTATTCTCCAAAGTAAATGATAAAATGTGTGTTATTGGATTATATTAGAGATTTAGACAGATATTTCTGAAGAAACAATATGGACTACTAGACACATTCTTTAAGACATTCCTGATTGAAAAGTAGGGATTAATACATTGTTCAGCTTCAGATTTCATTGAGTTAAATATGATAAAATAAGGTTTGCAAACTCCAAAGCAGTGCAGGAAAAAAAACACAATAAAGGAAAATCAAAACAATAACAGAAATCTAAACCTCAATCAAGTTTTTAAAAAACTTTGAGAAAGAAGAAAAAAGCATATAAAATCTAAATGTAAAAAAAAATCAACCAGTAGATGTCAGTAATCACAATATTGATTTGTCAGGTAAAAGTCAGATTTTTTTCAGACTGAATTAAGGAAATAAAGCCATATGTAGATTATGAGACAGTCTTAGTGCACAAAGATAGGAAAAGCTGATAGTAAAAGATTTGAAATGATATATCAGGCAAATACTAGTTAAAAGAATGCTGGCAGGTAATGTAATATCAGTAAAAAATAGACTTTCAGACAAAAGTTATATTTGGTTACCTGCTACAACATGGATGAACTTTGAAAACATTACACTAAGTTAAATAAGCCAGACAAAAGAGACTATATTGTATGACTCTACTTTTGTGAGGAATAGGTAAAATCATAGACTAGACACATTTATAGAAACAGCGAGTAGGAGAACAGAGGTTATCAGGGGCTGGGCGTGAGGGAATGGGGAGTGATTATTTGATGGGCACATAGTTTTTTTTTATAGCTCTACTAGGTATAAAGACAATCATTACCTAGTACTAAAACTTCAGTTCCTACAGAAGATATCATTTGTTTGAATTTGAAGTAACTTTAAAATACATAAATAAAAAAATGAATAGGCATACAGGTAAAATTGAGATGTTTATTTCCATAATGGGAATTTCAATACACTTTTAATTATTGATAGGTCAAAGCAGAAAAAATTAATATAGTCATAGAAAAGTTTTAGTAAGCTTGATGTAGTAGAAATATATATTACACTACACCCCAGATTACAGCATATACATTCTTCTCAAGCACATTTACAATATTTACAAAATTGATTGCATTTATATTAGGCTATAAGGCAAGCCTCAACCATCCTAGCTGGTACTCATTAAGAAAATAAAAAGAAATTAAAGACATCAAAAAGTAATAAGTTAGAACCAAAAGAATATAATATGAGTGTTAAGTATAATGTGAGTTTATAGAGCAAGTTAGCAGAATATTAAATTAAAGTGCAATAATCACTTGCATCATTAGAGAACGGTAACAGAGATCAGAAAATACATCATTTTTCTAAATGTCATTTTAAGTAGCAATAAGAAATATAACCTATTAGAGGGAAATCAAACAAAAGATTTGCAAGACTTAATAATATTTTGAAACTTTACCCAAATAATTTAACCAAAAAAACTTTACCCAAATTATTTAACCAAGACCTAAATTAATGAAGAGATGTTTTATATATAGATACAGTCATTGTTATAGAGATAGCAAGTGTCCCCAAATTGTTCTATAGTATTATTTAGTGTTATTCTAATTAAAACTTTATGAAGGATTTTAAAATCAGATTCTAATATTTACATGGAAGAGAAAAAAGCCAAGATTAGCTAAGATATTCATGAGGGAGAGGAATAAGAGGGATCATTTATCCACCCAGATATTAAGAATTAAGATAAAGCCACAGTAAATAAGAAAATGTGGTATTGGCGCATGGATAGACAGACTGACCCATAGGAGAGAATACAGGTTCAGGTGAAGAAGAAATCTTGGAAAATACAGGGGTGACATGTCAGATCTCTGGGGAAATGAAAAGCTATTCAATAAATGTAGCTTAAAAATGTAAATACATATTAACAAACTGAATTGGCCCCTTCCTGTCACCGTATTAAAAATAGTTGCTAATGGTTTAAAGATGTCTCTCTGAAACAAAACTAAAAATTTTTGAAGAAAATATAAGAGAGCTCTCTCTAAAATTAGGGTAAAGAAGATTTTCTTAAATAATGCATAAAAAGGATTAACCACGAAAGACTGCTGACTCTAATTACATTAACAACTTCTGTGTCTTAAAAGTATATGAAAATAAAGTCCCAAGCTCTGGGAAGATATTTGCAATATATATAACCATCAAAAGATTATTACCTCAAATACTTTTCTAAACTTGTAGGTCAATAATATAATTACTCTAAAAAGAACTGGGCAAAAGATATGAACAGGAGTTTCACAAAAGAGGAAACATTTTGTCAAGCAAAATCATGAAAATTTCAACTCATTTGTAACAAGGGAAATGAAAATTAAGATGCAGTGAGATAGCTACCATTTTACCCACTCGATTGGCAGAAACTGAGAATCTGACGACAATAATTGGAGAAGATATGGCAACCCTTAGTCATCGCTGGTGCAATATTGATTCATTTCAGTTAAATTCTTGTACCTTATCTGAGTCCTACAAGGACTGTCTAATATACACATTCTTGCTTATGTCCTAGTTTTTAGGCTCATGGCGGTTGGGTATATGTATTCTTGTGCTTTATAACATATTTGTTATTGCATTTTATATCATTTTACAATACATATATTATACATATTTTTTACATGTATCAAAAGGAAAAATGTAAATTAAAACATTATTTTAAATATAACATCAATTAAGAAATCTGCAAATTGTATTTGTGTTTATATTTCTAGTTCAAAGACATTTAATTGAATAGAGGTTTTTATTTATACTAATCACACTTATACATGAAATTTTCTGAAGTACTTCAATTCTTGCATTTGTATGGAATAGGCTTCTGAAATATCCCTATTTCTGAAATTTAGCTGTGGTTTTTGTCCTTCCAAATGGTGACTATAATCAAGAAGTACGCATTTTATAAATTGCAAAATTATTTATTGTGCTTCACAGTTCAAAGAAGTGCTTTTAAATATATTTGACTCCCCCAGAACGCTTGGGTGGCAGATGGATAAAGCGGTTATTAGAGAGGGACTATTTATGTAAGCAGAAACTAAGTTTTTAAGAGGGTAAATGACCTACACAGGTCCACACAACGCCAGTGGCATAGATTATACTTGACTTTTCACTTCTTGTCTGCTCTCTCCCCTCTACCATTTTACCTCAAAAGATAATAATAAGCTTGCAAGTCTGTGAAATGTTTCACCACTTTCAAAATGCCTTCCACATCACATCATCTGTTTTGATTCCCACATTCACCCTTGAGTTTCTTTAGCATATTTCTTCCTTCTCATAACATACATAGAGCATAATTTAAACTGAACATAGTATTAGCTATGAAAATATAAAATCTTTCTGTTAAAAATTTTACTAGATAGTAAAATCAAAGTAACAGTAAAACAATCTTGCTTTTGTTTCATAAGCCCCACAGTTGTATTCACTGATTCATCTAAGAAATAAGTAAAATTAATTATTTTGGATTGTATTGGGTTTTTTTTTAAGTAAATACATGAATGAGTGAATAAATGAATGATCGTAGCATCCAAACAGCTTCTGCTTTTCTGGGCTTTGTGAAGATAGAAAGAAATGTGTCCTTCTTTCTAGAAACCTACTTATTTTACATTTAATAAAGTACTAAGGAAATCTTTCCAGAAATATTTCTTTAATGTTGTATTTAAATATAATGAGTATTATTCAAATGAATAACATAGTCTTATTAAACAGGATGATTCATTGTCGTTATTTGTAAACAACCTGCTTAAATTTTCTCTCTAGTGCCCCTGTGGTCTTGCCAGCAAATGGTAGTCTGGTTCTAGGCAAACTACATTTCACATCCCAACAACCGCACCTGCTCACGCTGGGCAGGGTTTGGCCTGAGTTGCTGCTCATTAGAGGCTCTGGCAGAGAGGAGTGGGTGGAAGAAGCAATGAAACCAGTGCCTGAAAAGTGAAACTGAGGTTTAGGTTTTATATGGGATTTTATTTGGTGAGTAGTTACACTGCTTTTCATTATACCAGAAAACAGGTTGCTGGCAGCATATTTAAAATGTATGGCACTTTTAAGGGGCAGAACATGAAATTAAAGCTTGATGACATGAATTCTAATCTGTGCCCCATAGTCATACGTGTGCCAGCAAACGTACATGCTGGTACATTAATTGTAATCAGACGTTCCCTTAAAAGCAGCAACAATCTCCACTTTGCTGCACATGGAGAATCGAGGAAACAATGCCGTTAAGAGTTTACATGCCATCTTATGCTCCACTTTCTTCATAACATTACATCAGTTCTGCAGGCATTTTCTGCCCCATTTACCAAACTGGCTCCAGTCAATGAAGTTTTGCATTATATGCCCCCAGGGAAGAAAATAATGCAAGAGTTTTACTGTCCATGTTAATGCCATTTAATACATTACTCAAACACATACTTAAGACCAACAGTTCTGATTACGCAACTTTGGTTTAAAGTGGCTTCCAAACTGACTTCTTAACTGGCAACTTCTCAGCAGCGCATGTCTTCCCAAACTTCTTTTTTGGAGGATATGTGGGTCGAGGGAGTACAGTTTGAGATGCTGCAAACTAGGATGTTTTCAATGTTGTAACTTCATTGTCTAAAAAGAAAGAGAAAAAGGACATCCAGCCTGTTTGTTCTACTTCATTTTTAAAAATTTGTGTCTTTAAGTATTGCTTAAACTGGAACTAATCCTCACCTATCTCTTGGGAGGCTAATGTCTTTGAAAAATGGTTTAACATTCTGAAGACAATGTGAGTCCAAAAGTTAAAGTTTAAAGTAGGAGTGAATAGTGAGGTAGAACAGCATTCGGTCTCTTTTTTGGAGGATTTAGACTTCACTCCACTCCTTCTGAGTAGGAGAAAACAAATCTGTCTTTTCTCTGTTTGGATAAGAAAGGGAGAAGGCTTAAAGAAGAGAAACATTTTCAATACCAGCTGTTCCCTAACTCAAGCCCTACATAAATTTATTTTTTCTTGAGCTGGAGATACTAGAACAAAACCCTAAAGAGAATGGAAAATGGAGAGTGAATCAATGAAGCCAATTTTATTATTCTAGGGTACACATTTTTCAGAGAGCAAGGAGACTAACGGATGAGTTCAATTCAGAACCTGTGATAAAAACATAGGTTTCTAATAAAAACTCTGGGTTATACTGTAGTGGGCAAGCATCCCCGAGTGACAAACCAATGCCAGTTGCTAATTCTTTTCACAAAGATCTTCAACATGTTTAAGCAATCATTACCAGATATGTAAATCAAATAATGTCATCTCAAGATCAAGCAACTTTTATTTTTGGATAGTTGTGGCTTTCAGATTTAGACTTGTTATAGTCTTCAAAGCGGGGTCTTCACAGCATAATAGTATCTAGACTTAATATTTAGAGATTCTTCACTGAGTTTAAGATCTCATTAGAAAGATTGAACTCATAAACATATCACCAACTAAATTTACAGAGCAGGTTTGGGATGTGTGTGCTTTAGCTCAGCAAGAATTTAACTGATGCAGTATAACAATTAAGGCAAAATACAAATAAGCATGTCAAATGGGAATTTAAAAATGATGCTTCAGTATGGCTGACTATTTTATTCATTGTGGCCACTGACAATACATCTGCTTAAAGCTGAAATGTGGGACCTCCAGGCAAGTTAAGATTCTACCTTCCCCTGACCCACCCGTTCTTTCATGAGAAGATATTTACTGCACAAGGTTTTTCTTCTACTTTTCCAGATGCTCTCCCCACTGAAGACTGCAGTTTGTTTCAGTGGCATCAATGTTTCAGACTTGTTCAAACAAAACTTGTCTCCCCACCCCCACTCTAGCATAGGCGCCATACTGTTGACTGCATTTTTCATCCCTCCAAACCCCGCTATGAAAAGCCACGGATCTTGAAACTCAACAGATCTGGGTCCAAATCCCATTTCTATCACCTGCTAGTACCTGTTCTTTTAAACTTAATGTCATGAGCATTAGTTTCCTTGCTTAGACAGTGGAACAGTCTTGTAGGGGTAGTTGAAGAATGAGGAATACTGTGCAAAGATAGTGTTCAACTTATTGGAAGCTCTTAAAATAAGAAACTAAGGGAAGCTAGAATGAAGATGAACAAAGAGTCATTCCTGCCCCTCCCAAACAGATCTGGTTTGTGCTGGGCCTGAGGACTTGAGAGAAGCAGATGGTCCACAAGAGAGCAGTGAGTCTTCTCTGAGAAAGGAGTCCTTGGCCGGGACTTTGCTTCCCCAGGACTTTGCTTCCCCAGTGACTAACTCATCTGGGCAAGGGAAGCGAAGCCTGAAATGTTGGGATTGCTGTGAGGGGAAGTCAGCCCGACAGGCCGAGTTGCCTTTCTTGTCCTTGGCATTGTAACAGTGCACGGTCTTCTGTTGTTCCTGGAACCACTCGAGCATATAATGAATGGAGTACCAGTGATTGGAAACGGTCGGCCCTCGATGATATTTCCGCAAGTTGTTTTCCTTCTACAACTTGGTAATGGATTTTTCTAACTTTAACAGGATGGTTGAAGTGTCTCATGATTTTATATGCTGTTGCCCCCTCTGGAGCCAACTCTGTCCAGTTATCATGTCATTTTTTTCAACACTGAAAATCAACTCATTTCCAAAATCTGAAATGTTTTCCTTGGACGGTTACATGATCCTAAGCAAACAAACAAAGTGAAGAGCCATTCTGCTGCTTCTGAAGACATTTGAGCTTTTTTTTTTTTTTTTCCTTTTCTTAATGAGTTAAGTTTTTGGATCTGTAGATTAGGTTCACTGAATTCTGTAGAGGTCAGGGGAGAGTAAGGAACGTTTGACAGTCTTTGTGCAGGAGGGAAATGGAGAGCCATGAGGCTGACCCATTTCTGTGTATGGATGCCTGGCGGGCCAGTTAATTGAAGGAGAAGGCAGAGGGCTAGTAGTGACTATTAAGTAATGAAGCACTATGATGACAGACACACCCGGGTTAAAACCCTGCTCTGCTACTAACTAGATGGATGAACTTAGACAAAGTTCTTAAAATCCGTGAGCTTCAATTTTCACTTCTTTTGTAGCGTTGTGAGGACTAATGTGTATCGAGTGCTTATTATATGCTGGCCACTATTCTAAGCACTTTGCTTGTAATATTCTATTTAATTTTCATAATTACCCTATGAGGTATGAAGCAAATATTATTATTTGGTTTGTAAAGATAAGAAAACTAAGAGAAAGAACACCTGGCTGAAAGTAACAAATTTATGACAAAGTTAGAATTTTAACCTAGGCAGTTGGACTTCAAAGCCTGTATATTTAACCACTATGGTATAACTACGTCACCTGACATAAAATTAACATTTAATAAATGGGTGAATATATACTTGTGTATTATTTTAATATTTCAATATATCATATATATTCAAGGTTTGGTTTTAGAACTTTAAGCAAGAATCAGTAAACTGTGCTTGAAAAATTTTTAGTAAGCTTTGAGAATTTGCTGTTGGAACTTTAGGGTTGGCAGTTACACTGGTCACCGATTTGGGAAGTTCTGTTCACCCCTGAACACCAAGTGTGAACTCAGAGATGACAGAGATGCTCTAGAGTTGGTTTCAACATTGGGTAGGACTCTCTTTCTCTTCTGTTCCTAAGGACATGATTTTTCGTTTCATGGAAAGGGAAAATTAAATGATGCTGTTTTTCATTCTCATGTTTATTCTGTCATCTTTAGTTTTGCTATACATTGATATGACCTTATGATTCTTTTCCCTAATGTTTTTTGGGTTCATATTTTCTCAATCAATCCACTGGTTAACCTTTCAGCAATTGTTTCTGTACTCTAGACACCTTCAGGACATCATCCTAGCTCAGTGGCTCCACACTAGGAGGCAGAGTCCTTTCTTCCATTACAGCTGACACAAACCAATACTGTGCCTTCATTGTTTTCTGGAAAGTCCCTGCTTTAGTCCACCTTGAATATAAACTACAGAATTAACCACAGGGACTTCTACATGCCTTCTACACACCCCATCCAGCTTATTCTCCACACACCCACCCCCAAAGCATATTAAAAAAAATTAAAAAACTGATTTGAAACCTTTAAATTTACAGAATTTAAAGTACTGAATCAACCCGCCTTATTTTCAGATTTCAATTCAATCTGATTTTTTTTCTTTTCAGCCCCTTAAAGTGTTCCTCGATGTCCCACATTATCTCCTAACATGAACGTTTTTTTCTCCAGCTCCACCAATGTCTCCCTTTCCAGCTCTCACCTTGTTTTCCCCCGTCATTGGGACCCTGCTTCTACAGTCACACAGCCTGCGTGCCTCCTCCCCAGCGATGGTCACTCATCGATCTACCTTCATATTTACATTATCTAAAAATACTTTTGTTGACAAACTTTACCTTATGATGATTCTTTGTGTCCTAAGTATAAATAAGTTTTCAATAAATTATTGATTAGATAAAAATAGACGGCCTGTGAATTCTCTGTTAAGCATCTACTTGGATACATATCACATGAGGAAAAGGAAGTGGTGGGAGCATGGTCTATTGCCACGGTCTGTCACTGTTCCTCAGTTTGCATCACGTTCTTACGTGGGTTGAAAGGTTGCTGTACCAATGTTCTCTACACATTTCATATGTGTTTGTTTAGTATCTTATGCTACCTTGTTTTGAGAAAGAAAACTTGATTTTTAACTTTTCTCATTTAATTCTGCCATCTGGTCTCCTGTAATGTTCCTACTCAAATGTTTTCTGAGTTAATAAAAACATGTCAATAGTTCTTTATTCCGAATTAAGTCAAATTTCTCATCACCCCTCATAATTGCTTAAATTAAAGAATTCTGATTTATTCTTGCTTTCTTTTATATTTAATCCCTAACTAATGCCTGTGTATATGACCTATTTCAGGATCTTATTTTTTAATAACTGTGCTTCACTCTAAGTGTTTAATAAACCAGTTCACCAACAAACAAATAAGTAAGTAAAGATAAGTAGATTAGATTGATGAATTAAAAAGGGCCTTTGGGTAGGGGGAGCCCAATACTATTTTGATATTATTGAATGAATTCACATAAGAAATCTAGATCCATGTGGTACATAAACTGTGTTTAGCAACCAAAGCCTGACATACTGGCAATTTCACCAGACTTGTAAAAGCTGTTATTTTTGACTGAAGAAATGAAATTTGCATTGATTACCGAAACAGACTGACATTCGTTTGCGAGAACACGATCAATCTACAGCAAGCACGCTCGCCAAACAGCACGTTCATTGGAAAATAGCTTCAGTGTAAAATTAGTATGTTCTTTTCCTTTTTTCAACATGCGCAATGGGAACTTTTTCGTTTTGCTTAAGTATTATCTATTCCAACTTATACATTGTTTACTTTTCTTAATGTAATAATAACACCATGGCACAAATGCATTCTTTCCATGTGAGATAATTACGTGAATTAAGTTAGTCCAATACTTACACCTAGCTTGAGTTCAAAACAGTTTTTTTTTTAATATTTTGATTATAAGCAAGTAAATGAGCATATGTCCAATTACATTTTGGGTGCAATAGCTTTAGCCACCACATTTTGGCATTTCATTTTATTAGCTAAAAGTTCACATATGGTTTCCATGTCTCCAAGCTGTCTTTAAGGATACAAGAGCTCTATAACCTAACATTGTTTTCTTTCCTTCTCTCTCCCAGCCCCCTCTCTCTTCCTCTCACATGCTCCCTTATAGAGGTACCTCTCTTAGTTTTCAAGATTATATGTGAGAATTGTGAAAACCTGGAAGTTTGCTGGTGCTTTGAAGAAATGATTAAAGAAATGCTTCCAATGCTAAACTTTTTACCAAAAAGGAGTCAAAAATGGATGCCAAAATATTTACTATGGAAACAGCAGTATTAATATGCAAATATATAAGGCTTACAGTGATTTTTAGCTGCTTCCTTTTGATGGCCAGGTGCCACATGAGAGTTATTGTAGTCCCTCCCCTCTTCAGAACCCTCCCAAACAGCTCTGGAATGAAGGAGTGGAGAAGCTAAGTGAACAACTTAAAGACTGAAATGTATAAGACACAGCCGTGCTGGTGAAGGGCACGGGATAAGGGAGCACAAAGAAACATATTCAGCTCCTTTTGGTTTCAGCATTCAGCCCTGTGTATCTGTGTTACTGATACAGTTAATGGTTTGGAAAACTGCAAGACTTGCATATTTTGGCCAAGACTTAAAGACAACCTTTCTAAACAACTGAAACTTGGTAACTTTTTAAGGTTGTTGCTCTAGAATTTCAAGAGTCTTGGGGTAAATCAAATCTCTTCATTTCAGTTACCTTGCCTGTATATTGAAAATGTTACATTCAATTTCCAAAGAAAGTGGGAATTTTGAATGTGTTGTTGATTCACAAAGATTTCTGAAACTTCATATACACATAGTATTAAGTCAGTATTAGACACTCTTCAAGTTCAATATATATTTAATTAAAAAAGAAAAACAGTAAGACCTTGAAATAGTCAACTGTGTTAAGTGTTGAACTAAGCATGCTATAACAGTAGACCAGACCCCTGGCTTTCAAAGATTAACTTGAAAAGCTTTTGAAGGCAACCCTTAAGAAGCGGGACAGGGAATATTTTGTCTCTTTTTCCCTGAGGGGCAAATCTGATGCGTGTACCATGCAGCTGATAGTATGAACAGTGTTTGAGCTTCACAGACTAGTCATTACCTACTTGTCCAGCTGATTTTCTTCTCTCACCCCTACTGGCAAAGTTGTCTTTTCAGGCCATAGAAAATCTTTGTTTCTTTGTGAGAAATAGATCACACACACACAAAAACCTGCTCACCAAATGACTTTAGTCTTTTTTCTATAAAACCATTAACAATCCAAAGGAGACACTTAGGGCTTTTTTATTTTTTTTTTTAAATTGTAATGTATTGCATTTGAGTTGTGGGACATATACCAATAGTGCTACTTAGAATTTGGACCCACTATGAATGTCAAAGTGCAAGTATGTTTTCCTACCTTAGGTTCACTTTTCAAATGTCTCTCACTTATATTAACTATAATCTTTCTATATTTTGACTCATTTTGACTTTTTGGAAAGTCAGTTTTTGCAACCAATTACCAATGACTATTAGAGTGTTACAAATACAGAGTTTAGTCGGAAGTTTCAATTCCCTTTTAATCTGGCATAAGTGTGTTCAAGACTGATTGTCCACTTGCAGTGTCTAGAGTCTAGCATTAACAGTATTTAACCTCGAGAATATATAGATGTTTTACAGAATTGAGTCTAGGAGCGTAACTGCTCATATCACATGATACGAAGCTTGTAGAAACTATGACGCTCTTAGACTGTGGTTAAGACCTAAAATAAGCTATTGTTCCTTATTACAGATCTCTTGTTTCTCTATTAGTTCTAAACTGGCTGATCTTTATGTTACTATTTAGAGATAAGATATAGAGTCTCATCTGAATGTTCTCAGAAGTAGTAATTATTTTAATGATAATAGAAATGGTAGGTACCATTTGTGAAACATCTACACTGTGTCTGGTACTATGTTAAATGCATTACATACATTATCTGGTATAATGCTCCAACAATAACCTTATCCCCATGTTGTACGTAAGAAAACAGAAGCCTAGGGAAATTACAAGTAACTTGCTCTAAGCCCTACTACCCGCAAGTGACAAAACTGAAGTTTAACCCAAATCCTTCTCTATGAAAGGGTTAACAGACTTTAATAACAATGCAAATTGTATGGTAGAAATTACCCGTGTAATATTAGAGCACTTGATTAAGAAAATTATTAGAAGTTTTGAAGAATTTCATTAAAAAGCATTTTAAAAGAAGGTATAATTTTTAATTAAAATATTTTTATAATAAACAATACATGAATGAGGTATAAAATTCAAGTTAGAAAAGCCTATACAGTAAAAAGGATATCTTTACTCTTACCTGTAATCCTGTTCTCCCCACCTTAGAGGAAACTAAAAACCACCTGTTTCTTATTCCTCCTCCTAGATGCCCACTGGATCTATAAGCACTGGCATGTGCATGAGCGCATACACACGCATGCACACACACACACACACACACACACCTGTTCTTCCTTGCCTAACCCCTGACAAGATTTCCTTCTTTATAATAGAATTTCATTCTGTTCTGGGGAAAAAAAATTGTTCCCAGATAAAATGTAGTATTTCCAAGTTACCTTGCCATTAGTAATTATTCAGTACAGTTCTGGCCAATGAGTAGAAAACAGAAATTGATAGTTGGGGCTTTGGGGAATATTCTTTAAAAGGCTGCAAAATGTACAGTTTCACTTCTCTCAGCCTAAAATATGAGTAAGATGCTGGACACGGAGCAACCATCTCTTACTAAGTGGGTGGTAAGGCACATGGTGAGAATTAGTGAGAGAAAGAAAGAAGCCTGGATCTCTGCTGGTATAATTGTGTCACTGTATCACCACACAGCTTTTATGTTAGAAAAATAAAATTCTTAATTTATGCTTCATCTTTTTAACCACAGCATAATATTCTATTTTGTGGATATAGGACAATTTGTTTCTCATTTCCCATTAAATATTGATTAGGTTGTTTTAATGCTCTCATTAAAGACAATTCTGCAATAAATATCGAGGTTCTTGTCATCTGTGCATAAGCACGCATAACTGTGCAATAAATTCCTAGAAGCAAAATTGCTTGGTCAAAGGGTGCACACATTTAGAAAGTTTAGGTGTTACCAAATTGCTTCTCATAGAAATTCTTCCAGTTTATTGACATCAGTTCATGAAAAAGCAGGTGTCTCCATATTCTTATTAATGTAGCACATAAAATTTTTAGATTTTGTTTTCCAAACTGAAAAGTAAAAGATATACCCATATATAGTTTTAATTTAAATCTCTGTCATTATAAGCAAGGGAGAAAATTTTTAATTTGCTTTACAGCCATTTATTTTCATTTCTCCACAGATTTTGACATTGTTCAAATTTCATTGTGCTCATTTTTACCTAATTATTCACAACAAATTTTCAGATATTAGGAAAATACCCCTTTATTCTTATATAATTTATAGAGTCCTAGCTTTTAATTCATATTTAATGTTTTATGTTTTTTTAATCCATGCAGATTCTTTTACATTTAATTGAATTTATTTATGCAATTGAATTCAATTTATGTACTTGAAAAGGCCTTCTCTGCTCAGATTATAAAAATTATCCTATGGATATGAATGTTTGGTCCATTTTAGAATTCATTTTGGTGTAGCAAACAAGGTAGGGTTTCAAGTTGTTTTCTTCCGTATGTTAACTCAGTTGTTCGAACATAGCTATTAAATAAAATCTTTCTTCTTTACTAAGTTGTAATACCACTTTTATCATACACTAGATGCTTATCCATTTCTGAGTCTATTCATGGCCATTTTGATCTATTCCATTAATCAGCCTGTCTAGTCATGTGCCAGAATTGCACTGTTTTAATATTATTGTAGCATTATACTAAGCTTCCATATTGGGTTGGGGCCCTCATTATTTTCATTTTTCAGAATTGTTCTTGCTCTTCTTGCTTAATTTTTCCATATGAACTTAAGATCAGCATGTTTGCTTCTGAAAAATATCTCTTTTAACACTAAATATATAAAATATATAAGGAAAAATCTTTGAGGTGTTGTGTCTTCTTATCCAAAAATATTTTGTACATTTTCATTTATTTTAATCTTATTTCCTCAGCACCTTCTTCTCAGCATTTTCTCCTTACAGGTCTTATGCATTTTCTGTTAATCTATTCTATTTTTTCACTTTTGGTTGCTATTCTTATTGAAAAGAGGTATCCATTTGATCTCTTAGCATGCCATTGTTTTTATACATGACTTCAGATTTTTAACATTTCCCCAACAAACTTAACCAAATGCATTTCTTGCTTGTGAAGCTTTTTAATTCATTTTATTGAACTTTCTGAATAAATGTATTGTTAGCAAATAGTGGTAATTTTCTTTCTTTCCAAATTTTAAGTTTATTATTGCTTCCTTTTTATCCAGTTGCAATGGCTAGAGCAGAAGTTCAAATTCAAATTAGGGCTATATTTTAACTAAAAATATACTAATACATTCTCCCAACTTTGCTCCCTATCCCCCACCCCCAATGCTATTATATTTACCCTGGTATAGCCTTCTCTTGGAAGAGCTTAACAATCCATAGAAAATGTATGTTAACTACAACTATTTTTTGGTGAAAAACAAGACAGTAGAGAAAGGTAAAAATGGTGATAAATTAAAAAACCATAATGAAAGCCAATGAAATTCCTAAATAATGAAAATATTTACAAGTCTTAGCTAACAATTCCACCTTTTAAAATAGTATTCATGGGAATAAAGTTCAATATAAGAACAGTATTTCCCTGGAGTTTAATGTAAAAAAAAAAAATCTATTTGGAAAATTCCTCACGTTAATCAAAATAGATGTTCACATATACGATAGAGTTTTATAAATATGTTTAATATTTTTTACTGGAATCAAATTTCAATTATTTCATGTGAAAGGCTTTACATCTAAGTAACTGGAAACTTTCAGATGACTAGATAATGAACTTTAGATAGAATTGTCAAATATTTAACCTGGCTTCATCATTTGCTATAATTTTACATTTGATTTTCATTAGAAACAGAGAAACAAATGGATAAAAGGAATGATCGTGTAAAAAAAACGAAATATGTGAAATAATGAATTAAATAAGACCAAAGATGATAAAGTCAGTTTACAAAGATGAATAGTTTACCTATTGCAAATGTTGATCTCAAAACTAATTTCACAACAAATTCTTTCCCTAAAAAAAAAAAAAGGAAGAAAGAAACATGTCATGGCCAATAACTGCTGAAAAACTGTGGAGACTGGCACTTCCAAAAGCTTGGCAGATTATTAAGCCAATTTTTATTGAGTCCACTCTAGCCGTTGGAGGGTCTGTGATTCCCAACTGTTTCACATCAGAGAATGAAAACAAGTAGGGCCCAGCCAAGACCACATTGGTGACTGCCAGCCCCTTTATATGCCAAACATGAAAGCAACAAGTCCAGATGCTTTGATCCTTGCATTGTTGGATTCAGCCCAAAGTTATAGGAAAAAAGCACAACTCATGTTAGGACAACATACATTATAACTAGAAATCAATCAATAGCACTGTGACCTTCAAACTCAGTAAATGTTTGGAGTTAGTTTCAGAGCATGTAATCTAAATTGGGGATTGGAAGTTGGAACTAGTCCTAAACTAACAGAAAAAAATGTATATTTTTAAAATAGAGAGATTAAAGGAAGCAACAGATGAAGTTTTAATTTGTATGTGTATGTGTGTGTGTGTGTATATGTATATATTCATGGAGAATGTATTCTAATTTAAAAGACTCCAAATGGTAAGAAAAGAAAGCCTTGACCACAATGAAAACCTCTTTCCCTGCATATAATTAAAAGAGAAACCAAATTGTGGCAGGAAAATATATTGGAAGGAAATTATGAGCTTTCTCCCAATTTAGGGTAAGAGAATAATGAGATAATTTAAGAGGTGAGTCACTTGGTTGCTAGGACACTGTCCTGACTTGCAGCAGCCCTCCTGCCTGCCAACTAAGGAAACAATTGGCTCTGGTCTTGGCAGGGCTGTGGCCCTAAATTCCCCAACACAGGTATATTGCAGAGCTGGCGATGCAGAGCTGAGCTGAAGAGTGGACGGCCAATCTGAATTTGGGCACAAGAAAAATTGTAGCCTCAACTCTAGTATTTAAAGCACTGCCTTTGGCCAGGGCAGTTACTTGAAAAATAATCTGCTGGGTTAGAAGAAATAACGGTTAAAAGTAGTTCAGTGTAGGCGGGCAGGATTTGGCACCAAGAAGTAATTAAGAGTAATTTTGCATCCTTTATTTTATTTTGTTTTTTAGCTTCACAATAAGGATCCAACTGTAACACAATTTCTGTCTAGACTACATTGTGTTAAAACCTCACCGTTTTGTATTATAAAGCTTTTGAACGGTTCCTGGCACCAAGCAGGCTGTTCTAACACAAAAGCTAATATATAGTAATGCTGATAACGTTCAAGAACCTATCATTAAGATTTCTCTCTCTCTTCTCATTTTTTTTAAGTACAATTTTTTTTTTTGTCAGAAAAGTAAATTAGTGGTGGTGATAATACTTTGCAATCTCTACTGACATGTCAGAAAGACAATGTACAGATAGTCTAACATTTTCAAAACCTTCCAGGAACTGGAGAAGTCAGTTCCTGGAAGATCTGGTCTCAGCCTGCAAAAACAACTTTTTTTTTCCCATGCAATATGAACTTATTCAAAATGCCTCATAGCATCTCCAAGAGAGTTGGGCCAGGAAAGATGCTATCAGTTTGACTGTTTATCCATATGTGCTCTGGATGTCTACACGTGTGCCCTTGCACAAGGCAGGGACTACTAGTGTAAGGCATAAGATAAGACTAAGTTAAGGCACAAGATCAGAAAGTTGCCTGTTTGTTAGAGTCCATTTACCCAAGTCTGGGAACAGCTCGATTCAAAACTTAGAAACACTGACATCACACCATGGAATTCATCTTTTGCACTGGGATTTTAAGTTGTTGCTAGTTACCGCTTACATAGATTAATGCTCATATGTTATACATGTATTTCATTTCCTTAGTGAAATTCTACTTTTACTTGAAGCAAATATTAACTAGATCTATTTCTAAATAGATATATAAATAGTGAGTTGAAAAAAAGTATACATCTAGTCACTTATCCATTAATTCTTTGTTGAGCCCTTATAACTTGTGTTGGAGGCTGAAAGGAATTTTAAAAATGAAAAAACAGTATGCTACAGCAGAAGAGTCACAGTCTTGGAATAAGAATGGTTCGATCCTGGCTTCTTCATTTAGCAAGGCTATGACCTTGAAGAAATCACTTATTCTCTCCGTATTTCAGTTTCATCATTTTAAAAATTGAAATAAAGCCACAACACTACTCTACTCTGGTCTTTGAGGATTCAGGGAGAAAATACTAAATAGGTAACAATTGTTTGTAAATGTGGGGCCAACATAGGCATTATAAGGAGATGACATTTTCCTGCTGCTACGGAACTTCCCAGCCATTTCTGGAGGCAAAGTATCTTTACATAAAATGGTTTGGGTACTTCAAAAGGAGGTTTCTGATACATCACAATGAGTAGTAAAAAAAAAGCAACTTGTATTTATTAAATTCACTATGACATCAAGAGAACTAGGAGAGTAAGTGGAAGCTTCAGGATTTCAGAGGACCGCAGAAGATGGGACAATTGCATTCAACCAAGAAAAAGAGAAAACAGGTAGTTGGGGGAGGTCTGTAAACCACAGTATAAAAGTACAAATATACAATAGATATTCACTTGGTTGATCATTTATTTACTCAAAAGTATTTGTTTATTTACTCAAAAATATTTGAAGAGAGCAATTTGGCTGAAACTCTTTCAGAGAAGATGGGAGACAAAATGTAAAGCTTTCCCTACTTTCTCATTTGTTATAAATAATTGTAAAAGCTGAGGCAACTGTGTCATATTAGAGACAAAACAAGTAAAAGATGTATATCCCAAAGGAGAAAATATAAGAGAGACTAACAAGAAATCTGTTCCAATTTCTTGAGCCCAAGCTTGCCAAGTGGGGAAGTGACATTCAGGCCAAAATATAGTGATGTATTTTTGGAACAACTCCTGGCTTAGTCCTGGGCTTGGAATAATGATGGAGGGGTATTTTGGATGGTGCATCTGGTCTACTCTGTGTTGGCACCTCTGATGTTGTTCCGAAGGTAGGTGAGCCACTCTGTCTTGTCAGAAGGCAAGCAATGCTGGATGTCAGGCAGATGGCCAGGAACACCAAGAAAGGCCTGAAGGAGGGTCAGAGGTGGAGGAGGGAAAAAAGGAGAGCTCAGTCAGTCCCATTCCCAGCTGGAGTACATACAAGAGTTGCTGGCAGTATATATATGCCTCAGATCTACAGTCCAACAGAGAGTCTGAATAAAGGACAGTGGGTTGCATCCAGTGCCTAAGTTGGCCATGAACTTCCCAGATGGGTTGGTTGGGGCAACAAGAAGTAACAGATGTAAGCAAGACACATTATGCAAAAAGTCAGAAAAACAGATGAAACCTGTCTGGAGATTTGTAATGATCTGCTGTCTCAGCTCTGCCTTGGTATCTCCTCTTTTTCTTCCTCTTTCTCTTCTTCTGCCTCCCATTTCTCTGGCAAAACTCTCGGTCTTCTCCCTTGCCCCTTCACTTTATTTTTTTTTTTGTTCTGTTTTTGGCAACAATTCTATGAACACAATTTCAAGTTTAGGATTACACATTAGGATTTCTTGCAAACTATTTTTAGAGGATTTTTTTTAAGTGAACAAACAATTAATGTTTAAGAGTTAACAGCAGGCATTTTCATCTTCTGGTAATGGTGAACTAGCTTATTGGAGATGAACCCTTCCACCAAAAATAAGCAAAAATGGACAACACAGACACTCATATACACATAACTACATCTCTCTCTCTCTCTCTTTCTCCCTGTATAGATAAATAGATAGATAGATAATTTTTGTGCTTAGGAATTGGGAGCTATTAAGGCAGTGAGGTTAACAGAAGTCAAAATTTTCAAAGCAAAAGAAGTACAGAGACCTAGAAAGCTGAACCCAAAGTCCTGGAGCATTTTTTTCCTACTGTGTACTGACTCACAAGCAAAAGCTAAGAGGCTGAGAGGGTGAACAGATCTAGAAGAGCTGAGTGGCAAAGATCAAAGTTTAGGCCTCACCAGTAAGGAGTCCTCCAAAAGACTCCAGGCTTTCAGCTGGGACATCCCAAAGGGTAACACTGTATATGCAGGGATAAATAGGAATTAGACTGAACTTAACAAAAGCTAAAGTTTACTTGATAGTTTAAGATTATCTATCCCCACCTTAACTGCCTACAAGATTATATGACCCCAAAACAAATGAACAAAAAATAACCCCAAAAAATAAATAAAAAGAAAAAACTCCAGAGAAATCCAGATATAGTAATCAGACACAGACCTATAAAATAATCATAATTAATATATTTAAGAAATTAAATAATAAGAGTATTTCAGCATAGAATTAAAAATCAAAAATAATAAAATATAAATTACAAAAATTAAAAATATAATAATTAAAATTAGAAACACAATAGATGAGGTTAGTATCAACCTAGATATAGCTAAGGAGGGGATTACTGAACTGGAAGACAGATTGAGGGTAAAAATTATATCCAGACTGAACCATGGAGAGAAATAAAGGATGAATAAAAAACAAAAAACAAAAACCTGAAAATAACATAAGATGATGGGGTGGGGTGGGGAAGGGTAGGGGAGAGCAGATTACCATAGCTGTAATTGGAGTCCTAGAAAGAAAGAAAAGAAAGAATTTTCTAAATCTGAACAAAAATGTTGTTAAGCTTTACTCAAAAGTACTGTGAGCTCCAAATGGAATAAGTATAGAGAAAACACCACTTAGGCTGTTCACAGTGAAACTCCAAACCAAAATAAAGAGACTATCTTAAAATAGTCCAAAGAAAATAGACATGTTTCCTACAAATTAGCAACAAGCAGACTGATAGCTAATGATGAAGTTCAGAAATCAAAGGAATGACATTTTTAAAGTGCTAAAAAAAAAATAACTGCCAACTGAGAATTCTATACCTTGTAAAATATTTTCAAAAACAAATGCAAAATAATGACATTTTATGACAACTAAAACCAAAGATAATATATCCTCAACAAATGCATGCTGATGGAAATATTGTAGTTCCTCAGGCAGAGGGAAAATGATCCTGGGGAAAGCATGGAAATGGGGAAAGGAATAATGAGTGAGCCACAAAAAGGGTAAATACTCGGATAAATCTGAACAAATATTGACTGATTAAAACAATAAAGATAATGCCTTATATGATGGAAAGCATACATAGAATTAAAATATATAACAACAACACTAACCATACATAAAAGGCATGAGGGTGATAAATGAAGTAAAAGTATTCTTAGGTCCTTGCATTGTTTGACAAATGTGAAAACTGATATTAAGTTATAAAAACCAAGAATGATTTTTTAATAGCTAGGGTAACCAATAAAAGGATAGAAAAATACATAATTAACAAGCTGATAAAGGAGAAATTAAGGCAAGAAAAAAAGAGGGAAGGCATGTAGAAAAGTTGGAACTAGTAGAAAACAATACTTAGAGGGAAGATTTAAAACCAAATGTGTAATAAATAATATTAAATATCAGTGGGGTAAATGCTCTAATAAAACACAAATATTACCAAGTTGTATTTTTAAGAAAAGCAACAAAATCATATGCTATTTACAAGAGACACACTTTTAACATAAAAAAGTTTAAAAGGTAAAGGATGGGAGAATTATATCTTGCAAACCATAAACCAAAGAAATCTGGTATAGTTATACTAATATCAAAGTAGACTTTGATATAGAGTCTACTTTTTATATAGATCTAAAATAAGAATTTCTTAATGTTCAAAGTTCTAAATTTATTTCTACTTAGTAAAAGCAAAATTGATAGAACTAGAGTGAATTATTTAAAAATACGTAATTAATATACTTCACTCAGAAACTGATAAAAACAAACAAAAATCATTAAGGATACAGAAAGCTTGATGTAATTAATAAATTTAACTTAAATGACATCTGTAAAACACCGCACTCAATACCAGAAGAATGTATGTTCTTTACAAGTGTCCTTGAAACATTGATCAAAATTGGGCATAAGGTGAACCATAAAGCAAATATTAGCCAATTTGAAAGACTGAAATTATTAAAAAATGTTAACCTACCACAGTAGCATGAAACTTCAAATCAGTAATTCAAAATATTTTAAAGTCCCCAAATATTTGAAAATTAGTAACACATTTCTACATAGTTGGTGGGTCAAAGAAATCACAATGAAAATTAGAAAAAAATTAACTGAATGTTAACAAACTATCAAAACTTGTGAAATACATCAGCTGAAGTTATGCTTAGAGGGATATATATATATATATATATATAACCTCAAGCCCATATATTAGGAAAAAAAGTTTGAAAAATTAACTTCGTAAATATCATCTCAAACTGTTTTTTGAAAAGAGCAAAAAATGAATCCCAAAGAAAGTAGAAGAAAAATCATAATGTGACAGCAGGAATTAATGAAGTAGAAAACAAATGTGAGACAGAGAAATACAATAAAAACAAAAAAATTAATTATTTTTAAAAATACTAATAGAATGAACAATAAAGCAACACTGATCAACCAGAGAGAGAGAAAAAGAAGACATTAATTACCAATATTGGAAATAAAAATGGTAAATCCTACAGTAATTAAAAAGAAAAATAAGACATTATGAGCAATTTTATGCCAACAAATAGGCAAATGTCTAGAAAAGACTGCATGATAGTGTGCTAAACTAATTATTAGCTTGATATTAAACTACCGTAATTAGTAAGTTTTAGATCAATAGTCTATGTGAGTCTAGAATAATATCTTTTAAGATTATTCAGAATATTTATTTCCAGCCCCTTATTTTTATAAGTACAGGCCATTAGGAACTCCTTTAAGAGCTGTAGTACGGAATTACCCCTGTGGTTATAGTTACAAAATTTCAGATGGGGATGTTTTAGAGGGTGACAACACAGATTCATAGAACGAGTGAACTCCGGGTTGGATGACATGGAGAAGGAGAGAATAAAAGCAGAGTTTTGGACCCTACATTGTTCCAACCCTTCAAAGAGGTGCTCATTATGCATGTCAGGTCTTTGATGAGGTCCAACCGGCCAAAGTGCCACAGATTTACTGGTGGTGTGTCTGAATATGTTTTCAAAATGAATGCACATTTGATGCGTAAGAGATTCTTCCCGTCTCCCTGCAGTCTCTTTCTAAATCTTTTCTGACTTCTCGATTTCTTCCCTCTCCAGTTGTGCAAAGTCTTCCTCAAGTTCTATCTTCAGCCTGGTCTTCTCACATTAAACACGGTCCCCATTAACCAGTCTTTGTGGACAACTCCCCAAACCTCTAAGCGTGGCTTCTCCATTGAACTCAAGACCACAGATCAAATCATGACACTCCTCATTGTTGAAGGTCCTCCATCCACGATTCAAACAGTCCTGTCACTCAACTCCAGACTTCCATTTCAGCTCTTACTCTTATGACTCCCTCCTTCCCTGCCTAGTGACCAAAGAGCCCCGCTTTCCTGTCACAGTGGTATCTGCCCCTGGCGACAAACGTGCTTTGCTGGCTGCTTTTCACTCTCACACTCCGCCCTCTCCCAGAAACGCCCTTTCCCCCCCGCATCTGCCTCTCACATCGTTACTCATCTCTCAGGGGCTAGCTCAAATTCCATTTCACCTGAGAAAACTTTTTATACCAAATGCCCTGTTCTCTCCCTTCTCTGCAGTTCCTCAATAGTGTTCACCTTTGTTGGATGAGTGATCACTCGTCCATTTATATTTTTTAGTAATCGAGTTATTTAAATTTTTTTCCGATAGATTACATTGGTGGGGACCACGTTTTATTCATCATTGTTTTCCCTCAGCTCTTCATCCACAGTTTATACAATGTAATTAATAGAATCCTTTTGACTTGTATTTTCTGTCTGAACATTCACTCATTTTGCTTATGCAGATCCCAGTGCCTAAACCGTTCTTCTTCTCCTGGAAAAATCCTGAGGATTATTCTTTAATATCCAACACTTATTTTGTTTCCTTAATGAACTCTGCCCACATCACCACTTAGAGCCATGTTCATAATTTTATATATAAAATACACTCTTTAATTAGAACTTCTAAAAAGTATTTCTCACAAAGACATGCTTTATTTGGCAGTAAGTTTGTGATGTGAAAGTTAAATTGTATGTACATATGTTTATTATCATCTTGAAACATATTTCAAAGCAACTTCGATTACCTTCAATTCTTTTGTATATTTAATTAATTTGAATTGAATGTGGTGACCAGATTGTGTAAGAAAAAATATATTCTCATTAATATGCATCTTCTAGAATACAGGGTTTGAGGGTAAAGACAGCCGCCACAAAACTGCAAAGTCACAGGGAAAGTGTACAAGAATAGTGCCAGGAACCTCAATCAGTCGTTCGGCAAGATTGCTTTGGCTAAAGGTAACCGTGTGGGGAAGAACTCAAGTTTGATCCCCTTGGTGATGCCATGGGAACAGCATTCCGCCAAAAATTTAGGGCATACAGGTAGAATTTTCAGGAGATAAAACCCAAATTATACAACCAAAGGCAATAAATATTCTTCAATGACAGAAAAACCTTAACTCACTGAGCTCTTTTGATCCAGGCCTACATCCAACAGTTAGGTGTGTATGAACAGTTAAACAGTATATGGTCACAGCAGGCCCCCTTAGTATGATCTAGAACGTGTGCCATTACACTATAGTATAACCTTGTCCTGGGTCGCCTAGTTAGACAATGGTTTGAGATGTTTGACTAAGTTGGTAGTTAAAAAAAAAAAAGCAACTGTCACTTTCATTATAAATACATTTTAAAAGATGAATTGAGTTGCTATATCTCATCCTCTACTGGCTTTCTTCAAAAACTCATAAACCTTGGGACAGGGTGAATCGGAAAACAAAGAAAAAGGGTGAATCGGAAAACAAAGAAAAAGGCCAGCTTTTGCCATAAGAGAAGTCACAGTTGAATTAGGAAGACAGAAAATATGCATGGAACTATAAATAACGATAGGAAATACCAAAAACTAAATAAAGAGTCTGTGAAACTTTCTCTTACATGAGAAGAGATTTAGCAGATTGCGGGGATGGGAAGGAAGAAGTAACCATTCTCCGGGGGAACTGCATACATCCTTTGTCAAGAGGCAGCAACAATCAGTGTCAGACGAAGTGTAAGTCAGAGAAAGGATGCGATGTGCTTCATTTAGTTTTCTGGGATAATAGACTCATGAAACTTCCCGGTTGCTGTGCTGGCTTAGGCCTTTTATGTTCATGGTGCATATACATTATTTAGGTTCTCATCTTTTCTGACAGTACTCCCGTAAGTTATTCTTTTAACTGGCTGAGTTTATCTCTGCAAAGTGATCCCACGGGCAGATTTCAATAACAGAATCTGTATAAGTTACCAGTAGCTTTAGATTCTGAATTTTAATCTGGGGATAATTCTGCATTAATAAGTGAAGTTGAGTTTCAATGGGGAAATATGAAACAGACTTCTTCATATTTGTGGAAATAATTCTGGTCAAAAAGCATATGACCCAATCTTAGTAGATAATGAGGTACGGATCATTTTAACATAAGCTTGAGAATGTATCTTAAAACTGAAAAAACTAAGGGTTTTTTTTTTTCTTTCCTATTTTCTTAAGATAGATTGTCAAAGCTAGGTACATACCACAATACTCATCCAACATGAGTGTTCTTGATAGGAGAAATATCTTTAACAGAAATAGGGTGTAGCAAGAATTTTTTGGTCGTGTCTTTCTTAAATTGGTGTTTCATTTTTTCCATAGCTAACATTTTGGGGTAAATCTGAAATATTCATTTAACAGTTTTAAACCACATTTTCTGTGGACAGTTTCGTTCATTCATAACTAAAGACCCAATAAATCATCCAGTGTTAATTGAATGCCTGCTGTGTGCTCAGCTCTGGGCTCTGTTTAACTTGAGATCTGAAAAAAAAAATGTGTTCTTGGCCAGGAAGAGACTATAATCCAATTGGGAAGACAATCAGCAAACAGAAATGAGAGCAACCTTGACTAGACCAAATAGAATTAAAGTTTTTGGAGTGTGGAAAAGGCCCTAGGTGTGGTTTTTTTAAAAACGAGAAAAAAAATTTATCCTGAGGGAACCCCAGAAACTGAACAAGCAGAGTTCAGGGGATAAAGAATGTCACAGAGCCAAGGAGCAGCACTGACCACCCCACGTTGTGTCCCATCCTGCCATCAGAGCGGATGGTGCTGCGACCCCAGCAGTTCCAGGCACCCTGGCCTCCCTGGCATCAGGCCACTGCACACAGCTCCACTGGCCATGTGTTTACAAGTGCTCTCAGCCTCTCCTCTCACTTCCCCACGCCCACAACGTATCCCCTCCAGGTCTGCCTCAGACGCTGCCTCTTCCATCATGATTCCTGACTGACTCGGCTGTTTTCTTTCCCGAACTCCTCTTAGTCTGCACCTTTCTTCTTGCAGGACTGCTTTTTACTTTGTGTCATAGATCTTGGCATCAAGACCGTAGGTTCTCACTTTTCTCCAAAAGCATCTTGACAAAAAGTGATTCATCTTTATATCTCTGACAAACCTAGTAACAGCTACACATTTAGGATTACTTATTGAATGAGTGGATGTGATATAAGCTAATCAACATGTGGAATAAACTGTAATCTAACTTGTAAGTTAGATATTTGCCTTTATACCACCTTAAGTGATACTCGACATACCAGGTGAATTAGCACTCCAGGTCTTTGAACAGAAAAAACAATCTGCACGCAGGTTACACATAAGAAAGAATACAGCACAGTCTAGGGTGTCAGTGAAAAGGATTTGGTCCCAACTGTGAGGTCACCAAAGCAGGGCCAGGTTATTGGTAGTGGTGTTGGGGAACAAGATGAAACCACATGATTGGGTAGACATAAGACATAAAGTCGGTAGATAATGGATTAGGTATGTTTCTAATGTTTGAGTTCCATAAAAGTCTGGACAATGTCTTATGTGCCATGTAGGTGCTAATCTTAAGCAGTGGTTTGCAAGTAAAAAAGGATCACTGGAAAGAGGATTGCTAAACTCTGATCCCAATCTGGGTCCCTAGCTGTGTGATGTTGAACAAGTTACTTGACATCTCTGATCTTCAATGTACTCAACTATACAATGGGGATAGTAATGTTGAGCTCTTTTGACTGCTGTGAAGAAGCAAGAAAAAAGTATAAAAAAGTGCCTACTGTAGTTTCTGGCACATATTACTCTACTGGTTAAAGGTAATTATCAATGAATATTTGCTGAATTTATAAACAAATACATTAGGATGGTGGCGGAAGGGAAAAAGCAAAGAAAAGACACACAAGGACTGAGCAGGCCATTGGAAGGGAGCGCAAATAGTCCAGGGTCAAGAGAATTGATGGAAGATTTCAGTGTTCTATGATTATTTTAAATTGTGGCAGAAGACCATGCCAAAGAGGTGAGCCTCCTTGAAAAAGGATTTAGAACCAAAAGACTTCATCATTGTACAAAATGAATTGGATACATCTTTAATAGGAACAATTCTTGTTGATTCATTAGGCATAAATAGTTTGGTATTAAGCATAAACAGTTTGCAGTTAAGATAATTGGCTAGAATGACCATTTATGGTTGCATGGCTTAACTGAGCACTGGGTAGAATTAGTTATGGAAAAAACTATGCACCAGGCAGCAGCCTTAGGCTACGTAGCCATCTGAACAACAGTGGCCTGGGGTAAAGAACAGCCACTGACATGACACATCGTTCACTTAAAGAACACGCCTCTTGCTTCTGCAATCCCCTCTTTTTCCTAAAACTCCTAAATCTTAAAGAATAAAGAGCAGGAAGCTTTTGGCCTGAAACCTTTCAGATTTCCTCAGGATACAGAAGACAATTTTGATTTAAAAAATGCAGGTTATATATATCTGCACCATGTAACTATACCCTAGAATATCTATTGATTATCTGTATTGCATGCTACCTTCTTCATACCTGATTTGTTTAGACTGAGAAGGACTAAAGCATGACATGCAGGCCAGCCTCCACCCTTACACGTGCCGGGGTTCTTATTCCTGAGCCTGAGCAGGTTACGCCCTATACTACCCATCAGACTCAGTCCCCCTTCCTGTTGGACCTGAATCGGCCTCAGAATCCACCTCAACACATTGCTCTAGCCAGTCAACTACAAATGGATTGGAATTAGCCTCGAAGTTAAAACCTATTTGTCATCCTTGGTTCAGATATTTATCTGCCTTAAGGCAGGCATCTGGAACACATGCTCTCTAAAATTCATGTCTAATTCTATGAGCCTATAAAACTCTCAATTCCAGTAATCTAATTAGCAGAACAAGGTCATGGTTATACAAGAAAGAAACTCTGGAGTATTGAAACCTTGAGGTAGATCAGGATGCCTTAATGTATGTTTCTGGTTGTACAGATAACTATAACTTTACTTTGGTAGCCTTTAGGTTCTTTTAGTTGTGTATGCATGGATGAGTGTGTTTAGAGAATTACTTCATACTTAATTTTACTCAGGTTCATAGTTTTTCCCATGTTTATTTTCATAATCACTTTTTTATATTTTTTATTCTAATCATTGAGTGTTTCTGAACTAACCCGCAATTCAGTCTGAAGTCTTCCAGTCATTCCTCTTGTCATTACTGATCCATCTGAAATATGGTGATACGGAAACACTTTTTAAACCCCTGGCACTTTGAACGATGATGCTTGTATTGCCTTTAAGGAGAGCATACCTGGCTGTTCCTTTTTCCAGCCCCCTGGAATCACTGCCAACGAGTGAGAAGAAATGTTTAAATATCAGGTATTCCAGAATTCCAAACTAGTTTATGGTCTTTCTGTACTCTTACATATTTTGAAAGATTTCTTCTTCTTCTTCTTCTTTTTTATATAGTTTCCTTCCTTTCCTCAATGTCATCTCTCAAATATGTCTGACTCTCCCTTCCACACAAAAGACCTCAAAGTTGTAGGTGTGACTCTGTACTTATATATTTTTCTGTTACTCTTTTCTTTACTTTTTTTCCCCTAAAACCCATGAGGGATTATTCTCTTTACATTTCCTTCCCATTTTGTGCAATATTTTCCTCAAAATGAAAGTTTAAGCAAAGATGCTCTACTATGTGGCTACTTCCCGTTTCTCGTAGGGCACCAAAATAGAGTAGAAGGTCTAAGTTGATAGTCTTTTGATTCCGTGGAAGATATGCATGGCTTCAAGATTTTAGCGCTATCTGTATTGAAGGGCTTTTAGTAATTAATTAGATCCACCTAAATCATAGAGCAAAGTTAATGTGTATTTCAAATAATTGTACTCTTTTTTTTTAAATCATTTTTTCATTCCACACATCTATTGAATGGTATTAAAGAACGGTATTAACAAATGTTCAGTGACAAGAATGAAAACATAACATTTTGGGGGTTAATGGGCAGGTTAGCCTGGCTGGAACAGGAGTACTTAAAACATTTTAAGGGGGAGTAATTTAGGTATAAAGTCTAAAATCAACCAATCACTGTAGGGAATTACAACTTCAAAAAGGTGGGTACCCCTAACTGTTACCTGGGTGTCTTTACAACATTTTAATTGTCATTGTGGGGAGTGGGGGAGGGCGGTCTTGCTAAGGTTTCTCTAATTCATCTTAAAATTAAACACTGTGGAGACCATTCCTTAACAACTCTTTTGGGTCATTCCAAAACACCTCTGTTATGGAGATTAATACTCTTTGATTCTGAGCCAAAGGCATGGTTTTCAGATGTTACAATTACCTGTTCAACTTCTCAGGGGCAATTATTTGAAAGGAGTAAATGCTCTGGCTACAATTGCCTCTGTGGGAGTCACCGTAATTGCCATTCATCAGGGCAGCAACCTGCTGAGGGCATCAATTCATAAACTCTGAGCCATCAATAAACTGGAACCTGGGCCCTGGTGCCAACATTCTTTACACAATGAAATATTATTACTGGCAATTAGGTAAACAATGAGCCAACCCGGAAATGGAAGAGAGGTTGCCAATGACTACCTTAGCGCGTCATCCACAGATGTCTTAAATCTTTTCCTGCAAGAGAAACACCTCGGGATAACTCTTTTTACACCACCAGGATCCAAACTACCCACAAAAGCATCCACAAACTGAAGAACGAGGAGAGAGGGAAATGTTAACAAATGAGTTTTTGTTTTAACCAGGAAATGTGTGTGTGGTGGGGGGGAGGGCAGTAAACATCAGCCTTCTTGTCTTAGGTATCCAGAGTTATCGGGTATCAGCTACCTTTGTGGTATAGCTGCTGTCGGGTGGGGTGGGGGAGAGATGGGGGCAAGTAACTGGACTCAAGGAAGTGAACTCCATTGTCACAGTCCTGGGGCAAACTGCTTAGCAGTGTTTGGGGAATCTGTGTTACTGAAAGCTGATAAGTTATGAAGTTCTTAAGAGTTTAAGAAGATTTTGCCATCCATGATGAAATTTGATCACCATAATATATCAGTGAGGTGAATGGGGTGGGCATGATCGTTTCTGTATTGTTGTTTATAATGAGAGGAGAGGATTGAGGGGGGCAGGGATGCCAAGGAACAGCTCAGATTACTGAGGTCACTCCCGGACCAGTGCTGTTGCCCGCCTTGGTCAGATTCCCCCAACTATGGTTCTCAGACCAGTCTAGAAGCATATTTCCAGCTCACCCCAAGCCAACCACGTAGCCCCAACCGCCCCCTCCCCCGGCAGAGCCGTTCCCCTCCGAGGGCTCTGACTTGAGGGCGCAGCAGCGTGGCAGCCAGGGCGAGCGGTAGGAAGCTGCGTTGAAGCCCTGCTTCTCATGCTAAAGCGGGAAGACCAAGGGGTGAAACCGAAGGCACCACCAGCAGCTTCAGACAAACAGAAACAGGCCTGTGAAAGTTATTTGAACTGACAAACACAATGGTCAGGTTGAAATGCAATCAGGAAATTGATGTGTGATGAATGTTTGGGATGTTTTATGAAGTGAAAAAGAAAGTAACTCCAGAACCAGATAATTCTAGTCATTTTTCTGTCTGCGTCATAATTGATGAGTCCCTCATCTACACTCCTGTTGTTTTTACCCAAATAAATAATGCCACTGAAGGCTGTTTGATGGGATACAAGAGTCCTGCTCAGACAGGGGAAAATCTGTGAGAGCAGAAATGGTGGGAGATCGGGAATTTTTAAAAGGCACCTTTAGAGAAACGATGTGGTTTCGGGTCTGTTCCTAAGGTAAGGCAGTGGCGCCCTTGGCCAGGAAATTCTTTTGACTGATAAATCATATTTATTTTTATATGACTCATAAGTTTAGTAAATTCATTTTATATATCAAACAGGTTTAGGATCGATAAAATATATTTCTAAGGACCAAGCAGGAAATGGCAGTCTAGTGGTTAGAGCACAGGATGGAGACCCAGGCGGTCTTTATTTTGTTTTTTCTCCACCACAAGCTCACGACTGAACGTGATTTGGGCAGAAGAGCAAATGATTTTTCTTTTCCTTCTCTCATCTGAAAAACAAAGTAAAACAAAGACAAAAACACACTTTTTCACTCTTTTCAAAGCACTTACCCTCTTCATGCTTGCTTGGTTCTCTTATTAAGACTTCTGGGTGGACCGTGGCAGGGAGTAAAATAGATAGATACTCTTTGCAGGTCTTTTAAGACCACTTCACTTTTAAAAGAAAATGTCAAAGACAGGGTAGACCCCCAGTGAAAAGTTCAAAATATAATTTGACGTTCATGTGGAGCAGGAACAGGGTTAAATGAACAGGATCTTGAGAGCCAAGTATACATAAGATAGTCTAAAGAATTTCCTCTAAGTCTCAATAGAAAACCTTCTATGGTTGCCCTGACTCCTAAGTGTGGGATTAATTCTTAGACTCAAGAGAGGAAATAAATATTAGAAAATAACTATTAAGTAAAATACTCCCCAGGCTCAAGGAAATCGGGGGTAGCCTATATCTAAAATCAGGCAAGTAAAACAAATCATGGAAGAATTACTTTAGATTTTAAAAACCATGTTGGAATTAGCAAACATTTTCACAAGAAGATGTGATTTGCTTTTTTACTACTTTTCTATGAGTATAAATGCCTCATTTTTTTCTCTCTCATTAGGTTGCAAACTTTTGAGGGCAAGGACTATATGTTTTATTTCTTATTGATGTCCCATAGCTTCAGACACTGTTGACTTGTACAGTCTGAAGTATATGACTCTCTAAGCTAAAGGAGTTTTCCCTCCTGGACGGATGAAATTTTCCTTTTTTTCTTAAAAAACGAACATCACAGACATAAACTGAT
Source organism: Camelus bactrianus (assembly GCF_048773025.1). Taxonomy (NCBI): domain Eukaryota; kingdom Metazoa; phylum Chordata; class Mammalia; order Artiodactyla; family Camelidae; genus Camelus; species Camelus bactrianus. The sequence continues at coordinate 83,226,241 of NC_133539.1, read as the reverse complement.
ACACAATCAAAATTATAAAGAATCTAGAATATGAAACATTTTATTTATTTTGTATTTATATTTTACAATATTTATTTTATAAAATTCACAATCCTCAATGTTATGCAGTAAGCGCCTTTAGAATGCGTTGACAGAATCTCTAGAGATTTTAATCTAACCATTGCTAGTTTATATTAACTCCGGTTAAACATACAATTTTAAAAGTTCTTTTGTTTGTTTGTCAAACACATGACTAGTTATTTCCATTTAGGGCCTTTATCAGAACCCCTGGACTCGGGGGAGATTCAGAGACAAGGAGATGCTAGATTGCGTTGAGCCTAACTGGTTTGTTGGAAGGTACCCTGTGGCACTTAAAATCTCCAGCACAGAATCTGGGACTGACTACTCAGTTTTACATTATTATCTGTTGTTTGTGGGTGGATATTATTTCCTGAAATAGTTGGATAAGGTCCCTGAATATAGATCTGTGATCTCTAGCATTTAACACAACTCTGAAAATGTGAAAGCAATCTCATTTAGTCTGAGATTTCACAAATCAGAATACAAACCAGCAGACTGTTAAAACATAACAATTTTTTACCTAATACTAATAAAATTATGGTGTACATGTGTAACTAATGATATGCGAGAAGAGACATGCTGAAGACTTCTGGGTACAGAAAAATAAGATTTTGTGTTGTGTTTTTAAATGAATCTATTAGTCACATATTTTAATTGCTAGTTGTGCATTCCCTTCCATGAAGAGAAATACTTTCAAAATATGTTCCTGACTCAATAAGAAAATGTTCAACTTTTACCTACTGATTTGTCATTAGGAACAGTGCAGTCATCATTTATGCGTCACAAGGTTGGTTAGCAAAATTAACCTCAAAGAACAAAGTGTTTACGATGCTAAGGGAACAAACACAATTCTCTGAAAGACATTCTAACTAACGTCTCAATGATTCAGGTCACTTGTAGTTGGAAGATAAGTATTAAAGGAAGCCTTGAGTATCACAGGAAAACTCTGCTTTTTCACTCGAAATAGACTGCATCTCTTTTATCATGACTATAAAAGGATTAACTATAGCAATAATTTAAATTTTATGGCAACAGGTATGTCAAGTTTTTCTAACATTATGGCTTTTTTCCTCCCAAAAAAGACTGATACTTAATCCAGTGCTTCATATTTTCTAAAATCTGGGGTCAGCAGCTTTTTCATTAAAGCTTTTAATTAGGTAGCTTTGCAATTTGTGGTCCATGAACTTAACTGTGGTTGTGTCCATTATTGAATCAAGGACATTGTGGCCTGCAGTAAGTGATTTCCATGTAATATGTTCTTTCCATTTCTCAAGATGCCGTCACAGGTAGCCAGACTCTTCCACCCATTTTTCATGAATAAAGATGGCATTTTCTACTGGCAGCCATTCTGTGACCAAGAGGAGAATCAGCCCGAGAAGCTAACTGACACGGTGGCATCAGAGGAAAGAGATGATTCTCCAACCTCTGAACTTCCTTCCACACAAGTAAAGTAATTTTGTTATTTTTTCAGCTTATTTCACTTGAGGTTTCAGTTACTTAGAGACAAGAGTAAACTAAGACAATATTCCAAGAAAAGGAGAGTAAAGAAGTTAGCACAGAGAAATTACTCAAATTACACAGTTCTCACTGAAGTCTTCTATGTTTATTGACTAGATTTGACCCAAGTGTTTCAAACATAGGAATCAAGATAAAAGCAATGATCACAGATCCAAGAGACAAACCATAAAAAATTACTCCAGATATAGCTGTAGACAACAGTCCTAGGTTGCCTCGTGGTGGTCCTGGGCTTACCTGCTGTTGCTATTACTGCTTCTATTGTTAAAGCCATGGGTTCCCTCTATAATAGCTAAGGTTTCTTAAGCTTTGTTGTATGAATCAAGTAATTTGTTGTCTACTGAACTCAGAATCTGGTTTCTTTGCATCACCGAGAGTTGAAGCAAACTGTTACTTAATTTTGTTTACTACATTTCTTCATGGCTACCTAAGAACAAAGAAAGAATCATTTCTCAGCCTTCATACAATGCTAACAACCACTCAGGTGATTGCCTAGCTCACCATTGAAGGTTTTCCTTGCATCATCATTTGACTCATCCAATTAATGGATAAACACTGTGCTTTGACAGTTTCTGAGCTAAGTATATGCTGTTTCTTTCAGAGATGGCCAATAGGCTGTTGATTATTAAAAGGTACAGCATACATTTTTCTTTTTTGTCTCCAATTCTTTAGTGAAGTATTTCAATAACATTTTTTTTTTAAAGCAGTAGATAGAGCAGTCTGGAATCAGGTTGCCTGAGTTTGAAACCTAGTTCTTGCTTATAAGCTCTTGGGCAAGTAACAATCTCTTTGTGCATTAATTTTCTCAACTGTAAAATAAGGAATAAGTAGAATCTATCTCATAGGATTGCTGGGAGGATACCAGGAGTAAATATATGTAAAGCAATCAGAATGATACCTCACACACCCTAAATAATTAACTATTCATTCATCTGTTCATTCATTCATTTATTCAACAAATAATTCATTGAGATCCTAAGGTGGGTAAGGCACTGTCCTGGCACTTATGAGAATGCAAAAATGAAAAAGCACAGTCTTTCTCTGCCTTCAAGTTGTTAACTGTCTAGTATGGGAGATAGGGCACAAGGGAAAATAACAACAATGTCAGATAGTACTTAAAAAAATCACTGAAGTATATTATATATGAAAAGGAGGGAAGACAGAGGTGGGTCAATGCGAGTATTGTTTTTTCCGTATATTTGTGTAATTTACATAGTGTTGTGATTTAGCATTTTTCAATTGCTATGTAGATTCTCTTGTCAAAGCTTGCTTGCTTCCTATTGCCTGGTTTTCTGTTTCTCCACAAAGCAAAGTGGCACAGGGTATTAGAGTTGCAAACAAGGATGCTAAAGAAAGTACCAAAACATGGAAAACATATTGTGAACTGATTGAGTAGAACTGACCATACTCTCCTTTGTGACTCATTGTACCCTGTAAATACTAAATCTGAAAGATCAAAGATCATATTCTATTGCTTTTTGAATCCTTGGTATCTAATAAAATGTTTCTGATTTCAGATGGCTGGTCAATTAGAATATCATTTTCCCCTGGTCACAGTGATTGGTCCAGAAAAAGGGAAAAATCACCCAAATAAGATTCAGGAACTTTCTGCCAGAACAACATTTGAAAGACGCATTCTGTCTACTCATTTTGCCAAGCTGTTGGAATATGAGATGGAGTTGCCAACAACCATCTTGCTGCCACCTGGAGAAAATCTGAGAAGGAAGCAGAGCAGAGGCAAAAGAGCTAGAGTCCTCAAGAGAGAGGGAGAGCACTGACAGCGCTGAAATGCGAGCGTTGGCTGGGTTTGCCCCACGGCCTGGCCTTCCCAATCAAGGAGAAAATACCCACTCTCTTTGCTTAAAACCAGTTTGGAAAAGGCTGCTGTTGACTCACTTACAAGACCCAGAGTGTGTATGTACTATTATTATTCACAGGACTTTTTTTTTTTTTGTAAGTAAATCTTTCTAAAACATTGTCTTATTCTTTGAATAGTTATGGATGTGAAACAGTCACCAACACTTCCATCACCCCATCCTCACCACGGTGCTCAACATTGTCATTTGGCTAGAGCGTCACAGTTCACAAAGAATTTTTTCTGTCACGTTGGATCCTAATTACATTCCAGTCTTCAAGTAGGGGAGCATTAATACTTTATGTGCAAGAAAATTAAGGCTGTGATCAGGTAAGCAACTTGCTTAGGTTAATTCATTTAATAGATGTATACCTGTTTTCAAGAGCTTAAATTTCCATCAGAAAAATAAATGTACATTGACTTACTCTTGTGTATAAGATGAAGCAGCAGGCCCAGATTTAGTCCCTCAGGTTAAACAACTGGAAAACTGGGATGTCAGGGGCCATATACACAGTTGACCCTTGAACAACCCAAGGGTTAGTGGTTTCCACTCCCTGCCCAGTCGAAAATCCATGTATAACTTTACAGTCAGCCCTCTACGTCCACGGTTCCACATGCATCTGCAGATTCAACCATTCATGGATTGTGCATTGCTATAGTACTTACTGGAAAAAAAATCCATGTATTAGTGGACCCCCGTAGTTCAAACCCATGTTGTTTGAAAGTCAACTGTTTATATATATGTGTGTGCGTGTGTATGTAGATACACACAGTTTCAGCAATTACAGGGCACAACCACAGTACTACGATCTCTGAGAGAAGGGAAACAAACAAGATGAACTATACAATCATGTCAGCCTGATCCCTGGAGGCAGTTCCCAGGTTGAGAATCAGGGAAGAAAAATCCAAAAGTGCCTTATGGTCTCTCTGAGTTCAGAAAACAGATCAAAGAGTTCAGGGAGGCTAAGATAACTGGAATTTAGAAATAGAGTACCAGAAAGGAGGGATTTTCAGGTAAAGACTCCGCCCTACACAGAGAGAAAGCTCCAAAGATCTGCAGAGGAAATGTTCAGGTTTTGGCTGAGTGCTAATTGGTGCCAGCTGAGAGAAAATGATCTCAGTTCAGAGAAAGAGCCATCAGAAAGGAGCAGGTAGAACAACCCCTGATGCTCTCAGAAATCGGAGAGTAGTCTGAGTTCCCACCAGCCAGAGCAGAAAGACATTATATTACAATAATGGGGTAGACGCCTCGTAGAGACATGCCTTGGCAGTGGACTGAATTAGCCCTAAACCGAAGGATCCTCTGCTTCCATTCTAGAAGAGTTAAAAACAAGTCTCAAAATGTTACAATTTATTTTGAGTAACATAACTGGACACGAACAACATCCAACACTAACGAAAGGAATACAATATGGTCCAACTACCAATAAGAGAGAATTTACAGTATCCACATCCATTTAAAAAAAAGTTACCAAACATGCAAATTAGCAGGAAAATATCACTTATAACTAGGAGAAAAGTGATCAATAGAAATGGCCATAGAAATGACAAAGATAAAGGAATTACCAGAAAAACACATTGAATTAGTCATAAACATATGTTTATGTAGGTAGACAAAAACATGGGCATGATGGAAAGAAAAATAAAAGACATGAAAAAGAGCTTCTAAAGATGAAAAATAAAACTTAAAAATAATCTGGGTGAGATTGGCAGTATATTAGTCACTGTAGAAAAAACATAGTAATAGACTACTGAAAAAAACTATTGAAGTGGTATAAACTATTAAAACATATGCACTGAAACTACCCAAAATGCAACACAGAAAAAAAGGTGGAAAATTATGAACAAAACATCAGTGACCTATGAGGCAATATCAAACAGTCTAATATATGTGTAACTGGATTCCAAGAGAGGTGAGAGGAAGGAATAGGAAAAAATTCTGAAGAAATAATGCTATTTTAAAAAATTGATCCAAATAATCTCTCCACCAATATAAGAAGTATAAAGAATCTCAAGGAAAATATACATGAGTAAAAGTGTATGAAGGCATATCATAGTCATATTACTGAAAAACAATGATAAAGTCTTCAAAGTCACTGGAAAATATATACTAAGAAACAAACATAAATATATTAGCAGACTTTATGTCGGAAACTGTACAAGCCAGGGACAATGAAGCAAAATATTCGAAGGAAGAAGGAAGGAAAGAAGGAAGGAAGGAAGGGAAATTGTCAACATTTTTACTGGCTAAAATATTTTTTTCAAACATAGAAACAGAGAATCCTTACCCCAAAACAGAGTGGTTTGAATTGAACTAAAAAGCAAGACCTAACTCTATGCTGTCTACAAGTAACTCACTTTAAATAGTGTTTTAAATCAGGATTCACCAGAAAACAGAAGCAATATGGTATATACATACACATGTAGACAAACTTACATATTCATATATATAATAAATCTCTTTACATATATATGTATTTGTTGAATTGGCTCACGTGATTATGGAGGCTAGTAAGTCCCACAATCTGCCATCTGCAAGCAGAAGACACAGGAGAAATGATGAGATACTTCTGGTTTGAACCTGAAGGCTTCCAGTTCAGGTTGGGAAGAAAACCAATGTCCCAGCTTAAAAACAACCAGGCAGAGACTCAATTCCCCCTTACTCCTCCTTTTTGGTTCTATTCAGGACCCCAGTTGTTTGGATGAGGCTCACCTATCTTGGGGAAGGTAATGGGCTTTACTCAATGTGCCAATTCAAATGTTAGTCTCATCCAGAAACATCCTTACAGACGCTCAGAGTAAAGTTTAACCAAATATCTGGGCAGCCTGTGGCTCAGTCATGTTGAGGCATAAAATTATCCATCACAAGTATGAGTACAGCAATAAGTAAAAAGTAAAAGGATGAAAAAAGGGAGACCATGAAAGCACAAAATTAAAAAATCTTCCAAAGTGACCAATTAGTATCAGACAAAATAGACCTCAAAATAAGGAAGATTACTGGCAAAGGGATCAATTCAGAATTAAATACAAAGGATAATACATTATGACCATGTAGGTTTCAACTGAAGATTGTAAGCTGCCTTCAGCTCTCACAGCGCATCATCTTTCCTTCCACCCCTGAGACTGATGGAAATTTCCTTTCTCTGGAATATTCTCTCCTCAATCAACGTGCGTCTCTGTCTCAACCTCCCCAGTTTACCTGCTTCTTACTCATCCTGCAGTTCTTACCTGAGACATCACTTCCTCTGGGCACCATTTGGTTTTCTTGTGTTTCCGTGGCACCCAGAACCTCTGTCAGGGCATTTAAGACAGTGAAGATTTTTGATAACATTTAAACCTGTATCCCCCTCAAGACCTCTAGCTCCACAAGGGCGAAGAACTAGGGTCATTTCATTTCATTTCACTGTTTTTTTTTTGGTTTTGGTTTTTGTATAATAATGTATTTATTTATTATTTTAATTAAAAATATATAAATAAAAAGGAAACTTTAAATTTGAAAAATACTGTAAAGTAGAAAAAATTAATTCTACATATTATTGTTAATATTTTGTGTAATTTCTTTTAGTAACTCTTCTATTTTTAAAGATATGTACTTACATATGTATGTATAAAACTTCAGTTATGCTCTGCTTGTTCACTTCACTTTCTCATGGTTCTGCTGAATTCATTCACTGAACATAATTTATTTAACCATACTTCTTTTGCTGAATATTTTTATGGCAGCATAAACAATGTAACAAAGAACAAAAATGACCATAAATCTTTTTTAACATATCAAGTTGTTTTCTTAGAGTACATTCCTAGAAGTGAGCTTGCTGGCTCCAATGTGTGAATATTCTTAAGACTTGTTGTATCGTATCCATATTGCTCTCTGAAAAGCTGATAGCTTACATTTCTAAAAATAATTTATGACTGCCCTCATTTCCCACCACCTTTGCCAATATTGAAAATGATCATTTTTTTATCTTTGCTAATATTACATGTGAAAAATCATTTTTATTAATATTTTAGTATACATTTCTTCAATTTTTGTGATATAGTTTACTTGTATTGTTCATAACTTTTATGATGAGTTGCTGGGTTTTTTTCTTTTACCAATTTTCCTCTTATTAACATACCTTATTAATTTATAAAATTCTTCATAAATAAAAGCAGTTGTTCTTTAATTTTACTTTTTTTAATCATTTTTACTAGTTTACCATTTATTTTATCATTTACCATATTTTATTAATACAATATTCATTTTAATGTACTTGACTTTATTAACAGTTATATTTTTGATTATTTACTTTGTGTTTCTACCAAGAATCAGATTTATTTTCATCTATATGTTATTGATTTTATGACTTTAAAACTATGTACTTTTTAACATTTTAATCCATCTGTGGTTTTTAAAAATATTATGAAGTAAAAATAAAGCTTCATATTTTCTAATTAATCAACAAATTATGCCATCTCTCCCATAGATTAAGCCATTCTTCCCCACTAAATAAAATGGATTCTTTATTATATTAGAAAACGCATGTTTTTCCTCATTATCCAGGGCAATTTTTTTTATCCCTCATACTGATATATGCAAATCAATACATTTCTGTTTATTCAAATACGGCATGAATTTCCAATTTTCATCATATGATATTCTCTAAATAGAAACAATTTGATTGAGTAAAGTGATGAGTATGACCTGGGTCACTTTCTCAGTTTTCTATCCCCTCCCGTCAGTTCATCCGTCCTTACACCAGTACCACGCCAGAGTCCTTATTATACCTTTAATAACGTGGTATCTGATTTTGAAAGCTCCTTTCATTATTTATTCTCTCATAACATTTTTTGTTTATTTTCATTTATATACTCTTCCATAGGGGCTTTAAAATCCATTTTATTGGAAATGTCTTAAGTCTGTACATTTATTGGGGAAAACCTACATCTTTATAATATTTGCATTCAAGAATATGATGTATATCCCTATATAATCAAAACTAATTATATGTCTCTCACTAAAATTTTGCACTCATATAGATATTCTCAATATGTCACTGAATTTATTCTTAGATATAATTTTGTGTCTTTTTTAAAATGCACTTTCTTTTCCCATTTTATTATTCTAAGTGGATTATTATTGGTAATTACCCGAGTGAAGCTACCTTTGAAACCTCAAAATAGGTCAAGACACTTGTCATATGAAGGGGTCAGTAACCCACTCTAATCAGAAAGAGACGACTACCACAAAGTGACAGATAACAGAAAATAGTACGATGAACTTGGGGGTGTTATTCAGTCTAAAGGGGATGGATGCTCATCAGCTTCAACAATTATTATTGAGGAGTCTGCCTGGGCTTCCGATTTCACAAGAGAAGATAGAAATCTGGTTTTATGTAAAATAAGCTCAGAGTTTCTACGGACACATGAAAAATGATAAGAGCACATAAGGAATGTTAAACATAAGAAGGTAGTAAGATCTTAATAAAAACAAGCAGTTTCGTGTGTATATTAATTTATTTACTGAAAAAATATTTATTGAGTACCTATTACATGTCATATTTTGTGGGGAAAAATGACAAATATATAGCCAGCTAGAGCAAATATAACAGAATACCATACACTATATGGTTATATACTAGATAAACATTTATTTCTCATAGTTCTGGAGTTTAAAAAGTCCAAAATCAAAACACCAGCAGCTCTGGTGTCTACTGAACATCCCTGGCTGGCAATACTCCATGTGTCAGCAGTCCATGTGTTCTATCAAACACCAATGCCAGGAAAGTTAACACACGACTCCACAAGAAGAAGACAATGGAAGCCCCACATTTGGTACTTTCCCTGGACTCTGCTTTGTGCTCTTCCTCCCTTGGTTGGTTTTAAGTCTATATCCTTTCCCTGTAATAAACTGTAACCAATGGTATAATCACTTTTAGTGAATTCTGAGACACTTTTTATAAATTATCAAATTGGAGGATGGTCTCTTGTGAGGATTATTTTCCCTCTAAACTTTTGCAGCCGACTTAAACTCTCACACTCATCATCCCGTCATTTGGGTTAAAGTCCTAAATATCCTGACCCTTAACCCCATCACACACACACACACACACACACACACACACACACACACACACACACACATATACACACATGCACACCAAAAAGGTATCAAATAGAGTCTTTCAGTTTTCAGCGTTATTGAGAGACAAGCAATCAAGGAAATATTGGATCTCTACTTGAAGCAATTTTTGTAAATGACATACAGAAAGCAATTCTCTAACAGTAGAAATTTTTTTCAGGCAGAAATATATAAAACAAGAATGGAAATGAGTTATATCAAAATGACAATCATGATTTTAAGAATACCTAGAATTCTACATGTCCTAAGTCCAGCTTACTGTGGTAAAATCACTTACAACTGAGATGACAGAACCACGTGGTAATCTTGGAAAATCACAGAAACATGCAAATATCTAGTTTCAAAAATGGGTAAGATAAAAGATTTTATAATTGGTGCATAGATATATATCTACAGAAAACTAAAAAGAGACCTGATTTAGCTTTGATTGATAGTGAACAAATTTTCCTAACTGATTCTTGAGAAGGACCTTGGGCTGTAATTTAGGTTCACTGATGATAACTTCATTCAGGTTACAAACATCTCTCTGTTTGAGCACTTTCTGCTTAGTTATCAAAAATGAAATCTGGGGATGCTCTTAGAGAATTCTGATTCTATTCCAAATGACTCAGACAATACCTCTGCACAAATTTCAAAGTGATAAACTCGGTAATATTGAGAAGTTGATTAAAGAAGATGAAATAAAATAAGCAGACATTTTTAACATGGATGAAAAAAGTTTGGGGGACAAGACAGTATCCTTCAAATATCTGAACAGTCATTATACAGAAGCACACAATATTACTTCTACCTACTTGGTGATGAAGGTGGGTGGAACCAATTCCAATATGCAATGAGCTCAATGTAACTAGAACTTTCCAATAATCTTAGCTGCCCAAGGGTGGAACGAACAAATAGGCACCCTTTGGGGTAGAATGGGGAAGTATTTGTCTAAGCATATGACAGGGACTTTGTAGAGAGCACTTAATATGGTCAAGTCGTTTTTAATTAAGTAAACTTTGAAGTAGATGATCTTTAAAGTGATTTTTTAAACTGAGTCACTTTTAATGACCATCAAAACTTCAGATTTCATATCCTCAGACTTGTTTTCCTAGCCTAGGACAATTTAGGAGCAGTAAATTGAGTGGGAATGGTTACCAGAAATGACCTAACATTTATCAAACTCCTATATGTGTTTTACATGTATTATCTAATTTATACTTTAGAAAAAAGTCTACTTTTAAGCCAGTTTTGTAAGAGGGGAGACAAGGTGAGGCACTGAAATAACCTACCCAAGGTCAAGCAGCTGGTAAGCAAAAGAGTACTCATTCTGACCAACCCAGATCTCTCCACTTCTAATGGCCGGGCTGTTTCTCAAGCCACCGCTTTCTAGGGGCAGGAGATGAGAGCCAACAACAAGTCAATGTAGGAATGACAGAGATTTCTTGTAAATTAGATCCAATATCTTCCACAGCATAGCTGTCTGAGGCCGTTTAGTTTGGGTCTAAATAGCCTCTCCTATTTCAAAAACCTCTTGAATGTGATACTGAGTTATGAGAGCACAACAATTTAAATTTATTTTAGTATACAGGCTCTAAATCATCAAGAAAATACAAAGTTGCGTTCAGTATGCTATGTCTAAGAAGATCAATGTCATTGTCATTTTTAAGAAAAAATTTCCTGTGAAAGGTTCCATTGCTTCCGTAAAATTACACTGACTGAGCTTCACATAAAAATCACCCAGTCTGTTCTGTGATGGCGTTCAGACGTTTGCCTGAATCAGCTGTAGACAACACAAATACGGGATAATGTTGCCAAGATCATTTGGTTTCACGTGCCAGAAATTCAAATGGAACGGGCTTTTACACAATAAAAGAAACTTACCAGAAGGCTACTTTCCTAGCCTCAGGAAGAACAGAGGTACAGCCTCAGAGATAAGTGAGCAGATTAACTGATCTTCCCCAGGAGCCCCTCTTTCAATCTTTAATTCCTCTGCTCACCTGGGCCTCTCCAAGTGTCATTTCTCCCACTGCAGACTGGCTTCCTCCATGTTGTGGATAATGGCTGCCAGCAGTATATTAGCATTATCTCCCTAGCTCCCATCACTTCAATTCCAAGGACTATAACTTACTTTTATTTGAAAAATCATGGAGAAGGACTTAATGACTTAGTTTAAGTCAGGTGTCTAACAATGAGACAATCAGAGAAGTCCATGAGAAAGAGTTCACAAGTGGTTCCTGAGGGATCAGCCTGTCTACTAAGGCCACTGGTCCTACAGGCAGGGAAATGATAAGCCAGGGAGACACCACAATTAACCCATTACATTTGGCCTTCAGGTGAATTAGAAATGTTTAGGGGAAATTCTACCAAAACATGAACAAATTTTAAACATAAAACATTGGTTACTTAGTGGAATAAGCTTCAATTATCTATAAAATGTGCTTGTTTGGGGAATTTTGTTTTTAAATGATATAGGACAAAACATACATTTTAGTCAAAGCCTTTTTCCAATAGTGTCTTAGCATTACTAGAGCATTAAGTTGCTAAACCAATCAAGTGGCCTAGAAAACAAAGCACTTTCAGATGTGATTGAGGTCCTAGGGAAAAATTAAGTCCTTGATGAAACAACATTTTTGTAAAATATTCCAATAACTGTTTCATCTTCCAGCTCAGTTGCTCTAAAGCATTAGTTTATGAGTTGAAGTGAATGTGGGTAACATTATTCTCTTATACTAAGATAAAAAAACCAAAACATATGGAAATGTATGTTAATCATTAGAAAAGGTTTAAAAATGTATGTTCTAATGACATTGCTGTATCGACAGTGTTCTCAACTGGAAAATTATTTATGTGAAAATTCAAGAAGCTGCCACCAAGAGAGAGTTTATGCCAAAGGCAAATTGTCAGATTTGAAATGTAAGACCTAAAAGCTGGTCTTGGACAGATTAAAAAAAAAAAATACAGCAAATAGACTGCATTGTTGTAGGCTGAAGCTCATTTTCAGAAATACGTTGCTCAGCACTAACGTGGACAGTCTAATCAGTTCCTCTGCAGAAGCAGCAAGATTTTTACAAATGAAGGAGAAAATCTACACAGATGAAGCTATGACTGGAAAATTTGATCCACATGGTTGTATTTTTAGATCTGTCAAAGACTGACCTCCGTGTGCAGTTTTTCTAGCAATAGTTTAATGTAAACTCAGCCTATGTGTGGCATTTCTGTGTTCCATGGAGTTATGTCGTCTATTATACCTTATCTACTATTTCTAGACAGGTCAAATATTCCCTTTAGTCATTGCAAGTACTCCTTCTTTTCTTGCTATGCAAATGGTGATTAGACTTTTCTGCATACAATTTGTGTAGGATTTTGGTAAATTCACCTAAAATCCTTACCTGTGGTAAGAAAGTTTGGTGGAAATTTACTGAGGATGGAACGTACTTCTTGTTACCTTCAAAATATCTAAAGTATAAGGAGATGGTGAACATATGGAGAAGTTCTCACCACTGGAATCCAAACAGGAAGATTTCTTATTTTTTCATCAGTATGTGGGAAAATCCTGAGTGTGGAAAAATAGTGACTTCTCCGTATTTAAACAGACGCAACCTGGTTGTTTTCACAGGCAAATCGTTATTATTTCATAGATAAGTGAGTGTATAAGTGTGTCAACATATATATACATGTGTGGGGGTAAGTAACATGGTGACCAGGGAGAAAAAAAGGCTGTAGAGTAAAACCATTACCCTATTTTAAACTATGCTTTTACTAAACCTATTACTGGCAATTCCGTTGACAATCATATTACTGTGTGATATTCAAATGTCAAATGCATATCTCATTTTCGACTAAGACCATTACATCATTCCTTGTCAAATGCACTGAAATATGGCTGGGTCTCGCTCTGATTAGATAAGGGACCTCATGCTGGTGTTAGCAAATCCAACCCCAGGGACTGATTCCCAAGCTGAGGGAAATGGCAAAGTTATTATTGATGATGGTGCCAAAGCTAACAGGTTTCACATGTCCTTCATGAACACATGGCTATAGCCCCACCAGCGACACCGTTAAGAGCCATTTGTTCAAGTGTCCTAGAATTACTGCTGAAAAAAGGTGAAAAATCCATAAATTTTAAATACCCACCAATATGGAAGTTTGTTCAACTCATTGTAGGTTGCCTGGCTCACTGCACTTACTGGAATCATATGAAAAATAATCCTTTATGTATGTGCAGGAGTTTGTCTCATTGGAGAGACCATGTAATGTGTACAGTAGAACCCAGGTCTGGGCTTTGAGTCCGTGCTCTGGGCAGTTCTAGCTGCACGACTTTGGCAATGTTCTTAATTTCTCTAAACATCAATTCTTTTACACAATTTGTGATTGTGAAAATTAAATGAAAGCGTGTATGACCGATAACCGATAGCTCTTTCTGTCATGTTATTTAACCCTTCTCAACTTTATGAAATGCGTAGGTTACGCATCATAGTCTTGTTCTGGATCAAGGAACAGTCCCCCTCCTTCCCCCTTGCCAAGGAGAGTGGCTTGTCCAAGGTCACATGGCTAATGAGAGGGAAAGAGAATCAAACTCAAATCTCCCCATTTGAAATCCGGTATTCTAAAAGTGTCTGTGGAGGAAAAGAAACCCTGTAAATTAGACTATAATTAAGGTACCACTATACTTACAGAGGCAAAGTGAAATAGTGAATTGGTCCAATTACCTCAATAATTCAAGCCCAAAAGTACCAAAACACTTTTATGTAGTATGTCTGAATATTTCAGGCCAAATATCTGAATAATTGGCCAATTATTCATATCATTGTGAATATATGTATAAACCTGATCTTTTGTGGGGGAGGGGATAGGGAGAGGCTCCGAATCATGTCTCCGATCTTTCCAACATAAATAGAGAGTGTTATTTTTCATTTTCCCTTTCTAATTTGTTTCAAAATTCAGTGGCTTTTTAAAAATTAAATTGGAGTTTGTGGATAAATGGGAAAATCTTTACTGAAATATGGTACTTCCAACTGTAATTTCAGTTTGAAACAGGCTGCTTACAATAAGCACAACTTCACATAAGAGTGACAAGCCGCGGCCTTCGTGGGTATGTACTGAGGGTGAGGCATAGCTGAAATCCTTTCAGCTTTTATTCTAAGTACGGAATCAAATTCTGATCCTGGAGAAAATGTTCTGACTCTGTTAAGAGGAGTTATATTCAAATTAGTCCAAGACAATTCTGATACCAGGCGTGGGCCAAAATTACAGTTATTTGAAACTAAAAGAACTCCTCCATCTTTTTTCTGACCTTTACAAACCATATACCTATTTCAAGGTAGAATTAAATTCTCTGATTATATTTCCTTAGCTACAGCCCTGCAGTGAACATAATATCAGCATTAAAATAGGAATTAGTGTAGTTTAGAAAACAACTAACAAAAGTTTTTTTTTTTAATTATAGGAATATACAACAATTAAAATAGACTGGGCATAGTTAAAATCTATTAAGTACTAAAAAACAAATCTGTCAGCCTACCATCTTCTATGTTTTATAATAAATACAGTGCTTAGCAGAATTGGGGAATAACATTACCATAGATTGACAAGTCTATTGTACTTTGAACAGGTACTGTGAGAAAGCAAGTGTCTTTGTTCACCATGAAGTCTGCGTTATAGAATGATCCCTAGAGGTGAGGAAGGAAGAGGTTCAGACACAATAGCCATTTGAAAGGCTACGCTCAGATTAATGGTGTGGGTTTAAGTTTCTCTGCAGTAGAATGCCCACCCTCACCTATGGTTACTAATAAGTTCTCTGTCTCTCTGGTCACCTTCCAGGTCTTTGCTCTAAAACCTGTCCAAACTGAAAAACAATGAAAAGTCCCCTCAAGCTAGACAACAGGCGTGTACCCCAAGATTGCCAATCTCCTGGCTTTGATAAGTCCTGTCTTTGGAATTGTCAACCTGTTTTTAATAGTCTCTGCTGCTCCATATGTTCATTCCCTTGAGTGTGAAATGGAGGAGGAGGGCCAGTGCCTTTTAAAAAAAGGGATTGATGAGAGAAGCACCCCACACATAGGAGAACCTCAATAGATCTGTATTGACAGGGCATGAAAGAAAGCCTGCAAAACAGAAAAGAGAAAATGATAGAATAGGACATGGTTGCAGCTTGTTTTTTAAGGGGGAAAAATACCCATTTTTAAACTACGCGAAGCACAATCTGAGACCACTTTTTTCTCACCTTAATCTGGAAAGGCCACATAATGAATCAAATAAGTTAGAAGAAAAAGGAGAGAGAGAGAAAAAAAAAGGTTTTGCCAAATTGTGATTGCTAAGATGCTGATAAAAAAGAATTTATTAAAATAGCTGTCCTTCCTATATACTTTGGCCCCAAAATTCTACTTCCAAGAATTTTTTTCTAAGGAAATAATCATAAATGTGCACAGAAAAGAATTTTAACAAAAATAAAAATAAGAGTCTAATTAGAAATATAAATGCATATATATAGACATTAATGTATATATGCATGTATATATACAATGGAAAGAATGTAACCATTAAAATAGAGTCCTTGAAAAATTTAATTTAGACTGTACATACTTGTTTAGTTCTTATTATTCCTGGCCAGGCACTGGCTTACAGTGGTATCTGCTTTCGAGGACCTCATACTCTAGCAGTAAGACAAAAATGGAAATAATTACTTGTCTATATTTGAGATAAGTATGGTTATTCTATATTAATTCAGTTAACATATATTAACTGAAAAAACAATCTAAAGGACATTATGCTTTTGATATTTTTAAATATATGTGTATGTACATATATATACATAAATGCCTATATTCACACACACATATATATGTACATGACATCTGTTAGCTACCGCTGCATAACAAGTCACCCCAAACAAAAATCACTTATTATCCCTTGTGCATTTGCACATCACTCTTTGTACGTGGATTGGCTGGAACAGCTCTGCTCCACGTGATTCTCACCCTCCTAGAACAGTGTGCTAAGCTGAGCATGCTCTTTTTATGGTAGTGACAGAGGTACAAGGGAGAAAACTGAAACAAAGGAGGCAAAGGAGGCATCTTTAGGTCCAGCCTTAAAAATATACAATGAAAAACAGAAAAATCATAAGACACCTAGGCACCAGCATTAGTCACCAGAATGAAAGAATTATGTGATTGTTAATTTCTTCTGCATATTTTTGTAAAATAAGCTTTTTATAGTCAAATCCCAACAAAACTTTATTTTAAATATTTTACCAAATTGAATCTTAACAAGTTTCCTATTTCTCATGTTTCTTTTTATAATTACTCAAATAGAAGGAAAGTTAACTAGAGAAAGAAGATTTAATATTTTATTAATTCTGTCCCTATGGTGATAGATCGTAATTACCTAATGTGTTGCCTGGCCTGCCTTTCAATGTAAACTCTGTACCACTGATAAGGTGGTAGAGCATTATTAAGCTAATATCATATCTGTTTACTTACTTTATTTTAGAAAAATGAAACATTCAAAGAATATCAGTTGGTTTACAAACAGAATGATCTTAAATTTACTTCTATGTGCATGTGCACAGCTAGGTGTTTTGTAATGGTAGGAAACCAGATAGCACCTTGAAAGATTGTCACTGCTTTTCAAAGGATGTGTGATCTTTCATCCCAAAGCATTCCTCTCACTGGCACATAACAGCAATGCTTTATGTCCCATCTCTGGTTTTTGCTTTCTTTTCTTGTATGAGTAGGTGTTTTTTTTTTCTTCTCCTATTGACTGGTTTAGGAAGTCTTTTTTCCCTCCTTTTTTGGTACCGTGATTGCATTGAATGGTTGATGTTTCTAGTGAATCATTCCAACCAATTAGGCTAAAATATTAAAAGACAAGTAACTTGAGAAGGAAACTCACATTTCTATAGCACTTTGCAGCAGATGTATCCTATTTACTGCTTTATTTTATTGCTTAATGACTGGATCTGAAGTAATTGCACCATTTGACAGATATTTATTTGTAAAATGTGATTCATTCAGTGAGACACTTTTAGAATGATTTTCATGCCAAGTGTTAAAATTATGTAGTCTTGAGTAGCTCTTTCAAAAGATGCAAACATGCATGTAAATTCCATGCATCAAGCACATCTACTTTCGGCTCTTTTTTATTATAGAAATATTCCAGTTGACAAAGAGTGCTAGTGAATAGACGGCAGGGACTTCTGGACTTTAATCAACCGCAATCACTGGCAGGTTCAGAATTAATTTCCTAACCATGAATCACCTGCAGACAATGAATCACGTTCTAGAGAATTTTGCCAAGCAAAACATAAGCCATCATGCCCTGTACAACTTTTGAGGACGGGGCCATGGAAACTCATTTGACTAACATAGTTGAAATGGTGAAAAGAAAAGAATACTAGAGAATAGTGGAACAAGCTATCAAACAGTGTCTGGTGACTCTCAGGCTTTACAAAGACAAGGGAATCAAGAGTTCGGCATGGAAACACTCTTTCTGAAATGGTCTACTCAGTGGTGGGATTCTTTTTCTAAATCCTAGTTAACGAGAATCAAGGTAAAGGATTCTTTGTTAATATTTTTTGGCTGTGAAAGTTTCTACACATTACAACACAGACATCAGAACATGTTTACCCATTCTCTAACCAAAGGATTAGAATCCTTTTCTTTGGTTTCTGATTCAGACAGTCTCTCTATGGGAAGAGAGGAATGAGGAGAATTAAACAAATATGCAGATAACTCAGATGAATAAACAGTTTCAAAAGAAAGAGCCAAGTCATTTATGTACTCAAATTATTGATATGATTGCCTCTGTTTTCCATTTTCTCTTCCAGGTGTGCAAAGGAATGTATCACCTTTATTTGTTTCTAGATATTACAAAAAAGCTGAGATAAATTTTAGTTGCAAGACATGCAACAAAATATTTAGCATTTTACATAATACCATCACAATAAGAACAAATCTTTCTAAGAGGAAATATCTGTATTGTCAATTTGAATAAAGTTAATTTCAAACTATTTCAACAAGTAAACAATATACAACAATAAAGAAACAAAAGACCTTCACCAGTTCAAGATATTTGGCATATACAGCTCCAAATTATGCATGCCATTGCAAAAAAAATAAAGAAAAAAAAAGAAAATTATTGTCTAGAAAGAATAGTGAATAATAAGCATTTGTGAGCACATTATTAATCAAATATCAGAAACTCAAAGACTAGATAATATCCATTTTCATAAACTGGCTTGAATTTTTTGATTGATTGATCATTACTGTCAAATAAATTTGCCATTATAGATTCATCCAATTTTGGCATATGAAAGAAAAAGAAGGACGATTCATGTCAGATGGCACAGAATGAAATAATTTTCCAGACAGGCAATCGATATTTCATTTTAGACCATGAAAACAGGTAAATCAGGCTATAAAGTATCCATTGTCCGCCACTTTATCCAGGTGAATGGAACACATTAACCATTATTTTTATTGAGTGATGCTAGCTGGAATGTTTGTCTTTGACCTGTATACCATCCTCTGTCCTTCAGTGTGTTGTCTTCAGATCTAACCATTCCCTCTCACTTACTGATTTTGCCTTGTCACCTGGGTTTACAGTTCTCCCCTCTCCACAGGTTCTGTTACCACTTTGCGTGTTCAGAAAGATGTGTATTCAACTCAAACAAACCCTCAGCTCTGAGAATTTGACCTCATCTCTAGTGACTTATTTTCCTGTGCAGTGCCCTTCAGGCACCCACCACGAAGTTGTAAATCTGGGACCATAATCGTTCCCTGAAACTAGTCCAGTTCTTAAATTGTAAATTCAGACTCCACAGCGATTTGATCCAAAACTCTTATTCTTTGACTGTCGCTTAATTATTCCCAATACTGTAGTCTCTCATCTCATTCTTAAGCTACTCAACAAATAGTATTGAGAGCCGTCTTGGTGCCTTCTATTGTTCTAGACACTGGATTCCTGGAGTGAACCAGGAAGTCAAAGATGCCTGCTCTCATGGAATTACTTGCTTCAGTCATTTGATCACCTCTACCATAGCTCCCTTTTCTACACAGCTTAAGTCTCCTGGTTTTCTGCACAGCTTAAGTCTCATGGTCCATCATTTCTACAACTCTGTTTTTAATATCTTTACTCCTTTGCTCATTATTCTTCCATTATCTACTGGCAGAAGCCCAAGCTAGAGAATCTCAACTACCTCCCATCTCACTATATTCATCTCAGTAGCTGAATATAATTTGGAGGAAATCATGTAACTATGCAGATAAATACCATAATAAATTCATAGTCTCCAAAATAGGAAGGGGGCCCTCACCACTCCCCAGGAAACCTTTCTTCTATGTTCTCCTAGCTGTTTTTGTAGATCCCTTGGTACTTATTTCAAACAAACAGCAAGCTTCATAATGTTGGCATCCAGGGCAAGCCATTCCAAATGGACCCACAAATCAACTCTATAATTCATACTGTGACTAACAGATGATGGTGATTATTATCAAGGCAGAACATCTGGAAGCATCCTTCCTTAACTAATCAAGGCTCAGAGAATAAGACAAATAGAAAATTTTCTGGGCCTTGGTTGGGGTGGAGCAACTGATTTGCTTTGCCTTGGAGTAAATACTTTGTTAGGCCTAACTTTAAATTTCAGCTTATGTTCAGCATGAATATTTGAAGTTGAATGTTATGCAGATATAAAGAACAAAAATATATAGCCTCCCTAAGCTGCCTGACCAGTTGCTGCAGTACAAGGTAATTAAGAATGCTCCAAAACTTAGTTATTTGACATTTTTGTGCCTTGGTTTTCTGTAAAATATACATAGTAGAACCGACTTCATAGGTCTTTTGTAAGGATTGAATGGGAAAATATGTGTAAAGTGAAACACTACCTGGCCCCTCAGGAAATGTTAGCTATTAGTTGCTGATCCTACTTCCACCCATAATTCTGGCTCCACCTCTCTCCTTTCTGCCACACCAAATTTCTTTAAAATGCTGTGTAACCTCCGTTTCCTCATCTTTCTGCCATCTCTTCATACCACCACTCCTCCAAACCCATTCTTACCAGATCATCAGTGGCCTCTTTGACACTAAATCCCCTAGACTTTTCCCTTGATTCTTATTTTATTGATCTGTTAACATCATTTGACACTAGTGAGCACTCTCCTCTTCTTTTCAAACATTCTTTCCCAAGTTTACCCCTTGACCTCCTCCTATATTTCAGGCTACACCTTTTCACCTTCTTTTTCAGGATTCTTGTCTACTTACTTTTTCAATGTTGATGTTCTGTGAGGTCCTATCATAGGGCCTTTCTTTTCTCATTCAGTATACTTTTCCCTATTGTATCTAACATACTATCATAGGACTGCCATCCCTATTCTTTGAGGTGAAGGCTAACCCATTACGAAAAAAAGGAGTGGCCCCCAAATTAAGGTTTATCTCTTTCTCACCTAAAAGTCAAGTTGTACATGGTCCAAGATGGCAGCAGCTGTGCTCCATAGTGTCAGTCAGCAACCCAGCTTCCTTTGTCTTGCTGCTCTGCAACCCTAAATCATCTGCATTGTCATTGTCTGCTATTTGAAGCTAGGTTTCTGTAAGTTCAGGTCCCTGAGGGAGGAAAAAAGAAACAAGGAAGTTCCGGAGTAGGGACTACTCTTTAAACCAATGCCATAGAAGTTGAACACATCACATCTACTCACATCACACTGCTGAGAATGTGCTCATGACCACATGACTCCACAGTGAGAGCTGGAAACTGTGGGCTTCCGTTGGGCATATCCTCAGAGAGAAGGGGAAGATGGATTTTAGTGGACAACTAACAGTCTCTGCCATACCATCTATAAGCCAACAGCTAGAAATTCTGTCTCTTCAGCCCAGATCCATTTTCTTAGATTCAGACTCAAACTTCTAACTGCTACTGGACAGTTCTACTGCAGTCTTCCACTTACACCTTAAATTCAGTATGTCCCAAACAGAATTCAGAATCTTTTCCATCCCACGATACCCATACTCCATTTCACCAAAACTGACTCCTCTTCCCTTATTTCCTACCACAGCAATAGAAACACCAAAGATTTCCCCCAAACAGCCTGCATCATGCTCAAACTCCCCTCCGTATCAAATCTATCACAATGGTCTACTGATGCTCTATTCTAAATACATCTTACACCCTCAGGTCACTGCCAATTTGTTACCTTGATTATGTCTCCACCCTCCATTGTTATCTCACTTAAATTTACAAGTATTCTTCATTTTCTGAATCTATTTGATTCCTCAGTTTGGACAGCAAGAATTCAGATAGAGAAGGACATTATGCTCTGAACCTATTTGGCATAGTGTTTAGCAAAAGTTTGAAGAGTGGGAGATTAATGTAAAAATTTATCTTAGTCTCTTTACCCCTGAATTAAGACACTAGAAGCTGCACTAATGATAATGTGGCTAGCAAGGGGTCCCTGTATCCTCTAAGTGATGTCCAAGTGACCTTCCTAAAATATAAATCTAATCTTACCACAAATGTAACTTTTCAATGGTTTCCTGTTGCCCTTACAATAAAGTCCAAATTCTTAACATGGCTTAGAGGTCTTACATTTTCTGATTTCTACTTAATCTTGCCGCTTCTCATCCTGAACTTTTGACTCCAGTCATAGATAATGTCTTCTGCTTCCTTGCATGAATCATCTCTCCCTCGTCTTGAGACTTTTACACGTGGCATTTCATTTGACTGGAACTCACTTTCTTAACCTTGATTCTTTTGCTTTACTCACCCCTAGTCATCCTTCAGACAGCAGCTGAGTTATCGTGTCTTCCAGGAAGTCACGGGACTCTCACTTGGAGTTGGGATTAGGTACCTTTTGCTATTTGCCCAATAGGACCTAATGCTCACCCTCTATAACACTTATAAAACTCTGTCATAATTGCTTTTGATTATCTATTTTCCCACTAGGAATGTAAACTCTGTGGAGAGAAATCATTCTGTCCATTGTTATATCTTCAGAGATTGAATAGAGTTGAGATTGTAGTAGATGCTCAGAAAATACTTATTAAATATTCATTTAATATTTGGATATATGAATAGTTTGGAATGAGAATTCCAAACTGACCTGATCCTACCAGGCCTTCCTGTGGTTTTGCAGTTGGAGACATCTGGAACATTCTCAGGGAAAGCTGGGCATGTTCTAGGATGAAGAGTCCATAGAATGATGACTCCTCTAGAGATGTGATGAAGAAAATTCTCCTTAGTTTTGCATGCTTCACATTAACACTCTCAGGTCCGAAAGACTCAAGCAAAGACAGCTACTTTTCTTAATTGCATTATTCTTCCCTTTGGTTCATTTGTTGTGTTGGTTAGTTTGGTTGTTCTTGTTTGCTTGTTTTATTCATTTGAAAAGTCAATACTTAAAAAAATGATATTTTAAAATACTTGAAGAAAAACTTCCAGAGGACACTGTGTGATGGCTGAAATAGCCGAAAGTCTCACCCTTTCTAAAAACTTTAACATTCTCATACTTGCTCCGGAGGAAAAATCTCTAGTCCACGCAGACATCAATTGGCTGTCTTCCATCTTCCACCTCTTGTTTAAATTCTGAGTGAAAATGTAGCTCTGTAGAAATGACTACGCCCCCAGTGAATCCGAAGCTGTCCTAAAGATCATTTTCTGCCACCCTGAAAGTTTAACTGCCAACTACATTTAATTGGCACTGGTGGGCAGTCCATCGGGGGCACTGCAGTGCGACTCTTCAGGAAATGTCTGCCGGCTGGAGGGCTGGCAAGCTTGTTCCTCTCAAATCTCCCAGGATCACTTGTCGCAATGCTTTGTGCTGCAATGTTGATGATATGCCCAGTTCAATCAATCAATCAACAATATTTATTTTAAATGCCTGTTCTATCACTACTGCTAACGTGAAACTCCCCTTCTGTTGGCCAGTGCGCTCACGGGAATGGTGTTCAAGCAAAGGTCAGGGTGATCTTTGTCTGACCCCAGTGGATGCACGTTTTTCTTTCTAGCCCTTCTTAAATGGGAAAAAAATCAATTAAGCCACCAACAAATAGTTACTGAACATCTACTGTGTGCCACATTTTCAGTAGGCTTATCTTTCTTCTTGTCTAATGAAACTTTCAGACCAGAGTCTCTCTCCTTCCTTCCGTCCTCCAATACAGTCTATTATATTAGCAGCTAAGATTTGTATAAGATTGTGTAGATAACAAGGCATTTTTATTCTTAATCCTACCAACAATACTGAGAAGGGACTGTTTCTTCCTCTTTTATAGCGAAGAACTAGGAGATTTGCATTTGTCTAAAGTCACAGCTGGTGGAGAACAGGATAAACACTCCAAGTCCTCTAACCCCAGGGTGACTCCCCTGCAAACCCCCTTTCTCCAGCTACATATAAAGCACTGTAATAAGTGCCTGAGTCGTCCGGGAGTAGGAGTGATAGATAATCAGGTGAATAAAATAGTTTTGAACCTCAGAATGTTAGTATCAGAAGTAACCCAATGATTTTATCTCACTCTAAAACTGAACTCAGAGCCTGATGCATTTCAGAACTGCTTCCTATGTCCAATTAGAGATGATCTGAGTCTTTGGAGTCTTCCATAGTTGCCTGGCTTCCAAAAGTCCTACTTGCAAGACTCTATCTTGGGACTGATTCAAACTACATTTCTCAGGGCCGTGAATCTGGACAGCTGCTTTTCCAGCTGTGTCTAAATGCACTGTCCATTTCTTAACCTCCTCCCACCCCCTACTCTACGATTCACCTCTGTGTGGTTGTTGGCCTGGCCCTTTCCTTCCATTCAAACCTAACCTTTGTAGTAAAGTTATGATTGACCTTCATGTCACTCAAGACAAAGACAATTTTTTTCTCTATCTTTGACTTGTCAAGAGGCAGAACAACTTAGTGGTAAACAAAACAGAGACCTCTGAAGTCAGACTGCCTTGCTTTGAATGCTAGCTCTTCTACTTACTTTTTGTGTGATCTCAGTGAGGTACTTAACCTCTCTATGTTTCACTTTCTTCATCCATAAAATGGGGATAACAGTTTCTATACCATAGTACAGGTGGGAGATTCAAGGAATTAATATACGCAAAACCCTGAGAAAATCTTTGATGCACAGTAAATCTTCAGACATTAGCAGTTATTATTTATTATTGCCTAAGTTGCTCAGCATAGTAACCATTTTTTTGGACTTAATCCCAATCGTCCATTAATCTCTGTGGCATCATGGTTTCACAGGCGTATCTATTCTCTCCAATAATTTTTCTCACTATCCTTTGCAGACTGTCTTTCTCTTTTTTTCACTTAACAAATACAAGTTAAAATTCTTCACGTTTTACTTACAAGTAGATTATTCATGCCATTTCTCCCTCCCTCAGCAATCTCATAAAAGTCACACATTAGAATACCAAGTTTATGCACGTATATATTTTCACAACAGACTTTTCCTCTGAATTCTTAACAGATGTATCCACCTTTTTTCTTAATACCTCCACTTCTATATCTCACCTACAACTTAAACCCAATCTTTGCCCCAAAACTGGTATTCTGGTATTCTGGTATTCTTCTTAGTAAATATAACCAGTAATCAATGTGTTACTGAAGCTAGAAACCAAGGAATCATCCAGAATACTTCTCTCCCCCTCACCTCCAATATTCAATCCATCACTAAGCCTTGGGGATTATACTTCCTATATCCTTTCATTCAGGCTTTCCTCCACCCCATCTGTGCCACAGTTACCTTTCACCTGGAGCAGTGCAAAAGCTCTCAAAGTGACCTCTTCTTATTACTCTGACCTCACACATTAAGCAGAATGTTCTTTTCAAACACAAGGCCATCTTATCATTATCTGATTAGAGCATCTTGACGTCTTTCTTATACTTGTATAATAAAGACAAACTCCTTGACTGAGCCCACAAAACCATATCTCAGCAGCTTTAAATCTTTTCACACTTCCTCTTGCATTCTTACTACCAAGTCATTGACCGCTATTTCATTTCATTAAAAGTTCCTTGTTCTCTTGCACTGCAGGGCCTTTGCACACACTGGTCCTTCTGCTCTCTCCTTTTTGCCTCATCAGTTCCTATTCATCTTGACAGCTTGGCTGTATCATTACATTATCAGGAAAATCTCATCTAACCCTTCTGACCAGATAAACTCGTCATATTTCTTTTCTTCCCAGGATTGATCATGGTTGTAGTTTTACATTCCTTCATGTCTTATGTCTGTCTCATAGATTAGGCTATAAGCTCCATGAGGCTAGGTCTTTGGGGAGGGCAGTTATTACTGTATTCTCAGGACTGTTGAGAGATGCAGCTCCAATACATGTTGTTTATAGTAACTTAACCCTGGACAATCTGAGTTCAATTCTATCTCTGTGGCGTAATGCCTGGAGAGGCATGGACCTCATTTTACAGAATTAGCCCCTCGAATGACTATGTATATATGTGCTAATTAAGACAGAGTACCTACTAATTATACTTAAAATTTGCCATGTTTGAATAGATGTGGTCATAGGAATTGAAGTCAAATGAATTAGAGGTTTGTTAAACAACATCATAATTTGCATGACTGACACTCAGGCCTGGGAGAATAAAACATTGCAATTGATTTTGATTTAAAATTGCTTAGACTGAAATTCCTGGGTCCTGTCTACTCATGAGCAGTATTATATGGCCAAAATGGAACAGAATGATTTTATTTCTTAGTTTTATCTTATTTGTGCTCTAACTTATAACCAGCCTTTGAATGATTTTTTCCCCTAAAAAATAACTGTTTTATATTATGATAACTAAATTTAGACCCTACTGATATTCCCAAAGCCACAATAAGGGAACAAGCTGGGAACTGCATTATTTTACCTTCAGAATGGCCAGAATTATTTCAAACTTCAGCTTTTGATGACTTCATGCATGAATAACAATGCAGTTAGTTTTACTAAAAAAAAAAAAAACACGACGAGGCTGGCCTTTCCTATTTGCAAACCCATCGCAGTTAAGTCCTTCATAATAAAATAAAGAATTATTTTATGGCCTTGATGTTCAAATGTCAAAGATGCTAAATTTGCTGCACAAAATTTGACAACTTGACTTGAAAAAAATTTTTCCTATTAATATTAATAGATCTGTTAAAAAAAAAAAAAGCATCTGGACAGTTCATTTAAATGGCCACAAGAGAGCAGTAAGAAATTAAAGCTTCGAAAGATGACTCATAGTCACACTTTATGTATGTGTTTTGCTATTAGGAAGAATTGAAAGACAGACCTATTTCTATTTGTTCTTAAACTTAGAAATTTAATTTAGAATTTCTTAATTTTTTAAAGCCCTTTAGGAAGGACAAGATAGATAGCATCAGTTGAAATTTACTGAAAAGGGCCATGAGCTAGGGCTTTTACAAACCTCAAGTTCAAGTGTGAAAATAGAAGAAAATGATTACTCTGGGCAGAGGAACATCTTGAGCAGTCATCCGGCCCATCCCTTTGGATTATTCAAGCCGGACGAAAGGTATGTAACTCATTTACCAAGTCCCTCAGAAGAAGATCCTGGCATCTTGTTCCTAGAACATGGCCAACACATTAAAATGTTAACTACAAGGAAATATATTTTTATGCTTAATCCTATTCATGTTGTAATTTAGCTACTATTTTAATTAATATCCAGGGAGACTTTGGACATTCCTCAAGGTCCAAGCTCTTTTTTTTTATGTGCCCTGCTCTTCATTGCCTGTACAAACTTTGCCCTTTTTACTTGGAATTTTCGATGCCATGAATTTTTAAATGAATTTAAAAATCATGAATTTGCAAAATCACCAGCAGTAGTCCCAATATAGGAGGCGCTGTTAAGAATCAGTCTGAAAAAAAAAAAAAGATTAATGACCAGTAGAAGAGTAGACAAAGGATATAAACAGACAATTCACAAAAGTAGAATCTTAGCTTGTCAACAAACAGATGAGAAAAGTGTTCATGCTTAGCAGTAGAAAAAGGAATGCAAATTAAAGTGGGATACTTTTATATTGCTAGATAAGCACAGATTTAAAAGAATTCTAATGTCCAGTGTTAATGAGAGAGAACAGCCAGCCACTCAAACACTGGGGCATATGTTGGGACAACTTTCCTGAGGGCAGTTTGGAAATACAGATCAAAAACTTTTAAAATGTGAAATTTTCTTTGACCTAGCAACTTCATTGTTAGGAATTAATCCCACAGA
Source organism: Camelus bactrianus (assembly GCF_048773025.1). Taxonomy (NCBI): domain Eukaryota; kingdom Metazoa; phylum Chordata; class Mammalia; order Artiodactyla; family Camelidae; genus Camelus; species Camelus bactrianus. Next base: position 83,198,523 of record NC_133539.1, on the reverse strand, counting down.
AACAATCAGACAAGTACAGGTTTTAATAGTAAAAAGAATTGGAAAAGTAAAAACTTAAACTGTCTCAAAAGGAGAATTGGTTAAATAGAGCATAGCCAGACAAATGAACTCTTATGCAAATCACTAAAAATACTACAAATATATATTTATTGACATTGAAAGCCATTGGTGTATTTTAAGTTAAAATAAGATTGATAACAGGAAAGTATGATTTCATGTAGGGAGAAACTGTGAATGACTACCTGGAAAAATGTCTGGATTATATATACCGAATAACAGTTATCTGTGGGTAATGGACTCAAAGATGACTTTTGCTTTCTTCTGTAGAACTTTAGAGTCTACTGTTGTTTTCGTTTGTTGTTTTTCCTCAATTGTACAAGTTACTTATAAAATTGTAAACACACAAAAAGCTGCTTCTATATTGAGAAAAAAATTCTTAGAAAACCTTTAAAGTTGGTTTGGTGAATTTGTAAGAAGTTTGAAGTTCAATCTTCCTATAGTAAGTTTGCTGTGAAGACACCAGTCAAAAATTATGATCTGTGGTTATCAACATTTTCTGAATAGAGTAATATGAAAGAAAAATACATAACATCGAGCTACCAGGCAGTCTGCAGCTTGTGTCTATATGTTGCGAATACAGCTAGATGAAAATTAAACAGCCAAACAAATATTCAGAAGGTTGATTTTCTTCATAATGTAAATGTGATTGCTTCTTAAGAGGAAAATAAATCCTCCCCACCCCTTTTACCCAAGAATAAGCCAGTGACCTGACATCCAACCTATTTCATTTTTTCTAGATGTTCTATATGATCATATTCTCATTGATTTTCAGGCCCATATTAAACCTACCATTAATGTAGTGAAATGTATCTTTTGAAAGGGCTTTTACTGAATGTGGCATTTGTGTAGCTGAAGCTCTCTCCCACGATGCTACCTTCTCAGCGACTGCAGACTCAGAAAGGGATACTGTTTCCTCCTATAAGCTACTCGGCCATTCTGCATTTTCAACCCAGTTCAGATTATATGACTTCTAAAATGATCGGCTAGTGAATATCTTGGATAAACCTAGTACTAGATTAGACCTCAAAACAAACTACGAGATAAATATTAGCCTCAATGTGAGATGGCAAACAGGCTCAGTACGTTGCCCGTGAAAGGATGAATGATGTAGAGGAGGTAGGAGGGTAACCCTTGCACTCTATGGACCCCACAACTTTGCAGGGTTTTTTTTTTTTTTAACATGAAAGAGGCCCTTTTTCCCAGTTGCTCACTTTTTTCTTCATAGCATTTCCTCAGCCTTTTGAGGCCCATTTTCCTCCTACCACTGAATCCTTCTAGATGGGAGAGAAAAAAAAAAAAAAGAAAGTAAGCAAGAAAAAAGTATATGAGATGCCTTTGAAAAGCAATATTTCAAAGTTTTGTGATTTTCTCCCTGCAGAAACTGCGAGCTGGGCTGTGGGGGTGGGAGCAAGGCAAAGCAGCCCCGTGGGCCAGTTCGGAACCCCTGCCCCAGCTGACCACGGATGGCTTGTATCACCTTGAAATAACTGCCCACTTGTACTTTATGGTTCCCCGTTTATGAAATCTGAACAGGCGTTTTTGCCACCCTCATTGGACAGTTACAACTCCACTCCCCTTAAAAACATATTTTATCCTTCCTAGAAAAATGTAAAAATTGTGTCCTGGTGATGTGAACACAGAAAAGGAAGTAAATGCCTCTGTTTTATCCATCACATCTGAAAATGTCTTTAGCTGCCAATCAAATTGTGTTCGATAGCCAGCGCTTTTGAATATCCTCATCTGTGATGGCCCAGAAGTGGGACGTTGAAGTCTGGACCACACAAGGCAGAGAGCAGCGCCCTCGGTGATGGGTAAATGCACTAGTCATTTCCAGTCCTCCTTCTGGCTGCCTTTGAAAAGGAATTACTTCAGCATGCCCTGACCTTTGCCCTCTCTGTTAAAGAGGTTCCATGAACTTCAGAGGATCTGCTGATTCTTACCACCGTCTCTCCCCACCCCCTTTCTTTCCTGGTCCCCAAACACCACTCTCTTGCCATTCCGAGGCCTTTTGTTAGTGCATGCTTTTAAACAATATGCTGAAAACCAGAAAATAAGTTTGAACTTTAAAAAAAAATCCAGAAGGAATGAAACAAAGACATTCAAACAGCAAACGGGCAGGAAGGCAGAGGCAGGGGAGATGAAGCGGGCGGGGCGGAGGGTGGGGCAGGGGATTAGAAGCACCAGTACTTCCTTTTCTACGGGCTCGCTGGGCTTGGGTGAGTCACCTAACATTAATCTTGTCTGAAAAAGGGGATGTAGGAACACTTCCTTAAAGAAATTCTATGTGAGCAGATACGGTAATATATAAAACCTCTTTGAAAAATGTTCCCAGAAAAACTCCAACTATTATTTTTATTCCTCAACTTGCTTAGCTTTCGCGTTTCAGAAACTGTGGCGATGTACCTTGCTGACATTAAAACAGCGGAAGTGATATCACTAATTTGGGGGGAAACTTGGCTTTTTTAGTAGAGCTAATAAGTTATACGGCAAGTATGAGGTTGCTTAACCTAGTTAAAATAAAATATCAGATTCCAATTCCACTAACATTCACGAAGGACCTAGCGTGTGTTGGGTTCTCTCTCTCTCTCTCTCTCTCTCTCTCTCTCTCTCTCTCTCTCCCCCTCTCGGCACTAATAGAAACTAAATGTATGTCGGGTAACAGAAACTTAATGAATGTCGGGCTCTGGCAAGAATTAAGGTAACTGTAGAAACAAGGGAATGAAAATTAATCGGCCCTGAGTTCATTGTAGTAGATTAAGACCAGTTCTGAGCTATTTTTCTGGCTAGTGGACTTAAGTAAATTCAAAGATTTGGTTTTTCATCTATCCATCCAACAAAAATGTACCAAGAGGCTCTAGCAGGCCAGGCAATGGCTCACTAAGAATAAGATAACGTCCCTTCCTTCGTCAGGTAGCACACGTTCCTGTACAGGAAGATAAAAAATAAACAAGTAAGCCAATGAAGTAACTGACAATATTAGAGAGTAATGAGTGCTGAGAAGGAAATAAAATTAGGTCGTTGAAGGAGAAACCGCCAAAGGATTCTTTAGATAAGGTGGTCCAGGGAAGAGTTGTTTGAGTTGGTGGCATGATGGGTCAGCTGAGATCCAAAGGGTGACTGAGAAGTCACAGTAGTGCGATGAGGCAGAAAAAGAGGGAACAGCCAGCTGAAGGTTTTCAAGGCAGAGCCAGGAAGAAAGCCATCAGGTATAAAATACAGTGAGCAAAGGGGAAAGTGGTAGGAACGGAGGTCAGGGAATCTAGTGAGCCTAGATTATGTCAGGTTTTTGATGTCACCAAAAGGAGTTTGGATGCTGATCAGCATGCAATGAAAAGTCACTGGAGGATTCTAGCAGGAAAAAGAAAAGATCTTCTTTCCATTCCTTTTTTAGAGAAAATTCAGGCTCCTCTGTGAGGATGGATTGTGGGAGAGCAAGAATGAAAGGAAGGAGGGGAGTTAGGAAGCTCTGTAAGTGAACTTATAGGCTTACGTAAGCTTATGTAAGACGCTTACATGAGTTTATATAAGAAGCTACGTAAGTCAGGTGAGCAAAAACAGTGCCAGAGACCAGATTCAGCATGTGATGTTGGGTAGGACTGGGGGGTTTTATGCTACATTTAGAAACCTTTGGCAAAGTTCCTTGGAAAGATAGTGATAATTGTCGCATCAAATGAACTTGGCAACAGTCAGAATTAAAGCACAAACCAGATAAACCACAGCTCTACACCAGAGAAACGCTTTCTCTTTGAGTTCAATTCATTATGATTCTCTTCTCCAACTTAAGAGCCTTGTACCGGAACTGGTCATGTGGATAATACTTACTCTTGCCTTCCCCCCACCCCACTACGACCCCTTGGATTCTCCATCTCCCCAGCCATTGCAGGCAGAGAAGAGGAAGGTAGGGTCAGTAAGCTGCTCACATTAACATGGAAAATGAGAAGGAGAACTGTTAGCAGAATGTAGATGCTCTGTCTGGACTTCAATAAGGCTATAATCAGAACCACATTGCTTTGTAACAGGAAATCTGGGCTTCGAAGAACTGCAAAGTGGAGATTTACCAACTGACCTAATCAGGCAAAGAAAATGTCAAACTGCAATAACAGATTTTTGTACTCCTGTCTGCCTAAAGAGCAGAGGTTGGGGCCCCTGCCCAGCATAGATCACAAAACACACAATTATCCAGGCTCCATGTTTCAGTAAAGCGTTTTGGTTAAATGTGCCAGATATTGTTAAAAATACAAAGAACCCTGTTCATAAACACCAGGCCTTCTACTGATCCAAAGGCACATGTTTATTTGTGTGGTCAGTGGCCTGCATATTTTAAGAATCATGTAAATAATAAAGTCATACTACTTTATTTGGTAAGGGTGAAATTGATGCCCAATAATCAGACACATTTGTGGGCTGCACATATGCTATTGGTGAGAAATGGTGACTGAATGCTTGGGAGAGAATTTATAAAGACATAATTCAAAATTTACATCTTTCTTTATGGGAAAAAGGACCTGCCTCTTCTTTGCTTCATGAACACAAGTAAAAAATAGAAATAGTAACAATAACAATAATAATAAACCTATTGGGACTACACCTCCAAAGAAAAAGAAATGCAGCAGTTCAAGGCCAGTCAGACCATTAAATCTAATCACAATATTTGAATTATTTCTTACGACTTACCTTAGGGGAAAAAAGTAGGTAAGTCTACTTCTGAGACTGAGACAATTGATAGTTTCCCCATTTGAACTTAACCAGACAGAAAATTAAAGTTGAAAAAGTCTTCAATTTCCCAGAAGAGTGCCCAGTCATAATTAGCTTTTAGAATATTTAGATGTTTCCTTGAAACGCTTTCACATTTGTTTTCAGCCAATAGATAATTCTTTTTGAAGCCAAATGTTTGACTGAGTAACTCTTTTTTTTTTTTGTATGTAACCCTACCCCCCACCTCCGCTCTTCTGTCTATAGAAACTGCAAGCTCACTGCTGAGAGCTGAGTCCAAGCTAAAGCCATCACCAGTTGTCAACCAATTTTCATTAAAGTGCTAATAGGAAAGGCAACATTCATTTTCTCTCTATATATATATGTATTTTTAGGTTGTCTATTTTTACATATTTCTTTTTCTCAGACCAAGCCAGAGATAAGCTGAAATTAGCATATAAATAACTCAATCATTTTTGAATTTTTTGGTAAAGTGTGGCTGATCGTTTGTGATCTTTGCCCCTATATCTGGATGGCAGACTTTTCACTTTTGCAGACAAAAGTTGACATCTCCACCTCAATCACAGCATACTTCCTCTTCGAGCCTGACTGAGACCTTCTCGCAGAAGGCACCAGGTAGCTACTGCTGAGACATGAAAGCTAGTTAAGGAGGGGAAACCTCCTTGCTCTTCCTGACCTATATGCAAATGGCAGTGAGTTTTCTCATATGAGAGTAAACATACGAGAAACAGCATCTCTAGATCCCATTTATGTCACATTTTCTCAATAAACTGCCAAAGAGAGAGCTGAGCGAACGTCTCCAGGACTGAAAAACACGGAAGATCGGAAGATCAGAGAATCTGGACATGGTGAAAAGAAAAATTGAAAACAAAAAACAAAAAACCCCCACATCATCCAAATAGGCTAACGGATGCAGAAAAGTCAATAACAAGATGGTCAAAATGGAAGTGTGAAGCACTTAATGGAGTTGGGATCAAGCAACATCCCTCCAAGTCATCATGCTGCTACCGCCAAGTCACGTGGTATATTTCGGCTTTTGTTTGTGAACTACAGCTTGAGGGGGCTGAGACGGTTGGTGTTGTTTACAGGATTAATCTTCCCTGGATTAATGGAGATCAGATCAGATGAAATGTTTGGCTTTGATTTGAATCCACTGACCAGAGGGGTTTTGGGGGTATCAGAACTAATAATAAGTAAAGCAGGAAACAATATATTTGATCATTAAAAGGAAAGGAAAGAAACTTGCAACTTGAGGTGTGCATTTAAAGAGTTCATTCTGACTTAAATACTTCACATACATAGATCCAGGCTAAAATAAGACTAATATTTGAGTATTAACTTATTAACTAATGATATGGATTAAGAACTCTAAACCTTGATTAGAAATAATACTTAAAATATAATAATTTCATTTAGCATTCAACAATATTATTTTAGTCTGTTCAGTACTTAAAAAAAAAACCTCAAAATACACTGTTTACAACCTCATGGTTTAAAAGGGTCAAACATATACTTTGGTAGGAAGAGAGACTGACTTACAAATTTGGAAATTTTTATTGAATTACCTGAGATAATCTAGCTCTTTCCTGAATGTTAAAGATGAACAGTGCTTGCTTCCCCCCCCCAATTAATTACATCACTCAAGAAAAATATTTAATATAAATAACCTTAAAATATTAACTAAAAGTTACTTTCCAGAATGTATTGTTTATTCTATGGTATTACTGAGTTATTTCCATAAAGCATTTAGCTAATTATGATACATTATTTTATTTGAGATGTTAGGGTAATTTAGATTTATCTAATGCTCAAGTCCAATAAACATACGTATAAGTATTATCTTAATGTCAGTCCAGGGAGCTAGAACAACAGTTTTTACTGTGAAAAGGAGGATGGAGTAAAACCCTTTTAAATATACTGAAGAAGACTGGTGCCACTTAAATAATTATCAGTTATCGCCTTTCCAAATGAGGTCTTGAAGAATATGCTGTTGTGCTTGAATATTCACCCTTAGTTTTGACTCCTTTCTTTTTTCCGTTACTACATTCACACTTCTAACCTAGAGACTATGAATAATAAGTAACTTGCCTCTACCTCATTGTTCAATTTTAGAATTGTGAATGACCCACCTGGGTAATGAGTGGTTTTTCACTTAGTCTCAGGTGTCTGCAGTGAACTTCATCCTAAACCTATGTCAGAGTAAGGGGCACCTGAGAAACAAACAAAGGGAAAGATCAGAAGACAATAACTTGTCTTATTTCTGTACTTATTTTGTGAATAAGGAACTCTCTGGCCTAAGACTCGGGGTTTGGATTTACTTTGAAAAGTATAGAATCACGTTTTAGAGTAGATTCTGCAAGCAGAACGATGTCTTACTACTGAGTCATACTGTCTGCGAGAACTAGAAAGGATTCTTTATATTTGCTGTTTGTGTGTTTTAAGTCTTCTAAATTTTCTTTCCCAAACCAATGGAGGCATACAAATGTTGCATTGTAAATGCACACAATGGTGTGAGCTAACCTGAAATAATATGACTCTTGTTGACTGTGACTTTAAAAAAAAAACATTTTCCCCCAGCAGCTGCTTCTGACTTCAGTTTTGAAACATTATTTCCATGCACATCCATGAATTATTTAGAATTCCTTAGTTTGTAACTCTTCTCTTCTCCTGCTGATTTTAATGCTACTTTTGAACTGTTGTCTTTAGAAAGATAAAGCATATATAAAACTGAATTCCAAATCAGCCCCTTATTTATGTAAAAAGAGTTCTCCATGAATGCTTTTACTTTCCAGATTGACTCTGTTGTTCAGTAAAGTGAATACATTGTTCATTAGAGTTTTAATGTAAACCAATGTAAAATGAGAGTTTAGGTAGGTACAGAATCTACAAATAAAATGGAAAACAGAAAAGAATAATTTTGCATTATAAGAATTGTGTCAGGAAACAGAAAAGTCACCAGCTTTTATCAAATTATGACTCATCAATGATGATCGAGCTCTCTAAAAAGTTTTCCTACCCACATTTTTCAAGTTAATCAAAGTTTGATTCTGGTATCTTTTAAACAAATATCCAAACACCTATTCTTTATTAATATGTAGCAGTCTTAATTTCTTCAGCAAAGAAAAAGGCATTAAAACATCACTTGCTGTCTAAAGAAAAAATTAAAAAATTAATCAGCTAATGTAAATATTTCCAACAAGGGTGAACATGCACAGGCTACCCTGTAGAACAACTGCCCCTGGATTTGGGGGAAAGGCAACACCACTTGGGTGAAACGGTGCTAAGAAGCCTGGAATGGGATCTGTCTTTCCAAATCAAAACTAGCTTTCTTTGCTTTCTCTTTGTCCTCTAGCCTATTCCTTTTTCCCCTTACTTTTCTTCATATGCCATTGAAGTTTCGGCCTTCTCACTATTCAATTCAAATGGAGCAGCTAGGACCAAGCAGAATTTTCTCTTTGATTTGAATTTTCATCCAGGTAATTTGCATCCTAGAGACGGAACACCATTTCTCAAAATAAGATCTGGCAACACTCAACTGTGGGGTTCAACTGCAGATGCCAAAAATGCAAGGTGCTGTGATGGAGTTTTATAGTGTCTAGTGGAAAAACTCGTAAGTGGAATTCTTTCTCCATCAACTTTCTTACATTAAAAAGATCGATTTTTAAAAATAAACTCAGGTTTATGGAAGAATCATCAAACACAAGGGCTTGGTTCCTTAAGGCAAAGTGTCTCAGTTAAGACACATTTTTACAATTTGCTTCTATTCCAAACGTTTGATCATTTTACTATGTTTGAGAGAGTTAAAAACTTTCTCTTCTGGTGCTTCTTGCATTCTCCAATAAATGTTGTTTATAAAAACTGTAAACAAATCTGACTGAATACATAAAATTACCATCTAAGAATAGAACCTAAAATAAGCATTTCCTAAAGAATTGTAAGGTGGTAGTATTGCAGACTCAGTAGAAACTAGGTTTTGGAAATTTGTCTTGACAGTCGAGCTATGAAAAAATATTCTAGACACACATTTCAATAACACACCAGATTTCTCGATGTCAGAAATTAATACAATGTAATAATAGAAAATATTTTAGAACATTATTAAAAGCAAAATAGGTAGATTTCATTTTAAAATTGCTATTAAATTTTAATTTGCATTATATTTTTAAGTTGACAAATTTTAAGGAACTCCACACGACACTCTGAAAATGAGTGTTGATGTACATATGAATTTTTTAAAAGGACACAGACTTCTCCCATGGTTTGGAAAATCACCTTAAGAAAATTCTTAACTTTATAGTTCAGTGTTGTCAGTAGTATTAAAATAATTTAAATTGAAACTTGTTAAACTAAAAAATTAACATTGTTAGATATTTTAGTGTTACTGAGTCAAAAATATTTATTGGTAAAAAGTTATTTTTTAGGTCTTTCCATTACAGAATGAAATAGTATAATATTCTTAGGGAAATAATTGACCTTTTTTTTCTCAGTAATATCGACTGGTGGGTACTCTCTCCCTGTTCCATCGTGTGAGCACAAACAGGAAACACAAAATACACTTTTCTAAACTAGTTTGAAATCTTTTTTCAAGAACTGGAACATATTTTGCATGTATGACTCTCAGCTGTTTGTTTGTTCTTAGACAGGATATAGCAGTAACTTCCTACAATTTTAACCCATTTGAAAAATATATTTATTCAAAAAAGTCTTAACGGCAAAAGATAAAACCAAGAATTACTGAAACATTTGAAGCGGGAACTTTGAAAACATATGGTTTTACACTTTTTGCAAGGAAATTGTGCTTTTTTTTCTCCAAATATCTTTGCAAATAACATAGAGCTCGTGATAAACAAAATGTATCTCGCAATAAAGGTCACATATTAAGTAGGCAGTTAACCCAAGGTTTAATATTTCCCATCTTTTCTAAATTTTTGGAAGTACTTTCAAATGTCAAAGAATAGCTCATTTATTTATATTTATATAATGTTTAAGAAAGGATAATGCACTTTTAGTTGAGAAATTACTTAAGTGAAGTTATACAACTTGTGACTAACACCGTGTGCTTTTGTTTGTAAGAGAAAAAATACGGTTACGTACATTGTTGGGATGTATTTATAGAGCATTTTTATTGTTAGGTTATGCTTTTAGAGCTTTAGGAACATTTGAGAACAATAATCAGTGGTGTGTAATGGTATTGTTAGTGGAGTCCTTTCTATTGAATTTTCAAGATGTTGTAAAATGAGATTATGTGAGTAGCACCTCTGGACACTTTTTCCCATCATTGTGTTGGTATCAATCGCTGACTTCCACCATTTCTCCGGGTATTAAATAGAAACACTGTTTCCCACTGCCTTGATTGGAGGGTTTATAATACATGACAGAACTGATAACCCTACTGAGATTAAGCATTGTAACCTTATGAAATCTAAATGAAACCTTCAGCTCCAGAGTGTCTCCAAGACAGGCATGAGAAGGTATAAGAAGTCTTTGATTTCTTATTTTGACAAAGCACTTCTCCCCCTAAGCATATCTGACCTAGAAGGAGAGTGAGAAGCCCCGTGTCTTCTTCAGTTTCCATCGGGGTCTGGCAGCCCTTCTATGGGCAGAAGCCACCTTTGCCAGATGCAGATGCTAACGCCTGGCTGCAGAAAGTGTGGCCCATGCTCACTTACTGCGGATGGATGGCCAGCACACACCAGATCAGTCTGCAATTGGCAGGGCTTGGAGTAGCTGGAAACTGAAGTATGTATGAACAACGAGCGTCTATTCCTGGCTCTGCCCCTGAAGTCATCTACAACTATGGAAAAAGCCTTCTCACATTTGCCTCTTAGTTTCCCACACACACAAAAAAGAAAACAAAATTTAACAACTGATCATTGACTCTCCTCTCTCTATAAGGATCTGGGATCGGATACTAACGTATCACTCAGTCTGATATACTAAGGGTGGTATAACAGTTCATCAGGCCTGGCTGCAGAGACCAACAGGTCTATTTCCCATTATCAATTTTTGCAAGGTTATTTAAGTAAATGTTCCGACAGAAGGTCATAGGTTTTTAATTTCCCATTTCAACATTTGCAAAACCAATAGATCTATATCCAATCATTGTCATTATAAAGATTTTTGTTACATTTTTATCATTCTCACTGGTTATGGGCAATGCCTCATGATCAGAAGTGTAGAAATTGAATACCCTTTACTCTATCCAGACTCTTCAAGAATGCAGCTATTTCAAAGTAGCCTTGGAGAGTGCTTTGTTAGCAGACAACTGCTACCTATACCTGAATTGCGTTTTAAAACTCTCCACCTCTCACTTACTGTCTTTAGGTATGTTGATCTTGCTTCCAAATCCACCAGATCCACCCAGTGTTCTCGTGGACTTAGACGCTTAGTTGCCACCCAGCTTCTATGAATTGCTGCCTGGTTTCTGGCTCAGGAATCCCCTTCCCTCTCTCAAAAATGTATGTTTTACAACTCATTTTGATACAGAGATGTCAGTTGACCCACTGGAAAGAATATAAGCTAAGGTGTGAGTAGCTGGTGACAACCTAATGCTGTAAAAGTGCATCTTCGTGTTGCCAGTTGACAGTGTTCGCAACCAAAGCAATCGTTTTTTCATATTTTTTTCTAGAAACTTACTTATGTTTTACAAAAAGTCTCAAATACAGAAATTTTTCTGAAAAAAAGATTTTTGTTGACTGCAGTTACAAAGCATAGCAACAGCCTTATGCTACAAGTTCTGAGCTTGCCAAATCATATATGAAGTATTTCATTTAATTCTACCTCATTAATCTAAAAGGATTGACAAATCATAAGATATTCAGATAAGTATGACAGAAGAGGGGAGAGGTCTGAAAATCAAATCAGGAGCAATTAAATTAACTATGGATGTTTTGTGTAGAGAAGAGAAGACTTGGAGATGAGACGCCCCCATGATCTGCAATGGACCGTGATCTCGGAGAGGAATTAGCCTTGCTCAGCATGGTTCCCAAGAACCACCTAAGTTACAGGAAGAAAGATGCAGCTCAGTGTATACAATAAAATTCTATATCCTATGGAGCAGTTAAAAATGAGAAACTTCTTTATGAAAATATCTGAGACAGGTACCAAATGGCTTCAGTTATCAAAATCTTACTCTAGAATAATTTTTTAAGTAGATTATTGAGAGAAAAAAGATAAGGAGTCACTTACAGAACTCAATTCAACGGCAGGCAGTGCAGTCGGGCTTCCTAGAAACCAAAATAGTATTAAGGCTCCTCTCCTCTCTTTCTCTCAGGAACCATACAGACATCTTTCTCTTTCTCTCTTTAAAACTATTACATTCATCTCTCTGCAAACCTATTACATTTTTCTCTCTGCAGAATTCATTGATCCTCGGAAATCTCTGGTTTCTGGGCCTCCCCAATTTCAGCTTGCGTGTCGCTCTGGTTTATCACAGCAACGACTCTGTTACCATCTCTGCATTCCCTTAGCAATCTAGGACCCAACAGCATCTCTGCCATTTCTGGGTTTTATGGTTCAAATTTTTCCAACAGGATTTTGTTGGTTCCCCTTGAGTCAATTTTCCCACACCTGATTCAATTTGTTGTGTTAAACATGTTTTTTCCAGGTACAAGACATTCAGCCAAGAGCTAGGACAAGGGGCAGATTCTTTTAGAGGAGCGTATAAGGGAGACAATCGCTAACTAACATCTCTAGAAGATGATAGTGGAAGTGAAGCAGAGACTGAATAATCATCTCCTGACATTAATATGACCTTACTTAGTCCATTACTATGTTCACCCTTAATGTCACCTTAGTCCAAGTCACCATTGTCTCTCACCTGAAACATTTCAAGTATTTCCTAAGTTGCATTGCAAACGCATCGTAAACCTATTTTCCACACTGCAGCTAGCACAAGTTTTCCAACCAGGTCTGATCATGTCATCATGTTTAAAACAAGACTCATCAGGCTCTAAGTTCAAAACCAAATATCCTTCAAGAATCCACACCTGGGTCTTGCCAACCTCTCTGGCCTCATCATATATCACTTTGCTACTTGCTCTCAGTGCTCCAGCCATACGGTTTACTTTTAAAAATGGAAATTTACCAAGTTCTGTATCCCCTCGGGACCTTTGAACTTGCTTCTTTGTGTACCAGGAACGCTTTGTTCTACCAGACTTCAGTTAAATAACTTCAACTCAAACTTCACATTTCAAATTAAGTATTCTGTCTTTGGGGAAGTCACCTCCATTGAATATGTGCTCCGTGGCACATATGATAATGAAATATGATAATGATAATGAAAGCTACTATTCTTACAACTTTCAGCTCAGCTGAATTCACTAGTTTGACGTCTGTTTTTCCCACCAGAGTATAAAATCAATGGGGACACCTGTTAAGGTCCAATGAGGACAGTACTTGACATAAAACATTATTCAGTAGATATTGTGGAGAAAAACAAATGATTTGGAGAGATCTAAATCCAATACCAGGCATTCTGAAGATGTGAAATTCTAACTTTCTTACGTTTTCAGAGACGATGAAAACTTCAAAGGTCTTAAAAACTTATAAATGTAGAGAAAGCAAGACACTTTGTGAAAACTTCTAAAATCAAAAACATACTTTAAAAAGTGTTAGATTATTTCTCCATGGAGAAGAAAAGCAATAAAAATTTTATGTGGGTTATGTTTGGCGTAACTAAACATTGATATAAAGACACATCAGAGTTGCAAAAAAAGTAAGATTTTAATTCTTTCAAGAAATTTATATATCGAGTACTTAATACATGCCAGGGACTATTCTGGATATTTTAGATATAGGGTGAAAAAAATAGAAAATAATCCTTGCCTTCAAGGAGTTTATATTCTAGTAAAATAGCATTGTTAATCAAATGTACAAAAATAGAAAAAAAGATGAATACAATGAAGTGTTCACCTAGACATGGCCAAAATTTTAAAACTTAAATATTTCTGAAGATGACTTATAAAACATTAGTGTTTTCTCTCCTATCCATTAGGGATAGGAGAATCTTCTAGATATTACATAGAGACACAAGGAAAAGATTTTGAATAAATGTTAAATCACGGGTGGTGGTAACCTTTTCATAGATTTACCAATTCAGAGATATATATCCAAATAGGTAAATATTATTTAAATTTGGATAACTTAAATATTTCAAAGCAACAAAAAGGCTAAGATTCTCATGCATCTCACACTAAATAATTCTACCAAGAAGGTGTACAAGGAATAAGTTAATTTTAGTGAGCCTGCCCCTCTTTGTTTCCTCTAACCCCCAGCTTGGCAGCAGGGAGATTACGGAGAGACTGAGATGCCTACCAGGCCCCAGATCAGATCGGTCGTGAGGGTACGTGAGAAGCTAGGTGCCAAGAGCTGGAAAGAAACCGTGGAAAAAGGGGTGATACGATATCTCTTTTAATCCCTTTTGTTTTAATTCCAAGAGATTCTATGTTGGTGCAAGGCAAACAATAGACTCTGTAGCAGCAAAGTTCACAGCACAATAAGTGCTCCAAAATGGATGTCAAAGCAAAAGGAAGTCGGGCCACTTGGAAAACAGAATGTTGCCTTTCGTCTTAAAATTCAAGCCAAATTTAACTCAGAGAAGACAATTCTGAACTTAACAGAGGTCTACAGCTTCTCACATTGCTTCTGTCAAAACCCACAGATACATCTAACAGAGGTCATCAATGTAATATCTGATGACACTAAGAAGTCCATTCATTCATTCATTTGGCAGACATGTATTGATGCCTACTGTAGCTATCAGGTACAGTTTAGGGCACTAAGGATAAAGAATGGAATGCAACAAACTCTGACCTTACACAGAGTACAAGCTAGTATGGGAGATAAACATAGCAAATAAATAAATACACTTCTAGTATAATGTCAGATAGTGACAGTGCTATGAAAGAAAATGTAACAGTGTAAGGAGGTAGAGGGCACTAAGAAGGGGCTTTTAGGATAAGATGGGCAGGTCTGACTTGTCTGTTTAGGTGTCATTTATGCTGCAGAGCAGTGAGCTAGGAGAAGCACGTTCAGAGACGTGTCGAGAGGGAGCTGGAGTTCAGATAATGAGCACGTTAAGGACCATGGTAGGATATTGTGGTGGTTTGGATATGAGTAATAGGAGGTGGTGAAAATAGCCAAGTTGTGGAGAGAGAGAGATAGAAAGAGAAAGTAGGTATCTTTCTATCTACCTATCCACCTATCTATTCAGGCTCACAAATAGAATTTTGGTGCTAGATCTCTGCTGTCCAATTGGCATTGAAGACCCCATTAAGGATGATAAAAGGAGCACCAGTGACACGTGACTTGCAGTACTAGTGCAATTGTTAAAGTGGTCACTGGTGGTGACCTTGGAACTGTGCTGCCTGACAACAACGGGGAGGAGAGGAGCCAAAATGATAACAGAAGCAAGATGGGAATTAATTATTGTGATGAGCACCAAGGTTGGTGAGGCAGGTGGGAGTGCATCTAATAGTTACTGAAATGCTTGCTTTTCACCTTTCGCAAGTGAATGGTGGAAGCTCAGGTCTGGGAACTGGGCAAAGCATGGATCCTAGAGGACGATGATAAACTATTGAAAGCTCAAACAAGTAGTAGCCCCGCTTACAGCTGCTGTGCCTGATCTGGTGTCTTTGCTGGAGCAGTTTAATAAAGCCTCAGATGCATTCAATAGGGCCGCTGACCTGGTAAGTGCATTCATTTCTAATCTCATCAGAAAGGAAGATCAGGAACAGTTCACATTCACTTGAGACAGTCAACAGTGTGAATGTATTATCTTGTCCTCAGAGTTATTTTAACTCTCTTATCCCCCGTCAGAGAATCATCCAAAAACCTGCACCACATATATATTCTGCAGAAAATGACATGGATCCAACATATTGATGATGTCATGTTAACTAGACAGAATAATCAAGTAGCAGCAAGTGTATTAGAGATCTTGGTAAGACACATGCCTTCCAGGTTGGAAATAAACCCAATGAAGATTAAGAGATCAGTCAATCAGTGAAGATCTTTGAGATGCAGTGTTCTGGGACACGTCAGAATTTCCCATCGGATATGTTCATAGATGGGTGAAGTCAAACCATTTATGCAGGCCCAAAATGAATGACAACTGTGCTACCGTCTCACGAATAGGTAGCACTGAAACAGATGGGTGATAGGAAGTGTGTCCAGTGAGAAGAGCTTTGGGCAGCATTCGTGGTCATCCTGCACACCAGATCACCCCCTTTGTATTAAAAAATTAGTAGTTCAGATTAGAACATATACAGCCTTGTAATTAATTTGATTGGTTATTCTGGACCCTGATGGAGAAAGACTGGCAAGTAAGGGACAGGGAGGTTTAGGGAAGAGGAATATGGATGGATTAATGTGAGTGGTCGTGAATACGAAGGTCTTTGTATCACATAATGTCACTCAAAAGACAGCATCTGGCAGAGAAGAGACTTTAAACAACAATATAGAAAAAATGACTCAGTGAGCTGACATCACCCTTCCTGTCATTGGCAGCACCCGTTCCTGCACAATACATGCAAGAACGGAATAAAAGCATGGGAGGGCGGAGGTACTGCACGGGACTGAGAGCACCAGCTTTCCCTCATTGAAGCTGATCTCACGACCACTGCCAAATGTCCAAAGTGCCATCAGTGCAGAATAACATTGAGCCCTCTGTATGGTACCATATTTCAAGGAAAATAATTTTGGTGGAAAGTTGCTAATATTGGACCACTTAACCTATACTCAACATATATTCTAACTATGGAGTTGCCTTTTTTGCTTGGGGGCTTCAACTAGCACCATGAGCTGAGGGCATGCAGAGTTTCATTACCAACATGAGATCCTACACAACATCACATTGGACTGACGGATACTCTACAGCAAAGGAAGTATGGCACTGGGCACAAGACCCTGGGACCCACTGGGCATATCCCACGCTACACCACCTAGCTGGCCTGACAGAATGATGGAAGAGGATAGTTAAGGGACCAGCTTGGAAATGATGCATTTAATACACAGAATACCTAAGTCCAAAATCTAAGGAGTAGAAATAGGAGTGGTCCCACTACAATGATTCAATGACCTGGGGATTTTTGTACCTTCCATACCTGCAGGTTTAGAGGCCTGCTTCCCAGAAGGAAGTACTTTCACAAGGAAACATTACATTAGACTTTAAGCCACAGCTACTGCCTAGTCACTTTGGGCTTGTCACATCAAGATACCGGCAGCAAGGAAAGAGATGATGATGCTAGCAGGGATAATTAACCCTGATCATCAGGAGAGGGAGAGCTGCCATCACACAGAGGAGGCCAGGAAGAATATGCTTGGTACTCATGTGCTCTATTTTGGTGTTTCTTGATATGTCTTTGTCAGTTTTGATGGTAAATGGAAAAGCACAGACCAAGAAAGTCATGGTGACCACAAGATCAGACCTCTGAGAGATGAGAGCCTGAGTCATCCTCACAAGGTAATTCACCTACACCAGCATATAGACTAAGGGGGTTTGAAGTGGGTGATAGAGGGGGGAGAAGAGGAATATCTGTTACAGCCTCAATACCAGCTTCAGCAGTAGCAGCTGTAGTCCGTCTTGCTAACAGTTTTTCCCAGGAAAAATATGTCCATCAGAATCATGAAGGAGCTACTCCCAGAAAATGGTTCTGAGCCATGCCAAGAGTGGTCTCTATGGAGGCTGTGATGTGCTATGTCCATTTCCCACTTCAGCACGAACCATTCAGTCCCTCAGATACTGGAAATTGCCCTCAGATGAAAGGAGCCACCTTACCCAAGACCATGTTCCCTTCTCAGGACCAGCCCTCATCCAATGACTGGTTGATGCCAGATATAAAAGACCAGCCCCTTGACACAATTTGGGACAACTCTAAAGGTCATCTTAGCTCCAAAGCACTTCACAAAATAGATTGAGGTCTTTGTTATAACCGCACCACAGTTCCATTCTTCTCCCCTGCTCTGGTCCTACCTCTTCCCTTCCAAAGGGACTGATTCCAAGAACTTGGAATAATAAACTTCCTGCATACAAATCTCCATTTCAAAGTCTTTCTCAGAGATCCCAACCTATACCACAGGATGAAGTATTATTATTATTATTATCATTATTATTAGGCACTTAGTATATGCTAATTTAATTTCACCCCCCCAAAAAAAATAAACTGTAAGGTTAACATTAAAGCCAACCTATTACAGTTGAGCAAAGTGAGACTTAGAGAAGTTAAATGCCTTATCAAACATCACACCGTCTATAACTGGTGGAGTCTGGGTCTGAACCAGCGCAGCAAACTTCTCAAACCTGTGCAGAATTTTATGAACATCTGAGTATTGCTATCAGAGGCAATCTCAGGAACAAAGATATAGCTACATAGGTGATAGATAGATAGATAGATAGATAGATAGATAGATAGATAGATAGATGAATAGACATAGATAAACGGCACAGAGTATTCCATAAAGGGTAGTAGTGAATGGTGACTGGCCATAAGGAGAGGTAGGAGGAAATAAAGCTGAAAAAGACAGAGAAGAGTTCAAATTGGGATAAGCCAAGAATGCCACAGGAGACAGGGCTTACCCTTAAACTGAAACAGTTTTGTAAAATTCTCAAATGATACTCTTATCCCCCCAAAGAAAAACCAATATGGCTTCTTGACAAAGGGAAAGCTAATGGAGAATTTACATGTGTCTCTTAATTCTGTTATATCTTTGCCAGGTATGAGAAAAGGCAGAGGGTGGAAGGAGAAGGGGATGGCAAGAGCATAAAAAGAAATCCCAAAGCCCCCTCTCCAGGGCTTCTGGGGCGAAGGTGCCAGTCGTGGAATGCCGCACTCCTACCCTCCTGTGTTTATTCAGCCCTGGGGCTGAGGTTTGCCTTGGAGTTGTAACCTTTATAAGGGGTTTGCTTAATGACAGAATTATTCAGCTGCATACCTCACCCCAATTAGAAATAGGCTGTTTGGATTCTAATTGGCCTTGACACAAGTCTGCTTAAAGAGATTCCCCAAGAATTATAGAGCTACTTTCAGAGTTTGACTTGGCCAGGAATGTGAAATGTAACACGGTTTTTTGAATTTTCTGCACTTACCATGAAACGACCAAGCCACAGGTATCAAACATGCTTTGTTTTTGTGTTATAATCACATTACAAATTGAACATTTCCACATGTGCAAGTTGGCAAATCTAAAATGAATGATTATGAAGATTGTAATTACATAGAATCAGGTATATGTGGCCGACATATTTTCACTCACACAAGAGTGTATTTTCTCGACTCCCTAGACATCCATGTATAGTGTGTTTATAGGATGTAAAACCATCATCCTATACATAAACCAAAAATGTGTATTTTTAAACAGTTATCGCCAGGTCGGGTGATAAGTCGGCATAATATTTGGAAGGTGCAAACACCAGGAAGGGATAGAGATCCTTAAGTTAACCATGAGGAAATGACTAACTATAATAGGTTGAAATCAAGAAGAATATAATTTGGACGAAATATCAAGAGGAGAAGAAAAAAAAAAAAAGCTTCCTGGCTACAATAACTGTTAGGCTATGAAATAATTCCTAAGGGAAGTGGAGATCTCTTCCTTACCCTGGGCTTTGGAAATGAGGCATGCACTCTTGGAGCCCCTTATAACAAGCCGTTTTGCTGGGGGGGAGAGGAAGGAGATCCTTTCTGTTTCTATTTTCTGTGACTTAATATTAAGGAAAAGTCTCAAAAATGATCATGTAATTACCCATTAAATGTTCACTGAACCACCTTCAAGCAAGATCTTGCGTTTACCTTGTAGTGAACGTTATGTCTCCAGTTCCTTCAGAGCCAAGAAAAACCCCACAGCCATGCAGTTTGTAGCAACTGGAATTTTTTTTATTCCAAACTTAGCTTGGTCTTGACGGCCACTTGGTGGTCTTGCTCTCATCTCTGAGCCCCTCTCCCTGCTACTGCGGGGGAGATTTTTCTAAGAAAAGCAACCATTTTCATTAGGATTTCTCTCCTCAGCCCCTTTCTCTCCACAGAGACTCAACCTTGACCACCTTCTCTCTACAGGGACTGCTTCTTAATTCCCAGAGAAAAATGAAAGCATAAAGCATGAGCTCTAGCAAACTCCCTCTCCACCGACAAATCCCCCCGTATCCATGTTTTCCCTCCCTTCCCGTGGAGGCCAAGGCCCTCTCTCTGTCCCTGCATCCTGACCCCAAGGGTCTCCTACAGGGACTTGCTCTGTCGATCACTCACTCTTTTCAAGCTCTCAACTATCCCCCAACCTTAGTTTCTTCCTCCACGCATGTAAATATGCTTTTGTTCACCCTTTATTTTGGGGGTGCTTCTCCGGTCATCTCTCTCGAAGGCAGACCACACTGTAGGGCCAAGGGGTAGCCATGGGGGGTTGTTGGCAGGGAAAGAGGCTCGGGTGGAATTTGGGCTGACAGGCTGGGTGGCCGTACATATGGTATGTTTGCAGGGTTCCTATGTATGGAGGTTGTGGGGTGGGAGCCAGATAGGGCTCCTGTAGGCTGGGAGGCTGGGGTTGCCCTCTCCAAACTACCACAGTCCAAAGCAGAACTCTGAGGAATCCAAGAGTTCAGAATTCAAGCCTGGCCTTTCCTTTGGTTATACAGGCACATTTGTCAGACAGTAGAACGTATTTAACAGTTTGTCTTATTGGTTCACAGCTTTTAGATACTAGACGTGTGGTATGTTTGCCTCCGTTGATACTCTGGCCTGGTCCTTGTTAACATAAAAGGTGTCTTGCCTCCAGCTACTGTAAGCTGGCTTCCCATATTCACCATTCTCTTGAAACATTTATTGTTAAAGTCATAGTTCTTTCCATTTGATGCTACTAGCCAATTGCTCCTCCAGACTCTCCTCCCTCAGCATCCCACGGCTGGCTCCCAGTTTCCTCCGTCCTCTCTGCCCTTTCCTGTTTGTCTTTCATGGGGGCTTAGCCCATCATCAGTCATCGAAATGGTAATATTTCCCAGAGTTCCGTCCTTGGGCTTACTTTCTTCTCATTCTACATTCTCCCCCGTCATATAGATTTTTAGTTCCAAATCTATAACTTACCTCAGTGGGTCTCAGACCCATTTTCCTATATCCAGACAATTCTATCCATTGAGCAGTTCTTATCTCTCATGCACCTCAGGTTTAAAGTGGCCAAAATTGAACGGGTTATTCATTCTCCACCCTTTTCACGCATGTCCCTCCCACTCCTTCCTCACTCCTGCAAATGGCACTACCTTTACCTGGTTCCCCAGACAAAACTCTGGGAGCTATACTCGAGTGTGCTTTTCTTCCTGTCCCATATCGAGTCCTTCACCAAGTGCTATTGACACTACTTCTTAAATCCCGATTGACTGCCAGTCCCTCCCCTTCATTCTTCCAGACAGTTCTTCGGAGATGCTTAGTTTTTAATAGATATCCACCACTTCTCCCATAGACGATTATAACTGTCCCCAGATTCAGTTTTTATCATGCTGAAGATGAGATCCGTAAGTGGTTATGAAATCCTTATAGTGGGTCATGATCAGCACCTTAAAAAAAAAAAAAAGAAGAAGAAATAGAATAGAATGGAATAGACTAGAATAGAAAATATCAGAGTGAAGTGCATGAGTTAAAGGAAAGTGCTGTTTACTGCAACCTTTGACTCACTTATATTTATGTATATACCTATTCATACATACAGATATGTAGGTGGTATGTATCACCTAGTATGGATTCTAACACCAGTTCCGGTGTGTGTGCTTAGAGGAAGGGGGAGGTTTCCCTACATTTCCAAGCAAGCCACACCAACCCAACAGCCGCTGGGCGTCCTGCAATTCAGCTCAACTCTGACACTGTCTACCCAGAAGGAGCATCAGGCCCCAGGGGTTAGACGCTCAGTCCCACAGGGGCGCTCCCCACTCCCACTTCAGAGGCTAGTCGCAAGTCCGTGTTGCCTGTGCTCCTGACCAACTGATTATAGATCGGAGAGTCCAACCGCCCCTTCCTCAGGCTTCATTAATTGGCTAGAGCAGCTCATGGAACTGAAAGAAACATTTTCCTCACTAGATCATCAGTTTGCTAGAAGGCTGTAACTCGGGCGCAGTCAGGTGAAAGCGACGCACAGAGCAAAGCGTGGGCGCAGGGCTTCCATGCCCTTTTTGAGTAGCCACTCCTCCCAAACCCCCACGTGGCGTGTTCACCAGCCTGGAGGCTCCCCAAACCCTGTGCCTTGGGGGTTTTGTGGAGGCTTCGTTACATAGGCATGATTGATTAAGTCATCAGCCACTGGTGATTGATTCAGCCTCCAGCCCTTCTCTCATCCTCCAAAGACAGGGGTGCGACTAAAATTTCCAACCCTTTAATCACATGGTTGGCTTCATTGGCAACCAGCCTACCATGCTAACTCATGGTTTTTTTTAGCATGGCATTATAAATGTCTTTAAAATATACGATCAGGCTTGTGATTTGAAAAATAAAGTTGCTGATGGTGCGAAGGGCTGATAGGTATATGAACAGACTGGAACCAGAGAAATCAGGCAGAATTCTACTTGATCAGCCAAAAGAAGACAAAAGATGAAGAGGATTAAAAAATGTAGAGCCAGTGAGAAAAAAAGGAGCAAGAAGGCACGGACCAGACACAGGAGAACGTAGTGAGGAGGGACTGACGGGCCTTGGTGAAAGAATCCATGTGGCCACTCAGGTGCAGGCAGGTGTTTCTATTAGATGATGCTGTGAACCAAACCATGGAGGAAACTTCCTGTTTTGCAGAGAACAGTGAGTTGAGTTTGTGCACTAATAAAACCATCTGAGGAGTCTTCAAAATACCGACAATCATTGAAGGATTCAGAGTGTAATAAATGATGAAAAACAAATTAGAGGAAATACATAAGATGTATGTATTAAATTAGAGTAAATATCAGTGGTTAAAACTATCAGAACATATCTTAAAAGTTTAGATATACGTAGAGATTTTAGGGCAAGTGTTACTTCCAGGAAAATAAGAGTTAATACAAAATAAAATGTAATGCATTGTAATGCATGGGTCAGCTATGAATAAAATTTAAAGAATCATATTAAAATACATTCATTATGATAAGTTTTAAACTCTTAATTTTGAGCTGTCTGGTACTTGTTATATAACTATACTGGCAAGATAAGGGGAAGGAGTGTGGAGGAATTATGTAGGACTGTTCAATTCTTATTTTTCATAGCAGGAATCTGAGGATAGCATCTAAAGCTGAACCAACTGATAAATAACAATAAAAGAATGGTATTTATAGATGAGTATTTAAGCACCTAAAAAGGCTTGAAATTGTGTGCATCTGAAAGCAGGAAAAGGGAATCAGACAAGAGGCCAACTGATTTTTTAAAAAATATTATTAATAATTTGATTTTGTACACATGATAATAACTAAACAATAAGCAGATTAAGGTACAACTCTATATGTATATATTTATATATGTATTTTAATGCACAAATAGAAAAGGGCACACATCATAAGTGCTACTTCAATGAATGAATGAACTCAATGAACACAGTGGACACTCCCAAATAACCATCACCCACGTTAAGAAAAAAACATATTCATACCCAGAAGTTCCTTTTTACACTCTCCACATCACTAACCCCTCCTTTCTCTACAGAAGTGATTCACTATCCTGTCTACTGCCATCATGGAACAGTATTACCTGTTTTTTTTTAACTTTATAGAAATCAAATAACAGAGTATGTATTCTTTTGCATCTAGCTTTTTTTAACTTAAAATTGTATTTGGTGAAATTTATCCACGTGGTTTCATGTAGTTGCAGTCTTTCATTTTTAATTCTATGTACTATTTTCTTATATACAAACACCAGAGTCATTGGTCTATTTGTTTATTCTACTGCTGATGGATACTTGAATCAGTTACAGTTTGGAGCTACTATGAATGATGCTGCTGTGAAGACCTTTGGATGGGAATTATGGTGCAGATGTGTACATATTTCTGTTGAGTAGCTGGAGCATATGGCATAGCATAGATTCAGTTTTCATAGGTAATGTTTGAGCAATTTTTCCAAAGAGGTTGTACCAATTTATGCTCCCACCAGCAATGTGTGAGAGTTACCATTTCTCTATGTCTTACCAACACTTGGTATTGCCAGTCTTTTTAATTTTATGTGTGTGAAGGACTATCACATTAAGTCTTTTTTTAATTGGTACTTCTTGATTTGTGAGGAAGTTGAATATTTAGATATCATCTTTTGTGAAGTACCTAAGCCTCTTGCTTATTTTTCTATTGAGATTGTCCATCTTTTTCTTATTGATTAGGAGGGGATGTGTGGATTACCATGAATCCATCACACATTCTGAAGACAAAATGTTCTACCTAATTATCCTTTTGGCTAGAATTTTTGCATACCATTTAAGAAAAAAATTTTACATTAAATTCATGAAGATATCCTAACTGTATGTCATGTCAAATTTTTGTTGTTTAGCTTTTTCTTCTAGGTATACAATTCAACTGGAATTAATTTTGTTTTTTTGGTATTATGTCAGGGAGGTGTCAATTCTTCCTAAATTAATTAGCAAATTGAATGACTCCCAGTTGAAATAAGTAAGTCAATAAGACTTTTTAAAAACTATATGAGTTAATTCTAAAATTCCTTTAAAAAATAAACAACTGGTAATGATCAGCAAATTTTGAAAAAGTTAAACAACTGCATGGGATTGACCCATTAGCTCTGTGGACTGTGCACTGAACAATTCCAGAGTGGGGTGAGGCGGTGGGCATCACTAACCCTGTAGTTTATATAAAAACTGGCCCTGAGAAGGAATTATGTGCAACCTACATGATTGTAGAGAACAGATTTGACACTACCATAAAACCTTCTAAAAAGCTA
The DNA here is from genome assembly GCF_048773025.1 of Camelus bactrianus. Lineage (NCBI taxonomy): Eukaryota > Metazoa > Chordata > Mammalia > Artiodactyla > Camelidae > Camelus > Camelus bactrianus. The sequence continues at coordinate 83,173,885 of NC_133539.1, read as the reverse complement.
TATTATAATAGTCTGTTATTGGCTTCTCAATACGTAGATTGATTAGTGGGAAGAGTGAAAGCCCCCAAAATAAAACAAAATTTGCATAGAAATCTAGTATATGAAAAGGTGGCATTTCAAATCAGATGTAAAAAATCGATTATTATTAAATTATGTTTGGGAAACTAAATATAATCTCCACCTTATACCATACAACAAAACAAACTTTTGGTGAAACAAAATATAATTTAAAAATAATCAGAGAGGGGAACTTCTCTCTACATATACACAAATGAAAAAAGAAAAGATCAATGAACTTCACTGAAAAAATAATCTCCTCAAAAGAGAAGTTAAAAATTAAAATTAATATCACTAATAAAAGACTGTTTACTTAAGTAAAGAGCTCCTTTGAAAACAAAACAAATAACTCTGGAGAAATACAGGCAAACAGTAGGAAAAGACAACTAAACAGATACCTTACCTAAGAACAAACAAACCATCACCAACAAAAAACTAATGGTCTTTAAACATAACAAAAGAGTCACACAAACTCACTCATAATGAAAGAAAGACACCATGTTTTGTCATTTTTAGATCGACAAAGACCAAGATACTGGATCGTTATGTTGGTATGGGGAAACAAACTCTCATACAATAATGATGAGAATATTAATTGGTGACAAGTCTTTAGGGATTAATCTAATGCCTATAATTTTTGACTTTGTAATTCTATGACTCTTTACCAGGATATTCATTAAAATGATATTTCCAGTAGTAAAATATGAGAAATGCCCTTAAGCATTCATTAGGAGATTATCAATCAGTCAAATTATGGTACAGTGGAATATTATGTACCTGAAAAGGGGGAAGAGAGGCAGGAGAGGAGAAGGAGAAAAAGAATGGAATTTTATTTAAATTTATATGCAACTATTTCTAAGAAAAAATTAAGTTCAAAGAATCCATATAGTATGCTACCATTTGTGGGAGAAATAAAGGGAGTAATATGCATGTCTTCTGGAAAGATATACAAGAATCGTAAAACAGGATTTGCATTTGTGAAGGGGAACGAGGTTGCTGGGATACAAGGGAAGAAAGAAAATTAATTTTCTTATTGTGCTCCCTTTTAAGAGGAGATATTACTTATGCAGAAAAGATGACTGAAATAACTTACTAATGAAAATTAAAACGATAAAAGCCAGAAGGGATTATAGTAGCATATGAATTATGCACCAAGTGTTGCATATGCAACCTTCTTCCCCACTACGTGGTAGTTACTGCTCTTTCCCCATGGTCCTGCATTATTTTAATAACAAAACTACAGTCCTTATCCAAGTGTGTCAGGTTCAAGCCATGAACTTTTTCGCACTGTGCTTTCTCTTGCTACAACAACATATTTTACTGAGATTCTCTTTAAAGCCAACGGGATGGTGTCACATCCCACTAATCGACTTCTAATCCACCCGTCTTTTCACTTGCCCCTCTGCCTTCCCTCTCCACCCCCCCACACTCACACAAACCCATGTATGCACAGAAATGACTTTGTTTGGAAGGCAACCACCTACTGTGAAGTGACCCAGAACCTCTCACTGTTCCATGGATAATTGTAGGAAACCAACAAATAGTTTTCATGCTTAAGACATATGCGAGTAATTGGTCAAAGTTAAGTGGCATCCATCCTACTCTGCATAGCTGGACTGTTCATGCAACCCTCAACCCTTGCATTCCTCTGTAAACTGTTCTGCTTACACAGGCAGTATTCTAAGCACATGGAGCTATCTTAGGCTGTCTTCATGATCATATCCCAAATATTCAAAAGACAAGGAGCAGGAGACAGTTGATATAGAGAAATGTAATTGCTGGTTGATCAACAGGAAGGTGAAATAGCATTCCCTCATCACTAGGAGAGAAAAGTGACTGAGTTCACAGCCCTTGGGGACAGATGCAGCTGAGTGGGTTCCCAGTTCTTTTATTAACCCACTTTGTAATCTTGGATAAGTTTCTTAACTTCTTTAGCTTCAGTTTTCCAGATGATAAAATGGGAATAATAATAATACTGTCTATCTCATGGGCAGGATTGTTGTGATAGTTAAAAAAATGAAAGCATTATCCTCAGTGCTTGATACATACCAAGGTTTCAATAAATAGTAATTATTGCTTGAGTACTATTTGAATACCCCACAGGCCAAACCATCAGTGAGTCCTGATAGGCTCTCTGCTACAACCTGACCCAAATGGGACACTCCTTCACCTCTTTGCCCGATTACATTCTTTCACCACACATCTCAGGGTGTCCGAGTATCTTTACACTCTTCTCCCTCTAATTCTACACAGCTCACCCAGATGATTCATGGAGGACGTCCTTCCAACATCGAGGTCTGTATAGGAATGTCACAAGCTCAGAGAGGCTTGCCCCAATCAAACACCATTTTGTTTCATGTATCCTCCAGAGCCTAGAACAATGTTAAATACATATTTGCCCTTCAAAATACTCTGTGTTACATTGTATAATATCAGACAACTTAAAAAAAAGACCCATTAAAATGTTTTGATTGTATGCCGAGCATTTGCCACCTTCACCAATTATTTTCTATCATCTTCTTGATAAAGAAACAGAGGATCATGAGTTTTCACATCTTGCCCAGTATATTTTAAGAAATTGTTCTCATTTTAATTATTCTTTAATTTTTCATCCTACCTGAGAAGAAAATCTCCAGTTAAAGCTAGTATTTCTCTAACACATTTCTAACACTTCCTGACATTCCCCTTTTCTCAATTAAAAGCAAGTAGACAGAGACCACAGTCCTAGTGGGCAACAGTGTGGTATTCATCAGAGTTGGTCAGGTTCTGCTGTGGGTGAAAATCACACTCAAAGTCTCAGTGCCTGAACTGAACAAAAGTGTATTTCCTATCCACAGCTCATGTCCTAAAGGGTTGGTGTTCAGCAGGGAAACAAGGCTGTGCCATCATCACTCAGAGACCAGGGCTGGGGCACTACTGTCTCACAGCTGCATCCTCTGGAACCTGGAATTTTCTTCTGTGCCACGTCAGAGGATGGGAGTGAAGGGAACTGTGCATGGTCAATTAAATTATCTGTTGCAAGAGCACTGTGTGTGCCTTCCCCTTGCAGTCTGCTAGACAGAGCTAGTCACGTGGACCTCGCCAACAGGACATGTGCTTTTCCACAGGCCCAGGAAGGAGTCACATCGACTACAAGTATCTTGCTGGAATCTAACAATATTGCTGTAGTTTTTCGTTGTATTTATTTTTATGATTAAGTGATATTTATGAAAAGTGGGTTTCTATTTATATGTTCTTTTAAAATAAAATTATCGAAGTACAAAAAAGAAATCAAGATAAAGAAATGTTAAGTAAACAATTATTCAGGTGGTATACAGATAGAGCAAAAATTGTGGCGAAAGCTACATTGTGAAAATCGGGAATAGCTGTTCTCACAGGAGGTCACACAGCTAGTTTGTGACAAAAATGAGAAAATTCCAGGTCTCTGACTCCACCTCTGTGCCCTCCCCATGTTGCTGTTGCTTTTCAGATCAAGCCCATGTGATAGTCCGGACCCTTCTAAGTGTGGACACGTTAAGGAGAGGAACTCCGCTTTCTAAAATTATTTTTTGTAATATCTTTGGACAGCATTTTAGGAAAAAATAAACAAAATGACCTGGTTACTACTTCTTAGTCAATTTTACAAAGTATTAGAACTTACTGGAAGAACATGGAGAGGGAATTACTGATTTTAAGTACCTGAAAAAACACTGAAGAAAATGTGACCCATTTAGCAGTGGCGGTAACAGCAGACACTAAATCAGCAATACTAGCAAAAGGGCGCTTATCTGTAAAGACCATGCTGAAGAACTTCAGAGCGAAATAATTCAAATCTTTATCTATTAGCCTGTGTATTTTGCTCAAAAGAGGTTTACAAAGCCACAGAGCTCACTGAATCTTATTTACACTGTCACATAGACCTGCTTATTAGAAGTTCTTCAGCAAGATTTCCAACTTATCCTTGTGTTATTTTAAAAAAATTTGTCAGTTGAAGACCTTAATCCTTACTTTGGGCCTTTTAGCAAGTGAATTTTTATGAAAGAATTGATCCTTGACAAAAACAAAGCAAAGACAACTAAACAAAATTCTGCACTCATCTCTCCACCTTACGGCCCCTTCTCCCATCCCAGGTCTGCTTCATCAGAAGCGGGTCCAGGTCGCTGCCATCGTCCCCTGCTTCATAAGCCCTGTCTCGCCCATGTGGAGAGTGCTTCAAATTAGTCCCCTTACCTTCTGCTTTCACCCTACTCTGCCCTCTTCAAAAACCATGGCCTCCGCTTGCTACCACGGAGGAAAGGATCAGACCCACTAATTCAAAATAATGCCACATGAAATCACTTAATATGTTACACCCCCCCCCCCAAATAATCCATTAGTAAGTTAGGAGAGTGCGACCGTCACAGACCAGGATGACTTCAGTCGTGAGGGTAGGGTGAGGAGATATTTTTTGACAAGGTCACGGCACTAGCTGGCTTTCTGCTAGCCTTGTTAATTCTGCTTCTTTTGGGGGTAACCTCTGATTCTTTGTTCTCCAGAATTATTTATCCTGATTGAGAGGTGCTGCCTACAAGAGATGATTGGAAGAAGCCAGATTTTTCTCCTGCAAGGAAATAATACAGAGAAAGAAAGTATTAAAAGTCAGCTTTGCCTTCTGAGATGTCAGATTAGGGGAGGGTTTTTACACAAGCTGCTTCAGATCACTTCCTTCTTCCTTATGAGAGCTCAACACCGTGCAGCTGGTTGGTTAAAGGAGCCCCACTTCTGCCGAGTAGTCAGAACTCCAAACTGAAGTGAAGCAACGCGAATCAACATGCAGGAAATGGGCACCGTAACTCTATTTTTATAATAAGTACAATGATTTTGTTGCTTTAAAGACGTGTTTTCTTTTCTTTCTGTTGAACAAAAAAACCCAAGTTCAAATAGGGTCCAGCGCTTATGGTGTCGGTGCTGATTCGGGCACACTCTGAGGCGCTCTAAGCCCTGAACGCGTGACGAAAACCCTTGCCCCCAGCTCCCCCGTGGAGCACTAGGATTGCGTCTCACTCCGCCCACACCCCACTCCACACCCTGAGGATGGGGCACGGGGAAGTGGCCCAGAAAGCAGACACTTGAGTCTGGGCTCCACATCAACTCTATGACTTTGGACCTTGGACAAAACCATCATTATTCTTTCCAGATCTCACTGTTGTCACCTACCTAGTGAGCAGTTGGGCCTCGTCCCACTCTCACAGTTGACGATCTGGAAGCATATATGTCGCTCTGTCAGACAAAACCTCTATTTGGTTTTCTTTTGTACTGTTTAATAATTTGGAAGAAATGTTTTCATTTGTTTTTATGTTTTTCTTATTTAAAAACATGTTAATTTTTAAATAATATAAAAATCTAGATAAGCAAAAAGAAGAAAACAAATTAAATTCACCCATAATCCTACTACCCAATAAAATGTTACAGTATATAGCCTCCAGCCATTTGCATTGTGATTGTTCAGTTAACAATATGCTGAGATTATCTACCCACGGACTTAACCACGGTCATGCCGGCATAGCACAGTTCACCTCACTGAGTCTTTTTTGTTTGACTTCTATGTTGATAAAATTTGTTTATTGTTATCCATGTTTAATGAACAGCCATGTATACAAATATTGGTGTATAATACTAATTAATGTCTTAGGGTGAATTCTCAGAATCAGGAGTCTCTTGCTCATGAGGTATGCTTACAAAAAGAAATACTTTTTTTTTAAACACAAGAGTAATTCATTATTGTTGAAAGCACTAAAATAAAAGTGTACATTATAAAAAGTTACTTTTTCCACTTCAGTCCTAGAGGTAACCATTGATAATGGTTCAGAGAACATCCATTGATTTAATAAAACACATAGACTAGACACAATGTCTGTCTTAGTTATGGGGAACACGACACAGATCACAGTAGACACTGCACCCATGGAGCTTAAGAATTTAGGAAGAGAAATCTTAAATTATCTATAAATATATACAATTACACGTTGTAATGGGTGCGCTGAACATGTCGTAAGTGATTTGATGAGCGAGTACAAGGAAACTACTTAATTTTCATGAATAAGTGGAGAATGTTTGAGACGCTATCAGGGAAAGTTTCTCTGAAGAAGTAAGATATAAGTTAAAATCTAAAGGGTAAGCTAATTTAGGCAACCAGGAATGTGGCAGCAGGGAGAGGTGGGGGGAGAGAGGTTCTGAACAGAGAATGAGACAAGAGGAAGTGTTCCAAGTTCACAGGGTACTATGTGCAAAGTCCTTGAAAGTGGAGTTGAATTTGGTGAGTGAAGGTAATAGAACACATGAGAAACAGGCAAGTGGGAACAGACTAAAGAGGCAGGCAAAAACTGGCTCACGCAGGGCCCTGGAGGCCATGATATAAATTCTAAAAATAATGGGAAATTTATTGGAGGCTTCCCCCATTAAACTAGTGTGTATGTCTAGCTTAGGTAGCCCCATGCCAGATGTGGTCTGTTGGCACCCAGCACCTTTCCCAGCATTCCTCTATATCACAGGGGCCTGGGTGCTTGAAAACAAAACCCCAGTCCCCAGACACCCTAGCCAGTTGGTTTCCAGTTCGGCACAGTGACAGGCATTGGTGGGAGGTGAGAAGGCAGCAGGAAGGCTGACTCCATCAGCAGCAGCCATGGTCCCACAGCTCCATGGTGAGGGCACAGGCTACTCCCTGCTCCCTGGTTTACATCCTTTTCTTCCTTTGCTTTTTCAGCCCTTCCAATGCTTTTGTGGTGCAACCCTTTGCATTCAATCCCTCTCTGCTTAAAATATTCAGAGTAGTTTCTGGTTTCCTTTCTAGACATTGACTTAATGTTTCTGATTTGGGCAAATACTTTAGTTTCTTACTCACCATGACTATTGCACATGCCCCCAAAGAAGTTTGCAAAACTCTTTTATGAATCAGTTCACTTTAATTCTGGGTAACACGTGGCTCCTTGGCTACAGTTTTATTGCCAGTCTTGGTATAGTCATCGGTAGGAGTCATAATTGAAGCACTTAAAAAAATATATAACAACAATCCTTATTTCAAGAATTCTTTGAAACAATTCTTCCTGTGAGGATTGTAAGTCCGATGTTCTAATTGAAACAGTTCTAATTTTGCAGGTACTAGTATGTTATCCTCTGATTACCTTCGACATTACCAAATTCTGTGTCCTGCCCTGAAAATACTGCCCCTTACATATATATGTTAGTCCTCCTGTCATACAGATGATGTGGATGTTTGTTTTTGCCCTCCATAATGTATGCCCACTTATTTGGGAGGAGTCTCTCAGTCTGGCTGCACGGGAACAGGCCTTTCCTGCCCCATACCTTCAGATGAGTTTAATGTTGTCTTGATCCAGTAGGATTTCAGGTAGAGCCAATTTCATACTCTGTCTCTAGAATTTCAGTCTAGACCCCGAATGACAAAAAATGCTGAACATAATGATAGTTGATTCATCTTGATAACAGCCTAAGGGGCTGTCTGTGGGTCTGGCTTTGCCTACCCACTGGTTCTGGGTCATGTTCTAGGTCTGGGTCCCCAGCTCTCTCTTTCACTGTTAAGAGCTCTCCTGTTATGCACCTGGTAATTTGCTTCTCTGAGTTGAAAAGAATTTGTTTCTTTCACCTTAAAGAACCATACAGACAGAGAGGGATTGAATTACATCTGTTGTTTTTAATTGGAGTAAAAAAATATATAGCATAAAATTATGATCTTAACTATACTAAGTGTACAATTCAGTAGTGGTAAGTGAATTCACATTGTTGTGCTTCCAATCTCTGGAACTCTTTTCATCTTGCAAACCTGAAATTCCATACCCATTAAACAACTCCCCATTCCTCCCTGCCCCCAAGCACTGGCAACCACCTTTCCGCTCTCTAGCTCTATGAACTTGACTATTCCAGGTGCCTCATACGGGTGGAATCACAGTATTTGTCTTTTTGTGACTAGCTTATTTCACTTAGCATAATGTCCTCAAAGTTTACCCGTATTGTAGCTTGTGTCAGAATGTTCTTTCTTTTTGAGGCAGTAATACTCCACTGTTTGTATATTACACATTTTGTTTATCTAATTCATTCATCAGTGGTCACCTGGGTTGCTTCTACTTCTTAGCTATTGTGAATAACGCTGCTACAAGCAGGAGTGTACAAAATCTCTTCGAGACTCTGCTTTCAATTCCTTTTGGATGTAAACCCAGAAGTGGACGCATGGGATCGTATGGTTATTCAAGTTTTGCTATCTCCAGGAACTGCCATACTGTTTTCCATACTGGCTGCACCATTTTACATTCCTAGCAACAGTGCACAAAGGTTCCGATTTCTCTACACTCTTGTCAGCACTTGTTATTTTCGGGAGGGTTTTTTTTTTTTTTTTTTTTTTTGGATAGTTGCCATCCTACATCCTTTTTCTAAATATTTTAAACATTTTCTAAATACTGCACCAAGGACAGTCTCATATTCAGAAATGAGTTATGTAAAATGTAATGAACAATTAAATACTAACCTAAATGTCTTGGGGAAGAGCTGGCTGGCTCTCTAAACTCTGGCGCTCCTGGACCTAGCCTATTGATTTTTTCCTTTACTCTTCCCGCTTCTCCCACAATCCTTCTGTTAAGAATTCTTTAAACCTGGAGAAAAAGAAAGAAGTGCACTTTTTAACTGTGCTTGCTTTCACGTTTGCTTTCTCTCACGGTGAGTCTGCTAACCATCTTAGAGAGGGTTTAAGTCATGTCATGTTAATAATTTCAAAATGTAGGTTTGGAGTGTATCTTTTTTTTTCTTTCTTTCAAAAAAGGATAAGGAGGAAACTCAAAAACCTGCTAAAAATTGCAAACAAGATGCCTCAGGCCCTTCCCTTATCGAGGAAGCATTTAGGATCTTTTAAAAACACTAGTGTTTTTCTTACTTGAGATAACCTGGATAGAAAAAGCCTGGGAACCAGTGCTTGGCGCTCACCTTTCAGACTCTTCACAGCCAAGACACAGACGCCTAACTGTCTCCCGGGCACATTTGCATCTCCAGCAGCCTTGCTCTCTGTGGGCACATATCCTTGGTTTGGAACATTCTTTTTTGGAGTTCTTTAGCTGCGCTTGAACCAGGAGGATTGGAGACGCTTGGCTAAGGGTGGGCTCAGGAGCCGGGCACCCCTGGATTCCCAGCCAGCCAGTCCCCAGTGGAGTGACTTTGAGTTAGGTTCTTCCATTCTCCGAGCTCCAGTTTCCTCATCTGTGAAACAGGAATAGTGCTTCCTGCCTGCAGGCCCACTGTGATGATTAACTGAGGTAATGAATGCACACATTCCCAGCATGACTTTGGTCTAACAAGCTGTTTAAAAACTGAATAATTCATTTTATTCATCTGGTACAGAAAAAAAAAATTGGTTAATGGTCATTATCTGAAAATAAGAGTTCCAGTGTACCTCTTCTTTGAATGTGTTTTCTTAGCTGTCCTTGAATTTTTTGAGAGCACTCAACAATTAGACCGGACGGCTCATGGTTTTCAAGGGCTGGGTTTTCCTTATTTTTCAAAGCTACATGTTTGTTCAAGAAATGTCTCTAACATTTTTTTCCAAAAAAGTCTATATCCACTTTTGTATACTCTAGAATGATCTCTGCTATGTCCTAAAAAGTTCTTCTTAGCACAGTGTTTGTGCATATGTCCACACACATATACACACATATATTTTATTAACTATCACCAAAATTATGAAGTGCCTCCATGTGGAGAACTTTAACCTAGTATTTCCAAAAATGTATTTTGATTTTCAGCACTCACAGACACCCAGGGCAGTAGCAGAAGAAGCAGGAATTATTACCCTGGTTTCACAGATGAGATTTTGAAAAGTATGTGACTTGCCTGAGACCTCAAAGCCACTAAAGTAATGGAGCCAGAGCTCAGACCCAGGCCTTCAGCTTCCAAATCCGATACTGTCCCCACCGCATCTCCCGGCCTCTCCACAGGGCCGCTGGGGAGATGGATGTAAAAGAAGGCAGAAATGTAAGGCTTGAAAGCCTCTTTGGAATTTGGAGGGGCCAAGCATTAGCAAACAACTGAACTGTCATGCTCAGATCTAACAAGAATTCAGTGGCGTTGAGAGCATTCGAATGGCTTCGGAATTTATAGGTATTTTCTCTACAACAAAGGAAAATGCACAGCACGTTCCAGACGCTCCTCCATTTTCTCAAATGTGTTGTTAAGTCTCAAGTACTAGATTCTTCTTCTTCCGTATAGGCCATATTTATAGCTTTAATATATTTTCTGAGTATTTCCTGGGCACACTTTAAAAATATCAATATTTATGCCCCATTTATTTAATTCCTATACTACTGACATTTAGAAAGGATGTGAGGAAGTTTCTCTCTGTATCTGGCATTGTGGTTAAGAATGAATAAATAAACAAATGAAGAAATTAGTCGGGATCTATTTCCACATGTCATACTTACTTAATCTGCAAGCCTTGTTAAAACCTCTACAGCCGGCCAAGTTGAAAGAACCATATCTAAAACAACTGGCATTGTATTTAAGGTGCAAAAATATATTCATAATTGCTTTCCCACCAGAGAATCTATCCTATGGAAATACCACTCCTCACATTCCAACCCCGTGTGTACATATGTGAACACATAGAAACAATTATGTGCGTGAAAACTAAAATGCCATTGTTTACACAAGCGAAAAGCAGAAAACATACATTTTCAACAAAACTGAAATGGTTGAAGGCATCATAGTAGATCAAACCCGATGGAATATGGAGCAACTGCTAAGTGATTGTCCTGAAGAATTTGTAGCAATGTGCAGCAATTTTTTTTTTTTGATAAAGAAAGAAAACTCAAACTCAAAATCACAACAAGCCTCTGAGTATCACTGTGAAAAAAATGATATTTTGCCTGTGGACAAAGACTTAAAAGGATCGTAGAAAAGTTAAAGTGTCCCTACCCTCTTGGAATCAGTTAACAGTATTTGGGTGATTAAAAACAAAAATAAGAAACAGAACACCTTTTAGCATGCACTACGTGACATCAAGAAGAAAAATTGTAGGATGCTCTGTCCTGAGACATGGAATGATACCAAGGACCATGTAGTGTTGCCCCTGAGCCCTGATTTGGCACCACAAGGAGAAAGTCCAGAACAAGGAGTGGGGGGTAAAGCCAAGGGCTACACTTCACGTCATCTCAAACTGTACACCACGTGCTGTGCTCCATGTCTCTGTCAGGGCGTCAAGGTCCCAGGCAGCCCATCCTTAAATCACGGGATCCCACAGGTAAAATTGCATGAGAAGGGGAAATATCACACAGTGGGAAAAATAACCATTTTTGTAAGTCTTTATTTTTTAGTTGCTCCTCCCATAGTAATGCACTGAAAGGCATAACAGTTTATATTGTACAAAGCATTTGAAGAAAGTACCTCAACTTGCCGATTATTCCAAAATGAGATTACAAACAAAAAGAAAACAAATCTGGTTCCTCAATAAAGGGCAAAATAACTGAATACAGTCTGTTATTTACGTCTCTCTTTTAACATAAGGTCTGGAACACTTCATTTTACAAATAGGATTAACATGAACATAACATCGCACAAGCTTGCAGACAACCAGCATAAAATATGGGGTACAGGTTTTTTAATCAGAAGAATCATGCTTTATGAAAGAAATTATAATCGTTTATACAATTGAATCAATTTCAGTATTACAAAAACTAAGTTGCATCTATTTGTATTTAGCTCATTAAGAAGGCAAACAAACAACAACAACAAAAAAAGGAATGTTAAGAAAAGCCAAAAGCCAAACACCACTTGGCACTCCCACACACAGGTCGAGTCACCTTGGTCCTTGAAATGCAGAAAGGGGTGTGCCTCATACGTCAGGAATTAGTGGCCGACTGGAACAGTGCTATTTTAATCAACAAACAATAGTTTGCCAACAAATAAATACATGATACACGCAACACACGCAAAAAAAATTAAACATTAAAAAACAGTGACATGATTGTCTAAAATTAAGATGTTATTACAAGGATTTGGCAAACCTTCTATTAGTGTAGTGGTACAGCGGTACTGTGATGAACAGGTCACCTCACTGACAGCCTCTCTGAGCGTTGAACAGCCATAGTTTACACTATACACATACCCTTTTTCCCTAGTTTTAAACAATGTACTTAAGAAGGCAAACGTTAATGGGAAACAAATACTCCTGTTATCAGTTTCTATAATAATCAAGTGTGCATTTCATCCAACTACTTCTGTCTTCAAAGGGTTAAATTACATAAACCTTTAACGAAGGAAAAAAAACAATTAAACCTGTAATTCAAAGCAACTGTTCCGAATCATGTGTCAGGTGATCTTGTAGAAAAAAAGAATTCAGTTCCTAAGGAGTGTTCATTCGTCTCAACGCCGCCATGTCCACTGCCCCCTCTCCCACCCGCCCCCCAGGGCTGGGTGAACCGGAAGACGCAGTCTGCCCAGCCAGTTTTTCATTGTTACTGAATCACTTTCCGTCGCATTGATCCTCCAGAAGTCAGCAGCTGCCTTTGCTGTGCAAAACAAAATATCGAGAATAAATAGTTTCTTTTTCTTTCTTTCTTTCTTTCTTTTTCTCTCTCTCTTTCTTTCTTTTTTTAAAATCATTCAGTTTAAGGTCCCCAGACTTTAAATGAGTGACCCTTCAGGTCTCTAAGGCATTCTGCTCAGCAGTCTTTTAAATAGTCCTGTGTGAAAGAGCCATGCTACTGCTGGACTTGGTCCCATCTGGTCGACCTTGGGAATGTCATACGTGGCTCAGGGACTGGATGGCGCTGGATTCCGCTGCAGCCCTGGCCATGCTGTGCCACACGTTGGAGGAACTGTGGGATGAAGAGTGGAGGGACTCCTTGTCGGACAATGATAGCATCATAGCATATGCCTGAGGTAAAGAGGAGAGACTTGGTAAACGGCATTTGAAAAACATCATTTTTAAGTCGAAGATGAGCACGGGTGCATGTTAGGAAGAGAAGGGACCCTGAGTGGGAGCATTGCTGGTGGGTGTGTTTGGAAAAGCACAGGGCATTTTTTGGTGTGTCCTAATGACGTGGTGTTAATGTTGACCTTCAGTGCCTTGAGGTCACAAAAGTGACACAATCTGCAGAATAAAAACTTAATTATTCTGTCTAGAATGTCAATAATGCCTCCATTAGGAAATAGGTGTCATCCCCCTTCCCAACCAGAAATACAATAACCATCCACCTACTGTTCATGCACATGTTCAACTCACCAAACGTACTACTCTATGCTTATGACTGAAACTGCAAACACAAAGAAAGGCCAGGCCAGCCTTGGCAGCACTGTGGTCTGGAGGAAACAGTCCACCCGACCCCTGTGCTTTGTAACTGAGAGCCTGCAGGTGAGAAGACTTGCCCAAAGTCACTCAACTGGATAGTGTTGGAAGCATATGTAAAACTCATTTCTGCCCAACTTTTAATCCAGTGTCCTTTTTCCAGTTCCCCTCCATGCTTGAAATGTTCAATGCTGACACCTAAAGACCTTGAAAGTCGAGGTAGATCAAGTTGGTGATACAAAAAAAAAAAAAAAAAAAACAAAAACACCTGAACACAAGACCCAACACAGTTCTAACCCCTGGGCTCCAGTACCTGCTGGAGCAGAAGGTGCACGGAGGCAATCTGTGAGGAAGTGCTCTTTCTTCCTTATCATCATGTCAAATTCTAAATAACTGCTCAGAGAGTCCTCCCATTTGCTGCCAAGTAAAATATTCAAATGAAATATTTGGTCTTGACTTGCGAGTGAACTTTTCACTGTTGATTTGCTATTGGTCTCATCCATTGCTAAACTTGCTTGTCAAAATGCTGCTGAAGTGGGATCATTAAAGTCCTGCCAAAGACATTCCACTGTCTGTAAACAAAGACAAAATGCCTCTGTTGTTAAGCAGAATTTCATCTCTGGGAGTCGTGCTGAGACATGTGGCCGGTCTGTGGTTTCTTCCGTAATCATGGCATTCAGTTAGAAAATCTGCCCTCGCGGGCTGATTTTGATCTGCTGGGTCATGGCTCTCAATGTACACATTTGACTTTTATGCATGCAGTCTGCCTTCTGGACCTCTACAGAATCTCCGCAGACACATAACAAGAGATTTCTTAAGCATCTACTCTCCTCCAGGAGAGTAGCACTGTGCGAGGTCCCAGGGAATCAAGGATAGATGAGAGTTCTTGTCCATTGTAGAGTTTAAAGTATGGGGGAAGTGACATTGAACTTGATCTACTCTAATTAATGTTCCCACGTTTAGAGATTAAGATAAAGAATACTCTGCAATGGATTTACCAAAACTCGTTCTGATATTTGGAAAGGGGAAAGGGGAAATGGAGTGCAGAGGAAATTTTGAAATCCTGAGTTGTAATTCTGGCTTCTAACCTGCCTCTATTCAACCAACTGTGTGACTTTGGGCAAGTTGCTTAACCTTTCAAGGTTACTTTCCTCATCTAAAATGTGGATAATAATTACAAAAACTTACCTCCAAGGGTTGTGGAGGAATCACAAGCACTAACTTACATGAAGTGCTTAGTTCAGTGTGCCTGATGTAAATTGTCCCTGTTTATCATGAAATTCATTTTTGCAGGATAGGATTTTTCAGGAAAATTCCATGCAGAAGGCAGCCACTGTTGTATTGGTCAACTATTTTGGATTCAATCGCCATAAAAATCTCAGAGTAAATATATGAGTTTTGAGCAAAACATCTGAATCTATTCAGATTCTAGAAAATGGTAAATATGGCATATCTGCCTTTTGGTAATCAAAGGAAATAAACATTTTCATGCACAAGGATCGGTGCCCAGCATATAACTGACAGTTGATAAGAACTGAATGAATGGAATGAAGAATCTCATGAAATAAAGTCAGTTTGCAAAAAGGCCTGACCATTTTCAAACTGAGATATATATATATATATATGTGTGTGTGTGTGTATGACATAATCAAGTAACAAAAATATGAGCTAGAATCGCAAAATGCTAGTATTTCCTGTGATGGTAGCTGTTAGCCCAGCTGGGCAGGGACTTCATATGTCAAAATGCTGACACTGAAATACCATTTCCACTATCTCTAGGTTCCCAGGTCCCTTTGTTTTCTGTCACTTGTGACAGTTTCAGGAATCTTCAGGTGTTGTGCCTTACAATGTCTTGTAATTTGGGATGGAATAATTAAAAGACTTCTTTTTAAATAGAAAGAAAACCTGGCTCCCCCAGTTCTCTGATCAACTAGGGAAGAAGAATGGGAAATCAAGAGTTGAAGAAATGTATGTTAGCCACCTCTTATGGCTGGTTCCAAGTGAAAATGAGATGTCTACTCTGGCCAAGTTACTTTTAATGTTAGAAATGGAAAAATTCATTTTTATCCCCACTGAATCATAGAGCAGGAAGGGTCTTAGACATCTCCATTCACCCCACTTTACAATGAGGAGACGGCGCCCAGAGCTGCGGAGTGATGGTCTCCAGCTCACGGAGCAGGGCAGCTCCGTTGCTGAGGCTGGCTGCTCTCACTTCAATTCAGAAAGAACATTTATCCTACCTGTTGCCATACATAATATCTTCAGACTTTATTGAATTTACTGATATTTTAAAATTTGTATTATCCCACTGGAATAACATTTTCCCCACTTTAGTTGAGATATAACCACATTTGCTGTGAAGACCAGCCCAAAACATCTCAGCCAAACAGGAAATTTCCAAATGTAGAAGTTAATACGGTCACATGGTTGGATATGTCAGGCCATCTCCAAAATGAACTCTGGATCAAACAATTAGAGCAAAGTGACCAAAGAATATGGTAACAACAAAAAGTTTCTTTCCTTTTTTTTTTTAATTGACCTCAATAAACAATCAGGTTGAATGCAGATGTCAAGCAGAAAGGATTGACTTCCCTTTTTTGTGAAAAAAGAACCGAGGCTCCTTTAATTGGTATTTATAGATCCTTAAGGGATTTATTTTGGTTACCATAGTGCTGATAGAATGCTGGAGGTCCCAATGAACTTGGGTACCATTCATTTATTCAGTCAATAAAAATGGATAGGTCTTATTTCCAGATTTGCCATCAAATTGCTGCAGACTTTTAGCAACTCATTTCATCTTTGATCCTCAGTTTACTCCTACATTCTATAATTAGATGACTTAGTAATTAACTGTATATAGTAAGAAACAAAAATAGTGGACAGAATTCACTTTGCAAAAATCTGAAAATACAATTAGGTTGACAAAAATTCTAGACACCAAGCAGTTAGAAAGTAATTCTGAAGTAGCATACAAACAGGTGCAAACAAACATTATAGACTCTCATACAGAAGGAAGGCAACTGCAAAGTAAAGGGCAGATTATTGGAGGTCAGGGTTTGTCACAGAAGTTTCTATGCAGAATGCAGTCATGTCAACTGCCATAGCGGTTACCTATTTTGGACTGGGTCATAGAGGAAAGACATGAACCTTTTGAGTAAAGCATCTGAACCTGCTCAGATTCTAGACCATTGCAAAGAACACCTGCCTTTGGTGTCAAAGGCACAATGTCATCATGCATCTCTACTGCAGGAAGGTCTGTACCTGTGATTTGGACTTTCTGTGTAACGGCTGTTTAAGTTCCTCTGGCACATGGGAAGCACTGAAAGAAGACACCTCAGCTTCAGTGTATTGATTATCTTCCATTTTCCTCATTTTGAGGCTATCTGTGAAGTGCCTGATATGATCTAGAGCAGAAAGTCCAGTTTTATATTCTTCCTCTTTATACCTAAAATGAACCAATGGGAAAGCACAGAGGGTTTTTTTTTTTCTTTTTCAGTTTGTTATCCACCCAAATCACTTTTCATTTGAGTTTATATACTTGTCAAACGTCATATTATATTTGCAATATAAAGTAACCCGCGTAAATTCTTGGGTTCTTTTAAAAAGCTTACAAATATTATATCTTATAAATAGATTTCTTTTAAGACTTTTCATAACTAAAGCAAGAGTATAGTTGAGATAAAGAATTAAAGTCAATGACATGTGAAGTCAGCAATGCAGTGGAGACAGAATTCATGCATTTATAATTTCCACTTAAAATAAAGCCAATTACGATGATATTCAGTTGGCATCAATTACCCATATGAAAATATAATATTCCCATCAATTTAGTTATTTGGGTATTTTTTCCCATTTAAAAATCTATCATCTGTAGAGATTCCATATATATATCAAATAAAGTGAGATTTATCTCAATAATTTTTGAACACTAACCCACCGGATAAATTGAATAAATTAATGTTGAAATCTCTATTTTAATTTGTTTTACAGGCAGAGTCTAAATAAATGATCGTGAACTTGTGTAATTTTCATTCACCCTTCCTACCTCAGGTTAATCAGAGTTCCACAGATACCGATGGATTTCTGTGCTTACAGATTATGTTGATGGCCACCTGATTTCCATTAATCCACTATGTATGTCTTGCTAATTCAAATTTAACTTTTATGATTTATTGTTCAGAAACTGCTTATCACCTGGAGTGTTGTGCTAAAGAAGGAACAGAGCAGCAGGAACTGTAACCCTCCGGGGACTACGCTTGCATCTCACCTCACTGGGGATGTCTTGCAACTCATCTCCAGGGCGCTGGTTTCTTCATAGTCATCCTCGGGGTTTCCTTCGTGTAAGTTACTTGTCACTGGTTCCTTTCCTGTCTTCCCAGGAATATCATTGTCTTCATCCTCCTCATCTAATAACACCTCATCTTCTACTTCTTCATCATCCAGTAAATCCGAATTTTGACTGGTCACCAAAGCCTTTTCATCTTTAAAGTGACTGCCATTCATTCTTTCAAAAGCATAAGAAGAAAGAGGTTCAGTTACTCATGTCATTTTTTTAAACAGGCAGTTAGCTTTAGTATCATGTCTTCCTAACAATTTAGATTCTTAACACTTCCAGAGCAAATTTTTATTGTTTATGCTTTTCATGGCAACCATGGGAAAATAACGTAACCTCACAAACAAGAAAATGAAGAAAGAAACTAATTATGTGATTATTCAGATTATGAATGGAGCCTTTGGCAGAACCAGGAAAACAATCCCAGTCTTCTAGTTCTTATCAGGCCTTTGCTTGATAAATGATACTGTTATATATGATATAAAAAGCACAGAAAGATTTTCTCTACATAACCTTACCTAATTATCATATAATTATGCACCATTGAAAAGGACAGATTTCTGGAAAACTCATATCCCTGAGCAACACTGCTGGAGCTTCAACACACATCCTTACAGTGAATCTAAGGGTTCAAAGAAAATGTGAAAGTAGATGTCAAGGGCCAACCAGCACTTGCTACTTCTAGGCGACATCGGTGGGATATGGCTCGTAAACACTCTACTCAAACGTGGAAGTACTGAGCGCTCATTCATTTGTACTTTGTTCAAATTATCCTTGATGGTTCGAGGGTTAAAAAAAAAATCACAGTTTTCCAGGATAATATTGGGGTGGGAAATGATATAAAAATGCAATTGTCCAAATATCTTTTGAAGCTTACTTAGCAAGCATGAAAATAAAATGATGGCAAAGAAGAATATTCTACTTAAAAAGTTCTTTGTGATAGTTTGGTCTGTGGTTGCAAGGATTACATTATGTGAAGAGTTTAATAACAGAAGTTCCCATGTAATACATTTGAGAGCATTTTTGAAACTATGACAAACTTTTTGGGCTTTAAAGTAAACATTAAAATAAATGTAAATGGAATTTAAGTTTCACTGTCAGATTTTAAAGTTGAAATTAAGCTACAAAATAATTATAAATGTTCTGACTATCTCTTCCTAACTTCTTCCTTTTAAAGACATGCGATCAGGGAAGTTAAGCCCTTGGCCAAGTACAGAGAGCTTGTTAGAAATTAAGCCATCACAGGAATTCAGGTGTCTGATTCCTGGGCCATTCAGAATCTTTCTATTTTGTCTTGCTTTTTTATGTATTTACAAATTCAGAAAACTTGTTGAGACTGCTAAATTATTGTTATAGTCATGTACAATTTTCACATTTAATGTAACTATTTTTCAGACTGTGGAAAATCAGGTACCAGTAATACCCCCCCATCACTTTCCAACATTAAAAAAAAAAGGGTATCATTTAATATTTAGATTTCCCAAGGCATAAAAATACATAAAGAAAACAGTCCTGGGTGTGACAGATGCACATAGTAAAAATTCATTTGACCAGAAAAAGTCATCTCATCGTTTAGTTTTTTTTTATACAGCCTGTCTCTTAACCTCTTTTATCAAAGAATGATGAAAACATGTTTTGCACAGACATAAATTATTAGTTTCCAGTTACACTGCCAACTTGCTAGCTTGAATGGATCAAAATTGTTATTTTTAAAAAATGAAAGAAAAAGTAGAAGAACAAAAGAGTGCATGGATGAAAACCAAAAGTAACAAAGCCAACGTGATTAAGAAAACCTATTTGTTAATTATGCTTTCAAATGTGGCAATTTATGGGGGATATATTATTCATCAAAAGTAGTCTGATAGGAGTTGAGGGGAGAAAAGTTAGATGACTCAGTCTTCTTACTTCTATGCTGTTTAGACATGTTGAAACCAGATGTTGGGCTACATGGTTCACAAACCTTGACTAAGGGCTCAGAATCTGAACAGGCATCTCAGAACACAAATGGTGCTTTTTGTTCGATATTTCTTATTTGCAGCATATACTTACTTATATTGTCCTTACTACTTTGTACTTCTGATTAGCTGCCCCATCTTTCTCTCTCTCTCAACCCCCCCCTCCACAATACACACACACATACACATACACACACAAATGAGTGAGCAGAGGGAAAGATACATCCAATTGCACAAAGTTGTAGTTTTTATCAGACTTCTTTGAGGCTGGGAAGAGTCATAGCAGATATTCTCCCCTTGTTCCCTTATAGACACTTCTATACAAGTTGAAGAAGAGAAGTGTTTATATATTTTTACATTATCTTGGAAAATAATGTTTATTTGATACTTGCCTTAATGGAAAAACTATCTAAAATAATTAACTTTGACTTTTAATACCATCAAAAATAGAGGACATGAACAATAACACTTGTGTGATAAGAGCTTTCATTAATTAATTTCAATTACATTAAAACTTTCATTGCAGCATCCTAATTTAATAGGCCATTGGACAGTTATGGTCAGAAAAACATAGGTCTCAATATTAGATATTTAATTATAACTTATAGATAAGAAAAATTAAATCTAGTAGTTTTGGTAAAATAAAGTCTCATTTACATCATATTAAAATATAAAGTACTAGATAAGTGTTAATTAGGATCATCAGCATTAAAAGTTTGTCTTTGTAAATTTATGCCACACATGCTTGGTGTTGATAATGACAAGAGGAAACCAGGTCACTAAAAACAGGGACAATCACACTCACTGAAACAAATATGTCAGAATTAAATGCGGACCCACTTGAAAGCATATAAGGGAGTAACAGAATCTTACTAGGAAGTCACAAATGTTTTCTAAAAAAGGTATTTGGATGACACTCAAAAGTATTTTATATGTAAATATTTATATATATAAATTTAGATATACAAATACATAAACAAATACATATTGATACTATATAGTCACATAATATATAGTCACATACTATCTGTATACATTATAGATCATATATGATATAATAGTAACTCTATTATATACCAGATATATATGATATATAATAGTAACCACTGATTCAGCTGAACCCCTATGGTGGTTTTCCCTTCTACCTGGCAAGATTCGATAAAATATTCTAATTAGTTATCAAGAGAAGAGGAACAGAATACTGGTGAAAGTGTGGACTCTGGAACCAGACAGCCCAGGCTGAATCCCATTTATTACTTATGTGGCCTTGATGTCTCCATTCCTTCACTGACAAAATCACACAATAACTGTCACTATTTCATAGGATTATTAGGATAGTTAAGTCAATTAACTCATATCATGTACTTCGGAGAACATCTGGTATTTAATCTGCACTAAATACCAGCCACCGATGGTAGGAGTAACAGCTGTATTCTAAAAGGGAGGACAGCAAGGGCATTCGAAAACGTTCATTTCAGAAATCATTAAATTTAAAACAGAGAAAAACCCCAGCTTTACCTCTCCTCTGTGTTCCGGGGAGACTGGCCGCTGTGGTTGCTGTCCCCAATGAAATTTCGGATTTCTGTGAAGTAAGCATCTTCCTTGTCATCGAGAATCGCACCCGTGCTTTCCAGCTCAGAATGAGGCGACGATGTTGCTGTACCTGACAGGAGACAAAGCCTTCGTTGAAAAAGACTGTTATTTATATGGCAGCTTATTTTGAATCCCACACCTTCTTCATTTGATCAGTGTCGTTTCCTAAAACAGGCTCTTTCGAACATCAATACAGACAGCTTTCGGAGGTCAAGGTCTTCCCAATTTTACCATCGTGCTCAGGCCAATGGCAGTGCCTTGGGGAATATTTTGAACCATTGAATTCATGAGGCACAGTCTTTTGAAGATGCTGTTTCTCCCACTAGCTCCCTCCTATTCCCACTGTGACACGGGAACATTTGTATTCGTAGAATGGGAATAGAGGATGAGGCAAATGATAGAGAGGTCTTAAACAATCCTGCCAGAAGAAACTGTATACCCAGTCCCGGTTGCAGTCAGTATGTAGTTACTGCCCCTGTGCTAAAGTATGTTACCAAAAAAGACTGAAAGCACGCTGGAAATACTGCACTCTGATTTGGCGGACTAAGCCACGGAGAGACTCAGAACACACCAGCCCAGAGATGCGCGTGCTACCGTATTAAAAGGACAATCTTGGATCTAGGCATTACAGAACGCTCTTCGGCTTCCTTTCCTATAAAACTGGAATCGAAATGTCTGTGTCACAAGATTGTTTCAAAGTTTTCATAAATTTACAAATTATAAACACTTTCTAATATGTGGTCAATCTTTACACTTTTGCTTCATGCTGTTAATCTTGTCCACAAAATATCCACAGTTTAATAAGTTGAGGTGACAAAAAACGAGAGGTTAGAACACCCCTCAGCTTCATGAAGTTATAATCTGGACCAACAAATAAGTATTCAGCTTTGACATGTTATATCTTTAACTTATTTAATCTTTTTCTGAGATAATTTTAACTGAAACAATTATAGGAGCATACTATAAGGATGTACACAGAAGATGTAGCTACTTTTGTATATTGGATTAAAGTTCTGTCTCTAAAACATGCTATTTTTAAACCATGATCATTTGATTTTTAACTTTAAGGGAAACAACCAGTATTTAGTTCATCCAAAATCATAAGCAATGTGCCTGTACAGTACAGAAAGAATTAATAATTAAATAATTTCCTGAAGTAAAGATTATTACTTTGTATAAATCTAACCTTTTTCTCTTTTTAAAATCTTTTGTCCTGAACTCCATGCACAACCCCTTCCCTCACCCCCAAGTCATTTCCTTTATTCTCTAGAAACAGGTTGTGGCTACATAGGTCGGTGTCCCCCACACACATGCTAGCTGGTAAATATTAGCAAATGGCTTATATTTAAGCTTAATGGCTTAATATAAGCAAATGGCTTATATTATCTAACTATTAGAAGCCAAAGGCAAGAAACCTACCATGTCTTCTAACTATGTGCCAGTAGGTCTGGGTTAAGGGAAGGCTAGTTTTTTGCCACTTTTAATTTAATACTACGTCAAAATTTGTGACTAAAACCACACTCCACTATCATTTGCTATGGGTTATTTTGGTCATGTCGACAATCTTCTGTTACTAATCTCTAAAACGTTCCCCTGGAGAGGCTCTCTGAACTGCAGGTCTTCTGCAGAAGCAGCCATGGTTTCTAGGTTAATAAGCAGAGAGTGGCATTCTGGGGCTCCACTCTGGACTTCCTGCCATGCGGGGGCCACAGTCTGTGCCAGGAGGTGGAAAGATTGCTCCCTGCAATTTAGAAAATCTTGATTCATAAGTCTCCTGTGATTTCGGGTTATGGTTCTCTTTGCTTGAGACTGCCCTTTGGGATGAATCCAGGAGAATATAAAATCATCCAAATAAGGCCCTGAGTTGTATATTATTCAACGATCACATCATTCACAGCACTCCAAAATCTCAAGGGAATCGTGCTGCAAATTTTCACAATAGGATCTGATTCTCGCATCAAAGTGCAACGACAGAAGACAGATCACAACTGTCTTTTAAAATAAGAAAAATAAGCCACCTTCTTTTCCTCATCACACAAGTGATTACCTACCAGACATGTTCCCATTCTCGTGTTTCTTTAGGTGTCTGTCTAAGTTGGTTTGTTGACCAAAACACCTATCACATAAGTGACACTTAAAGGGCTTCTCCTTATTGTGGATGTTGCGAACGTGCCGCTGCAGGTTAGAAGATATGCTGAATGATCTGTCACAGTATTTGCATCTGAAAAATAAACACAGAGAAAATATTTGCAAGCAAATCAAAAGACGTTTCTCAAGACTAGTAAATGAGATCTCTGAAATTATCACGCATAAAAGAACACTGCAGAGAAAAGGCACAGCAAGATTACTTTCCGCACAGCCAAAGTTTCAACTTCAACAAATACTTTGATTGCATTAAAGGTTTTCATGACTTTATGAAAAACCGTAATAAAATATTGATGATTTGATTGCTCACAAATTTATGAGGGCAATCAGTTCTAATATTTTAAATAAACCTCATGAAGTCAAAGACATTAAGAAATAGTAGCATTGTTTTATCTTCTGCTTAGGGCACTACAATTAGATCCTTTGTAAACAAGCACGAAACAGATTCTTCATATAAAGTAGAAAGATCCATTTTTAATTCAAAATTTCAGAGGCTGATTAAATAATTTCTTAGTAAATTCACTTCCTCGATTACTAATTCCAAAAGAAATTCTGTTATCATCTCCAAAATAAAAGTAAGCATTCCAAACCTTTAAAACTGGAGCAACGTGAATAGTATAGTCTGATACCAAAGATACTGATTTTCATGATCTTTAGTGATTAGGACCCCCCCAAAGCCTTCATTCTATTAACCTTTAAACTGTTACAAAAGAAAAGTAAGTAAGATAAAACTTTTCAGATAAAAACAAAGGTCTTCGTTAACCTCTCCTCTCCTGATTACCCCCAGTTTTCCATTTCTTTTTTTTTTTGACTTTTTATTTTGTTTTTAATTTTGATTTTTTAGCTAAATTCTTTTTATTGAGGTATAATTGACAAATAACATTGTATTAGTTTCATGTGTACAGCATAATAATTCAATATTGGCATATATTGCAAAATCATCACTACAGTATCTAGTTCACACCTGTTCCATACAGTTATACATTTTTTCTTGTGATGAGGACACTTTTTGTATTTATATGATTTTTCAATTGAATGAAAGATTCTTTAAATTCTATAAAAGTACTCCACAATTTTCAAAAGTTTCACACACATGACTTCATATAATCCCTGAAGAACCTTTCTTTCCCCCACCCCTGTATTTCTTCAAGAGTCTGTGGCAGTTCTGAACCAGGTCAGTTTCTCAGAAAAGCACTTATTATTGGCTGGCTGATTGTTTCTGCCTTCCGTGGTATTGACGATAAAAAATTAAATATTATTATGAAGTTCTCCTTTAGTCATAAAATAAAAATGTAAGCCCCGCTCCCTTCCCCTTGCCCCAGCTCTTACTGGTGAGGAAGAAAAGTGGAAATTGGTGAGGTTTTCTCCTTGACATTTTAAAGTTGATTGCATTGTTTATATGATTTTTTTTTTTGTATGTGTGTTGCTTAAAATAAAAAAAAAAAATCAACTTTCTCCAGATGACTTTTAAGTGAAAATTTCTAACTTAGCAGCCCCAATATCCTGAACTCATTCTTCCATGTGAAAATCCAGAACTCATTCTTCTTCCACTTCTGTACACAGGCTCAGTGGCTCGAGTGCTCTACATCAGAAACCACCTTGTTCCACTCCAAGTTTCTGGGCTTTGATGGCTGTCTCTACATGATGCCAGAAGTCTAGTTAGTTCAGTGGGGAAAATAAATCTGTTAAACTAGTTACTTTGGCATGGTATCAATAAACCAACTCAAGGGCTGATTTAATTTTCCCCCTTAAAAAACCATTCTGGCATCATGATGTTCCTCAACTTTACTTACTTATAATATTAATTAAAACATGTGTGAAACTCCACATTGATAGCAGTTGTAATATTTAAGCCTCTGCTCTTGAAAAAAAATATATACATGGAGTCTTGGCCTTCTCTACAATAACTTTGTGGACTTCCAAGGCCCACTGCAAGGAGAACCATGGTACAATTGGCACAATTGTGTTACACTGAGCAGAACAACCCAGGAACAGAGAGAAAACTTAAACTCCCATCAAATTCTTTCGAAAAATTTTCACTCAAAACATTTTCTATACAAATCATGAGGAAGAGAGATTCTGTCTTTCACATGCTGCCAACTGCTTGTATGCAAAGAAGCTTTAAACCTAAAAAATATCATCTACTCTAATATGAATAAAATTGGTCAATAAAGAAGTTCTAACTAAAGATCATCTGTTACTTTGTATCTGTCCTCTGCTAATACCTTGGCCAAAAGGTTGAGTGCTCCTAAAAAGAACAAAAAACAAAAAACAAAAATCATTCCACTCTACTCCAGTAAATTTGTAGGTGGAAAAGAAACAGATTAAATAGGAGCTTAAGTTTCCGAAATTCTAAAATGGAGTACGTAACACACGCGTGAGCTATGCACTATTAGGTCTTCCTGGTCGCTAGATATAAACACAGGGGTCAAGAGAATGTTTGAGATCATGGCATCAGATAAAATCCCTGACTTGAGAGCTCCAGGTCTGGGTTTTAATCCTGGATTTACTAATACTATACTTAATAGAAGGCAATTAGCATCTGTGGATCTGAATTTTTTCACTTGTGAAACAGAGGAGCTGGACAAGTAATTGTTTAAGATCTTCAGCTATGCAAAATTCTAGTTTGCATCTTTAAAAATACATGTACAATAATAGCACCACTTATGGGGTAGAATAAAGCCACTGAATTCAGGTACAAAAAAAAAAAAAAAAGAGTAAAGTGAGCATGATGTCATGGCCGCACACCAGACCCTAGGCCATTACAAAATGTAAACATGAAAATCTTTCCTTTCATTTAAGCAGAATTTCTTGGATGTGACATATTTTCAAAAAGGGAAATCACCTAACACTTATCATTCTTATAGTTCTCTGAGACTTACTGTATCAAGTGCATTCTCTTACATATAAAGTAGAAATATCCCTTATGATTACTGATTTACAAAACATGTAGGAAAGCAAAGACTTTAAGAAAACATTTTATTATTTTCTGACTTTAAGTCCCTCTAGTTTTCTCCCAAGATTTCAGTTATCTTCAAATGAACATTGGTCTGCCCATTTTCTTATGCTTGTATGTAAAAAAGTCTTTGAAAGCTGAAAAATAATTTATTTATTTTAATGAAAAAAAAAGCATTCAGACAAAAACAATTTTAGACATATGCAATGCATAAGAATTTCAAAGTAGAATAAAATTAGGGGTATTACTTAAAGATAAATAACATTCATTCTTTGAAGAAATATACGTGAATATCTAATACTGTGTGCAAGGCACTGCACATTAAACAATGTAGATGGTACTTTAAAACTGGAAGGGAAAATGTTGATTCTTTTCATTCATTCATAAACAATAATATTAAAATTAAGCATATGTCCCATGTGTCACATGGTTGATCCTGACATTTAGCGGAATAAGCTAGGATACACCGGAGAATGGTGGATGGAATTGCCCCCTTCCTATAACACACTCTATTTTATTTGTTCTACCCCTAGCTCCACATTTCCTTCCTCCTCTCCAGGTTTAAGGTTTATTCTTTAAACCTCCTAATGGCACTTGTAGATACTGAGTCAGCTGTACTGGGAAAACAAAGGTATATATGGGTTGTTAACTCCTAGCAGAGGTTTAAGGTCTGGGAAAGGGAGGTTGCAAGGCTATGATTATTGTCAATTAAAATATCATGAATTATTGAGAAGAGAAAATGCTTAATTTTAAAAATGGCTAACAGTACTTAAACACGTAGTCTGTACTAGACACTACTAGAACTTTTAGCCTGAGATATAAGAAGACTTGATTCAAGAAATTAGGACACATTTCTGGACTCAAGAAATTAGAACACATTACTATATATAAAATAGATAAACAACAAAGACCTACTGTATAGCACAGGGAACTATATTCAATTTCTTGTAATAACATATAATGGAAAAGAATCTGAAAAGAAAAAATATATATGCATGTATAACTGAATCACTTTGCTGTACACCTGAAACTAACACTGTAGATCAACTACACTTCAATAAAAAACTTAAAACGACAACAAAGAAATTAGGACTCTTCTAAATTTTTATCCTAGCCATTAGTTAATTCTTCTTTGACTCAAAATCGAATAGATATACATTCAGACATGCACAAAAGTAGCCTCTTTTAAAATCGTGTCAGTGAGTCCACGTTAATGGTTACAATGTTTATCAAGGTATTTAGTAAAAATCGTTGTCAAACCTGTAAGGCTGCTCTCCTGTGTGGGTTCTCAAGTGCCGTGTTAGATTCGCAGATCTTGGAAAAATCTTGCCACAGTATCTGTTATGAGAAGATGTTTATAAGAGAAAGTCAGCACAATCGACTATATTTCACTCAAGCTGCATAGAAGCCAGATGCTTATTCCTGACTTAATTAATCTTGCATGGAACTCACAAGTCTTTGGTATTTAAAATTTGCAACAAAGCCATTCTACAGATATAAATAACTCTACAAATAAAGGCTGCTATATGAGATGCGGTTGAATTTACTCACGCATAAGCAGTTTATGAAAATAGACTTGAGTTTTGATGACCCCCACGCACCTCTTTTATTAACTCTGTATCTTTACATCCACAAAACTGAACCAGACAAGGGGATAAAAATATGACAAGAGCTTGTGATTCTGGGTTGATGTAAACAGATTTCAAATGTTTCAACTCATTTTACATGTTAGCCATAGAGACAACGTTGTACGTTGAGTGGTATCAGATCAGACAAGATTCTAAGACCTCATCCATCAAGGTATGTTCCTATAAAAGCTTTTCTGGAAAGAAAGTGACACATTTTCCAAAGAGCAGATAAATTGATATGCCTGAGTCAGATGCCACAGATTTCTGAAGACAGTTCAGAAAGTATAAGCATGATTTATTTTTTTAAAAAAGAGAACAGAAACAAACAAAAAAAGCTTTCCTGTGCTACTGATGAGTAACAAGAAACTTATTAACCAGCTTTCCTCACTTATCAACCTTATTCGTCCTTCACTGACAGTCTTATTCTTCAATGCCATGACAATTAATAACTCTATGCTTGAGGACAGTAGTATTATATACCTTTGGATGAAAATAATTAACTGTGAAAGAAAATTCATAAATATCAAAGTGAAACAAGTAGATAGTATTTGGACCATTTCCAACCCCATTTATCACAACCAAATGGCCTGTGTTAAAATTTTCATTTAATAGTAATTTCTTAAACCACTATTTTTATATTTCACTCAATAAAGAGCACTTTGAAGTGCCTGAGATATATCATGGTTGCTATTAATCATCCAATCAAGAATAATTTCCAAAACAAACAGCAGGGCCTTTTGAAACCAGAGGGGAGAATTTTGGAAAACCGACCACGATTAACTTTGCCATTACCTGCAAGTATAGCGTTCCTTTCCTTTCCGCAGGAGGTTCTCTGGCAGGGCGTTGGGAGGAGCTCTGAAGTTGAACATGGAGGGAACCGACTGTAGAAGTTCACTGGCCTCAGGTTTCAGGGCGCTGAAGCTCTCCAGCTTCTCTGCCATGTTTTCAATGGCTGACATCTGAAAGGCAAATGCACGAAACTATTAGGACTGGTCGGACATCATTCTTCTGTAATCATTCCTAGCAAACCAAGAAATCATTAATAAAAGGGAAGCATCAAATCTGTTGAATGCAAGGGACTGTAGAAAGAGGTCGCAGTGTCCCAATATTCAACAAGCAACAAGAGAATTAACTGATTTTGAAGATAACAAAGGTAGAACCAAGCTCATAAAATCCCAGGTGAACTTCTTCCTAAGACCTTGGTTAAACCATGTTATAGAATTTGATATACAATTAAGCAATGAAATACATGAGAGATAATAAAACCAAATTAGATTTTTATTAAATTAAAAGGCATTAGATTATGTTATGGACAGCAACAGTAAACTGAAAAATATAGGAAAAGATCCTATATGTCTTGCCTAGGTAATAAAAACCAGAAGTCCCATGAAAAGAACTCAAGACATGAAAAACACCAAATGTCCCAAAGTTATAGCTTAAGCTAAATGTATGTGGTGCAGAAAGGAAAAATTAAATGTGTAAGAGGTGCTCTGCCTGAGACTATGTAAACTGATATCGGGCTATACTAGATTTTTAAGTGGGATCATCTACAAAGAATTTTGATGAAATATTAATTTGTTCTGGACAAAGATGGAGTTGAAGTGACAGTTCACGGTGTATTATCATAACTTTGTATCACTTGGCATTGGCATTATCAGGTATGGGAAGCTGTTAGTGTAAGCCACATTCTTAGAATGATATTCTTAAAGAAAAACTATCATGCCTAATTCTTCCCCTCAAACAACCTTTTTTTTTTTTTTTATTTTGCTTTTAATCTTCAAGTTTTTGTCCACATGCCCACGTATTTGACAGTCACAATCAGAGGGTAGCATTTACTTTTAAAGGTAGCTTGACCCTTACTGTCTACAGTTAGGTGAGCTCTGCCTTTCCCTTCAGCCCTCCCCAAACATTGTTTCCTCCACAATCACATTTTATTTGGAAGCTGCCTACTACTGAATTTTTAAGTAGAAAAAGCAAACTCTCAGGCCCTCTTGTTAAATCAACTCACCCATTGTTTATTCGGTTCTTAGGGCACTATGCCACTGAAGAACTCAGAATACTGTTAAAAAGGTGTTTGCTTTCTATATGCACTCTATGTTTTGCAAAGGGCTGGGGTGGTAGACCAGAAGACTCCAAGCAGTGATTAGAAATGGTAACAACTGCATATTCAGGCAACTGTTGAACCCAAGAAAATGATTCTTACGCTGATAAGATGGCAAGACAGAGTTGGAGGCCCAATTATGAGCTCAGGTTAAAAATAAAAGGCAACACTTTGTACTCAAAAGGAAAATCAACAAAATACATATTCCACGGACAGGCAGCTAGACAGAATACCATTGACTTAAAACTACAGCAAAATCTTAACAGAATGGCCTAAACCTGATTCTCTTCTTACAAAGGGAATATTGTATGCTTGATTCTTAAGTGACTATTCATGTTGTAGTTAGCTTTCTTTCTTTTCCCTTTCTCCTGGAGCCTGCCCTCTCATTTCATGCCCAGACTCCTAATGCTAGCTACAAATTGCAACGTACAGGGTACCACTGCCAATTTGCCAAATGTCTTTCATCAAACACGGTGCAAAAAAAAATCTCAGAGGAAAGTCAAGATACATTTACTTGTCAGACGACAAATGTGAATGCATTGGGAGGCGGTAGGGGCTATGAGCTCAGGGGTTTGATTCATAATCACTCAGCTGCTAAAACATTCTCCACAGATGCAAGTGGACAGCACATTTGTCACTATGAAGGATTCTGACACATACTGATCACAGGGCAGAGATATGGAATGACGATGCCGCTCAGAGAGGTTGGTGGAAACTCTGTCCCTGCAGAATACGGTCATTATCCCCCTCCAGCTGGAGCGTTAGCATTTTCATATTACTTTGGATTTTATTTATTAAAAATCAATACAGAAATATTTTATGATTCTATTTTATTTGCATTTATTCCTTCTAATTGTTGCTTGCAGAAAATCATTTTGATATTCCACCCTCCATGGAATAAATTGAGTGAAAAATGACCCCTGGCCTTCCAGCTGATTAGTGGTAACAAGCAAGGGTGAGGGTCATGATCGCATATATTTATTGGGAAGAATAGTAAGTGCATGGGTGATGATTATAAATGTTTTATTTATGTACATTTAATATTTGAGTGAAGTTTCATTATCTAGTGGTTTTAAATCATTTGAGTGTCTGCCCTGCTGACACACTCAGATTCCTGGGGCAATACATCTTATAGGAACACTTTTCCTTTTATATGGAAAATAGCTTACTCATGACTATTATTATTCTCAGCTTTCATCTTGAGCACATGTGAACTACAAGTCCTTCAAGTTATTTAAGAACAATTGGCTGTTGAGAAATGTGTCTTGCTTTAGTAGCTGCTAATAGCTCCTTTTGAAGAAACATCACTGTGATTACTTTACCTCAAAATGTTTCAATTTGGGAAAAGCATCAAGAAACAGGAAAATATATTATGGGCTTGACGATTAAATAACAACATTCTTAAAGATAGTAAGAGAAAGAGCAGCGGTTACCCAAGTGCCTCACTGTAGCCACCCCCACCTCCGGCTTCTGGCGTCAAATGAAAAGAGTAAATTGGAGTGAGGCAGAGGGAGAAGAGGAAGATGGGAAGTCAGCTGAGGGTAGCTGTTAACACCACACGCGCAGACACACACACCACTTTCTTTCCAGAGAGCAAACACGAAGCAACGTAAAAGCCATCACTGGATCCTTCCGTTCATCTTCCTAGGGTTTGCTCTCCCAGCACTTGACCTCAGCTGGAAAGAGTAAGTTTCCCCATCTAGACAGTTAGAAGTGACTTAGACACCTGCTAGCTGGGGTAGATTAGCAATTCTGTGACCAACATCAGATCTAGTCTATATCTTGGATTGAGGTGTTGGATTGAGGTGGGCGTTAGCGAATGTGTGGGTCACAACATCACCTTTGTCTGACTGTCAGGGCTGACCCAGATGATGCTCTTCCTGGAATAACATGCATTTTTGTAGAAGAAGGAGTCAGTTTTGACATTCATTTTAAAGTTTGACTTGGTATTTTAAAAATCAAGATGAACTGGGATAAATGAAACAGAATCTAGCTGGATATATTCTTCAATTATGAGAAAACCAATGAAGGGAGCAATCTGTATGATTATGAATAGGAAATTTGCTGAGAATGGAGGGGGGAAAGGAGGAAAAAGTCAGATGATGTATTTTAGAAACGTACTGCCCCATGTCCTTTAATGTCATAGGCTAATCTCTGGTCAGTAGATGACAGGTTTTTTTCCTATGGAACAGTACTTTTTATTTACATATATAATAGTTGTTGATGGTATCGGCAGCCAGATGTCTGGAAGAGGAAGTCGTTTCGCCCCCTTCCAGTCCCCAAGAGACTATTAACTTTTACTGACGCAAACTAATATTTAGACACAATTCCCTAGCTCCTACCAAAAATGTAGCTATCTCTCTAGTCAAATAAAGTTAGTATTTTTAAAAGCATTTCAGCAGGCAAGATATCATCAACTGGGTCTGAAGCATTTAGCTTAACATTTATTATCTGGCAGCCAATAATTGATGACATAAAGAAGTTTCTCATTAAAACTATTCAAGTGACAATCTGATTATACAAAATGATATGTCCAATGGCACCATGAATTATGTGACCTAATGTTTCACAATTAGATTACACATGCCTTTATCATAAAACAACTAACTTTTCATAAATAACTTATGATGGGAAAGTTTGTAGATTTGGTAGTTTTCTATATTTATTCACTTGATAATCTTGAGAAATCTTAAAATCATGGCCATTTCGGGGAGAAGTAAATATTCACATTTTATGGTTGTCTCAATCCATGTATCACACTCTGCAGTCATGATTATAAAATTACAGAGTGTTTTAACCACTTAAAATTATAAACTGTAATATTTTAATATTTCCCACTAATATCTATGTGTTATAATAGAAATATAAATGATCGTTCTGAGAAACCTGTGATTCAAAGAATGGGAGTGTTTCCAAAGCACTGCAATGGCAGTTGCTTTACCATTGTATTATCAGGAAAGGGTGTCTAACTTAAAATCTGAACTGGCTTTGTAAGACGGTAGAAGCATTGGCCATTTGTGTAGGGGACAGCACCTTATGCTTGAAGCAGCTAACAGCAAAGCCACTAGCAAGTAATTACTACATTAGAGAGAATGAGGACAATGAGGCACGAGATTCAGGACAGACCTCTGCCAGGAAAGGCAGACAAGGAACACGGGAAATATAGGTCAGGATCATCAAAGAACACTGCCATCTACTGCACAACTTTGCCTAATAAGGAAGTCTCTGTCTCTCTACTCTCTACTCTTGTACTTCTGAAATAAATGAACTTAATCCTTAAAAGTCGATACGATGAGAAAAATCACAATTCATCACATATTCCACGGAAGAAATAAAGTGGAAGAATTTCTGGTAAAGGAAAACTAACATCAGACAGAGGAAATAGGTAAGTGCCAACGTCCTCTAACTTAAAGTAATTTCTATATAATTATATGGTGACTAGAGGAAAATTGAACTATATTCCAAGATTTTACCCATACTTCAGAATCAGTATAATTTTGAGTGAAGAAGAGAATGAAGGAACAAAAACACATACACTTTGAGAAAATTTTGTAATATATGTTATTTATATATTTTCCGTTGACTCAAAGTTTATTTGGGAGTGGACACTAAATAAACAGTATTCTTTGTATCTTGAATAAAAAAATAAAGCTCTCCCCTAGTAATATCAACTGACAACTGGCTGTATCTGGAAATATTAACTGAAAGCTGAAGAAGTGGGCCCCAATACAAAAAGATACATTCACTAGTTAGATAAGGATTTTTAAACATACAGTCTTACTACTCCAAACAGCTAAAACCAAGTTCTGTCCTGGCTTATATGGACGTGAATTCCAATATCAGCTTGTGTCTACACATAAATTCAGGTTTTATCCTTTTGAAGGCTTTATCAAAAGCATCTTTAACATGCTGATACAGGCTCCCCCAAATAATGGTTGTTTCTACTTAGTGACCCATTGAAGCATCTTTTAACAACATGCTCCCAAGTGCCCAGAAAGAGTTCTACATCAAGGTATAATTACATGGAATGGGGCAGACTTTAATAGAATAAACTTCATTCTCTAAACAATTTATAGCACACTAAATGCCCAATTATAACTGAAACCATTTTGCAGCTTGATAAAGCTGGAGATCTATCTGCTGAGGCCATATCATTTAATGGAAAGGGGTTCAGAATTCTTTGTATGGCAATTTATAATGTAAGTTGTTTTCCTTTTAATGCTACATTACTTTAGTCAAAAATATAAGTGGAAAACTTACCCAAGTTCTCTGATCAGGCAGTTGGAACTGGGAGCAAAATTGAAACAAAAACAAAAAATTACTTCTGTATCAGTATCTTTATTGCAATCTATCCTTTGAGAAATTAACATGTATACTAAGTAATTTTTGCTTATCATGTAACTATATCTTGAGTAAAAGCTTTGGCAATGAAAATTAAATATTTTTAGAACACTGCTGAATTTCCTCTATTTACCTAAATTAAATTTTAGATTCAAGGATTTAAACCAGAATACTTTTTTCCTAAGAAACTATGCACTACATACTACCAAATCCTAAATAGCAAAATAGATGCTTCCTTTTAATTTGTTTCTACTCACTGCAAAACAAGATTCCTAAATTTTACTTTAATAACTAAAATTAAGCAATTTCTTGCAAAAATCTAGCTTCTTGCATTTTTATAATGTTAATAACAAAGAAAATAAGGTATTTACTCAAATGTGAATCATTAAGGAAGAAAAGCGTAATACACTT
This sequence comes from Camelus bactrianus, assembly GCF_048773025.1. Taxonomy (NCBI): domain Eukaryota; kingdom Metazoa; phylum Chordata; class Mammalia; order Artiodactyla; family Camelidae; genus Camelus; species Camelus bactrianus. The sequence continues at coordinate 83,139,068 of NC_133539.1, read as the reverse complement.
TTTGACTTCTATTAGCACGGGATTCAGACCATCAGTAGTCAGAACACCTAAGGACATTAATTAAAAGAACTACAAGTATCTACTTATTTATGACAATTTATGACAAGAATCACTGGATGAAACTTCAGTGAGTTAGAAGTTCTTCCAGGAAATGTAAATGTTACATCTTTAAAAATAACATTTTGCTTGGTTAAAGGGGACATATCTTGATTTCTTAAGTTACAGTATCTTTTATAAGGAAGATAAATAGTTTTTAAGGATGAAAGTTCTATTGCAGAAGAAATCTAACACGAGAAACACTTGTTGAAAGCAAAATAGAAGATGAAGGGCAAAAGACTTAGTGATTTTCACATCAATATATAAATAATGACTTGAAATAAGACTAACTTTTTCCCAGTTTCTTGGGATGCAGTAACAGGTACACTTTAAAAGGAAGCAAATTAAAAATAAAAGAATAACGGACAGAAATGGAAGTAAAACAGAGTCTCTGTTGTAGATCTACACAAAGCCAAACATTTCACAGTAAAATACTTAAAAAACTAAAAATAATATTTAAAGTATATGAAAATCAAACTAAAGAATAATAGCCAGTTTTATAATAGTGTAATTGCCAAATGATTTCTAAGGCAATTCAAATGAGCTTTCAGTGTGAATGCAAAGTACCCCAAATGCAAAGTACCCAATGAAATGGACATTCCAAAGATCACACAGTAATCCATCTCACCTCCTTCTGGCTGTCATCTTCTTTTCAAAATTACAGTCTAAGACTCCACAAGCAATTTTCAACCACATAGTCAGGGAGAACCTCTACAGTGCTCAGTTTACCCTTATATTAAACTAACTTAGTTATAAGAGAAAAATAGGAGGCTAAATAGTCCTCTAGTGGCCCGATAGAGCAAACATACTTCTGTAAGAACTGAGCTGAGAGGAATTTAGACCCTGAGGATGATTAAAAAAACTACCATGTATCTTTTGATTTTGATGTATGTATTCCTTCCTACGTGTTTTAGGTATTTTTGACAAGAACTTCTAAAATATATATTATTATTCCAAAAGGCAGCAAGATGACCTACTCATCTTTCAATAAAATTTAACAAATATCTATTGAGGTGTTCACCTTTCATCGATTAGGAATTGTGTAACGGGTGGGTGGTTGAGGGGAGACAGAATACAAAAACAAACAGAAATTGTAAAATCAAGCTTGCCTAGAGACTGCCACTACCAAGTATTTAAATATCTATCTATTTATATGTTTTCCCTAAGGCATTGAGAACATCTGGGCACCTCTTTATTATTATAATAACCCTGAGGAATAGATAGGATAGGTTTTATTCTCATTCTGAAGAAGAAGATACAAAAGCCCCAGAGGGACCACATGATTTGCTTCAATATGCTTTAAGTGAAAAATGAAGTACTGAATGGTCTTTTCCAAGCACTTATCTAGCTACAAGATCATGGCAAGCCCTGGGAGCAGAGGCAAGCCCTTCCACTTTGCTCTGTCCCACCCTTATTGCTGCCCAACAAGGCAGCACCAAGAACACAGTAAGCAACTTTCCAAGTAGCTGGTATAACCCCACCAAAGAAACTGGCCTCAGGGGATGGCAGGAGGGTATTTTACTGACACTGCTTTATATTCAAAGTGGAATACTTCTGCACCCAATAATACTAAGAGCTCTTCCTCATCTAGGTCCTTCCACATGCCAAGCACAACGCTAAACATATTATATACGTGAAGGCCGATCCTTGCAGCTCCCCTGGTAAGACTGGAAAGGGTGTTCCTGTTACGGTGACAGAGAAGGCTTGGAGAGAGGAACTACATTGCTCAAAACTGAAGCATTCTTGCTAATAAGTAGTAAACCCAGTTGTAAACCAGTTATTTCTGGCCCCAAATCCTAGGCAGTTTTTCTTTGCTTTTATTTGTTTTTTTGTGGGAAGCTGGATGAAACTGATAGAGTACTAGAAAGAACAAAGAAGTTCTGATGAAACTTCAGAACCCTGGAGGCAGATCTTCTGAAAGAACCGACAGTTTGGTCTGAAGGCTTGATGAAAACTGCATGACCTGAGCTACTCCCAGGCAACATTCTTTAACACCTGTATCCCAGTGATATTCATCCGTTACACACGAAAACAGCCATGATGGCTGCAAAAATAATGATTTATCTCTGTAGTCGTTGGTAAACAGCCTCTGCCCTCAAGTACCCTGACTGTCCTCCTACTGCCCTGGCCTCTTCCCAAAAGACCCCTGAGACAGCCCACCAGCCAGCAACTGCATCATTAACAGCTGGTTCAGGAGGGCTTCCAGGATGGCAGGAGTCCATTCTGATTGGTTGGCAGTCGTGACATACAATGTGTTAAATATTTTGATTATCACCATTGGGTCTTGTTCTAATAGCAACATGCAGCAACAGGCAGTCCCTCAACAGCAAGACGTGCCGTTCTGGGGCGGGAAGGAAATGCTCTACCGCTGTGCTCCCACAGGCACGTTTGCAAAGATCTGAGTGAGAGATTGCTGCTCTCCAAGCACTGTACACATGCCTCCTCCTTTGTGATCCTTCATTAACTTTTGGAATATTAAAACAGAACAGATTTTCTAACATTATTTGATTAAAAATATGTATGTACTATATTTATAATAGCTGCATGCACATGTAAATTTATTGGTAGACAACATTGCCCATCTTATGAACCAGTAAATTTACCTTGGCTAGCTAGAAATCTTTGAATTTCAGAGAAGATAGAGACCTTACACCAAAATCTCTCATCTTACATGTAATGAAACTAAGAGCCAGGTAGCCTGAGTCACTCAAAGACACTGAATCCCAGTGTTTTTTTTTTTTTTTTTTTTTCTCCCTTATACCAAGTACCCGTAGCACTTAATTTTGAAATGATTAGTTACTAGATTTTAAAGATCATTAGAATATGAAAACAACTTGATTTGCTGTAATTAAATGTGGTTAACTATATAATATCTTATAAATGCATTTAATTAGACAGTATCCAATTTAGATCAACCTAAATATGGAATGTAAGTACCTGATAGTTGCTATTTTAGAACTTGCTTCTTTACCATAAAGTAATTTAATAAATGATATCATTCCTTAGTCTTCTTGTGTAAAATGAGTACTAGCTGGAATGTTTCTACCCCTTTTAATACTAAATCACATATATTTTTTCAGTTTGAAATAGAAGTTTTGAGCAATGATAGACTTCTCCAGCTAACCCAGGATATGGTATTTCAGCTGTCATACTCTGTTGTCCAGAATTTGGGAAGGTACTTTAAAAAGTGAAAAAAGGAGAGAAAATAGAGAAGGTGGGGGTGAAGGTTGGGGGGAAGAATCAGATCCCAGGATGATTTAACTACCTCATAACTTTCTATAAGACATCTTGCATAAAATTCCATCAATTTTATAGAGGAGCATAATTTTTGGTTTAAGTATATTGAAACAGAACAAACTAGTTTACTCTGTCTTCAAGCATTTTCATAAAAATGCTGCTTACTATCTATAAAGACCAGAGCTTATAACCTTAAAAATAAGTAAATAAAAAATAAATAAAATATCACTTAAGAAACTATATTCAAGATGTTTATGTATCTCTTTTTTCAATACAATTCTCCACATTTTGATTGATACATAAATCAGTTTTTTAAAAAAATGACCAAATAAGTAGGGACATAAAGATGAACCAGTTAGATAATACTGCTTTGTATTTTCCTTGCAATGAGAGACTGTACGCTTTTGATAAATGGATACAACTCCATTCGGCAAATAGCTCTGTGTATTGTGGTGAATTCTTGTGCAATTACAGAACTTTGCTGGAATGCCCAGTGGTCTCTAGATAAATTCCTTCACCCTCTATGGTAACAGCTTGTCAGGTAGACTCATTTCCTGTTTTTATCTGAGCACTAAAAGAACATGAACGACCCTCAGGAGTTTGGGACAAATCACAGTATGATCTATTTCTTACTATCACAAGTTTTTAAACACGAAAGACGGCTTCAATATTTAATTTCTTAGATGAATTTTGCTCAAGCTAAAATATGCTTTGGCTCAATAAGCAGTTAGTAGAGAATAATTTAACACCAAAACTATGTTATTTTCACACGTGTGTTAATTACTTTTTCTTTAAAGAGTTTGGATTTTAATTCTGCTAGAATTTCCTGTGTTCTTCCACACCAGCGTCAGAGGAAATCCTAATGTTCTGAAGATTTCTTTCATTTCATTGCACCTGCTTTTCAGGATCAACAAGTTAGTTTACAAGCTTGAAGTCTCAAATTCAAAATACTTACTTGTGGGTGAAATAGGAATCCTGGAGACGGTCTCAAGTATTTCTCTTTTAAAGCTTCAAGTGGGTCAGTTAGTTTTCTTTTCTCTACTCTGAAAGGTTAAAATTAGATTTTGGAGATGAATCAGTCTCCTGTATCAATCATTGCATAATCATGGACATTTAAAACAGCTAACAATAAAGCAAATGGTAGATTGCTGGGAAGCACAAAATAAAAATATAAGGACATCTATTCGTTTCTTGAAGAATACTCATGGCACTTCTAGGCACTCCAAGAAAGGAGGTCCTTTGATAATGGAAAAATCCTATTGAATGGCTAGTAATAATAATCATAAGGAAATGCAAAAAAAAATGTAGTCATGAAATCGGAGGCACTGGTCACAAATTTGTACCTTTCCATTTCAAGTGTAGATAAAAACTGCTTTAAGTTTAAAATCATAAGGACAGGGTTCACTTTGAAAATTAAAGTCATTTTCTACCAAGAAGGTGCTCCTTTAAGTAGTCATTATATTTCTCCTATGTTTGTGAGTGACAGCAAGAGAGCGTCTAAGCATGCGATACACCCTGCTAGCCACTCTGAAGGACGGGCGTGTTCTTTTGGATGCTTCTGCTGATAAACAGAGTAGGTGAAATGGGATTGGTAGAAAGAGGATGAGGAGCTGTTTGCAGGTAGGGAGAGGCATTATACAACTTATCTATTTATCCCTTCTGCTTTAGAAATGTTTACCATTCTATTTTCTCTTAAGCATATAGGAAATGACATCATGGACTGAATTGATTTCTTTCACCAACTACTGGAAATTTCCTTTAAAAAACCATTAAATAAGTATGCTTTTAAAAATAGAATCAAAATGAATAAGAGCAGCTCCCACATCTTGAGATTTTATATGTGCTATGTTTTGCACATACTATTTCACTTATTGAAATAGGTGCTCTTATCCCTATTTCATGGATGAAAAAGGAGTTTAAGACATGGGGGAGCTGAACTTTCAACCCGTGTCTTACACTAGAATTGACTTTAGGTCTCTCATGAATTTGGTGAAATAACATGCCTAAAGCCTTAATTGAGACTGAAATACCAGAGAGAAAACAAGATTAGAGTAAGCAAGAGGAAATCTAGGAGTGAGTGGAAAAGAGTGGAATGGGCACGTGGAGGAACTGGAAGCCCATTGCCATTGGGAGGGTCTCAGAAAGTCTGAGAAACTCTCTTCATGGAGGACTGAGATCCATCACTGAGTTGGAAATACAACCTCACTGGTGATGCGTAACATACAAGCTACACACAAAATATGGAAGAACTGTTTTTCTTTTTCTTTCTCTGTAAAGGGACTGCCGCAGAAATTAAAATATAGTAAGTGAAAAAAATGCCTAAATATGGTGGCTCTGAGGCATCTCTGTATTGTCCTTTTCTATGTCATGTTCAAGTGGGGGTGGTCCTTAATATACTGACAACGTTTCTTGGTTAGCATCTTGGAGATAATAAAAGTAGAGAAAGGGTTTTAAGTGAAGCGTTTGCCTCTCTGTTACCTGTTAAGTAACAGGAACTCAATAAATGTTGCTGAATGAAGGAATTGAACAAAATTGTCTTTAAAAAAAAAAAGAATCAGTCAGAAATATCAAACACTCCCAGCTTAAATAAGTCCAATAAAAAAAGTATCCACACTTTCCATTAACTCTTGACAATGTCCAAGACTTAAATGAGAAAGTAGACGTGAAAATGCTTGGTAATATTTCAAATGCATAATAAGCATAATTATTGTCAGTCACACACTGAAGTAAACTAGTTTTAAAAATCGAAATCCTTCTGATTGGTCAAGTGAGTGTTTCTGAGGACTGCCTAAGAAGCTTTTCATTAAGCATTTATTTCCCCTCCCCCATAAAAAATTTTTTGATGCATCAAAGGAAACAAAATAATAAAGGCATTAAACAGAGACATGTTTTTTAAGCTGAGTGCTCACATTACACACAAAGCATTTCTGTGATTAACATTTCACTTACATGGGACTCCTAAGAGACTTCTTTAGAAACAGAATAGGACCAGTACTTATTAAGGATGTGCTGGTAGGTTTACCAAGAGTAAACTCTTGCTGTTCTATGTCCCACCCTATTCCAAATAGCCCGACCCATGTCAGTGCCCACACATATTTGCATTAATCCTTCAGGAGCCTCATTCTTCCGCCACTTGACAACTTGCCTTATATATGACTTTCCCATATTTTCCACTTAAAAAAATGTGTTTAAAAATAAATTTATTGTCGAGGGAAAGAACTCTGTGGGCTTATTCCAAAACCCCAAATTCAGAGACATCCAAAAATAAGTCCAAACCTAATGAGCTGACTTTCTGAACAAAAACATGAATTCACTAGATCAAACAACTTTACTCTCTGCTTTATAATAATAATAAAAACGGTGTGTTAGAAGCTGTAATTTTCTAGTATAAAAACTACCTCTCCTAGGTCTGTCCACATTCAGCGGTGTCCACCCACCCTTACCTGTAAATAGGGTCCATAAAGAAGGGAGTGGGTCTAGCATGCTGTAAGGAACCATCAGATGCTGGTCTTGGCTCAGCGTTGGCTCCTTTCTTTTCCCCAAACACGTGGTTTTTACGGGGCTCGGTGAGCTTGGTCCCACTGGCTCTACTCCTACTGCCCATGCTTAGATCCAGGGGCTGGTCTTGGCTTGTGGCGGGTGTTGCAGGAGGCTTGGCGGGTACTGGGGTCAAGGGCTTGTCGTCCTTGCGCTTAGTGGTGAGATCAAAGGGAGACTCAGAGCTTCCCTTCTGCAGTTTCTTTACTTCACTTGGTGATTGGGGTTCCATTTTCAAGGGTAACGATCTCAAGTCTCTATCAGGAAATGGGTACATTGATTGGGAGAATGCTGGAAAAAACGGGAGGGGAAACATGGAAGGGTAAGGTAAAGCTCCAACTTTTTTGTCTTGCAGCCCCACCAGTCCTGCTGAACCAAAGTATTTTTCAGCAATAGAAGCAATAGCCTTTATAGAATCATTCACAGCTCCTGACACCGCAGTCTGCTCCTCTAAAGATGGTGAGAAAATGGAATGATTGCTGTATTCTTTCTTATTATGTATTGAAGCCAGATTCTGAAGAGGGCTTACTTTGTCTTTGAACATTTTACCATTTTCTTTAAATTTCTCTTTATCACTTTCAATGTCACTTTCCAGATCAGAGCCCGAGGTTGTCTCCAGGTCACTGCCACTTGGTGTACTGACATCATCAAGGTCACTACTCTCTGACTGGTCACTGATTTTTTCAAGGGGCCTCTCTTCAGAGGACCTCTCGGGCTGGAGCTCCACTGGCTTATTGTCCCCTACAGGTGGGTGTTTAGATAGTGCCTTCAAAATATCCTGTGTAGCTGGCAGTATCTGAGGATGTGTCATGAGGGGACTTTGACTTTTGTTTGTCTGTTCAGTACTTGATAGTCCTTTACCAGGAGAACTAGCAGGTATCAAAGGAGGCCTGTGGTACAAGCCGGAAGGAAACAGACCAGGGAAGCTAAAAGAAAATCCAGGAGCTGTTGGAAAGGTAAGACCAGCAGGATGTCTATTGGCGCCAAAATAGTCAGCAAGGCCCGGGTTGGCATGACTCATATTAACCATGGACGTTTTATCCATAGCTGGGGTTCCAGGAAGTGAAATGCCTTGGCCAAAAAATCCACCTGCCGCAAAATGGTTCTTGCCCTCACAAAACCTCCTGTGTTTATTTAAGGAAGACGTAGTGCTGAACATTTGTCCACAGTCTTTGCACTTGATTTGGGTTCTGCAATCAGCATGCATGCGCTTATGACGACAAAGGTTTGAAAACTGAGTATAGGATTTATGGCAGACCTCACCTGTGTGCAAACAACAAAAAAGAATCTCAGGCTTTATGGCAATTGCTTCTGAATTTAGCAAGTATCACAATTGGTTTACCCCAAATGTCAATTAGGAAGCCAGGGAAAGATGTTGGAGGCACCAATCTGGGTGCTCCAAACACAGAAAACCCCATTTCACTAGATTCCAAAGCAAGGCATCCAACCTGACAAATGTCTTGAGACAGCACAAATATTTCATATATATATAAATATTTTGTCATCCCCATTGCATAATATTTTGCATCATATTTGTGTATTTAAATATTGATTAAAAAGTCAAATTCCAGCATGCGTTGATTTCCCACCCAATCACTACACCAACAGAATCTTTAAAATTAAACTCTCAAGATGTACTAAACATGAAACAGAACAGGAATCCCCTTAAAATTTTAGACCATTGACAGAATTCTATATTGCAGGTACCAGAACAAAACAAAACAGCCTTTCCCTCGACCAGAAACTTCACCTTTATTCCCTCTCCCCTTGGGGAGAAAAGCCTGTGACTGCTCTACCATTATTTAATTCGTATTATATCATATGCTCTCATCATTCACACATCAAAGCCACACAACAATGCACATTGTGTATTCTGAGACATTTTTAACAATCATTTTCATGATTTGAGAAAGACTGACATAATTTACAATGGCTCTATTTTAAGCCTGCAAAGGAAACTAAATTGAATGTAGCCCATCCTGCATTGCTGGTTCCCATGAACTAGGATCACGTCCTCTGACTTCCCCTCACACCAGCGGTTGTGCTAACCTTCCTGCATTTATGAAACCCTGTCCTTGGGAAACATGTCCACTTGATGTCATATCTTCCCTGGTTATCTTGGGGCTTGACTTCTGTGTGGCACAGCCAACTACGGTAAGCAGGGGAGAGTGCATGGAATGCTCTCATCCAGTGAGAGTACAGCAGTGGGAGTGGCTGGGAAATCACCCTTTCCCCGAGAATTTGCCAAAAAAGTAGAACATCTTCCTCACATACGTGTGAACAGATGTCAGAATATTTTAAGACGGAGCTCCATAACCCTGAAGAATCTTGCTAGGGAGGAATCCCACTCACTTCACAGTCCAGCCGGATTATAGGATTCATTTCCTAAGCGTCACATTTTTTACATTACTTTAGTAAAGATGAGTCCACTTTCTGCATGAGTTTAATGCTTCTGTGCATGTTTAATACACACAAAAATGTGATATGCCTTGTTGGTAATTGTCGAAACAAATTTTATATGAGAAATTTAATTGAAGACAAAAATGTAACATTTATTTCTTTCATGTGATAACTGCCTTTAAGTAGAGAATGGCTGCACTCCTAAGTCTAAACAATAACAATTAAAAAAAAAAAAATTCAAAGATTTTATAGACTTTCAGTCACGCAAAGCTCATCCAGACCCTGGGTTATCCCACACAACACCAAACAGGAAGTACCAAGTGGTTCCATATCTATTTCTTTCACCACTAACAATTAAAATGCATTGCCAGACATATCCATGTGCTTAGGAATGCTAAACGAGCTTCCAACTGTGGGATGAGTCATAACATTGCTGAGGCTGTAGCGTGCGTTTTAACAGGAAGAGAAGATGCGAGTGATTTCTTTTCAAATTATTCAACTGGAATATACATACCAGAGTACAGACTAGTTAACCATACACAGTAAATATGCATACTATTTAAATTCTTTGATACATTAATTAAAGCCATATGATCTAGAGGGTAGAAACAGGAGACTTTCACTAGTTATACTAATTCAGCTATGAGCAGGAACAAGAAATAGTAAATAAAATGTAGATGGAATTATAAACATGTGTTCGTTAAGAAAGCGGCATTAAAAGACATTGAAAAAATATCTTGATGGGTATTCAAATGGGTGTAAGTTTTTGAAAGATTTGTGATTTTTCTGGCAAGGCAATGTTGCTCTCTACCCTTCTTAGAGCTGATGGGTTTAGGAAAATCAAGAGTTGTATATGAAAGCAACAGAGTTGCATCTGACTTTCCTGATCATATGCTTCGCTACACCGACAAACAGAGTTTGTGTCAGGTCTCGGGAACGTAGAATCTGGGATGTCTCCTTAGGCAGAGGCTTTGTTTTTCTCACTTGAAGGCCTGGCCTGGCCCCACCACAAACCACCAGGCCTCCAGGTAAGTGGCTCAGTTGATGTTGAAGTCTATACTCCACTGTAATTTTCTCAGTAATAAGGAATTAGCCAGCAGTTAACATTGCATTTTTCTACTTATTAAACAAATTAAGAGGTATTTTGAATATACTCAGCCTATTAGAGCATGTGGTTTCTATTTGGGAAGGGCTGGAGGTTTCTGTAAAGGCAGTGAGTAATTACCTTAGTACTGGTGACTCTGGGCGCAAGCTTGGCGGTACACTGTAATAAGAGACAGTTGTCATAAACACACCAGTGGGGGTAAATCGTGGTGTGTGGCCTTCTGGTGAGAAACAGATATCAACTCTAGGTGAACCTCCTCCACTCCAAAGCCTCCACACCAACTCCTCTTTTGTTCTGAAATTACACGGCTATTATTCATAATTACCCCACAGCTCTCTGTCAGATTTTGTATTTGAAGACTGCCATCTGCTATTTAAATTTACCAATAATTACTGAAAATGCATTCATGGGAAACAGTTTGCACAATCCGATTGGAAAGGGACACCCTATAGGGCTTTAAAGCGAAGCAGTTGATTTCAACCCAATTAAAATTCCAGATCCCAGAATCTTAGATGGTAGGAATCCGTATTTTCTGACATTTATTTTAAATAATAGAGAAAGCATGAAGTGGGTGATCATCATTCACTGTGGTCTCTTCCTCCCGTTTTTTCACCAAAACATATAATAAATTGATCACAATTTATTTCTGCAAAGTCAGAAATAAATGAATTATGTGTGCCTGTAGCACTTCAAGCACATTTTTAGCGCATTACGACCTGGAGTCAGGAATATCTTTAGGAGACAAGAAGTCTAAAATTTCCATTGTATACTTCATTTCCCATGACTTTCCACAGAGTTTCCTCATGGGAGACTAAAGCACCCTTTTGTTTATCTGCTAGTCCTCTTCACTCCACCCGGGGAACAGAAGAACCTATGAGCAAAATGGACTCATAATGGAAACGGAAAGAAAAGCTCCCTCGGTGCTTGGAAGCATAAAAGAGGATTGTGTCAAGGCGAAAAGGAGGACGGTTAGTCTCTGGCATTTCCACGCTGGCACTGAAAATTAGTTTTTTTCCATCAGGTCCTGTAGTAGTGTCTCCTGTGCCTACTACAAACCATCAAGTATTTGTCAGAAAAACTGTTTTGCAAGGGTTCCCAAGTGAGAAGTTCTGCCAGCTACTAAGTATGCTTCATCCCGGTCTACGCTTATCTGGATCCAAAACCTGTCTTGAAGTTTGTAACACAACTCAGTGAGTCACTGTGTTTATAAGCCCAGCCGAGCACTGGATCAAAAGAAGTCCGGAGTCATTGCCCTGATGGACTGAGACCAACTGATTTTCCATATGAAATTTTTCAGCACAATACAGAGAACAGGGGTGGGTGGACAGAGGAAGAAGTGAATGAGGGCTGCGTCGTACTTTATTCGAAGTGTGTCACTCAAGTGCTCTGCACAGGGATGTTCTAAGTAGGTGGTCAGGTTGGCTGTCCCCTGAAAACACACTGCCTGTAAATTTGCTTTTGTGCAGTGGCTTAGAGAAGCAGCACGTCCAGCATCAAAGTGAAAATGTTCTGCTTTTCAAGTAACTGAGAACTACCGAACCACAACCTGTGATCAGCAACAAAGGGCAGATTAAAGGGCATTTCCGCCCACCCCACCACACACTCACACACATACACGCAGTCCTAAGCCTACATACCAGGTGGGGCTTTTCTAGCTCTTTCTGAGCCAGAACAGGTTTTTGTCACATCATCTTGTTTAGCGGCATCTGCTATTTGCTGTGTTACAGAGCCACACACGTTTTTCAGTGGGAGACAAATCTGGTTGTCTCTACGAAATCCCACAACCTGGGGAGGCTTCCTTTACATTGTTTAACGACGTCTAGTTTCTCTCCCTGTTATTGATTTCATCTCAAAGAAAACACCCCCCCCCACCCTGGGATCACAGACAAAATACCAGGGATCTGGTTATAAAAGATTGTCTTGGAATAGAAAATAGCCCGACTGGATGAGACCATAAACAGCTTGTGCAAAGCACCCCCCGCCACGGCTGTGCGCGGCCGCTCTCCTGATCACAGTGCCTTTTGGACGAGAGACAGATGCAGGGAGGAGGGCTGGAGTGGTAAAAACTTACAGATAAAGGGCTTCACACTGCTGTGGATGTGCTTGTGTTGTTTGAGGCCCGACGAAGTGGCAAACGTTTTGCCACACTCCGGGCACGCGTGGGCCCGGGCACCAACGTGCTGAGAGCGGATGTGCCGCTGCAGGTTGCTAGGGTCCGTGAAAACCTGCTAGGAAATGAGTACTGATTAATCACGAAACTTGATTCAGGGACGCAAGCAAGAAGACCGGAACGACTCAGGAAGGAACTGTGTGTATTTGTTTTATTTTTATTTGTTTTCCCCAAAGACCAAATGACATTCTTATTTCCAAAGTGTGAGCCTCTCTACGGTCAGGACTGTCAGTGACTCAGCTCTGTATCCTTTGCACAAAGGATCCATGGGTATCAGCTGAACAAAATACTTATTGACATTAGTAGACCATAGGCAAGGCCTTTTTGGTCCTATTCAGAGTGAATGGAGTTGAATAATAAAATATTGGCCCTGATATTATTAAAATGGTGCGCAATTTCCATCCTTTAAACAAAGATACACTATGTCCAAAATTGGGGGGATTTTGACTAAAGTATCCCAAAACTATTCAGTGAGTTCCCCTACGGGTTAAATTCTAACACTATGTTTCATCAAGTTACCATTAAGCTAAAATCATTCCTTTGGACATCGTACTGAAAAAACAAACAAACAAAAAGAAAAAGCTACCCACACATCAGGGAGCAACACATCTCAAGACAATTTTGAACGTCACAGTTTCTACTGGCAGGAGAAAAGACGGTCAAATGCTGGGAAAAGTTTTTAGAAATAGAAATCAATCTTCATGACACCAGGACATCTTTTAGTTAATTGAGAAACACAAAAATCCAATGATGTGAATTGCTGTTCCCGAAGTCCAGAGGGACGGTCAAGGTGGAGCGCCTTCATTTCACCCTGAAGTTGCTCAGCCCTGGCCACTAAAGCGCTGCACTTTTAATTAGAACCAAGTCATAATTTATGGTGGGGACTTGGGTGGAAAAATCTGCAAATGTAGGAGTCTCCCATTCTTCTTTCTGAATAGGCATTCAGAAACTTTATGTGACTTCCTCACAAATTGCTATTAAAAGAAATCAGTAATGTGCACTGGATAAAATTTTCATTCTCCATAAGGCTATAAAACAACCCCATGCTGGAAAGCCAGTAGCGGAACCAAGAATTTACCAAGGATGTCTGACACCTAGTTCTGGAACTCACCATTAAGCCTCACTTCCTCCCTTACAAAAATAAAAGGATACCCACTAAGTGTTTTTATACACTGTACTAATGCCTTTTAGCATACAACACTCAGTCTACTTTTCTCAAGATATTTATAGTTTCCCCTCTCAAGGCTTGTTTTTATATATCGTAGCAAATGATGGATTAAGAGAGAGCGGGATGACAGAGAGAGGCCAAGTAGTCCACAAATTCACTGTACCTTGGCACAGTTTTCACATTCATAGTGCTTTCCACTGTCATGTGACATCTGGTGGCGAATTAAATTGGACTTCCAGTTAAATGCCTTGGGACACTGATCGCACTTGTACTCCCTCTCTTCCGTATGTGACAACATGTGTTTCTCCAGGCTGTTAAGAGAACAATTGATTTAATAAGACATGGTGACTAAGAACACATTCATAAACAGAACGTCATTTTATCACTAATCCAACTGGCAATTAAAGAAATGAGAAGGGAAAGGAGTTGAGGCGAGGAGGAAAGAGAGGAAACAGGCTTGCAACAGACAAAAGCACATTTTATGTTCCCTAGACGGTGTTTCTCAGCAATCCAGAGAAGTACCCCTGTTGTTGGAAAATAAATCTGATTCAGCTAGCAGGGAGTAGTTGCCAATTTAGGGGCATGATAAACAACTAGCCATTTGTCCAGTTCTGGCTTCACTACACAGTTCTAACTGCAACACGTATTGCTGAGAGCCACTTAATTCAAACACAGACACTCAAACAGAAAACGTTAAAAAAAAATGCTTCAGAACATGCAGGAAACTATTCTATCTAATGTATTTAACCCCTACATTCAAAAAGGACTTTTATTCCTACCCGTATCACCATATGGGAAAGTGAGCTGTAAGCTAAGTATTCAACAAGTAACCTCCTCCTATAACCAATATCATGGACGGTCCGACAGATGGACCCAGGAATGGATATATATGTGTCTAGATATAGATGTAGATATAAACATTATATAGAAAGGTATATGTAACATATAGAAATACACACACACACACACACACATATATATATATATATATACACACACAACCTATAAATTAGGGAAGGAAAAAAAGTGTATAATAAGTGGTGCACTAGTAAAGCCCCTCAAAAGAAAAACATGGTTAGAAGTTTTTCACGAGCATAGTTTCTCAATGTTTTAAAGCTTAGACTACTTTACCTTATCACATGTTTCTCTCTCCTTTCTAAACAATTTGAATATGAACTCTGTATGAGTATAATGAAAAGCAGATATAGATAATGGATTACTGTGATATTCAGAAGATGTTTGCAACATTTTGGTTAAATAAACACACATCCCATGCTAGGATACTACTCCCCAATAAAGTAACCAGAACTCCTTAGAAAAATAGTCTGTTTCAAATTTGAAGCACGAAATACACAAGATGGGTCTTGAACATCTTGATATGCCAAAAAAGCAAGAAAGTTATAGATCATGTCAAAAGAATGGGAATGCCAACCTGAAGAGACACCCACCGACCAAAGATGGGAAAATTTAAGCACCAGTAAGAGTAATTAATCTCATCTCTTAACAATAGTGATACTAAAAACCACATGAAGGGGGCTCACCAGTTACCCCTGGAAGACACTGAGACGCCAAACCATCACTCTGAAAACCAGTAGATAAAGGGAAAAACTCATGCACATATCCTGCCTTCCCTGTACGAACTCTGCTTCAGGGTGAGCAAACAAACAATGAGGGGAAGTTCCTCTGCATAAAATTAATCCAGGTAATAAATAATGAAAGAGTGATGGAATTAGACTACATTCATCTTGGAACCCCTAAAGAATGAATGAATCTAGGCAATCCATCACATGCCTCCTGATGGAAACAGATGACACCATCAATGAGGTATTCCTCCCAAAACACTGAGCCTAAATCTGCTCAAGGCCTGGGATGTAACTACAAGTATACAGGAAATACGGAGGATGGAGAGGGATGTTAAAAATACCAAGGGGACATCATCAGCAGAATACAGACTGGAGGAAATGCTACAGGAAGGACCACTCGGTTTCTTCTATACATAAACTGTAATGAGAGAGACGGAGGGAGGTTTACTGACTTTGACTGAGGCAACCTATAAATTAAGAAATATAAGATACATGTCAACCAATCGCAGCAATGGGCCTTATTCTGATCTGAATTCAAACAAACAAAAAAAACCCTGTAAAAATAATAAAATAACTGGGGGAATTTGACCACTGACTGAAATGTGGTAATAGTAAGGAACCATTATTTTTAAAGTGAGGTTATGTTTTATAGTCCTCACTTTCTACAGATACACACTGAACTATTTATGAATAAAATGACATAATGTCCAGGATTTGTTTCAAATAATCCAAAACGAGTAGAGCTGAAACAAGACTGGCCTTGTGTGATAATTATTAAACCTGAGTATATGGCGGGGTGGTTATCAAACCATCCTCTCTAGTTTTGTGTATATATGAAAACTTCCTTAACAAAAAGGCATTAAGAAACACTACCAGGCATGCGAGCACCCTTTCTTTCTCGTGTTCCATTTTCCTGTGAGATAAACACTCTAAATTTAAGAATCAGGTAAGACCTCTGTGCACCTAGACGATACTACTCAGTGCTTGTATACGCTGTGTGTGTGGCCAATGTGTGTGAAAAAATGCAATGCCCTTCCTCACATCTTGATACATCAGAAACACCTTTCCATATTTCTTTTTCTCTTCACCAGCTTCCTCCTTCCAGTCCTGTTCATATTGGCACATAAACGCATTCTCCCTGCCCTATGAGTCAGTCAGCTTGGTAACGCTGTTCTGTTTGAGCACCAAGGGCGATTTCGCTGCGAACAAAAGGTACCAGGAGAGCACAGGTGTGTGGAGTCACGAGAACTGCCCTATCTTTATCTACAATATGTAATCCTCTGTTTGTTCCACAAGTTGAAATGTTAGTAAGAGAGCTAGGAGAGAGAGATCAACAACAGCAGTAACACTGAACTGAGTCCAGGACATCTTCCCAAATCCTTGTACGGACGGCTGTTCTCACCGTGGTCTCCAGCAAACCATCACGACATGCCATTTTGTGATATATATTATATTCCAATGTGTATCTCAAGTCATAAACTCTGAAACCTAGTGATAAAAGATTGTCCTCTACACTGAGTCTTATTCTTGTCTTCTAACTCCAAGGGTATGATATTGATTTAAGAGCATAGGACGTGACACAAAAGAGGAAAATAAAGAGAGCAAAGCAAGGGAATTTTCTTTGCTTTGCTTCTTCTAATCTAGCGTAAACCCCGTGTTGCACCGTAGAATGATCAGCTATCAGCTAATCAGTGATAGAAAATACAAAGGCAAGTGGTTCTCACAAAAGCAAATGTACATTCCTTTCATAAACATAGAAGTGGCCAGTCGGTCATTCGTGAAACTTCACTTTTCATAGAATTTTATCCCAATTTATAAAGCTTTGCTTAGCCTTCTGGGTTCTTTCCATCTTCTGCATATCAACCTTTGTTTCTTGTTCCCCCCACACCTGCTTTTTGGAGGGTGGTATTCCTTTCTCAATATTTTACACAAAAAGATACAGAATAGAATAACCTATTATGTCTAGAATAGATTTCTCATTTGTTTCACATATAAAGCAACAATATTGGGTTCAATAAAGTAGAAAATACTCAGGGCATGTAGGTTCTACACTGGCTAAATTAGATAACCCAAAATATCACTTAGATGATTGACAATATGGTGAATGGTGACCTGCTCTATCCCTCTGGCCATGCTTCCAAAAAGAGAGCTCTGAGGGTTTATCCAGCGCCAGGTAATTAGGCATCCTTATTTCCTACTGAATGTTTGACCAAAAGAACTAAACTGACAGTTGGTTTGGCATTCAGTAGAGAGGACACAGGCTTAATCTTACACCTAGTCAGAGTGAGACGCTTTCTCCCCCTAGGAAGTGCTGCCGTATACAACGTTCGAGGGTTTAGTCTGTCGATGTTTACTTTACAGTGCTGTCCTTTATCTTTGATAACAAAATAGAAGAAAATAGACTCACCCTCTGGCATCAGAGCTTTTGCTTTACAGTATAAACACTTTTCTTACCTGTTGGTATTTATTAGTTTCATTTTGGTTTTTAATTTGGACACAATATATTTAGGAGGTGTGCTGTGACATTTTTAACTATAAATTGGTGTTTTACAAAACACAGATAACAGATTTATTCTCTCTGTGGATTTATATCAAGTAGTAAAGATGAGTTTAAAGGGTGCTGGGAAAGCCCTGTCAGTCCTCAAATGTTCTCTCTAATAGCTAAATTAGGCCTGAATTTTCAAGGCTATAGAGATTCATTCTTTGGACTTTGTCTCCTTGGGGAAGGGGTTACACTTGATGCCCTTTTAGCCATCTGTGCATTAAAATGAATGACTGCCACGTGAAATCCTTTCCCATGAGGAGAGATGCAGGGCAGTCAACAGAAGTGAAACAGAGAAGGAGGAAGAGGAGGCCCTAAGGATGAAAACAAAAAGGTAAACTGAAATAGGTGGAGTGTCCAAGACAAACTGTGAGTAATTCACACCGTTGAAAAAGGCTCGTTGATACACTGCCATGCCCATTTAAATAAAGTAATGTTCCGTTGAAATTCTGATTATAGGTTCCAGATTTAAAAGCAAAGTAATGAATGCAATTATTAAAATTGTTTGCGGACCAAGGCAAAAAAACTGAGGTAGAAACAAACAAACAAAGAAAAAAACTTATTAGCTGGTTAAACACTTCTCTGATCTGAAAGACCGTTTTGTAGCCTAATTATCAATACAGTTTTCAAAACACAGGTTCCAGGGTTATTGTTTTCTTTAATAAAAATAAAAATGTTCTTGAATTAAATTAAAAAGGCTATAAACAGTTAATACATCACGGAAATATGATTTTCTTTTTGTTAAAAATAAGAATTAAAGAATCATTTCATTTAGGTCATGTTTATTTTTTCCCTTTTAGAAAATTCAACATTTTCCTCACTGAGCATGCTTCTTTTATATGTGTGCAGTTTAGAGACATAGTTGAAACTAAATCCATCAATTATACGAATCTATCAGAAGACCATCTATCTTTCATTAGGACCAGAATAGTCTTTTACTATCATCTAAATGTTTCTAAATGTTTTTACTATCATCTAAATACATTTAGATGATATCTAAATGATATCATCTAAATGTATCATCTACTGTTTGGTATGTAGTTAGATTAATTAGCCTCATTGTTACTCCCAGTTAGCACTCCTAATTCTTCCTCTAAGTTATGGTTTACTATACGGTTAAACTTTCAGATGTCAATAACCCTGCTTAAATAATAGTAAACATATTTTCTATTTGGCATCAAAATAACTAATTCCAACGTCACTGCAAGCATTTTACAGGTGAGAATTTCCAGAGGAAAATGATTTCTGAGTGTGTCACTAACACATTTTGCCCAGCTGGTTGCTGTTCCAAATTTCCCATCAGCATAGATTCTGAAAATTCAGCACAACATTTTCCTGCAGAGTAAATAAACATATTTTTTTTTTCTAACCTTTGCAAATCAGGAAAGACTTGGTCACATTCCTTACACTCCTGGATTGAGTGTATCTCTCGGAGATCATTTTCACTTTCGAGTTTTTGTTGGAAGTCCTCTTCCACCATGGAGAACGCTGAGTGAGGGGTGCTGCACGGGAACTTCTGGTGGTCCGCTAGCTCAGCCTTGGACTCAAAGAGCTGGTCACAGTCCTCACAGCGGTACTGCCGTTCTTCTGCGAAAGTAATCAGGTGTTACTAGGGCTAGACGACCAGGAAGTGCCGCCGCAAACCGCAGTTCTCACTGAATTAGGGAAGACATAATAGAGGCAATTTGGTTGTCCTTTCCACCACTTCCATTTTAACGTGGACTAGAAATAGTACGTGTAAAGAAACGAGGACAAAGCCTAGAAGGATAAATAAGTGCTTGCTTCGGCTGCCCTGCACCCTTCTTATCAGATAAAACCTCATGACTACACCCTTCCAGGGTTTAATATTCACAAGATATGAAAAGTAATAAGGACCACTCACTGAGCATCATCTATTTCCTCAATCCTGTACATGGATTATTGATATTCCTAAAAACCTGATGGTGAAGAATTATATGTTGGGTATTTATTCCAACTTTCAGATGAGTGTACTGAAGCTCAGAGAAGTTTGGTAACGAGTCGGGGCTTGTAGAGATAAGTGGTTATGTCAGAATTTGAACCCATCTCTGTTTGAATCTGTACCCCTCTCATTCGGCTACATTACCTGGAAGGTACAAGGGACAGAGCCCTGTCTGAGCCACACTTAAGCCTGGCTAACATCGGTACACTTGGAAACACTTTAACATTCATCATTACTTATAGTGGGACACAGCCTGTTTTTGGTACTCTCCTAGGCTCATTTATGTTTCCCCAGGGTCAGTGCTAATAGGCATGGCTTTGTTAAATAGCCAGCGTATCATGAATTTGCACTTTAAATCAGTAAAATAAATAAATGATAATGGTGGGGACTAGAGATAGCAAGGCGATCAGGTGTCAGGCCGTGATGGTGTGCTTTCTGTTCTCTCCACTGAAAGGGTTTGGGGTCACTCGTCAGGCCATACTGCACTCTGATCACACAGACTAATCACAGAAGTCTCAAAAGACGCTCACAAAGCAGAAAGACACCGAGGACGACAACGTGATCCACAACCCCTGCGGTACAGGCCTGCAGCCAGTGATTCACTGACTGAATGTTTTTGAGGGAATATTTCAGTCACCCATCGAATGCTAGGCATTTTGCTAAGGAATGAATACATAAGAAACTCAAGGGGATACACAAGTGAATAACAGAGTGGAACATGTTTTATGACAGATGCATGCAAGGGAGCCCAGAGGAATGTGCCAAACCTGTCTATCTTGCAGGAGAGAGGTTCCGAAAAGGCTTGGTAATGGATAAGAGTCAGCCAGGGGAAGTGGGAGGAGGGAGGCTGTTTCAAGCAGCAGGAAGAGCACGGACCAATGATGAAGGCAGGAAAGGACATGGCGGGCTCGTGAAAGGCAACGCTGTGGGGAAGTACGGTAGGTTTATAGGGTGCATGTCTGGGGGCGATGAAGTCAGAGAGGTTAGCAGGCCACTACGGGCTTTTTAGGTCCGTGCTAAGATGGGCCACTGAAAGTCGGAATGCCCCGCTGCAGCGCGAG
Source organism: Camelus bactrianus (assembly GCF_048773025.1). NCBI lineage: Eukaryota > Metazoa > Chordata > Mammalia > Artiodactyla > Camelidae > Camelus > Camelus bactrianus. The sequence continues at coordinate 83,118,209 of NC_133539.1, read as the reverse complement.
AAGCCCAGCAGAGAGGTCGAATGGGATGTCGTGGCTATTATCCACGTATGATACTGGTTTATTTTAACTAAAACCAATAATATGGGGGCCAGAAAGGTAAAAAAGTTAGTATTCAGATTCTAGGGTTTGTCAACTTTGGACTTAGAGTGTTAAAGAAGAGGGAGGTATTCTTAAATCACCTTAGCTTTAAAGACAAGTTTCTCAACGACATAAACTGGGTAATGGAAATGTTTCCTATAGCCTGTGACACTAGTCACACGTTTAAGATCTAAATTTAGGATCTCAGCCAGCAGTCGGAACACAAACAGAACCTCCAAGCCACATAATACGTGGAGAGGCATAGCTTTTAGAGACAGCAAGACCTTAATTTGAATGCTGACTCTACCACTTTCTGTCCATCTGATCTTGGCCAATTCACTCAGCCTGATGTAGCCTCAGTTTCCCTATCTGTAAAACGGAAATAATTCCTTTCTTACAGGTTTGATCTATGTCTAAAAGATGAAATGAGTTAATAAATGGAGAGCATTCGATATCTATCATACAGTAGGTATACAAAGCATGTTTTATTTTCTCTTTCCTAAGAAACATTAAATCCTAGAAGTATGAAATACAAATCACCATTTAAACAATATAAACATTATATGTAACATATCTGATATATGTAAGGATATGGATATGACACATTGAAAATGAAAAGCACCTGGTGGGTTCAAGAGTGTTGCAAAGGCATGTGATTTATGAATGGTAGCCCTAATACAGTAATAGTCATCTCTATTTAAGTTTTCTAGAATAGTAACCTAAGCACTTATACTTTAAAAAAAAATAATTGTTTGAAAACTTTTTACTGCTACCATTCAATGATGAAAGATGCCTTGTACCAGGGAAGGCCCAAGTTACGTTTTTTATGATCATCTAAGCACTCCCCCTTGTCAAAGAGCCCTTTCCCACTGGGTCAGACTCCCCATTCAGGCTCAGACTCCACCAGGCTTGTTGACAACTCTGGGTTTCTAAAGCCATTTACTTGTCACAGTTTCTAAGAAGAAAATAATTTCCAAAAGGCTCCCCAAAATACAACTGGTATAATTTATAAAGAGGCAGAATGCAGCTCAGCCAAAGGGAAAAACATTCAAGTAAAGAGCCAGCCAATAGTGGCAGCTTCCTTTGCAGGAGCTGCAGAAGCAGAGGCTGAGGTTCCCCTGTCCAGAATGCCAGAGAGATGGGAAGTGGAGCGATCCCCACCGCTCAGGCAGGTGGGGATGGGTGACCCTTCCCAGTGCTCTTTCCAACTATACAACGCTCAGAAGACACCACTAGATTATGCTGAATCAAACCACATTATATTAAGAGAGAGAAATAGGAAAGAAAAAGAAAAAAGTATTACATTCTCATCCCAGTGATATAATTCAAGATGAATAAAATTGCCTTTTAATCCTACCTGAATATATATCACTAGTAATTATAATTCTTTTTGATCCCACCTTCTTTGATGTAAAATAGATTCTCTGACAAATATAAATTCCTCTGGCTGTGAAATGTCTTCATCTGTACTAGACTCCCAATTCTCATCCCCCAAATTCCCTTCCATATGGTCGCACTGGCGAGGATTTTACTCAGGTAGAAATACTTTTCTCAGCAACAGAACATTAGATGGGAGGAACAGCTGTTAGATTTATAAAAGCCCCAAACCAAGCTCCCTGAAATGACTTTTGCACAGTGAAAGGATTCTCACCACAGCCTAAGGCATTGACAAAAAGTGTAACTAGGTGATGTCTCAGTCTAAATATTCAAAATTCCTTTGACCTCCATTTCAGAGAAGACCTCTGCTTACTTTACCTTCACTGTAGTATCAGCCAGATGGCAAACCAAGAACAGAGCCCCTCTATGAGAAGGGATTTGTTAGAACTGACACTGAGTAGCCGGGGAAACTAACAAACACCAAGTGTGATGGGCCCTTCTACAGGCGCCATCACCGCCTCCAAGTGAGGCTGACGGTGGCATGGGCGGTACTGACCGTGGATATCTGGCGCCATAGTTTCATGGGGATAGTCTTCACTCTTCATGAACAGCAGGAGCTCCTCTCCCGGGGCGATGTCTGCCACTACTCTATAAAATATCTTCAAAAGACAGGTGGGGTGGGAAAGAGAGAAAGAGAAGTGAGTATTTAAAAGGGCAACATATACACTAAGATAACTCTACATTTTCCCACACCTTAACAAAAATACTCCTTTTTCTTTTCATCAAAAGAACTATGACTTCCTGTTTTATACATTGAAAATGAGCCCTCTGATGGCACATGGAAAGCTGTGACTCTCATACCAATTCACAAATCTTTTTTTCCAACTCCCACTTCACAAATCAAATTTTCTTAATGCAAGACTTGCTGTGTCACACCCACCCTGTGTAATGTTTAACAAAGCACTATCCCTGCTCTGAATTCCTGACTCTGCCGAACCACACACATACTCATAGAGTTGAACGTGTCCTCTGTTTTCCAGCAGTGGCCCAGCTAAGGGGCACCATCACCCCCTGCAACATGTCCTTAAAAGGAGCACCTTCTCAGCAAGGTGCTTCTAAGGTCATAGGTTGGAGAGACACAACATAAAGGATCATGACAGCAAGAGCTGTAGAGAACCTAGTCAAAAAAGAACATTTGTTTCTTAAAAACTCAATCCCTCTCTTACCAATCAGAAGTGGTACTCACAGATCCAGGACCTGCCTTCATCACCCAGCTCCTGATCCCACTCTTCGAAAGCAGGCATTACGCCTTCAATTGACTCATTTACCAAGGTTTGGGGGTGGTGCTTATTCCTCTTACTTTCCAGCAAAATGCTGATGAGAGGAAGGATTTAATAAATCCATTAATGACTGACTAAAAAGCAGTGGGGTAAATGTGGAAAAAACCCTGACCTATAATTTCCAAGAGCTGCCTACCTCTTCCCTGACCAGCTCTGTGACCTTAAGTAAGTCATTGCCCAATTTACTTGTCCAGGCTTCAGGGTTTCTTCATTCATAAAATCATTTAATTCTAGTTTGCAACATATACAAACACTGAGTCATTATGTTGTGCACCTGAAACTAATATAATGTTATATGTCAATTATATCTCAATAAAAATAGGAATTTAACCATGAAACCATTTAAGGTGCTTATTCATTTTACCATAAAGTATTCTTGGTTTTAAATTTTATCCTAAGACTATTAAAAAAAAACAATTCTGTAACCAGATAGAGATTATGGAAGAAAAAAATAAAGTTAGTTAACTGGGGAAAATGAGATCAGTTACATTCTCACACACACACACACACAAGCAGTTACATTCTCACACACACACACACACAAGCACAAATACCACCAAAAGCAACAACGACGACAACAACAAAACTAGGGATTTAATTCTGCTCAGTCTTGATCCAACGGGAAGAAAAATCACATAACACAAACTGGTACACCCTAGTAGGTGGGAAGGATTTATTTTGAGAAGACATTCCTCTAACTGTAGCTTTTTTTCAGAACCACTTGATTTTAGAAATTGAGAAAAGCTGAATAATTTAATGTCTTTTAAGCTCAACAGAAACATGCATAACTTTAATTATATTTATCTGTTTGTTTATCTTTCGAAAAACAGAGGACATTAAGCATAAGTACGTGCCTCTTCATTCCAGTAGGTGGCTCTGAAGTCCAATTGTTTATTTTTCTTTAAAAAGCCCAGAGCATAAAATTGTGCTAAATTCAAAAAATAACTCAAGGAGAATTTTCTGATTAGTTTCTTCCCTGTCAAAATAAAATCTTTTTTTTTCAGGCAACAGTAATTTAATGACATCAAGTTGGTTTATAGAAAATAATGCCAAACATAAAATGTTACTCTGATACGTTATAATTTAATCTAAGATTCTTTATCTCTATCTATATGTAGAATCCAGACCGTCTCAGGAAAATTACACCTTGTAATGTGCTGTTTCTATGAAAACCAGCAAGTTTACAGCTTGTATCTTATTAACCCTAATCTTCACATTTTCCTTTCTTTGGAAGTATGCTGAGAGGCATAGTTCTACTCAAAAAGTTACCAGATTAAAAAAAAAAAAAAAAAAAATGAGCGTCCGTTTGCTTTTTTCTCCTAACCCTTCCAGTTAAACGCTTATAAGTACCCCGTTTCATTCTAGAGTTCCATTTCCCCTTAGAAAACAATGGACTTCTCTCAACAGTTTGAATCACCTCTTCTCTTGGCATCTCTCAAAGGTTTAACTTATTAGCTTCCTTTCCAACAACATGTTGACATTTGAATTGTGACATATTAGAACTTTTCGGTGGCTTCTCGGAAATAGTGAGGTTAAAGAGACAACATCCCGCAAGACTGTCAAACAGTACGGTTGTCTCTGTTGGGGAATGCTGCTTAGATACACAAGCGAGATCACTGGAAGAGAGGATTATGATATCACTGTTTCTTTGGAGTTCATTATTAATCATGTCTCTTTTAATTCCATTTTAGATTTACTCAATCCAATGTGAACGGTCCAAGCAACAAAAGAAAATGATGGATATGTTGTAACTGTGTATTAGAAAGACAGTTCTCTTCGCCGGGACATAGATCACTACTGTAATTTCCCTTTAAGTGTCCAGATTGTCATGTGAAGAATATTGAGTGCATAAAAAATAAAAGACACGGAAGAGTGTTGATGTTGGCTTTATCTACTGGAGGTAAAAGGTGACATTCCAGGCCACGGAAGGCAAGGCAAAGCAGAGTGGGTTTTAACTTCAGGGTGTTCTTTTCGATTTTAAGTGAATTTTTATGGTGCTCATGAAACTGAGGTTTGAAAAGAACTGGCAAGAGCCCGACGTAATGAGGGCAGATTCTGGGCAAGGTTCCTCCTATCGGAGTAAGAATGTGCCTCGAAGTCCCATCTACCACCCTTACAAATCCAGTGGTTTTTTTCCAAGGTGTTGCTACCACTCGCCATCTTCACTATATCTCATCTCTTCGGATCTTAGAGAGACTTAAGTAAAATTATGTTTTTTCCTCCTGTAATTATGATGGCCCCAAAGTATGATCTGAAAACTTGAATTCAGCAATGTCTACATACAAAGCTGGTTTACATTCTAGCAATAAATACACCAGCAGGCGTTCGAGAAGTGAGAGGAGTAGTTTTAATGAAAACATGACAGTCTGTTGCCTCAAAGCAATTATGTGGGGGGGATGATGGAACGTAATCTTGGAGGAATCAAGCCTTTCAGAAAATAAGAGGTCACATCTATGCTTTTACGTGATAAAATAGGTCTTTTGGCAAATGAAAATATAACAGAGGAGAGAAGTAATTTATGCAGCTTCTGCAGGGTTGTCTATTAAGTATGACTGGCCACTCTTAGACAAATACAATCACAATGTCTTTAAAATCAGTGTATTCTCCAAATTTTGGCAACATTGCAGTCCTGTGAATTAATGGCATCTGAGTTATGTGCCAGAAGCAGAGACGCTACTAATATAACCTCTCTGGTTTTGTGCTGGAGAGAAATGGAAGGGAATCAGTTACTCTGTTAAATTCCATAAAAGAGTTAACAGGTCTCTTCCATCAGGGGGTTTTATGGAAAAAGTTATCTGGAACCAAAATAAAAATGTGTTGGATCTGGGATCTTGTGATGAATTCAACTCAAGTATATAAAGAGGGGATCAAAAGTCTCAAACACTTAGAGAAAGTTGGAATTAATACAAAAGGGTTGTTGATTTATTATTTTTATCTGTCTCTCTCAGATCACTCTATTAGAAGGGAAAAACTCAATCCCTCCCAATATAAGGTGAAAAATTAGAGGAATGGGGCCTTGTAATAAAGAAAATAGGATTATATGGGAATTCCATTTTTTAAAAAGTCAATAAATATTTTAAAACTGTGTTAACTCTGTTAGAGTTTTCTATTTGGTAACTAATACACCAAATTCCAGAAACACAACATCTTATGAACATGACCTAACTCTCCATACATTTGAAATTTTCAGAAGTTGAGGTGGTCTTTTTATTTTATCATGTAAAAAAATTATTTTTCCCAATGTCTTGCTGGACTCTTTTTAATTTTTCCAGAAAGCTGTATTTCTATCCATTTAATATGGATATTATATCTGGACCTCTGAATACTTCATTTATAAGAATAAATGTTTATAGTAAGTGTTTTAATAGATCTTTTGTATTCTTTTATCTTTAAATTTTGCTAAAATATAGCACACTAGTGAAATTTCTTAATTTTTTTTTTTAATTCTAAGTCATTCAGATCTTTGAAAATAAAACTAGAAATCCTCTGAACTGTTCACTTCTACTATTGGTGAAATTCACAATTTAAGGCGTAAATATAAAATTATACATGTATATAAGAATTGCTCTAAAGATAATTATTATATCTGATTTATTTTAATCAAACCTTGACATCAGTTCCAAATGCCAAAAGAATATCCATTCAATTAGTATTTGCAAAGCTATGCTAGGGCTAAAAGGCAGTGGTGATGTAGATTTGCTTTAGCAAATTTTTGAGTTATATTTTCATACAATGCTATATATAACTATATGTGTGCTTGGATATGTTATATATTTTATATGTGATGTATAAATGTGGCAAAGTGTATGTTTTAGGGAAATTTTAAAATCTGCATAAGATATTAGCAATCTCACATTTTATATATTAACATAAATTAATATTTAATGACATATGATTAATTCTAATTTATATCACATAAGTTATATGTATTTACAATTTTTATAAATTACATATTACAGGTAACATATGTTATATATAATTATACATTATATATAGTCAGCGCTGGAATGTATCCCATGTTATTAAATATTAATTTTCTTTTGTTATTTAAGTCCGAGAAGACAGCCACTAAAGAGAGTATGGACACATAAGCATTCTGATAGGAAAGTTAACAGGCTATAAAAGATTTTCAGATTAATTCTGTCTTATACTGTCAGAGCCTGTGTTCAACCTATTCCTCCATCAAATTGATGATGCTACCATTTGTATTTATAGATGGTAATAATGTGGGTTCTTGTTTATTATCCTATAAAATAGAAAAATCTAAAATCTGTCAGACCAAACCTGCTGTCTAGTTTGCTATGCTTGGATCGATTTAAAGTGTTAGGCTTGTACTATTGAGACAGCAGAAAAATTCAGTGCACAAGAGGGAAAACAAGAAAGAAAACAGATCATTTACTTTTAAAAAGATGAACAAGGCCTCATTGTTACGAATCCCCGTTTATTTTTCCTGGTCAAGCACTGGAAGTTTTATTTATGCTTAATAGACTGCATTTGGCATGTCTAAAAATGGCAGAAGTGTGAATTATGAGTGACCTTCACCCTCTTCAGGAAGTTGTAATAATTGAAATAATAGAGAAATGTACTCCCTGCAAAATCTGCACTGCGAGACAACTTTTTCAGACTATTGCTGTCTTTTCACTCTGAGGCTGACAGTTGATTTCTTCCCCTTCCAGCTCCTAACATTCAGCCCGAATGTTTTATTTTCTATAGCTTTATTCGGTTTGCCAGTCTCAAGACTAGAAAAAGCTGAATGGAACTTTAACATTTGGAGGGTGGGTGGGAGCAGAGGTAGGTAACAGTCTGCGTATCTGAACAAAGTCAACGTTTGATATTAACACATCGGTCAGTCTTGGTGCTGCAGCGGTAACATCAAGTCCACAGAGACAATGTGGGCACACGTGTTGGCTTTAGGAAACACCGTCTGGACCCTTGATCTATCCGTAGCAACGGGGGAAACCCCAATTCAGGAGGGCAAGAGTGATGTCAAGTTTTGGCCTCTGGAAGAAGGACCCTATTACACATTCTGATCCTGATGAGTAAGAGATGAGGAAAAGTGTCTCCAGCAGACAGAGAGACTGATGACAGAATGTAAAGGTACGTGTCCAGCAGAATGCAAGCACTATCATGGCCGAGCTTTGCCAAAGCAAACCATCCTTAGCTTCTCCAAAGACATAGTAACCCCTATTTGTCTTTAGGGTAACATCTAAAGACTAGAAAATATTAACTGTGAAATATCAAATACTGTCTTTTTATATTCGCTTCCAAAGTGAAAACTATGTATCCACTGCCTATTTTTGGAACAAAAATATTAATGGAGGAGTTTTCTCCCACCCCACATTTTTAATCTCTTTGTTAATAACACAAAGAGAAAGCCAAGTATAATTTACTGGATGAAACAGAGAGAATTGACTGTTGGCTCCGATTTGCAAAAAATAGGGCAAGTGATAAATAAAGGTCCACTTACTATGGTACCTGGAGCCTACAGTGTAACCAGCCTAGAAACCTTGCAAGCCGCCCTGTGCAATAACCTCCAAGGATCTCTCTACAGACCCTACAAGAAATATGCATTAGCCACCTGTCCTCAAAGTGGCTGAAAATGGATCATTCTGAACAATTTCCGAATGCTTGGGAAGAGCCCCATCATTATATGATGAGAAAGCTAAAGATCATCCTTGGGGTTTTTTTAACTAGGCTAGAGGATTTTCTTGTGTTCCTGACCAACACATCTTCCTCCTTGATGGCTTGTCATGCATTCTGATGACTATTTTTTATCTTCCAGAAATAGCTAGAATCTCGTGTGGGTGTGATGCTTTGAGACCTTCCTGAATGAAAAGTGTTGCATGCATGCAAACATTAATTGCTTTAAATGTGCACAGAATACTTCAGATCATCCTCTTTTTCCAACTTCTGCGGTCTGTGCATCTTAATAAAAACTCCTAGCCTGTGTAGTATTATGGCAGTGTTGTGTTCGGGGCGTTATTATACGAGGGAAACTTTTTTTGAGGGGGATGCTATTTGTTTTATCACATAAATATCAAATGGCAAACTATGTCTGAGACAGTTTCTTCTTTGGGTGAAGGAAGTAACTTATCAGCCAGACAACATCCCCCCAAAGTCAGCTTAGGCACTGTTCACAAAGCCAGTCTCTGGGTATTGCCAGCTGGCATTCATCTTAAAACAGCAGAACATAACTTTGGTATAAAAGTGGAACTTGACTTAAAAGCAAAGCAAAGAAAATGGCCAAAGCCAATAATAATTTTAACATCAAAAGAGGTCATAGAAAATGTGGACAGAAATACTTGTAAAGGAAGAGCAAATTAACAAATGACCTGACGGTTGACGCAAACATTTTTAAAAAGTAGAAAGAGGCTGAGATCTTACATTTTGCTTTTACATCGCTGATCTTCCCTGCTTTTTTGCACAAATTGCATTAATTGAATGATGCAGGAATACAGTTTTTTTTCCCAGTAAAAAGCCAAAGAAAATAACTTGATAATTGAGCCCATAATAAGCCTGCAATAATAATACTGTTCTAGTGTCATAGCAGCCTGATAGAACCACGGACGTGGAGCTGAGGAGAGGGACGCGGGTGTGCCAATTCAGCCATGATGGTCCTGGAAGCAGTTAAAAGTTTATAAGGTAAAGCACAAACGAGAACAATGCCTGTTCCAACTGCAAACACTGTAGAATCTTGCTGCTGTTCCTCAACCACAAGAGAGCTGGCAGAAGCCCTGAAGTCAATTCTGGCCTTGTATTCTCTGAGGGGCACTCGCTCTTCTATATTCCTATTTCTTCAAAATATACATCAGGAATTAGATAATCTCTTATCGACACATTTCTTTCTCTTCAGTGCGAACAGCAGCCTTCTCTTATTCTACTTACTAAATACCAGCTGTCAAGGGCCTGTTTAAAAATGAAAGGACTTATCACCTTGTGTAAATGACAAGATTAATAATGTCTTGGGTTTCTGAGAACTTTATTCCACTTGTAGACCATGTTAGGGCAGGCCAGCAGTTGGAATGAAAAGGTGTTCCTTCCTACGATGCAGAACACACACATATACCTATAAAATGTTACCCCAGAGTACACGCCCAGGTCATTCTAATTCTCAGGAGTGGAAGGACAGGTCCTGGTAGGTCTAAGTAGTCCCCTTACATGAATTGGGCCTTACTGGCCTGTCCGATGACAGCCAACATGGTTTCACCATGAAGAAGTATTAGAGGAAGACTTGTGTCCAGAGAGCTATTTTGCACACACACAACTTGTGAACATATCATAGATAAAAACTGGCCCGATTTGAGGTACCTAGGGGGTCTGTGGGTCCTCCTGCCTTTGACCTAGATGGAGTGTACAGCAATGTGACAGTATGAGGAAACTTATCAAAGGATGGAGGGAACGGTAGGAGCAGGGTGAGACCAAACCTAAAGCAACTGCTCCATCCATTCACTCATTGAAATGGTTTGTAAAAGTAAGATATCTACAAGACGTCAAAGGAAAGGACATCAAAATATCCAAATTAAAAAAAAAAAAAAAAACAAGTCAGTAAATCATCTAGATGTTTGGCCTCCTTGACATTAAACACATGGGTGCTTCCAGAGGTAACTGCAACCTCTGAAGAGTTAATAAACCGTTTTCACGCTTCCTCTGCATATCTGGTCCTCTTGAGGACCTATTCTGGAAAGAAGTTTCATCATCCAACTCTCTGCTTTTGCTCCTGCCCTGATCTACCTCTCAGCACCAGTTCTTGATCCTCAAGTGGGACAACTTTAGGCTGTTAAAATGTACAAATACTGAAGCATTGTCTGTCTCCATAAAAATTTCCAGCTAAAAACTGTGTCATGTAACACTGTACAGAAAGTTCAAGGAGGAAGGGGAAAAAATAATTAGGACGTCAAGGGTAAAGAGCCTTGGGTGTTTTTAATGGATCCACTATTTTAGGACTTGAGTGTGACTGTGGTCTTAATTTACTAGTGTCTTTGGTGCGGCCTTCTTTTACAAAGATAAATTACTATGGTTAATACAATACTTTCAGGAGGGAACAAGGATATCAGTCAGAAGCTGCAGCTACTTAGAAATTATGGTTTAGCAGGGATGCCAGTCTTTTAAGTATTTCTATCTCCAGAAAAATCACTGTAATAATTTTGAAAACATGAAATGGAAAAGACATCTAAAAACAATAAACCCGAGTCTTCCAGGCAATATTGTCAAGAAAGAAAGCTGCCACAAAGCTCACTCTGGCCAGGAAAAAAAAAAAAAAATCTGCAATAAAATAGCTCAGAGAAATCTACTGGAAGATTTAAGCTCAGGAAAATCCCCTCAAATAAAATGCTTATAGAGAGGCATTAGGAAAATGTTAATTGATTAGCCTTTGTTTTTATGATACAAAATAGATTACATCCTTTATCCACTTTAACTGAAAATCAAAACCCTTGCTGTTTCTAAGTAGTCATTCACCTCCCAACAAATCAGATGAGTTTTATCCTGTATACGTGTTTTGACTGTCTCACTGTTACCAAACTGTATTATCATCTTTAGCAGACACATTTATTCTCTTTTATAGAACTCCTTCACATCATTAGAATACTGATCCAAATTGACTAAACTTGATCTTTAATATTTGAATTTTGAAAAATATGTATCTTTGCAAAACTAAAACTATAATTTAGACCCTCTTTTTTGTTTTTGGTCATCTTTTTCCTTCTTTGTGAGATGTCCTAATTATTATAACGACTAGTTTGCAATTGAAAGATTCCTCTAAAATTCTTCCCTTTCATAGTCCAGGACTGATTTAGAATTCATTTTATAAACTTGAGCTCTATCTAAGAATCAGAGCAAAAAGAAACACTTTTTACAGTTCCTTGTAAAGTGCTTCGTTTGCTTTTGTGTTGTGCAGGTGAGTGGACGCTGTTAATGTTTAAGAATTACTCCTGATCCAGGGTCTCTCCCTGTATCTGGATATTAAATAATATCTCACACAGTGGGAGCCTTCATCAGGTGATGAGCTATGCTCATTCACCATTTGGCAACTCCTATTCCTCATGGAAAAGAGGGTGGAAAAATAGACCTAGAGAAGCTCTTTAGTCAGCTCTTTTATCACTGTACCTAGTCCAACATTCACCTTTCAAAGCTGCCTGGAATTGCTAGTCTTAACTGGTTTTTAGAAATGTACAAACCTGCTTATAGATGAATATGTTTATAATATATGCATACACCGTTTGGGTGTCTGTTCTCTTTTGTCATGTCAGCTGGGTTAAGTGTGACTGTATGCATACATGCCTATCACACAAATCTGACTTTTGCCTCTGACTTTCCTCTCTCGTTGTTTATGCGTGAACTTACTTAACCATGTAATGTCAATTTCACAATTACGTTATTTGATATGAACTCTGTTACAATTTTAGATTTCTGCCAACATAATGCATAAATTTAAAGTGAGAAGTTACAGAAATAATAGTTTATGTCTAATATTGGCCTTTTATGTTTTTCTTGATTAACTATTTTCCCTGATTCTTCAGTTGACATAGGTAAACATGCTATTCATTGAGATGTGAGGCTAGCATTCTTTCAAAAGCAACGCTTTTCACAACGTGTGCCTCAAAAATAACTATGTGAAAATTATAGATGCCTACTGTAATAAGCAATTGATTCATACTTAGAAGCAGCAAAATAGTTTCCCTTTTTAATGCAATCATGATTCCCAAGGACAAAAGTATATTTATTATAAAGTATCAGATGCATAAATATTAAATGAAAAAAGGATTGGCCACAAGTCCTATTCTTAAACCATCTTTTCACTGATCCTACAACAGTTTTATCTGTCTGAGGAAACAGCTCCTATTGTCAGTAAATATGGATAGCAAATAATTATTATGACATAATTACATTATTTCATCTTACGGCTGCCTTTTGAAGTCCACCAGTTCCTTTTTTAGGAAACATCACACATACAATTCACTCATTTACAACACCTACGTATTTCCCACATCTACAAATAGTCAGTGCTCAAAAAATGTGCATTGTTGATGGTGACAGAAACTCATATGACAGACCTGGGATATTTTCTGCACACAATCAATAGCTAATTTAATAATGTTTTCCTTTGTCAATAACGCCTCTTGTTTTCTTCCAGCAAAGAGAAAAAACAATTGATTGGTTTATTATTTTTGATATATGTTGAAGATTTTTAAATGATTCTCATTTAAACCTAATTGTATAATGTACTACCTCATGCAGTTTAGTCAGTAAAAATTGTCTGGTAGCTGGTAAAATGCCAAAGAATAATCTCATAGCAACGACTGAAATAGTCTTGGACCATATGACGCTAGTACTACTTACTAGCTTTCAATTGGAAACATCTTAATTTAAACTTTTCTTTTTCTTGGTGGTGATTTTCCTAGTAGATTTGCCAAGCCACCATTTTAATACAGTCTTTGAAACGTATTTGATTTAGGTCACCATTGGGTTAAAAGAAATAAATTATGATAACATAATTAAATTCTAACCCAGTGATGTTTATAAAACAAAAATTAACAGGTTGACCTTCTCTTCGTTTTAGGTACTGTCATCCAAAGTTACAAGATTCATAACCTCCCTTTACTGAGTGCAAAATATGTTTCATGATATTTTCATGATCTTGTTTCATGGTTATTGTTATTAAAGTTAACCTCACTGCATGGGCCTCCATAAGGCAATTTCAAGCAGTGATATTTTTGAACTTTTCACATAAACAACAAAAAATGCATTTGATCCAAAAGTGTTTCTCACTATAATTAGGCAAATCAGATGCAAAATCAGATAAGTTCGCACACAGATCCTACATATATATCTACCTACTATTTAAAATAAAATCTATATGATCTTCCAAGTGTATCACTTCCCATTTCTGCATAAATTTAAATTCACAAAGTGTTCTTCACTAGCTCAATACTTTCTATGAATATCTTTCTGTTATGATGGCAAAGAAAAAAGGCAAAAACCAGCTAACAATAAGTAGTATTCAGCTTTTAACTAATTCAATCACACTCAGAAAACTAAAGCATTTATGAAGTCTACTAGCACAAACTGAATAAACTCCCCAAAATAGAAGTACTGAAAGAAAGTAGTACTGAAAATGACTTTATTCTGCATCTTATATTTGGGCATTACCTTTTCCCATATCAACAAACAGGCCACAAGGGTCTATTGCAGCTCACTGTTATTTTTATTCTTCAGGCTTCACTGATACTTTAGTGCTCTCAAAGAAAGACAAGAAAATCTTTACAACATACCTGATCATTTATCTGGCATGCAACGAGGTTGTGCTGATCATAACAGCCAGCGAACCTGATGTACTTGAGCCAGCTTCCTACATCTGGTTGACTAGCATCTATGCAGAACTTCACATTGCAAAACTCATCTAAGATCTAGAAGGAAGAAGATGAGAACAATCAATTTCCATATCAGTTCATTCATTTAGAATGGTTAATTACTTGAAAATATTTCATTCAAATGTATAGTTCCTCCTTTGAATCCTTAGAAGAAAAAAAGTCCAGACAGCATACATATGAATAAAGAAGGAATAGTAGTAAGTTATCTTGGAAGTGGCAATGTACTGCTTTTTCAAAGGAACAAAGCAATTGTAAATTATTACAAAAACTGATTAATTGGTTTCAAAAAATGCTCATTTCCTTGTTATGCATGAATGAGTGTTACTGCCTTAATTTTATCCAATGTGATTTTTACAAAAATAATATTGAATGGCATATATTAATATAATATTTCTAAACTAAATAAGTCAATATTTTAGGCTCAGATAGTCTTCCCTTTTAAGTGTGTATGTTCACATTTTTTGCACTTTAAATTAATGCAATTAAAAACTTTAAATATTGTTTTTCCTTTTCAGTTTGCATTGCACTACCATGAAACAATTAAATCACACCCTTAATTGAAGAAGATAATGAGATTTGTCCCATTGATGTTTCTGATGAAACTAAGGAAAAACAAGTGAAAATAAATCATCGGTAAACACTCATGCAAAATATGTCAACCTAATGTTTTGGTTAACACATGCCAATGCATATTTCAGTTTTACGTATCATAAGCAAAATACCAAAACTGGCTTGTGAACAAGTGAAAAATACATAAAGATGTTGCAATAAACTGCCATCATTATATATGTTTGGATATTGTTATTTTTCATGAGATTTTACATTTGGCCTACACTAAATAGCAATCACTACTTAGGATGCCTATTAAACAGAGATTGAAATGGGAAATATCCATTTTTAAGGTTTTGTGTACTTTGAAGCTATTCTGACTCACTAGCAGCAGTAATGTTTTAAACATCAGTACTAAAAGCTGCAGAGTTTTTGATCTGATGGTGAACAACTAGAAAGGCTGGTAATGTTAATGTCAATCAGTTAACGCAAACTTGAGGAAGTTTCCTACCAAAGACTAAACAATATAGTCTAGAACAGAAGGTAATGAATTAAATAATCCCCACAGAACCCTGCTGTATCTATACCTATAAAAGTTAAAACTAAACTCGTGGGTAGATAGACTGAAAGCAATTTTGCACAGAATTCAGGTAACTCAGTTGCAGATTCAAGTCATTAACTCACCACAAACTTCAAGAAGCAGCCCAGTGCTCTGAGGTCTCTAGTCAAGAGGCATTATGAATAAGCCTTTGGCCATGAGACAATTAAAGGGCAATAAGTTGTCCCACAATTTTAAAAAGAAAAACTGAAACAGAAGATAAGGATAATAATTGCTTCACACACACACACACACACACACACACACAAACACACACACACACACACAAAGCAAGTCTTTTTCCAGGACACCTCTTCACAGTAACAACAACAAAATGTCTACATTAAATACCCTCTCTAGTGAGAAGAACAGATTTTAACAATTTCTTATTTATAAAATTACAAACTTTAAGTTGTTTTCTTCAACTCTCAATGCTGATCAACTCAAATGGCAACTGGAGATTCCCCCCTCCTCGGATGTCTAGAAGGAACATAAATAACAACAGCAGTGCACACTTCAAACTAGCAAAAGGTTGGGATTATTGTTTTGTTTTTTGGCTTGTTTGGTTTCTGGTTGATCTGTGTTGTTTGTTTTCTTGACTACCCAAAAAAAAAAAAAAAAGAAGAAGAAGAAGAAGAAAGAAAAAGAAAGGCAGTTCTACTGACACACTAGAGAAATATTTAATGAAGGAAATAGGGTGAAGTCAGTGAAATGCAACACCAGTTCCATTTCATATTTGCAGAAAGACGTGGAAAACTTGTTAATTTCAAAGTCAAAAATCATCTATCCCCTTAGCTTTCTAGCATTCCCTTTTTGCAGGGGCAGGGAGTTAATTATTGCATATACTGCACATAAAAATTCTAGGTGTAATTTTATTCCGTGTTAACATTATTGCCATTGCCACTGTCAACAGTGAAATTAATTTAAAAACAGGTTCATTTCCAAAGAATATCTTTTTACATATATGTTACATGATTATTCAAATATTTCACCAACATATTAACTTTCTTACTCTGCATATTCTTGCCCCAAGACAAAAGCTTAAGTTTCTTCAGAAACGTTTTCCCCCCTGGGTGAATTATTCGCTTTTGATTTGCTAACAGAACTGCATTTGTCTCCCAAATGTCTTAATCGTCTCGGAAATCTCGAATAAAATAAAGTAACAACACATCTTCCGTCATTTCATCTAACACACTCCTGTGTTTTTAAAAGCTGTCAAGTTCCAAAGATAGCTTAAAAAAAAAAAAAAAGAATTCCCTTTAGGTGGACTTTAGAGAAAGGCCCTTTCAAAAAACCAACAGCAAAAAGAAAAAAAAAAAATCCCCACAATCTCGCCAAAGGGTCCGAATGTGACTTTCTCGCGAAGCAGCACACGATGTTGGACAGCAAAGCTATTACTTGGCAAGGTGGAACTCGGCCGAAAGCGGCTCCAAAGTCGCGTGGCCGGTGCCAGGAATTCAGATTTTGGCAACCCCACCTTCTGCGTCCCTGATACCGACGGACAGACACACGGAGGGAGGGGAAGCAGGAGAAGAGCGCGAGGAAAGGAGGCCGACAGCCGGCAGAGAGACCCACCGAAGGCCGGACGACCCACCCCGGAGACGCGTCCAGACCGCACCGTTGCACAGGAGGAACAAGGAAATCGCCAGTCCCAGCGACGTAGATAAGCACAGGGCTCCGCGAGACTGCGGGCAAGTAGGAAAAGAAGGCTGGGGGGCGGGGGGCGCCCCGGAGAAGGGGTGCCAAGGCAGGAAACTGTCCGAAGTTACAAACTATGCGCATCGCCAAGACTTTTTTTTTTTTTAAAGTGAGTTCTCTTACCTTCAGATTTCTATGGCCTCAACTCAGCAATAAAAGGCAATCACAGAAGAATTAAACAAAATATAAGGATCAGCAGCCCCCAGCTTTCCTGCACGAAAGTCCTTTCATACGATCCCGAGCCACATTTCGAAATATTACGGAAAAAAAAAAAAAAAAGCCTCGCGTCTCGATTTCCGAATGGTCTCTGATAACTTTGTCCGTCTCTGGGATCTGCTTGCCAGGACCACGCGTTTCAGATTTATTGTCCGCCAACAGTGTATTTTTAAGACCAGAAATGAAGTCTCCTCTCGTCTGAGTGACCCGGGTTTGGTGTGTTTTGGCTTTTTTCCCCCTTCCTAAATGAGCTCCGAGCTATTCCTTCTGGTTCACATCACCTCCCTCTTTTCTCACTTTCTCTTGCTCTTATCAGCCCGATGTGTAATGAAAGTTATCTGAAACCCACTAAAACTTCTTCCACTTCTCTCTCCCAGTTCCACGGGGGGGTTGGGGGGGTGGGGGAAAATACAGGCAGGAGGAGGGAGTTTGAAAAGGTGGGGGGCCTGGGGAGGCGAGGGGAGCTCTAGCCCCCTTTCTGATCCTCAGCAGCTCCTTCCCCGGTCCTAGACCCTCACGGGATCGTCCCCTTTCGCAACTCCTAGCTCAGCCGCCGGGTTTCTATTTCATGGACTGTCTCTTTAAAGAGGATCTGCTCGGCCATCCAGAAAGAACCCGGGGCGAGGGAGAAAGGGAGCTATCTCCCGCCGCCCAGAGTGATCGGAAGCCAGACGGGCTCCTCTTTCAGTAAATTTTTAAAGTGACAGCAGCCTCCTCTGGAGGGAGAGGTCACAAAAAGGTCGCCAAGACCCAGTCCTATAGGGACAGACTGATTATGGATGCGCCATCCCCCTTAAACATGTAGATTTCTCTGGGTAAACAACCAATGGGGAGATCTCGCCAGGCAGGATTTCTTTCCCCAGGGAAATATCCTGTGTTTCGGTGTCCTGAAAGCACAAGAGTAAGTGTGCCTCTGTGTGTGTGTGTGTGTGTGTGTGTGTGTGTGTGTGTGTGTGTGTGTGTGTGTGTGTGTGTGTTGGGGGATGGGAGTGATGGGGTGGAGAAGTGCTTTCGGGGTGTGAGGGTGTGTGCACCAAGGCTGGGGGTGGGGCGCTGCAGGGGGCGAGGATGAGGTTAGGGTACAGAGACGCTGGCTCACGCTAAACAGAATTAGTTCAGAAATTCTCAGAAAACAGTAGCCTAAAAAGTTGAAATGGACATTTCTAGTTTTCTGCTAAATATTTATTATTATCACTGAAATTCGTACTCTAATGTACTCCCTCCATTATTATAGTTAGGTGAGCAGAAGAGTATGGTACTTTTTAAAACGGATTTTTCTTAGAAGAAGGAATTGAAAAACCTGAAACATTATTTACATACAACTTGCCCAAGTAGTGTATTATGGGCTAAAAGAGGTTGACGATTGTCTGGTGAGTTTTTGCCATATTCTCTGATACATTAACTAAAATATCGTGAACGCCCCAAAGTGTAATTAAGCAATTTGATAACTCAGATTATTTTTTTAAACTTTTAACATCATGAATGTTGTCTGGAAGGATCAGCACCATACGGTGATTCCTAACTTTCTAATATATGGTCAGTTTTTATCAACACATTTCAGAAACAACATGGGAAGGAAGAATATAGGGAATGTGTGACAGAATAAAAGGGTCTAAAGATTTCCTTTAGCCAACCTTGGAAATTTTAGCAAAATCCTTTGGTTAAATGGAAATAAACGCTTTTTATCACAAAACTTCATTCATAAAAACAAATGAACAAAACCCAATTTCTCAGCTCAACAATGGAAAGTTAAGCAAAGTAAGCGAGTCAAGGGACACTTGAGGGGAGGTGGAGAAGGAGGGGATGGAAAGCCCGTTTATGTTAAACTTCATCTGCAAACGGGGACAGTACAAGTCCCTTTTTGTTTTTTCCAAGAACAAATAGACGTGTAAATCTAGTAGGTCTATATTTCCCCAAAATGCTGATTTAAAAACAAAAATAGTAACAAAAAGGAGGGATGTCGGGGGGGGGGAGAAAATGACAAGAGGTGGTGACTAATTCGTTTCGGGGGCCTGTTATCTGTGACATTGAACTGTTATTTCAGATAATGGCCATTGTTTGAGGGAAAATCGCACAGCAGTGGTAGGTAGGACAGGAAAAATCCTTTGTAAATAACCTAAAACCCGGTCAGATATTCCCATAGAGTTCGGCGCTTGAGAACCTTTAAGAGCTCCCGGTTTGCTGCCATTGATTTCCTGCCCTTCCTCAACTTGCCCATTGTAGGAGCCTTTTTTTTTTTTTTTTTAATTTAGCCATAAATTGGACCGGCTCAAGCTATGAGCTGTTCTATTTTCTTCCTGTCAGGATGAGGGATTTGTTTTATGATGCATTGTGTATTAAATACAAGTAATCTGGGGAACCGATTGCTTCAGACAGTGCGGCCTGATCAGGGGGTCTGAGAGCTCAGCGCCCCAATCCCCAGCCCTAGCCCCTGGCCCCCACCTCCTTGCCCTTTACAAAGCTGTTCTGAAAAGGAGGAAACGTCGGTGGATAAACAAAAGGTCGCATGGAATCAGTGGCAGGTCCTGGCTAAATTAAGATTTCGTGGAAAGGGCCTCCAAGTTTTTTTCCCTTATATTGGGTTCGGGTGGGGGAGGCGGGGCGACTTTCAAGGTCTGGGTATTTGCAGGTGCGTCATGACGCCGGTAGATGGCGTTGCGCCCCGAATTAAGTGGCGGCGCCCGCGGCTCCAGCCACCCAGGTGAACCCTCTGCCGCCCGCCGGGCGCGAGCAGCCAGGCTCTGCCCTCCGCCTGGCGCGGGATCCCGCGTCTTCCCGCGCCTTCCCGAGCCTCAGGTCCGGACGAGTGCACCCCGCAGTCCAGAACCGCAGACACCGGCCTGAGCTAAGGCTATTTCTACGTATGAATTTCTCTTCCCCAAATAGAGCCAAAAGAGTTAACACTTTCTCCCTAGTCCTTGGAAGATTGATCTAGAGAGATAGGGGGTTATTTGGCCTCATCATTATTATTTATTAATATTATCATCATCAGTCTTATTCTCTACTGAATAACTTGTGAGAAAGACTAAAGGACTTGGGCAAACATCAAATCTCAATGTTTCTTTCTCTCCGCTCCCTCTCCCTCTCCTTCCCCACCACGCCCCCTCTACTCTTTGATTATATAATAACTTCATGTAAAAGCAATCACCTCGCTTTTTCCTGACACAACTTGAAGTTTAAAAATAGGGTCCTGAAATCCCAGAGTAGCTAGAAGGGCCTTATTTCTCATGAAAGGAGCCTCTGGCTATTCAAATAATAAGCTTTTAGGAGAAGACCCTGACCTGCCTCCCCTGATCAAAACTGACGTGGAAGAGGAGATGGAGGGCTGGAGGAAAAGGTTTTTGCAGCAGGGCGGTTTTCTCCCCGGTTAGCTCGCTTTCCATCAGGAGGTTTCTAAAACAATAAATAAATACAAGGAGACAAATACCACCACCAATTCCCTTTATTCCCCGGGATTTCTGGTGAAATCTGTTTACAGTAGTTCCCAGTTACAAATTAATCTGCAAAAGCCGCTGTCTGCTCAGCAGTAATCAGTAACATGCGTGTTCTGCAGTGTTTAGCGCTGCCCTTGAAATGGGCTATTAAAAATAATGGTTTTGCTATAATCTCAAACCAGCTTTAATTTGCAAACATGTATCAGGACAGATGATCTAAATATTAAGGGGACCAACTAGGAGAACATACAGCAACAAATGTAAAGCTTAAAAGCAGAACATCGAGTGATTTGTCAGCAATGTCTTTTTTTTTTTAAATCATATTTTAAAAACATTTTCCAGAAGGAATGATTGTTTTTTCTGTCCTGTTCTGTTAATTGTTGTTTACCAGGAAAAAGGCATTGGAAAATATGAGGTTTGAGTGTGAGTTGATAGATTTTCTGGGAGCTGTAAAGATCCCCCTTTGGCTGATGGCAGGGCTGGGGTGGGAGAGGTTAATGTGTTTTCTTCCTGGTCTGAAAAGGGCATAAACCCTCCTCAGGCCCCTTCCTTCCTCCCCCCATCTGCACAAATTGCAGAATCTTTAACAGGCTCAAAGATTTCCAATAAGGCCACTGGCTCTGTCTTCATTGTGTAACTGTTTATTTAAAATAAGTCAATATATTAGTTAGAGCAGTAAGAAGTTAGTGCTCCAGTATTCAAGTGATTCCCACAAGACTGTAAGCTGATGCCTCTTTTAAGCCTTAAACTTCATGGTTGTCCCAGAAGTAAAAGTTCTGCTAATGGAGACCCTATGGGCATGGTACATTCCAGCACATCATTAAAGGAAAGAAAAGCAGTCCAGCCAAAGCCAGATGAAATGACTGCACTGTCCACTTTTAATAGGCTTCCTGTGGACAAACAGCCCTGTAACACTCTGCAGAGGACAATATTTAAAAACAAGACAACTTGCTGGCAGTTTTCAATACCATAAAGTTAATAAAGTATGTTCCCATTCACCCTGACATTATGTTTTTAGTTTATAGAGGAAGGCACTTTATAACCTCAGCCTAAGTAGAGTTCCCTTAATTCTGCAGCTTTGGGTTTCTTGAGGAGGCTAAATATACACTGAACGGCAAGCCTGACATTTTTGTCTTAACACCGTTTTTGGTTTTTTGGGGTTTTTTTTTTTTTTGTAGCTTTTCAAGAACATACAAGTGCATTTTTACATTTCTCAAGCGCAGTTTCATTCATGGAGATCCTGTGAAATCCTGTTGCATACAGTGCATGTCAAGAAGCATGAAATAATCTGAGAAATTGACATTTGGCTGAACAATAACTGCTTGCTAATTAAATTAGCTTCCTGTATGGATATTGATGAGTGTTTAAAAAGAAAATCAATGCTTCCTTTTCCACGTTAGAATCGTATTTTGTAAGATCTTACCATTTAATTGAGACAAAGATAAGAAAAAAATATAGGTGTATCTTTAGGACTCAAGAGACTCCCCACTGATTCCTGCATATAAATATTTCTCCCAATACAGAAACTCCAGTTTGTCTCTCCTCTTTCTTTCCCTCCAAATTCTTGACCACCTACAATTTTTTCTTTCAAGTTTTTTCTACTTAGTAGAGTAAACCTTGTAATGATGCATCATGTTTAAGTAAAAGAAACTAGATCGGAAAGCCATGGAGTCAAAGGTAAAATTGTGTTTAATTTTAATGTATTTATTTTAATCAGGGCCGTATTCTACAGGCTTGGCTCCCTAAACTTGAAGGTGTATTCTGTGATGTTGGCTGGGTAGACCCAGCAAAGCAGTTGCCCGCAATAAGAGTTTACAAACAAACAGAGCTCTGAGTGACCACAGTCAACACACATTAACACTGCTCAAGAGAGATATTTCTGGTCTCTCTTGATGGACTTTTTTTTTAATCTATGGGAGTGGGAAGACTTAAAAAAGGAAAAGAGGAAATTAAAGGTAAAAAAAAAATGTAAATAAAAAATTTCCCTTGGTCTGGAAATGGGCCCGACTGAAAGCATGTTAATCTCCACCTCAGTAATTTGGTTCTCCAGGAGAAGACAGAAGCCCTGCTGCTGTGCCCTGCACTTCATAAATCACATCTTTATGTGGACAAGGTCAGGGCACCTAACAGCTCAGACATGGGCCTTTGCAGTGGCTCGAGGATTCAGGCATGTTTACTCTCCCGCCCGGCTCTCCGAGGAGTAGTCCAGCACGCTTCTAATTACTTTTGATTATTTTCATTTGCTGGGGTCAGTCTGGCTTGCCAGGACTGCTGGAGGGTTGATTTCCTACAAATCTCGATGTCTTTGTAGGACGGCCCTGTGTGCGTTCAGAATTAGCACCCCGTTATTGTGCCTACAGCATGGGATACCTCATAACAGATACTGTGATAGAAAAGTTTCCCCAGTGAACCATTACCTACTTCCCTTTTTATTAATCAACTACACAAACATAATCACCTATCTGATCTTTTTTAAAAAATGCAGACGACTTTCTTAACAGTTGAGTATTTTATAGGATATTTGGCCAGGATGAAAGTAATTTTTTTTTTTTGTTTGCTTCGACTTTAAATATATTTAGTAATGACTAGCAGCTCTTTGGAAACTAAGATGAAATACTTTGCTGAGACAACAGCTCTAGTGAATAAATTATTATACTCAAAGATTTATTTCCTAAACTCCAATTAAGGCTGCCATATTTAAAATATTTTTTGTTGGGCTATTTTGATGTATTTCAGTCCTAAGCTATTACGCTGAGTGGTTATTTTGTGGCTGAAGCAAAACAACAACAACAAATTTATACCAAGTTTAAATGAAAACACTGTGATAAAATAAAAACTTAAATAAAATATATTGTAGTAAAATTTTGGTGGAGAAAGAGAGACAAAAACACCACTGTTTTTCTCTTTCTTATCCACCGAAAGTAGAGATGTGCAATATGATGATGCGTATGCATTTAGAGATACATTCAAGAAAAAAAAAAAGATGAGTAAATAAATATTCATAAAACTGAGAATAAATATTCACAAAAATACATAGCACATTAATCTGATTGTTCAGATTATAATCGTTTTTAGATCACTGAGCAAAAATGACTATTATCTTTTTTATCGTATAGAAGATAACTTGGATCTCGATTATGATTAGTCTCAAAAAGCCAAATCCCTTCATTCTTCCTAACTTTAGATCAAAGAATCATGGCACTAAATTAAGGAGTCTGGAATTAAACCCCACTGCTGGGAATTAATTTTTTTTATTATTTTATGAATTTAAATTAATTAAATCTTTCAAGACAGCATTTAGCACATTATGTAATAAATCCAGGATCAGCTTCTTTCTTGAGACTTTAGAAACACCATTTCAGATTCATGATCGTGTGGAAAAAGTGAGTTGGAAGACCTTTCTCTGCTCCTGTCTCCCCTCCTAGCTGTGTGCCTTTGGGTAAGTCACTTAACCTTTGAGTTGGTTTCTATGATAGTTTCATAATATCAGCCTAATAAGAGTGTTGGGAAAATAAATTGGGTAATGTGAGCATGAACTGCTTTGAGTTCGTGGGAACAGGTCAAAACACTGTAAGTTTCACAGTTTTTGTGCTTGTGTAATGGGTTAGAATGGACTTACGTACACACATAATGAGGAAGATAGTCTGGTTGATATTTTGCGGAATGGCAAGGTCTAAGTATTTTTCTATCCTCTTTCTCCCATTCCAATGTCAGCTGCCCTAATCCTTACCCTGACCTATGGAAGAGAAGAATTTTAAGAAAAATGTTTTTTTCTCTCAAACTGTGCTACCCTCGAAGATGTCTGTCTCTGTCTGGCTTGCAGCTGAGTTTGCTCTGTCCCCCCGACTGTGTTCTCTGCCAATCAGTAAGAGGGAGAATTCTGAGATGGGGGTGAAATACCACTGAGACCCAAGAACCCTAAAAACCAGAGTAGGGGCCACACACATACACGCTGGACTAATCTTAGGCCAGTATTTGTCATCCAGGTCCAGAAATTTATTCTTGACAATGCCCTCTGGTGGACTGTACTGGGGTGGGGAGGCAGGAATTGGGTTTATCTCATTTGCCCCTATTGCCTGGGGCCTAACATAACACCAGGTGTGTCGTAGGTATTCAGTAAGTGTTTGGTGAAAAAATGTATCAGGTCCTTCCATGATTTTCATTCCTATCAAGTCTGGATGCTTAGCTTGGATGTTTGATATGTCTAGTGAGAATGATCACAGTGACTTCCTATGCTGACCAACAGTTACCCGCCCCTCACCAGTTTATATTCAACACCACTAATCTGCCCACGTGGCAACTGTCACGCACTCGCCTGCTTAAACGTCACTGTGTTCCAGTCGCCCCACAATTCAGTATAAGCTCATTCTATTTTTTTGGAAAATGAAATGAGGCAATGTATGTTAATCACTTCGAATCATACATGGCACGTAGTGTACAATCAATTAAAAGTAGCTATTATTATTATCAGTATTGCTAATATAAATGTAATTCTAATCATTATTGTTCCTCAGCTTATACTTTATTTTGCCTTGATTATCTTGGATAAAATCTTACCAATCCTTCAAAGCCACCCATTTTTTATGCCCACTGATCCCTACCAACCAGGTTTGACCATTCCATCTTTTATCCCAAGTCATCTGTGCTTCTCTCCTGGCTGATGCCCAGTTCCACCTCACCTTACAGTTGTATCTGTAATGCCTTTCAGTAATCATGATTAAAATCCCCAGTGGTCCTTCTTAAGAGTCACTGTAAGATTCTTAAGGATGGAATCAAATTTTATTCATACTCACATCTTGAGTATAGCATCTTTTCATAATAGGCCAAACTATCTTTGAACTGCTCTTGCAAGGATGAATTAATGATGGCTAAATGTAGGAGGCATTGTTATATTTACTATCCAAGGAAACTGGACTGTTTACCACTGTTCCCCCATGGGGATCAATTGATGCACTGATAATTCTCCTAGGGAATTTAGAGAGAGAAATTTCCATCACTGCTGTGTCCCAGGAGAAGCATTTTATTGCTTCCCCATCCACCCATATTGATGTTTCCATACCAACTACCTGGGTTGGCCTTTACCCGGGCACCAACCCTGGACAACACCTGGGGTGCCTTCTGTCTCCTCCTTCCCAGTGAGCAGTTGCTGGTTTGGTCAGTCTGCTAAATTGTCTCTCCAGGGCCTTCACTTTCCCACTGCTCTGGCCTAATGAAGACCCTTGTCGTTTTAGGCCCGAATTCGGTGGCATCACCAAAAATTAGTCTTCCTGAGTAACAAACTTAAGACAATGTTTTGCTTCACCTAGAGACAAAAGGTAAAAAAAGAAAAACCACACTAACAAAAACTCCAGTTGTTCCTGATTTGCTAGAAAATAAAGCTTTTAATTCAAAACGCAATCTCCTCTACAACTAGGCGTCAAACTTCTCTTTCCAGACCCATTTTCAGATTCGTCCCTTTAAGCAAATCTTTAGCTCTGGTTAACAACTCGGAATGTAAGTAGAAGCTCTTGGTCTTTGAACTGTGTTCGCGCAGGCCCTTTGGCTCTACTTATTTTCGATATTCACAGCATTCAGAAGATGCAACAATAGATCAAGGAAGAGAAGTCAGAGTTCTATTTATCAAGCTCGTTCACAGCCCTCCAGGCTCCCTTCCTTGAAGTGCTTATGGTACTCATTATTAAAGTCATTTACTAGTCAGTCATCATATTTAGGGTCATTTGGGATAATTCTGTCATCTGCCCATCTACCCCAAAGCTGTCTGACAGCAAGAAGTACGCTTCACACCACTGACTTGTTACCAGGTAGTCCCTGAAAATATGCTCTGTGGTCAGAGGAGGTCAAGATAGCTCCCACTTGGAACTTCACAATGAACATCAACATGGTAAATGCTCTGAGACTCTCAAAGTGTAAGAAGTCCTTCAGTATAGAAACCTATTTCTTGTTTTGGGGGTGCCAACCAAGATAGGAAAACTGCTTTCCCCTTCCACCTTAAAGAACACCTAAGAGGGAAATAAAGCTTTATATTACTTTGCATCTATTTCAGCAAAGTTGAAACTAGACAAAGAATTCTCCTAAATAGTTTTCTATCAATTGACTGTTCACTATTGATCAAAAAAATAGTTATAGATACAGAGAGACAAAATCAAGCCTCAACTTTTCATTGAATTTGAAAGCATCTGGAAGGTCTATCAGGCTCACAAAGAAAGTAGGTTATCAGTAACTCTAGCCAGTGAATCCTTTGCCTGCGAACTGCTGTAATTTTACTTGAGTATATGGTAGGAGAACCTTCCAAAGGAACGTGTATAGTTTCATTTCAGAATCAACCCACCCTTTCCTCTCCTCTTCCATTACAAGCCCTACTACAGCATAGGTTTTTATCATGAGCATATGGACACACAATGTTTTATATTATTTAGGCTTTTCTTAATAAGATTTGGCATTATCTAGATATGTGTTTCCTCAGGAGAAAGAAAAGCAGTCATTTAATCTTAAGTCTATAAATGCCTGAATTAAATGTTTAAGAATTGGCTTTTTCTTCAGTTTTTGATATTGGATTCAGGTGGCTGATGGCTGTCTAACTGCTAAACTAAGTGGACATTAAATCAGACGGCATACAAAATTACAGGAATTTGATCCTCACATAAACCACAAACCTTGATGAACTAACGTTGTTCCAGATGAATTAACTCATCATCCTGAGGAACAGAACATTTCACAGGAGCATCCACACAGTCTTCTTGGTAAAGAGCACTAATGACCGTGATTAATTCGTGATCTATTGAAAGTGCTGGCTTCTAACTAAAGAGGCATACGCTGAACACAGGGGAGGGATGGCAAGGCAGTTCTGGCCCAGAATTACCATTCCACTTCCACATTCTGACAGTAGGTGCTAGTTGTCATGTCCCTGTTGCAGAATTATCAAAAAATAGTCAATATGCTAAGTTCTTACCAATGATTCAGTGAAACATTTATCTTTTCTCTATGTTGGAAACCCTAAAATTCCATTTTATTATGCCAATAACCATGGCCAGACACTTTAAAAATAAAAAAATAAAAACTCTATACAGCCAGGAAAATGTGAGGCTTATAATCCATTTAATGGGTGTCACATCTTTTGATACATATCAGATGGTAAAATGTCAGAATATTCCAACAGTGGTTGAAGTACCAACAAAATCTCAGTATCATTATGAAAATATGGACATGATTTCAGGTGTGGCTTTAAAAATATCTTTCTGTAAATTTTGTTGAGTCAATTCTTCAGCTTCAAATAAAATCCTAATATAGCCTGTCTATAAACTCCAGAATTAAGTACTGGTGAATTTCCAAGATGTAGATTCTCAAAGGTATTTGTGTTTTGGTATGTAGTTCTTGGCTGGAGAACAAATCTAGGCTTGCTAATGTAGTGCCTACAACTATCAGGAAGAATGCCAGAAGGAACATGAATACTTAAAGAGAAAAAAAAAACGCACCTTGGTTCACACATAATTTCTCTCTGAATATGATCTGGACTATCAATTTACAAATAAACCATGGAACCCAGTCATGAGATGGAGAAAATCAAAATTATGAGCCTAGGAAGGTAAGATCGAAATGACTACAGATTTAAAATTTTAAATTCATGCCTTTGTGTCATATTACATTGTATCTTACACAGTTTTATATTCTTCCTCCCTATTTCCATTCTTACAAGAGCTAAGAAAGTTTGTATGTACTCTAAAAGAGTTGGATGAATCAAATTTAAATGATTCACTAAGTCCTTCAGCTATGTAACATGTTCGTTTGTGTTAATTTTGTGTTGTCATCACCAAAGAAATTACCATGATAAATGTTTATCATTTCCTGTACATATCTCCTTGTAACCAATGCCGGAATATTTTGAAAGTCATTAAAAGTCTTTATAAAGTATATTTTGCTAAATTTCACTCTTACAAAGCCCAGTGGCCTTATAACGTAACAGATATACATTTAAGTTACTAATGTTCAACTATTGTGAAGAAAAAGAAAGAGTGAGGTGGAGATGGAAATGGAGGAGAGAGAGAGGGAGAGAGAGAGAGAGAGATAATGATCCTTTATCCGGAAAAGAGCATGAGATGGAGACATAAGCTATCTATTCCCTCAGCAGGAATCGGTATTTAAATGCTTTCTGTACTGAGTATCTTGTTGCACTGAGTGTGACTTTCAGGTTTACAGAGATGTATTTTTCACACCGTGCAGCACCTAAATGCAAATCCACTAAATACAAATACACCACTTTTCTTACGCTCAACTAAAGCCAAGATGGTTCTATATCAACACCGGGTGGTTTAAGGGCTGAGCAAGGGAAGTTTTGACTACACTTGATTTTCAATTACTTGTTCACTGCAGAATCTAAGCCCTCAGAAAAGTGCAAATTTGCTGAATTTGGTTTAAGTTTTGAAAGTATTCCATAGCAGTTGCGAGGTAAATAATGAAGTCAAATAGAATATCCTCCAGCCAAAGAACTTGTGGATGGCAAGCCAACCTTTCTCTTCTAATTCTTCCCTGTTCCCAATAATTTTGTTCAATGTGGTCCAGGTGATCCCAGTGGCTGATGACTCTCATGACTCAGCTGTCAAATCATTCACACCTCGGATTTGGTGGCAATGCCACAGTCTGTTTTGACAAACACCCCGCCTCTTGTGGACTTTAGCAGGGAAGGCGATGGGCTGAATAGCTGCCATAATGAAGTCAGATCTTTTTCCCAGGGCTCAGGAGACCACAGGTTTCCTCTGTGCAAATCATAAAATCCCCTGGGCCCAAGAGCAGTCTCATCTCCGATTGCCTGCTATGTCATAGCCCTCTGATGTTGGGGCCCTGGGTAGAGTCTGCTTCTAGTTAAATGATGAGAGAGTTGCTTAAGCTTCTTGAATTTCTCTTTCAATATTTTTTAAATTGTGGTAATGGCAACTATATCATAGGAGGTTATTAGGATTAAACAATGGAGATTTTATATATATATATATATGTATAGAACTTAGTGTATATATGTATGTGTGTGTGTATATATGTATATATGTATAGAACTTAGTATAATGCCTTGTATGTAGTAGACACTCACAAGGAGGGAAAACAGTATAGTGATTAAAAGCACAGACACTACAGTAGGACAGCCTGGACTTAAATCGCAGCTTCTTCACTATGTGCTAGGTGACATGTCACGTTACTTATCATCTCAGATTCCTTATCTGTAAATGAGGATAATGATAGTATCTCACAGGGCTATTGAGATGATTAAATACAACAATCCATGCACAGCACTTAGCTCAGTGCCCAGCCCATAAGTACCTAATAAACATTAGTTATTATTAAAGAGAGTTCTAATTCTATAAAACAGTTATTACCTCCTATATAAATACCCTCTCTGGTTTGTTTTCTTCATTGATGTCTTTACATCAGAAGAGAAACAAATATTTGTTTTGCTCCTGATGTACCTGCCATCACTCAGGCAGCATTTTGTTTTTGAGAAACAGAAATGGAAACATAGAGAACCAGAGAAAAATAACCAAAATAAATGATGGGAATGCAAATTCATTATGGCATCTAACAACTAATGTAGGAATCCCAGTTTTGGGGGTGGGGGGTGGAGATGGGGAGAAATATTTCATAACAAAGGAATTGTTGGAGATAGGCAAAAGAAGGCACATGAAGCGAAGTAGGAATCTTCATGATTCTCTTGGAAGTGATACAGTTTTTTAAAAAAAAATTGAACAGAAATTAAGTGTGGAGTACATTTTAGTCAATAGGCTATGAAGAGATATAATTCTTCAAAATGTGAAGACAATGGGAGGTGAAACATTCAAGAAAAAGGAAAAAGGACATGTGCAGAGTAAGATGTTGGTGTGAATCTAGAGGATCTCAGTAGAGGTTGTTCAGTTTTGGGTGTGTAAATTTGTTCTGTTGGCTGGGGCCGGAAATGCGAATGGGTGTGACTGGAATCGAATCTTCCAGCACCAGGCAGAACTTCAGGTGACTGTAGCTGCTGTCTTAACTGCAACCTGATGAGACCTTGGGCCAGAACCATTCAGCCAGCTAAGCAGCTTCTGAATTCTAAGCCATAGAATCTGAGGACAATAAATGTTTATTATTGTTTTCAGTTTGGAGGTAATTTTTTAATGTAGCAATAGATAACAGAAATGCCAGGCAAAGATCTTTGGTGGATATGGACAATTCAGTTACCTGGCTTCCTTTGATTATCAGAGAATCCAGGGCCATGAAGGAGCACCACCCCTGAACCCCAGTCTGCACTTGGCCTCATCTTGCCATTTCCTTGCTGCAGCCAGAAAGAGGTGGTTTCATATCCCCATGGAACAAATACTTGCCTTTGGTTCCTCTCATGAACTGTTGCTCAAGAAACTCATTAGGATATCCCAAGAGCCATAAAGTTGAGAAGCATTCATGAGTAAGACTTGATATGGCCAAATTATGGAAAACTTTCCAAAAAGCCTGTTGGAATTTAGGCTATCTGGGATTGAAAATAGAAAAAAAAACACTGATCATAAGGTATGGAGTGGTGACATTATGACAAGATTTCAAAAAGACTTGTTTCTCATTTCCAGAGCCATCACTTAGTAGATCATGAGTTTTCAATTGGTTTGAGAGTATGTACCAGATTAAGGTTAAGTTGCTTTGCAA
The DNA here is from genome assembly GCF_048773025.1 of Camelus bactrianus. Classification (NCBI taxonomy): domain Eukaryota; kingdom Metazoa; phylum Chordata; class Mammalia; order Artiodactyla; family Camelidae; genus Camelus; species Camelus bactrianus. The sequence goes on along the minus strand of NC_133539.1, from coordinate 83,086,897 downwards.
AGTCTGCTGATTTTTTGTTATTGTGTATAAAATGACTAAGATATTGATCTTTGAACATAAAAGTGCTCTGATAAACTGTTTATCTAGAGTTTCCCCAACGTTAGCCCAAACCTAGAAGAAAGGCAATACAATATCAGTGCTAAATGTGGTAATAATATTAGCAACCAATGTTTCTCTCCCTTCCCATCACTTCCATAGACTAGGATCTTGCCCCTTTTTCTGTGGTTGCAGGAGCTCTCCTGGGAGCAGCAACCACTTCTGATAAAGTAGCTGTTGGCTTATTTCTACAGGCTCCCAGAGAGATTGCCAGGTTTTCATAACTAATAGCCAAACCACATCAGATGTGATGGAGAGTAGAGTAGGGATAACACATTACCCTTTGCAAGGGGCTTTCATTTAAACTAGTTAATTAATGAATGATGCAAATCCATGAGAGGGTATGATAGGCATGACAAGTAAAATTATCACAATAAAAATGAGAAAAGAGTGGCAGATGTTAGAGAACTTGCCCAAGGTCCTAGTGCTGGTAGGTGCTGGTAGACACCCTGGTAGACCAGTGCCTGGAAGACAGAACTTCTTAGCTAACTCTTTTTTCTCCTATACCAGTGCTTCTCCATCTATCCAGGCAAAGAAACTAGATTTAAATTAAATTTTAATTTTTTCCCTTAGAGAACCTGGTAATTTCATTTATCACTCCACTTCACTTTGAAGTTTTCATTTTTGAACATTTTTTTGAAGTCAAATTATAAAAGCAATGCATGCTTGTTTTATGAACTATACAACACAACGTAAACATGTTTCATCATTCTGAGGTAATTGATACTCAGTCTCGTGTTTTTTTCTTGTCGTATTCTTTGCTCACACAAAATAAAGAAATATATATACTTTTTTCACCAAAATAGTTACATTTATATATTATTCTATAACTTCCCTTTTTTGCATGTGACAATATATCACAAACATGCTACAAGTTAGGAAGTCTACATCTAATTTGAAATTCTTTTTCTAATCTCCTTATTTGTACATACAGCCATGTTTACATACATGTACACATAATTTTACATGGACTCTTGGGTTTCAGAGTAACTCTGGGATATTAGCCCAGTCTCACATCACTCTCTTCATTTCCTTGACTCTTGATTCACAGGTTGCAAATGACCAACTAAATATGCTGCCAGAGGGAATAAAATATTAGTGTGAACCATTGTCCCTGCTGTAAAGTCCCAGGCAATTTATTTAGAGAGACAAGACTAAGCTACTTGAAAGAATAGCAAACAGTACAAGACTGTAAGTCATTAAGTACTAAATTATGTGGCTTGAATGATAAGTGCTACAGAGATTCCGGCAGGAAAGAGATGCGTAAAGGTTTGTGTGGTGGGGAAAGCTTTATGGAAGAGGTGGGGCTTTTGCTCACTCAAAGCCTGGTTAGGAGTGGAAAGGAGTATTCCTTGGGAGCTTTCCATGTGCTAGAGTTAGGCTAAGTGTATTTCCAATGTTTTTTCAATTTCTTTGATAAAACTCAGCATCCTATTGTTCCTTATATTCCCTATAACATCCCCCAAAGTTTTTAAAATATAGACTGTAGTAGCTTAGGTATATATGTATATTCATGTGTGTGTTCTAAACAAAGAGATCAATTTTCCTGATATATTCTAATATAGCAGATGGATTTGTACTCTATGCTGGGTGAATCTGCCAGCACAAATGAAAGACAATGAAAAATAATTGTTCTGGTAAAATATAAAAGCAGTAAGTTAGCTCATGAAATTTCTGGCATAATTCTTTTCTTAAATTAAGAATAACTGAATACATACTGAAGGTACATACCCAGACAATGCTTTGTAGATAAACTAGAAAACATTTTGTTTCAGATAATGGGTCTTCCTATTTTGTTTAACAACCAAAGACATAGTCAACTCACTTTCAATAACAGTAACAATAAAAACAACAACAAAACTGCAGAACACCTTTAAATCATAGCATAATGCCTAAATACATACACCCATTGCAGTTTTCTGTGTTGCAATAACTTTTTTAATAAATTATTTGGTTTTGATTGGAAATGTAGACAAAAGATATCCATTAGCTTTTTTTTTTAATCAAGTGTATTTTAAATGGATTATTTCTAACATTAGTCATTCTTGTTAATTTCACCCTTTTATTCATTCATTCTGAAGAAAAACCAGACATGGTCCTTGCCAAATTCTCACGTTAAAGAACCACAATGGCAGCAATGTGGCAAATATATTGGGGTGGAGCAAGTGGACACCAGTGACCACTTAGCAAGCTATCGAAGTAACAGAAGCAAGAGATGATGATAGGATGGTAAAATATAAGCACCTACTCTATGTCAGGGACTTACTATGCGTCACTTCCTCTAATAACTCATTAACAGCTTGTAAATGTTTGTTATCCTTGTTTTACAGATGACAAAACTGTACTCAGTAAATAACTTGCCCAAAGTCACACAACTGGTAAGTATTAAAGATGGGATTCAAATCCTGATTAATCTGACTGTATATTCTGCTATGATTGTTTCCTGAGGCTGCACTACTTCAGCCATAAAGACCTGAAAGATTGGCCTGGTAAATTGCCAAAGATGCCATCCGTCTGACACTGGGAGTTGACAATGAGGGTCGCTCTGAGCCAACCACTGACTGACAGGGACCGTAAGGAAGACTAATGTCAGTTTCACTATAAAGATCAGATAAGTAAAGGAAGTAAGCAGTAGGGGTATTGTCAAGACCAATGTAAACTCCTAGAACGCAGATGCATCTATACTGCATATTTGTAATTAACAGTCATTTTGTGGATGTGAAAACAGAGGCCAGGGACACAACATGATTTTCCGAAGCCTCAGTCATAATCAGAGTAAGAACAAATGTGTATAGATATTCAGTTTGTGGCATCAACCCATTTTTTTCAATTACCCTCTCATTGATTAATGTATTTTCATCGTAGTCACTTGGGAAAACACATGTGAAAAAGGAATTCAGTACTTGAAGCAGAGAAGAGGGGCACTTCTTAGAAGCAAAATTCTAATCTACTTAAGGTTCTTAAGAGTGACCCTAGAACATGTATCTTTTATTCTCATTTTACATTCTTCCCTTAGATTTGTGTAAAAACATAAAGGTTAGAAATAAAAGAATACAAAGCAATTTCTTATGTTTTTGTCCACAACTATAAATCTGTCATAATAGGGATGATAGTAAAAACAATGAGATTTAATTTTTAACATTATGTCATTAAACCATAATTACGTCTCATAGCCCAAAGAAGGTCACCTGGGGTTCTTAGTGGTGGTTTCCTCCAAAATTGAGCATGTCTGTCCTTACTCTCTGCTTCCTTATCTGATTATTTACACTCTTTGAAACTTCCTTGTGTTTTATCATCAAAAACCATTTGTGGTCTGCATCTCGGGTGCAAGGCACTGACCCCATGTCATATTTATTCCTTGTCTAAGCCACGTTCTTAGTAAAGTTTCCTGACACAAGTTTTGTCAACATAATAGCCAACATAATTTTTTACAGGAAATAAATTGGTTTATCGAAGTAAGTCTTAAAGTGGGAATTGGTTCCTTTTTTTCAAGGTATCTTTTAAAACTGCCTAATGAGTATTCTTGAAGATTTTGTTGAAGCTACATCTGGATGCAGGTCATAGGACAGCTTCTAAGACTTCATCTCTTAAAACTGTTAGTTAATAGAAATAAATTGTTTATTGCACCATCAGACAACATATTTCCACTGTGACTCTGCTCAGCAAGTATTCATTCTAGTATTCATTCTAAAATTAGCAAGAAAATATATTAAGAACATGAAGTTGTGAAACTGATTAATTTCAGCAACCAAAGGAGACATAGTGAAATCAAAATGTTGCAATGGCACCGGATGGTCAAGCCATCTCTACAGCATGAGAGAAGTTTGTAATTAGTCTATGTTTTTCATCACTGGGGAAAAAAATACATGGTTTTAGATATCAGGTTTAAAGCACCTAAAGAACCCGGAGTTGTCATGCCAAATACAAGAGATCTAAAGATCTGCCATTACACATCCATTACATTTAGTGAGCTGTCCTGGCTTTTTTGAAGTGCTGTATACACGATCTTGCAAGGCGAAACACTTTATGTACCATACGAAATTTGAGGCATAATGTTTAATGTTCACAAGATAAGTTAACAAAACTGTATGCTGGTGACTTTTTTATTTCCCAGTTTTATGTCCTTCAAGTACTTTAAGGAAAGATAAACAAGAAGGTAGGAGAATAAAATGTGCCTTTTCCTTCTACCTTTTTCACTCTCTTTCCTCAATTAAATTATAACTGCTGATTTGCACCCGAGGAAGAAATCATGTTAAAATATGCTGGGCTTTTTTTTTTTCTCAATGTTTAGATAACAGCTTTCAAAACACGGCTAAGTAAAATGTGTTTTGAGATGGAAAACATTTGGTCTTTTTTGCAGCTTTCAACAGCTTAAGTGAAGGGATTTTTAATGTTCCCAAACAGCTGGGCCATACTATGTGTATCGTGAATTCCACTCTCATTGAAGGATCCCATCTCCCCCCTGCATGGAGAGGTTCCCTTTTTCCTTTTTTAAAAAATAATATCCTCTTTTTTTAAACTGAAGTATAGTCAGTTTACAATGTTGTGTCAATTTCTGGTGTACAGCATAATAGTTCAGTCATATATATACATATATGTTTGTTTTCATATTCTTTTTCATCATGGGTTACTACAAGATATTGAATATAGTTCCTTGCGCTATACAGTATAAACTTGTTGTTTATCTATTGTATATACAGCAGTTAGCATCTGCAAATCTCGAACTCCCAGTTTATCTCTTCTCCTCCCCACCCCCTGCAATGGTCTTTGCCGCTAGTTCATCTTAATAGCTTTCCATCATTATCACAGCTTTCTCACAGATAATGCTTGCAGCAGTGACTGCTGAAAGAACTTATCCTTGAAGAAAACTTAAAATTTTTCTTTAAAAAATGCTAGTGATTTTTTTATTTACTGTGTGGCAGCCATAGAAAACAACAGGCTAATGTACACTGGAATAATACTGACAACAGTGTGACGGGAGGGCAGACTGCATTCTGATTTTCAGGATCTCTTGGGGCTTTCTCAAAGATGCTATTGAATGTTACTGTACACATTATCTGCACTGCCTAAATTTTTACCACCCTCTCAACATCACTCCAAATGTGTGCTCAAAAGGAGTTTTTTCAGAACTAAATATTTCACAATGATCTTCAAACCCCTTCCCAGGTAAAGGGGTGTCCATAAATGCATCCATGCATTAGTACCTATTTATCTGACTATAATCAGTACGGTAATGGAGAGGGTGTGCATGGCAGTCACACATGTCAATTCAATGTGAAAACAAAGGTAATCAATGTAAAAAAAAAGCCAAAACATTGTAGAATAGTTATGTGATGCAAATGTACTGGTTAAAGTGCATCTGACATTTAACAACAGGTTTACTATTTTACAACCAAAAGAGTGAAAACAAGAGTTCAAACGTTTGCATACACTAAGCATACAAACTATGTAAATAAACTACGTTCATCAATGGACATAAATTATGTAAACTGAAATAGCAGAAATAGCAAGGTCTATTTTTATAATCTGTTATTTATTTTTGTTTCCTAGAAAATTTCACTTTTTTCTTTGTTGGTCTCAAATTTAGGGGTTGAATTGAAATGGAAATGTATCTTTTATTCTCTGTGCCTTCCCTTCCTCACCTACGTCCTCCGGTCCTATCGCAAGCTATCAGACCTTCTAGCCTTTTCTAAGGGCCATTGCAAAGTGATAAGGATGGGCATAGAGTGGAGGAAGATAGCATGAATCCAGTATATGACATATCTCCCACGTGGTAGGAGAAAGGATGCTGTGGTGTTTATTACCTATTGTGAAGTTCTAAATAATAAACAACTCCTAATATGTAGCTGATTAAGAGTCATTTAATGGTAACAGTGGTCTATGATTGCTTTTAACTATGGTTAATCTGTAACACACCAACCTCTACTCCCCAAAAAAGTTAACTTGTTCTTGGATAATTGAAAGTTTACTTTATACACATGTGATCTATACATCTATGAGTAAATATGCAACCCTATGTAGGAAAATTGATTCTGTAAATATCACATACACACACACACGCACACCCCATAGCTTCAAAATTGTTTTAATAAAACATACCAGAATGCACACATTTAAATGGCTTTTGAGTACTTGTCTTTCCAGGTTCCGCACTTCGATCAACAGTGTTATTATCCACCCAGCTACTGACTCTGATCCTCTTAAGATAATATATTTTAAAAATATTCTCCATGAAATGAAATAGGTGAAATAAATGAAATAAATAAAATCATTGAGAAATGAAAGAGAATAGCAGCTCCTCATGGGAGAACACTGGTAAGGAAAAAAGATACTTTAAAACACTTGCACTCCGATTGTTAAATAATTTGATCACCTTCAGAGGAATTTTTAAAATCAGTTTTAGACGTTTCATAATGAGTTTTTGTTGAAAATGCCTTAAATTCCAGAGCTAATGCTGGTCATTTCTCATCTTACAGTACTATCCGTTTTTTTCTTTCATGCTGCTTCAAATTAAGCTACTTTGGTCTTTATAAAATTATGGTATTGTTTTATTTTGGTTGGCCTGAGAGATATTAGGTTAGAGAATTGTAGCTGTGAAATTGGTAAACGTTGCCAGTTTCTAGATGAAAATCCCACTAGGTCAGATGTGTTAACATCAGTTGCTTGTAATTGGTTATGGGCAAACCAAAACGGTTCTAAATTCATTTCCTATATTGACTTAAAGAGTCTATGCTAACCCTACATCTAATCTTTTTTTTCTTTTTTCTTTTTTCCGTATCAAAACTGTCCTGGAGACCTCATTAGTCCACTTTGTTAGATTCCTGGTACTTGAACCTTATAGTCAGGCTGTGCTAAAGATAACAAACTAGTACATTGGTTTTCATTGAGGAGGCTCTTCTAACTAAAACCAGACAATTGGCAAGTCATATAGAAGGTCTGGAATACCAGGAAAAAATTCAAATTTCCATACAAAGAGTTAACTTCTTTAACACATATAAAAATCCAGAGGATATAGTAAAAGCATAATATATATGATTTAGAATAGCTGACAGATAACATACAACCACTTTAAATTTAGACATATTATTAATAGAAAAATTCTATGTGGGAAAGAACAAAGGAAAATAAGCTTGCTCAGATTTTGGTTTCTGCACTTTCCAAAGTTATAGGTAATATTTCCCCTTTATCTAGCACAAGTTCACTCCATAAGCATAGACTAAATTAAATTTAACAATGTGCTTTAGCTGAGAAAAGAGCTATCGAAGAGAATTTGTTTTCTGTTTTATTATTTAATGGAGGGAAAATTACACATGATCTTTAGCAGAAATATAATACTTACTACCTTGTCCTGGGTCACAGGTGAAATATTGCCTTCATTCAGACATTAAGTAGAAGAAAGGCTTGAAATTATGATAAGAAAACCAATGTCTGGAGTTATCAACAAGTTAAATTAATCTCACTAATTTGGGCTGAAATAATCAATGTTACCAAGATGATTTACCAATAGAAATGATGGTAATTATACTTCCAAGTGCGTTCTGCTATGTCCTTTGCAAACATTCCAGAACCCAAGTGGCATACTTTCTCTCACGTTACTAAATGTTTGCTCTGACCTCAGAGTGTTAATACAAATAAAAATACTGACATTTTTCACACTTATTCAATACCCACTGAAAAGAAACTTGAAGTATCACTCAAACCTCAGTACATCTTGTACTTTAAAAAAAAAACAAAAACAAAAAGAAACCTTCAAAATAGGCTTCCAAACTGTAAAATAATATATCCCAGATAGTGAGAGCAAGAAGTAGCCTTTAGTTTCCCCGAACTATTCCAACTTCCTGCTTAGCCATCTTATCAGAAGTTTATCTTAATAAACAGAGAGGGGCAGCGCGATACTCTGTTCTGTTCAATTCTCGGTGAGGGCAGTTCTACTTTTTTTTTTTTTTCATGGGAAAGAAGAAAATGTCAGCCAGCCAAAATACAAAGGCCAAGATTATATCTTACTACTGGCCCAATGAAGTAATATTTTAGGAAAATTATATTTAGCCATTTATGTAGCTCATACTGGAAATCAAATCCCCAGACTGTCACAAAAGCTATTTCATATACATGCTTAATGCTGCAAACCCTCTTCTGATCGAATCATTCTATTTTTACCTCTGTTGATTTAGCGATATCATTAAAATTAATCATTAAAATTGTCTGTTCCAACTCAGACCTTAAAAGTCAACACCAAGCCTCCCAGTTTTCTCAGAAGTAACCCTCAAATTGTATTGTTTCCCATGGTACTTAATTATAACAAATCAAATGAAGGCACAATTCAAAGGTGTACACACTTTTCTGAGTGCCAAAAATGTGAACTTGGCCAGTTTTTTTTTCACATTCTACACACAGCGGCTAATGCTCTGATGATTTCTTTACTCTGCATTCTAAGCCCGCTTTTCTAATTCTGGAAATAGTGCACAAAGCTCCAAAGGTAATTCCCCCAGTAATTTACCTACAATTGGGAGAACTCAGTGTCCCCTCAAATAAAAGTAGCAGCTGGGGGATCTTTTCCCCTTCATATTATTGAAGAAGGGTGTACACTGTTGAACTCAGCAGCTGAATAGGAAAATCAAATTAAATGTATTAACCCATTTTAAATACACTTACTGGTGCTTTTGAGATTCTACCCATAATGTCCTTTTCCACCAAGGACTGACCAACACGGTAGACGTTTTATTCTCCATTCTGAGACTACAAATTCTAAATCCAGTGGGCAACGGTTTTCATTTGTAAATTACAGAACAGTCTTCCATACGCATATAATAAAACTCCAAAATGGATATTCTGCTTTCCATGTTGTTAAATTAATAGAAAAATTTCAAAAATGTGCTCCTAGAATTTCTTTTGATTTTTGCGTCACTGTATGCTTACAAATTCCTTGCATTATTTTAAGAATGTTCTCTTCTCTAAGTTTACACATGCATAATTTAATTTTAAACATGCCAATTTCCTACCAAAAATTATTTATTTATTTATTTATTTATTTATTTATTTAGCAAAGGAGAAGCAATAGTGATGATCTAGAGGAAGAAAATGCTGCAAGTAAAATGCTATTATATTTTTCTACTAGAAAGATTTGCTGAGATTATAAGAATGAATTAAATTACTTTAGTTCTCATGAAGAAACTGATTAATAACCAATAATAATTTGAAGTAGATTGTTAGATTTTCATTCATCCTGAATTCCCAGTTAGACTTTATTCATCTTGGAGACTTGGCCCTTCTGATTTTTTTTAATCTCTTTTAATGCCTGGTTCTGTGGTTTGTAAACAGTAGGTACCTAATGCATGTTTGATGGAATGCAAATTTGAAATATTACATTAGAACACAGTTATTAAGCTCTTTAACATTTAGTGTGGCCATTGTAATCCTTTAAAAAGAGAAGTGTAAAAATAATCTTTAAAATGTATTTATAAATTGATTAAAAACAAAATAAAAATAATTATAAATAAATGATTACTGGGATAAATAATTTGATACTCATTTGTCAAGAACTTACTCCATGTTACTCTGAGGCAGAGGAAGGAAATGATGAAAATGCGTTATAACAGGGATAAGAAGTTATTCCTCAACTGCTGTGAGATGGAAAAGTCCATTAAGAGAAACAGGGAAACATGCCTGGAAGAAGTACTAGAGAAAACCATTAAGATATAGATAAAGGGGTGGGGCAAGGAAGAACTTGGCCTTAGTTTTCTCAAGGGAAGCCAGAGAACTGATTCCAGTGAAATAGAAAGTTCCCAAGAGAAAAAAACATTAATACTAAAGGAACACCAGGTCACTTCAGAATGAGCAATAGGAAATTAAACTGAATTCTGTGGGCTCCATCCAGAGTAGAGTAGAAGACAGGAAACTCATATGAAATCTAACAGGCAACTTTCAAAAGAGTTGAGGAATGAGAAACCAGGGGAACTCTCCTTTTGTACTGGATGTTATAAATTTTTATTAAGAGGAATATATGCAAAAAATGTTCTTTAATGTCTGCCTATGATTTGACCTGACACAGAGATCTGTTCATTTTTAAGAAGTAGTATGTTTAAGAACAGGTTTAAGAACCTCGTATCAGGTAATGTAATCATGCTACCTCCAAAGACACGGATTTAATTCTTTGAGTTGTCTTAGACAGATTACTATCTATTTTATTCAGCATAATGTTACCCAGTATTCTACAAAATCCTGACAAATGCCAATTTCTTTTCTTTCTTTCCATTATATTATGGGTTTTTAGTTTATTGACTTCTGCAGATATCTTTGTAGATATAATTAAAGGCCTAGGAATCCAGACATTATCCCCCAAGTAAACTCAGTCTCAGAAGAAACAGATTGTGACTGCAGTTTTTTTCCTATGGATATGGAAAATGGAACAGAAAAGAGATTATATGATAACTGACATTTTAATGATTGTAATTTTATGAAATTGAAGATTTTGAATGCTCATGACTAGGAGGAAAGTAATAAACCTGAAGAATGGAAGTGAAGATTTTGTGTCCATGGATAAAGGAGTATATACTAACTATTATTTGCCATATTTGGATTCCTATCATGGTATCATGAAGGCCCAGTGGGTCAGGAGGCTAAGGACATAGCACTGTATTGTCCAAGCTCTGTAGCTTACCAGCAGCTGGTTGTGACAAGTCCCTTAGCCTCACAGTGAATCAGCTTCTAGATTGGAAAAAGGGTAGAAATCTAAGTAAGGTCTCAATGCTTCTCTTATTGGATTCATGTGAACATAAAATGATATTGAATATCAGGGCACTGTATAAACTCTTAGCATACAGTTATCAATTAAAGGATTGTGATAATAATTATTTTATTTACAAGAAAATGTTATCTTTCCAGAGCCTACCCTTCAGGAGAGAACATATTTTTTCATTTTGGCCCTACTTGTATCATATTTATTCTCATAATTAGCAAATGCAGTAAAAACAAAAATAGCATAGGAACGAATAAATTACAGGCAAAAATGACAACACCTGACACTGACAGCCACTGCCTCCTTGAGATGGTCTACTTGTTTCACATTCATGACTCACCTTCTCCTCTGGGTTCTTTTTCAGGATCCTCCACTGGGGTCATTTTCAATCTCTCTGCTGAGTAAATGCTGGGTTTCTCCCAGGATTTTGTCTTCAGCCCATTCTCCCTTTAACATGGCCCCAGGTTGTCTTCCAGCCATTCTCAAAGCTTTACTCCTCCCTCCCCTCCTATGCTGGTAACTCCCTAACGATGTCTCTAACCACAAGCTCCCCTCTGAACTCCAGACTGGGGTATCCAGTCATCCTAGAGGCATCTTAAAATCAGGGCGGCCAACTCTGAAAACATTTTGTGTTCACACTCTTTTTCTGGCTTGCACCATCTTAAACTCTATACTTCTCTCACTTCCCAAATCTAGCCAACCCTCGAGCCTCATCAGCTGTATATGCTAAATATTTCTCATATCAGGTGCTTCTCGCTGTTGCTGGTTTTCTCTCTTTTTAAGTATCACACTCAACTCCTTGCATCCAGACTTGCCTTCATTAGACCCATTCTGCCGAATGCAGCTGATGAATTAGCTTGTGTACAAATCAAACCATGTTAATTCACTGCTCAAAATCCTTCAATGACTGTCTATTACTGACAGTCTGAAGTCAAGGAACTTAAGACGACACAACAAACACTCCATGTGGCCCCCACCAATTGTGTCAACGCAGGTCCTCTTGCCCCCTACCTTGTGCTTTGCCGTCCACAAGTACAGACCAGTCTGTAAGTCCTCGCATCCAGGTTCTGAGCCTTTGCTTTGGCAGGTCCTACTTTCTCAGCAACCCTCTCTACCCTCTATTTACCTGGTTAACTCATATTCATCATTTTAAAGATTTAATCTCAGAAATGTGTGGCAAATCCCCAAACTCCCAGTGGTAGGCATTTTGCTATGTTTCCACAGCCTCACAGCCATAAATCTATCTACATTTAAAAAATATCTATTTGTATACATTTATCAGTAAACGCTAAGATTTCCAAGGCAGAAAAAATGTCTTATATCTTCGTCCTTGGCTCATATTAGATGTTCAATTAAAATGGAACTAAATTTTGCACAAATCGGTACTAGCCCTACCAGTAAGCATTTTCTTCCAGCGTGGTCATACATTCCTAGTGTAAGGGACAGGAATGGACGTATGACATTAAAATTATAGAGGTTTCCTTGCTAACCCTCTAGACTGCTACAAAAGATAGGTAGAAAAAATAATAATTGTAAAGAACATAATGTGAAAAAAATCTTCATATAAAGAAAAATCTAGACTCACTAATTTTATACCTAAATGATCAGTCATATCAATAATGTTTTAATTATGGACAATTTTTAAAAGACATTATATCCACATGAGGATAATACAGATACATTTTTTTAAACCATGGCTCCTTGGACCTTGTAAGGAAAGGCAACAGGTCTGAGAGCGTAGAGTGGTGTCCACCTGAAGGTATATTTGGAGAAAGCAATTTATCAGCACAAGACAAGGCCATTCCTTTCTTATCTTCCCTTCTCAACCTGACACATTGTATTTTAAAATTAAACAGAAGAATATGCTGCTTCCCAGGGATTTAAACAACCATCTGGCATATTACTCACATGGCCACTGCTGCCCATTACTTAAGAAATCAAGCACGGCTTTATTCACAGAAACCAGGCATGAAGACAACTTCTTAAAACTCAGGCTTCTAAACACAGACTCTCTTCTGGTAATCATTGAGTGCCTTTTCTGTCACCTTCACTCACTGACTGGGTGGATATTTACCTGCTTTGGTGTAGAGAGTAGAGACTTGAGTCTGAAATTGGACAGATTGTGTCTCAATCCTGCCTCTTTTGTTTTTTATTTCTAGCTTTATGATCTTCAAAAGGTACCCAACCCTTCCAAGCCTTTCTCCTCATCTACAACATGGGAATAACAATAAAAGCCAGCACTTAAAATGGGCCAGGCATATTTTGATGGCTTTGTGAATATGATCTGATATAACTAAAATTCTCCTAACAATCCTGACAAATATCATTATTACAGCTGAGGAGACGGGGGGTCCCAGCGGCAGATTTGAATGGTCTGTCTCTAGAGTTCTGGACTGTAGTTTTATGTTCTCCTCTTTCTCTATACTCATTTCACAATGTTTGCATAAAGATCAAATACAGTTGACCCTTGAACAACATGGGAGGGTTAGGGGGACCCACCCTCTGCATAGTCAAAAACCTGCATATAACTTTACAGTCAGCTCTCCCTACCTGCGGTTCCACATCTGCAGATCAACCATCTGGGGCTCTGGATCATGTAATACCACAGTACATATTTATTGAAAAAAATACACATACAAGTGGACCCACGCAGTCCAAACCCATGTTGTTCGAGGGTCAATTCTATTTTAATAGGAGTAAAATACTCGTGATGGATAGGTAATCAACAAACGATTCCCTCCAGCTTTTCCAGACACTCTTCTCTACCTTGCATGCCAGCCCCTCACCCAAACAGCTAGGCACGGCCTTGCACCGCCAAAGCTAAACACCACCAAGCGAATAAAGATGACCAATGAAGACTCAAGGGGAAGCCACAGAGTCAAGCTGGGCTTCCATAAAGTCTGAAGTCTAATTCCTATTCATTTGATTCTGTTGGATTTCTGCAGCATGTATCAGTAGGCTCTAACCTGGAGGAAGCAACAGGGAAGCCTCTCCAGGAAAGGAGGTTTAATATGAGATGTGAAATATAAGAATGAGAGAGCCATGTGCAAGAGAAACACAGTCTGAGAGGACAGCTTTTGGAGTTATGTGTTCTGTTCCTGGCTTCCTGACTAGTTTATAGACATCAAGAGGGTACAAAACACATCTATTTTATCCTCTGACATAGCCCTTCACAGTCAGCATGGTGCCTGGCAGTCAATGCTCAATAGATATTGAACGGGTGAGTCAATGAACGAATGAACATATATGTACAAAGTGAGTGACAGACTGTGGGCAGTTTAAGGAACTGAGAGAGGACCAGTTTGGCAAAGAATGGAGAGAGGTGGTAGGCAGAGGAGTTTGCAGAAGCCAGATGATGGAGGGCCTCGTAAGTGATGACGTAAGTTTTGAGCTTTCTCATGAATGCAGTGGAGAACCATTGGAGGGTTTTGACAGAGGAGAGCCATAATCAGATTTGGGTTTTTTTTAATACTACTTGTGAAATTGGTAATGTGCCTTAACTCTCAAATAGAGCAGAGTCAAGATACCACCATCAAGAAGGACTTTGGTTCCTCAGAGTCAATCCTACCACATTTCAGTGGGTTCTACAGGCATCAGCTAGAAGTTGGGTGCTCAGGTGGGGAAAGTAGTTTATGGCCAGGACAGCAGCAGAAGATTCTGGCCGTGTATTATTTAGTGGAATCTGGGGGTGTTTGTCGGCTAAGATAAAATTCACTAAATACATACTATCTTTAAAACAGTTGTGTCCACATGCTAGGTCCTCCCGTGTTTAATATTTCAAAATGAATTTTTAAAATATAAATTGTTCAGTTCTTTCTCTCTGCATTAATTTCTAGGTAGTGATAAATCCTACGGTATGTTACACTAGCTATCCAATGCCAAAGTTTTATTGTTTTTCTTATAACTTGTGAGACTATAAAGCTCCCTGGAAACAATCACTAAACTGTCCCTTTTGTGAGGTTGCTAACCTTTAGTAACACTGAACACCTCTTGCTGCACAAAGTTTTCATGGGACATTCAGATTAGGCACTATTAATCACGAAATTACAGAGTGTTAAACATCATGAAAAGTTCAGTTTGGGATACTCTATACCTACATTATTTATTTAGCAAAGTCATAAAACATAAATGTGTTCTAAAAAAATGAACAAAAACAAAAGGGTGATTAAAATCTCTTTGACATGCACTTGAAAGGCAAAATTTTTTTTTCTTATAAGAGGAATGTACTTTTTAAAAAGTATCTAAGCCTATTCACACAGCCTTTCTCTCCACTGTATAGAGCTGTATTGTGTCAGCCATGCCTTTCTTTGCAATTTATGTTTAAACAAATTTTAGACACCACAAACAGACCTTTGCTGTATGAAATAAACCGTGAGATATTAATGCGAAAGCTATTGTGCTGAGAGCTCAGAAACCCTACACTTCCACTCTCAATGTCAGTGTTAAAAGAGATTTTAGTAATGGCAAAGCCAGTCAACAGGGAATAATTAAACTCAAGTTGTCTGAGATTTGCTGTGATGTGTGGAATGATAGTTTCCAACCCAGCTGCTGCAGAATGTTTGCCTAAGAAGCAAGAGTGTGGTTGACCAGGGGCTAAGGTTCAGATGAAATGCAATGAAAAAGCTCATTGACCTCTGAAACAATAGGTGGGACCTACTTGAATAATAAAATCAACACAAAGTCAACAGTTAAATAAGGCTGTACCAACAGGGCCATCTCCGTAGCATGCCACCGAAAGTTTTTCAAAGGAGAGAATTTCTTCGCAGTAAACTGACAAATATCTATGTTGGGCACCTTTTACCAGCTCTTCAAGGTGTAGGCTGGCAACTGTCATCAACAAAACCCTTCAGAAGGGCCTCAGTTCCCCTTTCCTGAAAAAGTTCTTCAAATTCAACTCGTTAAAAGGACATATTATATTTCTCTCAGTCGTGCGGTTGGTCTCTCTTTTTCAGCTGTCGGCTTAGCAGGCAGGAGCACTCACTGACAGCATGGTGTCTCCTGAGTCCCCCCAGCCCCACGCCATCTCTGTCCCAGACCCACAGCAGCCTGAGTCGTTCACTGTGAAACCGAGTCGCTGGGAATGTAGTCAACATCGATCGGCAGGGCAGACGAAGAAGAAAGGCTCTGTGTGAGCCAGCACGTTGTTTTCCTTCAGGAATTCCTTTTTAATTTTACTAGTTTTTCCATTGTCTGGCATTTCTAATATGGTCACAAAATAAAAAGGCAATTATTTACCTCTCTTTCCTATCTACAGCACCCTAAGCCTCCGGTCTAATATGATTTCCATTTAGAAAATATTTATGTAGCCATTTACAAGGCCTTATAAAGCTAAGGCATGCCAAGATAGCTCAGATGTTCAATTTACTGTGGCTAGGCTCAGTTGGCACTAAATCAAAAGGTTTTACTATCTAATTTTAATGTCAATATTCATATTTGTACACATACATGCAATAGACAGGCACACACTGTATGTGGTGCACAAGTGTCTTTAGGTATGTGTGGTTATTTCGATGCACAGGGTACTTACATACCGACTGGCTAGTAAGTCACCGAGATCAACTTGTAATAACCCAGAAGAGAAATGGCCTCCTGCTATTTATCACATGTCCTGTTAAAATGTCCCTTCCCTTGATCATCTCCTCTCACATATCAAATCTGAGAGGAATATTTTTAGATCATAGGTATTTGAGTTGCATGGGACAAAAGATGAAAGAATTTTATTTTTTCTTCATCAGTATTAGAGCCTCCTCACTTCCTTTTCTTCTCATTCGTCTCGACCATCAAACAGACTTGCACATCCTTATTGCATATCTGAAGGAGGGAAGGCATTTCCCAAGACTCTGTATCGAAAGTCCTAAATCCGAGGGATTTCAAACATTTGATTCAGTACATATTTACTAAGCAGCTACCATGGTGTCAGCACTTTTAAGTAGATTTCACATCACAAATAAAAAGGCAGGAAACTTCAAATTCTTTAGGAAGGTGAGCTAATAATAGTAAAATAACAGCTGCTAACATGGATGAGTTCTTACGACGTGCTCGGCACTGTGCTTGTCTTTACCTAAGACTGCTCAGTGTACTCTTCACAACCAACCTGTGAGGCACATAGTGTTATTACTGTCATTTTATAGTCAAAGTAATGAAGAACAGAGATGTCAAGTAACTTGCAAAAAGTCACACAGACTAATGAGCCAGTCTGGCTTCAGGTTTGAATTTTTAGATGCTTGACGTCAGTGCCTTCCTGTAGACATATCTAGGCCTAAGCTGTCCAATATGGTGTCCTCTAGCCACATGAAGCTATTCAAATTTAAACATTCATTAATTAAATTTAAAATTTTAAATTCAGTTCCTCAGTCACACTAGCCATATAGTTCAATAGCCACATGAGGCCAGTGCCAAATGTACTGAACAATGCAGATATAGAACATTTCTTATCTTTGCAGAAAGCCCGATTCATCAGTACTGACAAAAAAATCAGTAATAGTGCCAGGGGAAAAGTTCATCTCTTGACTCCACACACATTAGGTTAATGAAACTGGCAAAAAGAAACATATGAACAAAAATTCTACTAAAAAAAGTCTAGATTTTAATTATGCCTTCAAATTTAAGCAATACCATTTATCTGCTCTTCCTTCCTAGTGTGTTAACTTTGTAAGGTGAGGATCTGAAAAGTACCACAGACGTATGTGCCACAGAAACAGCCTGGGTGACAGTGGTGCCCAGAGGTCCTAGACAGGATGCTTAAACTAAAGCTATATCTGCACCTATCAGGAAAGAAGCCATCTAAGCTGAAACAACCTGGAATACTGGGGAAAAGCTTATGGAGGCACTTGATTATGGGGTCAGGTGTCTGGCATTCAGACTTTCCTCCCCCAACTCTCTGGTTCTGTGACCTTGAGCAAAGTCTCAGCTTTCCCAACTGTGCAATGGGGCTGATAATGTCTCCTTTGTGGGGTCTTACAAGAATTAAGTGAAATCCATGTAGAGTTCCTGCTCAGAGGAGGCTCTTAGAAAATGACTTACATGTATTTGAAGACAAGAAATGCAAATCAAAGCTATACAACAAAATAAAGAGGGGTAGGAAGAGGGATCACTTAGGCAGGTGCTAGAGCTGCTTGAACTGAGTCTAAACATTTACAGAGCTGATATGCTTGTGATTAATTACCACAGAAGGTCACTAGCTGAAAGGCATTTGGCAGGGCGTAATGTAAAATAGAGCTGCCAAGGCTAACAGCTATTATTAAATGTCTGCATACTTTAACGACCATGCTTAGCACTTTTAGTCTCACTTTATTCAAGGGACCATCACCACACTCCTGTTATTTTGTATGACTGTTATTTCATAAAGAGAAGCAGGTTTTGGGGCCTCACCCTGGAAGGTTCTAAATCAGTAGGTCCGAGGTTGAGTCCAGAAATTTGCATTTTAAAACAGTATCCTGATTTTTGATGCATGGGGTCCATGAACCACGCTTTGAAAAAAGTCAACAGATTCAACTTTAAAGCAGGGAAGCAAGTTGTGAGTCTACATCTGCAGTGATGCTGTCTAGCAATGTGAGGCCTGGGAGAACTCACAAGTGCAGGAAAATTGCCTTTAATTTGGGCAGCACAGAGGTTAAGCCCATGTGCCAAAGTTATACACTTTTCTTAAAAGAGAGTCATTTAGTGCCAATTTACTTTGATTTAGGACAAGAATCCAACAAGTTTGGCTATCTGGTTTCCTGGACTAATGATTTTAGAGACGTATTCATCCTTACGGCAACATTATAGAAGCCACAGGGCTCAAAGATGTGCGCTTCAAATATCTGGAGAACTCATTTCTCCGCAACTTTAACTTCCCTAATTTGCATTCACAAAGAAGATATTAACTGAACACTTGTGAATATTCAGATATTTGGTCCAAAACATATTTGGCTAAATGGAGGTTGTTGAGACTGAGCAGTGAATGGAAGAGAGGTCAGCATCAGACTTGTGCTCCTCCCCTGGGTCCACAGCTGCACAGCAAGGAGGCTTTTTTTGAATTAGCATCTCTGAGCCTCACTGTCCTCATCTGTAAAGGGGAGGCAACATAGTACTTACCTCACTATCTTTCATGAGGTCATAGGAGTGAAGTGCATAGCAGTGTCTGCCACACAGTAACAAGAGCACGCTGCTGCTGCCCCTCCAGCGAGACAATGGGGATGGAGAGGGCTGGCAGAGCCAGAAAGATGATCCATGGAGGGAAAACACCATGGGAGGGAATGGACAAAAGTACTTATTGCCATAGTCGGGATCGCCAAAGAAAATGAAGAGACTCTGGGCTTCCACCCTTCTCCCTGAGATCTATTCTCTCATTCCATCAATTCAGCAATGAATCTGCAGTAGGTTTCAATCCAGTTAGATTAATGTTTTATCACAGATTATTATAATTACTATAGATTATAAATTAATCCCTTATTATTCTGAGAATCTCTGTGAGACCCCATTGCCCTGACTCAGACTTCCCCCCTTTTAACCCATTCTTCACTTGACTTTAAGATCAATCATCCTAAACACCTAAAATATCGTTCTTGATATTTCACTCTTTTGCCCCTGAAATCTCCTTTGGCTTGGTCATTGCAACAACAGCAGGAGGAGGAGGAGCAGCCTTATCTCACGTGAACAGAGCAGCACCTCCTGCGTCGCAGATGCTGGGCTACCAGCTGGGGTACAAACATAAGTAAGACTCACTCTGTGCCATGGGGGGTGGGGGTGAGAAGCAATCTGGGGGTGGAGGCAACTGATGTGGTAAGGATTGTAGAAGAGATTCATGAAGAATGTCTCCCTGCAGGTTCCTCTCTCAGAGACAGCTATGAGAGCAAGATTTAAGTTGAATCATCAGGAATTTGCCAGGGAGAGAAAGTGAAGAAAGTGGAGAGCAAACACAGGGGACTTCAAGGGGGGAAATCAGCACACACAAAGACAGGGAGCCATGGAGGAGCACAGTGCTGTCAGGAGGACTCTGAGTGAACGAAGATTAGGGGAGGGCGGCGGGGGGTAGTTTGCAGCTAAATCACTAAGGGTCATGTACATCAGGCTATAGAGTTTGGCTTTCTAATTTTTGAAGTTTTTCAGCCTCAGAATACCTTTCTTCCCCTAAACAAAATCTTAGAGTAGTGCCGTAAGCAAATAAAAGACTAGCTTTGGTTTGATGTTTAGAAAGGTTGTTCTTGAATGGAAGGGAGACCATTAAGAGCATTCTTATACAGTCTTAGCAATAGATGGTGAAGCTCTGAATTAAGGGAAAGGCAGTATGATTTGAGAGGATCAGGCAGAATCAAGAAACATCTCTGGAGTGTAGAGTATAAAATTTGGCAAATCACTGAACGTGGGTGAAGAGAAAATGAAATGCAAGAAGCCAAGGCAGACTTACAAGTGCTGGCTTGAAAAACAAGGTAGATGATGAAAATATTAATGCAATGGGAATAAGGGGAGGGAGGATGGATTTTACTTCATTTGAAGTGGGGCAAGACACTCAGGTAGAGATGTTCAGCAAGAGGTTTGGAACTGTAGGTGTGGAGCCTAAGATAATGTTTTGGGAGTCCTTAATGGATACATCGATGGCATTTTAATCACCTAGGGAAATCAGGAAGGAAGGACATTTGGCTGAAGGAAGGACAGCCAAAGTCTGGAGCCTGGGGACCGTTTGAGCTCTGTGAAGGGGCAGATAAGGAGAACCCTGAAAAGGAGACAGAATTAGAGGGGGACCCAGAAGTAAGCAGTGGTCCAGAAGCCAGAGGAAGAATAGGGTCTAAGAAAGAGAGAACTGTCCTGAGAAAGAACATCACAGTGGACCAAAGACTGACAAACACACTGGATTTGGCTGTTGGGGATCATTACTGCCCTTTTCAAGTATTACAGGCAAAATGGAGGTTGCCATAAGCTGAAGACAGAATGGAAATTGAAGAACTAGAGACAGATGGTATAGACTATTTGTTCATGGAGAAAAGGAAAGCAAGAAGGTAATCTATAAACATGCTACTTATTTTTCAAAAGCTTCCCTGAAGATTTCTTTGCTTCCTGTGGTCCATGATGACCATTTCTCCTCCAAACCCCAAGGGAAGTTCATAATCTGAATTCTTTGCTTTAGGACTTCTCATTCTATAACTCACTATCCTAGATTATTCTATTATAATTAAGTATTATCTTGTAAACGTCATAGCTCCTAATGGAGTTTTACAAGCATCAATTTATCTTTAAAGGGAATTCAAATCAGTCTTTCTTTCACTGCTCTCTGCCTTCCCACACTCAAACTGAACTGCTGTTAGTGCATGGGCTCCATTATGCTTTCTCTTGCCTCTGGGCTAATACCTGAACATTCTTCTCTGCTACTATGTAACTCTCCTTCATTGGAATAAAGTTAATCATCCTTCAAGTGTTGGTTTAGAGATACTCCCTCAAGGAAACCTTCTCTGACTCCCTCTAGATTTTGATGCATGTCCCTCCCAAATGTCACCCATATCCAATAGCCCATACCTTTGCCATGACAGCATGGTACTAGTTCAGTTGGCTGTATTCCTCCTGAGGGACCGGACTCCCTGAGGGCATGGAAGGAATCTGATTTAGTTATGGTTTATCTCCAATACCTAGCTTAGATGAGTAGTAACTGGCCCAGAATATGGACTGAAATATCTGAGGAAGAAGGGAGGAGAGAAGGAAAAGAAGAATGAATAAAGGAAAAAGGAAGGAAGAAAGGAAGAAAGGAAGGAAAGGAGAGAGGGATGGAAGGAAGGAGGGAGGAAGGAATTTAATTTGATTCTAGTCTCAGCACCACCATAAACCAGTGGGTAATCTTGGTCATACATTTTGGTTTGTTAATTTGTAAAGCTATGATATCATATTAAATTTCTTCTAGAATCCTTTCCATCTTACAGTGGGATTCGAAAAGAAATCCAGCATTTATGCATTGTTCAGATTCCTGGATAGAATAACTACATAACTATATTCTGTGGCTTCTCCAAATTTTTAAGCCTAAATAAAACAAAATTACCTGCTGAACTCTTCTGCTCAAAAGATGATTATGCCAGAAGTGTGGATGAGTTTACAAAGACTAGCTAAGTGACCTTGGCCAAATGACATAGCTTTCCTCTGATTCAGTTCAACCTACCTAGGGGAAAAAAATGGTGACTGAGGATTAAATGAGAGGGGTAAGCAGCAGAAATGACTTATGAGCTGCAGTTGGCTTTACATAACTTAGTCATCAGATGTTATTTGTAGATGGCCGGCTTTTAGGTTGGAGTTTCATTTACAGAATAGCTACCTTGATTTAAGAAAAGTCACCACTTGACACATTAGTCACTGCTAGTGCAGTTACGATCAATATTCAGTGTATAGTTATGTGAACAATTTAATAAAAACGTAGAGATTTAAACTTATTCCCAAGCAATAGGAAGGTAATTTATTTACTGTTAGGTATGAAAAGTCTGACTGTACAATGCCTTTCATGGGAACCCAGCACACATCACGGTGCTTGTCAAAGTCCTCAATAGGGACCATTGCCTGGAAAATTGTGGTAGAAGTTTCCAATTCAAGAGGGTGCCTTCTCACCCATCAAAGAAGTTACAGATTTTAAGAGTCTCTTCCTGGCTATGATCAACCTCTCGCCTTACTGACAGAGTTTCAATTTAACCAAACCTTACGGAAACAAATGACCGCTATACCATACCGTTTCTCATTCTTTACCAAGGAGTTAAGTTTCACTTAGCAGAACATTCATCAATGAGTAAGAAAATGTACACAAATACAAATAAAAATGGAAAAGCCGACACCTTACAGTTTTTTTGCCTTATGTAAGCTAAATTTTCTTCCATTGGAAACAGAACTACTTGTGCAGGTGGTTGCTAAGTGCTACCAGCTGCTCTGTGGCAATATAGGTTTTGAAACAGAACCCTGAAAAGAAGGATGGAGAGGGGCAAAATAAAGAAATGGGTGTGGAATTAGACTCTATATTGAACGAATTCCCTGGGTAATACAGGAGAGGGGGAGAGCAACTTCAGTCGTAAACAGTAAGCAGAATTTCCATTCAGCTGGCTTGCAATAAATTTATTTTTCCAAGAAAATGAAATGGAACAAGAGAACAGACATACCTGCTTTATGTTAAAGAAAAGCATGTATGAACCTAATACAGGAAGAAGTTGTTTAAGACTGTACATCCTTGAGAAAATATTACCTCCATAATAGTGCCAGGCTGTCTGTTAACTTGGGTTATCAGCTACATAAATTAGACGCACGCTGGGGCCATCTAACCCAGAGAGCCGTCTGCAGTGCTCATATAATGTGTACTTTGCTCCATCATTTGCTTCCTTTTGTCCTCCTTTCCACTTGCAAAGTTATTTTTTAAAGGCCGTTGCACAAATACCATCTTAACTATCTTATTATTCATATTGTACCAACAGAAAAAAAATTGAGGAGACAATAATGATCCATTTAGACTCGAGCAATCAGCAAGACTGAAACAAGAATTGGGGAAGAGTCACATATTCAGTCTTAAGGAGCATGGTTCTCTCTTGATACCAGAAAACCTCTTTCCTTTAAGCAAGTTCTTTCTTTTTTTCCTCTAAAAAAAATATATTTATAAACTTACGGAGGAAGATTCAAAGAATCAGAGTCTCTTTTCCTCTAAAAGCACAAATGTCCCATGTGAATCAAACCAATTTCATTATTCACCAATCTGTGAATGAAATGCCCCCTCCCCCACACACGGGAACTCTGCCTTGAGGGGCAGGGGAGCTGATCTCTGGCTCCGGGCCCCTTATTCCCCCTTGGTGATCAGGTCCTCAAGGTAGGCACCCAGCTTGTTGTCTGTGTGAATGCGCATGTCCATGGATCTGGCTGGGATGAAACCTGGGCAGCCGCACTACCTCCAGCCCTCCTGGTTGGGATGCTGTGCAGCCTTTAAGCAAGTTCTTAACAGTGCCAAGAATATAACTATTAATATACTTGATGTCAGCTCACCACCTGATTCAGAAAGCAAGAAACAGGATGAAATGGGGAAAGGAGAGGGGAGACAAAAATAAAAGAAAGAAAAGTAGAGGGGATAAAGACAGTAAACGGAAGAAAGAATGAGAGAAATGAAGTGATAATAAGAAGTTGTGGACCTCGAAAGAGAAGAAGTAGAGACATAAAGAAGAAAACGAGGTCAACTTGACATACACAGACTCAACTTCTGCAGAGCTTTTTACTTTGCTGAGTAATCTGGGGGTCACTGGACAGCTCTGTCCTGATACAGAAAAATAACCACCAGGTACATCCGGGATGCTAACACCAGAACAGGAGGGGTGCCTGTTCTTCTGGACACAGGATCGTGGTACCATTGTTTGCCGAGTCTGCCAGCGTTCCTCTGCATCCTGCTCACTGTGAACTCAGTGTCCTACCTGAGAGGAGCCACCCAATCCCATTTACCAACTTCAAATTCTAATTCACAATGGCATGTAATATCCCCACATGTGGGTTTTTAGGTCATCAACGAGGCTGAATGAAACCATTCTCTCACTAAGTACGGGACTTAAGAACCCAACTGCTGCAAGTGGAAACATCAGTCACAGGCTCTCAAAACATTATGTTGCAAAGGCTGTGATGAAGTTGAGGCACAGCCCATATTTCCTGAAGTAATGACACTTCATCTTAAAGGCCCACTCAGTTGTGTCACATTTGTATTTGCATCCTATAATGCGAATGTATTAGCTCCAAATTGTTTGGTAATAAATCATCATCAAAGAAATATGTTTATTTTTATTTTTAGTATTCATGACTTGTACGATCCTAGAACAACATATATTTAGTACCGCAGAGCAATGAATCCATAACTTTGAGAGAAATGGCTTTATAGATCATTAAGACCTATGTTGCTTTAACAGTTAATCACATTTTCACTAATAATATGACATAAGTCCTTTACCTAAAGAGTGAAAAATGAATGACTCTTTTGCTTGCACTAAAAAGTCCTCTACTTGACCTTTACCAAGGGCAGAGGGAAATCCAGTATAATCGCTGAAAGCTTTCCCTACAGCGCTATCAATACTTTCATTCAGCCAACAGACTTAGCCTTCAGTTAAGGTTCCTTGAGTCCCCAAACTGCAGAAGGGAAAAATCCTTCGGGACTCTGCTGTGACTTTGGACCTGGGGTCACGCGGTGACGTCTCAACGAGCTCTGAATCTTCTGGAGAATACCTCAGATAGCTGGCCCAACAAAGACAAATATTATGGCAACGAAAAATAAATCTGCCATTTTTAACCTTTTCAGGGAAAGTAATTCACTTATTGGCTTTAGTTAAAACGTCTTACCTTTCTTCCCCTTTTTGTTGTATCTGTGAGTAATTTCTCCAGTCACATTGTTTATAGGAAGTGAAGTTATTCGTAATCACGCCTTAAGAGTATGTACACAAACTGGACATCCTAAAAGACCACTATGTATTAAATTCCTGATTGTTTGACATAAATTCTCTCTCTCTCTTTCACTCCGACAGGAATCTTCTCATTTATTTACGAATAGGTTAAGACCTTCGCCTTGTTTCTAACTATGTTCCTAAGTGCTAACATATATTAAGTAAATTTAGAGCCTCTTCTGCATAGGAAACAAATTAAATTGGTTAAACATGGAGAAAGACTAAATGTAATCCATCTCTTGTCATGTTTATGATATCTGAACTCATCTTATATGAATGTTCCAATTTGGCTGTTGTAGCAGATGGGCTGCTTATGATAAACCATAACTACAGACACAGAATGTGATAATATAAATCATAAAGAAGATAAATAATGAAATTCTTTTAAAATAACTCTGGTTAAATATTTAGACAGTCAATTTTTAAGCTTACCCGCACACAAAAATAGTATTCACATATCTAGGCAAGGAAAGAATGGGGCTCAACCATAATATAAATATAATCTAAATTTAAACATTCAAGACTCAAGGTATTTTAAAAATCTGGGTAACGTTTTCGAGTAGCAAACAATAAAGTAGGAGGCCTTTTCCAGAGGTACTCAAAACAAAAGAGGGCACTTACAAATATCTCTTTATATAGACAGCCCCCAATTCTGAGTCCCATTTTATAATTCCAGAATTGAGGAAAGCCTCCTAAATTATGATTGATTTCTCATGATAGAGGAATCTCAATCTCCCTCTTGATGGACAAGTTAGAGTCTACGATCTTGTGGTCAATTTGCATCACTTTGGGACCTCAGTAGTGCTTAGAGCCTGCATCACATTTTCACATGAGTCTGATTATCTCAAAAACCTGAACATAGGGCAGCAATTGTACAGACGAAGAAAATACAGGTCAGAGAAGTGATCTGTCCAAGGTCACATGTTAATATATGATGAAGCCAAGATTTGACAGAGGTTTTTGTTCCTAAACAGGTGCCAGTTCTCTTAATCATGGTACCTCAGCCAATGTAGAAAGAAAGGTAAAGGCTTTAATTCAGGGACACTTGGAGTAGATTTTATGATCCTTCTAAGCAGCCCAGGTCCTCAGCTCATGGCTTGAAGATGGACAGTGAGTGATAAAGAGGCAAAACCAGTACAAATGACAAGCCTGGTAATTGGGAAGAAGGTGCTGGAGCCAATTATGTTGTGTATCAACAGAAATCCACCTTCCTCGGGAGCCAAGTCTGCTCTCAGACTTGCAGCATGTGTGAAAGTGGCTGATTTGACAAATAAGAAGTCTGTAATTTGGTGCACTGTTTCAGCCACTAAACAGGAGGACTATTCACATCTGGAGGGCTAACTCCTTGCCCACCTCTACTGCAGATTCCTGGTAGGTAGCTGTGCTGCATCTGAAGTTGCATTTAAGAGAGTTCTTAAAATATTTTTCTACAAAATGGCATTGTTCCTCTCCCCTCTTTTTTCTTGCTTTCTCTTGTTCCTTATTAGTTATTGAGCCCCCATTACATGCCAGGCTATGTGGCCATGAACAAGGCAGCCATAGACCTGGGCTTCATGGAGTGTCCAGTATGCTGGTGGATGCAGACACATAAGGGAGCACTGTCAAGTCTGAGGGAGCACAGAAGAGCACCTGCCTCTACCAGGGGTGGGGGTGGAAGGCAAAGCGCATCTGTAAGATTTCCCAGATAAAGGCAGGTCTAAATCAAAACCTAAAAGAAAGTAAGATTGACCCGATAAAATGGAGGAGGGCAGAGTTCTGTCTTAGAGGCTGGAGATGAGATGAAGAGTAACATATTGAGGTGGTTTTGTTTTGGGTGGTGGGAGAAGGTAGGGAGACAGTTAGTGAAAAGGGGCAGAGAGAGATAGGGTGAAAAGAGAAAGAAAAAATATCTTTGTCACATTGTGAAAAATAGAGAAGATGAGCAAAAGTATCAAAATCTGTTTGTTGGGGTTTTTTTAAACTGTAAAGACATTGCATTGCTTAGAAAAATTGGGGAAAAAATGCAGGTATGTTGCGGTTAAAGACTAGGGTGGTTAGAATAAGTCTGCAAGTGACATTTCAATGGTATCAAATAGTTGTCATCTTTGCTGATTCCGTCTGGCCTTAAAATAGAAAGGTTTACTTACTAGATTGTTTAGACACTAAGTAAACCTAACGATGCAAAACTCTAGGCACGCACTTTGAGATAACAGCCAAGGATTCGTTGTAGGTCTGGAATGAAGACTCAACTTTTTCACTGAGAACCCATGTTTTAATGTTTGTTTGTTTGTTTCCAATTCAAGATATTTTTCTAGAAATATTGTATTAGAATAACAGAGCCCACACCTCTTGATTATAATCTTGTAAAACATGTTTCACAATTCAAGGTAGTGTGTAGAATATATCAGACATGACACTATTCAGATATAAATACCCATATTTTAAAGGAATATATAATATGTATATTCCTATTTATATGTTTCTATATATATTTTTATCTATTATATATAATTTTTCCTCTCTGAATTTTCTTAGCATTTTCCAAAATTTCAATTAATTTTAATCAAAAAAATTTTACCCATACTCTCATGCCTTCCATGTGATAAGAATTATGACCAATTTGCTCTGTTCTATTATCCTGTAATTAACCCAGTTGAAACTGTTATAAAAGAAGGGGGAGGGTATAACTCAGTGGTAGAGTGCATGCTTAGCATGCACAAGGTCCCAGGTTTGATCCCCAGTACTTCCATGAAAAAAATTAATTTAAAAAGAAAAAAAGCTAATTGCTTTCCTCCTCCCAAATTTTTTTTTTAAAAATAAAAAAAAAAGAAAATGTTATAAAAGAATGTGGATACTGTTGTAAAAGAACATGCAAAAAGTATGCATGGACATTCCTTTTCATTTTTAAATTGTCAGCTGCCAAACCAGTGTCTTGCCATATTCGCTTTGGATCATGTAGGATCAACTAAGAAAGTGTAAACGGGTCCAGCTCGCCAAATGATTGATGTCCAATGAATAACCAAATTGTCTACCCCGTTGGGAGTACTTTCACAGATAGTGTGAGTATCAATATTGCAATTGCAGTGCATTTCACCAAACCTGCTGAAAAACCCACCCTGATTACTATTACCTATACTCTAACTACTAATTACTCTAATTTGGAAAATGGCATATGCATTCATCCAAGATATGAAAGTGATATCTTGTTTACTCACTTTAATCATTGGAGTCTGTGGGATATTGGAGCTCAAGGATATGCAAACAGGGACAATCAGTGGCTCAACAGCAACCTGGAAATTGCTCTATTTCTTTCATCATTTTATCAGTGACTCAGATGAAGTGAGGAGGGGATGCTAAAGTGATGGAAACCAAAGAAAGGGAGTAGGCCTGGGGTAAAAGAAGAAAACTATGAAATAACAGCATCTAGATATTAAATTATCTCCCCAGGTCAGAGCTATAGGTCTAAATTAACTTTTAAAATTTAATCCTGAACTTACATCTAAAAAATTAATTGCCCAAATCCTGAGGGGAGAAAGAACTGACAATCATAGTTCATATGACACAGAGATAAGGATTTTGTTTCACTGCAAATTCTATAGCTCAGACTGTGATATGATGACCCATAAAGCTACTACTGTCTGAGAGTCCTTAGAAATACAGTGCATGTGACAAGAGAAAAAATAGTTCCCTATTCTGCATTTGCTGGACAGCGCTGGCATTGTCAATGTCATCAGACGGGCAGAGTGGATAAACTAAGGACTGAAGAGTTCAGTTCTCTGTGTCTTTGGACTAACTCTCTCTGTTCTTTGGATTTTCCTCTAAAGCTAAAATCAGTTTTCATGTCCTAAAACATTTTATAGAATGAAGAATTGTCAGTCTAAAAAATGTTTACAAACACAAAAGAGGTCTTTGATATTATTATACAAAAAAAAGTATGAAAAGGGAAAACAAATGAAATCAAGATCTTTCAATATTTTTATAGAAAAATACTAAATTAAAAAAATATTTAATATCACTTTTAAGGATAACAGGGTGGAGAAGCTAAGGCCTATTCTGAATTTTTGGAATATTAATCATTCATTGCAAAAAAATTTTACAAATCTAAACTCATTGTTATAGTTTAGACACAAAGAACTAATCAGCATTTATGTTTAAGTATAACTAAAGAGAAACCAATATCAAATGAAACTGATCTAATCCAATGGCAATCTTTTCATTAAATTTATTTCCTTTTTTGTATTTCACTTTGCACTCTGAAAATACACAACAAAGGTAACAAAACTTTTCCCCCAAATACTAATATAGTATTGGTAAATGACTAAAACACTGTTATGTAAAATCAAACATGAACCAAAATTGTATGTTTACTTATATGTACTTTCCAATCGTGGTGAGAATGTAGATTTAAAATCAATAAATATTTCAAGATGAATAAACATGATCTGGGAAATAAGTGAAGTTTTCTGATAAATAACCGAAAAATTATCTTCTCTACTATACAAAAACCAAATCCTCCAAAATGCCTCTTTATAAACATCTCACTAAATAATAACAATAGCATGGCATGTATGCATATATTTTTTTCATCTGAACAACATGCCTCTGGAGTCCTAAGGCCAGTCTTCTGGGAAGCTGTATTCGTTTGTGTATTTCTCATATTGACACTATGAAGAGACTATATGCAATTTGGGTGTTACTCCTAAAATCGCCAGAAGTCTTGTGCTTCTCTGTGCCTGGAACATTCTACTCCTAGTTGCAGTCATTCAACCTCCGAAGTAAATACAGCATCGGCTCACATAATAGCAGGCTGAAATTGCTCAAGTGGCTTTGATCATGACAAACTTACATGATTGCACTTCGATTCTGGGTGCAAATACCGGGCCATTATTCAAGAGGGCAAACAGGCAGTTAGCCATGACCCAAAAAAGACCACAGTCCACAAAAGAGATAGAAGGGTGTGGCAGGAGCGACTGGATTTGAACCCATGTCCCAGCTCAGCCAGGTACAGATGTATCATTCTAGCAAGTTATGAAATTTCTTGCAACCTCAGTTTCCACATCTATTTAATAGAAATCCTTACAGCTCCCCTGTTTGCATAAACTGTCTGTGAGCATCAAATCAAATAATGCATGGGAAATTATTTGTGTAAATAAACTTTCCAAAATGAATATTGCAATTTCGGTTAATCCCTGTTCATATCTCTGCACTGCCACTGTTCCATTGTAATTAAACAAGACTCTGCGTATCCCGAGTGAAAATGAGCCCACTGTCCGGGCAGACCTGGTCAGCTCTGCCTCTCCTTGCAGGGTGAGTGGCCATCACATGTAGAATCCAGATCTGACCACTGCACATCCTAGAATATGGCTGAAAGCAAAAACCTGAAGTATAAGCTGTGTTTGTTCTTTAGTCTATTCTTAGAATTAACTGACTTTACAGAAGCATAAGAAATGGCTGCCAATTTTATAAGGAAAAAAGGTACATGCACCAAAAGGGTACAGCTATGTGATAGATAGTTTTTGACTAAGCCCACAATCATTTCTCGTCAGGCTCTAAAATAACTTTTATTAATGCCAGTTAATTCCTTGCACAGCCCTGTGTCACTTTATAACCCTCTGCTTAACAGAAATCAATTGCCTGAGTTCAGCTGAGAAATAACCATCATAATAGATGTTTTCACTCTTGCCGTTACTTTTCTCTGATAGCCCTTAAGGTGGTCAGAGGTAAAAGCTAAAGATGCATTGTAGCCTGAGGGATGATTGAATGAAAAAAAATGGGGGATGGGAGCAGAACCTACTGGAATAGCCCAATTTCCCACCACTGCGAGCCAGAGCGATTGATTGATGAATCCTCGCTCTGTCAAGAGGCAGCCTTCAGATTTGATCACATAAATACTCATTCAACTCAAATTCTGCTTGACAAGCCTCAGACAGCTTTGTTCTGTCACAGATATCATTGGAAGGAAAATGCTCCATTAATCATCCTTAATTAACTTTACCATAGTCTGCTGAAACCAATATGCTCTCTGGCTAAACCTTGTATGTAGCCGAGATTCTATAGTTATCAAATCGAAGAGGGTATTTCAAGTTCCTTCTCTCCTATTGCTATAACTAACGACAGGGACTCAGCATGAGTAGAGCTCACAGGAAGCTATGCCCATTGATTATCTGAGATAGCTTATCAGTGGGTACATTCTTCGCTAAAGGAAACATAATTTTAAATATGACTGACCTACATGAGATGGCATTTTATAACTACGTCTCACTTGATGCTCATAAGCTGTGTTTCCTTCCCAATTCTCAGTTATCATATGTCCTGAGATACCATTTTCTAAGTAAGAGGAAAGAAAAACTAAAAAATAACAGCAAAAACAAAAAAGCCTTAGTCTGAAAACCAGTTTATAGAGACACAAAATGGTTTGTGATAAATACATAAACACACACACACACCCCCCTCATTCAAGAATGCTTCAAATTTTCAGCAAGCTTTAATATGAACATGGTCTTATTGTGATTTTTGCTTAGTACACGTATTAATCTTTTTTCTCATTTTGGAATTACTTACTGGGAAGTTTTGATAGCAAGGATCATGCTTCAGTGGTAATGAGAGCGAAAACCAAAAATGAGATGCATTCACACTTCAAGTAAAAATAAAGTGCTATGTGTGACCTATCATATAATAAATGAGTAGAGGTGCCATTGTGTCCCAGTCCCCTCCAGACGGTGTCTGCTCGGCCCAAGGTTTCAGAGGTTTCAGGACAGACTCCCTGCCGCTTCGGACTGTAGTCATGTTTCATCGAGTCCAGGCTATCCCAATCAGAATGTTAGTGACCATTGCAGATCATGTGCATTTAAAGCCAGATAATCCACATTAGAGTCACAAGAAGCTGAAATTTGCATCATAACATTCTCTATTCTTATAGGTGCTTCTGAGAATTACCTGCCGAAAGGCAAATGGACTTTCAGAGTGATGAGCGTGTGCATGCTCGTTTTATGTGTTCAAACTAAGAAGCAGCCAGTTTAGGTTTCTGAAGTGATGAGCTCAATAGAGACTAAGGGTTAAAGAGTTTTGAGAATGACCGTCCCTTTATAAGAGCCCTGGCTTGGCTCTGTGCCAGAGCAGACGTTATATTTTGCACCCCCAACCCTAGTCCAAGGAGCGGTAACAACGTAAAATTGGGACATGTATTTGATTTATCGTTGATCCTTCTCTGACATTTCTCATGAGCTATAGTTTTCTAATTGGAGGCAGAGTAAAAAGTCCGTGGTAAAGCACATCTCTACCGATGGCAGATTTGTTAAAACAAATACCAAATCATGTCCCCTTTGTGCAAAATGATGTAAAGGGCATGTTTTCATGGACATCTTAAAGCATAGATTCTACTCACTGACATTAAACTGGATTTTAAAAATATATGTGTGTGAACGCTAAAGCAAACCAAACGTGATTTAAAAACTATGTAAACTACCTATGCCTCTCAGGACAATAAAAGATGACGTCAGGTTGGTGGGACCGACTCATAACAATGGACGTCTTCTTTATTAGAAAAGTTTATGTGTTTCGTATTTACTTATTACAAAGTAGGATTTTGCCTTGGGGGAAAATGCAAATCTTAAATCAAACCCTCATATCAAACTCTCATTTCACTTGCTCTCCCCTTGACTGGTGCAGGGGAGGGCGGTGGGGAGGTCAGACATAAAAACAGGTGGATGAAATCCTCCTTGTTCCAACATTTTTTTTTTAAATTCTGGTTACTATTGCTGTAAATTAGTCTTTACTTCTCTTTTGTTAACTTACTTCATCCACGGCGGAGGTGTGACAGTGCCATGGCAAAGTAGTTCCCTTCCCCTCATTCCATTCTGAGCATCTCTTTATCTCATTTCTTCCCTTCCTTCACATGGACTTGTTTCCCTTTGCAGACTTTACCCACTGTTTTTTGTTGTTGTTTTGTTTTGTTTTGTTTTGTTTTGTTTTTGGCTCTTGCCAGTAGAAATCTACTTCCTGGCCACTCTTCCTTCTGACCTTTTCAGGTTCAAGTGCCTTTTTGCCAATTACTGCACTGGGAGGTGGGGACAGAACACCACACATAATAGGCCTGGGCAGTTGAGGAGGTAGGCGCTGAACACTGAATCCCAATAAAATTTGATAAAAGATATGGTAGAAGCTTAGTGTGCTATGGTCACAAATAATTGGGACATAATTTAGCCTGTGAAGAGCAGTCAGGAAAGTTTTTCCAGTGAAGTAACAATTAAATGAAACCCAGTGGACAAATAAGAATCTTCTGAAAGAGGGAACAAGGGTTGGCCTGTATGAAGGCCCAGATGAGGCTCGTTTATTCACTCATTCACTAAATACTTACTGACAGTCTCCTACGTGCCAGTCTCACAGGTGTCTCTTATGTCATCTGTACTGGTCTTCCATTTGTCGACGTAAAACTCTGATATTTGGGAAAACATAGAGTGCACTTTTTGAACCCCCCAGATATACCTGAACTAGAAATTAATGTTGGAAACAATAGAGGATGAGATGAAAACGACATTATGGGTTACTGTTTGTTTAGAGCCTGCTTTGGGAAAACTTCTACTGCTTCCCTTCTGTCTCCACCCCAGCAGTAGTTGAGCAAATTCTCGATGATAGGGGCCCCTTGTTCACGCTGCAGTGGTGACTGGTGGAGAAGGAAAAATGACGGGAAGAAAGGGAGAAAGAAAATACATCTTTCTTCCTTCTGGAAGCAAAGCATTGTGATGCATTTCAGAAATTCCTCCCTAAAACACTATATATTTGACAAACACAACAACATAACTGCATCCATTTCTGGGTCTTATTAAAACCTGGAAGGGGAACGATCAATGATCTTCTCCTAATACCCAAGGGGAGAACCTTGCCAAACTGTGCTAAAGAGATTTGATCAGTGGTTATTTCATAAAACATACTCTCAATATATACATGTTTTCAAAAGTTAGCTTGGTGAGCTGTGAAAAATGTAGGCCCTAAATATCCAAGGGAAAGTGTTGACAGCATCCATTTAGGAAGAATACAACTTTGCTTATGTTATTTAAGATATTTAATATCAAGGCATACTAAAATGTCCTCTATTTTAAGTAATGAAATGAGTTAAGTAGATTCACATGTATGGAGTGGGAGTCAGGGGAGAGCCATGAATGTCCTTCCTCATTTCAAAGGTCAAAGACAGCATTAATTATTTTTAACTAATGTCTATTTAACCACATGCAAACTTAAATCAGTTTGGGTCTGACTGATTCAAAGCCATTCTTTGGTTCCCTGCTCTGCTGCAATAATTGACTAGGTTAGACTTTGGAAAGGTCAAAAGAATGGACTCAGTTCATATTATTTCAGCTAATAACACAGTTCTTAAATCAAAATTTGAGAATTGATCTTTCAAAGTCACTTTTCCTCTCTATATTCATATGTAATTTCGAATTAAATGATAGATAGATCCAAACCTCACTTTTTATTTAATTACTTTTTAGTAACAGAAGACACAGTGGGAGGGTTTTTTAACAAGATCTAGGTTTGTCTCAAAAAAAAAAATTCAAAAGGGAATTAAGAAAACCATGGGAAACTTGGCATTTAGCGAAGTTCTAATGAATGCAATTGGATGTGGGCAATCTGAAGGAAAAAATTTAGGCAGACATAATGCCAAGCAAGAGAGAAATGAAAACGATCTTAGGTGCAGTTCAGGCAAAATGGAGAGCACAGAAGAGTCAGGTATTTTGGCAATTAGGTCTTACAAGGCTTTAAACATCGCACTAGACATTACAGTTGCTACTTTAGGATCAGGTCTTCCCCAGATCACTTAGCACCATCTGCCCAGCCTGCGCCTTTGGTTGAGACCACAGTTTCATCCTAGCTTTGCCCTCTCTCTCCGGGAATGGTCCCCCTCACCCTGGTGTGCCAGGCTTGTCATAGACCATCATTCAAACGGTACATGGAATCCACCTTCTTCTCCCAAAACTCTTCAGACTAATTTACGGTCAGATGGTGATTTCTCCTCAAGGTTCCCTTGTCAAACCCTGCAATTCTCACCAACTGTCTTACTCTCATCACGCCCCAATATGCATTTACCCCTGGGCCTGCAGATATTGAAATCCTTATAGACTATGTGCATCTGCCCAATGTTTATTCAGTTGCATGTACATCTTTCAAACGTGTTCTATGACAGTTTTATCTCTCACACCTTAGATGGCAGAGAACATGTGCACTTAATGCATTTTGCATTACGCCTAGCACGTCACCAGGTGTTGATAATATTCAACAAGTGCCTCTGATTATGACATAGTCAAATGTCATTTTAGATGCACAAGAAGTGGTGTGCGTACATAGACAAAATAAAATTCAGAAAGAGAAAATCTTCTAGAATAAAATTTAATCTCTGACTTGGCTCTTTTCAAATTGTATCCTAATACCACATTAACAGAACCAAAATGAAATGAAATAGAGGGTTATAATATTATTCATTTCATATAAGGTCAGGTCTTTTGTCTGAATTAAATGGTTCCTTTTTCACAAACTAATTAGGAGACTGTCCCTTAAGCTAGTACTAGGGACCTCGCCCATTTTAAAAAGGAAGAGTGTTCAAATTAAGGTTGGTATAAAGTTTAGAGGTACTTTCAAAACCTAGCTGTAGATTTTTATAATAAATATATTTTATGGTGGATTATTCCCCAATCATTCAATCTATAAAGCATGCTGACTATATTTAAACCTGAATAAATTCCACTTTTTCTTTGTGTCAAAATGCCAGGTTGGCTAAATAATCTTACATTTCTAACCATGCTTAAAGAAATATAAAATTTATGTATGGGATGAGAAAGACATTCATAGATAATGTTTCTGGCTTCAGTACCAAGCACATTAATATTTTTCTCCTAAATCTGAAACCAAATGTTTGGTTTCCTAATATTTTTCCTGTCTACTGGATTTTTCTTTCCTTCTTCCATGTGGTCACTCACAGCCTGGCCTTTGTGTATTCTCCCAAGAAAGAATTGTTTATTTATATTAGCAGTCCTTTCTGGGGCTCCCTGTAGACACTGTTTCCAATGGCATGTGGAGTTACTAAGCTTTTATTGTTGACAAGTGGTAGGTGGGATCCAAGCTTTTGTGGTTAAATTGTTTATTGATAATTACCTGTTAATTACCCCACTGCCTGACTCCTGTAATTTACTATAATCATTACTTTCCTTTTTCTTGAAAACCGTGTGTACAGAAAACAAAAAGTGAAGACAAAAAATATACTTCCTTGCCACCCTAAAAAAAAAGGTTGGTTTTTTAATTAAAACCATTTAGAGTCAGAACATTTTCTCATCATATAATATTTGGATTTGGAAAAGCAAGCCAGTGTTATTAATGTAATTATAACTATGCCTCATAATTGATTTATAACTGGTGAAAATAATTTTGGGTGGCAATCATCAAATTAGGTGTCAAATAGTATTCTTGAGTCATTAGTGTTTCATTTTACTATAGAATTTCCTTCCTAGAGTTGGCCAGAGATTTTTTACTAAATCGAAGCCTTGATACAAAATAGGCTAAACTCCATAATATTTGCTGAAGTTTGAAGCTTTTTTACATCAAAATTCCAACATCCGAGGCTTTGTTCCAATGCAAGTACATAATACTCTTGATTTCCCCAAGGTATGCATAGAGAGACCTTTACACTTTTAACAGGGTTGTCATCCCTATGGTATAGTCCTCCTGAACCAGCCCCGATGTAAGAATGTATCCATGTCCAGGGAGATAACAATGGACTGCTTCCGTTTCCACACATCTAAAGAAATATGCTCTAATCCTCACTCCACAAAGCTCTTTCAATACTGCGCATCTGGTAAAATATCTTGCCACTAGTAAAAATTAAGTTAACAATTAAGTCCAACTTTCTGAGAATCAAAATTAGCTCTCCCAAGCAAGCAGATGGATTTATTAGGCATATATTCTTGAAATGTATTATACAAAGGACGGCAAGGAATGAACAAATAAAATTCCCAAATAGCAAAACCAAAAAAGCCCTGAACTAACTATAGCCATCATCTCGCCTTTCTCACCAACTGCCTCTTGTTTCCCCCCTTTGGACTGTATCATTACTGTATTACACTCCTCAATAGGTATTTTCATGTTGTATTGAAAGTAAGCATGGTCAAGGTGAACCCATGAACTTTGTTGGCATCTTTGATTAAAAATGAATTTCAGAATTGTCTGTGGTTCACACCACTCACTTTACCTCGACAGGAAGAAGCACAGAGATGAAAAGCAAGAATCCTGGATGTGCATTATGCCAGTCAATCTACACACATCTTCTGTGGGACTCCCCATGCTAAATACAGCCCTTTTAAAAAAACAGATCATTTTAAAACCACAGTGGAAAGACCATGGCATTTGGAGCTCAAATAGCTGGATTGGAGTCTAGGCTTGACACTTACTAGACGTATAAACATGGACAAATCGCTTAACCTCTCTGAACTTATTTTCATCTTAAAAAAAATGGAATAAAAATTAATAATATTGATCCAACTCATTTCTTGAAGTTCTTATAATGATGGCAATGATGTCATGATATGATAATGCACATGAATACACTTTATAAACTGAAAAGCAATGTGTGATTATAATACTCATGATTAATCATGAAAATAATAAACACTCTTTTAAATAACCATTAAAAGAACTTTGCTGGACATAGAGAATAAACAGAGGGTCAAAACTATTTAAAAATCTAAGTCAGAGTGTCAATACGCACACAATATAGCATTTCAAGAAATATTTTTCCTAGGGAGAGATTAAAGTCAGGAGAGGAAATGGAACGGCTTCAGTTGCTGTCATTGCATTCTTAGTATTTTACTTGGGAGAATGAGCCTTGTCAAATGGAAAGACTGAAATGAATACATTTCTCAGCTGCTTAGCAGATATGTTTTCCAATATAAGCTAAACATTTCAACCAACCTCACTTCCATGTGAATATTTACACTCTTCAATAGGTGATGGGAACGTTAAGGGGAATGGGTTGATCTTGGCCTTGGAATTATATGGCCTGGGTGTAAATTTATTCTTAATCTTCAGCCATTATGTTTTAACATTCCTAGCTGAAATTTGGTTGAGCTATCAAATTGTTCAAAGGCCAGTTCATGCCACAGCCCAAGAACCACTACTGGGAGAAGGTGGAAACCCCAAACCACAACCAAGTCCATCCATAGCGTTTTTCCCCATGAAGGTTACCACCACATACTTAACATTGTTAGACAAATTGCTACCATTACCAAGCCAAACAATTGTGTTTTTATGTTTTTAAATAGTTTTGGTAGCTCTTTAGAAACTTTACAGCTGGAAAGGAACTACATCTTGATGGAGCTACATTTATAGAATTTTGTTCTCTGCCACTTTTTCATTGGTTTCCTGATCTAAACAATAGTCCCCGTTGCCAGCTGCACATCGGTTACTCACAGGCCTGGTCTGGGTCTGTGATTCAGCCAAGCTCTGCACAATCATCCCAGCTCCCAATAGTTTATCATCATTGTTTTGTATAATTAGAAACAGAATTATTTATATGCCCCTGCTTACTCTTCAAGCAAATTTACAAGGCAACTGTCTCTCTTAATCTACAGTAGACCTAATGTAAACAGTAATGCAAAAGAATATTCAGATTTATTACATTACCTCCTTAAAGATCAATATTTAAATGAATACATATTGTGCTAATTTAAACATTGCAGCCCATCGCACAGCTATCTACACGAGAAATTTACAGTGGCCTAAGACATTTTTATTTCCCGTTCCTGCTTCCTAGGAATACCTTTTTCAAATGGAAAAAAAAAAAAAGAGTTACAAGTTCAATGTTAATTAGCCTCATTTATAAACTTTCATCTAAACCTGTAACCTCAACAGACAATATATTAAGCTATGAAAAGGAGAATTAAAGTTCCATTGAATGTGACCCAGATGAGAAAATGAAGCCTGCTCCACCCCACGCAGCACAAGCCGTGCGGTTCAGGGTAGACGGCGATGTGGAGGCGCTACAAAACCGAGCCACAACCTGCTGATCTTAGAGCAGTTATTTTAGTTTTACTCTGCAGTTCCTGGATCCTGTGGGTTTAAATCACTCCCTCTCTTTATTTAGATCTCATCTTGGAGCTTTAAAATAGTATCCTGTTGACAACAATCTGAGGTCCTTCAGACCTAATATCACGTCAAGCTGCCGGGCTGAGACCTTACATGCCAAGTCCCAGCCTATGATGAATTTTTATAAGTGAGTTATAAACCCCTCAAAAACAGGGTTTATAATGGAAATGCTGACAGACTCTTAACTATCGAGTTTCTAGTGGGTTCCTGTTTAATATACTGTATTTCTTCCCCTTGAAGATATTAATTTACTTTTTGAAATGTTCATTGCTAAGATTAAGCGTAGGTTTTTGAAATGTGTTCATAGGCAATTTATGCATGAGTAGAAACGTACTCTTCTCCAGATGTACAGAATACTAATTTGAAAATGATTTATAGGCCACACCGTACTGTACGCTCCATTCCCTTCTGAAAAGTTAAGACAAGGTTTTCCTCTGACATAACACCGGGATCCTCTATATATTGTAAATACAGTGTTATTAGCAATGGTTGTATAAATTCTTGAGATGTCAACTCGAGGATGGGTCAAAATAGAAAGGGTGAGCTTCTGGGACCAGTGGAATAAGGAGGAAAAAATGGGAAGGTTCAAGAAGAAAAAAATTAACATAAGTATGTATCCAAAGAGAAGTTTTCCATCTTAAAGGAGTATTTCCTTGTTTTGTCCAAATTAGATCTCTAGAATCTTAGAATGACAGAATTGAAAGAATTTTAGAAGGCATCTTAGACATTGCAACCTGGGGACCGGAGGGCCAAATTAAGCCCCCTAATATAAGTAAGGCACATAAAAATGTTAGTATCTAATGATGTCAGTAAGTCCTTGGAAAATTTCACCCCAAAAGGCAAATTTATATTTCTCTTACAAAATGGAAAGATTTGAACACAGTTAACTTCCACTCTTTCATAGAAACAGCTGGCCGGGCTGAGTATGGTCCCTTTGGAACGGGAGTGAGCCCTTTGCTGTGCCAGTGTCCACTCTTTCTGTTTCACACACTCCTGTTACCCTCCTAGCTCCCGATGCATCATGTTTGTGAATCCTGTCCAGAGATTATCTTGCCCAGGAATCCAACCTTATGTGTGACAAGGCTGGGATGAAAGTAAGGTCAAATCTTATACATTTCCCTCTCTGCATCATCAGCACATTATCCTCCAACATAGATCCCTTACTTGGTTAATTCCCTGCAGAGTGAAAGATGACCCCAGTGAAAAATAAATGCAAAACTCAAAAAATCAGGGTCATCAGCAACTATGGCTTTCTTTACCCCCTTGCCATCCGATTTAAAGAGGGCTAAGTTCTACACTTCAGTGACTCTTCCAAGGTACAAGAAAACGTCTTGTAATTCCAAAGGGCATGATGTTTTAAAAGCTGGCAAAAGCTTTTTGTATCTCAAACACTGGTTTTCAAACCTTGGCTTTGCTCAAAAATCACCTGCAGAGTGCTTAAAATTATTAAGCCTGAGCCCCACAACAGATTTATTAAGTCAGAATTTGTAAGTGTGACACTCAGGCATAATATTTGAAAAACAATTCCTTAGACGATTCTAGTGAACAGCCAGGGTTAACAAGCACTGGTCCAGAAGGCAATTGATGATTTTATTATATCCAAGTGGAAATATTAAACATATTTTGGGGTAGGAAAATTGATGTGCAATAGAAAAAGGCTTTAAAGGCAGTTTTAAACT
Source organism: Camelus bactrianus (assembly GCF_048773025.1). Lineage (NCBI taxonomy): Eukaryota > Metazoa > Chordata > Mammalia > Artiodactyla > Camelidae > Camelus > Camelus bactrianus. Next base: position 83,045,882 of record NC_133539.1, on the reverse strand, counting down.
GTTTCCAGATAAACACAATGATAGTAAAGGGTAAAGAACAAAAAGATCTTGAAACAGAGTGACCTCTTGCCTAAACAAAGGAGTTAAAAGATTACCCATAGCTACTCACTTCATGGTAATCTGCTTTCATCACTGAGGAAGAACGGTCTTCCTAAAATAGCTGGGAAATAAACAGTGAGCATATAAATGACAAATCAGGCAGCAGGGAAAGGTGCAGTATCTCTGAAGGATGACACAAGATGTATAGGAGCTCCAGGTTAAGAATAGTTCTCAGTGTTTCCTGGAAAGGAGTCTCATATCCTCAGGAAGAAGAGACTATCTCAGAATATCCCATCTGGATGCACAGAGGACGGAAGTCACATTTACAGTAAGAGCAGAGCTTAAGCAGAGAATAAACTATAATTATATCTGGTAAAATCAGAAAAGCATTACTCATATAGGGACTATTTGTAAAAATATGGATGTTATGTTAATGGCAGGACTATACAAAAGCTTACAAGGTAACAGGGACTTTGTTTAGCTTTCAGAATCCTGGTTGCATGAGGTTGAAAGATATAATTTTCTCAAGCAAGCAAACAAAAAAAACCCTACATATATACACATAATGTATGTACGGGTGTGCAGGGTTTGTGTGTGTGTGTGTGTGTGTGTGTGTGTGTGTGTGTGTGTTATGTGCAGATCAAGTGATACCTGTTTCTGAAAATGCTTCCTAGTGTAGAGGATATTGATGATTTTTCTTGACATTCTATTCCAAAAGCTAAAAAAATGATGAACTTCATGAAAGATTTTAGTAATTAATGCCTAATTGCTCATGCCTTCTGTTAAGATTCAGCAAATGTTGCCTTGAATTGAAAAGATTATAGCTTAGAATCCAGAGATATTTTAACCAATATCTGCAGTCCTTTAAAAATTCCAAAGCAATTCTTCCCTGTTCCCTCACCATCCCCAACATGCTGACAATGTGCGTGATGACAAAAATAACATGTAAAATTTCAGCTGTCATATTTGAGCCCCTGTAACAAATCAGACACTGTGCTAGAAAGTTTAAATATGTTGTCTTTAAACCTTATAACAAGATAGAAAAGTAATTATTATTTTACCTCTTGGAAGAAAGGAAATTAAAACAGTAAGGAGCTTGCCCACATTCACATGGCTGGCTGGAAGCAAGTCTGAGATTCAAGTCCAATTCTATTCCAAAGCCCTTAACCTTTCTATGATAATGCACTCTGCTAGAGTGTGTATGTGTGTATACACAAATACCATAATTTTTTAAGCAGAAGATTTGGATACCTTTATTGAAATTTGTAGTGCTAGTTGTATAAAATGCTCTCCCTCCATTTTTCTTTCTGTTAAAAAAAAAGCTCATAACAGCCTCTATTTTTGATTGAGGATGTCAGTTATTAGAAAGAGTGGAATTTGAGTCATCACTGATGTCAAGTCAATAACATTGCTATGGTTATCCCAAACTAATGATGTCAGCACTGAGAACATATTTAGAATATATTTTATTTAAATCACCATATATGTTAAAGTTAGGATAAAAATAGCCATGTAAAGATGAAGAAGCATATTTCTAAAGGCACAGAGGCATTACTGTTAAGGATTCTATGGAAATATACAATTTTGATACCAATATATAATACATCTCAGTAACTGAGAGGCATATTGGCAGATATTAAAATGGTAAAAAAAAAAAAAAAAAAGGAGTTCTCAAAGTAATCAAGGAGAATATCTTACCGAATGTGGTATGTGAAAATGACTTAGAGCTAAGGAAACTAGTCAGAAGAAACAGCGATCTCAGTCTTTCTCTCTCAAACAAGCAATCAATTTTATTGAGAAGGGGTTCTTTCATTTTAAGTGAGTAGGTCAATGACTTTTGACAAATGTATATAGCCACATAACCACCACTACGGTTGAGACCTAAAACAGTTCCATCTCCCCAGAGAGCTCCCTCATGTCCCTTTTTCAGTCAGTTTCCCCTTCTCCACAACCCACCCTAGGCAATTATTGACCAGTATAGATTCGTTTTTCTATACTAATCAGTATAGATTTGTTTCCCTGTTCTAGAATTTTATATAAATGTAATCAGAGAGTGTGTACACCTTAGTGTCCAGTTTCTTTTGCCCAGCACAAGGTCTAAGAGATTCATCCACTGCACAGTGTATATGAATAGTTCATTCCTATTCATTGCTAAGTAGTATTCCAGTGCAGGAAACACCAAATTTGTTTATTTACTCAACTATTAGTAGATATTTGTGTAGTTTCCAGTTCCCTGATATTATGATTAACAGTACAGGGACCACGTGTGTGCATGTCTTTTTGTGGACCTATAGTTCCATTTTTCTTGGGTAAACATCTAAGACTGATTTACTAGACTGTAAGTAAGAAGCTTCTAAGCTGAAAGTGGAGGCGCTATTTTGCATTCCCACCAGCAATGTATCAGATGTCTCTCTTTTGAGATACATTTTTCTACTTTCAAGGGCCTAATATTGCCCCTTGAGGCTTGAGACATTATCTCGATGGTCAGGCAGAATAGCAAAAAATGAAAACAAAAAATAAACAAACAATCAAACAAAAACTCTGTGCTACATATTAACCATCCCAATTGTTTGGGGAGTGTGTCTGATGGTCTTCTACAGTCTCCCTGGTAGGGAGGATAGAGGTTTCCTCCATGTCTCCGTGTTCCTGTCAAATTATCCAATCAACAGTCTCTTGTCCAATCTCATTTTCCTTGGCAGCACCATTGCCCACCACCTCTTTCTTAAAATATTTTAAGAAGTATTAAGAAATAAGAAAGTTCTCTTTCACAGACTAGAATGACACAACACTCCTGATTTTTCTCCTATTTCACAGAGTGCTTCCACTTCATCTCCTTTATTGGCTCCTTTTTAGATGTTATAGTAACTGAGAATATCTGAGATTTAAGCCCTCTTCTCATCTCTGCACTCTCTTCTTCAAGATGTTTCATTCAGTTCAAGGACTTTAAAGACCATCTATGTTCATGATTCTCAAATGTATGTCATCAGTCCTGGCCTCACATCTGAGTTCCAGACCTTTTATATCTAGTTGCCTATTTGACATCTCCATTTTAGATGCTTCATAGATATCTCAAATTCTGTTTCCTCCATATGGAACTCTTGAAGTGCCTCCCTCCCCACTCACTCCTCACTGAGCCACTCTTTTCTCAGTCATCACTATCCCCAAAATGGCACCACCTGTCATCCATTTTCTTAAGCCAATCATGTAGAAGTTATACTCAACTTCTTTTTTTTCTCTTTATCTACATCCAATCCATCAGAAGAGCTTTTTGGGAGCTCTTTCTTTAAAATATATCTAGAAACTGTCCACATGTCTCTCTCTTCCACCTCCTCAAATCTATCGCCATTTATTACAGCAGTCCCTCCGCTAATATCCCTACAACTGGTTCTCCTCACAGCAACCTTCGTGATCTTTAGACAACATAAATCAGATCATGCCATCTCTCGCCCCTGTTAAAATGCTCTTATGGCTTTCTACTGCATCTTGAATAAAATCCATATTCCTTATACCATAACCTACACAGCACTACCATACTCCCTTGCTTGCAGGACAAGTGTTGTCGTCAACTGTAATGTCAATGAATAAAAGGGACAGGGTGAAACACATGTGTCTAACTGCTTGTAAGGGACCAAACTCAACAAGTGACCATTTATACTGTCTTCTATAACAGTGTGAAGACATAACAACATAGGTAACCAATGTACATCTGCTACCTCCAATTTGTGACCAGTTCTAGCCCCCCATCTAGTCTCTATTATTCCTCTCTCCCTTTGTTTACTATGCTCCTGGCCTTTCTGATGGTCCCCAAATATGGCAACCTTTTTCTTGCCTCAGGGCCTTTGCATCTGCTGTTGCCTCTGCCTGGAATGCACTCCTGCCTGATTTTCACATCACCAGCTCCTTCCATCATCCAGACCTCACTCAGCCCATCTTCAGGGAACCTCCCCTCACTTCTTCCTTTAAAGTAGCCCCCTCATCACCATGCTTACCCCCAGGCACCGTGATATGACCTTATTTTGTTTCTCTCTTCATATTTTTCACTGTTTGGAATTTGCTTATTTATTGATTGATAGAATATCAATTTTCACTACAGGAATGGAGGCTCTATAAGGGCAGAGATATTGTCTATCTGCTTTATATGGACCTGCAGCTTTTATGCATGCTGTAAGTGTTTAAATACATCTGTTGAAGTAATGGGTCTTTATAATAACAAAAAAGTGAGAACTAAGCCTTTGAAAAGTAGAGTTAGATAAAGGTTCAAATTTATGAGTTTTTTCTGAAGATTATAAAACAAAAAGGAAGCCAAAAATATTAGAAAGAAATATATGAGAGTTTAGTTAATTTTATCATGTTTTGGCATTTTGAAAATTTTTTTTACTTGCCCTTTTTTTTAAAAAAAAGTTTGTTCCATATGAAATAATCGTCTTTTTGCTCCATTTTGACTCAACATTCTCAACTTTCACCCCACTGAGAGAGTGAAATGGGGGTCCATTTTCAAATAAGGACACACTTGATTAACTCTAAACTGATGAGCCTGAACCAGTTTTAAAGATCACCAGAGAAGGAAATGCCATAGGTTCCTTTGATGGTTTTAGGTTCTTCTTTTTAAACAAACTTAGCTGGTCCTTAGTGCAAAAAAAAAAAAAGCAAAGTTATATTTTTATACTTTTTAAAAACTGCTCAATTTTGTAAATATTTTGCCAATAATGCAAAATTAAATCAATTTATTTGCCTAGAGAAAATGAAGTTTTTATTTGCAAGAGGGTCCTAAAACTGAACCAGAAGTTTCCGTTTATTTTACCGACTGGGACCCCGACTTCAGCAGTAAACACTTCCTGCTCCCATGGCTGAAGGGCCGTATATTATCTGAAATAATTTCTTCAGTCTGTGACTGGAGGAAGAAAAGTGACTTGCCCTTATTTATCTTTTTTAGGGGCTACATGGATTTTAGTGTCCTTGAAAACAAGTGATTGAGAACAAAGAATTAGCAATAATACACATCTGTATGATACCATTCATCTAAAGATCTCAAGGCATTTTTGAGTGTCTACACTGCCCCCATCTTTCAATTGCTAGAGCGTTTTGGTGGAAAGCAGGCAATACAGCTATATTTGTTTCCCATTGTGGCTTTGTAAAAGCCAACTTTCAAAAGAAGTTACATGTATGGGTGTCAGTGGGATTAAGCAGACCTCACTCAGCTTGCAGTCCCAGCAGCCAAAACCTAAACACACAGGGGATGCCTGGTGTATATTTGTCTGATTTAATGTAATTATATTATTAGGTCTTTTATATTAAATAGTGGAAAAGACATATTTGAAGGGACACATTGGTGTTTGCAGATAGGAAGAATGGAGATCAGGAGTACATTTATTCTTAAATTAAAAAGAAAAAGAAAATGAATGCTAGGACACTCCATTCTGACTAAAAACAAATTCTTAAACCTTTGCTCAGGTGTACCGTTCACAGGCTCTTAGCTGCAGTTCAGGGAGGGGAAGAGGTTTTTTTGTTTACTTGTTTGTTGTTAACTCTTTCTCTTTAGTCTTTAAGTCACTGAGTGACCTAATACTAATAAATCCTAAGAGGCAAGTAATTCAAAATGAACTTTAAGAAATGTTGTAGTGGATGATTCTGGAAATATCTGTCTTTACCTGGATTTATTAATAAGTATAGTCTCCGTGATTAGAGGTGCCAACACAATGATTATTTTATAATTTTCTACCATTAAAATAAATAATTCTGAAAGTTTACAAGGGAAAAATATTCTCTAGTATATCAAATACATATTAAATAATATTACATAAAATGTATATGTTTTTGAAATCTAGGTAGGAACCCCTCTGCAAAAATCAGACCACACGAAGATTCAGACAGCCAAATGCACCAGGTTTCTCTTGTAGCAGTTTGAAAATAGAAGGGTGATTTTTAGGAAACCAGTATCATTTACTGAAAGTAGCCATGTTTAAGTTTATATTATATTCCATGCTATTTAACATTCCCCACACAATATTCTTTGGATTAACCTCTTCCATAAATAAAGAACAAAAGAACTACTGTGAAGAAGCCTTATGAAGTATTTTCCAGGAGACTCGTTGTCTTTTTCCCTCCCCTTCCCTTTTTTGAAAAAAGCAGACTTTCTTCTAAAGAAACGATTTTACATGGTGTGTAAAACCGACCTTGAAGAAAAAATAGAACAAGATTAATCACGTATGGTAAATTTAAACATGAATCCGTGGAAATTCTCCTTTTCTGAAATCCTCCATTTCTTTTAAAACATTCTGGTAATAAATTGCTGTGAGTGTTTGCCGTATCCTATGTCCTGACTCACTCGGAACAATTGATGTTTGGCACTCGTTCAGCGATGGCTACGTACGTACACTTGTTAAAACAGGAGCCTGTTCACTTTCCCTTTAAGAGCCATTTAGTGAAGTTATGCTTGTTGTTTTTTTTTTTTCTCTCATTATTAAAATTCCTCATTAAACCTGCCTGAAAACTGAATATGACTCCTTTTACCTGAAGTGGTAAAATCACCCTCACCCCTCCCCAGGAGCGTTTTATTACAAAAGAACAATGGATTCCCTTGCTGGGTAAAGTAGGAGCCCTGTGACTGATGTACTTTCTATCCTACAGAAGGCCTAATATTGTTAATTTACAAAATCCGTTCAAGGGAGCCACTTTGAAGGCAAACTCGGGTCGTGCACATGGACCCCTCCAGAAACGAGGTGTCAGTTCCAAGGCTGGCATTCCGCCTCAGCTGGCATCTAGTGGTCCTCGCTCTTCCAGGCAATTTGGCCCTTGATTTCAAACAAATGCATCCTGAAGGCCCAATGCCAGGAATAGTTTGATATGATTTATGCTCCATATTTGCTCACAACCCAGAAAATTTTAGACCTAAAAGACACATTTTTTCATTATTTAGCATTTGCTGTGAGTCGTGTGTAAGCCAAAGTTATTTTAGTGTCAACCTTAATTTTTCTGGACCTCCGAGTGCAGAGTCAACTCAACAGTGTTTCCACCTCTTGTTTGTTGCACAATAAGAAAGTCTGGTGGCTGCTATCACTGATTCCTCAGTTCCAGACCTTTCTTTTCTGGTGAGAGGATGGCGAAAATAACACTTGGTTGCAGTGGTTTGATGTCAAGATGGCCATCATTTAAACTATTTATTCCCCCAAAATTTACCATTTGAACCAGATTTACAGCAATCTTCTTTTACTTATTCGGAACTTATGGTTATGGAAGACTTAGGTAGATGAATTTCTTTGGAAATTAAAACTCATCTCTTTATATCCTACTGACCCTAAATAGAAACCAAGTGTGTTGTTTCTAGCTCTGCATAAAGGGGCATCTTAAAAGCAATAGTTTAAATGTCCCCAAAAGTCTCTGAAATGCCATCTGAACACTGGCCACCAGGTCATGAAGTGGTGTGGTTTCCCCCCAGCTTCCTGCATTCATCTTTTTCGCTATTTCTAAAATGAAGGGAAAGAGATACACTACTTATTTAAGCAAACTTATCTCTTTAAAAAAAATGCACATTGCCCTCTCCACATCCACTGTTTACATGGATTTCTTAAAACAGAATAAACATATTGCCCCATAATTTAAAAGTCATAAAAATACACCATAGGGTAGGTTGGCCACTAATAGCCACACAATCAAACAGGAATGGTACCATATAGAATGAGTGACACCCCATCCCCATGGGTTGACCTCGACTTCCTTGCACAGCTAGATTAACAGGAGGGCATATTATCCACCACAGACTTAGAAGATGAACTGGTGGTGACAAAACAACGTGGATTATGATGCCACTGACCACCTGGCTCCGTACTCCTATCTGACCTCCACAGATCGGGTTTCTTACCTCTTGCCTGTGCACGTGAACTACAGCTAGACTTGGATTTATTTTCCTTGGGTCTTCCTTTGATTTTTGATATAATAGTTTTGTGGATGCAAGAAGGTATAAAACAAAGAGAGGAAAGGTTCAGATATTGGGTTCCACTGTGGGTTTATAATAAGCTAGAACATTGCACTTAACTACTGCTCAGTTCAGAAAGACAAGGTAGTAAAATCTTTAGCATTTCGGTAAATTGTCCACAGTCAACATGAACTCAACACTACTTACTTGAAATACTTAAGACAAAATAAATATAGTGTCTGTAATTTAAAAGTTATAAAAATACTAGCATAGAGTAGTTTATCTCACTCAACCACAAACACAGTAGGTATTTACAGCCTGGCCAAGGCACTGACAACAATTTCGTTATACATCCTAACTTCTTAGTGTTTCTGATTATATATATTTTTTAATACTTGTATAGTGAAGTTAATGCTTGTGACAGTAATAATTTGGCCACTTAAATCATGCCAGGCTAAAACTTTCATAATATGGCTTGTAGGTTGAGGATCTAAATGAAAAATAACATTTTTATGTTGAAGGAAAAAGGAGTCTTACTTTGTGCTTTTAGAATAAAGTTTCAAAAATTCATGAATTCTGAAAAGTTACAGAAAAAAGTAATCAATTTAATCAACGTTGTGCGACAGTATATGACATTCTGAAAAAATATTTTAATATAAGAAAACAAAACTTTCAGCAGAAGAGCAGGGCCGCTTTAATTTGTAGCAAAATCTTTTAAATCTTAATGGAGGGCTCTAAAATCAGGTGTCTGCAGGCACTAAAAACCCGAGTGACTTGCCAATGTAATGGAAAGTTACTTAAGGCAATGATCCCAACAATGCCACACACGGGTGGGAAGTTTATAAGGAAAAACAGGAAGTGATGCCAGGGATCACAAAAGGACACTTCCCTTTTGATTGGAATGACTAGCCCAATGTCCCAAGGAGTGCTATGCACCCAGGGGGAGGCAGGGGGAGGCAGAGTGTCTCTCAGATAAAGCCCATGACCTGTGGTCTCACGACCTGACTTCAAAACCTGTGGAATACCACGTCAGGTTAGAAAAAGTTCCTATTTTGCGTTCAAATACTACTGAGTGAGGTCTGAATCACTGTTAACTTTTATATCTTAATCATCCTGTACTAGGTAGGCAAAAAGCCTGCTACTTCTTGCCCACATTCCTTCTGGGAATTTAAATTTTCTCACTTTAATTAATTGTACAATTTTATCTTGACAGAGAGTGTTGTAGTGTACTGAATTGGAATTTATCGTCACAGTGGGTTTGGGTGGGCTTGGAAATTCAGCAGGGAACACTCCTTTCTTAATCCTTCCCTACCACCCACCCACCTGGCCCCACTTGTGTAGCTGCACGTGTGTGTGCTTTTTTTCTCCAATATCCTGAACCCCGGCAGGTTCTTGAGTGTGTTGTACCTGCCAGGTCTATAGTTTGCTGTACCTCCCAATGTCACTGCTGTGGCCTTTGTTTGCAGCAACTATAAAATTCAGCACATTATCCTCACTTGCTATAAAAGCAAACACTGAAGTGTCACAGAATCAAAGAAGTCACCTGAAAATAACTTTATGGACATAGGTGCTGAGTTTTCTATTCCTCTGCCTCCACTGAATATCACTCTAGAGCAGGTTTTTTTTTTTTTTAATCTTAAAATCATTCCCAGATTAGAAGGTAAACTAATAGCTAAGGGTAAACTTTCTTTGTGGCAAAAAATTAGGAAACAATGTGTGATTAGAAAGTAAAACTTACTTGCTCCTTTTCTCAGTGGGACCTGCCTAAGAGTTTCCACCTGCCCCCACCTGCTGACACTTTATATTCCTCTTCCTTGCTTTATTTTTTCTTCTTAGCACTTATTTCTATATAATAAACTGCATATTTTCCTTAACTTGTTTATTGACTGTTCTTATCAGTAGAAGGAAAAGTCCAAGAGGACAGGAATATTTGGCTCTTTTGTCAACTACAATAGTGTATTTCCTGAGACTAGAACAGTGCCCGGCCCAAAGTTGAGGCTCAAAAATATATTTGCTGAATAAATAAACACAACAATGAAACCAAAGAGAGAGATTAAGGAAAGACGCACTGCAGAATAATGCTCAATGGTGGAGATTCTGGTTTCAGATTGTTTCAATTCAAAATTCAGTTGTATGACCTTGAGAAAGCTATTTATATTCACTCCTTCTCCTCATCATTAAAATGGGAAAATACCAGAACTATCCCCTAGTATTAAAGGGATTAAATAAGATAATCCTTGTGTAGAATTTAGCACCATTTCTGAAACAGCATGCAGTAAACACATGTTAATTAATAATGTTGTTATTATTATAATCACTATAACCATCATCCTCATCGTAATTTTATGAGCATTAGATGAGAGTCATGAATGATCATTTAACAATACTTCAGTAAATGACATTTTGGCATAAATTCACACATCATTCTGGTGTCACTTTACATTCTTCTGTCTGGCCACACAGTAAAAGATCCTACTATCCAAAGAGCACTACCTCCTCCCTCACCGACTTCTTTCTGTGCAAGGATCTGAATTATGTGCCTGGAAACTGTCCATTCATTGCCTTTGGCCATCTTGGGCGGGGGTGTTTTTCTGGGGCTGAAAGAGATGTCTCAGGGCGGCTCAGAGAGCAGCTTCTGGAAGCCACTTGGTCTGGTTTTGAATGGATTGGGCTAAGTGATCCTTAAGGATTCATCTAGCTTTTAAATTTTATGATTTATGCCTAACTTGTCTTTTGGAGTAAGGCAGCAAGAAATGAAAAAAGGAATAATCACTTAAATGTCTTGCTTTCATTTAATGATTACCCAACTATTTGTTGCATTCATTTTCATTTACCCATTCCTTTGTTCTACATGTTTTGACTCTGTACAAAGGCATGGTGGAAGAAACAAAGATAAACCAGACTTCATCTGTGTCACCAAGTAGCTCGGCACCAGTGAGAGGCAGACCAGAGGCCTCAGAGAAATGGTATTTTTGTTGCTGTTTTCCAATACTGCTGGTCTTACAGTTCCTCCAAAGATGTTCTATCCAAAATGGTAACCACCAGCCACACGTCACCATTTACATTTACATTAATTAAATTTAAAAATTCACTTCCTCAGACCACGAGCCACATTTCGAGTGCTCAGAAGCCACAAGTGGCTAGAGACCAGCACGCCGGCCGGCACGGAGAGAGGGCACTCTCATCACCACAGAAGGCTCTGCTGGTCAGTGCTGGGCCAGGGACTGTGAGCTCCTGATACATTTGAAAGTAATAAAGAATTTTCTGGGGTCCACCATTAGCCAATATTAGCTAGCTTATTAAAGCAAACTTAATTGAAATGGCAAGCAATAATCATTAGCAGAGATCCCAAATTAGTTTAAAGGTACCTACGGTTTTGAAATTAATTCCAAACATCGGCTGCCCTCAGTGCCTTGTTACGGCCTCTTATTCCTGCCATTAGACAACAGCGAACCCCACATATGGTGCCCTGACTGGTCACATGATTTTTTAATATCCACATGATGGCACTAAAATGGCCTATTAGATTTACAGTGTCATTAACCTTCCAAAATAAAATGAGAGTCTGCTCTGGCAGGGGAAAAAAAAAGTGTGACTGCTGTTGGGTTTTGGGTAACCAGCCTGTGAGGAAATGCTGACAGGGGTCAGTGTGACATCATCTTTCATTCAGCCCCAAAGCTGTCAGGCCCTCCCCAGATGTCTGAAACGCAGATATAAATTTTCATTATCCAGCAGCAAAGGGCCAGAGGTACACCAAATGAATTTTTTACCAATCAAATTATAGCTCGTTGCCAGATTAAGTGTAAACGCTAATTTTGTGAAGTTTTCTTCTGGTCATTTATCTACAACTCCACAAAGTAACCTTGCTGAAGCTGGAAAGATTTCTAAATCAAATTATTGTTTTTATAATCTCGTTGTGGACACCACAAAATTGAATAAAAAGCAATTCCATTAAGAATGAATAGTGCCTTCTTCCATGGAACAATTAGATTTTTTTTATGTGTGTGTGTGTGTGTGTGTGTGTGTTTTAAAGAAAATGCAAAGCCAGGGAATACTAAGGACTCAGAGAAGACTTGACTTCGTCATTCTGGGCCTCAGTTCCTCCACCTCTGGAGGGATGGGAATGGATATGGCAATCACTGATTCTGCAGTCTAAGGACAGCTCTAAGGTCCATGCTTCTATGTTGGGTTACTTCGTGTCTCCTATTTTTAATACGAAGTTTGGGAATAAAACAGCTTCCAAGTAAAAATTTTGCTACACTGTGTAAATTCAACTATATATATATTGCTTTGAAATTAGAACTCAGTTTCCCTTAGAAATAACTGTGACACAGGATACATCACAGTTATATTTGATGCTACAATGAAATAAGGTTGTACCACAACAGAAGTACCCTATTACTGGTAGAAACAATCACTTGATTCAACAAGATGTACACAGGAAAAATTAATCATGCTTTACTTTGGATATCGGAAACTTTATCTCTTCTGTTTAAGACTCTGCAGCTCCTCTATTACCCTTCAAGTTCCAAACCACTGGTAGTGACTCCAAAGGCCTTAGGCAGGCTTCCGGCAGGATAGGGGTCCACCCACAGAGGCAAAGCAGCAGCAACGAAGGGTGTGAGGGAAGGAAGGGAAGGGACATGCTGGGCATGGGAGGGAGACCTGGGACTCTTGGCAGGTATAAAACCCAGAAGCTTTTCTCAAGAAAAACAGTGACTCTAGAATTTTCTTTTGAGCCCCTGGAATGCTCTATTTGATGACTATGTCCCAGAGTTCTTCCCAGTTTTTCTGTTTTAAAAAAGATATATACCTTGTAGAAAAAGACAAAGACTATCTACGTGCCAGGAATATCCAGTCTTTGCTCCAAAACATAAAAAAGGCTGTATTTCAGAGGACAAAAACAAACTGTACACCCCGACTCTGGCCTCTCCTCTAGGATGTGGCAGGACAGGTGAACTAAGAAGCATGATGGAAAGTAGCTTAGAGGTCAGGGGGAGAATAATCTAAGAGGAGATGGAGAGTGTCAGCTCCTGCGGGGCCCAGGTCAAGTCTTCCTGCCGCTCCACCTCTCGTCACCAACCATGCTGCTACCTAAGCTTATGCTCTAGACCAGCTAAGGAGTGTCTGGGGAAAAGCACAAACCCAGTGGTGATGGAGTTCGTGAGTAAGAGGCAAGTGGGTAGAAATTCAAAGCAATGGCAAGAAGGACTCAGGCGGAGCGTTGGTCATCAAACAACGCACACCCGAGTGAGTGATCCCTGTGCTTGAATGGCTTAAGGGAGAAGCCATGACACCTTAGTGCTCTTAAAACCCAGTTTCAATACATTTAACAGATCACTGTCATCCTTACATAGAAACACATCATTCTAATCTGAGTCAATCACTTCAGTGGAAAACCCTATGTCTCAATCATCAGATTTAGACCTGCCCCAACAAACCTCAGAGTGAAAATAGAGTGAGGCCACTGGGGATTAGAAGAAGAGAGAAAAATAATTTTCCAACCCTTATAAATGCTGAGATGGTCCATTGTTTACAGTGTGACTTAATTTTAAAACAGCTAGACTGAGTTTAAAACACACAGTGTTTGTGATCCACCCGGGATTAAGAAGCAAGGCAATGGGGCCCACAGAGAATCAAAAAACCTGAAAAGCCCCATGGGCCGTAAGGCCATCCAGCATTTGGCTAACACTGCAACAATCTGTTGAGTTGAGCATAAACGAAGGGTACAAATTAGATTTCCCCTGAAAGCCACAAGATTAAACATTAAGGGGCAAGTTCTTGGCAAAATGTATGTGTGTATTTTCCAAAACCAAGTTTTATGGAAAAAAAAAAGTTCACAAAGTCTGTTAAATACATGGGTCAGATTTTCTCATGCTTAAATATCTGTTTAATTTAAATGAACACAGTATTCAGGTAAATCCAGCCAGAGATGGCAGTGAGACTCCTAATGAATGTACTGATTTGGAAGGCTCTAAAATGAGTTTTACAGAGAGACAGTATCATTCAGTATCCATATGTGAATTTTAGCATGAGCTCCATGCAACTATGTAATATTAAAAATATATAAACTATGGGAAAAGTTAAGAATGTATCCTAAGTGGAGGGAGATGTGGATTTCACTTTCACTATCCCATAACGTGTACGTTGAAAACTGATGTTAACTAAGTGAGGATTCTGCTGCCCAGCTGCTTACAGGTGCTTGCCTGGACTTTACTGTCTCCAAACCAACAGGGACAGAGGAGGCTGAAGTGGGTCAATAAGAGTAAGAAGGATTGCTTGTTTTTGAAGCACGTAGGAGAGAAACATCTTTGCCTTCTCAGCGTTTAGTGGCCTTAGCTGTATCTTCTCCCAAATGTGCAACACCCAACAAAAACAGGACCCATACCCGCTGGCGCCCTATTCCACCATCCTGTCTTACAGAAGGAGATGAAATATTAGGTGGCTCATCCTAGGATTCTTGCTCAGGGGGCCACAGACTGGTAAGGGAAATAAGTAACATACAATGGGAATGGCTCTAAAAAGTGTCTGTGACAGAGAAGAAGGGAAATTGGCAAAGGGCTCCTGATTTCAGCATGTAAGCCTCCCCTGTCTCTCTCCATCCATTCCATTATGCACTGCCCTGGATGGCCAGTTGTCTCCTCATTCTCTTCAAGGTGTGTTCCCCACGCCCTTACCCTACACTTAGAAGAAGCCTGGAGCTTCTAAGAGCAATTCTTTTCCTACATCTATTGAAGGTGAATAAAATAATTTGTGAGAAGTACACGTAAAGCATTTTTATCTATTTAAACTTAATGAGTTACATAGATTTTATTTCCTAAATCTTTGTAAATTCTTCCTACTGGTTCTGTGCCTGGAGCTGGTATTTACCAAGCATCTACTGTGGGCCAAGGCGGTGCAGTTATTCCCCCCACCTGTTTTATACAGGAGGAAACGAAGTAATAGAGAATTTAGGTAACTTGCCCAAGGTCATAAAACTAACACTGTAACAGAGGGTTGAAACTACATTTTTCCCCTTCAGATATCTACATACAATGTGAATGTATCCTTTTTATTCAAGAGATTATATGCAATGACCAGTAATGGAAAAGGAAGTCAGAGAAATTCTCTGGGGCTGTTCACATACAGAGATCTTACATAAAGTTCTTATTGACTGCAAGGAACTTAACTGACTTGGGCTGTATCTCAGAATTGCACTAAAAGTACTTCTATTTCCCAAAGAAAAATTTTGTTTTGCTGTATCCATGGCACTGGGCAAGAGACTCTGATGTCTTTTGATTTGAGAAAAGATGTTCACAGATGATAAAAAGGCTCCCTTGCCCCACTTGTAAAAGAGAGCTTAACCTTATCAGTCTTTAGTCTCTTCACTGCATGGCTTTAGCAAGTCACTGGCTGGACAAGGAATCCTCCTTCTTTGAAAAAGAATATTTGGATCTTTTAGTCAGATTCACTATTTTATGTTAAAAAGCAGCTCCTGGTGATGGATTGCTAGAGGAAAGGAGGAGTCGGTTAAGACTGTACAGAGGACTATTATTGACCACAGTTTACTAATGGGAAAAAGGACTCGACAGTTTTTACTGAACAACAAAACATTTTTTTCAGTTCTTATGATCTGAAAAAAGCAAAATGCAAGTTCTCTTTGTAATATTTTGATTATATGATATAAATAGAGAGAAGAAGAGAAAGGGAGAGCTTGTATAAATGAATCTGAACTCCACAATTCTTATTTTTAAAATCCTATCTCCTACCTGTTGTGATGTGGGGACAATATCCTATCTTTCCTCTGCCAGGAATGTGTTTGCCAAATGACCTAGTAGGTAAATATTTCTAAGTGAAAAATTCTGCACAGGTTTCATTTCTCTGTATCAGACCACAGGAGCTGATGGCTATCAGCGTGATTGGTTTTCAAGCTATGGGGACAGGGATGTTATGCACAGGCTTTGACTCCAACGAAGACCATCAAGTAACACACCTGAGAAGTAAGAACTTCTAAGATCTACTCTCAGCAAGCTGAGCCAAAGTTTGGCCATCCCTGACTGGCAACTGTGGATGCAGCATTTTGCTCAGGAAGTGCATCAGGGGAGAGGAGGGGACATCAATGCAAAGAGCCATTGATACAGATGCAGAACTGTGCAAGCTATGGAATAAAGTGGACTGTTTTGAAAAGGAAACAAGATTAGAAACATGGCAATATTTCATGACGAGGCACAATCGAGATACGTCTCTAGGAAGTGGGAATCAGCCTGCATGGGGTGGGAGGGTGGCCCTGCCAAATTTGGGAGTTGGTCACTGTTAAAGTGATCCCAAAACAAAGGGTGGGTTTGGAGCAGTGTCCCCAGTGGGAACAATTGTTTTCTCATCTGAGATTCTTTCTCCCAGAGTTCAAGAACAATTGAGACAAATGCTTTCAAAGGTCAAGTGAATAGACAATGCTGGGAACTCCAGAGCACTCAGTGGTGAGTCCCCGGGCTTCCGTCCCCACAGAGAGAACTGACAACAGCCCAAGTAGTTTGAAGCAATCTGATTCAAACAATCTTGCAGCGTTCCTGAGCAATTTCTGTGGTTTCCACCGAGTTCCTCCTCTACTGTACTCTGTGCCGCAGATCTACCACAGATTTGGCTAAACGGATGATTTTCTTAAAAAGAATTATCTATGGTGGTTAAGCCATATTTTGGATGATACTACAGCGGGAAGTCATAATGGAAATACTAGCACACGACTTATTCTTCCTACCCTCAGTGCAATACCTGCTACCACTCGAATTTAATCATTTAAAGTCACTCATTATGCGGGAGGATGTTACAATCAAGGAGTAAAAAAGGAACTGAAAATTAAGAAAGGACCGATTACCATGATCTTATAAACTATGATTTATGCTGAGACCAGTTTTTCAAGAAGCTAAAAAAAAAGAGGGGTATATTTTTGCAAGACACAGTAGATTTTTTTCAAGAAAGTAGTATATTAAAAATAAAAACAGGATAAAAATAGAAAAGAAATTTATGAAGGAAATTCAGAGATGTGATTATAGCATCACACTAATGACATTACAATTAACCTCAAAGGCATTTCCATACAAACTTCCCTCTCCAACATAAGTCACTCTAGCCAAGGAATAATCCTGTCAGGCTGAAATACTGCATACTTGGTGTGAGTCTAAAAGTGTTTCGGCTTTCTTCATTTTGTTTTTATTGCCAAGTTGGACAGCATTAGACAGAGCTGTTCTGGAGTTAGAGGGATACAATAGTCTGCAGTTTTAAAAGTTTAAGGTTTTTTTTTTTTTATGTTATTAACTCAAACGTAGCTTTTAAATCCCAATCTGGGCCACTCTTGGAGCTCACGTCAGGCTCTAATACTTTGGCTCAGTGGGTAGGACAACATTGGACACTGTGAAGATGCTAGTCAATGTTTCTCAAATAAGACACAAAATCACTTGCTAAAATACATGCTGATTATATGGTCCAAGCTTTTCACACTCACATATATGTGAGCGTTAACTGCATTGGCTTGGAAACACTGGTTCTGGCTTTCTGGTCAATGGTCCATTTACCTATAGTAAAAATCTTCCAGAGGGGTTCCATAAAAACCTGCTCTGCTTGTGAAAGAAGCCGCCAACCTCGCCAACCCGTTACACAGGAGCTGCAGAGCTTCCTCGGGCCACTTGGGAATACGACATGCTTAGCTAGAAAGTGCCATCCAGACCTATGAGATGGCTGGTGGCCCTCTGACCAGGCCAGTGGAGAGGCAGTCAGCAGACACCAAAGAAGCCATAACAGCATCCTAACAGAAAACTCTGAAACCACAGGGCCAGAAATTGCGTTCCCCCATTGGCCACGGCACATCCTGCTTGGCCTTCAGAGTTTCCAGGGATGGGAGAGGCTAAGCCCTGGATCCACAGAGATGCTGAGGATAGTATTTCAGATCCATGGTGGTCACCAGATGGGGAGTCAGGTGAGGGTCCTTAGAGGTGACCGTGGCCCACTGAGCTGACCAGAGCTTGGATGGGGACACTGTTTCTGCCACTCTCCGTAGCTGCTGGGCCCCTTGTGCAGGTCACTATTCAAAGCTGGGCCTCTGAGGGGCTTGGTTAAGGAGCTACTTTGATCCCACCCCGGTGACAACACCCATGAGCCTGAAGCCTCAACAACCAGGTACAGTTGTGCTTTAAGTCATACTAATATGAGACTATTGTCTAATTAATCGCATTGATTCTCTGTTCTTTCAGTTACAAAATTTTTTCATATCATAATCTAACATGGGTCAAAAATATTTGTGAAACACGGAGTTGATTAAATACAGTAGAACAAAACAAAGAAAAATCAAAAAAAAAAAAAAAAAGATTAAAAACTGCCAAACAGTTCAACTTAACTACATTTCCAAGTTGTCTTCCTCGGCTCCACAGCGTTTTCAGTCTGGGGGCTCTCGATAGGTTATATTTGAAAGTACAGATGGTCTCTTTGCATCTCCCTCTCTTCTTACAGAAAATTTCTCGGATGTCTTGAGGCAGCTACCTCTTCTGAGAAGCCACTAACTCATACACTCAACTTATTTCCCTCTAGATGAGACCTTTGCCACTTAAAACTGCTATCTTGGCCTTTCTCTGAATGTTCTCTGTTAGTGCCGAAAAGAAAAAAAAATTCTGCCTCTCAGGCTCCCTTTATCAAGGATGCCAGTTTTTCCTTTCTTGAGAAACAGGGGATAGGAAGCATCTTGCTGCCTTGATGATGGGGCGATGCAGCGACTGTGCTTTACACAGAGGACCGTTTGCTTTTCTTTGGGAAACCAGGTCAAAGGTTGCTTTCATGGGGGATGTTATAAATAGACCCATCTTCCTAAAGGAAGTTTGGATGGATTTTCAAGATACCAATGCATTACTACTTAATTTTTCGTTTTTAAAATTGAATCACTCAAAAGATGTTTAATGAACTTCTATTATGAGCCAGGCTCTAAATTAAAGTCTCTCCTCAGAACCCCCGATCACAGATTTAGCTCTTTTCTAGGGTAGTTAAATCCTGCTCTGGAAGAACCCACAGTAATGGGACTGACTGGTTTGGCCTCAGGGTTTTGCTGCAAAGACAAAGTGGGGCTTTTACCTTTCAGGGTTCATAGTCTAACTTTTACCCTAGGCCTACTTCAATTTTATTTCCTACTTGATCGTTGTGACGGCCAATCATCGACCCACTTTCACAACAGACAAGGGCGGTTGCTACCACACACAGAATTGTTTCTCTTCACTGACTCCCCTTCCCTACCGCCACATAGCATCTGCAGTGCTTCTCCCACCATGAGCATATGTTTGTTCTTAACATAATAGCATAAGTAATATTACTTATTTTATTTTAATTTTAAGTAATAATATGACTTATTTTAACTTGCCTTTGGAACTTTTATCTTATCTATAGACATTTTTCTTTAAATACCTTTTCTTTCCTTATCCTTCATTCCATCAGAAGTATTTCCTCCAAAAAGAATTCCCAAAATATTCTTGGCCAAAATGGCATCTCTTACAGCTCTGGCTGGTATTACATCTATATTCTTGATCTCTCAGATTTCTCACAATTATAGTTTCCTATTTTCCTTTTGTTGTGTCTGTTGAATCAGATTAAAAACTTCTCAAAAGAAACACAGTTCATGCACTAATGTATGTATTTTGTTCATTCTTTCATTTATTCACACTTTCATTCACTTATGTATTCAAAAAAACATGTGTTGAGCACCTATTTGCACCAGGCACCAGGCGAAGTATTTGGGGTGAGGAAGTAAACAAGACACTCAAGTTCCTTGCCTTCCAGGACCTTATATTCTAGGTGGGCAGGAGGGGAGGAGCGCACCATAACAAGGAAACACACACACAAAAAAAACTAACAAGATGCTTGTGGCCCACGGTGAGTGCCATGGAGAAAACAAACAGGACGATGAGACTAGGAGAAGCAGCAGGAGGAAACTAGACAGCTGTGGTCAGAGAAGTCTCTACTGAGGAAGTGATATTTGAGCCAAGACCTAAGGCTGGAAGGGGTGCCCCAGAAAGAAAAATCTTTAAGGAGCAGAAAGGAAGTCAATGTGGTTGAAGCACATGAAGTGAGGGCAGGGGAGGGGAGATCAAGAGGTAAAAGACGAATCAAATATGGCCCCGTGGCCGCGGAAGGAATCTGGATATTATTCACTAGAGCAAGTACTCACTATATATTGTTTGCTTAATGAAATGATGTGCAAATGTAAGTGTTTATCCTATAGATTTAATCTAGTTTGGACAGGGTCTCAAAGTTCAGTAACAGAGGTCTTTTTCATTCTAAGTGGTTAGTCCTGTGTCTTTTCAGCATTCAAAATTTGACACTGTGATAATGTCACTTTAAAGTCGTTCTTGCACAAGTTCTGAGGAGCCCAAGCCCACCATGCATGGTGCCCTTGCACGTGTAGATGACATTGCCCCCAAACCAATGCACATAGTCAAAAGGACAGGCCAGCGTGGCTAGATTCCATAAGGGATTTCAAGCTTTTCCTCTTCTCTGGTCATGTGAGAAGGAATTCAATTCTAGGGGTCCTGTGAGTTTCTCATTTTTCTCTTGAATTCACCTTTTTGAGTTATTCCAAATTCTAGTGGGCTTTCTAAAAGACCATAGCCAAACTGCCATTTTGAGGCCCTTCTACAACAAAATGAAAAACAACTTGGACACAAGAATCATGTCTTTCGAAGTTTTCCAGCTCCATTACTGTAACCTATTATTTGCTGTCCTTCCAAGCATGATATAAGCAAACCACAACAAAAGCTTTTGTTAGGAGCCAGTTTAATAGCTGAAAGGTTGATCTTTAAAAAAAAAAACAAAACAAAACAGGGAAATCTTCAAAGAACTTATGTATTGCAACTGGCATAAGAACCACAGTGAGCTGTGCATTTGGGGAGAGCAACATCAGGCACATCCATGGCGAGGAATCTGTGCACAGGAGGAAGTGAGTCGCAAAGGGAGTATAAGGGGCGATGGCACTTTTTTACAGAAATCCAGTAACTATTTGAAAAACATACGTATGTATATACATGGTTCTCAACTATGTTTGAGGTGTGGTTTGGAAATGAGAATTTATAAAAATCAAATTCTTGAAAAGATTCTTATTAACCACAGGATTCAAAGCTTCAATGAATATTTGATTCAAGCCCCAAACACTGCAGGTTGCCAGTTTTTCTCAGCTTAAACTCTAGCAGGTCCCGGTGCCAAGCTGATTTTAACAACCTCCACCTTTCTAAGCAGCCCTTTCATGTAGATTTACTTGAAAATGGCATCTCAGCCTCTTGTCACCTCATGTTCTCTTCCAGACCATTCACCCAGGTCAGTTTCCTGGCAGGTCCTCAACAAGCAGTTGGGGGTTCTTCGTAGACTGAGCTTGGAGTAATTATGCTCTGTAATTGTGGAGTCAGGGCCTGTCTCCCAGTCAAGATTAGAAATGCCAAGTCATTTCCTGTTTTCAAATCCAAACGAAAGATACTGACGTCTGATACTGGTTCTCCTACATTTCAATTATTGTGGGGCACCCTGGAGCTGCCTTTGTAGGATTCTCTTTATAGGAGCAGGATCCCCAACACAGTGCACAATCCTGGATCAGCACCAGAGAATACACAAAATGATTCCAGCTATCACATCTGATAACCCGGCAGGTCATTTCGCCTAAATGCTGGCAACCTGGGTCATCTGGAATTGGGAATCTTGTCTGGAGATGGACTCATTATTGCGGGCTTTGTAGAAACAAGAGGGCATCTGCAGAAAAGGGAGGCGAGAGGCATTTGGCACATGTTTAAGGGGAAAGCACCTCCTTCTTAATTGTACAGATCCTTGTATTTTACAGCACATTAAACTTTAAAAGGAAAGGTAGCAAAATCAAGCATCTGTTTTTTTCTCATATAAATTCAACTCCTAATAAATACTAAGCAGAGTTTCCTCAGACCCAGTTGTGGGCAGATAAGCAGTTCCATACACACAGAACTAATTGCAGTGCTCTCTAAACCTCCCTCGGCAGTCTTTTTTCTCTGCCAGTGAAACCAGCTTTTAGCAACTGGGTTTTGGGAAAGATGACATCCCCCAAAAGAATCATAGCCAAAACAAACAGGGTTAAGATGGAGAATAATACTAAAAATGATTCCTATTTATTCCATACTACAGTGCCCTCCATTGTGAAGTGCATTCTGCGCCTAAATTAGTCACAGTAATACGATTTTCATGCTGGAAATGAACCTGTGCATGTCTCCCAATTTCCTGACTTTGGAGGAGTAAAATATGTGTTGCTGGTTATCAGATTTTTCAATGTATTTCCCTTTCACATCCACTTATTTCTCTTGAAAGTGACACAAAATCTATAACACAGTAGATAAGGTTACAAACTGCCTGTTACATTTTATACTGACAGCTGTGTCACTTTTAAAAACTGAAATGCAAATGTGTCCCTTCAGGGCAATTTCCGATAGATGTGTGTCTGTGGTATAATTTCCTACAAAGAAGAAGATGAGACGAAATTTGGGGGAGAACACACAGGCTCTAAAATAAGGGGCTTATGAAGGTGTGCCTCCACCATCCCCCAAAGAGGTCCCCTGGGCCATCCAAACCATACCACTGAGAAAGACGTCAAGTCACCTAGCTCCTTTCTCTGCTGACTTCTTTTGGTTGAGAAAAATCAGCCTTTCAGAGTCCATCAACAGTCTTCAGTATCTTTAAGTTAAGCAAAGTAAATTAAACTATTAATTTACTCAGTTATGTCATTGAGAAAATGACAGGAAGAGGAAGAAGGAAGGCTAGAGGTACGAAGAGGTATAAAGGCAATTTAGGAGAAAAAAAAGGAGAAAGGGGGAAAGAAAAGAAAAGGAAAAAAGGAAAGAAAGAGAGAAAAAAGAAAGAATGAACAAAAGAAAGAAAGGGAAAGAAAGGAAAAGAAAGACAGGCAAAAAAAAAAAAAGAAAGAAAGAAAGAAAGAAAAAGGAACAAGAAGGAAATGAAAGAACCCATGTTCTGTAGATTCTATGTTGGTTATAGAAAATTCTAAGAAACAGTAAAATCCTTTAGTTATCTGTAATCACTAAGTTGATCTGTTTGTATCATTGATTTGCCATTGTGTAAGTAAGTTAAAACAGTAGCCCAACTTCCACTTCTTTTTTGTCATTGGCTCTTATTCCTGGCCGTATTTCACATTTCAACCTGCTCACCATATGTGTACATACTTATGCTTTCTTTGCCACTAATTGCTTCTTTTTTGACAATACCATCTATATGTGCATAGTATATGGCCGTTTTTATCACTCTAAGCCTATTAATGCCCAGACTTATGGTTCCCAGAGGAATTAAAATTAACCAGCTCTCTAAATATTGTTCATGAGTTGGAAAACTCCTGTATTTTAGAATCTCACTTCAGTTGTTTTTAATTGGTTTGCAATATTTCACCCTTCAGGGCTTGCCCTTAACTTTTCAAAGTATATATTAAAAAAAATTTATGAGAGTGATATGAAAGGCAAAACTTAGGAAAAATAAACACTGCTTTTGGACAATGATAGTACTTATTCTATGATTTAAAGCCTGAATTTATAGTCTGGTAGAGACTAAACTCCTATTCACTTTCCACTAACTTCTATTATCATCAATGAGATTTTTACCTGTAAATAAGCTACTGGTCTAATGTGCTCTATCACCAAAAAACATAGGGCTTTATAGAAACCAAATTCTTTTATGGTGAATTTCTCTTTTAGAACTAGAGATCCCTAATGCATTAATTTATTTTCTGAGTTTGTCATAAAATGTTGCTTTTTATTTCTAGAATATGGAAAGAGACTCCCCTTAAATACTTAGCTTTTGAAGAATGATCACTTTGTATGACCCATGAAACAAGTCACTGACAAAATGCCCCTAAACCCCAAAGAACCCTTTATTGTTAATGATAAATGCATACGCACACAAACACACAGAAACACAAAACTCCCAAGTATATTAATAGTATTTACCATTCCTCAAGAATAAAGTGAGAGGTTCCATGGGTAAAAGAAGCCATATCTAAATTAGAACCGCAGACTGCCATGTTTCTGCCACCAGGGCAGAGGAAAATATTAACTTTGCTTACAGAAAGAATAAATGAATTAAAATAGTAGTAATAATGCATATTATGGTCATATAAAACAGAGATCATTTATATTTTTCATTCTTAGTTCTCCCAAATAATCAAAATTTGCTCTCTCTCACTTACAGATCCTAGTGTCAAATTATTACTTATAAAAAATAAGCAGTATCAAGAAATTCTGAACAAGTACATAAAACTCAGGAAGGCTGCCTCAGCCATAATATTTCAAGCAGGAACTTCTTCTCACAAATAAACTTTCTCTTAGAGTTTTGCAGTGTAAGTAACCAAGATGACTTGGCTTTCGATGAATATTTGTTAAATAAGCGAGTGAATGGAGAACAGAATGAACAAGTGGAGAAGTAAAACCACATGGGAGCATCAATTGGAAGCAATCCCTTCCCAGACTTATTTTAAGTGAACTTTTTCACATCTCAGATGATCTGCTATGTGCATATTTCCCACACTGACAAAAAGAAAAAGTTCTTCAGAATTTCCCAAATTGGGTGCTCTGCGTGTATCTCAAAGGGCTATCATAGGAGAGGGGTAACCCTGACTGATGCTAATCAATGAATGAAAACACTTTTTCACTTTATGTAGCAGTGTTTTTCTCTGTGAATAAATAGCATATCCTTGGATAATAACAAGTGGCACGTGATTATTAATTGTGAATTCCAAGGTTAAGAACCTTTGACTTTGTGTGCGTGAATATTGAGACACTTCACTGTGCTCAGACGTTCAACAAATACACCACTTGCTTTCATCTACGCAGGGTCTGTCACTTGACTTTCGACCTTTCATTTGGCACTGTCCTGTCATTTCTTTGGTTTTGCAAATGCTAGCCTCTCACTTGACCTCTCCACTGTGACCTTTCACTTGACCTGTGATCTCATAAATCCTGAAATCTCATACATGTAATTGGGGAACAAATAAACAAAACATCTGGATGAAGCTCCTTCTGAATTAAGTCTGAGTAGCTGAAACACAGGACCAAACATGTCGAGACTTCTGTAAATAATTGGATATCCACTAGGAGGGTATGTGAATGGTAGAAAAGAACTTTTTAAGAAATGACCATGATACATCAAATTCTTACAAAATAGTTCATAACAGTTAACCTATAAGGAAAAAGACTCAGAATTAGCTTCCATGAGAATATTTCTCTGGTCTGATCACATTAAGAAAAAGAAAAAACTAAATTACTCCAGTTAAAAATGAAACATCTTTAATGAAGATGTTTACTGAATTTCATCATCTTGTTACTCAAGCATGGGAGTCAGAATTATTGTCTAAGAGGTACCAAAAGACTTTACCTAGATGAAGATTGTGTGACTCACTATAGTATTTAATATAAAACTGTTATATTTTAAGTGCTCCCTGATCACCTTTAGTGTCTCACCCATCAAATAACATCATTTTATTATCTTTGTAGCATGAATTACCATCTGAAATAACTTTACTGATGTGCTCTTTGGCCCTACTAGAGTATAAGCTTCATGAGGGCAAGAAATTTGTCTGTCATAGTAACTGCTGAGTGTCCATCACTGAAAAGACCACCTGGCACTTTCCAGTTGTTAAATATTTGTTGAGTAAACAAAAGAATATCTACTACACATGCAAGTGTCCTCTCCAAACATCACTTCACATAACTGCACAGCAGAGCAAAAATCTAAAGTAACCATCTTCCCAGTTAATTTTAAAGTTTTAATTACAGTTCACCCATTTTTTTAAAGTCTAATATCCTTTAAAATTTATCCTAGGGTTTTCAATATTGGCATCTTATTTTACTATTATTACTCTTACCATTAAGATATTTTTCTCCTACAAAAGCAAAGACCTCTTCACAAATCTCACAAATTAATAAACGTTGATTATTATCCTCAAATGCCAGCTCTAGAACAAATTTAAGATTTGAGTCACACCTCTTGCTGATTAGAATACAGTAATGTTCCTTTCATTAGGTTTCTGGATTCATGGATTAGGAAACTAGTTTAGATTCACAGTGATTTGAAAAGAGTTATGAAACATTAGAGAATACCAACTTTAATGTTTTGCTATCTGAAATGATCACAAAAATTTTATACTTAGTCACGTTCCAGCTAAAACTTACGATGCACTTCAGATTACTGTGAGGAAAACTCGGACAGAAACCACAAAATAAACAAAAAACCCACAAATGTACTTCTGAACAAAGTAACTGCTAAATAAAACAATTTGAAGACAATCTCTTCCAAACGTTTAGCTAGACTATCACCATGACTTTGTTATAAAATGTTGCATAAGACATAAAACTGATCCAAAACCCCAAATCTGATTGAAAGTCAATTTTCTCTTAAAAAAAGATCTTCTTAGACTCCAATTAAGGAAATTCCAGTTTGAGTATTAAAGGAAAAGTGAGTTTTCACTTTCAAATGGTGGTAGAATAACATTTATGAATATTTATATCCACCATTTAGTCATTTAACAAAAGATTATAAACTGACATATGCTAAAATTGAATATGACTGATCCTTTAAAATTTTACCCCAAATAAATACTGAGAATGCCTTATATTTATTTAAATCTTATTTGAATACATTACGTCTTCAGAATAACAGATATGTAATAAGAATCTATAATAATAGATTAATAATATATATTTTTTGGAATGTAGAGTAATTCTCACCTTTTATGGGTTCCAAAATACTGAAAGAAGTGTTAAGAAATGTGACTTGCTGTTAAAGTGAAATTTAAACTAATCACAAAACCAGAATTTTCTAACTTCCTCAAACTAAGCTGGATAAATGGTTCAAAGTTTGGCTAAAGTTTGAGGTTCTCTCTTGTTTAATCCAAAGCAGTTCATTTTTCCTTAAAGGTAATCAAAATAGTCAGACATGGTACAAATCATTTTGTTGGAGGAAAATTATGCCTGTGGTTTATTTAAATAATGTAATACCAATAGGGGGAACTTTAAAGAATATTAGAGTATTTCAAATATATAGAGAAATAAAAATGGCAAAACAAAAATATAAAAGAAAATTAGGTACAGGAATTATTTTGTAGATACCACTGATATATTGGTCATACTAACAATATAACATATAAAGAATAAAATCCAAGTAATAACTATCAAAAGGAATAGCTCCACAAGCTCACCTCAAGGGAGGATGATTAACTATTTAGGAATACATATAAAAATTCATTATAATCAAGATTTCAATAAGAAGTTCTGGAATTTCAGATAAAAAACTAATATGGGAACTTAAGGAGATATTCAAAATTTTTGATGCCCCAATAAATAAATTAACAAAGTTACTATTTCAGAGTCATAGCCTTCATTAATCTATTAATGTAATCTAAGACATGGTATTTTTCCAAATAAGTAAAGAATAGAAACACCAGCTACATTTTAAAAATAATAGGGAAATTAGTAACAGAAACAGTTGTGGATACTGTAAAAAACAATATGGAAATTTTGAGGAGAAAAAGGACAGAGAATCTAAATCTATTGTGTTGATATAACAAAGCCCAGACTTAAAAATGAAAGCAAGCTTTGCTGGCTTTACTTATGCTTTAGGTAGAAGCTTTTTACTACAAGAATTCAACTGCTGAAGTTC
This sequence comes from Camelus bactrianus, assembly GCF_048773025.1. Taxonomy (NCBI): domain Eukaryota; kingdom Metazoa; phylum Chordata; class Mammalia; order Artiodactyla; family Camelidae; genus Camelus; species Camelus bactrianus. The sequence continues at coordinate 83,018,254 of NC_133539.1, read as the reverse complement.
ATTTCCTGTCTTTAATTCTAAACGAGCAATTTGCTGATAATTTCCTGTCTACATTTTCATAAAGTAGAGAGAACATGACTGGTTAAGCTTAATGTTTCAATAACCAAATAAACTTCAGCAAGCATGGTTTAGGAAATTAGACAACTATCTAGAAACTAGCTTTATGATTATAAAATGTCTGAAAATGTTTATCTCCCCCAAATGTTTGAAAATATTCTGAAGGCCTTTGTGATTGCCTCCTTGACCCCCAAACAAATAGAGCACCATTGCTTTGCCTCAGTGGGCCCAGAGCAATTAAAGTCAAAAGGGTATGAATCCCCCTGAACTCTGAGCTGTTTCAACATAGAGAAGGAAGAAATTACCTCTGACTTAGTTTCAGCCTACAGCACCCTCCCACCTCCCAACTCCATCTTTCTGCCTAAAGTAGAAATTTGCTTAACTTGAACTTTGTATAGACCATGCCCTTGGATCCATGAGTATCAGCATTTGTGGCCAAAAATAAACTAGCGCATCACTAAAAGGGACCCATCTGAAACCTAAGTTAAGTTGTCAATTAAAGATGAAGAATGACTTGCTATTATTGCCTTAAAATGAGGCACCCTGTCTCTCCTGTTGAGATCACAAACATCTTCCACCCGAAATCTATTATAGCATCCGCAGAAGTAGAGCTGAGGAATTGGGTACCGTTTCCAAGGCTCAGAAGAGGGCATAATCCGTAAAACTATGAAATGTGGGGGCATTTGGTAAAACTTCAAGAAATGCCTGTTTGTGCCACTACCCACCTCCAGGTGCCAGCCAGTGGGAGAAAAGGAGTCAAATCCTGATTACAAAGGGAGATTTTATTAGACAGATTTAAGGGGAACAGATGAGCCCAAATCCCCCCTTTTATTATCTACTGTACACTTAGCTAATGCTTTCTCCTGTGAGAAAGGCTTAAACAGTAAGCACAAATAGCACAATGAAACTGTAATACTCTCTCAGCGTGGACCTGGATTATTTCAGCCACCAGCAACGTGAGTAGCTGCAGGTGTTGCACTAAATAAAGTAATATAAAGTGTCTAAATTGTAACAGTGGAAGTACTGTTTCAAGACCCTTGTCTGCTTTTTATTAATAGTCAGATTCCTTCCTATCAGCAGCCACAACTACCTTTACCCTATTATTCAGCAACAATATTTTGATAGGCAAAGATCTATTAAAATCACTGTTGATATTTTGTGACCATAGTCGTTTTGGAGTTGAATAAGCGTTCAATCTTCTCACAGAAGGGGAGAACGTAAACTTGTGATTCAGGAAAAGAGGAAACCAGGGGTTACAAAGGTGGAGAGGCCAAGTAGAATGAAACAGACCCCCTCCATCAAGTAAAAAATTTGGCAGGATAACTAGAAACAGACCAACCCTAAATCTTTGGGTTCATGAGCTCTTAGTAACATAATTAACTGAAATAAAACTAATATTCCAGTGTTAAGTTTCACCTTAACGTACATCAGCAGTTATAAGTTATACACTAGGTATGAAGAGTTATAATCAGGAAGTATCCTTTTTGTTTATGGAACGTACATTAAGGTAAGGGGGAAACATTCCTTAACACGTTAGTGTAATTTCTAAAACAGAAAAATTATCTACACAAAGAGAACTGTCAAGTTTGCCTTACTCTTTCTATCCAGAAGCATTACTTTTGTGGGGGAAGGTGGGCTGATCATTTATTTGAAATTTCCTACAAAAGTAGAGAGTGCCAAGCTTCTGAGGCATTTGTTCTTGAGAAAAGAACCACTGATACCTAGGGAAAAAATGTTGAACAGGAAATGTTTGACCAGTGTTGCATCACAAGATATCAAAAGAATTTCACTTTGGCTACTTCAGTCATGATTTTTGCTTTTTTCATAGTCTTTGAGCTTCTACAAAATGAATTAAAAAAAAAATAGTGATACTAAAATTTTTCGAAAAGTTTCCAATGAGTGAAATAAAGTAAAAATCTTCTTCTAGAATGAAACCTAAAACAGTGTTAGTGCTGAGAGAATAGATAAACAACATTAGTGATCTGTGAATAGCATTCAGGAAATTCCATTTATCTGATGAGCTGTTGGCTAACTGAGCAGTGTTTCATATGTCACCAGCTAGCTAAAGCTCCCCATTGTGTGTACAGATTTCCTTTAAAGGCATTTTTAACATCGTTTTGCACATTAGGAGACAGTTTCTTTAGAAGTGAATGGCCAGCCCCAGGAAGGAGTCTTCTTCCTATTTTTCTTTTTTTAAATTGATGTCCGTCTGCACCTCGCTGCCCAACAACTGCACAAATCCCTAACTCAGGATCCTTGTCATAGGACTGCCTGCGGCAATCAGCCCACGGTTTCTTTTTGAACAAGCCTTCTTTTAACACTTACAGCCAGGGATGATTTAACAGAAAGTGTCTCAAGTCGGTGAGCTACAGCCCCTTTAGACGCTACCCAAACAAAGCTACTAATGTGTGGTCAGTTTCTTGGCAACTCCAGTCTCGGCTGATAACGCTCCTGCCTGCTATTCTCCAAGGAGCCGGCTGCTGGAAGACGGCTCGGAACCTCATCCCCTTGGTGCTCCTGATGCGGGCGATCCTCCGACTGCTTGGCGCCAACCACAACATGCTACCCACCGTGAGAGAGCAGGACGCGGGCTGCTCTAGTCAGGACTTATCGTCTATCATACTGATTGACGAAACCAAGAGTGAGCAGAAAAAATAAACACGAACAGAGGCTGCAGTGTATGGGCCAGTCAGCTGGGAGTTTTAGTATTTGGCCTTGGTGATCCTACTCTCATGGTAGGTTATCTTTGCCTTGTGCTATCATTTATCATAACTCTGAGGGCCAGGGAGAGAAACAAACCTGCAATTTTTCTATTGGTTACATTCATTAGACTGCTCTCCTTTTTTTTCCTTAGCACTCCTTCCTTTGCCCCTCGTCATAATCCCATCCCCTCAGTAGTATTCCCTAAAGGACGGTGAAATTAAATCTAAATACAGCTCTCCCCTTTTCCTTCTTTTCCAGCATAGATCATTGCAAGTAATTAACCTCTGTTATTCCATCAAATCTAGAATGCGAACCTACATGTTAATTTACTTAAGTCAGACCCGGTCATAAATCTGCTTCGGTAGCAGCTAAACTCAATGAAGATCCTGGATGTTGTTCAGCTCTTCGGATTACTAACATCTTCTTCTTAAATAATAGCACTTGACTTTTTCAGGCACAAACCGTGTTTTGTATTGGGCTTGACAGCCACCATAAAGTACTCCCCCAAGTGTCAGTAACAAAGATGATTTGTATGTGGCTTGCAGTCTTCCAGTGTTCTAATAGCTTTCTCATTCCAACCCAGGAACATGGAACACAGGGCAGCTGGTTAAAGCTGATACAAGCATTTCTTCTCGCAGCAGGCTCTTCTTGCATAACCATTTATTTTGCAGAGTTTTAAAGTGCCTGAAGGATTTAATTATGTACATAGACAACCCCTATAAACTCTATTCTAGGGTTTTTATTGACTTTTGTGCTGGGCAGCTCTTAGGCATTTCAATTAAGTGTTTTTATAAGAAAAACTACAATATTGTAAAAAAAAAAAATTCTTTATAGATACTTCCAAACAGTTTTCCCCGTCCTGATTGAATAAGCTCTATTTAATTGACAGAAAAATTCCAGGTTAATTCGAAGTTTAGTTTTTCTACTTTGAAAAAACATAGGATTTGGGTCCCACACAGGTTTGTGAAAATGGACCTGCTAATATCAGTGAAGGGACAAGGGCAGGGGGAGGGGGACAAGATCACTCCGTAACATACTCTGAAAAGTCACAAGGCTACCTGTTACTTGGGAGTTTACTTCAACTCATAAGGATACAAACCTGAATGCAAAATTTTACATGTTCCACTTAACAAGTGCAGAATAATAAATTACCAAATTCATTTGGAGCTCCCGCCTGACAGGTCTAACCCTCCAAAGCCTCCAGGAGACCCCAAAGCCGCCTTTGTCTGCCTTCTTCAATTGCAGGGCTCAAGTATTTACAAGGCTTCTGCAAACCTGCCTTCATTATGATGTGGGATATTTCAGTCCCAGCAGGTGGCCAACAGGAGACCAGACCTGCCCGTGAAATATGTAATACTTTTTCATATACTTTAACCAGAAATGTGCCCCTCCACAACTCTCCTAACTGTTCTAATTTCCCTTTCTCCTCTTAATCTCCTCAGCAAGCCATGAGCTTGCATTAAAATCTACCTAAAACATTTCACCCACAGGCAATGTAATTCTGAAACAAGCAACCAACATTTCACAGCTCTGGAGTAATAGATTAATTTGAACCTAATGTTGCCGTCGTTTACTGCTCCAAATGTTCTGGTGTAGACATAGCCCCGAGGCATGGTGCTGTGGCATGCACAACTTTGGGAGCCGGAGCTACAGTTGGCTTAACATCTGTGCATCACATTTGCCATGTGCCTCATTATCCTGCACCCCACTGTGCCTACCTGTCCCCCTCAGCTTCTCAGCCACAGGCGATCCAATTTTTTTCCCCTCCAACTAAGAATCTTTGTTCTCCTTCTCACTTACTAAATTTTTGTGAGACCTCTGCACCCAAGCCGTGGGGATTCAGTCCATGTGAACAGCTCAGGCCCTTTAGATTCTTAATTCTCCATTAGGAAGAGGAAAATCACAGCATTAACTTTCTGACATGCCACTGCATAAATTGTGCCATTTGCAGAATCTACCAGAGTCTGGGACCAAACATGGGAGCGTGTAATAAAGCCTGGCGTTGTTGGTTTTGACTTTAACAAGTTTGGTCAGTTTCAATTATCTGGAAGCGAAAAAAAAAGAGTAACCTCCAATTCAAGATTTAAGGGGGACCCAAAAAATATTCAAAGAAAGAAAAGATGGTCACAACAGACATCAAAACCCAGGGTCTTGAGCTATTTAAGGAGTCAGCATTTCAAAGCATATCGCTACAAATAGTTGACATATACAGCCCTCCCCTCTACCAAAAAAAAAAAAGCAAGGCTTTAAAAATATACGTAGTAACCAGGCCAAACAGCTGCTTAAATTTTAATCCTGCTTAAACAATAAAAGAATGGTATGACTCCTTTATTGGTTTTCCATTGGAAGTGTTTGGGGCACCCATTTAACAGAGACAGAAGAAAGATTCAGTCCCACCAAAATGATTTAAAATATGCAAAACTTAAATAATATCTGTTATTATTATTATAAAGTATAGGTCTTATTAATAATAATAGCATCAATATCAAAATACGTAAAAAGCAACAGACTAGTCAGACTACTGTCTGAATATAGAAAAACCACCATCCTTGCTACAAGGTAGAAGAAAAAATTCAAACCAGAGGAGTTTGCCTCAAAAAGACCAAAGCTAGGAATAAAGAAATTTTAAAACATTGTCTACATATTACATATGACAAGCTGGATTTAGACAGTAGTCAACACATAAGAAAGGTGGCTTAGAGCTCTTCAATTATTTACTTGTGTGCTAGGAAAATAATTTACTGTGGGTGATAGGAAATTAATTAGTTTTAAATGACCATTTTCATAAAATTAATAATTTAAAAGATAAATCAGATTCAAACAATACCTACAACCCATCACTCAGATTTTTAATTCCTCAGAGGAAAACAAAATTGAGGTCTTGGAAGATAATTTTTTAAATGCCTTCCCCACATAGAAATATGCTTTGCTCTAGAAATTGTATTGGATTTCCACACTTCCCCACATAATCCTCAACATCTACACAGTACAGAGCTGTGAGTCTTGCACATTTCATTATATGCTTGAATTAATTTATCCTATATGGAATTTGTTACCTTTACAATAAAAAAGTCGCTATTCATTATTGAGAGTGGACAGATGGAACGTGTTCAACTTAAGACATCAATAAGAAGAGAGGGAAAAACTTATAATCCATGTGGCACAGTCTTCGCCATCTGGTAGTTCCCCAGTTGTCTGCCAAGACTTTTTTCTCCCAAATAAAAGTGAACATTTCTCTTTGGAGTTAATGGAACATTCTTAGATACTGACCCTGAGCCTGATTTATATAGATAATAAGCAAGCCTACAATTAAAATAGTATATTTTCCAAAAATAATCCATGTTGTAGGGGAAATTTTTGAGCCTAACTGAAAAAAAAATTAGAACTACTATTTATCTAAAAATATTATCAGATAAACAAAACAATTTTTCATTTTGATAAATAATAAAGGCCATTGAACGAGATAGTTCATCCCTTAGAAAAATACACTGTAAGCTATATAAACACGAAATCTGGCAATAAAGAGGCTGGCGGTCTCAGGCTTAGACCATGTTTCCCCCTCCTTCCCGAGCCCTTTAGTCAGCAGATAATACCCGATGTGGACAGCAAGAGGCTCCATGGACAGGTCCATCCCCAGCCACAGCTGCTACAGCATCCCTTTACTAAGATGCAGTGCACAAGCCTACCTCACTTAGAAGTACGTTAAATCCTACCACATTCCTACAAAATTTAAGTAATAATCCCATCTATTAACTAGAACAGTGCATATACACTTTTCATGTGCTCACCTCTCCTCTAAGGTGTTTGCTTCTAATTTCTGTTGTTCTTTGCATTAAACTGTCTCATTATGTAAAAGACATAGGGCTGGTTCCTTATTTATTAGTGCACTAGCTCCAGGTGCTACAAATAATAGGAAACACATACCCATTTCTCTGGCCACTGCCTACCATTTAAAAAGATCCTTGTACAGAAGAAAAGCTATCTGCCTAATTCTTGTATCCCAGGATTAACAAAGGACTTTACTCTAACAATGTAACAGGTTTTAAATTTATTCCTTAAAAGAACTGCTAAAATTAATTAGCAATTTAGACAATAAACACGTTTTAAACACTTACTATGTGCTTAGCTTACAACCCCCCAAAATGTGGACTGAAATGTGAGGGATATGCTATAGTATTTTTGACACTGAGAAACTTAAAAAAATAAAATAAAACCTTACTAGCATTTAAACTGAATTTTTGGACATGAAGCCTCACTACACAAAATGTAAATTTTTCTTTAAATTACTTAATTAAAAATGTGGTGGAACTGAATTAAACCAAAACTTGGGTCAATACGATACCAGTTAGGTGACTTCTGCCAGCTGCTCTACCTAGCTGTTCAATTTCCTCTTCTCTAAAATGAGAATTACCATAAAAATACCTACATTACAGAATCATTATGAAGATTAAATAAGATAATATGTGTAAGAGCTTAGGGTTGCACCTGACACAGCATAAAAATGATTCATTAGCCATTATTATTTTTATTATATATGCATTCAGAATTTTTAACAATTTTTAACCATTTAACATTAGAATTACATTCAAATTATTTGTGAAAATTACCCTAAGCCAATTAATCTGAATCTATGGGGGTAATTATAACGTGTAGCTAGAATTGAGACCCTCTGATGAAGATGTTGAAATTCAGCAGATTGGTGGCCTGCAAATAATTTGCTTTGGCTACTTCCTTGTGTCCTGCAGCAAAGCCTGGCTCAGTCCTCTGCATAACGTAGATCTGCAGTTATCAAATAAAATAGAAAACTGCTAAATCTACCTCTCAGTTTGCATTGCACGAATTCTTGGTTTTAGGGTTGCTTCTGCACATGGTATAACAGGTTAAGAATGTATTTCTAGGCATTGTTCTGGGAAAACCCTTTTATCCCATGTCTATATGACATCTCGACATTTATCTCTCCTTTCAGTACTGTTAAGGGCTGACTTGTATCCTCCCAAAATGTGTATGTTGAAGCCCTAGTGCTCAGTACCTCAGAATGTGGCTTATTTGGAGATAGGGCCTCTAAACGTGACTGCATTAAAACGAGTCATTAGGGTGGGCCCTAAACCAATCTGACTGGTGTCTTCAGGAGAAGAGAAAATTTGGACACACAAAGAGGCACCAGGGACAGACACACACACAGGGAAAGGCCATGTGATGACACAGGGAGAAGGGGGCCATCAACACGCCAAGGAGAACAGCCTTGGAAGAAAACAAACCTGCCAACACTTTGATCTTGGATATGGAGTCTCAGGAACCATGAGAAAATAAAGTCTGATAGTAACCTAAGAAAACTAACACAATCACTGACCCACTCACAGGTAGGATCGGATTCCCTCTCTCCCAAAGGCTCTACCTCCCAACATAGTCTACAGTGTATCATATTTATTTATGTATCTGAAAGCCCACAAAACTGAGATTTCTTAAATTAGAGACTATGCAATTTATCCTTGTCTACCTAACACCCATGGACCTGGCATAATTGCTGAATGAATGAGGAATGAGTGAATGAATGAATGAACACCAAAATGGTTATCGAGCCAAGTAAATGAATAATAAGTGTCAATAAAAATGGAAGAGAAATTCCCATAACAGAACCTTTTCTGACTGTATCAAAATCCTACACCTGATATGTAGTGCCACCTACTAGTGCCACTGATAAGCAAAGCACACAGACATAAATAGCCAAAGAAAATGACCGAACAACACAAAATTCTGTGATCCCTGGACTACTGCTGAACAATTCAATCAACAAAATCTACAGATATTCTTTGCTTAAGGTCTGCAAAGCTTCCCTGGCTCCTTGCCCATGGCAGAGGTAATGTTCACTCTAATTCAAGCCAATCTGTATCCATTCTAGTTTAAGGACTGTAAAAGCGTTGCTGAGATTTGAAAACCTGGCCTGATATGGCCACGAGCTTTTATAAACTTTGATCCTTAAGAATCTGTTTTTAAATAAAGTTATGTGGTAATAAAATGTGAAAGTCTGGACTGCATTGATATAGAATTATAGAATTGCTGATAAGTAATAACATTTTGGGTACAGTGACTTTAAACATAGTTTAAAGCCAAACAGAGCCCTAGGATGCCACCCCAGTATTATGGGCATTTTATATCCCTCATTCATAGCACAAAAAGCCAGAAGGTGGCCCTCAGGGATTATTGATAATGACACAACAGGGAATTAAGGTGAACCAACCAATTTGAGTTTTACTCTCACTCCTTCTATAATGAATGAACTGAGCCTACAGAGCCTGCTTCAAAATTTATTTTTAAAATACAATAAAACAGTGTGAGTAGACATCTTATTTTTATAGGTACTTACGTTCTGCATATGATTAAGCACAAACTTGCAAAGAATTACCCACTGCCCCAACCCATCGGATCTGTTATCAAACTTGCAGGAGCCAGGAGTGTTTCGAAGGGAAATGGGGGCTGGTGACCTGAAGCCCACTCCCTTGGGTCAGTGCATGCTGGGAGGGGAAATGAGCTACAGAGCAGACAATTTTCAGCTTCAGTGGTTTTACTTTCTTTACCAGGCCTCACGAAAACACACTGACAAAACAAAGGACACAAAATTAATGACCCATGCATTCTGTCAATTGACTCTTAGTAGCAGTGGCCAGTTCACCTTAATTTTTTTGTTCACATTGAACATGTAGCCCAAGGCATTGGTTAAGGTTCACTTAAGAATTCTTCAAAGGCATCACTTGGTTTTCATTAATTTGTTAACTGTAACTTCTCCTTTCTGCTAAGGAACCCACAAACCAAGCGAAGGCCTTTATGCAAAATGAAAGAACAAAAGGCAAATGTTTGACTAACCAGCCCTTCTTTTGCCTTCGGAGTAATCATTTCTCATTCGTGAATATTACAGTAAATTATATCAGTCAGATTTTTCTAGAACTTAAACTATATTTAAATCTTCTGGAATTTCTCAGAAAACCAAGTGTCAACTCACAGCTATTGTAGATGGAAAAGAAACACTGTAGCTTGTTATTTCTGTGAGTAATTATTTCCTAATTATTCCTGTGGTCTTCAACCAATAATTGTTTATGAAATCTAATTTGAGTTTACATAAAGTATGGTCAGTTTTTGGTCTTAAATAAAATTTAAGAATTGACAAAAAAGTAATAAGAATATAAAATGATGTGTAAATGTAACTGAGTACTTCCATATCCATACAAAGACTGTACCACCTTCAAGACAATGGTAACACTCTGCACTGGCATTTTCTTTCACTTACTGGCACACAACGGACCCTTTGATATTAGAGTACATTTTCCTATTTGCTCAAAAGTTACAAAGAAGTTTTATCTCTATGAATATTTTTTTTGTAAAGTTGCTAAAAGTTGAACAGTTTTCCAAGAACACATAAGTAGTGAACACTGAGGCATCAATGGTGGGGTCTGAGTTTTCTTCACCAAATTTGAAACCAGAATATAGGATGAGGCAACAGCTGCTTTCAAGACTCACAGGAAGTTGGTAGTTTCAACATTTCTCATTATAAAAAACAAGCAATCAGGACAGTTCTAAGTGTGAAGGAGTCTACCATGAGGGCATTTGGTAGTTTTTAGCAAAGAAAATCGAGCCCATGAAGCAAATGTACTATTCCTTTCGTTAAGCGCCTCAGACAGTTATAAAATATGATAGCAATGCTTGGTTGGTACAACTTCACGTTAGTTGTATCTGTCAGCATTTCCATTACAAACCCTTGATTTTCAAGGCTTTATAACTCAGCTGTGCAGAGCTGCTTTAGAAAGACAGTTGGCAAGGAAGTCTTAGGCAGGGGGTTTATCAAATTGAACAAATCTTTGTTTAGCTATCTCTCAGGTCTGTGAGCCAAGGTCTACTCCCAGTTAGACATGCCAAACTTCCAGTGACTTCATTGCCAGAGAAAGGTTTTTCCTCTCTTTAAATTCACTCCACAAGAGCTTCTCTCATTCTTGTTTCAGAAGCCGCCAGGATCCAGCTCATATCCTGTGTAACCCAGTGGGAGAGGAGCCACATCATATGTAACCCTGTAGGACATATGAAGGGAGTCTTGGCCAAGTGTCTCCAGCTTGAAATGTGGACAGCACTACAGAGAGACATGGAACTTTTGAATATGTGTATAATTAAAATGTAGGCACATGCTTGCAAAGTGAAGCAGTATTCATTTATTAAAAGCCTTGTTGACTGTGGGAGCACATGTGTGTTTCAGGGGAGTTCTAATTACTCAGAATATGAACTTATCGACACATTATCTTTGAAGAAACAGAGGAAAAGAGACAATCCAAACTGTATGCATCACCTATTGTATACCTGTTTTATAGTCTTTGATAACTATTTATTTAATTGAGACTTTGATGTTGGAAATTTATTGTAAACCTATTCTTGATCAGAAGTGTGTGTAGGGAAGTTCTAATCAAATATAAAATTATAGTATTTATAAACATATAAGAAACTTAGAAGAGATAGCTCTGGACAGGTTAGTATAATAGCTCACTTTTGAAGACTGTATTAAAATAGTTTATAAGAATTATCTCTGCATGAAATACATTACATCTCAAGTTATTTATTTAGATATACTACCCTAGATATTGTTGACAAAAAAAGAGTACAAATCAGACAAAAATTCTCACAAAGTGCATTTTAAGTTTGAGAGAGAAGAAAAGACTTGCATGTCGCTAATCATGACAAATGCTCCAAATGCTAGGCACCAGAAGAGAACAGAAAAGGTGTTTCAGTAGACCCAAAAGTGAAGATTTATGGGATATGCCCAAGTGCATATTAATATTAATAAATGTATGCTATTATATAGTAAAATATTTAAATATAGTAACACTAAAATATTTAAATTTTATATAAAACAAGTTTAACATTTATAACTACAATGTATAGTTTTATAAATACTTAATTGGTATATTTAAATATAATACCCATTGAATTAATAATAGTGTCTCAGACCTTCCTTATTAAAAGTTTACACTTAGAAGTACTGTCATAACAAACTTGTCAACAAAGTCTGGGGCTATAAATTTACACAGTTTAGGGAGGTGGCCTACAGAGGCACTAGAAGACACCACAAGGCAAATTCAGGTGTCATCGCTCGTTTTAGAAAGGCCTGGACTCCTCAGAAGTTTTTGGAGATGGAAGGCTAGCAGATGGCTTGAGCCAGGTATGGTTTGGGTTTGTTCAATGTCTTAATCTATTCTCAAACTTTGAATTTGGCAAAACCAAAACCACATTTTGCCAAGTACTTTCTCCCTTAATTTTTAAGCCCATGTGCATTTTCAGTGAAATTTAATCCATATGTTTCTTATTTTTTTACACTTAACTCATCAAATATTTTTCTGTGAGAGCCATTTGACGTTCAAAAGCCTTGGGAGTGTTTTTTTTAAAACTAGAGGCTTTTAGCTTTTTAAAAAAAAAAAACTAGGTTTTTTTTCACATTTTTCCCCCTCAAAACAGGAAGCTGCAACCTGCCAAGTATAAATGAATGTGAACATGAACACAATATGTTAATCCAATGCCAAAGGTTTGAATTTGGTTGGAAATTTCAAGTTCACAAAAGTGCCCACAATTTTTTAAAAAATATGTGCCTTTGTTAATCTGTCTGCACCTAGACAATGACTGACAATTTAAGTTGTAAAAAATGAACTTTCCTAAAGCTAACCAATGAGAGGGGCAAGAAACATCTCTTTAGCAAGTTGCAAAAGGAATTCTCATCAAGTCCATTTGTAAAATAAGCAACTGCTGCTTCTTTTTTCTTGAGCTATTAGATTTCATTTTCTAAAAATCATTGGGAACATACACCAGTAGAAAGCATATTAATTATCAGGACCTTAAAGTTACATATTTTCATGATAGAGAGACATGGATTTATATATTATATATTTATTCAGAAAACTTCATTGCTTATGGAATATGTCAATATATAGTTCATCTTATTTTCTGGATTTATATATATATATATGCAGAATATTTCTCCCAGAAAAAAAGCAGCGATAATTGTTATAATGGCTTAACACAACTTAATGCCAACATAGAAACTCAACATAAACACATTTAGAAAAGGAACTCCAGGAAAGGAGTAATCAAATGGCCTCCCCTCATCACATTTTGTACTTCTTTGTACCCCAACCATGTTTAACACAGCTAAGCTCATGGTAGGCCCTCACAGCACTCTTATTAGATTAAGTTGAATTGAATCCAATGGCATAAGTGATAAGTCATATTATGATGACCCAAAGAATAATGACACTGCAGTTCCTATAAAATATTTAGTAACTTCTTGTCAAAACCATATTCATATTATTCCTCATAATGCTGTGTGACACCATTTTTTTAATCAATCAAAATTCTCTCTTCTGGGTTCCCACGGCCATTAGGGTGCAGCTCTGTTATAGCACTAAGTTTGAGGGAGGGGAAAGTGGAAATCTTGACGTGAACATTTGTAATCAACCAGAAGCTGTCGCTGGGAAGAAAAGAAAGACTGAGGTCTATGGTGTAATGAGTCATCTAAAGAATCCCGAATACCCTTCCGGGAAGACAATCCCAGGAGCGCATCAAAGGGCTTGGCTTCTAAACCTAGGAACTAACTTTTAGTTTTTGCTCTAGCCACAAAGTTCTTTTTTTTTTTTTTTTCTTCTCCTTATACTCAATAGATATATCTGTCCTTTTTCATACCTCATGTGAGGGTTTATCTGAACGTAGTATTACCATGTTTGTCAAGAACATGAAAATTCAGGGAAGTGTCATTCAGTGTTGTTTCTCAATATAAAAAATAAAACAAAATACACACACACGAGAAAAACTTTAACAGACAATGTTCTGTTAAAGTGGTGAAGCCAATGTCTGAGATTCTCAAGCCAACAGATGTTCCAAGAGTTTCTCCTTATCTGATTCAGCAGACACTGATTGATTCATCCACCAAATGCTGGTGAGCATCTACTTTGTTCCAGACACTCTTCACAACCAAAGTTCTTGCCCTCTTGAGGCTTACATTCTAGTGGCTTCACCACATTAACAGCACTTTGTCTCAGAGACAGAATTTTTTTCTGTATATTTCATTTTATTATTTATATTAAGAAACCACACTGCATGATACTTTCCTGAGTTTTCATGTTCTTGACAAACATAATAATATTACTTCCAGATATACCCTCACATTGAGATATCTATTGAGTTTCATAAGAAAAATGAGGGGGAAAAAACTTTTGGAAAACACTCCAGAAGACTTAGAATGTTCTAGGGCAATGAAAAAAGTTGGAAGTGGACAGAGAAGACTGATAAATGGTGCAAACAGGAGAGCAGAATGATAAACCTGGATGCAGTCTTGGACTTCATCTAGTCCAGAGGTAGCAAAACCAGGACCCACAAGGGTCCTTGTCTCCTCAAGGTGCACAGCTGGCATTGCTGCTGGCAGACCATGGAGCCAGACTACAGCTTCTGAAACAGTCCAGAGGATCAGAGATCCACCACAGGAAAGGATGCAGGAGAGCTGAAGCCTATTTCACTTCCCTGATAATCCACCTCCTTCATGTTTAGATAACTTGCCTGTAGACACACAGCTACCAATTTTTCACATTGCTTGCAATTCTTTTCATAATTGACAGTGAAGCAAACAGCTTGAATTAGAATTAGAAGACCGAAGAAATCTGATATCCACCAAGTGCCCACGATACAAAAACCAGCACAATATCTCACTTAACTAACACACCAATCTTGTGAACTGAGTAGTATCCTCTTATAAATTAGAAGCCTGTGAGATTCTTGCTGGTGAGACACCATTCCTAAACTGACAAAAACAAACAAACTTGTAGACTTTGGTTTTTCTCTTTGCTTTTACTGCTTCTTTTGGACACTAGGTGTCAGGATGCTTTCATAGGGGGACATAGGTGATTGTAGATCATTAAATAAAACAAAATGGCGTAGCTCAGGGGAAGTCTCAGTGATCAGCCTCCTTATTTTTCTGTTTCCCCTTGAGGCAAATATGCTAGAAGAGGTGAAATTCTTTGATCTCCTTGGAAGTAATATTTTTTTTAGAAACTCAAAATAATCTAGTCAATTCACTACGGCAGCATAGACTTTGTTGGTCAAGTTCATTATAATCATCTAGTGTTTGCATCAAAATCTTGTGCTGTTATGACAACCATTTTCAAGTACTGACTTCTGTATTGTGGCTTAAACATGATAAATTCCCACTTTGAGAAGACATCCAGCTGGTAAGGCTACTTCAACTGCCAAGATGATGTTCCACAATTTCCACATCTGCTTCAACTCCCCTGTCACAGCCTCATTACTAATTTTTCTCCAGTTTTTAAGAATTGGGATAATTTTGTTTCCCTGGAGCAGCTGTAAGTGCACACCCAAGATAGCATTTTATTTGTGAGTGGTTTCAATTTATAGATGAGATGTGTTTGTACATAAGGTGCAAATTTCTCTCCTCACTTTCTCAATGATTTGACTTTATGACAAGATTGAGGTAATCTCAAAAAAAAAAAAAAAACCGAACCCAAACATATTTAACCTATTTTAAATATTCCTTCCCTAGTTTTTCTAGAATTCTGCCAGAAAATTCTTCAAAAATACTTAGCCTCATCTAGTTTCAAATCAAACCAATATAAATAATGGGTCGAATTACTAACCTGCAGGGAATGTCATCCTAAATTTCCTGGTGCTGACTATGTAACCATAAGCATGACTGGTGTATTTACTGGAGGCAGTATATACCGTATAGTGTTCCCTGAAAACTCATGTAACTAATGCAATATGATAACCACTAGGGTGCTACTGTGACGTAAAGGATATATTACAGTTTTATCCAATTCAAACAAGAAAAAAAAAAGTTGACTTTAATGGTCCAGCCCTCTAAACAAATACATTGCCTGTTCCACTGAACTTGAAATTCAAGGTTATATATAAGTTATCTTGAAATAAAAATAATTCTGTGGCATACACATTCCAGTACCAAGATATGATTTTACCTTTTGATCAATTATTTCTAACAGTTGTCATTTCAAGGAATTCAAGTGCTACCCAGGCCATGACATTTACCGAGAGAATGCTAGAGGAAAATAAGTGGATTCAATAGCACAGATCTCAAGTTGGCAGAAGACAGAGCTAGCCTGAGAGGTGCCATGTTTCCACTCAGGGAGATGTTGGATGGTGGTATCAAGCTGTCTGAAGCTGGATTCAGCAGATGTGCTCAGGCACCAGCAGAAGGAGGTTCAGAAAGGCAGGCTCTGAGCCGCACGACAGGAAAGGTGGGAGAGGATGTCCAGGCTCCCCGCGCTTACTTTCTCACACCCTCATTTCCGTGACTTTACAGAGGTGGAAACTGAGGCCACGAGCTGTGATTTCCCAGAGTCCCAGTCCTAGCAGAGTAGGCTTAGAGCCATCTAACTTCTAAGACGCCAAGATGCTGATTCTCCTGAAATAAGTCCGAGGGCAGCAAGAGCTGGAGTGGGGCAGAGACAGCTTCGTGGCAGCCTTCCAGGGAGATGGCCGGCGCAGTGACAATGCATGTAAGACGAATGACTCACAAAATGCTAATGCTGGTTTTAAAAAAATTGAATTAAAATGATGTCCACGATGAAAGAAAGAATAAAGAGAAGAGAAAGGAAAGGGAAGGAAAGAGCAAAGCCAGGGAAGTATAAATAGCCTGCTGTAAAGGTACCTGGCCTTCAGCTAAGGCTACAATATACATTATAAATACTGTCAAGAGCATTTTAAGAAATTGGTCATCCCTTTCCTCCACTTTGTGAGTAATACTTGGGAATGGGATAAAAAAATAATAGTTGCCTCGAGGGAATGTTTAAAAATGAGGTAATTTGCATGTTTCTTCCAGAAAACATTAAGTGTATCCTTCTCCTCTGCCAGGGTAATTTTGAATTTCTGGCATCAAAGCTGAAATCCTCCACCAAAGTTGATCAATCTGCTGTTACCACTCTGTATTTATGTTGGTGTAATAGTCTAGTCTACACAGCATTAGACCACGGCTAGTCAGCTATTTAATCTCCAGGTTTCTACTCAAGGCCTCATTGAAGAAATTCCCTGAACTCTGGGTAGACCAATTTTTGAGCAATTTTTCGATACAAATTCTTCCGATTTGGGGACCATGGCAACTCAGCCAAGGAGGGTGAAAATGATTACTTCTCCAAAGAAAGATCTTGGATAATTAAGTGTATTCTCTTCTCGCTTCCCTTTTTCCCTTCTATCACATAATATTTTGGCCTTTTCTCTGCCATCGGGTAAGACCAGTGAGCTGTGGAAAAGCTGCCTGAATTATGAATTTTGATACACACTGACCTTGATATCTTATTTCACAGGAAAGCGACTACCGTATGCAAGCAGAGGTAATGAATACATTAAAAGAAAAAGTAGATTTTAGAAACTCGTGACAAATACATTGGGGCAGAATCATACAAAGATCTTAAAAACCAGAGTGTAGAGCTAGGAGGGACTTTGGAGTTTATTCACTCACAATCACTTTTTTCTTACAGTTTTGGAATTGAAGCCCAGGGAAGTAAGGCAACTTGCCCAAGTCAGAGGTTATTTCCAGTTACTCATTAAAAAGAGATAAATCCATTGGTATCTCCATCGCTGTTCTCCTGAATTCTGCCTGGCTGAATGCCATCTTAACCATGAATTAGCCTCTCCTGCTCCAACTCCTTCACCAACTCCTCGGCTCCTTTCTCTGACCTTGTGCTTCTGAGTTTGTTGTTGTAGTTATTGCTCTGGGGTTTTTGTTCTTTTTCTCTTGCTTTTCTCACCGTTGCTTTGGTTAGGCTGTACTAACTCACCTTTTAGATGCTGCTGACTTCAGGGATTCTGTCTAGCAACTCTGAGTGTGCCCGCACCAATTTTCTGTGAATAGGGTGTGATCAATACGGCTGTGCCATTCACAGCCACTGAATTAAAACTTTACACAAATAATTTTAGCACTTCTGCTGCCCTCAAGAATTCTAAAACCTATCAAGTTATATGGAGGTATGTAAGATGAATAACATCAACTGCTATCTATATTCAGTTAAAAGTCCCTTCACCATGTATTCATTCACTTGATAAATCTCCTCTAAAACTTAAAAAAACCCAAAAAAAACCAAAGTGACCATTTTAGCATTCCTGTTTTACAGCTAAGACCGAGGCCACACACTAAACACTGACAACATGGTGTCTAGGGTTTGGAATCCCAAATCTCAGATGCTCTCTACCATTAATATGTAAAATTATTTAAGTTGAAATACTAAGCCACTGGGGCCAACTCTGTCCTTTATCCAGGTCTGTCCTAATGAGTTGTGCCATATTTAACAGGTAGCGCTATTTGGTCAAGGGAGCCGAGACAGAAGCCACGACAACAGGGAAAAGTGTCCTACGCACTTCTTGTTTTTGTTCTCTTAACTGCTGGCTGCTTTCTCTTGGAGAAACCATCTGGGCTGTCCTAATAGCTATCACTCAACTCTCCATGGTTCAAAGATCTGGTTTAAAGATTAGTCCTGAGAACATCGTTTAATGCTATGACTAGGATTTTTGGGTCTGTTGTGATCATGTTTTTTCTTCTTTCCCTCAAAATATCTTCTATATTTCAATGTAAGGCTTACTTGAGTCTAAAAGCATTCAGTGAAAAATATATATTCACTAAAAGCAGGGCAGTGTATGGGGGTAAGTACTCAGCCTTTGAAGCCTGACTGTGTGAAATCAAAGCTCAGCTTCACAGCTCACTAGCTGTGTGACCTTGATAAAGTCATTTAATCTCTTTGTGCCTCAGTGTCCTCCCCTGTAAAATGGGTTCTTATAAGAGCTAATTAGTTAATACTTACAAAGTGCTTAGAATAGTAACTGCCTGACTGACACAAAGTAACTATTTAAATGTCATCTATTATGATAAAAGTAGGTATAAAATGGAGAAAATGGTCATTAGTCTCTGATTTTCTATCAGTTGGTATTAATAGGTTTGTGCCTCTTTATTTTTAGAAAACACTGAATTCCCTGACATTTGGGCCACTAAAATGTTTCATTTATATTGGTTACAAAATTGGCTGAACTTCCTCCTCACATTCTGAAATTTGCCTTTTACAAAGCATAGACCCAGTAGCCATAGTTCTGAAGAGCTCACATTGAAACGAACAAATAAAACTCATCTGTTGTGATATGTTCATTTTCATTAAAAAGACATCAGTCTGCTCTGCACTCCCATTAGAAATAGAACTTAATCTCTGACAGGCGTTTCTCATTTTCCAGTTATTCTCTAGGGAGTACACACTGGCATGCTGGCAATAATTTTTTTGGCTCTGTGCTATGGTTGCAAATGGTGTCATTGTTCTTGGTTAAATCTGTGAAAAGTAAGCCTACCCCTCTTATTTTTTGGCTTCACGCTAAAGTAGCCTTCATGGCAAAGAACTCTCTGAGTTTATCAGTCTCCATTCACTGCCCATATTCCAACATGATCAAAGTCTGCTGAAATAGCTATACACTGAGCTTTGTTTTTCCCTCTTTCCAATTTCTACACTTGTCAAGGATAATAACACATGTTGAAACAAAACCTAGATTTTTATATTTGTTGGTCAATTCAGGAGCTTCAGAGAGAAACAGGACAGGATAAATATTTATTCTTAAATATTTCCTTGCAGGCAGGAGACACAGGTTTCGGTGTCACTTGTTAGTGAATTTTGTCGTTGACTATTTTAAACTACTTAGTCATACTTAGGACAGATGTTTAACAAATCATTGATGAAAAGATGGCACTTAATGTGCGTCAGAATCCAGTGTATAGATTAGAGACCAGTTCTAAAGATTCCAAAGATATGAGAAAGAAGCAATGAAAAACATTCCATGATAATAGACTGCCTTTTCCCTAAGTAGTTTGTTCATTCCCTTTGGGATTCTAGTTGCATAATAAATTTCCCTCTCAAATTATTTCTTTAGAAATAGTGTAAACATGAACAGCCTCTGTCTGAAAAATTAGATCCTAAATAAAAGTTAAATTAGTGTAATTTTACATTGTTGTAAGAGATAAAGTGATATTCTAGAAGATAAAATTTTTTCTGTTGTATTAAAAGATCTAAATTATTTTTCTTTGGCTCTTATTCAATAATAGATTTT
Organism: Camelus bactrianus; assembly: GCF_048773025.1. Classification (NCBI taxonomy): domain Eukaryota; kingdom Metazoa; phylum Chordata; class Mammalia; order Artiodactyla; family Camelidae; genus Camelus; species Camelus bactrianus. The sequence continues at coordinate 82,998,370 of NC_133539.1, read as the reverse complement.
ACATGCATGGAGCACCGGGTTTACTGACTGACTGTGCACCGTGTCAAATTATTGATGTAAGACATTCAAAGTTCTGTGTAGCTCAGCCACAGTCAGCTTTCTCCTAAATGCATCTTACAGATTAAGAAACTTTAAACAGAGGGTGTATCTGTGGTGCAGTGTCCATGGTTCTAATCACTTGCTGGGGAGCACCCACCTTCATGGTTTTATCCTTACAGAAAAAGCAGCACAGGACACATTCCTTTTCAAACTACTGGCTCAACACTCTATCTTTGACTGGGAAGAGACAATCTTAATAGAATCAATTACCCCTTTTTTTGCAGGGAAAGGAAACAGACACACAGGGCTGAGTCTTTTGCAAGTTCTGTTATTTGCTCGTCAAATATTTATGGAATGTCTATCCTGGGCCAGGCTGTGATCCAGGTGTTTGGGATAAGTCAATGGACAGATGAGAAGAAAGACAGGCTGCTCTCTAGGAGCTTTCATGGTAATTTCTAATAACAACATCCTAAATTTTAAAAATAAGAAGCCATTGCCACTCCTAGCCAAGACTGCTGCTGACGAAAAGCACTCTGTGACAACAATATTCCTTTATTTCACAGCCTCCTGCACATTCTTTGGTATTTGATTGTCACAGCAGGAGAATAGACCTTTATGCCTAAAGTGCCCTTCTTGATCAAACTCCTATTCAAACGAGGAAGCTCAGCTCAAATGCTTCCTCCAGGAAGCCCTCTCTGACTCATCCTGAAAATCAACTTTACGTTACAACAACGTGCTGCTCAGATATCAAGGAAATGATGTCTCCAATTCCCATATCAGGTGAGTTCCTGTATTTAATCCCCTTGTGCCCCAGCTTCTCTTGCACTGAGCTAGAGCCATGTGACTGAGCAGGACAAACAGGATGTAAACCCAGGTGATGAGTCACTTCAGTCCAGGCACTTTACAGTCAGTGGTTCTTCTCCATCGCTCTCTTCTCTCCCAGGGTGAATTTGGAAGCCTTATGTCGCAATGGTAGCATCACAAAGAAACCTGGGTCTTCAAGCCCATTTCTGGAGAAACATCCACCAACCAGCACTGAGTGCTGATGGAACAAGAGATACACTATTAAGCCATACACATATACACTGTTAAGCCATAAGATTGGGGGATTTGCCTGTTGAGGCAACTGACATTAATGATCATGACTAATACAGTGACAAGAAGAAGAACTTGTTTTGTTTTTGCCCCCCAAGAGGCACATCTCTTATACAAGAGACAAGGAGTGACATTAAAGGTGCACCAGGCTGCTACTCCCTCTGCAGGGGCTGGAGCAGGACTGAGGGCAAGCACTCCTTTCCCCAGTTCAGCTGCCTTTTCCCCTAATACTTTCTCCTGTCTTTTCTTTTGATCCAAAGCAGAAAAACCATAAAATGCCCTCAAACAATGAGCTGAGTTTACATTAGCCATTTGTTATTTTTTTCTTCAAGATAAAAGGTATTTAAGTCCTGTCATTGAGAACTGAAGGAGCAGGAGCTCCTTGTGTAAATCTCTTTTTAGATCATATACAGAGCAGTTTACACATACACACAAAGTCTACTTATAAACATTCTTTTACTCATGTATAGGATGGTTGAAAGACAGGAGAAATATTAATTCTAGATTCCAATTAATTTCACCATGAAATATTAAAGAAAATTATGTTTGCTTTCTTAAAGTAAGTGGAAGTTAGACTATCAAAGATTAATAAAAATTGCTTCTAATAGCTAAAAACAGGGACCTATTGCTAGCTTCATAATGTCCCTTTCCCTGATTTAGCATGAAGGGACTGGGGAAATGGGAGAATATGAGTACAAATCCTACACTTTTTTTTTTAAAGTCTTATTTGGGGGGTAATTAGCTATTTTTTTTTTAATGGAGGTACTGGGGATTGAACCCAGGAACTCGTGCATGCTAAGCATGCGCTCTGCCACTGAGCTATGCCAGCCCACATAAATCCTACATTCTTAATAAAAGCTTTATTATTAAGTCAAATTATATTTTGCTTCTTTCCAGTATGTAAAATTTCATGTGGATGGAAAGATAACAAATAAAAATTATTTTTCATTCCATGTGGAAAAAAACAACTCTGCCCAAGACAATAGTTAAAGTAACTATAGAGATAGGAAAATAAACTATGGTATTAATTAATAGGTTGAATAGAAATATGATCACTTCCATGGGGCAGATTCAGATACTAGGTATTCCAAGTCCAAGATTGACAGTCTTGGAATTAAAACCTGAAATCTAAGTAGACTATGCCAAATTGTATGCTATACCCTAACTTCTAAATCCCTGAGGGAATTTTGAATCTAACAAGCAACATGGGAAAATAAGCAGCACGTGCCATTTTCTCTTCTATAAATTAGTGCTGTTGCTTTTTATTTTTTATTTTTTTTGCCTTGGCTGCTGGGAAGCTCAGAGATAAAGAATTAGTGCTTTCTTATAGCTCTTTTCAGAATTGGTTATTAAATATACTTCCTTCCCCCTTCTGCTTCTACTCCTCAGTATTTATCTTATGCTAGGAGTCTTTGGGGTGGGGGGTTGTACCTGTATTTTTGTTGCAAGCTGCCTCAAGTGCTTTGTGGAAATAATGGTGGAATAACTTTCAAAAATGATAAATTAAAAAATAGCAAAGTATCAAGTACAAATATGATTGCATTTCTGAAACTATCCATTCCAAATGGAACCACCAAATGTTAGAAGGGAAGAAGTCTTAGAAGCCATGCAGAACCCTTGGTAAGTAGGTAAGGAAGAGGACCCAGAGAAGTTAAATAATCTACCTAATACACACAGATAATTAGGGACCATTTCTCCTGTATCATCTCTTTCCCTTTCACTATAAGATACATGTCTGCTTCAAATACAATATCCAAATCACCACATACTATATTAGCTTAATTTATTTGTTTTGCACAAATTTTTGAAGTTTCCTACATAAAGAGCAAGTATTTTAAACCTAATGTGCTCCATAGACCGCCACTCTCATCTGCCAACAGACAGCAGTCCTTCCCACCGATGGCTGCTCAGGCAGCTGCCAAGGGAAGGAGATTATTCCCATGGACTCCTGCCAGGAGCCTGGCTGGGAACTGTGCTCACGGCTAACTGTTGCTCTGAGTGGTTACATTAGTCAGGAGCTAGAACTGTCAGGATCTCTACCAATTAGGAGCTGCTTAAGCAGCAGCAAAACAGAAAGAAGTTAGAGAAAGCTCAGTTGCCAATGTTCTTGATAGATAAATCAACCCCAATTTGGGGAAAGATTTTGTCAACCTTATGCTGGGCTATGATATATAGTAAATAATGGCATCCTTGAGCTGTTCATTCTAAATCACTGCCCCATCAGTGGGTAATTGTGGGGCTGATCCTGGTCACACAGGTCATGTTGTGGCTAATATATAGGATCCTCTTCAGAGGGCTCTGTGCTGATAAGATATGGCAGCAGGGATGATGGAATCCAGACAGACAGTCGGACATGCCATGCATGCAGACAGAGATGGGCTCCAAAGAACCTCTGTTATTTGAGAATCAATATACTCACAATACTTTTGCTCAATAGCAAGAATGTGCAACAATTACCTGGCAAAGTACACTTAAGAAGGGCTCTACTGTCTTACAGATATTAATATATTATTAATGCCTCTCACTTGTAGTTGTAAGGGTCCAATTTTCAAAATGGGGAATTTGGAGTCTGACACAGCAGTCACCATCGGAAGATTCAGGCTCACAAGCCTGGCCATTAGGTCCTTTTCAGGTGGGAGAGTGGAGTGAAGGGATGTGTGACATCAGAGAATACGAGCAGGAGAATAAAATGGTAAGTTAATGCACATGGAGTCAAATACTTTAAGAATGGTCTAACAGGAGACGATGGGCTCTAACCCATTATTGACTATGTTTTCCCATGCATACCAGATGACATGTCAGACTCCAGTTCTCCACAATTCTTCCTACTCACTAAGGAGCCAAGATACTGGGGTAGTCAGTGACTAAGGAATCAGTAGCACTGGGCTGTAAAGCCATTCTTCACTTAGGGGACGCAGTGACATTAATGGATTTCCGGGTGTGGGAGTCTTCCAGCATTATTGCTTCTCGAAACCTCCTTGATGTCTTCAGAGGTCTCTAATCTGTATCCTGCCAGAACAAACACTATACACAGAGTGTGCTAGTTACAAGGTAACACGGCTGCCAGTCTGACATTCAGGAACGTTTTCACATTTACTCTAAATGATTATCTTACATTTAAGTCAACATAAATAAAAGGAATTAACTCAACAAAGGAAACTAACCTTAGTTAGAGACAAACTCATCGCCAGAGAGCACCATAAATCTCATGACCAATGAGATATTGGCAAATAAATCCTCCTCAGTGTTGCCCACAGTGCATCTGCTAGTAAAGTTACGTGTTAGTACATTTATGTCCCCTTAGTAAGACCTGGGACAGTCCATCATCATTAGTCATGGTCCTAAATTACTTACCATGGGTTGCAATTTCAGGCATTTGAAAATTTTGTAGTCTTTAAACATGCTGGGTGAAGTAAGCAAATTATTTGCTATTTACTTCTAAATATTTGCTTTTCATTAGTTATCTACGAAGCATGCTTTGGTGAAGTCAGCATGGTATTCATTCCAGGCTCACTCTCAAGCCAATAGAAACAATGGAAACAGCGTCTCACTGAACCAGGAAAGAGAACACACAATTCAGAGATGATAGTTCCTAAGTTATCCTCCCATTGTTTCACTCACATAAAGCAATCTGAATTTCTGATCCCATATCATATTTGGTCTTTTCATACTGGCAATTTGAGGAAATACTATCAAAGAAAAAATATATTGTAAAATATTACACTTCCAAACCCTAAAGTAATAGTGTGAAATATAGAATTATAGAGGCAAAAATTGCCGGCCCAATAGCAACTCTTCTTTTTGACCTTACTAATAATAGATCCAATGTTACTCAGGGAGAGAGAAAGGCAGGAAAGGAGGAAGGATGGAAGGAAGGAAGGAAGGAAGGAAGGAAGGAAGGAAGGAAGGAAGGCAGGCAGGCAGGAAGGCAGGAAGGCAGGAAAGCAGGAAGGCAGGAAGGCAGGATGGATGGATTACGTTTCCCAGCTTGCCTTGCAGCTGCCCTGGTTCTGGTCAATTAAATATAAGCAGTTGTCAATGGGTGAGGGCTTCCAGAAAAGCCCTTCAAAGGAAGTTGACTTATTGGCATGCACCATTCTTTCTCATTGTTCTTGACTTTTTTCTTGCTTAGGACATCCTCATGATGGCTGGCACTTTGCAACCAACCATCTTGAGAACAAGAGGACGGAGGTCATGCCCAACATCAGTACAACAGGAAGCCAGATGGATGGAGGTTCCTAGTGACATCATAGAACCGCCATATCAGTAACTGGCTGCTGGCCCTCACACTTCTTTTAAATTTTAAGCCACAATTTGGGGAGCTTCTCTTACTCATACAGATAAAAACAAGGAAGTTGTAAAAGTATTGGCTTGAGGCCTGGTTTCTAGTCCTTCCCCTTCCAAGAACCATGCGGCCTTTGAAAATCTCTCTTTACATCTTATGACCTCAGTTCTCTTCTTTATAAACTAACTGAGTTGAGCTGGATGACCCTAAGGACAGCTTTCATTTTACTAGTTGTGATTTTCAACTACCCATCTTTAGCTCTCCAGTATCATTCTCAAATGCCCATGTAAAAAAGAAAAAACTTAATATTGGGCTGGTGAATTTTAAAATAAAAGAAGAAAAAGAAGGACAAGTAGTTACAAACCCTAGAATCCACAAAGCAGCAGATCACAGTTCAAACAAGGTTTAATTAAAGAAAGCTAACGTTTTAACAAATGCCATCACTAACAGAAAATGTTTTGGCCCAACTCTCAGAGGGTCTGACTAGGATAAGCAAACTGAGGCAAGAAGGAGCTGCCCCTTGCCTTCTACTAACTACATTTAGGAAAGGGATTTATGAACCTTAGAGGGCGGACAGTAGGGAAGAGATGAACCCCGGCCCCGGCTGTTCCACTCACATGATGGAACATTAATCTATTTAGAAGTAACCCTGGGTCAGGGCTGAGCTCAAGGTAGTTGAGATTCTGCTGCCCTTGGCTGGAAAGGAGTCACCCTTTTCTATTCTCCCTGCTCCTTCTTGAGTGCTTCTGGGGTGTAGTAGGAAGGTGACAGAAGAACATCTCTCTAGCACAGTCCATTTTTGTACAGCCCAACAGTTCTGCAGGGGTATACAAATCAACCTGTAGTTATTAGTTGCCTACTGTGTACATGCCATTTTGTCAGGGGTGGGAGGTCCTACAGACACACAATGTCATCCTCATGATCCAGGGACGCAGGGAAAAGAGGGGGGCTCTTTTAATTTCATCTCACTCTCCTGACAGAATTTATTATTAACACACATAAGCCAGAAGTCATTTCCTCCATTCTGGAAGATTTCACCCCAGTGGCCTGGTTTTAGTGCACAGCTCAAATAAGTACCCCCAAAATCTCACAATATTTTTCATAACCTTGCCTCTAGCAGAGGGAATAATGCTGAAAAATTTTAAATAAATATATATATATTTAAAAACCCCACAATGATAGCCAATTAGTTCCTTATGTTACTCACAAGAAGCAAAAAAATTATATCTATTCTTAAGTCTATACCAAATTTTTATGTTCCCATCTGGCAGAGCCAAGCAATCTTTCTCTACTTGCAATGCCCTTTACCACCTTGAAACTAAAGCATCTGGGATGGAAAATCTTTGATATCCCTCTCATACCAACCTTGTGAAAAAAGATATATGTCTAAGTTTATGGCGACAAACGGTGTCATTATCTCCCTTCCTCTAATATTTAACCAAGCTGAACACTCAGGGGGAAAATGTTATCTGAAATCCAACCACTTTATATACATTCGCTTGGTCTTCTTTTGACAATTCAACTAGCTTTTCTCACAAGTATCTCAAATACTTATTTGGAAAGCTTTTCTCAAGTGAGTGTGCAAACAGGAGGAGGATTGTTCTTTAGCAATCCCTCCTCATAAGCCTCCAACGACACTATCTTCTTGTACTTTAGTTAATGAAAAGATAAATACAGTCAGTGCTGTGCCCAGCTGTGTTTTTCTTACATGGAGGAATTCACAAAAGGAAAATTTTAAATCATACAGTTATCAGTGAACGAGCTTGCTAAAGCAAATAGATTTCGGTCTCCTGAGTTTGCTTCAATAAAAGATTAAACGCTAATAGTGCAATTTAACCACACTCAACAGATTTATGAATAATCAAAGTTTGGAGGAAGGCCAGGCCGTTTAAGAACATTACCTAGCAAACAGATGCCAATAGTACACAGACATCTTCCCTGTAGCTAAGCAGCCGTATTTCCTATCACCCGATTCAATATTGACTGAATAATTGGCCTTTACAAAACATTTATTAAAACGCACCATTTACCACACACCCAATGCTTGTTTAAAAATTTCAGGCAGGGAGGCGGATGGGGCTGAGGGAGACACACAAGTTCTTTCTAATTACTAAGTGGATTTAATTGGTAAACAGCAACAAATCAGCTCTGGAATTGTTAGACCAAGGAGCTGAATTGTCAGGAGTTCTTTAAGGATTAAGGGAATGAACACCTCATATGCAGTTTTTGATTAATACTTTGCACTATTACTATATAAATTATGGTAATATAGATATATAATAATATAAAATTACTGCATCCTAACACTGTGAGTGGGGTTACTCTCAGTGCGCACAAAGCCCAGGTTCCATGCATTTACTTGCATGTTCTAGTGATACTGCTCCGTGGTCAGGTGGCCCTGGTTTTCTAAGATTAATACACTTAGGCATGGAGAGTTTGTTGAATGCTGTATCTACCCAAGGTAGCATGTTCAGTTAATGATTAAAAGAGCGTTGGAATCACGGGGCCAAGTTTCTAACTCTTTGCTTATTTCTCTATCTTATATCTTTGTATTCAGCTTGAAAAAAGAAAAACATCAGCTGATAGATTCATTGTGATAAAAGTCACCTACTTAAAAAAAATCTCTTGCTAACAAATTTGGGATACTATGTGGACAAAAATGATCTAGTTAAAATGCACTCAGCTTTGTTATGATGAACTCAAAACACTCATGGTGTGACAGGAAAATGAAAGCTATCACCATGTTTTACAGGTTAGCCATGGCAGAAAATGCAACTGGATTCCAGGTGATCTCTTGTCGAATTAGAACAGGTTTCCTAATTCTTTGGCAACCTGTTCAATAAAAATCCTAGTCATGCTCTCTGTAGCAAGAATTCTTAATCTTACCTCACTTAATGGCAGGAAAATGAAGGCATCACTTGCCTCTGGCATTCAAGTACCTCTTGAGTAGGTTCTCAATCTGTTTAAGATTTCTCTGACACCTGGAGCTAATTAATCTAGTTCTTTGGTGCTTTTTTTGGTTACGTGAAATCTTTGGTTTCTTCAATTGTACTTGGACTTTAAAAACAGAGTAGGTTTCATTATGGCAAAACTTGCCATTAAGTGGATTTAGAAATATTGTTGTCTAAATCTTGCCTTCATATTTAATATAAATAATTTTTATTCACACTCACTTGGCGCAAACGTAGATGCTGCATGCTTTCTCCTAACAGTCATTTTAAAAGGCATCATTTCACTGTGTACATTCAAGCACACACAACAGCAATGTATAATACAAAATATTTACAAAGTCACTGCCCCCCAATCGGAAAGGGACAACGTTCTAGCCTAGTGCCTGGCATCAGAATCTGGATAAGAAATGATGAAGTTTTAAAAGATGGATGATACCCAAGCGTTGGGAGCTAGCTAGCTTGATAAGTCAGATTTATAAAAACTACAATAGAGAATAGGAATAGATATTCAAATTAGAGAGAAACAGACCCTAAGTACATGAACAAAGTGCTCCTCTTCACAGATAATTGAAGTTCATCACAAAGAAATTTTAAGGTTCCATATTATATTATGTGTGTGTGTATATATGTGATTATATATATATAATTTATTCCATTTGTCTGTCTAATTGTAATTTTAAATTGTATATGTTAAAACATATTTTAAATACTAAACTCAGTGTAAATAAGAACACTCATATGCTAGAGGCTATGAGAACTGTTAGAACCCTTTGCGAAAGCAAGGAAGAAATACGTACGTGTATGAAAAACATATATAATATGTATAAAAATATTAAGATGTTTATACTCTTTGTCTTTATAACTCTACTGTTGAAAATTTTCCTTAAATCCGTATCAACGACAAGTAAAAGCTATATTTGTTCATTTATTTATTGTGGTGTTACACCTCATGGCATAAAATTATAAATCATGCCAGGAACTAATAATAGGGGAGAAAGTAAATGAACTATTGTACAAGGATAGGCTAACACTTATAATCACAATAATAATTATAAAACTAATGCAAAAACATAGGCCCATATTTAGGATTAAATATTAAGCAGGAAAAAGTTGAAACAATATGAAAATTAATTAGGCAGAGCCAAGGAAAACTTGAGAGTAAAATTGTTTTCAGTGTTTAAATTTTTTTCTGTACTACTGTTTCTATGTTTTAAAAGTGATGACAAGAAGTTGAGGCCTTCTCAGCTACATTTAAGTGTGAGGTACAACCTTGCCTGTCCTGAGAACCCCCCTCCATGTTGACAGTATCAGGGACTAGTCTCTTTTCTCCAATAGGAGCCAATCCCATAGGACAGCTATCCCCAGGGGCACTGGTGTGGCAGTTGGTTTTCTGAGCGCCTCTCGAACTCAAGCAGTCTAGGTTTGAAATGACGTCCACTCTCCTTGAGAGCCACTCCCTCCATATCAAAGACTGTCCTTGGCACAGCACACGGAGAAAGTGTGCAGCCGCAGCCCTGAGCACAGCCTGGGAAGCCAAACAGTCCTGGTAAGGGGACACAGTCTCATCACCAGGCGTCCTTTTGTCGAAGCATAAACACCTCGATGTCAAATCATCAAAGAATCACTTAACTTACCAAACAACTGCTTATTGAGAAAGTCAGGGAAGGAAAAGGTGGCTTTAACACTGCAAAGCTAAAACAACCACAACCAAAAAGGACTTTCCGAGTTTATAATTTTCTTAAATGTCCGTATTTTAAAACCAGATATTTATTGCCCTTTTAAAACATCTCAGGGTAACATTTTTAGTTCTGCAACACTGCTGCTAACATTCCAAGACCAGCAACTGCAACTGCCCATAAAAAAATTAACACTACCAAGGCCATTTTTTTCCATGCTTAAGCTCACGCCAATGAAAACTACCCTATAGGCATAAACTTGATATTTCTGTTCACCACACATTAACCCAGAGTTCCTCCGGGTGTGACACCCAGGTCACTTCTGTGATGCAGATCTCTAAAAATCTGGCTGGAAACCTGCATGATTGAACACCCCACTCAAGGCAGGGCGCAGCCATTGCTCTTCTCTTCTTCTACCCAACCTCCACTTAGTCTCGGAAGATTAACCCTTGGGCAGTACGAATTCACATTGCCAAAGGCAAAACGAGTTCCTCCTGAGGCTTGTGAAAGTGCATTCGTTCCCAAAGCAGTGCCCAGAGACTGCGAGGGTTGGGGGTGTGGAAGGGGGTCTCACATGATTCATAAGAGACAGAGAAGAAGTAGCTGAGATGGGAATTATGGGGAGTCGCAGTCTCTGGAAGGAACAGAACTGCAGGCTCCTGGAAGTGAAGAAACCACAGTGGTGACCTAGCATAGCCCTTTCCATGCAGCACACAAAGCAGTTAGGGACAGAGACCCAGTCTATGTTTCTTTTCACTGCCCCAGAATATTTTGAGACGAGAGATATGGGGACAGAAGGAACCTGGTTACAGAGAAAGAAAATCCTAAATTTTATTATAAAAGAAATGTGATGGTAAATGAGAATGAAATATTATGTATCAAGATAATCCCTAAGATGTATTCTGATAAGGCTCTAATATACTTTTTAAATTATATCGGGACACTGAGGAGAGCATCTCAGAAGCTGGAGATGGATGGCAACTTCACAGAAAGAGTGTTAAGAAAGGGAAAGACAAACCATTTACACACCTGGCTGGTCCCCCAGGACCTTTGAAAGTCAGTGGCTGCACACTGACTTCAACATAGACTCCCGAGCACCTCCTCTTTGTCTGGCCATGTAATTCCCCACACCCCATCCCTCACACTGTTCCAATAGAGAGAAAAGGGTCACGGGGTGGGCACCACGTGCAGGAGGTCAATTCGACCTCCCTCACATCTGGTGTGGGCAGGAGGAGGGGAGGAGGAGAGGGCGGGCTTGGGGGGCGGGGTGGAGCATGGGCTGGGACAGCGGGGAGCAAGCTGGATGAAGAGAGACATTTCACCCCATTAACTTTTGCTGGAAATATCTACCCACCCCCCAAAACACAGGAATATGACAACAGGTAGACAGCTTCAGAAGAGGAAAACTGCATTCAAACTGCTACCGCTGCCCAAATGCTCTTTTCTATGAACATTTAGGCATTTATAAAGACACACACCCAGAGTACCCCCTGGCCACAAATAAGGCATCTTTACAATTTACAACGTCTGTCAAAAGCAAAGGTATACAAAATATACTATACAATTTTGTCCATCTGCCCCCACCTACACATTCAAAATCAGAGATGACTTTAAAAGGTAATGTTTTGAAATGTTAAAGCCATAGATGCTGTAGGGGTGCTCGAGCAAATTACCTTCGTCTGGGTTGCTGAAGTTCTCATCGCAAAGAGGGAAACGCATCATGCTTCTATATAGAAATAAGCAAGCTACATCAGCGAAACATGCCAGGAAGAGAGAATGAATACAACCCCCACCATTAATACTAAAACTAGTCAATAATTATCTAGGCGGTATCAGTTATGTTTTTGGTGCATCCTGGTTGGTCTCTAAGTAAAGAAAGAGAGGGAGCTTGCGAGCAGTATCTGGGAACGCTGCGGTTTCTCTGTAGGACTATTATCCCAGGCGGCATGTGTGAAGAACAGGGTGGGGATAGTGCGTAATCTGCATGTTTACTGCTTCAACATTCTACTCACTTCTGGAGAATTACTGCTCATCCTAAGCCCCACAAGGGGAGCAGGAAGTTCCTACTTACTGGCAATTTAGTTCTTGGAAACCCTGGGAGGAAGATGCGCTTGGTCACGGCCGTGTGCAGGTCACCGAGCCAGCCCATTGAGCTGGATGGGAGGAAGGAATGAGTCACGGTCTCCCAGTTCCTTAAAGATGAGTGAGGATTAGTGCTCATTTTAACATCAGTCTGACTATCAAGAAAGGAAAGATACATGTTCAAGAAAAATCATTTGTTTAAATCCAAGGAAATTTGATCATAAGAACTAGAAACCTAAGAAAGCTTTTCTGTAAACGTGTATAATATACTTCATGAACTATAAACGTATTTTCCTATTTCATAGCATTACATCACTTTCCAAATAGAAGTCTTCAAAACTATGGGGGTTGATGAGCAGAGACAAAGCAAAAGGTTGGAACAAAATAAACCCTGGAGGACAAGATTAGAATCCACATTCCAGCCGCAAATTAAATGATGTTAAACAGAGCCAAAGGACAAGTTTTTTTCACGTAAAAAGGCTATAATATAAACATTGTCTATAATATATATAATACATATAATATAGTTTATATACAATATAAACTAGATCTGTATGAATGTGGCAAAATGATCTATATCTACACTGCCAAATACGGTAGTCACTCACCATATGTGACTATTTATATAGAAAATTATTAAAATAAATACAATTTTAAATTTGGTACTAACACAATATTGTAAATCAACTATACTTCAATTTTTTTTAAAGTTAGTTTCTTATCAGCAGTAGTCACATTCAAGTGCTCAATACCTACATAGGACTAGGGGCTACCATATTGGACTGCACAGATTACAGAACATTTACATCACTGCAGAAAGTTCTGTTGGACAGGTCAGATTCCAACGCCCATAATGGACTTTAAAGTGAGCACTGATATACAATATAAACTGAAATAAAAAGACATGGCTCCATAAAAGTGCACAGTAGGGAGTGGCACAAATCATAAAAAAAAAACTTTCAATTTTACTTTGGCTCAATCTTTATTTAGGAATAAAAATTAGAAAACAGGCAGGGCAATAGTTAGGCCAAGTAGCCAGGTTTCAGGGAGAGTTCACAGTGAAGTCCTTCCTTCAACCTAGAAAGGTATAGATGGCCGTGCGTGTGTGCATGTGTGTGCAAATATTCTCTGGGGTATCCAAAGCATGACCTTACACAGAGAAATGTTCATCCTAGGACCCGCCAAGATGACAGAGTAGTGACATTAAGGCGAGGACTTTAAATAAAATGGGAAGTCAAAGCTCCCTGGCACCATTTGGTCTAACCTCAAAACAGATCACTACAGAAAGTGTCATTCTTTGAATAGAGCAACCAGGCATTTTCTGTCTTCAAGGGGTTAGATGTTCAAGAAAGTTTTCACTTCTGAACTTTGCTCAGGATTGACATGATTGTCCAGGTGTTGTTGGGTCTGGTTTTGGAAAGTCTCCTGCCTCAAATATTTAAAGTATGCTATATCTTGTAAGCAGGAGGGCTTGATAACATCTCAAGGTCATTCACTGTGTTGGAACATTGATATCCTGGTAAATAGCTTAGTTTTCCAATGATACACAAATATCCATTTAAAATACACTGTGTGATTTCATTCTCTCCCTTTTTTTCTTTTTCACTGCTCCCAGTTGATAACGTGGATAATGTGTGTGTCCACATGCTGGCATGTGTGGGGCGGTCACGTGGTTATAATAGCTGTACAAAACTAAAGCTCCAGAACTATGTATTCAGTGTTGAGTTGCAGATTAAACTGGCTTGAAATGCTGGACACAACACAAATATTTTAAAGTATACCTGATTCTAATTAGCACAACTGTAATAAAATTTCAGTGCTTATGAAATTCTAAAACTACATGTTAATTGTCATAGTGTATTGATTATTTACTAATGCAACTTAAATTTGTTTTTTCTTTCACTCTAGGTGAAACTTTTGTCAAAACTAGGGGACACTCACTACAATGTTTACTTCTTGTGGATTCCTTGGTACTTTTACTGATGATTGAAATCCAGGTATGTTAGAATAAGAGTCACTTAAATGTATGCACATAGCATTCCACAAAGCACTGTGACAATTAACACTGAATAACACTGAATTTGTCTGCTGTGGCCACACAAGCAGGATCTTGTGGCAAGTGGTATTTTAAAAGAGAAGAAAAATATCAGATTGATTAGGTTATATGCCTAAGGACTTTAAGCCTGAATTCATTTCTAAAAATTAATTTTAATTACACAAGCAATATATGAATGCATTTCTCTTGGAAAATCTTATCTGGCATTATATATAAGGCTAAAGCCCCTCTAACTGCAACTCCATTCATACTCTCTCTCCCTTTTCAGAGGCAGCCACTGTTATGAGATGATGTGTACGAGAACTTTTTTATTCTTTTGCAGCTGCTCACACATATCCAAGAAGGCATGTATAAGGAGATTTGGTGCAACATTGTTCATGGTAACAACAAAAAATTGGAAGCATCTTAAATATCCAACGATTAGAAAATAACCAAAGTAATTGAGATTTAAAAGAATGTGCTAAGTATATGTTAAATAATTTGTAATATCTAAAGTGCTTAGAAAGTGTATGGCACAGAATGAGCACAATATATAAAACTTTTGCTATTTTCAATATACTAACATATATATGTACTGAGTGAAAGACACACACTACATAAAGATACAGTATGAGGCAATTTATGTTAAGCATACAAGCGCAGGTGCGTGCACCCGTGCGCGCGCGCACACACACACACACACACACACACACACACACACTGACACCACGTATTCTCTAGGAGCTCCAGGATTCCTTTCACTCCATGAGGCTTCATGATGATACTTTTCAAACACAGTAGAGTAAGAGAGGAAACAGATATGTGTATTTCATATGCCTCAATAGTGTTTCTCTGTTCCTCACCTTTACTAACTTTCAAGGACAGTTCATTTTGTCCTTAACTCTCCATAAGCACGCAGAGTTCAAACCTAACCCCTCCCCCCAAAACAAAGAAGTGAATAAAAGCGAAGAAGCCAACAAAACTGAGTGAGCGTGAACCCTGCTTTGCCAGGTTCTAACTCTTCTGTTTCCATGTGGAAGCACCTTGTCAGATAAACCATAATTTATAGCAAAAGAAAGGAATTGTGCTCTACTGAGCAAAGGATTCAAGAGATGAATTTTAGTCCCGCTCCATCAGTCTCCCAAGTGGGCACAGAGCAAGTCCCTTAACTCCCCACACCAGAGGCTTTGGACATAGCCTTTCATTAATTCTGCAGTGCCTAATGGGGGTCCTTTCTTCAAGATCATGCATGTCCCTTACAAATGAAGCTTCCTGCAAAGACAGGCAAGAGATCAGATTAAGCCTCTCAGTATATATTACTACTGTTTCCTCTTGGTTCTCTGTTTTTCACAATGGTTAATTCTCAGAGGGGCCCCAGATGTGAACTCTGCTCCAATGACTAAATGAGACTGTAGCAAGGGAGCTCACACCACAGACCATTCTTTTTGACTTCCAACCAGGGTTTCTCCCAGAGAGATACCCCTGTTCCATCTGCTCCAGTGAAACTCAGATCCATTCCATTAATCATTCGGTCTCAGGGTTTCCTTTCCTAACCCCAAAGAAATCTTAATTATCTTCCTGGCTCAAAGTGTTTCTGCGTGGACAACTTCAAAATTCTTTTAGGAGAGAAGCATCATAGATGCTACACTTAGAAACATGGCACCAAGCACCATTCCTGGAACAAAGTAAACTCTAAAGAAACATTTGTTGAATGAACAATGGCAAATTTTTACAAATCTGATGTATGGGGATCTCATTTGTGTATTATATTTATATTTTCCACTAAGCTCTGTACCAACAGATATGCAAATGCTCCATTATTTCTCTCTTTTTAAAGGTTTATATTAGCCTTAAGCCTCCTGACACTCCCTAGGCTGTCATCAGTTTTATGTTCACCCCAAGACAAGTCTTGATTTTACCAAAATCTCTGGTGATTTAGTCAGTCTGCAAATGGACAAGTCCAGTTCTGCAAACCCAGATCCAATCCTAACTACCTACAACTGGAGTCCAATTTATTTTTAGTGCTTGAATGTAAATTTTAAACCACACTGTGCCAAATTAATGTGGTAAAAAGTTAGTGGGCTTCCAAAGTTATTTTGAGAGTAGTAACATAAAAGTCAACATAGGAAATAAAAGTTTGTTTTTTTTTTATAACCTCAGAAACATTACCCTCTAAGGGTTGGATGGAAAGTTTCATGAGGTTTATCTATACAACTGCAAGATTATTCATATTAATTCCCTAATTAATAAGATAACCATTATGCTAGAATAATGTTTGATAACCAATACGCTAGAATAACAGACAACAAAATAAGAAAAGGGGAAGCTGAGTGGTCAAAGGGAGTTGTTTTAGAGCATCTCAGCCAGCACGGTCCAGAGAGAGCAATAAGCACTCCGAACAGTGACCCACTCACTCTCCTTCCAATCAGTCCCTCATCTCCTCCACTGCAGTAGCATTTATTTGACCTGGAGAGACAAGTCAAATATTGGGAACTGTTTGATTCTTTCCAGAGGTGTTGACACACTTAAAAAACTCTCAGTAGTTTGAAAACACAAACATTCCAACTACAAATTACATTGTGCTGTTGGCCACTCCCAACTCCGTTCAGTAGAGGGTCGCTAATGCCCTGTCCTGGGCAGGCTCAGGTGTACTTACCTGAGTTGGTTCTGAGTGAAAAAGCAGAACAGTCTTTACCCTCACTATTTGACAGATCTTTAGATTAAATTAAATTAAGTGATCCATTCAGGGTTGATTTAGTTCACCAAAGTTGTGTTTCTAACTTGGTCTCTACTTTGAATTTCTAAGCATCTCCTCCAAATTGGGCAGGGGCCCTGCCTCCCTGCACCTCATCCACCACCATACTAATCAGGACCTCAGCAACCCTGGCTGGACTAGGGCCTGACCACAAATTCCAATCTTTCTTGTGGTTTGAGTCACGCCTTTGCCTTGTATTTAGAATCAAGGGTCTTGTTCCCTGGCTAGAACGTTGGAATCACTGGGTAAATTTTTTTCAATACCACTCTTCCCGTCCTCCTCCCACTGCACACAAGAAGACCAGGGTAAGTCCCTTGTTCAATAGTTGCTGAGTGGGAGCTGTGTGATACAGATGAGGGGAGAGGAGAGGAGAGAAAGTGGGTAAGTGGGTGGTGATGGTAGAAGCACAAAAAGGGAAATCTCGGGGAGCAGAAAAGAGAGAAAAAGAAAAAAAGGGAGCCTTCTGGATTCCCAACAATAGAAAGGCTAGAGAATTCCATTCCAGGAAATTAAAGAGATTTCACATGTTTGTGTATGTACATGAATATGTGTTTGTGGGTATGAAAATATAATTGTATACACATATAGTTTTGTTTTGTGATAACATAATCAAAGATGATGTGATTTAGTTAACAGCTACTTATTTAAGTACCTCTTATAAATCCTATTTGATTTATCCTATTCAGTCTTCATTGTAATTAACAATAAGATTGCCTGGTGACTTGCTGTTTTGTTTCTTTTCTTAACCAAAACACAGTACTGCCCTTCTAACAGAACCAGTTCACCCCTTTGATTATTGACATTTCTATTGCTTCCCCAAGGGCAAATGCTCTGCTATTTTGCTTGCAAAACCAAAAAGAGTAGTGTTTTATTGTTGTTATGAAAGGGTCAAGATTTTTAAAAGTACCACCCTTTAAAGTTCTTCCACAGAGATCTCTTTGAAATGAACAGTAGTCCCACAGATAGAAATTATAGGACAAATAAGGCCAGCTGTCATTGTTGGTCATAAGTCATCCAAACTATAACTCTTCTGAATGAAATAAAGTTGGCAGAAAGGAGGGGGAGAATAGCTCTCGAACATGCCACAGGATGAGGCCCAAACTAGGGCTAGAGCCATCTTTCTCTCTTACTCTAAACATGTCATTCATTGGTCAAGACCAGCTAAATAAATTGCTGTGTAATGCCTGCAATTTTCATGCATTTCTTTAACCATAAAATGATTATCGTGAGCAATCTATTGTGCAATCCAGACAACTCTCTGAGCTTAATTAATACACTTTCTTTTAAGTTTTATAACAATTTGTCAATTCCCATACGAATGAACCAAGGCATCTAGTGTATCTATTCCACAGATATTTATTGTGTGTTCATTATGCAAAGAACAATGCCAACTATCAGACACACACACCCACAAACACACAAACACAATTTAAGGCTCCATCATTCCCTTGTAAGAAGTTTATAAACATAATTGTTTGTAACTTTCTCAACATAACGAGAAAAGTTTATAAGCAAATAATTGTGTAAAGAACTAGAACAGATACAGAAATGAAATTCCATGGATGCACAATAGCAAGCATGTTGTGTTTGGGATGCATGGAACACAGCATATTGGGATGAGGAGGGGTCTGGCCATGGTGTAGGCTGTAGCAGGAGGTGTGGGTGAAAGGGTAAGGGACAGAGTGAAGTCCCTAACGTGCTGTGCTCCAAAATTGCAATTCATCCAGTTGGAAATGGAGCACTGCCGTGGGCCTTCTCAGCTGGAAACGGCATGATGAGACTGTGATTTAGACGGAAAGAACTGACAGCAGTGGAGGAAGCTGAGGGCAGGGAAGAGATGCTAACCGATGTCTGGAGTTGTTGTGATGGCCCAGCTGAAAAGCAGCGATAAGCAAAACTTTGGCTCATATTATCCTAAACACAGTACACCAAGCTACTCAGCAAGGCTGTCTTTAACTTTAACTACATCACGTAGGAACCAGTTGTGATGCAGAATCTTGCTCCTCAAAGTCTGATCCCTGGATAAAAGCAACAGTATCAACTGGGAAGGCTCCCTCCCCCCCCTCATTAGAAATGCAGAAACTCAGTCCCATCCAGAAACTGCCAAATCAGAATCTGCATTTTAACAGGGCCCCCAGGCAAATGCATTCACAGTACTGTCAGAGAAGTACTGATGTAAAGGAGGTATCTCTGCGCTTAGAAAGAGCAGGGTCCCTGGTTCTGTCACTTAACATCTTGGAATTTCCACTTTTTCCTCCATGAAACTAGGAAACGTGTGGTGACTGGCTGTAAGAGTTACATGTGATAATCAGTGTAGAAATGCTTCATGAATTCTGAAGCACATGCCAGATAGATGTAAGTTCATTTTATTATTGCGATCATTTTCTCTCATAACAAAGTCATACGCTTTATTGTTTGTAAAAAGAACTTTTGAACTGTAAACGTAGAAATGGTAAAAGGGGCACATTTGCAGAGAAGGCATCAGAACATTAGGCACCAGGGTTGTTTGGTTTGTTTTAGACTTTTGTGCATATTATTTCCTTTGGGCTATACTGCTGTACTTCTAAGCTGCCCATGAATTCACAAAACCCACCTCCTCCTCTCTACTGAAACAAAGAAGAGGAAAAAGAATGACCCTGTTAAGTGCTACTCATTCAACAAACCTAAGGAGCTTATCCTTACCATATTTTTTCCTAGTTAAATAACCATTATCTTTAAAGTACACCCAGATTCCAGCACTTCCATAGGTTCCTCTGGGAGGGTGTGGAGATGGTTTAGAGCGTAAGCCTACTTGTCTGCATCCTCCTGCCTAGAAGGGAAGTGATGATTGGCCAGATGACCTTCTTTGGATTTTTTCAAGAGTTAGTTTCACAATGGCCTATTTTCAAGACCAGGCAAGTAAGCAGCTTGCACAGCAGCCCATAAGGTGTGCCTGGAGGGATCACAAGTCTCTCTTTCCTCCAGAAGATTTCCGCTCGAATGTGGTGCTGTATAGACCCAAAATTAGACTCAAATCTAGAGAAAAGACAGTATTTCCATATAAAAGTCTTTAAAAAAAAATGCTGACTAGCACATTGCCACATATTAGTGGTGTATTAGAGCAAGCCACTCCAAAGGAAAGGGACATAAACCATGTGTTGGCTTAGCCACTCATTTCTTTATTCTCTTGCTGCATATTTATTGTGTCCAAATGGGCCAGACACTGTCACTCACAGTAAAGGGCAAAACAAGATGGAGAGGATGTCTGTCTTCATGGAGACTATAATCCAGAACAGTAGTCCTCAAATGTGCACCATCACACTCCCTGACAAGAAAATTTGTTCAGCGTGCATTTCCAACGTGTCTATATTTATTTATGAATTATTCACTATGTCAATATATTAATGCATATATAGTAATATTATATTAATAAATCCAAGTTTAAAATATGACAGTAAAGTAGAAACAAATCTTCAGAATTTTTTATTAAGATGACCTTAAAAGATCATCTCTTATCACCCCTGGCCTGTGAGCACCCAGTTGGGAGATCCCTCCCTTAGAGTAATTTCTATGAGAGAATTTTTTCCATAGGGACAATGTTTTCCAGAAGATACGATTACTTCAATCACCTCCAGAATCTGAACAAAAGAAATTGTATGAGTTGCTCAGAATCAGAGACCCAAAACTTTCTCTTCGTTTGTCTAGTAACTCAGCTCAGTAGATGTCCAGTAAATGATCACAGAATTGATAGACATAGGGAAGAATGAGGGGGAAAGAGAGAGTGAGCATATGTATTATATAAAAGAATTATTTGTACAATAAGGGAAAAAATAGCTTGCCTGCCAAGAAAAAATATAAATATCTTGATGACTAGAATAATATAGCAATAATGATAATACAACAGAATAAAGTTCACATGTGAAAGACTGCATCTCCAGCTAACTGCCAATTAGCAAGCCGAAATGTCTAACCATAGACCTCATCTCCAGAATTCCTGGGCA
The DNA here is from genome assembly GCF_048773025.1 of Camelus bactrianus. Classification (NCBI taxonomy): domain Eukaryota; kingdom Metazoa; phylum Chordata; class Mammalia; order Artiodactyla; family Camelidae; genus Camelus; species Camelus bactrianus. Next base: position 82,977,472 of record NC_133539.1, on the reverse strand, counting down.
CAATTTTCCTGAGTTCTCTCTCTTTTTTTAAATGGACAATAAATTAATTTTTACTATAAAAAAAACATTGTTTTTTGAAATGCACGTAGGTTCCTTAAAATTATTTACCTTGCCCATAATTCACTGAAAAGGAAATGGTGAGAGACATAGTCACCTAGTTACATGGCCTCACAGCTGACACCTATAACCATTCCCTTTGTTCAACATCAACCGTATTTTCTTTGTGGCAAATGACTTCTGCTGATAGTTGGTAATACTAATATTTGTGTCATGTTATCAAAAACATTTCCTAAGAGGCATGGTTGCAGTGTTTTCAATAATATATTTATCTGTTACATCAAAGTTTTAGTGTAATAAACTTATCACCATTTCTACTAGTTTCCCTCACACTTACTGTCGGCTTTGACAAAAGGCGCTTTGTCAAGTGTGTCCCCATTAGAAACAGTTCCTTCAGGTGCACAGACCAGCGCCAGGTTCTGCGACCAGCCTTCTCTGTTGAGTTCAGAACTCCCTATCAAGACTCTGTCCGAATAGAGCCTTCTGCGCTCTGAGAACTGTGCAATAAAGGAAGATGGTTTGAGGTTACCACATGGGGAACTGCACTGTGATACCCCAGTGCCCAGATATCACAGGCTGGGGTGTAACAGCCTTTCAGGAATCCCTAGGTCACATTCTAGCAGTCTCGTCCGAGGGCTTGGGAATCCTGACTGTTTAGATTAAGATCACTGCTCACTCTGGCAAGGGATATGCTTGAACTGAAAAAGTCTAGTTTTGCCTCAGCTGAACTCTGAGGGTCTCCAAAGTTCCGAATCAGCTGGGGGAAAGGATTTTCCCAGGGACCCTTGTCCTCTTCAGCAATTAGACCTCTCTCACAATCTGAAATTGCAAATGGTCCCTAAATCCCCAGGGGATTCTTATAGCAAAAATGCTGACATCCATTTTTATAGTGTCTGTGCACACAAAACATACACATATATGTATATACAAACATGTACATATACATATCTGTACACAGGCCTAGTATGGGCTGCTCACAATATTATATATTATAGGTCTTATTCTTCTCTTTTCAAAAATAAGGACACAGGGGCTAACAGAGTTTATAGAGCTTATTAAAGTCCCATCAATGGAACTCAAATATGCTTCACACAAGGAAAACAATAACAAAAGTTCCTATTATACAATCATATCACTTTTATATTAGCATTGCTGCAATCGTGTCTTTCACAAGCATGTAGATTTGAGCCTAACTTTGGGTCTATGCAGCACCACATACTTCCCTGGACTTCGGGGTGCTTGCTCATTTCAGGCAGTGACTCCCAACTCAGGAAGCTGGAAAGGAGAAGCCGCCCTTCCTAACGTGACCCCCAGTGTGGCCCCCTCGTAGTGAAAGGAGGTTCGTCCCCAGCAGTGACTCTTCCATCACGAGGAGAAATCTGACCCTTCTTTCAGATGTGTGGAAGAGGTGAAAAAGCCCTTTTTTTCTTACCAAGCGTTGGACTTAAATTCCTTCCCAGCCTACCCTCAGGGGCCCTGGGGAGGCTTCTGAGCCATTATGAAAAGTGTCTGTGGCCCTCGTCTGTGCCACGATGGACAGACAGGCAGACACAAGTCGAACAACCGCAGCTGAGCTGCAGACGTGCGGCAGGCCCGGCTTCCGTGGCGTTCTGACCGGGCCTTTTCAACATATGAACATTATTTCTCAGAGCAGTAATCCCATCGTCCTTATTAAATTTTCCATAGCCCACAGACCCCACCGCAGCCTTCCGTCCCACCCTGAAGAGCGCTCTCTGCTCCCAAGCCAAACACATCCTACCAGGGGCTGACCTAGCTCGGCATCCTGTTTCACAGTCAAAGTGGACAGCGGGATTTGCATGCCCTAACAAACGGAAGCCCCAGACTTCCTCCCTATCGGTTTCTTGTACAACTTCAGTAGAGTGTGTGACGGCAGAAGACAGAGAAGGTTTGGCGAAAAGGTGAAAGACGTTAAGGAAAGCTCCACTCAAACAAGCCTGTTAAAAATATTCTGATTGGTTAAGATAAGATGTACTTTCATTTTCCTGAGACTTTTATCTTTATAGATAGGCTGCACAACCCCTAAGAAGGCCTTTGCTGAGTGTTTTGGAGTTGGTTGTTATTTTCAAACAGCATGTGCTGCGCTGTTTCCTTGGGGGAACACATTCCAATTCCTTAATGGGGTGTAATCAGTAACACGTTCGCTTCAGGCCTTCTAATGATGATGCTGTTAACGGCATCCACCAAAAGTCCTTTAAAACAGCTGTTTTCAACCAACTTTCACTGTGTATGTACTTTTGTGTGTTTAATGTACTTGGCAAGGGTTTTGAGAAAGCCCTCGCCTACTGTTTTATTTGTTTCCATTTATGAAAACATGCGTTCGCTGTGAAAATCAGATGCCTTTGTAAAGTTATCAAGGACCTCATAAGAAAAACGACCCTCTTCTGGTCATCATTGGTGATGGTTGAATCATCTCCAGTAAAACCTGCTTGGAAGAAACTTCTGTGCATTGGTTTAATGGTAAAAGGATCAGCACCTCTTCTTCAGGCAAACACTGTAGTGAGCCTATTTCTCAAATTGTGTGTTCTGAAATTAAAAAGGGGGGTGCCTAGTAGGGCCACCTGGACAAAGTTCAGAAGCAAAGATTTCCATTAGGCAGCTTGCCCCCTGCTCCCTGGAAGAGTCATAACCAGAGATGTCCGCCAAGCCCTATTGTCTGTCCCATTTATCAGGCCCCTGTTCTGAAATGCAAGAATTATCCTCAACTCAGAGCTTTAGTAAGGACAGAACATGTTCCTTTCTTGTAACATTATCCAGCCAGGAAACAGGCAGCGTGTATAAATGGCCGGTTGAAGTCTGGTCTTTGTTTTCTGTCTTCCTCAGTTGACAATGCTTGCAGCAATGGAACAGGCCAAAATCAGGCTGCCAACCACCAGGTTGCATCAAACTGTAAAAGCAGGGAAAAACTTTCCCTGCCACCTTATGCCCAACAAACTCCCCAAAGCAGATAGGATTGTTGCTATATTATCAATTTATCAGGAATTTGTAACAGGGCATGTGATTTAAAAAAAGAAAGCAAACAAGAGGGTGGGATCACAGACAATTGCCCACCACCTGCTGAGTGCTGGAGCTGAGGGGGCATCTCTGAAATCCCACTGCCCTGAGAAGGCCCAGAAGCTGTTCTTTTCCGCTTTGCCTCCCTTATTCTAATCTCCTCATTTCCTCAATGATGAGATTATTCCTTAATCCGTAATCACTGGGAAGACAGACGCTTACACAAGCAGGGGAACCTCAGGCCTTGTTTACTCGGCCTCCTCCGCGAGTCCTGAACAGTGAATCTCACCACGTTCCCTGCGCTCAGTGTGATCCTGATACCAAGGCCCAGCTTGGCAGCGGGCATCCTATTTCCTGGGCCCTCAGAAGATAGAAAATATCACATTTCTGTTTCATGCTACCCTTTCACTCTGTTGGCCACACTTGGCTGCCTGTACAAGTCGCCATTTCACTGTGGCAGCAGCACTTACAGGGACTCTTAACAGGTGAGGCCTCCAGCAAACACGGGCTCCGAGCAGGCCCGGGAAGGCGGCAGAGGGCGGCCCGGCGTCTCTGCTCCCTGCTCCGAGACTCCTACCGCGAGGCCTGCTCCGTGACAGCCCAGCTGTCCCGAGGCAACGGCGCAGTAATAAGATACACAACAAATAATGGGGTTTTTTTTGCTGGCAAAATATATACTCAGGTAATTAAATTGTTAACATGATGGATGGCCTTATTTTATATTTGAATTCAGAGTGACTTTCTGTATCATTCAACGAAAATGGCTTGATGTTACAAAAAAGAACAATAACAACACCACAAACCATAACTCCAGAGAAACGGGAATATAGATTTTTGTTCATTTATTTAAAAAAACAAACATAGGTAGTTTTCACTGAGCTGGGTTGTAATGTTTACCTGAAATGCATGGGGCTGGTGCTCAAATTTTCTACTCATTACTTCTTTGTCCTAAATTTTTAGTGCCATATCCTAAAAGGTGAGGCTATAAGAAACTTGCCAATGGATTTGCTTTTTTTTTAATGCAGGAAGAGCAAGAATGCATTAGACAGACCTATTGTTCAGAAGGTTCCAGAAGCGAGACCCTAGTGTCTGAGTTTAAAATGCTAATGGACATCCACTTTGCCCACGTTGTATCCCAAATGACAATATGTTTTGTGCCCAAGGCATGATTCTGACAAAATCAATAAACTACCCTAAGTTTGATAAAAGTTTTACAAAATATCCAGGACGTTTAGAGTAATTGTTAACATCTGTTCATTATTCAGCAGTGTATGCAGGTTTAGAAGCCAGATAAATATATTCATTCCTCAGCAGCTAGTGTGTCACTGCTACCTCGGTGGTGACATGAAACAGTTAGACATTAGAACTTGCCTTAGTCTTGGGTTCAGAGAATACAAATGAACCATTGTGAAAAAAAATGGAACGTTCTGCTTTCTCTGTGTTTTACCCTGAGACAGAGCGGGAGAGAGAGAAAAAGGAAGGGGGCAAGTTTTGGTCAAGAAAATCTTGACTGCAAACCTGGGGAATAGGCAGGGATGGATAGATAGATAGATAGACAGATAGACAGGTAAATAAATAAAAAGTCAAAATTTTAGAGAAGGGGTCTGAAGACATCAATCACTTCTGCAGCATAAAGAGCAATTTTCTTGCTTATTCTCCAAACACAATTCAGTTTTGATTTTTTTCTTTCATTTTACAATATAAGAAAGTTACATCTACACCAGAAGGGTGAAATAGGCTTTTGAAAATAACATTGTAGGTTTCCTCTATCAGCATGAAATTCGTTCTTAAAAGAGAATATCCACCAACTTACAGCTGACTTGTTCTAAGTGAAAATCAGCCTCAGAGTCATCATTTAACAGTACCAAGAAATTATTAACCAAATCACATTCACCCTTACTGGTATACTGTGGGATGGGGAGGCATCTCAAGTTGTTTTATGTGAGGTTTTGTTGTTTTATGTGCTATGTATGGGGGTGTGTGTGTGTGTGTGTGTGTGTGTTCCAGGTGCCCTTCCAGTTGTCTCAGTGACCCCTAGAGACGCTAATAGATCTCAACTTATGGGTTCCTTGAGTATTTGAAGCTGAGCTGATTATTAACTTTTCAACTACCTCGCATTATCCTCAATCAGAATTGTGTAAAATAGACTGAATAACATCGCCTCAAGGTTTACCTCTTCAGTGAGGGACTAAAGCTAGCCATATGCCTATGAAAGATGCAAAGATTCCAGAGAAAATGGTTTTAGTACAAGAAAGTCACTGGTCAGCATTGTTGCATTTTTCTAAAGTGTAGGTCTGTAAACTCACTACCATGCACATACGCAGAGACTGCCACGTGAAAGACATTTAATAAAAGTTGGTTGAACTAAATACCTAAAACAATCCTATATATCTGTATCTAAAATCCAGTACAATCTGAGAGATCAGTTAAAACACTAGATTTCTCTATGAGGACCAGAAGATTAGCAAGGTAGAGATGAGAAAATTAAGAGAGATGCTGTCTAGCTAATTAAACCTGTAAAAGAAGCAAGACCCTCTTCATGGATTGTTCTGTTAACTAACCTGTAATTATATTGTCAATTGCATTAACTTCATTGCCCACTAATAGAGTACGTTTCAAGGGAGGTAGCCAATGTGGGGATGGTTATTTATTTTTATGTCCTAATTAATCAGTACTGACACCAAACCACATCCTTCCTCCTTACTCATTATTTAAATGACCCATTTATATGGATGAACCTCTTCGCTTTGTGCATTTCATTATCACATTAACATGCTTTCAGAACAAAAAGGGTTGTTTCTGCTTCAGCAAGTACTTTGACCAAACAGCCACTTGAGCTACTCCTGACAGGCTGTGCAACTCTCGTCTCTCACTGGGCATTTATATTGGCCAGTTGGAGTTTGACTAACATCAAATGATCGCTACTTAGAGGGAAAAAAAAAAAATTCCTGATAAATTTTGTAGCACTTGGATAGGGGTGGAGAACTTAGCTTAGGAACTGCAAGCAGGAATTCTAACTTTTCATCCAATGTTGGGAAGCAGCTTTTATTCAGTCAGTCATTTCTTCTTATCTCTTACATGGAAATCTGAAAATAAACCCTTCCTCTGAGCGAGGTTAGAATCTATTGGAGTCATCAGATTGAAATATAATTTAAAAGTAACTTTGGGAGCCGTCCTCTGGGATATAATTCCCCTCTAGAGAAGGCTCTGGGAGCTGTAACTCTCTTGGATTGCTGTAGCTTTGCCATCTAACAAAAGGTTCTGTGCTTAGACTATATCTTGAGATGCCAACATCACTAATCTTAAGCATATCAACCTTGATACGAGCCCAGAAAATAGTGTTGGGGAGAGCACTGATGCCTTAATATGACCTGATAAAAGGTCTTTCCCCCCCAAATTTTCCCTTAGAAAAGAGGAAGCATGCTATATTCGGATGTTAGTAAAATCTCTATATTACAGGGAGCACGCTCAAGGTACTTTTGGAGAAAATATGTTAGCTGGGGGAAAAAAAACTGAAAACAAAAGTTGATTTGGATGATTATAGATGTCACAGAATGGAATTATTTTTAAGAAGAGGCAACAACATTTAACCCAGATTTATTAGCTTTCCCTTTGGATATGATCTCACAATTTCAAATGTTTGATGGACTGCATTATAATTTTAAGACAGTTTTTAAAAGTATATAGGAAATGTTCTAAAAAATAAATAAATAAATAAATGAAAGTATATAGGAAGAAGTTACTTTGTGGAGTCAGTCCCTGAATATGTACCCACAGGACACATTAAAAAAAATAGTTCTGAACTTACATTATTGGCTACTTGGACCTGAGATGAACCTCCTGGTGACAGCCACATACACAAATTGTAAAAGTGATGTGTCTCAGATACTATGGATGCAAATGAAGAAATACATTCTTGAAAACTTTTGGGTGACTCAACCAACACACTTTAATGATGCTGATGATGTATATTTTAATTTTGAAGAGATGATGCCATAAAAGTAAAATAAAGCAATACTTCTAGAGTCATAAATACTACAAACATCCTTTGTTAATGGTAAAAAAAAAAAAAAAAGCATCTTTGTTTTAGTTTCCGCCTGAGCAACACCAGTTATGACTCTTATTTATTTTGAGTCCCTTCTAACAGGGTATGGATATACTTGGATGTGGTGGTGGTTTCTAGGTTCTAGCCTGAAGAAAAATTTTCAGTTTTTAGAATGGATCAGAACAAACAAAATCATGACTTACATTCCATAATTTCATTTACTTTTGGTGCTTTTCTCACGTTTTCAACAGTTACCAGCCACCTTCCTACCACCACTCCCACCTCTGTGGTCTAAGAATCCATTCATGCTGAATTCCACTTATTAAAAGGAAATCCTTCTGTGTACTTTACCTAAATCCTGCATCCTTCAGTTGAAGCTCATTTCATATTACTCAGACTTCTCTGAACAGTAGTCCAGCCTCATCTCTTGATGGGAAAGATCCATTATTTGAAAATAGTCAATAAATCACTCTTTATCCTTCATTTCCCCCACTTGAATAAGCCCAGCTCCCCAGGGCTTTCTCTACAAGGCTCAATCTCCAACTTGCTATCAAGGAATAACTGAGTTCCTGGGAGAATTAGTCATATATTATGACTAATTATAACATTACATACCACATAAGACTATAATGATTATTAATTTTAAATAGTAAATACAATTGCCATAAAACTTGGCTTATGCCTTCCTCTACGTTCCTCAGGAAATTCTCAAATTTCTCCTTGACTACCTCAGCCTGCTTCAGAAATGCTCAATCCTCTGTGTTAGTGACAGAGGAGATCAGTTTATATTTAGGAGAAGTAGGCAAATGTCTGGTATGGAACACATTAAAACTAGGGAAATCTGTTCTCTTGTAACCTAAGCCAAGATCTCCAAAACTAAAAGGCAAGTTAATTAGCTCACTGGATATAGTCCTCATCAGAGCATCTATTTATTGAAAGTGGGCTCTATTTCAAGCCTCAAATGTACAAAATTTTCTGAAACGTTTCTTTTAAGCAGTGCATACACATTGACCTGATGAAAATCTGTTTTGCTTTGTTTTGGGTAGATTTGGCTATTCTGCATGTTTCACATTGGGTGTTAGAGTCCATGTCCAAATTAGAGTGTCACCTCGAGGATCAGATATTCAAATCTGCAAGATTTGGATCACGGGACTAATGCCAGCAGGCGCCGTGTACTTCAGGAAACACTCAAGAGCTGATATTTATGTCAATGGCTTTATATTTTTGAATTTACTGCCTAACTTTTGTGTATGGGACATGAAACATGACCCTGATACCAGATGAATGCTTAGATAACTGATTCAGTACCTTACATTTTAAAGAGATTAAACTGATAGAGGATGAAACAGCATAATGTGGAAGGATGAAATGCTGCTGCCCTCTCCCTTCTGAAACTCACGATTAAAATTTGTTGCTATCCTCTTTCTTTTTGTTTGCTGAAGATGCCAGAGCCTTATTGCAATCTCTGTGCTAATCCTAGAAGATGCAAACAAGTCCCAGTGTACCTCCCAGATCCTCAAGGTCAGATTCAAAAGAACATTAAAAAGAGCCTTAAAAAGCTCACAAGGGCCACAGGCTGTGTGACAGTAGGGTCTAGGAAGGGCAGGGGATTTCTGGTGGGGCCTCCTCTACCCAATGATCGTTCTTGTCATCAGAGTTCCCCAAATCAGCCTGATAGGAGATTGAAGATTTGAATCTGGGCATTGCAGAAGGTTTGCAGGCTCCCAAGGAATGGAAAAGATCTGGATCAAATTATATTCAACTCAGAGGCATGTGGGGCATTCTAATGACTTCCATTACCCTCATGGTCATCATGGGTGGTGAAGCTCATTAAGGTTCAATCACAAAGATTAGGACTCAGAGTACGTCAGACCTGAGAAAGACATTACGTGGACCACCAAAGCTCGGTGAAGGGAAGCGACTTGGCCAAGACCTCAGCTCCAGGCCATCTTATAACCAACAGCAGGTCCCTCCATGACTATCAAACAGATGGCTACTACTCATCTTGTAAATACCTGTCTCAGGAGGAGTTAGCTGGAACAAGTCAACAGAGCATGCCAAAATTCAGAGAGAAGAGTTGCCTGGCATGAGCAGTGCTTTCTAGTCCAAGCCACCATCAACAGTCTCCTGGAATTCCAGGGAAGGCTCCCGACTCTCTTGTCCAGGCTTCCCTGCAGTCTATTTCCACACAGCAGTTGAAGTCTTGCCCTGTCCTTACATCACACTCAGTCCAGACTCTTCACCATGGCCTTTGAGGCCCTACCTCCTCCCTCACTACTCTTCCCACATTCTTTCACTCCAGCCTGGAGTGACTGGTCACTGGTTCTTCGAACAATAAGCTTGTTCCGTCCTCGGGCTCTTTACCTTTACTGTTCCTCCCTCAGTCTAGAACGTTTTTCCGACAACTATCACACAGCTCGTTCTGTCACTGCCTTCAGCTCTCTGCTCAAATGCCCCCTCAGAGGGGCTATTCTTGCCCCTTCTCTTGAGTACGAACTCCTCTGCATGCCACCCCTCCTTCCTCCTTTACCCTCTGTCCCCACGCTTATCTTCGTTTCTCTTTATAGCAGCTGTCCTTACCAAGCATTACATATTGACTCATTTTTGTGTTCATTGTCTTCTCTCCCACTAAAAAACTCCAGGAGGGCATGGAATTTGTCTAGACTCCACAACAGTGCCTGGAACATAGTAGGTACTCAGTGTATATTTGTTGAATCAATGAACTGACACCTTATGAACTACCAGTCTATCTATCTATACATAGATATGCATAAACACACACACACACACACACACACACACACACATTTCTTAGAGCAACTATGTAACTTAGAGCAGCCCCAGTAAGACACCCTTGTTGTTTTACTGGTTTATCATTAACTGTTTCTTGGGGTTTTTGTTTGTTTGGTTGGTGCTTTTTAATTCCCATTCAACCATCCCACAATGTCGGTTTCCTGTATTATAGGATAGTTATACTACTATACTTACCTTATCTACTTCTCTGTTCAAAGATTGTATTAGATTCTATATTTAAAGATATTCTGAGAGAAAATAATACTTTTAGAGAAATAGTTTCTGGGAGAGTTTGCAATTTCTGCAGGCATGTGTTTCTAGGTAAAGATAGGTAAAGACCGAAAAAACATTGTTTTTTAACTAAGATAGTGATCAACTGGTGTGCAGTCACAAAGCAGAAATGATGGTCAACACTTGGCCCAAAAGGAGCAGCAGCAGTAGCCCGGAGACCCGTCACATGGAGTGGGCAAGCAGGGGGGTGTGCAGCTTTTTCTCTGGCTGCCTTCTCTAGTCACCTGAGACAGAAGATACTAGAAAAACAGAAAGAAGACTGCCCAGGGCTTGACAGTCTGGAGGATGGTGACCTCCCACTTAGGCTCCCAGGCTCCAGCTTTGGGACTAATTAATTAACTGGACAATAGTGAATCTAAAAATGTGAAGAAGCTCAAACCATCTTTGACTCTCAGGAGGATCACACCCTCTGCCCCCTCCTTCTTCCAGAGTCTCCTGTGTGTCCTGACTCTGGCCAAATACAGCTTGGTCTGTTTGGACAGGGCTCCCAGCAGTCTGGCTTCTATTTATGCTCTTGCTCGCGTCTGTCCTCTCACCATACCATACTGGACCCTAACGAAGGTTCTTTCCTCTCCCTTGGCTCTAAAAAAGTGCTTTCCTAGATTCTGCTTCCTGCCTAGAAGATTATCGTTTTAGTAGTTTAGTCATTTTTTAAATTTTAAAATGCTTTGTATCTGATTGCCAGGTAAAATGTGCACATTAATAATGAAATTGGTAATTTTCCAGCTATGTTCCTGTGGGTCCTCGGAGATCATCAGAGAAAAGAGACACAGGGTTTTGAAACTCCTAGCCCATTTCCACCACAGTAACTTAGCTGAATTTTATCTATTTTATATTTGGGCTTCTGAGTAAGATATTATTTAAAGAAAGATTTTTACTGCTTTTCTTTAAAAAGGTTTAAAAAAAAAACCTTTTAAATTACAAGAACACATGACTCGAAGGATTTGCCACCACCTGGTGGCAGCATACCCAAATTTCCACATATTTAAATTTTTAGCAGAAGGATTAAGTTGAATCTGCTATCCTAAAGTTATAAAGAGCTATCAGTAATATGCCAGAGGATTAAGTATAATTATGAAAAAATTGCATTAAAAAGTACGGTATCACTTTCAAAATGTAATATGATAGTACTTGAAAGTTAAGATTCCATAAAAAAACCACTTTGTCATGTGGATCTCATACTACTTATAGAAAATGTTTTCATTGTACCTTAAAACCAACATTGCAGTAAGGTAAAATAAACTAGCAGAATTCCCTCCATTTTAATGTTTGAACATCAGTGTGATTTATCTCCAAAAACCTGGGGGAAAGCTTCATTTCTTCTTGGAGTCAATATAAATGCTCAGTTCCCACATAAATTCTATCTGGGATATTCCCTCTAGGCTCCTCCCCACCTTGACTGAAACCAAACAAAGCAAAACAGCAAGGACACCTTCTCACAGACCTTTATAAACGATTGCACAAACAGAAGAGAAAATAAGTACTTCAACCACAAGCACATTCATGGAGTAGTGGAGGAATAAAGTGAGATTGTTCCTTTTCAGGCCTTTGGCTCCCACGTAATAGTAATAGACTATATTGGTTTTGTCCACTCTAACCACACTAACCTTGCTGTGGCCTGATGCGACAATACTCTGTTCAGGCAAAATGCCTTCAGCACTCAGGACTAGGTTGCAGTAAGTTAAGGACTGGAGAGTGAAGGAGGGGAGAAATGAAACCCGAGCCCTGCCGTTCTCAGTCGCTTCTCCATCCAGACCCACAGAGACCTCTCCCCAGCGTGATGTGGTGTCGCTTGCCCCGTTCTTCTGGCTACGTGACCCGGAAGTTATTATCCCCTTGCTCACAGCAATGATCTCAGGTTAAGTTGGCAGGCAGGACATGAGAGAATCAACAGGACTGACCAGGGGTGTCTGCAACACTTCCAGATCCCTGGAGAAGAGAGTGAGCAGGAGTGAGAGTAAGAATGCCACGGAAATATTTCTGATGGCAGGCTGGAAGGCAGAGGAGAGCTGCACTTCTCGTGGCCCTAGCAGCTGCAGTAAGTTTGGGCCTTAGGAAGCCAAGACTCCTTTGTATCAGATGTGGATTTGCCAGCAAGATTACATCTATGCAAGTTCTTTGTAGACCATCAGAAGGCACGTGATATTCTGAGCAAATAGCAATTAGCCATATTGGCAGTGTTTGCCATTGAAATCCACGCCTAGTTTCCCTAAAACTCATTCTGGTATTGTTCACCAGCTTTTCCTAGAGTTGGTTACAAGGAGCAAAAAATGACTTGATTTATAAGCAAATAATGAATTGAGAGTCATAGAGAAGTGAGGGAAAGGAAGTAACAAGAATCAACTTAACACTTTTGAAATTTTCCTGAAAAAAACATGAGAACTAGTCTACAAAGCTTCTCATGCTTAACACATGAAGCAAAAGTTGATTTGAATCAACTTTTGAAGAGTATGTGTCATTATTAATTCTTTCAGCATGCTAAGAGCATGTCAAAGCAAATATTGGACACACTATTGGTTTAAACTATTGCTAAAACGAAACTAATTGATGACCATTACTTTGCGATTGTTGGACGTGACTGCTGAAATATCATCTTACAGATTTGTGTCACAGCATCATCTGTATAAAACCAAACCCAACTAACTGTACTCTTCAAACAACTTAGAGCAATATTTAAATTTTCCTTGGTGATACATTAGACTGTAGATGTACAAAGCCAATCACATAAAACTTTATATGTTTATTTAAAGTCTTCAGAAATAGAAAGTTTCTACAAAGAATCCAAACAAACTCAAAAAGCTGAAGTAATGTCAGAGTTGCCAAGTGAGAAAATAAGTACACTAAAACACACTAATTAGCTTTGGTTATTTTATAACAGGCTATATTATGACTTGCTGCCTTGCTCCTGGGCCATTATTACCTATCTTGAGATCACTTTTGATATTCCTGAAGTAAAGGAACACCAAACAGTAGTCATTTATCTGACAAAAGACCTTGTGTTTTTCTTATTCTATCAATCATTAAACTAGTAATGTCTTTTTATGTTATTGCTTTGACATTCATTAACACTCACGTCAGAGGAAATCTTTGCAATTAGAACTCCTACTGAACATATAAAGTTGTTTTGCCTTGGTTTGTTGCAATTGTTTTTTTTTGTTTGTTTGTTTGTTTTAACAGAAGCAATAGCATTGAGATGATGGAGAACTTACCCCACAGTTCAACTTGAGGTGTCTCTTTTATGACTCAAATGTCGTTGGTACTCATACTTAAAAAAAATCAGTTTTTGACTTCTCAGTGTTAACTTTTATGACAAGCTTGACTGACTAGCTTAAGAGGAAGGAATACCTCAGAAAAACAAAGTCAGAGAGCTACAAGGCTGAGAAGTTGCCATTGGAATTCTTTCCTGTGACAAATGCACAAACCCTCAGAAGAATTTCAACTACATGTTTGAAAGGCTCATTATCATCTCAAATGCTTGAAACAAATTTTACACAAGTTCCTTATGATTTGAAACCACAAACAGAAACAGAGTAAGATGAGTGTCTAATATGACACAGTGAGAGCCTCAATGCCATTGGGTAACTCTTTCACTTCTAAACCACTCCTCTTGTGAGAACATCACCCATAAAACCTGATTATACCTCATCCACGGCCATACTGTTATCCAGCAGTGAGAGAAATAAAACTGAACAAACACTTTTCCTTTTAATAAAGAGCAATTTAGAGGGTGGGTGAAGAACCAATTTCCTTCTTGGAAAAATCTGTGTGTTATAAAAAACGTCTTTTATTTAAGGAGTGGATTAACCTCATTGTATCCGTACTTATACATCATCCACTTTACAGAGTACAATGGGATGGAAATAGATATCAAAATCCTTCTTGAATATACATTATTTTAAATATTACCTGTATGAAAAATATAAAATGTTTCTCTCTTTCTATGTCTCTTAACTATTATTTTAGTACTTAATGTAATTACGTTAGTACTTAATTAAAATCAAAGACTGAATTTGGCCCTAAGGGACCATAATGATTTAAAGTTACGTGGTACAGAATATTTCACATAGATTCCATCTCTCTTCTAAGAACCAAAGTCAATCAAAACAAGAAGACTTGGGGTATGGAATTATCCGAATATATTTATTCAGTCAACAAACACTTGGTAAAGGCACTACATTAGAGACATTGCAGCTGTGCTGAGAAGGAAACACTACACTTCCCTGTACACACAGGGAAGTGATTTTACCTGTAGGATAACCAAATCCATGGTTTCAGGAAGTGAACTATAATGGGGTTTTAATATCCTCAGGGCCCGGCTCAGCACTGTTCATTTTCAGTAAATGAAAGCAATACAAGCTTTGCAGAGGGATTTTAAACTATCACAGGGGAAACTTGGAAACAAATCCAAATACCACCCTAGATGTAAGATTCCGGGAACAACTCATCTTGTGGAGATCTTTAATTTGAAATCACTGCAGGTTTCATGAATATTTCAGAAGTAAAGACTCAAAGAAGACAGTTGAAGAGAAAATTGCTGTTGGCTGATTTTTAATAAATAGATCCTTTCTAGGACTCCCAGTGCTCAGTAGGAATTGCCTCAGAGACACTTTCCACCTATAATCATTACTCAAGGATTAGGACCCAAGACATCACACTCGAGAGGCCTGTTTATTGCAGACAGATGGGTAGTGGTTCGAGAAGCAGCTCTCCCAGTGTGAAGAGCGACTGTAAACCTGTCCCCAAACTGAGGCAGAGAGGTGACGTGGGGCTGCAGCTCCCGACCCAGCACACACCCACACCGGGCTTCTCAGGGTTTTTCTCCCCACCCAGGCTGTGGCTGATATCTCTTCCTCCTCGGATTCCTCCAGGATCAAAATGTTCTTGAGATCAAATTAAGCGGAGAATTAGGCATGGAGTATAGGATTACATCCCTGGATTGGGGTCTGAGTGACCACTGTGCTACTTACTAGCAGCATGACCTTGGGCAGATCATTTAAGGTCTTTCAAAGTAAAGTTTAACCT
Organism: Camelus bactrianus; assembly: GCF_048773025.1. NCBI lineage: Eukaryota > Metazoa > Chordata > Mammalia > Artiodactyla > Camelidae > Camelus > Camelus bactrianus. Next base: position 82,962,252 of record NC_133539.1, on the reverse strand, counting down.
GATCAAACCAGAGCTCATCTCAAAGTCCTCACGAATCAGAGTCTGATGCATAGAGGGCTGAATCAACACCCCGATTTCAAATTTACCAGCATAGTGCTGAGCCACTATAGGAGTTTTGATCCCCGTATTTTCATTCAACATGTGTATTCATCAGTGTAGCTACACATTTTTTTCTGGGTAATGCACCTTGAGTCCTGATGCTAATATATTTGGTCTCCCACTCTCTATCCCCCCTAAAAAAATTATATGCAAAGATAAACTAAATCATATTTTTTTCTTAAAACATGGGCGAGAGAAAGCTTGCAATATGAATATGGATGTGTATTTCAAATGTCACAAACCTGCTGACTCTTCATTCCTTCCACCTCTTTTCACCTTCCTTTCTACTCCACAAACGCCTGGCTCCCCGCATGCCCAACAAAGCTGTGTGTCCCTCACAAAAGCCTTGCAAAGATTAAGGGACCCATTGTTTGTGCTCCGCTTAAGATGGAAGCCCAACTGAATGCACGCTGACGATATTTTTCAACATTTTCATGGAGGTTTTCAGATTTATGTCTCCATAAGATCATTATCTCTTGGTCTTCATGCTATTGCCATGAAGTTATAACCTTTGTTCAAGAGAAGTCCACTGTCATAACTACAGGTTTGACTCTTTTAATAGAGAAAATGCAAAGCAGTAAACATTGCATTTCCACTCTTATATTTTAAAAGAAATATGATTTATATCAAATAATCAAAATGCTCATGCTAAGTTAGAAGAAATCTTAGAACGAGGAGCTCTTAGATGATGTCCTCTCTAATACATCATTCAAATAGAAAAATAATTTGTAAAACAAATGGTCTTGCAGCATCTGTTTAAATACCTATGGTTATGCTATTGCACAACGTTTTGAGTTAGCTCAGTTCAGTCAAAATAGTTTTATTAAGTGTTCTCTGCCTCCTTAAAATTTTTAGATTCACAGTTTTAATTAATTCTATACCCACCTGTGCAATCATGAATAAGTCTAATTATGCTGCCTACCTCATGATGGCCCTTTAAATACTTGAACCTAGTGCCTTTGTTCCTTCTAAGCATTCTCTTCTCAAAATATCCTCTCTTCTTACTATCTGTATGTCCTTTCTCTGGAAGCCCTCCAGTACATGAATATCTCCTTTAAAACATACTACCCCAAAATGAAGACAACAACCCAAATAGGGTCTAACCAGAGGAGAGTGCAACGCAGCTAAGCATTACCCCCATTAAATCAGGTCACTGTACTTCTATATGGGAGCCTAGGGTTCTATTAGCTTTTATAGCCACTCCAACACCTTGTTGGGTTATATTGTGATTTGACAAGGCCTCGTTCGATACATGGCCCAAACTAAGACGTGAACTTTTACTTCTGCTTTTCATGCTGCTACTAGTTAATGAATTTACCTGAAGCAATCTTTCTAAACTCCATTTCTCGAGCTGTTCTGTGGGTTCAACATTCCTACCTTGACCAGTTCTCCTGCTGTTTAATATGTCGTCATGCTGGTTAATGTGGAATTAATTAAACATCAGTGCGATCCTGTTAGATAATAACGCATCTCCTCCTCATTCTGCAGAGTGTTGTGATTAGTCTCTGAAACTGAAACAGCTGCACAGGTGAGTGTCTGACTACATTATGCCCAGCCCGAAGAGAATTTATTTTTCTTCCGATCAGAACATTTTCCTTCCCCTCTTAAAGCTGACAAAGTGATTACAGGAATACAGAGTTCTGAATCGAATAAAAACATATGACTCATATCAAGTGAAGTAAGAAGCCACCCAGCCCCCCCCCAGGGAAAGTTGAGGGTAACGATGTCTTTTATTTTTTTTATCATCACACAGAAAATAAGCACTAGCAGTGTTGATAGCCTATGGCTTTTCACTTAGAATCAACAATAGTGGCACGTCCTATGATTTTACTTTTTCAGCACCATCCCCAAACAAAGCAATGAAATGTAAGATGATGTGACTGAGGCCCTGAAATTTAAGGAGGCAGAATAATGGCTTGCAGGTGTGAACATTATTCATATTTTAAACAAAATTAAATTCTTCCCCATTACTCTGGGAAAATCAATATAACAAAATTACCAAGAGGTAAGATGCTTCTGATATTCAAAAGATCCGCTAATTTTGATGACAGTTTTCACTGCTGTTGATCAGTAGAGTATATGTAAAGGGTTGATATTATGCAGCATAATACTAGGGTGAAACTTATGAACTAATCCTTCATTTACAGCCTAACTATTCCGTGAAATTTATAAACCCCAAACACAGGATCCTTTTATGTCAGCTTCCTTCAAGTATAAATCAGTATGATGGGAGCAACACAAAGGAGAGAGGGCTTGGAACCAACATCAGGGCAGCTTGTTTAAATACCCAGATGATGTTTAGAAGAATGTGGTTATTCTAGGAGATGTTAGACAAGAGTTTTTTTAGTGAATACATGCCTGTCTAAATGTCAGGGAAGGCTGTAAAATGCTCGCTCTGGGATGTGGAACATGGAGCAAGTTACACTACTTTGCCTTTTTAAACAAGCTCAGGGCTGGGCAGGGACTAGGCACTCCGGTAATACTTGCTGAACTTGTACATATAGAATCTGTACCTGTGACTTCAAGGCAGGTAAGAGAAAAGGAAGACAGAAACCCTTACACCAAGCCCTGTTTGAGAGGGAGCATAAGTTAGATAACAGAAGACCGTCAGTGCTCCAAGGTCACGCCCTCACCCACCGCCTGCCCTTCTCGTTCAAGGCAAAGCCCAGGGACCAGAAATGTCCTGGTGGCTACACCAACTGTGTGAAAATGGTGGAGTCTTGTTTCACGTGCCCTATCCTACTTGCTGAATGTTTTCTTTTGTAATTTTTGTTAAACTAAAGGAAAAAGAAATCTGGTGAACTCATATGATTAGCATATTATTGGTACCTGGTAAATCTTTACAGAAAGAATAAATACTTTTGAGCAAGTGGAAAGCAGTGAAAGAATATGAAATTTTAACATGTAATATTTTAGAATCAACCAAGATTCTACTAAACTGGTCTAAAAGCCTTTTTTTTTTTTTTTAATTTTAAACAAAACCAAAACCTGAGCACAGTGAGGTGGGGGGCTCTTTCAGATTATTTTTCCATCTTTAATACTTCTTATTTGAAGAGAGGTGGCACACAAGTAAATACACTTAGGCATTTTTTTTTTTAAGACTATGATCACCTAAAAAAGTCACATGAAAAATAACACTGATTAATTCATGTCACCAATCAGCTTGATGAACAACTTGTTCTGATGAGGATGAGGATGATGGTGAGGGAAAGGTTAAATAGAAAGCTGAATTGAACACATGGATAACAGGATAGTTGTAAGTATGGGTAAGAGACGTCTCAAGATTTCCAGTCAAAAGACTTGGAAGAAAGAAACTATTTTCCATATATTCAACAAATTCTAAGCCAATAATCTATAGTGTCATCAAAAATTTAACATTCCCCCTTCCCACAGGACAAGAAAGTTCCTCGCCGTTCTTTTTTCTTCATTTGACACAGACTGATAGTGCTCTCAGAAAACTGCACTCATGGAATGTGTAGCTGAACCAACTTAAAACAGATATATAGACATCTCCACTACTGGTCACTCATATGTTCAACATACATTCACTGCATGCTAACTCTGGGCCGGGCCTAGAGAGCTATGGAACACTGGAGGCGACAGACGCATCAGCGGCCATTCACACCAGGTGTTGCAATCTCTGGGATCTCAGTTCAGGGCAGGCAGCATAGAAATGTGAAGAGTCAAGTGTAAAATAATAGGGACTGGTGAGGTCTGTGTGAAACGAAAAACATACGGCCCTCTTAAGACGTTCAAACTAGATTTCTTTTTTTCCCTTCTGAACACTTTATCTGCCAGAAGCTGCCCACAAGCTGTGAGTCTGCAGTCTTGACTGTCTAACTCCTTACTTTTCTCAAATTATCAAAGAGACATGTCCTGTTTCCAATTGCTAAAATCGAGAGAACTGGAAGCTTTGTGCTTCTCTCTCAAAGCACCGTTTTACTTCACTGCCCTAAATCCACTAAATGATTTTGTTTATTGGTTTGTTTTGGTTTTGGGTTTTTCTTCTCTATCCTCTTTGCTGTATTGACTGAATGCCAAATGACCAGTCCTTTCTTAGGAAGAAAAGGATCTCAGTGTCTCTCCAATAAGATCAGACACTGCTGCCTGTCTAGAGAGGGTCACCAGGATTCCAGAGAAGAGCTGTAAGAAATGTAGTTGCTTTCAAAAAATATAAATGTTAAGCTCGAGTGACTCCAAAGCAATGAAGTTACTTTCATGTTTGCTCAATGGAAGTAATTTCATCACCCTTCATGCAAGAGAGATAGGTTTTGGAGGAATTTTCCAGTTCTCCCACTCCCAATGAATTGGATGAATCAAGTAATCAGTACAATATTTAGCTCAGCAAATATTTGTAATGGTCAGTCCAATTGTGTATTTACTGACAGCCTTGATCTCTTAAAACAACTTTCTCTGTTAAGTTGTTTCCCTATATCTCTATACATCACTCGTTCAGTTGGGGTTTTAATATAAAAAGATTAATTTTAGTGTTGACTTACCTTGTCTTTTGTTCTTACAAGAATAAGGCAGCCAAATCAACACATCTTAAAAAAAATCATGCATCCTCAGCTCCTGTTCCTCCAACCTTATTCTACTGGTTGGAGCCAATTGACAAGCAGTGAAATGTATGGAAACGTAAGTTAAATATAAGTGATCTAATGTGAATTAATGGTGGTGAAAGCTGCTGGGCTGCGCAGAAGTCAAAAATACTTTCTTCATTTTCTGAACATACATATTACTGAGCTACACAGAGTATGAAGGTGGCAGGTTACCTGAAACAACACTGCACAGAAGATTTCTTGTCATCCTACACAAATCTCTAAAAATTCAGATGCCCCTGAAAGCATTTGTTGCAGTGATGTAAATTTAAAATAATTAGGAAAGCCCTTAGTTATTGGGCTGATTGCAAACATTCTCCAGTATCCTTTTTTCCTGCTCGTGTATCTCTTTGCACTTTCCTCTATTGGAACTCTTAAAATGTTATCTTAGTGTCAGTTTTTATTAGTAGTTATCTGTCTTCCCAGCCAAATTCTCTTTTGAAGCTTGTATGAAGTCCCTCCTATGTGCCAGGCACTGTGCTAGGATTTCTGGTACATAATTGATGCTCAATAATGTTTATTAGAATGAGATCCTACAGTGGGGATGGGGGGCTTAGGATTTTTAATTCTGTCACCAGTAAATTTACACTACTGTGAAAGGAAAGACAGTTCTAATCAGGATGAATGAGGTTAGATACAATAGGTACCTATAGGACTCAATAAATATTAACAGAAGTAGAGAAGGCTCTTTTGAAAATTAAACCCCCTGAAAACTGCATTTTTATCTTTATTTATTGTGGCAGTTACAGTGTGCTCTATGAAGGAGCTACTTACTTCATAATATAATCATCTTCAGTGTAGTTAATTAATTCCAGATTTTATTACATTACTTGAGTTCACTTAATGCTTTAATCTCATGATATATGGAGGTGGAAAAGGTGGGTGCAGCAAGTCATCTTGCAAGCCAAGGGGAATTATAACTTGCATCTCAATTACAAGGCCAGGACTAATAATTGATTACCTAATCGTGGGGGCTGGAAAAAATATCACAATACGAGAAAGCCTAAAGCACTTAAGAAGTCTGAGAACAGATACCTGAGTTGTACAGAGGAGGGAAGGTGGAGAGGAGAAAGACAGAAAAAACATGGAGGGCAATAGGCAGCAGGGGCCTTGCCAGTGAGCAGGGCTTCCAGGATAATGGTAAGCTTATGCAAGAAATAAACTTGCGTTACAATGGACACGTTGACTGTCAGCGCCAAGGCCCAGCCCACTGGAAATCAGAGTTGCTGAAGTACCTGATTAGTGTTCTGTTTCATGCTCACTTTCTTGCCACACCTTTCGGTGGAGGTCATCTTTCGAGTCATTAAATAATCTTAGAGTGATATGTACACAGAAGAGTTTGTTCCTTATCTTTTCCATGTCACACCTGGTGCTTTCCATGGGTTCTTTGTTCTTGTTTTAACAAAGTGTGTAAAGGTTATTTTTTTTCTTTTGTTCCTCCCCAGTGACTTACTTAAACTCAGCATTTTAACCCTGTAACAACCACAGTGACTGGGGCTGTCTCTCTACCTGGATACACATTAGTTGCAAACAAAGATAAAAAGAAAAATGTATTTTGACTTCAAACAATATACTCCAGTATGGTAAAAGATTTTTCTTTTATAAATGTATGTAGTTAAATTGCTACTCCTTCCATTCCTTTCAAGTAAATATGTTAATTCAGCATTACTCAAAACACTTGTACATTAGTGGCATAAAAGAAATTTAAATCAGAATTAGGATACTAAGTGTTTTAAGTGAAGCATTGTCAAGGTAATAAAGAAACTCAGGCTATTGTGTGCCTTCATATAATTATAGTAGAATATTATATAATAAGTACATCAGATTTGTATAGATTAATGTGTACCAGATATAGATCAATATCTAAAACATATTAATTCAATTGATTTTCTCAACATTGACTACCCCAAGCCTGTGTGACAGAAAAGATAAATTTCACAATTAAAAATGAAAAATTCCAAAAAATTAGATGACATCTAAAACAGAAATAAGAAGTGGCAGAATCCAGACAAGAACTAGAATCTTCTGGATTCTTGCCCTTCTCAAGACACTCATAGCTCCTGAGATACCTCACTGTCCGCTTTCCCTCCTGCTGCCCTGGCGATGCATCTCTGTGGTCCTTTAGGATTCCTCCTTCTTTTTCAGCCTCAAATGTGGGCAAGACTGACAGCTCAGTCCTTTGCCACTTTCTCCTCCTCACCCTCTAGCGCATCCCATACACCCCGGAAGCTTTAAATATCACATGTGAGTTGATGAGTCCTAAACTCATCTCCAACCCATATCTACACCTTTTCTTCCTTAGGTGCAGACTCATGTGTCCAGCTGCCCACTCAACAGCATCTCTTTAAGATTTCACAGTCATACCCAGCTTACCACGTATATAAATTATAATTATAAAACAAAATTCCTGATTTATCCCCAAACTGGGTTTTCACCCAATATTCTATATCAGGGGATGTGGCTCCACTGGTGAAACAATACTTTAGTTTCCCTCCCTCTCCGTTACCCATAACATCCTATCCATAATTCTTAGCTTTTCTTTCTCCTTCACAAACAAATCATAGCTCCTTCCCCTCCTCTCCAATTTCACTGCCATCACTCTATTACCAGCCACATCATCACTGCCCTACAATATGCCACCTTTCACTCTGAATCTTGCCCCATCCAATCTCCTCTCCACACAGAGGCCAAAATAATCTTTTAAAAGCAGAATCTAGTTAAGAGACATCCTTACTTAAAACTATAAAAGACTCTCCGTTAAGAATGTTTTAAATGTTTAACTAGTGATAGGCAACACATTCAAATTTTTCTAAAGAAATAAAGAGTATAAAAAGGCATATAACATAAAACCCGCCCTAGCATCCTTGCTTCCCGTCTAACCAGTCCCTCCTCGCTCCCCACAGGTTAAGGCTGCTCCCAGGTTCCTAAGCCCTACTTCTCTTTTAACAAGCTGCTAACACTTTGCCCTGGCTACTGAGCCCAGCTGGATCAGAACCTGCTACTTCACCCTCATCTCTTTCTGTGCTCCTCCTCCTGTTCTGTGCTCTGCTCCCCTGGCCTTCTTTAATTTCATGAATTCACCGAATTCTTTCCTGCCTCAGGTATTTACCCACATTATTTACCTTAGCTAGACCACTCCTCTCTCGTATATTCTCCAGGTCTCTCCATCTCTTGGCAGGCAGATTTTCCTCTGTTGCTTATTTAGCAAACTGACCCCAAGTTGTAATTATACATCAGTTTATTTATTCATTTCCTGTCTGTCTATTTCCTAGATGTTAAACTCCAGGAGAGCAAGCGCTGGATCTATTTATTTTATCTTCTGCAGCTGGTAACCCGGTCACTTACAAGAGGGGTTCAATCCTAGGGGCTCAATGAATATTAAATAAAGTGAATAATTAATAATTTATATCTGTAAAATTGAGACTTTAATTAGGTATTTCCTGAATATTTATATTTGCAGATGCAGTGAACCACATTACACGAATTGAGATATAAAAGGAACACTTTGCTCCTCCAAAAAAGTGAGGAGGCAGGGGTCTTTAAAAAAAAAATTCTTTTTGTTGAAGAATGTCATGGTTTTATACACAAAGGCTGCTCTAGGCATAACAAATATTCTGTCTTCTGCTCAAAAATAAAGGGCAAGTAAGAAATACATATTTTCACATGACATCTTACAACATATTTATAAATCGAAAGCTATTGCATTGCATATTGCAATGCACTTCATGCATTGTGACTAAAGCCCTTTGTCATCTGTTGCGTAGGCATTTTCTTTTACTTATTCTCTTGCACATGCTATTATTTTTTTAATCTAAAGAAAGACATTAAGTCAATAAAATTTTAGGAAAAAACACTTCTAAGGGTGAGTGAAGTGTTTATCTCTTATTTCCTTTTTAAAAAAGGGAGGTGTCTAATGCTTTGTCCTGAATGAGCTTGTTATGATCAAGAATCCTCTCCCCACAAAAGACGAGTCTTCCTTCTCATCCTGAGCGTGGCTGCACATCGAAGGACACTCCAGACATTTCCCTTTCAGATCTCAAAAGGAAGTATTAATCAGACAAAAGATGGGAAATGATGACATTCAGCCACTAAGGTTTAACTCAAGTGGCCAAGTTTTAGTTGATCACAGGGTACAGGTGACTATCCATCAAATAACCCATCATAACACACATTAAAACGTCTGGGTTAATCAGGACAGAAGCCAAGAATAATATTTTTTGCTGACGCTCAGTGAAGACTACCAAAGGAATTCCCCTGAAATTGTACTCTGCAAACATGCACAACCTAAAAAAATAATGATAACATAAAAGGAATTCTGCCTAACAGGACCTTAAACAAGACGGCAGCACATTCTTTTGATGAAGTACTGAATAGCTTGGATGACATCCGCAAGTTCAAATTACAAAAATGTTAAAGTAATCTTGTTATTCAATATACAAATATGTTTGCAGGTATAGTATAACCCTCCCCAAAACATCAGAGAATTTGATCAAACATTCAAAATGTATTAAATGATATTAATAATAAGGCATAAACTACTGATACTATCAAACTCACATTTCTTTTCCAACCCTATCTTCCAAGAATTAATTTCATCTGGAAATCAGTGACAATTACATATATAGGTGAACAGAAAGCTGTAGGATACGGACTGAAAAAGAAATAGATCTCTTTATGATTAATACCCCAACAGCTTTTTATTACTAATACTAGAATTGGTCTTGTTTCAATATCTGCCTCAAATCTTGTCCTAGGTGAAAGTAAGAAATGCTACCACAATTTAAAGTAGTCACCTTGAATTTCTGTTGCCGCACCATGATGTAAAGGATAAAGCACCAACCCGAGAGTCCAGAACTTGATTCTTGCTTTCCAGTGTGCTAGCACAGGACTTCCACTGAGGCCAAGTCAGTTAGCTACCTGGAGCCTTAGTTTCCTCACCTGCAGAGTTGGATGTGAGCTTGATGATGTCTGCAGCCCTGTCATACTATGTGATTCTATGAAGAGCTATACAAGCAACCATTATGATCACCCTAAGGCAAAACCAAGCCCCCCAGAACACTGTATATCTGCATCAGGACAAGGAGCCATTCTAAACAAGAGACAGCTGGGGGCCTCAAGCCCTTTTCTATTTTTATATTTATTAAAATACTAATAATATCTCTAGTATTCTGTAACTTTCTGTAGCTCCTAAAAATAACAAAAATTCTCAAAAGGTTCACTTGGGCAATTTTGCAATTAATTTCTCAATAACATCGTATCTTTAGGAGATTAAAGACATTTTTATCTCTATTAGAGACACAGCCGTAATTTTTTGCACATGCTATGTATTAACACACAGTCAATGGTCAGTCCATAAATGTTGGCTGAGCACCCACCATGTGCTAGGCGCTACCTGTACGAAGGAAAACACCCTGTCCCTACTGGCAAGACACTCAGGTTGAGCATATGAAAATGCTGATACTCAGCCCTTTATGGCTCACACAATGGCGATTTCGTATAACTAAGTGTTACAGAAAATTGTGTCATCAAACAGATTAATCTTTAAAATGACCATAGACATTCTGGAAAGTCCAATTATCTCTGGAAAGTCATTATGATGTCATTTAGTGATTTCCTAGAGAATTTCTTAACAGGGATTTTTGTTGTTTATTTTGTTTTTTGGGTGTGTGCCTGCTGTCCTTGTTGTTTGGAAACATGCATTAATAATTATTCAGTTTTTATGCATTTGTTTCAGTGCCTTTACCATGACTGGTTAATGACTGACTGGTCTACCATCTCCTTCACAGCAGTTGCTTGCCAGGCGCGCAAGCCCGGACGTACACAAGCAAGATGACTTGTTTCCTTTTCTAATCTTGAGGCACTCTTCCTTGTCTTCTAACAGACATAGCTACGTTCCTTTTCTCAGAGCTTGTTAGACTGCTTGAGAGCAGGATCCGAGCCTATGCTCTTTATATGACCCACAGTCTCTATCCCAGGGTCTTGCATGCAGTAGACACAACACAATTACCAACTGAATGATAAATTAAATTATAAAGGGAGATATCTGATCAAAAAGATACAGTAATATCCAAACGTGAAAGCTATGCAAAAACAGATACTACATTTCTTGCCAACCATGTTACTATTTGTCAAGTGCTTTGCAAAGGCAGTCATATCATATTCTAAAGTTACTCTTCACAATGACTCTAAAATAAAGCAATCACAGTATCACAGAAATGAGGCATGCCCAGCACATTAGAGAGCCTCATGCATTGGACAGTAGGTACACCTCGCTACGTCAGTTAGTACAAGCAAATTTCCAGCCTTGCTTTAGGAAAGGAAAATATTCGTCAGGAAAATGAATAATAAGGTTTGCATTGTGATACAATAAGGGAAAGGCTTGGTAAGTTTATACAAAGACCACGGACAGCTCAAAATATCCAAGTACAGTTAGACTTTCTTTAAATGGAGTTTTCTTTCAAAATAAACAAATAGCTGAAACTATCCCAATTGTGAATAACTGTCTTAAAATTTGAATACTATACCTATCTAAGCAAAATCAAAAACACTTCCCCAAATGATTAGCATGTAGTGCACATATCAATTGCTCCATAGCACAAGAAATGTCAAATGGCATGGAGACAATGCCATGCCTTCCTGTACAGCACAAACATATTTCTTCTTGAGACACAGTTTACATAATACAGGAAATGGCTTCATCTGGTTCCTGGTCTTTTTGATCAAGTCAAAAGCCTTAAAGGAAAAAGTGTTTCTCTTACATTTTACTTTTTTTTTGTACTTTTGTTTTTCACCAATTATGTTTCCCTAAATTGAAAATGGGAGCTGGACAGATATGGAAAGAGACATCCTCTAAGAAATACTTTACTGAAAGGCAAACTTGGGGCTTTCTCATGAGTTCTACAGGTGGCCAAAAAAAGAAAAAAAAAAGCCTGTGATTCAAGGAAAAGTTGATTCCACAGTTTAAGATGAAATATTCACTTTAAAAAGATAAATAAAAGCAAAGGCCTAGAGGTAGGAAGTGCTGGGAGTGTTTGAGAAGCAAGGTGGCACTCACTGTGCTGGTTCAACAGAGGAGGAGGTGGAAAGAGGTGAGGTGAGAGAGGGTCTGGGCCTTCGGGGTCTTATGAGTGCAGCTGGGACTTTGCATTTGCTCCAAGTGAATCGGGAAGCCATGGGAGAGTTTTGAGCAGAGGGGCGAACTGACCTAGGTTTATAATCAGCTACTGTGGCTGCAACATGGAAAACAGATTATATACAACAAAGGTGGAAGCAAGGAGACCAACGAGGTATATATTACCTTCATCAGGCCAGAAATGGCAGTGTCTTGGACCAGGCAGTAAAGGTGGCAAGAAGCAAATGGGTTGTAGATGTACTTTGAATCAATGAACTGATATGATTTAATGATTAATTAGATTCAGGTATACAAGAGAATGAAAAGAGGCAAGGACGATTCCAAAATTTTTTGACCTGATAGAATGGGGAAGAGGGTAGAAAGAGCAGATTTGGGGAGGGAGGAAAAAAACCAAGAGTTCAGTTTTTAACATGTTAATAGTGAGACACTTTTTAGACACCCACCATATGTCAGCTGGAAGCTGGGTCTCCAAGGTTGGAGGTAAAGGAAAAGTCTAGGGTAGAGACAGGAATGTGGGAGTCATCTGTGTGGGGATGGCATCTGAAGCTGTGAGAATGGGAAGATCACTGGCTGAGAGAAGGGGGATGGACAAAGATGAGAAGAGATTCAAGGACAGAGCCTCTGGGTGCTCCAATACTCAAAGGGTAGAAAGAGGACAAGGACCAGCAAAAGAGATTTAGGATCAACAAGAGAAGTAAGAAGAGAAGCAGGAGTGAACGGTTTGCAGGAATTCAAGTGACTAGAGTTTTTCAAAAAGGAAGAAATGATTAATTGAGTCAAATTCTAGAAGTAAGTTGACTAAAATGAGACCTGAGGCTATGACCAATATGGGAGTCACTGATGGCCTTAACAAAGTAATCTCTGTGACATGATATAACATGAGATAAGAATGAGAGAGAAAGAGAAACTGCAGACTACAGTGTGTTGCTTTACGGAGCAGAGAAATAATGCAATAACTAGAGTGGTAGGTGAAGTCAAGAGAGGTTTGTTTCTAAAGATGGAGGATTTACAGTGTGTTCATACACTGATGAAAATAATCAAGCTGGAGAGAAAATCTGGTGATGCTACAGAGAAATGGGAGAATTACTAGAGTTATGTCTATAGGTGGGTGAGAGAGGATGAGATCCTCTGTACAAGGGAAGGCATATAACTTAGACTGAAGCAGGGAAGTCAGGAGCAGGATGATGGGAGAGAAGGCAGAGTGAAAGGGGACAGATGCAGAAGGCTTCCTCAGTTTAGTGATGTGGCATGTGGACATTCTCATCCTGGTCTAGTTTCTCAATTAAACAACAAATATGGTTGTTGGCTGATAGTGAAAAAGAGAAGAGATATGAGAATTAAGGAACAGAAGGAGGTATAAAGTAGGTGCTATAGACTGAATGTTTGTGTCCCCTCAACCCAAAAAATTCATATGTTGAAACCTAATCCCCAGTGCAATGTATTTGGAGGTAGGGCCTTTGGGAAATGATCGATTGGGTCACGAGGATGGAACCCTCACGAATAGATGCAACGCTGTTATAAAAGAGGCCACAGGGAGCTTCCTCCACCCTTCCTCCTTGTGAGAACACAGTGGAAAGATACACATCTATGAACCAGGAAGCAGGTCTTCACTGGACACTGAACTTGTCAGTGCCTTGATCTTTGACTTTCCAATCTCCAGAAGTGCAAGAAATAAATTTCTGCTCTTTATAAGTCAGCCCATCTATGATATTTGTTCTAGCAGCCTGGATGGAATACACAGTAGTTCTTTAGGAATGGTATAGAGGTAGAGTAGGCAGCGAATTGGATTTAACTAGGGTTGGGGACTGGCTGGGTAAGAAGTTGAGGGGATATGCAAAAGGGTATTCCTAAATCATGGGCCAAACCAGTTAAAACTACTGAGCCAGAACAGCCAACCAGGACAGTCACTGATCAAGAAATAAACTTCCGTTTTATTAAACCACAGTCTTTTGGGGGTCTGCCTGCCACTGCATCCTACCTAACATAACTAACACAGAATATAAGCTTCTTTATAACCCAGTTTCATCTTATTTCTGAATTTTTATTCCTTGTGATCTGCCAAACACAACTAGCTATAGCTTCCTAGAATATCCCCAACTTCCTCCTCCCTGTCTTCTTCACCTGGTCAGCCTCACTGGGTTACTTCTCTTCTCCGGTCATTCACTCCATAATTATTTTATTGATCACCTCCTAAAGTGGGTCAAGTGTGAATTGACTTCATTGCACAATAAGTATCTTTTCCACAGATTTCTGCAGTGATTGGCACGTATTTAACACTTGTTTATAGATGAATGAATGAACAAATGCACAACCATGAGCTAATCCCTAATCATTTATCTCTAGAGGTAGCCTGTGAAGAGAAAAGAGAATTTATATAACGTGCATAGTTCCTAGGTTGTGCCTCCATCCATGCTCTGCTCTAATACCACACAATCAATGAAATAGGTTAATTAAAATTACTATTTCATAAGTTAAATTTACTCCTTTCCAATTTCTTTTCACATTCATTTTTCATTCCCTCCTAACACGTGAGAAAAAGAAATGAGAAGAGAACAGAGAAAGAACAATAAAAAACATTCGAGAAGACAATGGTGTTGGGGGTGGGAGGACAGAAGAAAGGGAAAGAAAAAGGAAAAGAAAGGAATGAAACAGAGGCAGGGGTGGGGAACTAGGGAAGAGGAAATGGGGAGAAGGAAAAAGCATTAGTAGCAGAAACAGAAGGAAAAAAGATAAAGGGAAGATCACAAAGAAGGGATACTGAAGAAATTGCTTGCAAAGCACTGAGAGGAGTTTGGAAATTCTGGGAAAAAGCTGTAAAATTCTGGAATACATACAGTAATCCTTTATTCCTTTAAATATCTATTAATGGTTACAACAGGTCACATTTACAGAATGCCTCCTATGTGAAAAACACCGTGCAGAGCCTTCTGTGGTTATCATGCCTACAATTCCCCACTACTATTATTCTTATTTTACAAAAGGGGAAATTGAGGCCCAGAGTAACTTACCAAAACACACAGGGAGTGGGATTGCTGAGCCTCAAACCCAGACCCCCCCACCACGCTCTTACCCACCATGACTCATCTGTCTTTGCCCATGCTGCTTTTGCAATCAGAATATACAGACCAGGGCAGATTCTGAGCCAGCTGACAAGGCTTTCTCACATCCCCATCCTTCCCAGGCCAAGTCCAAAGGAAAACTGAGAAGGGAGTCATGAGGAGCCGCCAGGAACAGCCCCGTGCTCCCTGACCCAAAGGACCTGAATGTGAAGCAGATGGGACCCAGACACTCATCCAAGACTCACACTGTCCTGTTCTGCTCCTTTGACACTTCATTTGGATGGATCTGTTTATTCCTTTTAAAATACAATTGTGCTCACAAGTTGGGAACCAAGTACACAGACAGAAGCCTCTTCTGGAGATGTTCTGCCTCTGTCTGAATGAGGATGAGAAAGACAATTCAGCCATATCTTACTGGAAGAAAAAGTTATAAAATACTTTGTATTTTTGCATCTTACAAAAAGCTTTGTATCTTTGCATCTTAGGGTCTTTGGACAAAATTTTCTGGGTGTGTACATATCAGGAATACCAAATTCACAGCCATATACTACCATGTCTCTCTTCAGCACCAACAGCAATCACTATTATCTGAGCCCCACACATCTTCAATGAGCCTGAATAGAGCCTCAGAATCCTCCACAACACAGTTCTCCAGGCAGCCATTAACAACGATAAGGAGCACGAGGCTGAAATTAATCTGTAATTCCTGGTACAGACACGCGTCAGCACTAGATACAGCCCCATAACATCATAAACTGCCTTAACACAGGTCCGGCCACACATGAACCCCAGTGTTTAAGGCTAAAGGCATTTGTTCTTTGGTCAATAATTTTTTTGTCAACATACTCAACAAGAGCTTGTGTTTCATAATGAGAGTTTTAGGAGCTAATTAAGAAACAATACATTTAAACTGAGAAATGCTAATGCTTCTATAATTCACAGTAATTTTTAAGGCCTGACCAGGAAATAGAAAACTATTTGACAGGGTCTGGGCTAAAAGCCATGGATGGCATCCGCTATTTAATGTTGTATAATTTACAAACTTCTGTTCTTTCAACAACTACTCAGAGGATGGAGTTGCTAAGAAAATATACAGCTCAGAAACAACACAGAAGAGCTAACCCACCCCTCACATCTTGCAAA
This sequence comes from Camelus bactrianus, assembly GCF_048773025.1. NCBI lineage: Eukaryota > Metazoa > Chordata > Mammalia > Artiodactyla > Camelidae > Camelus > Camelus bactrianus. The sequence continues at coordinate 82,946,221 of NC_133539.1, read as the reverse complement.
AAGGCGCTGGCCCTAAATGGGAAGATAATATGTACAAACTGCCTGCCAACAGCACCCAGATACTAAACAGTCTCACTAGACAAAAAAATTTCAGTTTCTTAGGATGCCTCAATGAACTAAAAATCTTTTGATTCCATGAGCAAAATGCGTTTGCAGCTGACACAGTCGCATCCTTAGTGTTTGATGATTTTATTTTATGCCTCTGGGTCTATAAAATCAGGCATAGGGCACAAATGTCACACAGACAGGAGGTTTCGTGTCCATTCACGTACATTATGTCAAATGTTCTCCACTTAGAAGAAATATAATTTTAACCAAGTCTTCATTATTACATTTCAGTAGCCAGCAAAAAGTCCTGCCTCTCATTCCTCACTTATATCTTAGAATTCTCCTGAGACTGGCAGTCGCAATATTTAATAAATTAGATCCAAAAGTGCATGATTCCAGAGATACAGAAATAGAGTTAACTTTTTCCCAGTGTCAGGACCTACAAAGGGGTTTATTAAATGGTTCCTTTCACTTAGAGTGGTCCTCAGAGCAACGTGGCCCAGGGATGAGGGTTTCAGTGATATCAACACTATTACTGACTTAAGCTGTTAGAAAGGTTTTATTAGCTTTTTTAAAAACTCCCTGCCAATTCTTGCATTAAAGTTAAACAAATCACTGGAAGGATAACATCTTTAAAAAAATGGAATGATCCTAAGAAGTTTCAAGACTCAAAGTTTTCAGAAAGGTTAAACAGCATTGGAAAATGTGATTGGAGACTTTTTTTCCCTTGTTAATATGACAATCATGATATAACACTCAAATGAAGGTGAATATCCTGGAAAAAGAATTCCTTTTGTCAATTGGTGGTCTGTGGCTTGAGACTTCACTGAAATGTTTCACTTGAAAAGGCTATGAAAACATCAGCCACCGATCCAGAAGTTCTCAACAGCTCAGAGATGCAAGGTCATTCATAATTGTCTCCATCTTTCTTTCCTCTCTCTAGAGTATAATTACTTCAAGAAACAAAATCCTTGTTTATTTTACCGAAATCCAGAAACTCACTGCTTATGTAGAAACAGCCACTTCCCTTATCCCTGGTTTAAATATCCGTAACTGTCACCACTCCCAGGTATATTCCACAGGACAATGCCTAACCCTTGGTGGGTCTCATTTGCAGAATCTGCATATCATTAAAATATCAGCTCACCAGTCTTTAGTGCCTACAATGAATGAGTCATATGCAAACAGATATTAACATTTGGTTGGGAAGAAGGGAGAGGGGATTGTGTCGTGGAAAAATAACAGAATCCACTTTGGAAATTAGAATCTCAGCCGTATCATTTACTAGCTGTGAGAGAGCAGTAAAGTCATTCTCCTGCCCTATGTGTAAAGTGGGGAAACGATATCCACCTGGTCGGATTGTTGTGTGGATTAAAAGAGATACACATCTATGGACACATGGGTGATAGAACCTCAATAAATTGACTATCTCAGTTAAGGAAATATTTTAAGAGTATAACATCTGAATAGGACAGGAGAAGCAGCTTGTAAATCACCTAGCTAGGACCCTTTGCATGTCTAAAGGATTTAGCAAGTAGGAGATCACTCTGCCAGAGCACTTTGAGAAGAGATGGAGATAAAAATTACCGTCTAGAGAAATAACAGTAGGGAAGGAAATTGAGAAAGTAGATATGAACCTTACTTTCAAGAAGTGTGGCTGTGAAGGGAAAGACAGAGAAATATGGAATGGGGCATTGGATTTGGAATGTGTGTATCTATCTGTTGAATAACTTTAGGATGAGAGAGTCCGAGGATTTGCATGGCTGAAGGTCAAAGTCAGATAGAAATAGGAGAACCAGATGATTTATCTGCCAATCCAGACATTTTTGAGAATGAAAGTGGATGCCATTCATAATTATGCTTGGACAAAAGGAGTATACTGGAGCTGTCCCAGGCCAACCAGAGTCTGGCGGCCCTAACGATAAAGGGAGATGCTGAGGATACACAGAAGGAAAGAAAACTGATGGAGCAAGATCCCTGAGTTGGAAGGAGAGAGGGAGAGAGCAGGAGCCGAGCAGACACATATTCGGTAGGGGTAAGAGAGGGGAAAAAAGTGAACCCTTTCTCATGTGCCAGACACGGAGCATGAAGTAGGGGCTAGAGGAGGAGGCAGTGTAAAAGATGTAACTGGAAGGAAAGAGGAAATACACTCCTAATGGTTTCTATCTTAATTCACTGCCAGACTAATGAGACTGCATTTGCTTTGGAAGAAAACAAGGAGTCACTAAAGATTTTTTTCCAGTTCCCAAGGCTATCCTTCCCAAGCTGGCATTATTGAGGGCCAGACAATTTCTCCAAGGAGCTTCAAGTTTGTTTACATGATCTTACAAAATAATCTTTATCTCTCCACATGTGGCACCCCTGTCAGCACAATCATTTACTTCTGAGAAGAAGATATTTGACACTTCGATTTTGCAGAAGGATTAGCTGGGTCTACTGGTGCTTCCTCTTAGGTGGTGCTGAGAGTATTTCTAACCCTACTATGTTATCTGAACCCAGATATTTTTCTTCTGACTCTCTGCTGAGATATGATGAAACTTGCCGGAGAGGTATAAAGGTAATACCTAACTGACAGGAGCAGAGACTGGGTGCAAAGGCTAACACCCAGTCTTACCTTACATTCACAAGGAGGATCTGGGGCTTTGTCTTTTGTCTACTGCTTTATTACCTGTATCCATGTGTTCCCCTGGCAGCTCGCTACACTGTATCTCAACAAGCGCTAGGTGAAAGGAGCCTCTTTGTTAAAAATCACTTGAAAGTTTCTCCCAAGTCTGAACACAACTGGCCAAGGTGGAATCAACCGAACAGCTTAGCAACGTTCCCTCTCTGAGAAGTGAACTATCATGTGGTTAATTCATTCCAGAAGAATATTTCACCATTCTAGAAAAAAAAGTTTCTTAGAAATGGCAAATGCCCATGAATGCCTACTAAAGGTAGATGATACCAGACTCATTTATCAATAAGCTCATCAATGATGGAGTGTGTTTAAAGAACAACAGAAATGATTCTCCAGGGAAAACATATAACACTCCAACCTGTCACGCTCAGGATGTGCAGTCGCTATATGTGTTCAGACATACGCATTCACAACCAAGCCAGGAAAGACCTGCTATCCCTAAGGTCATCTGGACCTCAAAAATAACTGGTTTGAGGAGTTCAGAAACCAATGCTCAGTGAAGAGTCATCACCTCTCCCCTCCTTCTTCCCCTAGTATTGTGTGTGTTTCCCTTCTAGATACTATATTTGGGAGTTTCGTAGTGAAGTATGAAGTCATTTAAAATTCACCAGTGAATGTTGGATAGCCTTTTGTCACATAGCCACCAGATCTATATTTCTGTATCATGGAAGTGCATAGGTATTCGAAGGACCCATGAATTAGAGGATAGACAGACAGACAGACCAGGGAGAGCTTATCTAAAAGCAACAGTATGTCAAGATTTCAACACTGAGCCCAGAAACCAATTTATGGCAAGACTGATGTCTTTCAGTAAAAGAACATGTAACTATTTACCAAATATGAGCACAGTCTCACTGCGCAGGAGGCCACCGAAGGACCTGAGCATTGCTTCTGCAGCCCTCCCTTCAAACAATGCAGCCTTGTTCCATGGCCTCCCAGCTGTGACAGGCATGATAAAAATGGAGATTGTTTTTATGCTCTATGTGCTGTTTCTTCACTGACAGCAGCATGGTTATTTGCCAAATAATCAGAGTATGTTGGCATTTTTATAAATAAAGTGCTTGGTCTTGACAGTAATCTGTGCAGGGAGGACTTGGAGGATGGACAAAAATTGTCTTCTTTCTCATGCATAGAAAAAAAGCCTCCTTGGCTATTTTTCAGCACACTGAAATTTCTTTTGACCAAAAGGCAGCCAGAAACACAGCTATGACATCAGCCCAGCCGAAGCCCTGCTCTCCCCAGAAGGACACAGGGAAGTATTTCTTTCCTCCATGGCTTGCAGGAATGTGTTCCTGGGGCTTCCTGAGTTATACAAGGAGGATTTTATTTCACTAGAGTAGAGGTCTGGGAGTGAAGTAGGAAGGAGTGTGGAACATTCAGCGAACTCCCACCGTGTTCTGTACTTACTGAAATTGTTTTGTTTCATCCTGACAACAACCCTGGGAGGTGGGTATTATTGTTCCCAATTTACAGACAAGGAAACCGCGCACACTCTGGCATGGATGCAAACACCCTGTCCACAGCAATCTGGCCTAGAAGTAGTCAGAAGTAGAGGGATTGTGAAAGTGTGAGAAAGGGGATACATATTTCTCCTTTAAAAAAATCACTTTGCGGCTAGAGGATTGCAAGCATATGCTCTGCTGTATACATTTAATATTTGTTTTGTCCAAAAAGTGTTGCAGTTTTCGAGCTATTTTATAGACAACATCTCTCAAGAATTCATTTAAGAAACCCTCTGAGTAGGAGGTAGGCTTAATCATTATTTGACAAATGAGAAAACTGACCTGAGAGTTTAGGCAAAGTGCCAAAGTCACAGCTAATGAGCGGAAAGAAAGGAACTCAGGGCCCATCTTCTGATTCTTCTCCCCTGGTGCAATATCTTCCACTTGACTCTGTTTCTCTCCTATGACTGAGCATGATAGGAACTCAGAACCAAGACTTTCCTGCTACCGGTGCAGGAAGAGGGTAATGACAATGGGCATCACTAATGCAGCTGGCCGCGAAGAACTTGCTCGAACAACAGAAAGATTTGACAGTGGGAACTTTTACTGAGGGCGTTTCCACGGCTTCCTCTCCACCACTCTCCTCCCTCTTCTGCCAACTCCCTCATCGCAGTAAAATCAATCCACACTTGGTACAGATCAGAGTTGCCTTGCACATGGTGGCTCCTCCAGGAACAGCCCTTCACATGACACCCGGCTTGTATTTCCAGGCGGCACAGCACTCCATTCAGAAGGGCCAATACCAGAGTATGGAACGGAACCCAGCGTGGTTTTGAGAACTCCTACATGAATGGCGAAAGTCTTCACCGAGCCTCTGGGCAGGAGGCGAACAGAAGCACCCCAAGGTGACAGTGAGGCAGCAGGGCAGTCACAAAACAGAAGCCCCATTAAGGGTCCAGTTTGCTTCACCTGTAGTAGTAAACCTTGGACTGTCTTTCCAGCAACCACTGGAATCTGGGTGGGATGGTCTTTGGGCCAGTGGGTTACTGTTCTGCTAGGCAAATTCCAAGTGAATGTTTATACTCTGCCTTCGGCAGGAGGATTTAGAAATACTGAATAAGGGCTGTGATATAACAAATGAAAAATAAAATCTACCCCTCACCACCACTTTTTAGGGTGCATTTAATGATTCAAGCCATCCCTTTTAAAAGGGTAAATTTAGCACCGTGAGATAGTTTAGGATAAACATGTTTGATGGCCATGACAAACCCCAAGACATTCTACTTTATAGCACACTGACACCAACAAACCTTGATTCTGAACTGAGACAGTTGGAGAGGATGGAAAATTGTGTTCAATACTAACTTGGTTTTTGATCCTTCAAGAACACTGAACGCACTGTGTCAACTAATATATACAATCTTCTGACGTCTGAGCAGCCTGTATTTCCTTTCTAAAAGTTGGCCGACAAAGTCTGCCGCTCCTTTCAGCTTCTCTTTAGTAAAGGAAGTAAAACAACTACTTTGAATGTTACTTACGATTGGGTCTAGGGGTGATAGTTGCCAGATGTGAGATACTTCATGTAAACTATGAAAAAGATAAAGATCCCTGAACCTGCATTGCTTTCTCTAAAGCAGAAATGGAAACCCAAGGTTCAAAACAAACACTGTCACTGCCTTAATGTGTACCACAAAATTCAATTCAACAGCCCCCTGGGCTGGCCATGGGACAAGGCCCTAGCAGTGAAAACATGAAGACGATGAGCCGTAAGTGACCTCAGAAGCCAGCAAAGGACTGGGGCAACACGGCCCAAGAAAGACCCCAGCAGCAGTGTGTGCTGACGGCATGTAGGAGCCCTGAGGAGGAAGAGGGGTTATTCTGCTTTGGAAAAAGAGCTTGAGGAGGTTCACAGTAGAGGGGATGCTTGAACTGGGCTTTGAAGGATGAGCAAGATTTTGTAGACGATCTATGGAGAGAAGGGCAGAAGGAGCACTTGAGGCAGAAAACAGCCCAGGCAAAACATCAGAAGAGGAAGAACAGATGCTCTTGAGCAAAGGGGCGGCATTCTATTCAGAGAGAGAAAAAATGATACCACCTGAACCTTCGCAGTATGTTGTTTTGAAAAAGTATATTAATTTCAGATGTAAAACCATTTTCCTTGTGTACAGGTAAATACTGTAATTGAAGTGACAGAGTAGACATGTAGAATTTATTATCTGAAAGAAAATCTAATCAATGGGTATTTCATTTCGAAAAGTTAATGAAATATTATGGAGAGACTGGCCTTTTAAGCTTTGATTTTTAGACTCAGAGAAAGAGCTTAATTTTCAGTGACAAGGTCACTACCAGTTGAATGCTCTCCTTTTGCTTCCCGCAGAAATGATGTTTCTTTCGTTCTTAACTTGTTTATTAAAATCAGGCTTCAATAATTGGAGTTTATTTAAACTTATTTTTTAGTAGATCAGCAAATTAAAATCATGTTACCATTGTTACTTCTACCAGTTCAGAAAGGGTATTAAAGTACTTATGTGAAATCAAACATTTATTTCATGGAAGTGTTGTTATTAGCATGTAACAAAATCTTCTCTTTTCAGTTCATGTTAATTAATATTCAATGCAATAAGTACACATGTATTTAATACTATTATCATCAAGGAAGGGCAGGGGGTTCAAGTCATTGTAAAGGACAATGTGGGTATATTTTATCTCCTGCTAATTAGCAAAATTAGATGAGCTTCTGGAAGATTATTTGAAAGCAAAGGTTTGCCAAGCCTACTTTCAATAAGCAATTTTTATGCTTCCAATAGCCTAAGATTCAACTCTTAGATGACAAAAATAAATCTTTGGGTACATCCATCACGGTTAAAGCAAGCCACTTCCAAGGTCAACTATAGGGTCAGAAACAAAAAGCATGCCAAATAGCCACATATGCAGAATCACAGGCATCAGGTCATCTGAAATAAATGCTCTGCCTTGCAAAAGAAAAGTTATTTAGCTATTTGTATTCATGGTAATGTGATGAAGTAGCTTGATTTGCAGACATAATGAAAATTGTGGAATTTTTTGCCAGTTGAATGATATCTTCTCACAGAAGGAAAAAAAATAGCGTCAAAACCATGACCTGTATTTTTGCCAAGATCTAGGTCAGGGAGTAAACTGCATACATCTTAGGCAATGCATGTAATACAATTGACATCACATACACACTTGACCATTATTGAGGCCGTCCTTCTTTCACAAGGATGTCTTTGCTAAATAAACGTGTCCTCATAACTGCCTGTGAGAAGTAGACATGCGCTGATCCTCCAACACTCTACACCCTCTTTGAAGCCCTTAAATACCTCCCTTCAAAAACAAGTCCTATTTTAATTATATCATCCTGGTACATGAGAGATAAGGTGATTTCTTTCCTTCCTGGATCAAAAGGAGCAGCAGGATTAGACAGAAACAGCACATCAACTATCATATTGGCTGTCTTTAGATTACAACATCTGAACATTTCACATTCACAAGACAACCCTCCTTTCAAGGTCTATGAGGAAGTTTCTGCACTTTGTTTGACCCGACTGAACTTTGTCACACTGCCTTCTCACCACCCCTGCTGCAGCAAGCCACTAAATCTTACCAACTATCTCTTTGTTGTCTCTTGTGTGTTCCCAGCCCCTCCTTCCAACCTTACCAAGCCAGTTAAGTTGCACTTTTCACCTTCTCTGTTGACATAAAATGAAGTAACTGCATTTATTTGATTATTGACTGCACATTTTGTCAACATCTCAAATTTTATAAGTCAACCAGATCGTGTTTCAAGGCAAAGTCCTAAGATTTCATAGCTCATCTCTGTTTGCTTGCTCAAAACGAAGTAACGAAATGAAAAACTCAGAACTCTTAAGAAAGTTTGTTTAGTCTTGTCATCATAGAACTGAACTAAATTATTCAGCACCATATAAGTGTTTTAAAACATTCTATTACAGAAAAGGAAGTTATTAGTTTGTTAAAATATACTTACATTTGATAGACATCTAACCAGAGTCTATGAAAGTAGAGAATGTTAGAACGAAAATTATTAGAGAGCAGAATGCAACATGAATTCAATGTGGGAAAAAAAGCAGACGTGGCTTCTGTAAGGAGGTACCCACTTGCTAAATGAAAATGCTAGGACGAAGAGGCCAAGTTCAACGTAACAGAAAAAACAGGGTCAGTCTCCTTTTCTCCACTGAGAAGGCAGAAGACTGCGGTACCTCCCACCCAGAGCCATAATCACCTGAGTTTTTAAAATATTTCATGGAATACACTATTTAACCCTGTTAATATCAAATGCTGAACTTAAGGCCATTTTCATCTGAAAATCTGACTTTGAGACCCCTTACGGTAGAAACCGAAGCTGCCAGTGGATAGTATTATTTGCTTAGCTAACATCTCAAGGTCTCCACAGAATTCCTTCCTGGTGACTCAGCCCACTTTCAGGTGAAGAAATGTTATTTAACATTAATATGGAAACATATTGATGTTTATAAACATAGGTATAACAGAAAATTTTAATTTTTTTAGGTTTAGAGAAATCTAAACTTTTTTTTTAATTAGAGATTCATCTTACTAGAAATAATTTTATGGAAAAAAAAGACATTACTTTTTAATGATTCCAAAAATAGTTCAGTCCATCAGGCAGACAGCCGAGAAATGAAGCCATACATTACATTCAGTTGCTGAGTTAAAGTAAGATTAGAATTTTCCTATGACACAGCTTTTTTGTAAGCTGTTTTGGTCTGTTACATGAAGCAAACAGGTCCAGACTTGGTAAGAAGGAGAATCATACGGAATGAAAACTAGGTGTACAGTTAAACCTTAACTAGTAAACAAAGCACCTACCAATACAGATAGATAGTATCTGGGGCCTAGAGCAGGGCCCAAGAAACAGATGTCCTTAGGGGCCAGGCAGGTCAGGGAGGTGACTGACGCTGGCTTCATGGGGGCTGTGGTGAAGTGAGAGGCCTGACTGTTGCCTGGCCACAGCGTGGGACCAAAGTGGCCAGCATCTTTTAATGCCTCAAGTCCAGCCAGAATCCAGACTCTTTATATAAGATATCCCAATTATTAAACATTGCTCATGAACTCGATACTATTGACACAAAACAAAACATTTCCATGGCATTCTGTTTGCTGCTTTTGCTAGAAGTTTCAGGGGGGCATTACATGGACTTTAGATACAGATCAGGTTACAAATAATGAATGCTGCCCTTCAGAAAATAATCGTGAGAAGGAACTACCTGTTGAAAGAAGAATCACGTAAGCTGATAAATTCACAACCACCTTAGACCAAGGCTTCCATCCTTGCCCTCATCCTAAAATATCACCAAGCACCAATGATATGCCAAGTGCTAAGTTCTTTGCTGGCATCTAAAGGCACAGTGATACAGAAGAAAGACTCAATGCTGACCTTCATGCAATTTATAGTCAAATGGGTAAACTTGTTTATAATCCTAGCACCACTGAGTGATTTTCTATCTTAGAGAACTTCAGGATACAAAGGAAATGCTTCCATTTCTTATTTTCCTCTTTGCCTACTGATACCTTACATTCATTACAGTTTCATAACCAGAGAGCTAGGAAAATTATCTGTCACTTACAGTGTTCTATCCATCCTCTTAGGAGGATCTCTGGGAGGGTTCTTGTAGAGACTTGAACTTAACGTGGTATGACGGAATACATCATTCTTTTGGTGAACTCATTTTAATCTTCCTCAATGTCTTCTCACATAGACTGCTAGTTTCTTAACTAATACCCTTTTTTCTCCTCTTACATTAAGGAGAGCAGAAAAGTATCCAACTGAAAATTGGCATTTCTGAGATTATGATGGCCATGTGAAATTAAAATCTGGTTAATGAAATGTAAGCAGAAATGGTTGTGTGGAACTTCCAAAAATAGTGGCCTGAGCCTTTTGCCCTGTCCTACTTCTTTTTCATATCTGTAACCTAGATATGACAGCTGGAGCTCAAGTGGCCATATTGTGACTCAAAGAAAACTTCAAGAATGAATGTCACCAACCAAGGATGATGAGGCAGAAAGACTGAAAGAATATAGGTCATTGATGGCTTCATGGGATCACTGCATCAGCCCAGGACCACCTACCTCAGTAGGGTAGCCATAAAGACCGTGAATATAGGCAAATATATAAATGGTTTATTAATGACATATTGCAACACATGGTATGTTCTATTTCATCATGGTATGTTCAATTAATAACACATAGCTCAATGTAGTTTACAAAATTGCAATGAACAAGGTTTTGACATAGCATATGTATTAATTTTTGCACATGAAACTGCTATGATTTGCCTCTGATGACCTTTAGTTCCAATTCTACTAAAACAAAACAAAACAAAACAAAACAAAAAATTTGTTCCTTTAAGATATTCCAGAAGTAATCATGGGTTTCAATCTCTAAAATATGATAGTACTTATGTTTCAATCATTTCTATCTACCCCATAGACTTCATATTATGTGTGTAGGAGGGAAATCCTTCTACATGTTCCAAATGCAATTTCAATTAACTCAAGGTAATATCTCAAAATACCTGGAATATTTTTACCTTCAAAACCATGTGGAAACTGCAGGCAAACACCTGTTTGGCTATGGGCAGGAGCGAGTCCTTTATGCATCTCTCCTAGAGCACTGAGGGGGCACCTTAATTCTGGGAAGCCCCTGGAATTCCATTTAATTAAGCCATCTAACCTCTCTCTCTCCCTCTCTCTCAAGTTTATATCTGGCCTCACAAGCCAGTTCTTGTCCCTAGCAAAGCTGGATTTCGTAGCCTGCCCTGCCCCAATTTTCTTTAGTAAATAAATTGGTGACTAAGAGGTGCTCTATTGCAATAATTTAAAGAGAAAATTGAATTGAAAATTTTGAATTAGAATTCTGTAAAATTTTGAATACAGGGGAAACTGTTAAAGTGCAATTACTACTCACTCATTCCATAAGCATTTTGAATATCTTCTACATGCCAAACAATGAGTATTTAAAGCTGAGTAAGAAAATATGTCTACTCAAAACAGAAAGGTAGATGAGTAAGCAGAAAAGTAATGTACAGCATAACAGGAACCAGGAGAGAAAGTATTCACAAAGTTTTATGTGTGCCAAAAAATGGAATATCTAAATCTATTTTAGAAATCAAGACTTCTTAAAGAGGGGATGGGTAGGTGGACTATCTAAGGGCCATTAGAAATTAGCTGAACAAAGAAGAGTGAAAGGCATTGCAAGCAGAGGAAAGAATCTGGAGATCACTTAACTATTACTTGAAAACAACATAATCACACCAAGTACAAGCCTGTGACTAAGTTAAAAAAAAAGTGAGCATTTCCACAGCAAAACTCCTAGAAAAAAAATCCCGAAGTATTTTCATAATCCTGTGTCTAAAAGACTAAAGGTAAATTATGATCTGAACATACAGATGATAATTAATATCTATGATTGATTCCATGAAGATACACATTGACATCTGAAATGGTTGAGCAAAAATAAATTTTCTTTCTTAGGTCTATAAAGTCCCAAGGGAAAAATAAATTTATTCTTGACTTTGATTGTTTCAAAATATAAAATAAATAAAATCTCAAGAAAAGAAATTTCATAATACCAGAATAAGTGACATTGCCATTTAGGTAATATCCTCTATCGTAAAAAACATTTTACTGAACTTGGATGAAAAAGCTTTCATTTCATACTTACATGCATAGAATTTATATTAATACATAAACTAATGCCTAGACATATAAGTAATCTAGCCAATGGTGGTATTCAATTACCCATATATTTACAGCTAAAGTATAGGTAAATTTTAGGTAATTATGTTAGTTATGATGTCATCACAAATATTACTACTCCTGCCTCTAACAGTACTATTAATGACAATAATTACTGTCCCATCATTCTTATCATGTCTATTATGTTTCAGGAATTATATAAATATTTTATATATATATATATAACATTTAATCCTTATACCACTACCACTAAGATAAAGATATTAATTCCATTTGCAAATGAGACAAATGAGGCTTACAGAGGTTAAGCAAATTGTCATTGGCCACACAGTCAAAAAAGAGGGAAGGTCATCAAAATGTACTCGTGATTCTCAGCTCCCAACTTGAACTGTGAACCAACCGGGTGGTTTGGGACTTTTCTGAACTTTGTTTTCCTCATCTAAAAATTGGGAACAGACATCATACCTACCTAAAAGAGTGGCTTTGAATATGGAATCTAATATTGTATGTAAAAATACCTGTAAAATATACAAAGCCATAAAAGTATTAACTATCATCCCCATGAAAAGGTGATAAAAGGATTTATGTAATAAAAACTTGAAGACAGAATACATCTACAAAAATAACTTAGAGTAAATGATAATAGAAGGCAGGGATAGTTTACTGCAAGTGTTCCCTATAGTTTTACAAGTATCATAACACACTGGAAGATGATAGAGACCTTAAAACTTCATTTATCTTAAGTCCTGCTTAAGACTGATCTCGAAAGACATAGGATGGACCACATAAATTGACCCTACTATAAAAATTCAAAGGGCTTGCCAGATTCATCTTTTTTCATTTTAATCTTTTAAAAGCATGTTTAGATTATACTCATTTGATTTTAGTGAAGCTTTTCTCTAAAATAAATTGCCTATACATGCACACACTAACACATGTGGAATTCCTTTTCTGTAATCCTCAAAGAGGCTTTTGATTCTTCTTCTGATTCACCAAAAAAGAGTCAGTGAGGAAGTGCAATGCGTCCTGGGATTTGGATGGCTCCAGAGTCACTGTGCACATTTACATAGAAACCAGATGGTTGTGGAAAATGTTTCTTTTTTATATTAAAAAAAAACAACAATGGATTATTGAGGGGTTTCTATGGACTCTTATTCGCAAATGGATGAAAAGTGCATATCAAAGGTGAACTACAAGGAAACGACATCCAGAATAATCAGGCAGCTCATCAGAGCTCAGCCACGTATCCCACGGGGCAACTTCTTAGAAAGTAATGTTTTACTAGAACCTCAGCGTTGTCGCGGAGGATCTGGGGCTTCTATTAATCAGGGAAAGGAAAGGAAGAAGGAAAAGGGAAATCTTGGTCAAGAAACTTTTATGCCCCTTGCCCTTCGGAGACAATATTTTTTTCCTCCCTGAAAAAAAGTAACCACAAGTTTATAAGATGGGATGTTTAAGGGACTTCACTTTTTTAATCTCACAATATTAATTCCCTGAAGCTTTGAACTGACAGGCAGGCCAATGTAAATGAGCCAGAACAAGAGTCAGAGCCAGAAATTTTGTTGTACCATGACAAAAAACGTGTTATTAGTGCTCAGTGATTAATGAGCACACAGGAGGAATGGATATAACAAGTATAAGATTGTCTTGGTATGTGCATGGCTCACACAGTATTAGGGCAAAACATTATCAACTTTACTACATTTTCATGTATATACAGATACACATTTTATATAGAGTATCTGTATCATATGGGACATTTCATATGGCTTCATTTACATTTAGCATTTCAAAGAATGCTAACAATTTTTGAGCAGACACCCACACATTTGTGAAATGACACCTACACAGAGTAAACCCTGCTTATTAATGAGTATATGTATTGGTTACCTACACCGTTTTAAATCTTGTATTAGGTAACTCAGATTCAGTACCTAGTGGTGAGTTCATTTCTAGCAAAGCAAATTAACCAAATCTATGCTAACCCATGCATGCAATCACAGAAGATAAATTTAGTAAAAAATACCATTAAAATTCAAACTAGGGAAGAAAAACATTGGCATTAAGGGGGAAGAAAACTTTTCTTAACAAAAGAAAAAAGTATTCTGGAAAAATCTAATGTTCTGACAAAACCGTAGCATTCTATTTTATGAAATTTGAATTAACAACATTCTCTTTCTTTATGCCTGACCACCAAAAATATTCGGAAGAACATAAGGGCTTGCTCACAGATCATACATGTTTATGAAGCACAAATCGAACATCAACTGTTCACCAGGCTTGGCTGAAGCAGAAAAAAAGAAAGCCTGGAGAAAGTTAGGCCGGATGGGGAGGGGACGGAGGGACAAGAGACACAAAGAGGTAATCCATCAACCACATCGACTGCACCGTGTCAAAGCTGCAAACAGCTGGGATATGACAAGCCAACGAGAAAAGCAGCCCTTATATTTTAGGAATTAAATAAAGTGTAGGATAAATAACAGGATGGCAACATAGTAATTACCCACAATAGACATTAAGGAGAAAGGGGAACTTTCAGTTGTTTGGCTGAAACCCCTCCCCCAACTTGATTTCTTCTTATTTTAAAGGCTGGGTGCCAAAAAGAAAAACAAATCTAGCTCTGCCTCACCCACTCCTAAGCAATGAAAAGTAATTCACTGATTAAATAAAGGTTAAAGAATGTTATTTTCCCATACGACAGCTAGATACAAAATTTTAATATTTTTAAATTTGTTTGGTATTGTGATAGTATATCTTACAATTTTTTAACATTTTTATTGATTTATAATCATTTTACTGATAATATATTTTAGAAATAATTTTTATTTATACTGTTTGGGGAAAAAGAGGTTCTATATAATGATTGTGGTTTCCTAGTGCTTTTCTTTTCACTACTTTTTTGTTTTCTCTTTTCCTTCCTTCCTTCCTTTTTTTCTTCCTTTCTTCCTTCTTTCCCTCCTTCCTTCCTTGCTTTCTTTTTTTTTAAAGCCTAAAAGCAAACTCAGTCAGTAGCAATTTCATTTACTCTTTTTCACTCTCTAACCCTCATTTCTGAGTGATTTTCTTTTTTTACAATACTTTCTTTTAAAAACATTTCTAGAAAGGAATGTGCAAATTTTTGCTGGCTCTTTTCTGCTTTCTCATAGGATTAAACATATAAAGAATTAGTGTATTGGTTTTATTTAATCCTAATTTATCCACTCAATTTGCATAACTACTTTTGAATTTTCCTCTTTGAAACACCAATATCATTGCTCTGGAATCAATTTGACTGCTCACCAGGAAATTATACATAAAGAGACAATACAATTAAGAATTCTATCTTTGCGGATGAACTAACTGGGTTAAAATTAACCAACAGGCAAAAAAAGATAAAACAATTGACACAATTTGGTTGTTTCATCTATAAAAGTGGTTCTCAAAGCTGGAATCATCTAGGAAGCTTTAAAAAGTACTAATGCCTAGACCTCACCCCATCCCCAAAAGATTCTGATTTGATTGATCAGGGTGGGCCTTGGGGATCAGAAGTTCTTTAAACTTCCCAGGTGATTTCCAGGTGCAGCCAGGGACCACCGATGGAGAACACCAGCTGATGATAAAGAGGCAGTCATTTACTGGAAGAGAGAAAGAGTTGAGGCCAGGGAGGATGCTGATCCTGCAAAAGTACAGTGGGAGGACAACCAAACACTTTCAACCCATCTATGACTTTCAAAAATTGTTTGCTGAATTAATTGGGTGTGGGTGTCAAGGGAAGGAAATGATAGGGAAATAAATAATGGTTAAGTATCCCCTTGGAGCCAATGACCCTCTGAAGGTGGATTCTGAGGACAAAATGAGCCATCGAATAAAGATTATGCAGCTCTTCAGCCACGGCTGGTGAAGCCATCATTAGGATCTATCTTTGGAATTTAATTACATAATTCACCAATCTATGTTAACTTCCCTTTTTCAGCCTGTACTCCCTCAATTGAGGTAACAGGGAATTTAAAACTGGAAAAATAGTACTGCAATTCTAAGAGGGCATTGTTCTGCTGGTCTGTTGCAAATAAGAAAATAATGGCCCCACTGGTTTATACAAAACACAGTCATTTTTTTTCAGGGGTCCGTCTTTCCCTATGTTCAGGCAGCAATCATTCCATGCTTCACTATGAACGCTGAATTCTGCCTACCACTGGATTGAACAAGGAGGCTGAAATTGGCCATGGGACAGAACCACTCATACACATCAGACAAGCCATGAGAAAAAACAAGAGAAAACAGGCACCAAAGAAATTGTGCTAGTGAGAAACTCAGAACTACTTGCCAAGAGCTCAGCATTTGGGATAATGTAGACTAACTTCACTTTGAATTGGGAAAGATGGCATTTTCTGTACTCCCCACGCTAGTTTCCCTCATGGTAATCTTCCCTAGTCCTTTTCTGAAACAGAATACAGCATGGTCCCCCCCGTTGGCCCTCAGTGCTCCGTCAGCATGCCAAAAACCGAGGTGAGCTCAGCATGGGCTTGAAGCTTGAGGAAGACATTTTTATAAAATGGGAAAAGCTTTTTCCAGTGAAAGCACTGGAGACATTTGAATATTCTAGAAGTAAACATTCACTATAAGTGCTCAAATTCATACAGGAAAAGAAGACAACTTCAGGAACCCACAGTTGAAATAGCTAGAAATGTGTGAAGTACCTTAATTTTTGTCATTTTTGTTAGGATTCGTTTTCATTATTTATATTTCTTTTATTTGTTTTAATCCAAAGAAATGATTTGGATAAGAGGAGTTTAATAGTCAGCTTAATTGATAATTCACACTGACATTTGATTCATTATTGTAATATTGTACATTATATGTTATGTATACATATGTATGCATAATGAATTTATTTTAAAAATAATCTATTTCTATTAAACTATAATTTCCTATAACTTCAATCCTTTTATAACAAGAAAAATTTTAATTTCGGTGTCTTTAGACATTATTTATTACTTAATAATATTTAGAGAAATAAGACACTGGCAGAACTTATACAAAATATGTTTGTGAGCATTTTCTATTTTTTAGCATTTGGTCTTGTTAGAATTCGAAGCAGCTTTCCTGAATTCTTGGGCTTTACTGTTTCTAATGATCATCTTATATAAAATAGTAATTGTAACCCACCTGACCTCTTTACCCTTTTCACAGAGATGTTAAAATTCCAGTGAAATCACATACTGTTCTATGTAAGTCACAGGAAGCCATCTTTTCAAAAAATATGACAGAAAGACTTGTAATAACATTTCCTGAGTACAATCTAGGGAGCTTTCAGGGGGACCATGTGAAGTCATAGAAGCAGAGCCTCCTATAAAAAGTGAGAAATATTAATAAATAAAACGTTTCTCTCTCATCAAATAAAAGCTCACCACAAAGGACTACCTCACAACCTAGAGAGAAAATATTTAACATCTTAAAACAATTCAGTGAAAATCTGAAAAGTTACATTATTTTTATACTGAGGGTATGGTTGGGTCTGGAGAAACTCAATATAAGTCACTTATCAGTGTTTAAAACAAAATACGTGTTAAATAGGCATCAGTTGCTGACCATTTATCTTATGCTTTTAAAAGATTCTCCATTAAAACACTGTATTTCTTCCCTAAAAGTTTTGTGATAGGTTTCTAGCCATTTCCGTTTATTGCTACACACAAGAGAATGTCTGGGCAGGTGATTTACTTAAATAGATGGCTGCTAAATGAGAATGAACTTTGACTCATTTAAATTAACTCCAATATTTATTGTTACAAGCTTGACAATGCTCTTGAAAATGATTAAGCATGAACTCCAGAATAAATGAATTTAATAAAAAGGACTAAAAAAGAACACAACATTCTATTTAAGAGATACCACCATTGTTTTGAAATCAGGAACCCATAAAAGGTTTGACATACAGTACAACAATTAAATTTAATTTTAAAAAATCTCATTAACTTTAGATAATTTCACCTAGAGAAATTCAATGCAAGATTCTCTGGAAATGACTATTGTAACTATCCCAAAGAGAACATAGTAGTTGAGTCTTATTTGTAGACTTGGAGTGAAATAGGAGGTGAATCTGCTTTCATATATGACTGCTTCCATGGACAAGGTTTATCATCAATAGGAAAAATATACATGTGTAAAATCATTTTTTAATTTAGGAACTATTTTTGTCAGCCTATAAATTAAATTATATGCCTCAGGGTAGCATAGGGGGAAATACAAAGTTCCACCACTGTTAATGTTTAATCTCTGCATACAATACATAATTTTTTTAAGCAAGAAAGAAATTCAATAAGAAAAATAACTTTGATTTCCTTGCTATTGAAGCGCATTTCTCCACTGGTGCCTCTAATGCCTCTTTATAATTCACACCAGAACGAGACCTCTCTCAGACCTATGGCTCAAAAGCTTAAGCTTGGAGGGATTTCAATTTAGTTATCGATTTCACACAAACACACACACACACACACACACACACACCCTTTTGCTACTTTCAAGAACACATTTACTGATATTAATATTAACCTCCATCTAGTTTTAGCTTAAATGTCACTATCATAAGAAAAAAATTGATGGCTCTGATACAAACCCCCAGGGGGATCACTTCTGCCAGGAATGATTTCCTGTTGCTGTATCTGTGTACATCTTGTCTTGTACCTAGGAATGCACACTTTTTGTGGAAAAAGTCCCTGCCTTTATATGTACCCCCGTTCTGAAGTCTAGTCAACACTATGTACGCAGAGGTGCCCGTGATGTGTTCTCAGAAGGGAATCCTTGTAAGAGAGCATTGTTAAAACAGGACACTGCCCCTTGCTTGACCTCCAGCTTTCTACATGAATAGACGTGAAAAGATGTAGCTGTGTGTCCAAGTGTATTTTTCACATGGTGACTAATGCTTAATATAATCTATACTCAGCCATTACAGCAAAGTAAAGATGATATCAGCAGCCAACCCAGCAGGACAGCCTATCTGTCCTTTGTAACTATTTTCAATACTGTTTACCAAAGAAGAACAAGTTTTCAAAAACCCGTTCCCTTTGTTAAGAATGCAAGAGAATTCACAGATGCTATATATTCACAAAATGCATGGGTTTAAAACAGAGCGTTTATTTGGTAGTGATGTTATCAGAAGGTGTTTGTGCTCAACTACGCTGAACAACCTGAACATCTTCAACGTGCCTCATATTTTCTCCCAATACCCAGGACTCTTAAACAAGCTGTTCCAACTGCCCTTCCCAGTTCCTACCACCGCCCCCACCCCCACCCCTTCAACTTCTACTCATTCTTCAGGCACCAGCTGAAATTTCATTTCCTCCAAGAAGTTTCCCTGGATGTCTAATAAACGAAACTAGGTCCCATAACCCTCCTCCTTCCACAGTGTAATAATTATCACCCTGGGCCATAACTGCCTATTGGCTTGTAGGTCTCATCATCCTAGACTGGCCACTCCAGAGAGCTGGGCTCTCTTGATCCCCACCCACTGTGTCCAAGTGCCTGGCATGGTAGGCACTTCATAGAGAACTAATGAATTGAAATGTAAATTGTGCTATGAGACAAGTGGAGTAGCTTTATGCCAAAAAACCTTTTCAGAGATGATATTTTTTTCTAAGTGATTATGGGTATTTGAGAAGTGTGTTTAAGGGGTGTGTGTGTGTGTGTGTGTGTGTGTGTGTGTGTGTGTGTGTTGGGAAGCATGGGAGCCTCAAGAAATGGAGAGGAAAGGGAGAGAGTGTGAGATGGATCTGTCCTCTTTGTGGGGCTATGTTCCCACACACGGCCTCTCCTTCTGCTGTCACACCACCTACTATCTTTATAAAATCCCTGCCTCCCTCACCAGATTGCAAACACCTAGAAGGTAGAAATGATGCTTTTTTGATCATTGTCCATAGTGTATTAGCAGAACAGGGTGGAGGCAACAGGAAGAAAAAAGTGGGGGATGGGGAACTATATTGTCACACCCTCAGAGTAGATATTTAAAATCATGCAGGAAGAAATGGGTACGAGGGCTCTGTTTTTATGGCAGTCACAATAATTTAGGCCCTTCATTCAATATGATTTCAAGGAAAGACTGTATATAGAGAGTAGCCCATAATAAATATTGGATAAATTGGGGTAATTAGGTGAGATAAATGAGATAAAGAAGGTTGTGAGCTCCATAAAATACCTAAAACCTAGTAGGCACTCAACAAGTTCATTCCTCTTTGTTTGTGTTATAGCCTCCACCTTGGTAGCATTATATATGGGCTCTAAGTGGCATGTGAATCCAGTGCTAAATTAGGGCCCCACACCACGGGTTTTCAAAAGGTGGGCACTTGGAACTTTTCAGCCTATCCCAGACCTACTAAGTCAGAAACTTTCAGAGTAGGGCACAGCCATCTGTGCTTAAGCAAGTTCTCCGTGAGACTTACAGTTTAAGTTTGAGAACCACTGCTCTGCACTAGTGGGGGAAACTCACATTTAAAACAGAGGCAAGTAATCTGGGGGGAAGCCTGAAAGGTACGGAAATAACCACCTTACCTAATTTCTTGCTGCTAAAAGTATGATTCCTGAACCAGCATCACATCACCTGGGAGCTTATGAGAAATGCTGGACCTCGGGCCCCATCCGAAACCTACTGAATCAGAAATTGCATTTTAATAAGATCTCCAGGTGATTTGTATTTTCATTAAAGTATCACATCCATTAAAGTATGTGAAGCTGGTATAATGAATATTTTGAGTAGAAAATGAACTGTGGGAGGGGAGAAAAATGAGTAGAGATTACATTAAAAAATTAAACAAAAATCTCCAATGTTTCTCATACAGAGAGGTTGTATAGAAAGTAATGGGCATTTGTTTTATCACAAGCAATTTCTCTAATTAAATTTTATGTTATCCAGTGTAAGCCAGATATTTGGTGTGGGGCTGGCGGGACCCCACCACATTTTAACTGTGCTTTCCAACAAGAGAGTAAGATGACAGGGTGAGAAAAAGTAGGCCACATTTTCAAGCCCAAGACATGTGAAATGAATAGACTGTGTAATTGTAGCTGGGGAACGTAAACACTGCAAGTGAATTTTTAAATTCTCCATCTTTTGTCCCACATTTCTACCTATCTGTGCATTTTTCACATATTTAACAAGTAATACTTTTATCACCATGATTTTGCTATTGATTGCTTCTTTAACAACAAAATGCATCACAAACAAAAATGAATGAAGCTGTCTGAGGAGAAAATTCCATAGTAGCTTTACTGTCAATGCCCATCATAAATAACCGTGACATCACAGGAGCCTTATCTACGGGTTGCCGCTACTGATCGATGGCATCACTCTAGTGGTGTAAATAGCTTCTAATGTCCCATCTTCCACCTTCAAATAGGCTCTGATTATTTATGATAGCTGTTAGGTTACAAGTCTGAGCTGTGGTTTGGATTTATTTTCTACTTATAGCTGCTGTGGATTTCAAGTTAGATAGGATTATTTTTTAGTTAAGATGATAAACTGAGATAGAACTGTCATCGAGCCGGGTACACCATCATCTCGTCTGGTTGGTGTCACCATTTGACTATGAATTCACAGTGCCAGAATGCTTTCGGTATTATCGTTGTCAACCAAGAAATATTAAAAGATAGCAGTTAATCATTGGTTTTTGCAACACACAAAAAAAAAAAAACCCACCGGAGGCAGCTTTCTACACAATTAAAATGTTTTTAAAATACAGTTAGCCTTTTGTTACTGAATTATGAAGAAGCATATCATCTACATTGTATGTATTTTATGATAATGAAAGTGTTTCAACTTGAATATGACAGCTAGAGATGACTGAGGAGGTAAAAGGAAATCCATCACCTCTCATGCAAGGTATTCTTCATAATCATAACAGAGACTGACAGGTAACTTGGGCAAGAATACATTTTTGCAGAGAGATATGAGCTGTGTCTACATGATACAAGCAGGTGAAACCCCAAAATCTGTCAATTATCCAGATATTTTGTTAATATAATAACAAATATTTGAATCATTCTGAACAGTAGATAGACATGGTAAGTTATCAAAAATGTTTATGAATTAGATCAGAGTGATAGATCATATTTTTCATTTTTTCAGCTTTTTAATCATTATGTAAATAAAGGATTTTTCTTCTGATTTTCCACTTTTATTAGGATTTGATCAATTCATTATTCGAATTTCCTCTACTTTAAGTCCTTCTTTCTCACTCAGAAAACTGTGCTAAAAATATGTTTTCAAAAAGCAAGGAAAAGGTTTTCACCACACAAAACAGTGTGTGGTGAATACTCCACAGCTACATTCTTTATGTGTTTCATGACAAATTTAAAAGAAAATTCAATAGTTATGAGACTATTTAAAAATTTCATATTTCAACATTTATCCTGTCATATCTTATGATTAATCAGTTAACAAAGCTTCTAATGAAATATGGGTAATATTTAAACGTCCGTTATAGTAAAATTTTCTTTCCTAATAAATTGTGGATTATTTTGTATGACTTTTAATTATACATAAGATAACTGCTGTATTTGGCATTTCTCAGTGGTTTTTAATCTGTATAAAAAATAATTGGAAACCACTTTGCCCCTCACAACATTTTTGCAAACACATTAACAGTGAGAGTAGATCTAAACTTAATCATGGCAAAAAAAGTAACTACCTATTTGAAAATGTCCTTCCTAACTCTACCAAATTATGAAATTATTACTATAAGCAATCCATCTTTCCATTGTACTCACAGAATTTTCACCTGGCCAATTGCACATTGCTCTTATAAAGTTATTTTGAGGGCTACTCTCTATATTTAAACATACATATATTTAAAATGAAAAGACATGCATTTTAATGTGGATAAAGCAACTGCTTGATGATGTATAAAATGAAAACAGAGGGTTCCCCTCCAAAGATTGTTGCCCTTATGTGAATTTTGTGATAATCATTCAACACTAGGCTATTTCCCTTTCTAATGGTAGCTATTTAAATATTCCTTCCCAATATGCTTTGCACTCCTAAAGGTGTTAAGTAAACTGAAAATCTCAGTAGAGAGAAAGAGGGAATGTGGCCGCTAGGAGCTGACAATAGCTGTTTTGTCACATGTCGGCCCTGGTACTTACTCAGGAACTGGGGATTCGTCGAGCCAGCTGATGCCAGGGGAGGATGATTTATTGCCTGGTGTCCTCGGTGGCAATTGGACCCATTCCCACTGTCACTCACAACTTGCAAAGATTGTGTCTTAAAGAAGAGGTTCCCCTCCGTTCTAAAGAGATTACAATGCTTGTCATAAAGTGTCTTTTAGCAGAGGGAAACGGGTATGAAAACAGGCAAAGAAAGGGAACAATCAGAAGAGGAGAGAAGATGGATGTTCTGTAACCTTTTCTCAGAGACCCATTTCTTCTACTTTTTCTCCTGTCTTTAGCAGGTTTTTGTTTTGGCTGATGACAATGCGGAATAGCCTGATAAATTGATTTTGTGAGTCCTTTTTCTCATCTCTTGAGAAGACACTAACTCGTTGGGACTTCAGAGGGCTCGCAGAGGCAGGAGACAACAATTAGTTTGTTGAAGATGTCAGAAAGTAGCTTCAGAGTTTTGCCAGGAGAAATCCTTACTGACAGATCAGTGCTGACAATGTTGGCAGCTGCTTGAAAAGTTCAGCAAGCAGCTCCAGCATCTCAGGGTCCAAGGAGGAAGCTGCTGCACATTAACTCTACACTCTGGCTCTGTCCTCAGTGCTGTGAATTCCTCCTGACTCACCAGGATTAAAAGAGCATGTTGTATTTTTTTTTTTTTAAGTCTAAGAACTGGATTCTACAAAACCTTTTGTTAAATATCTTCTTTAATAGCTCAACAAACAGAAAACTAAATCTTATAGTATTGCTGTTAATTTAAATTTAAATCAGCGCCTAAATAAATCTCTGCAACCATTTTCAAAACCTTTTATGTCCTGCACAATTTCAAATTTACTTTTCCATATGTAAAAATATACACTGCTTGGCACTTGACTCTTTAGAACATATTAATTTCAATAAATCTTTTTAAGGGACCAACTTGACATATGTTAAGGAGACAAAATACTCTGGTTTGAACATACTTAAATTAGTTGAGCACTTTGCAGTACCATCCTTGAAATTATTAAACATTATTAACATTCAGATTTACTGCCTAAAACCTTTGCTTTAAAATTACGGAATGACAGGCTCAAAGTGTTGCTTTTTTAATATAAAATAACCTCACTTTTCTAACTTGAAGACATAAAATTGGCAATTTCTCGGAAACTCTGAAACTAACATAAAATCTCATTACATTTTGGTAAATGTTATAAATATTAGTATTTCCCCCTCGGCATGAAAAAAAATCAAATGATTGATCCTGGTAATGCATAAAAACAAAATTTTATGTTTTGGTTGCCTTATAACTACTTACTTTTAAAGCTGTATAATTTGGAATACTATACTCTGTGTATATGTGAACATGTGTGTGTCTACAGCATGTTAATTACACATGTGTGTGTTTTTCTGTAAAATTATCACTTTAGACTTGGTGTCCTAGAAGTTGTAATATAACAAGAAGTTTTTCCAGGCATTTAATCTTTCAGGACGTTTCCCAGATAAACACAGAGCTAAACGTAAAACCTCTACATTTTGAAGAAAGCTACATCAACCACTGAGTGTTTCTCATATTTCTGACAAAAAAGTATGAAGTGCCCAAGTTAGACAAATAATGGGAGGTGTAAATGGGCTCATATTAAATATTCTACAGTGAAGAGTTCCAGGGAAAGCCCTGAGAGTAAAGCAGTGTGGATTCTAGACTTGGTTTTGCCAGCAACTAGCAAGTGACATTGAGCCTCTCTGGGCCCCACTTTCCTCATCAGTAAAACAAAGGGTTAATCAGGATGCTCTCTCAAAGGACCCTTTCCAGAGACCTAAAGTTATAGGATGATTACCGTTTCAAACTACTGACTCGGCATGGTCCACTCGGCATAATAGAAGAATTTAGCCAGAATGAGGTCTCTCAGACAAAAACCATTGCATATGTGAAGGGCCAATGCCACTTTCTGAAATTTGAGGAGCAACTGTACAGATTTGGGGGTACCCAGTTCTTTGATTCCTGGGGGACATTCTTTCCGTGAACTTTTGGTTTCTTTACCTGTATTAAAAGAATGAATAGAAGAAGAACCAGAGAGGTGAAATTCATCACAGACTTTGCTGATCTGCTGCCCAATAAAACTTGGCGGGAATGAAGTGAGAATTTGGTACTGAAATCAGATAGAGAGGTTCTTCTAGAGTTTATCCCTGTGACTACTGCCTGCCACACGTTATCACGGTGTTAATATGGCTGTTAGGGAATAAATGCATTTAACAGTTAATGTTAACTCCGCAGAAATAAATTACGTGGTCAAATTGTTCGTTAAATGCATTAATCCTGTTGTAAGGGACCTGCATCATAGCAATAATTGCACTGTCATTTCAAAGCTTTTAAAAGCAAATCAATCCAAATTATATCAACTTGACTTATACCTTCCCAGCAGCAGCACTTTAGTACTGAATAACAAATTGGCAATAAAAGACAGCTTCTGATGTATTTGAAAAGCAGTTTGAAAGCTTTTCACATTTTTTGGCTAAACTAAGAGTTTAAGGGTTAGGAAGGAAAAAAAAAAAAGCATCATGGCGCAATAGGTTGGACCCAAGTTTTTCCCATTTTACTTCCTGAGCCAAGCTATACAATTAATTCACTTTACATATCTTCATAGTATTTGTCACGACTATTGCAATAGATACAACCAGCACTTCAATCACAACAGCAAACAGAGTTCTACTGGGTAACAAAAACTCCTCCGCACAACAGGAGACTTTTAAAATTCAAGCACTCTAAACTTAGCAGCACCCCTGAGAGCCACAAATTGAGAGAGATTAGTTCTGTGCCCCTGCACCCCCTTATTACCAGGAGAGCTGAAGTAGGTCAATGTAAGTTAATCTCCTGAATTCCATTTCTGCACACGGATGTTAGACCAGCCATTACTGCATACTGGCTAATGTCTTTAAACTACATGTATGCAAAATTAGTACTCAGCGTGCCCAGCCAATATGAAATATAAATAGAAGGAAATGCCTTGAAGTGAATTTACTGTAATGACATTGCATGATACAGTAACGAAGGAAACATACGTACATGTGTTACCTTTAGTCTATCTAGAGCCAACATGGGGGAAAACAATGAAAACCAATTGCCCAAGTGCTGAATTTTTCCCTAATAAACCATAACACACAGATGAAGAGATATTAGTCAACATAAATATCTATGAAACTTCAGCTACGGTATGCCTCCATCCCCCATTTGAAAAAGCAAGGCAAATTGCTCATGTGGAGGGAGATGAAGTTTTAAGCGAGGCAAGACTGCCATCACTCTGCAAAGGTACAATGTTTTCCATTCTTTAGGGGAGGGAAAAAAAACAGGCGTACATGTCAGCACGAAGCTAGTAAAATCAGGACTCTGCTTGTCCAGAAGGCCTCATAACAACCTAATTGCCTTACCCCTCTCAGCCTGCAGCCGGGTCAAACCACTCCTCTTCTGTTTTCGTTATTGACTGCATAGTTTCAGAAGTGATAAATGCCGTAATTTCTTTGTAAAATTAAATGAACCATTATCTCGTGTTTTGAAGAGCTCTATTTCGTTCTGAAAATGCTTTCACATTCTAACTTATTCCATATGATCGTCACAATAACCCAAGATTGGGAGGATTCAACAGGAAATATTACCCTGGGTACAAGAATGAGACATACGTTAAATAAATTAAATTATCCAATTAATAACCAGAGGATCCGACTCCTACTCCTACCTCTGTCACTAATTAGATGTGTGACCATGGATAAGTCATTTTATCTTTAACAAGCACAGGAAAAAAATGTTGACTTAAGTGACAGTTCAAGGAATAAAAAAACACAAATGGCCCTTAACTATGTGGGAAAATAAAGCTTAGCCGCACTCTCAGAATAAGAGAAATGTAAATTAAAAACACACTGAAATATCATCTTTTACCTATGATTGGAAAAGGTCAAGTAACTTGGTATTATACCATGCTGATTTGTAGGAGTGGGCAAATCGGCACCTTCAGATGCTGCTGCTGGGAGGATTGGTTAATACAACTATGTAAAACTGGCAAAACCTGAAACAGAGATGCACATACTCTTTGACTCATCTAGTTCACTTCTAGGAATTTATTCTGTAGATATTCTCACACAGCTCCCAAATGCTCCATGTACAAAGTTATTCATTTATCATTGTTTGAAATAGCAAATAATAATAATAATAATAAAACTTACGGTACACACATTCAACAGAATACTACACCACAAATAAAAAAGAACGAGCAGGTTCTTTACACATTGATATGGGATGATCTGCAAGATAAATAGTAGAGTGAGAAAAAAGCAAACTGCAGAACGGTGCATTTATAAAACTTGTGTAAAAGAGAAAAGCAAAGATACGCATTTTTGCTTCTACATGGATGTGATACCTCTAGAAAGATACACAATAAACACATTGGTTGTGCCTCTGGGAGGGAGTTAAGATGAAGGGAGACAAGTGTGCTTATTTAATTAAATAAATATTTTAAAGAATTAAGTAGCTAGCTATCCAGCTATATAGATACAGATAGATATGTAGACTATAGATAGATGAATAGATACGTAGACATAGCTAGAGAAAGCTGTCCAAAATATTACTACAAAAATAAAGCAGATAAATGAATAGAGAGATACACTTTGCACACACACACAAAATTTCTGTCCACAAACATACAATGCATGTATGTGTATACATGCAGTTTCCATGTGAACTTTTTGGAATGATATGCAAGAAATTGCTGAAACTAAGGAGAGGCACGGAGTGTCTATCAGGAGAAGGAGGCGTACTTAGGCACTGCTTGAGTTTTCCATGTTCAAGTGTTTCTTTCATAATCATATTAACCAAAAATAAAGGACAAAAATGGGGAAAGGGTAGAATTAACTGAAAGATATCCATAAGGTAAGTTTTCTACCCTTAAATGGGTTGAAGTGGCCCATAATAAAAGGATGCTATTACTCCAACAGTCCCACCTTCCTTCTTGTAATTCAAATGGAGATGAGTCTACTTTGAAAAAGAAAACTCCAATTAGACATTCTGTGCAGATAACAGGCCCCTGAAAGCACAAGAGCAAGAGCTCAGGGAATGGATTTGTCTGGGTCGCCACATAAACGCCCAATAAATACGTGTTGACTGACTGACAGGCCCAATTGCTAAGCATGCTACAGAATACGTGCAAAATAGCCTCCTGGAGCAGGCTGCCATCCCATGAAGACATTTGATTCCAAGGCTAGAACTTAATTGGAAAAATATGGGAAGGACAGGATGGCAAGACCATTCTAACAAAGTCCTCTAAAAATGGATGACTGTCTCTCTCTGCTTATCTACACAGCCTCGTCCCCACAAGACACTGAGCTTCAAAAAAAATCATTTCTACCAACAGAAAGAAGTCTATGTCATGTTTTGCTGAAGTTCCCTGAGAACGCAGTGCTAGTTAATGTGAGAGTGGAGAGAGATGGGAATTCTGCAGGGTCTGTCTACATGCACACATGTGTGCAGAAGGACCAGATGAGGTGCATGCTCTTAGAAAAATGATGATGTTTCATCCACTGAAGTAAAAAGAGGCTGTTTCTGGGTGTAGAGTGTGAAAAACAGTCTCACTACTTTATAGTCACACCTCATAACATAATCCTGTAACACCTACTGACCCAGGATCTCCAAGAAAGGGATAGTGTTAATTCTATTGCACTTATGGGAAGTTTGGGGAATATGTAGCCAAGACCTGCCAGCTCTGAGGTTTTTACTTCTAGCCTTAACCACGGTCTTTCCTTTCATATTTGAGGATGAGTAGAACATACATCTTTTCATTAGATTCTGCCTTGTTCTTTGGAGACTAAGAGAAGAAAGCAGTCACTTTAAGATAAATGTTATGAACTCTGTAATTGCTATGATTATTTATTTCACAGAGTAAGTGAATGTTTTCTCTACAGACTCCCTTGCACACATCCAAAAGTTAAAAATGAATATTTCAATTTAGTCAAAGTTTAATACTTTCTCTGTATTTATGACTAAGAACTTTTCTTGGTAATCGTTTTGAAAATAGCATTTCTTCTTTAAGATATTTTAATCAAATAATTATGTAGAAGAGAACAAACATGTCAAACTGACTGAGCCATGACCAGCGCTATGTACTGCTGTTTAAGTCTACCTCCCCTCCCCTCTGTGTCATAGTCAGAGTATTTTTATTTTTCAAACATTGAACTGTTTTACTGCTTGCTCAGTTAAGGCTATGATTGGTTGTTAACCACTTCTCTAAATACTTCAGGAGACAGAGAAACAGTAGAATTGCACTTTTTACATCAATATAAAGTCATGTTCACCCCTGCTGCCCCTCCTGCTCAGCGCCACCCCCCCACTCTCCCCCATGAATGTGTTTTTCCCCCTCACTTCTTAGACGCATTTGGTAACAATCAGGCTTTTATTTTTAAGGAGCCCTAAGATAAGGTATCTGCGAGCGCCACACTTGGAGTAATTGATCACATTTGTTTCCTGTTCGTAGGTTAGACTCCTCACTCTTGCTCTTTTTTTTTTTTTTTAAACTTGGCATGTTTCTCATTACCCTCTGCCTTGTTAGCCTAGTAGAAACGTTCTACTGTGGAGAGTGAAAACAGGACGATACTATTACAAACCCCATCGAGTCGGTGACAGCAGCCCTTCTCTTTCTTTGGGAACCTGTGGCCACTTCAGGCTTTAGTGGGGAGCCCTCCCATGGATACAGGTATGCGCGCCTTTAACTGAGGGAGTCTCCCTGACATCCCCTTGGCGCTGGCATGTTTGAGTTTCACACTGTGCTGATTCACACCGAGACTGTTCTCCGGGATGACAGCACTGTTATCACATGACTCAAACTTACCCACCTCGTTTCATTTGGAAATGTTAGCTCAGGTTCAATAAGCATCAGCTGCCAATTCTGTAAAAGAAGACCTGTATCTCTCCCGTTTATGCTTTCCAGATAAATTGTAATCAGTAGCGTTTTATTGACCCTGTCAGGTGGGGCTTCATTTCAGATATTGTCTCAGGAAAGAAAAATGCAGAAATCTGAACAATCAAGTTCTCTTTTTTGTGTCTGTGGGCCCTCGAATAAGAGGCCAGGCTTCAGTCATTTTCCTATCATGGCTTCAATCACAACAAAGCAAAAAGGCTAGTAACTCAGTGTAAAATGAAATGAAAGACCTGCGTTTATTTCCTTTTTTGGGACTGAGAGAAATATCAAAGTAAATGATCTATAATGGCTAAAATTAATTCATGTATTTACTTACAATATGAATATTTATTCATAAAAATATGATAGCTTCTAATCAAGTGATACACAGTTCATGCAAGAAATCTTCACAAATAATCCTTTACCTAAGTAGTCCTCCTTCAACATTCAAAGTTCAAGACTATGCCAGTTATGTTTGTTTGTTCAGTTGGTTGGTTGGTTTTTCACTTAATTATTCTCTTACCATATTTTGATACCTTTGCATAAATAGCAAAAGCGGCATATTTTAATAGAATTCAAAATAACAAAGATTAAACAAAAGACTGGGAATCTGGTCCAAGTCCTACTCTCCAAAGTAGTTAAGTGACCTTGGGCAAGTAGCTGACCCTCCCTGACCCTCAGGGTCCTCATTTATAAGATGAGTGGGCGGGACCAGATGTCCTTCATGGTGGCTTTCAGTGCTCACACTCTCTAACATTGACCTGAATCACACTGTGAAAGATTGAGCCCTCAAGATTTTCTACAACTGTGTTGAACACGGTAGCTGTTAGCCACATGTGACTGCTAAGAACTTGAAATATGGCTACTCCAAGTTAAGATGTGTTATAAATATACACACCAGATTTCAAAGACTTTAGTGCCAAAAAAGGTAAAATATTTCAGTAATAATTTTTACTTTGTTTTTCATTTGAAATGATAATACTTTGTATATATTGGTTAGATTAACCATATTACTAAAATGAATTATATCTTTTTCCTTTTTTTTTACTTTTTATAAGTGCAACTACAAGAATATTTTAAATTATGTATGTGGCTCATGTTATGTTTCCATTGGACAATAATGTAATAAAAGGTCTGTGACTGTGTGTTTACTACGCATATAGGATTAAAATGGAAAGAATCTGAAATATTTCATTTATTGGGTGTTTGTAATAATAAAAGAGTGATCACTTGTTCTCTGGAAAAATATACAGGTCAAAGCTATACTGGAAGTACTCATGCTACTCAATAAAGGACATTAAATGTTAAAAAGCATGTTTCTTAAGATTATAGTACTAGTAATCAACATATATAACTTAGTCAAAATTGCCCCAAATTCATAACTTAACTTTCTTATCTAGTTAATCTGATTAACATTCCCAAACATTTAAATTATTTGCTCATTATTCCCTTTACAACATTAGTAAAAAATATTAGAAAAACATTCCTGAAAGATTATAGGTAACTAAAATATTATAAATTATCTTTTATTTCTTGAGATAGATGTTTCCACTTTATCTTGAGAATCCCTTTGTTTGAGAACTTCTGAAGCATAGTGGCCAAAGACTAAAATTTTACACATTTGTATCAGTGGTAAATACCTAGATAATTTAGATTACTAAGGAACAACAGAAGTCTCAACCACATAAAAATATATGCACATATGTATGATAGATATTTGAAACACAAGATATATTATTTTGCGTTTCCTGTGATAAATGTAGGCCACAGTGTATTTATAAAATTATGCATCTTTCTAATAGGTACAGATACAGAATAAATGCTCATTGTATTAAAAATGAAACCTAACCCTGAAAAGCAGCATTATCAATCCTACACTAAAGTAAATTCAGTTAAAGGAATATTCCATAACACAGAAAAATTAGCAAGAAATTGTAGTCACAAAGCTGGTGAGTGTCATTTTCTCTCCCTGCAAAGCAGATGTTTTCCTTATAAAAATATGCAATCTTATTTTTACCAACTTCTTTTTCAAGTATTTGCATCTTTGTCCAACCTGACACCTTGTCAGCCTATCGCAGGTAAAAGCTTTTGAAGATCTACCACTACTCTTGTCCTAATAAGGTCGCTGACCTTTCAGGCTCAACTCTG
Source organism: Camelus bactrianus (assembly GCF_048773025.1). Classification (NCBI taxonomy): domain Eukaryota; kingdom Metazoa; phylum Chordata; class Mammalia; order Artiodactyla; family Camelidae; genus Camelus; species Camelus bactrianus. Next base: position 82,914,119 of record NC_133539.1, on the reverse strand, counting down.
GCCCTCCCCCTTCTTCATTTCCTCTCCTATCATTAGTCTGAAATGGCATCAACTACCTCTCCATTTTCCTCATCCCTTCAATGCCCCACCTCTTTAGTCCAAATTCACCTAATTAGGAACTTAATTTCCTTTTTTCCCTGATTGAGAAATTGATAATGGACGGATCCCATTCATCTCTGAATCACAGAAAATTGCATTGATGACCTCTTATTTAGGAATGTTAAGCATTTATCCTAGAAATTGTTTTCTGGAGACCAAGTGTTTCCAAAGAGTCTATTTTTCCAACCATAGAACTAAAATAAGTGTTGTTTTTATTTTTTAAACTAAAATGGGAAGAAGAGAATTATTCAAATCTGATAGATTTTACATTTGTTTTATATTTCATTTTATATAGTCATAATTTACTTATATTTAAAACAAGTAGATTTGTCCTGTAAGGTGGCAAATAATTGAGTTATGCTAGAAGATTACTGATGGCATTTAAAGAGATAAATCTCAGGAGGTCAGTGAATAATTCCTTGAAGCTGGTTATTTTTGGTAAAATTATACAAAGAATTTTTCACACCAGAAATGACACATATTGGTTAGATGTCTACAACCAAGTAGGAGTCACATAGTAAAGCGACTCTCTAGGTAATTAGCTAATGTTACTTTGCAATTATCTCCTTGACAATGACGGTGATAGTTTAATTGTAGGGTTTACTACTTAACAGCTGAAAGCACATACATGATAATATTCCTGGTATTTTTTTCCCCTAAAGTATTCTACTACTTTAAAAGTTAGTGGTAGAAGAAAAACCAATCCAACAATGTTATTTCACTACTCAACTCAAACTTTTAATGTTTAATTTCAAGTCCTTCTCATTCAAGGAATGAAAAGATCCACAGCATCATTACAAAACTTGGAACTGACAATCAGAAAAAAAAAATAGCAAAGACAAGCCAACTTCATTTTATCCAATAGGCTTCTGAGCCATACCCAGTATATTCTGCCATAGGGCATCAGGACAAATCATTTCACCAACATTTATCCTATGACAAATCTACACAATGCAGAAGAGAATTAAGTGAAATAGATGACTTAAGGAGAGAATGCAATTTCTTTAAAGCAAAAAAAAATCCCTTTCAAGCATATATTCTCATTTCTTTCTGCTTTCTTTGGTGGGCCATTTGAACTGAATGAGGGTTAGAGCTTTGCTATCTGGACCAAAACAGTGCTAACATGAAATTTAGACTCTCCTGGCAAAAGAGAAGTTATAATGTTGATTTTAATTTTTCCCAAGAAGCCAAAATGTATTCTTATAATAATAAAAATTACCAAAACAAATTGTGAAAACATTGCTTATTTTCCTCTTCACTGAATGATTCCCACTACATAAGCCTACATAGCATGTACAAAGGATTTGGCTATTTATTAGAGACAGACAATGCTAAAGTGACCTCACATTCAGTTTTCTGAAAAAAAGAAACAATTTCTAGGAAAATAAAATAGGAAGTAAGAACAAAAGCACTTTTAAAAGATAAAATAAAGTCAATAAACTACCTCATCAATTTCAGAAAAATCACTGAAACTATTTTTGTCTGAAAATATAATTCCTTATATTAGAAAAGTCATTAACAGTTAACAATCATTTGGAAAATTGGAACAATCAAATGGAAAATTTACTCTTGTGAAGACTAAGGGATTTGAATTCTGACTATCTTGGAGCCTTACATAATAACATTTCTAAATGGAAAAAAAAAAAAAAGAGAGATCAGTTTTACAAGTTGCTCTGTTTTCATTTTTCTCCTTCATCTTCTGATAAGAGTCCAAATTAATCCTAAATAAATAAATGTAAATAGCTAAGTGATATTCAGAATCTTTTTCAGGAAGCAACAGTATTACAAGATCATCCAAACCAGCTATGTTATACAGCTGGAATATTAGTTGGAGAGAGAAAGCAGAATTAAAGAATTAAAACCAAACAATGTCCTCTAAACATATGAAAGATAACTTTATTTCCCTTATATATATCTTAAGAACCTGTATTTCTACAAACTAATTACTGTACTGACACAAAACTTCATATATAACAATACAAATTCTGTAAATGGGCATATTGGTAAAGCCAATTAGAATTTATTACAATAAGACTATAAAATTTCTTCTCAAAATATTCAAGTGATACAGCATTTCACCCTAATTATTCTATTAATAAGCAGGATTTTTTTTCTAATATGCTGGACAAGTATTAAGTTTCCTAAGCAAACAAGAGAATATTTGCTCAGTACTTCTACAGCTAACTGACAGATTTCACGTAACTGAAATCTTTTATCGCTTCTTTCCTTTCTACTTTGTAAACCTACTTAAGGTTATTATATAGTGACCTGAGTAATGAAGTCCTGAAGATTTTCCATTGAGAGTGAAATTAATTCCAACGTATTGGGAATTTTTTAAAAAATCAAAAGTGTTAGGAAAAAATTAAAAGAAGATGTTATGGCATTTTTAATCCTAATACCAAAAATATCTAACCTAGTAAATAAGATCATATTCACAACACATTTTTGACACTTACCCTGACAATAATCCCAGAAAGATTTACCATCCCCCTAGACTGCCCAAGGACAACACACTCAAAAACCTCATGCCTAGCAATTTTTCCTCTCATTCCAAATAACTGATCATTATTTCTCCTCCAAAGTTGCCAGAAATTCCTCACTGCTCATAAAGCTTAATTTACTAATTCATAATATTTCCATATTTATGTATTAAGCTACTTTCACAAGACACAAAAGAATATATTTTCCAAAATTGGCATGGTTTCTGTTTCTCTTTTTTAGTTTAGTTTGGTCGTATTATCCACACACATTTAACAATCCTAGCCTAGCCTTTAACTCGTATCTTGGAAATACTATATAGCTGAACCCTTAGGAAATGTGTGCAAATTTTAAAAGAATTCATGTTTTATGGCTAAATCCTCGAAGACTGAGAAGAGGTAAAATGCCAGGAATGTTGCTAGACTCTCAGAATGTCAGCCCAAGTGAATGGTCACCATGAAAATACAGCTGTATATGTTTGCGTGGGCATATGTTTGTTCAGTTTTTTCCCCCCCTTCCCAAGCTGGGGCTTCAGCTTTAGGTCATTCTGCAAACAAGCCCCAGGAGACACACAATTACACTCCCCTGGAGACTGACCCCTTAGAGTGCCCACCTGTAGCCAAACACAGATAGCATCCCGGAGCAATGAATTAGCACTCTAAGCTGATTAGAGCAGCTCTGCACAACTCTATTTTATTGACACAATGAAGAGAGGACAGAAAAGGGCCTGAAATGAGAAAATCATTTCCATGCTGACTGAATTAAAAGAACAAAAGAGCTCCTTGCAGTTGCAGCATTCAATTTGTCGGGAAAAAAGGAAGCCACTTAATGGCTCACAATAGATCTGAGCAGACAGATGAAATTTAAAACTTCAGCATGAGTGCGATTAGCAGCGAAACATATTCTAAATCATTTCCTCCATATGCATAATTTCGTTTGATTATTTAGTTCTGAGTTTTACAAAAACACTGGGCTAGATGCTATCTTCAAAATGTCTTGACTTTTCATTTTTCAAAATCACAGAACAGTTTCTCATTGTATGTTAATGTCCTCGGTGACAATATAAATAGAACAAAACATGCGAGGCTCGTGTTTTACTTTCACCTTTAATTTGCAAAAGTGAATGTATAAACAGAGGTTAACTTGTGGAAACTAGGATTGCAAAGTAATCTTCCACCAAATAATTTGCAATTTGAAGTCAAATAAATTATATGCAATAGGATCCCTTCCACATGGGGTAAAAGGCAACCAATTATTGCACCCAGAGACTACAAATAAACTCCACCGTGTTAAACTCAAATGTCAAAACTGATGTCTTCCTTAGTTTAAAAGATATCATTATTATCACTAAAAACAATATAGTTAAGACTGCAGTTTCTAAATGTATACTTTCATTTAATTTTGCTCAATTAATTATTGTTTTGCTCTTTCTGACTTCTCAATTCTTGAGTTAAATTGAATCTAAAATTGATGTCAAAATGATCACTTAATAAGCAAGACATATCTTTAGATATAAATATGTTACAGCATTAAAAATTCTCTAGAGTTCTTCTTTACTATTTTTTTATTTTCCCAACTTATAAGAAAAATCTAAACGTCTAAACCATATATGGAGAGTAGAATTTATTTTCACGAACTGCCAAATGTTTTGTTTTCAATGGAGATTTTCCTCTTGCCAGTGTTAATTTGCAGGGTTTAAAAATTAAAAAAAAAAAAGTGGAAGCAAAGATCTTAGTTTCTGATGAAGCTCACATTTTCATTTTCCACGCCTCAACCTCCGTGAAGAAAGGCTTTTAAGTGGCCCTTCAGATTTTTTAACCTCTCATCTTGGCTCCTAATTTAAATGAAGAAAATTCACTCTTTCTGATCTTGAAACATCCTTTGCCAAAGTGTTGAGGTGCAATGTAAAGTGAACAAAAAATTATAGAACAAGTTGAAAGAGAAAAATGTTACTCGGAGATACTTTGGGATTCGATATTTGGGGTGCATTACTACTTAATCTGCTAAGTGAAATTTCCCCGGAGGAAGGCCCCAAGGTAGTCTGAGGATGATGAAGGCTCAGTGAGCTCCCCAGCAGCTTCCATTCTCTTGACTAAATGAGGTAAGGGTTTTATATAAAGAGAAACCATAAAGCTTGTGGATATTTTAACAAAATCAACGTAGTGTAACTTTGCTGACAGCTTGTCACATTTCACTGGCTGTCTGTCTGGGGCGCGGTGATAACATCTGCATTCACTCAGTGTGAGAGCTCAACATGAGACAAGAAAGTGGGCCTGCCACAGACGGGCCCATGAGTCTGTCAGTTCTGACATGTCATCTGAATTTTTTGAATCACTAAACACTTTTGAGACTCTGGTACTTATTATCTTTCCTTAGTTTCTATACGCGCTCAGCAATGCTGGAAAATGTAAAATTTGCAAGTAAGGTAGTGGACGTCCCAGGCTTTTTGTTGTCTAATCCGTAGGCCCTCATTCATGCTCACTGTTAATCTCTTAAGACATTATAAAACTGTTAGACAAAGAAATGTGAATACCTCTGCTTCTTTCGAGAATGGGAGGAAACCAAGGAAAATCGGGATCATGCTAAGCTATTCTTTTCACTATGAAAATGGTAACTTAAACCTGTTGCATCAAATTATCTATAATTCCCCACGCTAAGGCAAATGTTTTTGAAGAAGGAACAAGCGTAGTGTCACAGAAGGAGAAAAATGATCACAGAATTTTCAAACTCTGCCAAATTTGATGTCAACAGAGCCCTGGGATCCTGGTTGCTGAATTTCTCACTGTTTCTATTTTTTATCCTATGGGTACAAGATATATGGTTAATATGCTTTCATGAAAGCTCATTAAAAAAGTTTACCAATACTCACTAGTAATCATCAAATAGTTTAGATAATTTTGTTCTTTATTAGAAACACTGGGAAAGCTAACAGCTACCTAACAATAGCCTTAAAAAACGTGGCTAAAATTCACTAAAATGCTACATATCACAGATTTTAATGAGGAATTTTGCCCTCAAAGCTAGAAAACTTTACAGCATTGTTTCTGTAAAGCCTAAATATAAATGGATCCTTGGAGCCAAGGAGAATGCTTTTCTGAACCACATAAAACAGCCAAAGCTGCATTTCTATCTCTTCTTTGCAGTCATTCAAGACATCAAGTTAAAGCTATATGCATTGGTTCTCCAAGTAACCAAGAGACAGGGAAGAGAGAAAATAATATTAAATTAAGAGGAAAGTTTTCTTCTGGACCCCAAATACCTATTTCCCTTTTTCATAAGCACATGCTTAACACCTGCAAACGATTTCGGTACAGACAAATGTCCCTGTAAGTGACTAACTACAGGTGTGTTTCCCACCTGCATCCTCGAAATGACTAACTGTCCCCCAGATGGTCAAATCCTGTGCATATTTGCTCTGAAAGTGACATATATTGGATGGCTACCCAATTAATTTAACCAAAACTATTAGGTAAAGAGTGTGGGATTGACATTTGGCTAAGGGTAAGAAGATATAAAATAAACAAAAAGAAAACAAGAGAAATTAAAGACGGAAAGGGGAAGAAAGAAAAGGAAAAGAAAGAGGGGAGGGAAAGAAGGCTGGCATTGGTCACTGCTGTCCGGCACCACTGGGAGACAAGGAGGATGTACGGTAGACAGACAGGACATGTGTGTGGAGTTCATACATCAGTTAATTAGCAATAAGTGAAAATAAGAATGAATTTTGGAACCATATGTTATCTTCTGCCCCTAGTAATGCTTTATATAAATTCAAACTGAAAAACAATTTTCCATTGAAGTAAACCCCCCTAACAGAAGATCTGGGTAAAGGGCCCTTACACGATAATTCCCTTCCTGCAAATAGAAGATTCTGTGACTATTTCCCACTTCTTTTGGCATCTTGTCGTTTTGTAACTCTCTCAAGAGCTTTGATGTTATGTCATTTGCTTGATGTTTAGTCTGTGCCTAAAATGTCAGCTGTTTATTATTTTTACATTTCGACGCTAACACAGAGGCATTTCAGAATAAAGGGCAAGGTTTCTGACACATCTCAGTGACCAAAGGACATGTATTAAATAGAGGTTTCCGTTCTTCCTGAAAATACAGGGTCACTCATTTTTAAAAACTTAGATGGACCAGTTTTCATTACTACATAATTTTCTTCCAACATTCCTGTAATCTGTCTATGAGTGGCCCTGTTTTATAGACCATATTGGGATCTAGCTTATTACTTCAAGGAGGGTATGCCCTGTCTCAAGCCACAGAAAATCACCTTTTCTTTATGTTGAACAGAAGACCAAGACAGTGGAGGGGGAAAGGTTTAGAGCCCCAGGACACAAAGACAAAAAGATAACTGTCCAAAGGCAGTCTTTCTGCCCTTCCTGAACTCCTAAGCTCAGGGGTCTCATAGGGAGGAAATATTTAGGGTCTAGACTAAAATGAATAGTAACTATCTAAGGCATGAAAGTAAACACAGATAAAGATTTTTATGAGACTAGAATAAATTTATAAAAGTTATCATGAGGCTGAAAACAAAAGTGGTTTTCAATTGATGACAGATAAATTCACAGCTGACAGAGCCTTGGTGAGGCAGCTGATGATGGAAATACCACCTGATTTATGCTATATTTTCAATGTTTTCCATCTTGGGTAATGAATTCCAACATCCTATTGTGGCAATTACCACTTTTTTTTTCATCTTTTTTGCTCTAGTAGAATTAACTAATCCTCCAGGCCCATCTCGTCCACACTAATTCAACTAAAGAAGGTCACGTTCATCTATGTGCCTATCACATCACATGACAATTTGGACTTTCCTGATTTAAAAGTCCTAATATTTTAAGTGTTGCCTTACCTGGTTACAGCACCTTTCATCCTATCCCATAGAAACCTAGTGCAAAATGACTTCTTTTTTCTTTCTCAAAATTCTTGGACGATTACAATTGGGTATCAATGCTCTGCAGTGCTTAGCTGGACTACACGTAGAAATTCAAAGTCTTCAATCATACTTTAAAACTGTATATTAGACTCTCAGTGAGGTTCATGGAAGATTTGCAGAGCAGAAACTAAAGTCCATTGGAGATCCATGTCTCTATCAAATCAGTTATGGTGGTGAGGAATCAGACTTCAAATGAACACTTTTTGAGTCAACCTTACCAAATGACATTATATCCCTCCTCACCATAATACCCTTCATGATGTTCCAGACAAATTAATGTTCAGGGGTCCATATGGAGCTCTATAATTCAAATCATAACAATTCATGATTTCATCAAGTTCTACTTTCCATAATTTTTAGCCTGGCTCACCTATAGGCAAACTCAACCACTCTTCAACCTTTATACTGCTGACAATATTCTTATAGAATTAACATCTTCAAAGGAGAATTTCCAGGCTTTGGAAAATACAAAGAAAGTGAAAATTCTCTTCTTATATCATGTTCACATCTGGTTTTCTTGAGATTACTGCCTTTTCCAACTTACAAAAGAAAACAAAGTCCTAACTTCTTATTAAACCTTCTAATTAAGGATATTACTAAATCCAGATTGTTCTCAATGGAGGCCCCCATATGAAGAGAGGCTGTAGGATACAGCAGAGTTTGTGTAAGCAAAAGATCATTAGTACATGTCAGTTTGGTGACAATTTAGGCCATGCTGTGAAAGTTATAAGACATTAACATTACGTTATAATGATCAGGGGAAGTGAAGGGAGAAGACAGCTGTGCCCCAGGGAAGCAGGGACCCCCTACAAGCCTTCCTCCAGGAAGCTTCTACCCATACTCAGGTGAACTCAACTTTGGGCTGTTGTTACTTTCAGTTGTAAATCCTCAACCGAATAATTCAAGTACTCCCTTCTAACATCCCATGAGTCAGAAAGTATACCCTCAGTTTCCAATAGCACATTTTTTTGTATTTCTTTGTGAGAAGAAAACCCAAACTTTTGATGCCTCTTGTGTTCAGAATGCTCAAAGGTAATGCGGAACAGTGAAATTTTCCAAGTGAGAAGTCATAATGGGTCTTCTGCCAAGTCTGACCTATGAATCCCCAAATTTCTGCCCAGAAAGTCTCAGGACCCCACTGACCCACCAGGTACCACAATTTAAGAAAAATTTAAGAGTAAATAAATAATGATGTACGAAAAGATTGGGATATGTGTTTCCACTCATCTGAAAAATTTCCATGCACTTCATTATGATATATTTACTTATGACATTATTCTCAGTGATTTAGAGCCATTCTCACTTCATAGGGAGTTCCACTGATGGGATAGGGCCCAGGAAGAAGGCAAATTCACAAGATGGCCAGGGTTGTTATTTCTGTGGAACAAGGTCAAAGTTTTGTGAATAGGCAGAGTAGGCTTTCCTCATGTAAGATGAGGCACTGCCACCTTAGGAAGATACTTGCTGTCGTGAAGTGTATTTGTTCTTAGGTTATTAGAACAGACACCACCACAGTCCTCATTGAAGAAGAGCATGAAGTGGAATAAAAGCACACCTATCTCCCCCAAATTCACAGACAAGGTCGAATTCTCTGTGAGAGAAAATCAGCCCCATTACTATCCAGTTGAAGCCTGAGGGACCAGAGTTTGCAAGACACGGGAGTGTTGACGGCCAAGGGAGATTAGGAAGAGTAAAATGGAGAAAGGGCCCTTCAAAAGAAGAATACATGGAGAGAGTTACAAGGTGAGCTCTTACCTCTCTGACCCCCACCCCACCATGCTCTCAGAGCATAAGTTCATCAGACAGGAAGTCAAAACCTCTTCCTCTGCACTGTTTAGAAATGCTCACCAGAGTCTTTAGTAGAAGAACCATTTAAACGTCCATCAGTGTTCTGAATATATTGGCTCTAGGAAGGTGACTTGCCCATGCTACTTAGAAAGGAGACACCTTTCTGTGATGTGGGGGCTCTGCCATCCCAAAGAGCTCCAGCTTCAAAGACTGAATTCCCCAATGCTGCTTTCACAAGAAAGGATGCAAGGGCATCCCCAACTTTGGAATGATAATGCTAATGAAGACTGTTAAAAACCAGTTTGCTCTGAAATGCTTACTACAGCATACCAAGCCCTACTCTAAGCCTTTGCCACACTTCGCAATGTAACCTTCGTAAAAATCCTGCCAGGCAGATCCAATCAGTACTACCATTTTACAGATGAGGAAACTGAGACAATAAATGGTTTTGCGCTTGTTCAAGGTCACAAAGCTAGTAAGCGGTGGAGAATTTGAACCAAGTTCATTACCCAATGCACTTGGCAGTCCCTATGTTATACTGCCTTTTTTTTTTTAAGAAACAAACTCACGACACTTACATTATATTTGACAGGACCAAATGGTATTTTTTTAACATTGCCTTAGTATACAGCTGAGGCTGAACTAAGTCATACCCCAGGGAAAGAATGAAATTTATACCTGTATCTTTTCCAAGATGGCTAGGAATGGAATCTCTCTAACCAGCTTACTTTCCCTTCAAAACAAGGCTTTGGCCTTAAGCTGCCTTCCATACTAAAACATGAATTTCAAAAAGAGACACATATCAAATGTGCTTTGATTTCGAGTTTACTGAACACAATTATACCAGTTTAATACAACTAGAGAAACTGTAAAACAAGCATCTCTTTACTACTTAATTTAACTTAGTATCCTTCCCAAGGTGCATAGGCCCCAGTATAATAATGCTCTAAAACTGTGACAGCACAGAGCATGTCCATGAGGATAAAGGAGCTGGTGTATGAGACAGCACCCAAAAACTCAAAATCAGAGCTAGACTAGACCTAGACAGAGGGGACAGTCAGGTGACTCTTCCAAGGTCCTAAGTCTGAGCTGGAGCAAGAACTCCAGGTTCCAGGCACCCACGCCAGGCTTCCCTCCACTATCTCACACAGTCTCGCTGAAACCTTAATGGATGACAAAGAAGGAAGCCAGGGAGCCATGCCACATGAATGGCCAGATTGTCGAGGGAAGGGGGGAGGGCGGGGAGAAGGACTCAAGGGCTGCAGGATAATATGGTTTCACAGAAATCTATTTGCAAGTAGATCCTGTGGTTACCAACGTGGCTGCCCAATGAGAAAGAACAACTGACTGACAGCACGAACAAAGGCAAGGACAGTCTCACAAAGGGAGATACAGGAGTCGCCAGGCTTCGTGCATATCACCGATACACTTCATCAACTGGAGACCAAGAATAACAGTGAGGGAAAGCCCACCGTACACAAGGGTCCCTTTATTCTGTGGGCTTTCCTGTTTCACACACACTTTACCTGATGAAACGTTAGACCTTTGGCTGCTATTTCTGCAGGGTCCTTTTGATTTTTCCACATTCGACTAGCACGTTTCGTAACTGTTTAGTGTTCCTATTTTTTTGCAAAGTAATGCGCCGTGCACACAGGTGACATATTTGGAAGTTAATGAAATCAGATGAAAATTGCCTAGATTAAAATTTCCCCATTTCTTCACTACAGTGTCTGCCACCTACTGTTCAGCCACAAAATACTGCAGCCCCGGCAGCAATAAAACTTCGCATTAATATTCTCGGAGGTGGAAAGACTCGATTAGCCTTTTTCTCCCCGCCCACCCCCACCCCCTCCTGTTCTTTGCTTCCAACTGCGTTTAGCTTTGGAACCTCCTGACAAATGGCCATTATTCTCTGGGCGAGTAAAAAATTTCTAAACTTTCGGGGAAATGTCGTTGGTCAGAAGCCCAAGGGAATCGGCTTGTTGAATTAAATGATAAATATATGCATTTAAGGTCATTAGAGACTTTATCTCCTGTGAAGGCTGTATTTGTCAGATTGATATAATTTCTCTCAACTGAGTACTTAACTCCATCGGCCAGCATTATTACGATTATTCCTCTCCCTTTAAGTGGGAGACTTCTGGCAAACAGCACGTGTGTGCTTTCTGGTGCAGCTTCTTGAGCGATCAAGGCCCACCTTTGTTTCATTTCGTATGCAATTTTCACCTCTGACCCAAGAAATGAGTCCTGGGCTTCCTGAACTTTATTGCCTGTTAATAGACTGCTGGCTCTCTTTTCAGCAGTAATAGAAATGGTGGAGAGGCATTTCATTTAAGAGGCTGGCAGACGGCAGCCTGAAAGACAATGTCAGAATTAAAAGTCAGCCTGGCCAAGAAACAATATAAAGGCCACAGTGACATAAAAGAGGAAGGTTTACCATATTCCATCCCAGATTGAACACCCGGGACAGAAAGACGAACAGCATCCCAGATCTAATTATTTTCCCACCGCACGACGGCAGACACCCTGAATGCTGCTAAGTGATTGATCCCATAATTCATCTTCAGCTTACACCTATCTACAGATTTTGTTTCTCCTCATTAAACTGGAGACATCAGTGACAAACTTATGAAGTGGCAGTCTTTGGCTTCATAAAATACACACAGATGCTCATCAGAGGCTCTTTCCTGCCTGCTTCTTAGTGACACATGTTTATAATTTTGTCTGTACTTCGTTTGCTGTGGTTTACTCTTAAGTACATCTGTTCAATTAAAATGGAGACGTGTGACATGGCCTGTACTCAGCAACTTTCGAGCTTGTTAACGAAATGTTCTAAGGTTCCCGCTTTTAGCTCTTTATTTGCAAAAGAAAATGATTGAAAAGTACAAATAAAATTACCCTTTAAAACACAAAGAAGTCGACTGTTTTGTTAACAGTTAGGAAAGGACATTATTACTGTATAAGAACATTTTTTTTACATGAAAAGACATTATTAAAAATGATTTACTGCGTCGTGTTTGGAAACTTACAGGAAAAGTCTGATAATATATTAAACTTGTTTATTACGACTTCATATAATTTTGAATAATACTACTTTTTCCTTTGACAAGTGCAATAAACTCTACTGGTAGAGACATAGGTTGATTATCACGAGTCAACTGTGTTGCTTAAAGAAACATGCCCAAACAATCAGCTTTTGACGGCTGCATCTCCAGTTATTTACAATCACCATCACAGTAATAACTCACCATTTCTATATTAATAAGGCAGTGAAATTTATTATGATGGTATTGAAAAGTTATTAAGTACTGCATCCCAAGTGACAAAGTACCATAGCACTGTCACTATCCAAAAGCAGTTGCCCATTCATCACCTGCCTTTCCAGATGGTCCTGCATCTTTATCGCTCCCAGGTTGGTGACATCACCTGTTCACCCACTCAAAATTGATGATGAAAGCAAACAGATCTATCTTACTTACATTTACCAAATCAATTTAATTTTTACAGGCCATGGCTTGGTGACATATTGACTGTTTTCCTTAATGGCATCTACCGTATTTAATGCAAGGATGTCATCTTTGATTCCTGGCTTGCATAATATGTCATTTCATAATAAATTTTTCTAACATATTTACTTAATGGAAAGAATTATGATTGCTTGTCAGTTCCCTTATTAAACACAATGATAATTCTTTTTCTTTTTCAGTATCATCCATTGTGCAAAAGAGCTATTTTTAATCCCTCCCCATCTCTTAAGGGGGCACTGACTTGGATATAAAGTAAGTTCTAATCAATTTCTGGACATATGACTGACCACTCTCAATCCTGGAGTTCAGTGAAAGGGCTTTAATCTTACTTATTTGTTACTACAGAAGAACTTGATTATCAAGAGATACCGTGATTAAAATAACATATTAGCAACAGCTAAAGACAAACATATGAAATGCCACAACAAAAGTATAACAGCTGTAAAATTGATTTTAAGGGTTCATACAATGTTTAATGTTTACTTCCCTGGATTATGACAACCAGTTCTCTTCAGCTAGTGCTGTTCCATCAGACGTATGTTAATATAAATATCTGCACTGTGAAAGGCTAAGATGCGGCGTGAGAGCCTGGTCTGCTGACTACCCCACACTCACACACGACACCCTTTTCCCCAATATGACTTACAGATCCCATCTGCCGCCCTCCGAGACACATCCTCCTCTGCCACGTGTTACCTAAAGGGAATAGATGAGCAATGTCTACATCCAGAGAGGTATAGGGCCCAGACAGCCAATCACTGTGTGGCCTCCCCCTGTCCTCAAAACACCCATCTATACTATGTGTATGTGAGTAACAATGACATCAAATAAACTCCAAGCTTGTCTCTACAGAAAAACTGGGGAAGGGTCTGTGACAAGGAAAAACTGAGTAATCTAAGGTGTATGTATCTATTTCTTTAGCTATCGTGACCCAGCCAAGAGAAGCAAGCCATAGTGCAAATCTTTGAGAGGTTAATGAGGACGAGGAGAGGGAAAGTTTTGACGGCCCAGGACCACGTGCTGACAGACTGACAGCAATGGCTCTTGGTTACCTCCTTCTCTAACTACCTGGTTCCCTCTGTGTCACTGTAGCTAACCTCCCCTACCCCTTCACTAAAGCTCCACATGGTCTGGGGTAAGCTCCAAGTTAACCTTGCCCTCTACTGAACTGATTGGTCCCAGGATTAGTGACTTCCTGAGGGGATCGCAGGAAGGTGGAGAACTCTACCAAGAACCACACTCCACCTGTGCTCCTACATTTAGTCTCAGTCAAAGGAGCAGAAACTTATACATCAACAACATCATCCTGGCTTGGCTTATATCTCTTTGCAAACCAAGCCCAGGGTTTCCTATCATTTTCCTGTAATTGGAATGATACCAGCTCAAGTTAGAAAGGAAGAAAGAAGAAAAGTCCAGGAGGGCAGGGCCAGGTAACCTGCTCCTACCTGTAGATTTGCTGCCTATAAGGAGACTCTTCTGGTTCATCTATTGAGATGAAGTTATCCTAACTCATCGGTTAGGCAGAGTCTTGCCTTTGGGTGAGGTTTCCAGGAAAACAGGGATTCAAGCTGGCAGTGTTGCGAGACCAACAAGATCATCTTTTTTTGAGGGCAGCTGGCCTCTGTGCCAGGGTGGAGATTCTATGCAGCCATCACACACCTGCTGAATTCCTACCACAAGAATCTAAACAAATGAAAAAAAGGAAAACACAAATCATCCACACCTGTTGCTGCCAGGCAGTGGAGGTTTCTGTGCCATGCCGTGCACACCTGGGGAGCCTGAGAGGTCAGCTGCAGTGTCAGAGAAAAATACCACTGCCAGCCAGTCGGAAGGAGGCACAGAGGCACCCACCTCTCATGGATCTGGGACATGAGCTGCCTGGCCAGTAGTCACAGGAAATACAAGTCAGAGAAAATACAACCATAGCCACAAAAAAGAAAGGCGTATTTCCTATGCACAAGGAAAATTCTCGGTGGGGATGTGGCAGGAACAAGAGAGATTTCAGAGCACAAGTATCTATAATCATCATCCTCTGCCCATCCCACCCCCAGGGAGGAAGGAACTTTTTGTCCTGGATCCACGGCTGGGTCCTTGTTTACCAGCCAAGTCCAGATACTAGGTAACCTTTATTAGGTAATACTAGAATGGAAAAAGTCCACATTGAGTAAATTCATCTATATGACTTAAAATGTTTTATATATATAATAATATATATAAATTGTATACATAACATATACACATAATTATATACATGTATTATTATATATAATACATACATAATTTTATATATATATATTATTATATATATAGAAAGAGAGAAAGGCAGACCTGGATTATGAGGATAGTGTTCAAGAGGGGAGAGTCTTTGAGAGCAGCACCTGCTGGATGTGTGAGATAGTGAAAGAGTAAGACAGTGGATGACAGGGGTACATAGGGAGAAAGGACAATATAAACAAAATCCCCTTTGATGTTTCTGAAAAAGATTTGCTTATTACTGGTTTCTAAGGGAGGTGGGTCACACACAACTTTATATGAGTCACACAGAGAAAGTATCAGGGCCAAACATCCAAAATTCTTAGACCCAAAATCCAAATCCAAAATTAAGATTCCAACTACTCAGCCATAGAAAAGAAAGAAATAATGTCATTTGCAGCAACACAGATGGACCTAGAGATGATCATACTAAGTGAAGTAAGTCAAACAGAGAAAGACAAATATCATATGATGTCACTTATATGTGGAATCTAAAAAATGACACAAATGAACTTATTTACAAAACAGAGACAGACTCACAGACAGAGAAAACAAATTATGGTTACCAGTCGGGGGAAAGGGAGGGGAGGGATAAAACAGGAGCTTGGGATTTTTAGATATTAACTACTATACTTAAAATAGACAAACAACAAGGTAATGCTGTCTAGCACAGGGAATTATATTCAATAACTTGTAATAACCTATAATGATAAAGAATATGAAAAAGAATATATATAAAACTTCATCACTATGCTGTACACCAGAAACTAACACAACATGGTAAATCAACTATACTTCAATAAAAAAAAAATTGATTCCAAACCAATCAATTAAAAAAACATAAGAAAGCATATGTATTTTTTTGTGTATGCGTGTGTAAGGTTGTGCAGAGTGAGTTCTGGAGACATCGTTTCTGTATCAGATGACGTTCTACAACTGACTTCCTAAAATTCCATTGAGAGGTATAAATTATTTTCTGTGTCTCAGGCAGCATTTAACTGGTGGAATAAAAGTCTGGGCTGAAAGCTGATGGGATAATGCTTAATAGTGTGATAGAGTTTGCATCTGGAAGCAGTAGATACTGGGAGTAGGTGACATGACCAACAATCATAGAATAAACTTCTAATTGTTCTTGAACTTGCTTGCCTTATTCCTGGCCATGAAGGTTCCTCGGAGAAACTCTCAGACTTTCTCCATTGGTCATGTGGACCCAGCTCACACTGTGGTGTGGAGCTGATCAGTGAAGCAAACTATGTCTCTATAACGTTTGTATACCTTCTATCAGTACAAGAAAAAGTCCCTTTACATCAAAGGTACTGTCAAACTTCTCATGCTGTACTAAAATCTTGTTATGTCAAATAGAGACTTAAAAGAAATGACATCCTAACAGGTAGCTCTTGGTATCTATTTGCTCCACACACACGTCTCTTTCTATCATTCTATGTCATGATAGCTCACCATTTCTCGGTCTTTGTGATCTGGGGATTTGACAATCCTACTAATTATCATGTAGAAAACATTCTTTAAAAGCATACACTATTCGACCTAACTTTAGCTTCAGCTACATCATGAAAGGCCAAAAGATATGCCAGAGCAAAAATAAGGATGCTATTTATTAACTAAATTTTCAGTAATTAGCTGACATATTAATTCATTTTTTAAAATTCCTGGGCAGAATTATGTATAAAGAGAAGCACTTCATCAAAAAATACTGATGAAATAAGTGTACAAATCCTCTCAGTGTCCCCACTTCTCCAGACTACCTATTTAACGTTACTCGAAAAAATTCTCTCAATATTGCTACACCGAACAAACTAGGGAGCACAGAAGCTGAACCAACTCTTTGATCCTTCTAAGATAGCTCTGAATCAGCTACTTCTCACTGCTTCCCACTGCTTCCTAACTTATCCTCAAGGAAAAAGCTTAGAGAACAGAATGTGTGAGGCAGTGTTCCCAAATAAGTGCTCTAGAAAAACAAAGCATTATAAAGAATCTCAGCCCCCAGACTAACCAAATCCTAGAGCCAATTGTCAAATCTGTTAAAAGAGGATCTTTCTTGAACACTTCATGTTTTGAACCCATGGGTTTTACTATTGACTTAGCAACAAACTAACGAGGGAAGCAATAATCATGCAGCCATGGGGAGTGAATAAATAAGAAAGAAACTCATCCTGGTCTATTTTGTGGGATACACTTCCAATTGGAAGAAATCACCCAATATGCTTTTGAAAAAGGAGTGATTCACATGTAAATTCTAGCTGATCACCAAGGCAGGCAAAGTGAAACAAAAAACTCTTGATATTGGGGGATCTTTTAAAAAATGTTTGATACTAGACTTGCCCACATCTTCAACTGCACTTTGGGAATGCTAGAAGTTGTCAAAACAGCAATAAGATGAGTAGACACGGTGAACTTCATCAATACTTTTCATGGAAGAAAGTATAAGATGGACAAGCCTCTGATTGACAGAGCATGTGTGGGTGCAGGTAATGGGATTCTGATCTCTTCAGATCAGAAGGGAGGAACCCTCTTGAGCCCAGGTCAAAACTAGGGGTAGTTCATGGTGCTTCAGAAGAGTAAACTTCTATTTTCTTTTAACAACCAGAGATTTAGTTTCTGCTATGTATTCTGGAAGCACAAGATGAATAAAATTAATTGCATATTCTTTTCCTGATTTCATTATGCTTAAGAGAATCTATAACATCTTCTTGGGCCCCCGTAACAATCATGTTCAGAGTCCTATTAACTAAGCCTCACTTTTTCTCTTAGTATTATCTTATTTCTTAATTCCTCTCAAATTAATTATCAAAGTAAAACTGAATATCCAAACTATATTTGCCATCTTTTAAATAATATTGCAAAAATCTAATAAATTGTAATGTAAGGTTTTATGGGATTATACATTTATTATTAAATATATTTTTCTTCCCTAACTACCCATTAAAGATATTGGGTAGTTATCTTTTGGATAATTGGTAGAATAATTCTGTTGGAATCAATTCATTTCAAAATTATTAAGACAAAAGTCTTCACTTAGTTATCTAGCTTTAAGGATATGCAACTTGTCAAGTGAAGTTGCTTTCTCACTAGTGAATAAGCATTTTCTCTGAAAACAATGCCAAACCAGATAAAATTCATTTTTGGCCCAAACAGACCTAGAGAGAAACAGGTGAAAAATATTGCCATTCAAAGATACCTGGTATATATCTCTAAAATCCTAAATTACCCCATTTTTATTACCAAACATTATTTGATTGTCAGCCTTTGACTCTGAATTCAGCTGTTAGGTATCTTGAAAGCATGATGATGTTGTTGTTTTAATGGATATCCATGTTTCAGTTAGCATATAGATTGCATGTTTTAACAGGTAAGGCATCACCACAGAACTCAAAATCAAACTTACACATGTGAGAACTATTTCTTTTTCAATGACATAGGGAGGCACACTTTCATTGTAATATCACATTTCAGGATTACATTGCTAGAATATAATGTATTGTCAAAGCACTGAATCAAAATTATTTAATGAATTTCTGACTCCAGTAAAATCTCTTTCCACTATTTCTTCCCATCTATTTAACAGAACATAAGAGAAATTTGCTGTCCACTCATGTCATTATTTTTCTAAGTCTGAATATGTGTATGCTAGAGGGGAGAAAAAGAAAAGCCAAGTTCATACCTGGTATTTTACCCAATCAAAGTAACCTGGAGCAATTCTGGGTGAGATGGATACAACAGAGAGTTTGGCACCTGATAGGTGCACTATCAACTGACCTATGTTCACTTGCAGAGTTTTATGATGGCCAATGACAGTGAACATAGGCAAAGAAAATGTGCTAAAGGACAATATTCTGAAGAAACAGAACTTCACCTTCCTTCTCCAATCACCCATTTCAGACTATTAAAAAAATATGCCACCCAAATTAACTCTTTGGCTTAAAAATAAATTTATGAATCCCTCCTGAATCGTTGTTCTAATTGTTAGTTAGGAAACAATCAGTGCTTCCTTTTCAAATAAACCCAGAGGCACATAATTAGACCATTCTGAAGATAACTGAACTTGCAGGAAAGAAAAGTGGGAGAAAGAGCATCATTTATAAAAATCAGTAAGTAAAATATACATTGGCCTTCACGCTACCTAATGACCCTAGGCTAGAGCTGTATTTCAGCCAAGCTTTTCTTGTTGCTTTCCACCTGTTAAGCTCTTCTCCCAGGTGGAAGTTTCTTTAGTAGACTTCTAACACACAATGTCACATTTTACCTTCACAGCAACCCTAATTGGATAGGTATAATTATTACCACCATATTACATATAAATAAACGGAGGGTCAGTGAATTTAGTGACTTCTCCCAAATTATTCAACTAGCACACGGAACCCTGAGGAGGATCCAAGCCCGGGAAGTCTCCCTCCAGAAGCCGGTTCCCTCCTGCTCTGCCATGCAGGTCCTATGTCATCACATAATGGTCATCCTTAGAAGGAAACATATGAGAAAACCTCATCTTGAACCAGCAGAACTTTTAAAGTTATTCTTTGTTCAATCCGTAACTCTAAATTTCTAAACCTAAGAAAAAATGTTCAATCATTGATTACTTTCAGGTCCTAGAGACAATCAAGCACTCCCCAGTCTTTGAACATCTTTCTGTTTGAGACAAGTCATATGCCTATGCAAGGTGGAAATCACTGCCAAACTCTAATATTATTTCTAAAGTTTTTCTTTATCAAATCAATACTGGTTTGAGAGAAATCATACAAATGATGTTTTTGATGTCCATGGCTTAATTTTACCTAACTGTATATTCTGATCTGTAAACCATATTTTAAAAAATATCTTATTTCTCTAAAATACAAGCTTAAATTACTTTTCAAAAGTGCCCTGTTTGAGAGATATATTCAACTTTTAAAAAATTATTTAAATAGGATTCATAAAAGTGGGGCCTAATTACAATACTATCTTTGATCTTTCTCTTTTAAAAACTTTCTTTGGAGAGACTCCCATATCTCTTTACTTAATTATAAGTATATAACAACTAACAATGTGTGGCAATTATTATCAGCCCATTGGTCAAATAAAAATGCTAGAAGCAATTGACTTTGAGTAGTTCCCCTAGAATCGCACAGAGTTAAGACTTCATTCCATATTCTAAAATCCAGATTCTAGCTTTTTCCATGGACCTATCTCAGCCTTCAGTCCTTGCCATCTCTTTCAGAGTAACATAATCCTATATCCATTCATTCTTCCTTCCATTTATTCTTTCACTCATTCCATTATTGAACAATTATTTGTTAAATATCTGTGTAATGGACTGAATGTTTGAGTGACCACCAAATCTATATGTTGAAGATCTAACTTCTAATGTGACTATATTTGGAGACAGGGCCTTTAGGAGGTAAATAAGGTTCAATGGAGGTCATAAGGGTGCGGTCCTGATCCAATAAGATTAGTGTTCTTATAAGAAGGAAGGACACCAGAGAGCGCTCGCCTCCTCTCACCTTTCTCAATGCTTGTGTGTACATACATGTGCACACGCCTAGGAATGGCCATGTGAAGACATATCAAGGAGGCAGCATCTGCACACCAGGAGAAAAGTTCTTGCCAGAAACAAAATCAGCTGAAACTTTGCTCTCACACCTCTAGCCTCCAGAATTGTGAGCAAATAAATTTCTGTTGTTTAAGCCACCCAGTCTACAGCTTATTGTTACAGCAGCCTGAGCTGACTAATCCAGTCTGAGTATTTCAGGTAAAGTTGTTAGCATTAGATGACACCACAGACACCACAGATAGAACCCAAGCAAGATACTGTACTTACAGGCTACAGCTAATGCCAGCTCTCCTGGAAATTTGGCTCTACTGGGGAAACTAGACAAATAATTTGGACACTGCACAATGTTTTATGTTCTTTAGTATGAATTTACCTGGTGCTATGGTGGGACAAAATTTAAACAGGACTGAATGGTGACTAGAAAGGTCAGGGATGGTGTCATGGAAGAAGAGAACTTGAGGAGTGAATGGAAATTTGCTAAGGATGGGAAGGAAGAGATTTCCCAGGTAGGGAGACCAGTGTGTGCAGAGAATGGAGGCTTAATAGAATATAGGAACTATAAATCAGAGAGGGTTGCCATGGGAAAAGAGAGTAGAGTCAAAGATGATCTGCTTTTCTAGCTCGAACAACTGGACAGATGGTAATGCAATTTATTATACAGGAAATGCACAAGGAGGGGAGCTTTGGAGGGAGAAAAGAAAAAGGATGGTACAGGAGATAGGAAGGCTTTGTTCAGTTATTGATAGCCTGGGTTTCTGTCAAGGAAACTTTTAGCACAGAATCTGATGCATAGTAGGCACTCAAGAATTTGCTGAATCTGGATTTCCCCCGTTCATATTTATTCTCTTTGGCCTAAGAGGCTTCTTTTCCTCATTCAATTCACCATTTTTAAAAATGAAGGAGTATCAAAAAGAGAAGCCATACTAGTTAATCACAACTATTTGTCCAATCAAACAGCAGAGGAATCAGCTACAGTAGAGGGCAAATACGACAGGACAACAATTAAAAAGAGCACATGAGAGTGGGTAAGATGACTTTGTGCAAGGCCTTTGTTATTCATAATTGGATTTTGTATTAACTAGGGTAAGACTAAAAAAAAATCACTAAAGTCAAGAACTGAACTGTTCCTCCATGGAGAACAAGTTTGCCAATATCACACCAAAAAAGCCCTTTCTGTGGCATCTAGAGCAGACAGTCCACACTCTCAAAAGCAAGGGTGACCATTAAAATGCTAAAGAAAATCACTGAATTGACCATCAACTGAATTCTTGAAGAAGAGAGAGGAAATGGGTGATCTTTAGCCGGAGTCATGAACTATTTATAAAGTTATCTTGAACACCAAGCAATACAACTCAGTTTTGACAGAATGAAAAGAATTATTTTACACTTCTCAAGGTAAGCATTTGCCCAGGTATATACTGAAGACATTTCAGTCCAAGGACAAAAAAATTAATTATGTTTAAATTTCCTCTAAATGCAGAACTATCCCTAGGTTCATCCCTGAATCTACAGGTATCCTGTTTAAAGAGGCACAGAACGGCATTTACTAACCCTGTAATTGCAAAATGATTTCATTATTAAGTCTTGGTTTATTCCAAGCCTTCTGGATAATCTTGAGCAGGACTGCACTTGCTGTTTAACTCTAGAGATTTTGCAATAAAAGTTTAATGAGTTACTTATTAGTAGAATGTTTATAGCCATTATTTTAAGGTGAACAATAATGACGTAAAGTTTGTACGCATTTGGTTTAAAACGTATTCAACTCACATATCAGTTAATGCTACAGTGATTTTTTAAAAATTTCTTATCAATAGACACGTCTTGAGGCAATGTAGCTAAACTGCAACTTCACCGGAGTTGTGGCTAAGAATAAAACTAAGGAAGGATTTCTCACTTGTAATTAGGTCAAATCCAGATCTTAACTTTTAGCATTTCAGAATTTGAACAAGGATTATTTTTATTATGACATTTTGAGCAGATTTCATAAGGGGAAGCATATGAAGCAAAGGGACAAAAAGTTGAAATTAAGTCCTGAAGGCACTGCATATTTATTTCTATTTTAAAAGCTAACCAGATATTCTATTAATGATCATAAATATTAAAAGAACATACCAAAATAAATCTAGTTTGTCTGATTTCTGTCTAACTGAAATACTGTGAAACCAAAGGCCAATCACAACTCCAAAAAACACTTTCTTGCCCATATAGAAATTGCCTACAAATTTTTCAGATATAGATCAGATATTCCAGAAATTACGACACTGTGATTTAACCACAAAAGTTTTCAAGTTATAAAAATAAATGGGAAATATATATACTGAATTTATATAAAAATTATAAACTCAAAGAATAACATAATTACCTGTCCTTGTTGAAATAAAATTTGTTTAGATTTTGTAATCAGACCATAACTACTCACTCTTATATACTTCCAGATGGGGTTCTGTGAAAAGAATGGCTGAAACTAGCGACTGATTTTCATATTGTTTTTGTTGCCATCTTTATGTGTGAATTACTCATTAAATCAATTTGACTATAAAGAATCATCACAGGATTCAGCACAGTACACACATTCTGGAAACATGTAGAATCAAAGCAGGATTATCACAAGAGGGGCAAAATATATCAGAGGAACACAGAGCAAAATAAACATGTAGAATGAAAGTAAAACCAAATTAACTCAAAGCCACAAAAGGGAGAAAACAAATATTTCCTCCAATCTTCCAAGCCCCACCTCCCAAAAAAAGAAAACATAAAATACAATAAATGTCATAGGATGACTTTTGTTTGCTTGTGCCACATACTGTACAGACAGTCGTATTAATTAAAAAACTGTATTTGTTTCCTTTGTATGTTTTCAACTTGATACTACTCTGACTCATCAGTTGAGTTCCTTTCTCTCCTGCCACACTTTTAAGCAATACTTTGTTTCTACCAAGCCGTGAAATTATGAGAGAGATTCACCCTTAAAAATCTATCTGAAGACATTTTGCAACAAATGGATTTGCTTATCTCATGGACATTTTAAAAAGTAATCTCTTCATTACACATCATAATATATAAAAATATATTAAAATATATTCTTACCTCCCATCCATAACTGGGGTCTTTCAGGTTTGACCTCTGCTCTCCCACATAAGGCCCAAACTTTTCACCTGCTTCAATTTTCCTTTTGGTCCATATTCCTAGTCCTGCTCCAGGCATATTTGACTCTCGAAGCTCAAACTCCGCGGGAATGGGGATATCATCAGGGATGTAGATGGGGGCTTTGTAAGGAGAGCCCTCCTTTGGAGTGAATGCTTCGCTGGACGTGGCTGGAGAGCATGGCTCTTGAATACTGAGGGAAAGAGTGCTGGCTACTCCATCTGCATCTGGCATTTCTTCCAAAGGAACTTCAGGGTAGCTGCCATATACACACTCATTACCTGTGAATAAAGAATAACTTCATAAATTCCTGCTGATCTGGAAGAGACAGAATTCCTATCTCAATATTCACCTCATAATGTTGTTGTTCTTTAAAGACAAAATAGGGAAGACCATTGTTAAAATAGGCCTGCATTAAAATCTCTCTTATTCACAGATGAAGGAGTGGGGAGGGATTATTGCCTCTTTGATTTATCTGTGGTGAATCCATAAATCAAATGAGCTCTCTTTAACTGTCAGTACTCTCACAGGTCAGCTCAGTCTATTATCCAGCTGGGAAACAATCAGTAACTTAATTATTATTATGAATAAAGTAGAGATAAGAAGTAAACATACGTGTGCCTACAACCCTGCAAACCATGCCAAACAGGGAATTGATAGCATTATACAATGTCTTGCAAAGTTATATCATACAAAGGTCTCTTGGACTACATTGTAGGAGAGTCAGAGAGTCATCAAAGATTCCAAAGGCTGCCATGCGCAACAAGGCTTAAATTCATATGGTAGGGTTATATCGGAATATTAATTTATGTTTGTTCTTTCTCTGTTTTCCCTTTCCCATTTCAAACACATCACCAAGCCCCTGGTATTTCCTCGCCTCAGTAACTTATGCAGAACAGAGAGTTAAATTTACATGATGCTAGTGATTCCTCTGGGCATTTGTAAAAGCTAAAGTCATTGAAGAAATCAAGTAAATTTTTTCCAGAGGAGAAAAAGAGAAGATGTTGTCTTGGGGTGCACCAAAAAGTATGTTTCTTCCAGATTGAAAAATTTTAGTGATCAGAGGGCCTCTGCATGGAGCAGTGCCCTGAGGGAGGTGGCAAGACCTTTAAGGGAAGGGCAGGGTAGAATAAGTAGAAGTCCAGACGCTGGCACTCTAAGGGCTCCCCAGAGCAGCACAGCTCCCACACCTGAAGTAAATGACCACACTATATCAGCCTTAAGATCTTTATAAAATTTGGGGGTGGGAAGATGCATAACAAAAAATAACTGAGCTTGAATTTCCCACCAGTTGAAGGGGATTTTAATTATCTTAAAGCAAATAAATATATGTTTTCATTGGGATCACAGACTGAGAGTCATACCTAATTTGTTCAGTTTACAGACCTTCAAGTGGGGGAACTAAGAAAAATGGGTTAAAATTTCAAGAAGACAAATTTCAATCAGAACCATCCAAATGTAGATGAGTTACTTTAAGTTCCCCAGCATAGGGGCTCTTATATAGCCTAGATAGCCATGAATTAAGAGGAATCATAGCTTCAAGTTGATAACCAGACTAGATGACCTTTAAGATCCCACCAACCTTGCAGTTCTATGGATTATTAAAATCTTCCAAGATTGTTTATTGGGCTAGAAGGTAAAAAACCCGAGTTCTACCCCCAGTTCCTTCTCTGATTCATTATGGAAATTAATTAACTACTGCACCTACTAACAAACGTCCATCAAGTATGATTCTTCTCAAAATTTTGTGAAATGCAAAGTGATTCTACACGCAAAAGTATCTTTCTAATGAAGAGCTTGGTTCTTGATTCAAACAATGAAATAATGCCATTTAAACCAAGCATAGAACCAAACTCCAGGACTCAGCCTTATTCCTATGAGACATCTGATCTCAACATAAAAAGCTCATTATAATTCAAGTTCAGCATATCCAAAATCTTGCACACTATCATCCACCCTCAAATTGAGTCCCTTGCCCACTTCCCCATTTCCATTAAAAGTATTTTCCCCTAGTTACCCCATGTACAAGGTTCTAAAATAACATTGGCATTTTCTCTCCTTCATCCTCAATATATTCAGTTATTAAATGCTGTCCCTTCTTCTTGAAAGATTTTTACCTTCATCCCATTCTTTTAGACCATATTTTCCTTTCTGAATTTTCTAACAGTCCTTTAAATGGGTCTCCAGACTTCCACCCTCTCTCCAGTATCCCTCTACACTGAGCCTGTAAAATGCTGCTGAGTTTATCTTCCTAGCATATCAACTTTCCTGTGCAAGAGCCTCCAACAATTCCCAGCATCCACAAGTAAAATCTAAGTTCTTGGGCTTGGAATAAAAATCGCTCCCATTTGAAAACCATTTTCCCTTTCTCGCTTATTCTCAGCATGCCTCAGTAGGAGCCCCCAGGTCAGAATAAGCTTATCTCTGTCTTCTGAGCTCAGTGAGCATTTCCTCTGTAGTTCTTCCTGCCCAGTTATCCTCTCTCTGCCCCTTTGCCCATCCAACTTCAGGTCATTCTCCATGTCATCTCGTAATTTATCTCTTCGTCATCCCATTTAACATAAGTATCCCCTTTCTTTGAATTTTTACATAATTTCCTCCCTCACTCTAATAATCAAATAATGCTGCACATTGCTACTTAGAGTTTTCTATGAATGATTCTTTTATTTCAAACTAGGAAATAGTCCTTTGACTCAGAATTCACACTTCTCAGAAATTCTCCAAATGATCTGCATAAAGGGGCTTAATAAATATTTGTTAAATACATAATTCACCTAACATATAATTTTACTGAACTATTAAATCAAACCAATATTTTTCTACCAAATATAGGAAATTATTTTGATCCTGAAAAGCACCTTTAAACCCATAGAAATGGAACACTACAGGTTACAAACTTTTCTCCAAACCCAATATCAAAAGAAACAATTTTAATAATGTCCCAAAGAAATACTACTAGAGAAGTATACTTTAGGGTCCAAACACCCTTAATAAAATCTATCTAATTTTATCCTTCAGGAAGATTTTACACTTCAACCTGAGAGCCAAAAGTTCACTGGCACTCTCGATACAGCTAAAAACATATAAAGACATCTCTCTAGGATTGTAACATTTAACTACTGCAAATGTAGAGTTACTTTACAGGTTCTTAAAGGGATTTATCACCCATTGTAAAGATTTTGGTTTTTTTGAAAAGTGCTAAAAATTGGAAGACACTGTATAATCTATAGACTTACCCATTTAAGCAGCAGAGAACAAAAATGCATACAAATGAATAGAACCATTTCCTCCAGTAATTGTCCATTAAAGGTCAGTAAAATTTCCCCTATTTCCTCAAAGAGTTAAATTAGTCATACTGTCAGTTCCATCAAAGTGATCTCAAATCTTAAAAAAGGATAGAGACAAACCCATCTGGGCCCTCCCACTGGCATAGCTGACCCCATGACCTTTGAGTTACACACAAGCTTTCCCAATGCATAATTTTTAAGTGAGTGCGTTTGGATTTCAGTTCCTGTGGAGACAAAATACACATGTGTGCCCAGGCTGCTGCACAGAAGAATTTGAATTTAAAACCCGAATGCAGTTCTGCTTACAATGGCAAAAAATTCCAATTAAACCTAAAGAACAACTTCTACTGGTCAAGCAAGTCCACCAGAAAGACTCGCAGTCCTATTCATCTACATGCAGCCAGTAAATGTATATTCAACCTCAGGCAATTTGTTTTCAAGCCACTTTTAATCTAGTATCACCTGAATTAAACATAAAAAGGGCTGTGGTGACAAAAAATGGAAATATAAAACTGCTGAGTTTTACATATCAAGACAGGCAACAACATTTCAATGTAATCTAGCGTTATGAAATTTTCAACAGCAAATGCAGTTTATCACACTGCATTGAATATTTGCATAAACCAAAGTAAACTCATGCCCCCATGTACATTATTCAAGAACTATCCAAAAAGCTGCTAAAACATTTCATCTAAATGACAAACTGCCTCAATTATCATATCTCCATTAAATCTCTGTTATTGGGGAAAAATTGTCTGATCTTTTTCTTGAGCAATAACTATAGTTAATTAAAGCATTGCTCAGCTATCATACTGACAGATTGGGCACATTTACAATGGGTAAGTATCAGGTAAGAAGTGCTATATACATCAGTGCTCCCATAAAGATAAATAGCCCTTGTAACCCCTTGGAGTGGAGCTGCCTGCTACTGGAATTTGCTTCATGCATCCTTTAGGTGTGTCAGTAACTGAATGGGGACAGAAAGACAAGCTTATTGTCAGATTTGAGGCAAATGACGTGGGAAATACTCTTGGAAATCAACTGCTGCAACTCAACTTTTAAGCGTTCTAATATCCCCGGAGACCAAGCAAGAGGCCACACTTGTGCCAGACTGTACTTATTTCTATGACTCTTTGAATAACTAATGTAAGGCTTCCACTTGAGGAGAGTTGCATTTTGAAAACATACCAGAATCTGCAAAGAGGAAATTGCAAAATAATACTGATAATAATAACTTCCACAGATGTATCTATACTTTCTCACAATCCAGCGAGAAAACTATGATGAGAATAATTCTCCATTTTGCAAAGGTGTAACCTGATACTCAGGGATGCTAACCGGTATATCCAAAGTCAGCTGAGACCAGAACCCAGGTGTTCAAATCTGGTCTTCCCTTTAACTCTTGGGCAACTTGCTTTCTTTTTTTTCTTTAAAGATATGCTTTAGAGTTTGTTGGGTTTTTCCCAAATTGTGGTCCTACTACATGAACAGTTTTGTTTTTTCACCTTATACCTTATTATGAACACTTCCTGATGTTTTTAAAAATACTAAACTATATTTACTTACTGCAGAGTACTCTGTAATATAAATCCACAATAAAGTGAACTATTTCTATAGTATTTATTTATGTTGCTTCTAATTTTCTGATACCATAAATACCACTGAAATGAACATTCTTTCATATAAATATTTATGTTCATCCACTTTAATTTCCTTAGCTTAGATGCCTGTAAGAGTATTACGTGAGTATTGACAGATTAGTTCTCAGGGGTATATACCATTTTATACCCCTAGCAACATACTGATATTTATTATTGTGTCTTGTTTTTAAAATTTATTAATACAATGGAATATATACAATATATATCTATTGTTGTTTTAATTCACACTCAGTGATTCCTAAGACTAAATATTTTTCTTTGTCATTCCTATTTCTTCTTTTACAAATTATTCATTATTTTTGTCCAGTTTTAACTGGGCTTTTACTGGTCTGTCTTATTAATGATAAAGAAATGGGCCCTTTGATATAGTTTTTGCTACTTTCCCCGGTAGATCATTTATCATTTGTTTTTTTAATGGGGTTTTTGTTGTATAAAATTTTTAAATTGTATGAAATGAAATCTATTTTTCCTTTGTGATTTTTACATTTTTCTTATAAAGTCCTTACCCATCCTAAGGAAAAAAAAAAAAAAAGATTGTCTTGTATTTTCTTTGAGTTTCATAGTTGCTTTTCTACCAGTCATGGATTACCAATGATTTACTGCTGAGTGAAAAGCAGAGAAAAATGATTGCATTTATTTGAGCTCCTGTGAACGGCAGGCTAGGAAAAAAAAAAAAAAAAAAACGCCATTTCACTCATAATTCTTTGGTTCTTATTTGCAAGACTGGCCTAAAACACCTTCTCTTTTTGTGAGTTTTATATAACTCACCATTTGTTTCACTTGGCCTCTCTGCCTAGTTTAACTGCAAATCTTCCAGGCAGATGCCATTCAAAATCCTAAGTTTCACCATTAATAGCATTCAGTACCCGTCATAATACTTATCACTCAGCATAATCATTGGTGATATTAACATAAATAATTTTCCTCTCTACTCTTCACATGAGTTCATTGATAGAAAATGTTTAGCAGCTAAATAGATTTTAATATTAACATTAAAAGCATATATACATAGTTTGACTATAAAGTAAGACATTAAACAAGAAATCATAGACATTTCCATAGACATTAAATAAGAAATCAGTTCCACAGATTCAGCTGTACACATATATGCATACAATAGCCACACCAGTGTGCATCTGTAGTGTGTATGCACACACGCGTGTGTAATAGCTCACTAATCTTAAAAATAGGCTGAGACAGAAACATGGTTTGAAATCTCAGGCAGACTGGTTGAGATCATAACTACATGAAACAACTGCCAGGAGGAGCCCAGCGAGGGAATTGAACAGATTAGGTAACTCAGAAATTTAGACATTTCCCCCCATTATGTTCCTCATTGCAGTTTTGTAATAAAAACATGAGCAAACTTCAAAGGAAGCTCTGTAGTAAAGGTTAATTGCTACTAAAGAAGAGGGTGGGCCCAAGCACCAGTACTCTGTGCCCAACTTGTGAGCAGACAGGAAGGATTACACGTGGCTAAGAGCTGCGGATGCGTGCCCAGGTCCGCGAGGAGAGGCGGCGCTGCCAAACCTCAGAGCCCCACCAGGGACCTCCTGGTAGGACGTGAGCACATGAACACGAGGCCATGAGTCGGTGCCTGCTAACAGCGGGGCGGGGGAGGGAGGGGGAAGACATCAATTTCCTTCCAAAATTCCAAACGGACGTGCTCTTCTTCCCTTGTTAGGACAATTCCAGAGCGGTTACTGCAGCCTGTTTGGTGAGAAAGCAGAAGACCTCAGGAGCCAGCTCTTCTGCAACCAGCAACACAATGTATAAACGCGCGCCGGGCTTGGGGAAAGGGTGGAGCCCAAGTAATGCCAGATGCACAAACAGAACAAAGAAGGAGGCTATGAACTGGCCAGCAGAATATTCTGTGAGAATGGCCCCAAGATCATGAAATTTAAGATCCCAATGAAAGGAAGAAGGGAAACTAGTAAAAGTAAGGAAAATGAATTTCCAGAAAACTGACATGAGCTAGCTTTGAAGGACCGTCGTCAGGGTCCAGAGGTACAGGCTGAGAAAATAGAGACATCTGATAGGATGGAGGCTGCTGATGGACGTGGTCTTCAGAATGTGCTGCCTCCGGAGTGGGGTGAGAAGAAAATAGACCTCCACAGAATCTGTTGACACCAGAGTGCATTTATAAATCCACGTCTCTGGAGACCATTGTTTTTGTGAAGTAATGTATCAACATGGCTTGGCACATGGAATTTTTTTAAATGAACTTCTAAGCTTCCTCGCACCTCTAGTATTTGCTGCTTCCTTGTACCAGCATATTCCACTTCTTCCTTATGCACTCCCCCCACCCCCAGTGTTTCCTAAAAGTACTTTATTTATGGGCTGTCAAAAAGACCCCAAAAGAATGGAAGTGTTGAGAGACAAGTGAGGAAGATGGCAAAAAGTACCATATGAGTTGAAAGTCAAGGACCAAATCAATGGGCAAGCATTTCTCTTTCTCACAGGACTGCGGCATACCTCTTGCTGGTTCTGGGGATTTTTAATCTGGTTAAGAGTTTCTCCACTCTCCTTAGAATTTCACAGACATTTCAGTGAACAAGTATGGTTTGTGAATTAAACTAGGAGCTTCTGAGCCCTTATGAACTGGGTTTGGCCGCTTCCAAAAGTTCCTTGTCAGAAATGGAACTAAGCTTTTTAAGAAGGATTATGGAAAGAAATTATTAGAAAACTCATAGTAGAGGTACCAGTGAAGCCCTTTGGTGTCTATTTACAGAACCTAAAACAGCTAAAATAAAGACATTAAAGCTCTGTGAATACTACTCCAAGGAAAAACACGACCTGGTTAATGTTTGGCTTATTCTGTTGTTAAGGGAGACGTGATCACCAATACCCACTGGAATGACCAGGTAAGAACAGACTTATCACATATCAGATAGTGTTTCTTTTCCATTATAACTATGTGCCTTGACTCTCTTCTAGCAAGACAAATTTTTAAGAGACTTTCGGCAACCTTTGACCTGATGGCTTTTCTCATAAGCTTTTTATATCCCCAAAGTGATTTTCCTTCAGATTCGTTTAGAGTAAAGCAGAAATGCCTTGAAATTATGTCGGAGCAGACTGGGTGGTTACTCCTCAGGCAGTCTGAAATGACCAGAGTACAGCCTTTCAGTATTCAAGCCATATCTACAGTAATTATTTGCCAGCGTATCTAAAAGAAGGCAGGCATTTCCTGTTGCACACAAATGGGACACTCTTATCTAAATTACTGTTTAAACAGGTATTTAAGAAAAGACTATCACAGGCAGGAATTTACTGATGACGGAACACATTAGTTTAGGGCTGGACACATTAGCTGAGGACTAACCATTGTCAGGAAAGGAAGCATATCAGCATCAGGAAGGTATAGGGAATATTTTATAACTCCCATATGGATCAAGTAGGGGGATTGTAAACTACACCATTGGCACTCAGGAAAAGCAGGAGTGGCACCAGCCCTGACATGGAAGTCTGAACTCAGCAACATGTCTCCGATACCCAGAGTGACCTTTGGGAGTCAGAGCCTGAGAGTTGCAGTTTGAAGGGGTCTCTGTTTCAATATCCCTAAAATAAGCACATTGGACAAGTTAAGCCTCAGGTCCATTCCACCCAAGCAATCTCAGTTCTACATAATGAGAACCAAAGGATGGTCCAAGTTTGGCGTACCCGAAGCTTATAAAATGTATTTCCTGGAAAGACACTGTGAGAATTGGTTTGGTCTCTCCCAACATGTAACCTAGGAGAGACTGTACTCTGGCTGCCTAACTTGGTTCTAACCAGTGAAACTGGAATTTATTCCCAGTAGAGGCTTATAAAACTGGGCTGTTATTCTCACATTAAGTAGACTGCCCTCTGGTGAGGACTGTGGTTTACATGTGGGCAGAATGTGTGGTTTACTACCTCTAATTTGTTTATGTTGTTGATGGTGGTTTCAGAAGAAAGCTGCAGCCCTTCACATGCTAAAGAGTGACCTGATTTGCTTCCTTTAAGAAAAAAAGTGTTTAAAGGGGGGGAGGGGGAGCATGAGGGTGCATTAATGTGCTCTTGCTAATGGAGGAGCCACTGGGGTCCCTTTGACCACAGCTCTGCTTCATCCAGCTCTGCATGTGAAATGAGAGCCCCAACTTGTTTATTATAATTACCTAAGTGTGGCTTGGTGGCTTTTGGCAGATCTCCTTCTTGCCTCCAAAAGAGAGACCAAAACTCAGGAGCTACAAGTTAAAGGAAGGCGGGGCGGTGGCGGGGGGGCAGGGGGATATTTTGTAGCAAGGAGACTGAATTCTAATCTAAACTGGGTAAAAATATTCAAAACAACCCCAAAAGATGAAGATCAAAAAGTAAATGAGATTGCCTTCCACTTTCTACCATTTAATAAACAAAGACAGGTATGCAGGAGAACTGAATAAACAGGGTAAATGTAAGTTCAAATTCATTCTCACAGCAGACTTGATGCAGACCCTTCCTCTTGCTACCAAACAGAAGAGCTTTCTTATAGCCAGGAGTCCTACATAAAGAAAAGAAAATAATTATGCATGTCTGGCAGAAGAGGGAGTTGTAGCAATGGCTTGCCGATAAAAAGGAATGTGAACGAGCAATAGAACTCTAACCTAACCATACCTCTTAGTTTAATATGGAGCAGAGAGTGCCCAAAAGAAGGAAATTTTGTCAGTGTCAAATTAGGTTTTATTTGAAAATGAACAATGGTCCTTTTTCTTACAAGCCTTGGTGACAAAGACAACAATGATTTCTGCTCTTAAAGCAATTCTGTGGGGAAAGTTCCTTGATTTGGCTGATTTCAGCTTGGGCTCTGGCCCTATGGCAAATACAGTATCTTCAGTGTAAAAGAAGTTAAGATGGTTCCAAGGAGTGCAATTTTCTGCCCCCATTTCCAGCTCTAAAGGCCCCCATATTGAGTTTCCCAACACTACATCATATTAAACATAAAGTCATTCAGAACCATGGGGATGGATGGAATGTCATTGAAAAACATCAAGGAAGGGTTTTTTTTTTTAATTTGAGAAAACATTATACACTTTGATAAAAAAGGTTTTCAGAAAAATATGAACAGATGTGCCATGCATATGTGTATACATATACTAAATAGCACTTATGGTTTGAGAGGGGGTAGTTTCAACATTGCTAAGTGGTAACACAAGCTAGGTATTTAAGGGAATGATATAATATGACAACTTCATAGACTACCAAACTATGTATGGTCTCTGGAAATTGTCATTATCAACATGTACAATAACTAGTAGCATTAGGTGGTCTGTATAGTATCCTTCATGTCTAATTGAGTCACACAGCCTAAGACACTTGATGGGCACCAGGCACTGCCTCCTAATGAGAACTGACTTTTAAAGAAAGGCATTCAGGACCTCTTCTATATAAATTACTATCGTTTGTGGCAAGAGAGGATTATAAATGTTTGCTGGCAAAAACTAAATTTATTTACAAACTGGGTCTAATTTATTTATGGCTCCAGTACAATCAGCTTTTGTCGAAATATTTATGTTATCTGTACTTCTGCCTTACTAAACTCTACCACAATCATAAACACTGTTGAAAAATTATTTGCAGTTAGCAGGATTTAAACTACCCATTATATCACCAGCTAGTGCCAGTAAACTTTTGCGCTGGTTGATATAGTTTCCTCTGTGGAATAAATATACATTTGACTTTCAAAATCTTTGGTGGGCTCCAGACTAGGAAAGTGAAGGATTAAACAGATATCCCAGACTTTACCAGTTTTGTGTGAATGTTTCAAATACATATTCCAATTGAAATTTTGTGGGTAGATAGACTACAATAGTACCAGATTTAAATTTTTTTCTAGCATTAAAAAAGGAATTAGATGATTGGAGTGTTGTGGTGATCGTCTTTGCCCAAGATGCTACTTTTCAGACGATTCATTTACCCATTCCAAAACATTGACTTGGCACTGTCTTGTACCTGGAAGTGTGAGAGTTGCTATGGCTAGGTATAGACTTGAATAAGGTCAAATTTCTGACCTCAAGAGGCTTAGAATTTAATAGTGAATACAGAGATGGTAACAGGTATATGATAATGCAATAAAATAAGATCTCAGATGAGGTTAGGAAGAATGATGATTATGAAGAGTTGCATATAAGTAACTGCAGTTGGGTATGCCAGTCTTAGAGAAGTAGGTGAAATGGGTGAAGGGAGTCAAAAGGCACAGACTCTCAGTTATAAAATAAGTTAAGTCATGGCAATATAATGTACAGTATGGTGACTATAGTAAAGAATACTCTATTGCATATTTGAAAGTTACTAGGAGAGTAAATCATAAAAGTTCTCATTACAAAAAAGATTATAATTATGTATGATGACAATATTAGCTAGACTTACTGTGGTGACCATTCTGAAAATATACAAATATCAAATTAGTATACCTGAAATTAACTTACTGTTATATGTCATGTATACCTCAATTTAAAAATGGGAAAAAAGGATAAAACTCTTATTTCAGTTCTTGGTGGAAATGCAGTTGTCATTCACATTTATTTCTGAGTATCACCAGGTTCTTCACAGTAACATAAGGATCAAAATAGGGATGATTTACTCTCACCGCTTCTAAATAACTCATAAAATGATGAAACCAACAGGTTCTAAAACAGCATTGCCCACATTTCCATTACAAAATAAGCCAAGAGAAAACCATGGAGAAGTGGATGGTTTCCCTGTCATGTAACTAGTAAAAATGTATTTCTGCTTGGTCTGCTTCACTGAATAAAAGCTCTACTGTGAACCAGGTGGGACTGCTGTGATGCCAATGAAACTCCCACCAGCCTATAAATGGCCCAAACCACAACATTTATCATCCAGTTTGAATTGAAATTTGTGCCAAACAGACCAGAGATAGTTCTGGTTGACCTCAGAACAGTGCTGTATTCAGAGTAGAGACTGGCCAGATCACTCTGGAGCCTCCAATCTAAAGCAAGAGTTGTCAGAGAAAATGGTGGTGCCACCATTTTCTGGTGTCCCACACTACTCAACAGATAACAGTCCTTTCCCAAATAATACCCACATATACCTATGATAATCAAAGAAACTTAACCAAAAGCAAAAGTAGCAAACTAAATTTTGGGAGCTATATTTATGTGGTAAAAGAAAAAAATCTCAAAAAAGAATCTATTTATCAAAGTGCTTCATAAAAAAAGGAACGCCAACATTTGTAACTTCATGTTTTTTAGTACATACATCAAATAATGTGCTGCCTATTTATATCAACATTATATAAAACAACTCCTCCTTAGATCCGGGTATTATTCTCCAGAATTAGCAAAATCTCACTGATTCTGTTTTATGCTTTTGCTGAACATTTAATGGATTGATTTCAATAAATCTTCTTTAAAAAACTGATTTTAATACATTATAGGTATTAAATATAACTGTCAGTAGTTGAGTTATTAAATACAGTTAAGTTAAATAAAATCTTTTAGCATCATAATGCTTAATTGGTGAAATAAGTGATTGAAATATCCACTTTTCATAGCATTGCAGAATCTTAGAGCTAAAGAAACCAGGAAGGTATCAGTTTACTCTTCTAAACATCTAAGATGCTTGCTGATTCAGATATATTGTGGATCAATCCATGTAAACCTACATAAACTATGACTGCCTGAGAGGAAAAATTGGAAATGTTATAATTCTATCAAAAGTATACGATGTTAAGAAAGTCCACTGGGGGCAGGAGAGAAGCATATAAAATAATTACACAATAAGTTAACAAGCCTTGTGTTGTTTTCATTTTTGTCGTTTTTGTTGCTCTTGTTGCTGTCTTACTATATCTACCTCACTCAACTTTTTAATACTCATCACCACTATTAAATCTTAGCAACTATGATCCAATATATGCCACAAACCGTTAATCATTTAGTCAACAAGATGTCTATGTGCAAAGCACCATGGGGAGGTCACAAAAAAGACTAAAGTGAAATCGCTGATTTCAAAGGATTTACAAACTAGTCAGGGAGATAAGACAAATGCCCAGGATGAATGAACTTTTATACTATAAAGCTGCACTGAATAGAGTCAAGTGAATGGTACAGAAAACAAGAACTACAATAATCAACACTAAAAGCGATTTTCCTGTTTTTTAAGAGAAAACTGAAGTGGAAGATGGCTAAAAATTCTATCTGTGATGAAGTCAGATAATCAAGAGGATTGTGAAACAAAAGGTTATAGACTGCGGCTGAGCCTTGGAAAGGTAATGACTTTTAATTGGATTGAGTTTATCATATTTGCAGAGGTACAGCAGACACAGAAGAAAGGATTAGAGTGATTTCCACTTTCCATTATTTGGCATAATGAGAAAACAGAGGGTGGTCCACATCTCTCGTACATATTATGAGCCATAGAAGATGCTTAATATGTCAGCTTTGGGTAGCACTGAGCTCTCCTAAATAAACACATTTATTTGGACATAGTTAAGTCAAAATAAGTCACCTGGAAAAAAAGGTACAGGTCATTAATTTGCATAGTGCAAAGGATTTATGAATTTTTAAATTAACACTCCTAAATCTCCACACCATTTCAAACAGTAGAGTATATCTGCATTTTTCTTCAAAGTTTAGCCAGCTTAAAAGGGTCAAATGAAAATACTTGGCTAAAAAAAAAAAAAAAAAAAGCTGAGCAGACTCTTTCTTCCAGGTAGAAAAGAACTGCATTATAAATTCTTCCCAAACCCAGCATTATTTACATCAAGTCAGAACACATATAAAAAAGGAACAAACAATAACTTTGTGTAAATATGTGGCAAGTCATAAGAGGACCAAGCAACTGGCACACCCCAAATTCTGGTGAGCCGAAGTAGGAAAGGTTATTAAAGCACACCTCCACCAGGATTCTTCTGGACTATAAGGTGATGAGGGCAGGGAGCATGGGCCTAATTTACTGTGGGAATCCCCTCAGTAAAATGTTCTAGGTCATAATAATAATTTGGTCTGTATTTGATGACTCAAAAATGTCAGACAAAACAAACCAATTGTACTTGAATTAGTGGTAGTACCTTTTTTTCCTTCTCTAAACTGAGAAAGTCTCAGATAAATGTGCAAAAGGCATCACACAAATTGTGCCCTCAGTCTGTTGAAGGATACAGTAAAAATGACCCACTGAAGGAAGAGAAAGTGTATGCTGAATCTACACATGCTTATACACACACACACATGCACACACACACACACACACACACACACACTCCAAATGCTTAAGGTGCTAATAGATGAATTTTAATGGAATCAGTTCAAATTTGTCCCATGTCTTCTTTACATTGCAGCCTCTTCAAATAGATTTGTTATTAAAAGAATGAAAATAGACAAACAAAAAGATTCTGTATGGGTAAACCATATTTCTATCCTTTCCTCAAGATTTTTACTGAGTCCTCCAAGAAGGAACATTGGTAAACCAATATCAAATATTGCCAAGTAATTGATTCTACCAGCTTTTATTGCAGTGTCTGCTATGAACCAGCTGTACTTTGTAGGTTATAGAATGTAGGTTTCCCCAGGGTAGGGACTATATCTGCTTTGCTCACTGATGTATCTGCAGCACCAAGCATAGTGTCTGGCACATAGTAAATGTTCAATAAATACTTAAGTGAATAAATATAGGAATGGATAAATACAGAAACGAGCCTTCAAAGAGTTCAGAGACTACAACAGCTACCTCAAATCAGGCTTTGCATCCAAATTTCATTTGGAGCTTATTTTGAAAAATACGAACTCTATGGCATTTCTAGAACTAGCAAAAAAGAAGCCTTATTTATATGATGGAATCATTCTTCATAACATCTCCAGCTTCCTAGTCTAGTGCCTCAACCCACAATATCACAAGTAAATTCAGATAAACTGTAAACCCCAAGCCAATTCCCTTTTAAACCAGAAGACCATATGGTGTTCTAGTTCACATAACTACTTATGTGACCCTGGGAAAGTCAATCTGTCTGAACCTCAATTTCTTCATCCATATCTGATATTTGCCCAATATGTTAGCCACTAGACACATGTGACAATTGAGCATTTGAAATGTGACTATTCCAAATTAAGATGTGCTGTAAGCTTAAAAATATACACTGGACTTTGAAAACTTGGTACAAAAATTATAAAACATCTAGTTGATAATTTTTGTTTATTGATTACATACTGAAATAATACAATTTGGGATAGCATGGGTTAGATAAGATATTTTAGTAAAATTAATTCTCCCTGTTTCTTTTTACCTGTCTTAATGTGGCTATCAGAAAATTTTTAATTAATATAAGGCTCTCATTTATATTTCTATTAGACAACACTGGTTTTTAAAACACTTGTGACACAAACTTGATCTGATAAGAATCAGAAGAAATAATGCATTTGAGCATCTTCTGTAAATTTTAGAGGAAGCTATGAATGCCAGAAGTCCATCTACCTGCATTCAGATAACAAAAAGTAATGAAATGGTTCATGAACAATTCATTCTGTACCACTTCCCCATCAATAAATCTCTGAATAAACACTGGTGAAACCAAATGTAAAGAAAGATCAATGTGTTCATTCCAGCAATCCCACTCTTAGGCATATATCTGGAGGGAACTCTAATTTGAAAAGATACATGCACCCCAATGTTCATAGCAGCACTATTTACAATAGCCAAGACATGGAAGCAGCCTAAATGTCCATCGACAGATGACTGGATAAGGAAGTTGTGGTATAGTTATACAATGGAATACTACTCAGTGATAAAAAAGGAATAAAATAATTCCATTTGCAGCAACACAGATGGACCTGGAGATCGTCATTCAAAGTGAAGTAAGCCAGAAAGAGAAAGAAAAATACCATACAATATCACTCATATGTGAAATCTAAAAAAAAAAAAAAAAAGAAAAGAAAGAAGAGGACACTAATGAACTCATCTACAAAAGAAACAGACTCACAAACATAATAAACAACCTTATGGTTACTGGGGCAAGAGGGTGGGAAGAGATAAATTTGGTAGTTTGAGATTTGCAAATGTTAACCACTATAGATAAAAATAGATAAAAAACAAATTTCTTCTGTATAGCACAGGAAACTATATTCATTATCTTGTAACAACATTTAATGAAAAAGAATATGAAAATGAATATATATATACACATACATATAAATGCATGACTGGGACATTATGCTGTATACCAGAAACTGACTATACTTTTTTAAAAAATCAATGTGGTCACTGACACAGTACAAAAAGATGAGTTCCTTCCAGAACACTCCCCTGCCAGGACTCTCTGTGATGATGCCGGGAAACAACCTGGCCTGAGTAAGGTTAGAGGAAGGTTTTTATTTGAAAGAGGCATTATTGGCCAAAGAACAATGAGCAATGTATTTGATAATGGGAAATGATAAACTTTTTCCATGATTTTAGCCCAAAATGTAGAGAAGAAAAAGCCATGAGATTAGTTTATCTCTTTCCCTATCTCTTGGGTAGGATAATTCAGTTCTTCCCACAAACATCTCGTTTCAACACTTCAAAAAGAACACGTGCCTTGAAAGATTAAAGAATATGATAAAACAACATGAAGAACTTTCTTGCTGTTCTTCCATTACTACAGAGTAATTGGTGAACCTCCAAAAACACCTCCTAAGTCTCAGCTGATGGATGAAGATGGAGACAGGTACTCCCGGGGCTGTACATACATCACACTACCCTGATAACATTCCCAAGACTTTTAAGGTGCTCAGTAGGTCAGAATACAGGCAAACCCACCCAGAGTTCTCTCAAAGTTCTATTATGCAAAAGTAAGAAGTAGCCAGGGTTCCTTTGAGGGTAGGAAATTGATTTGTCATATATGCGATTCATTCTGTACTCTGACCAGATCAAGCCTCTAGACATTTATGAATATTAATTGACAATTTACTGCAGTGTAAGGCAGTTGCTAACCTAACATTCCAGCCTTTGTTCCAAGCCTCGTATCGTTTTCTTCCAGGCTGTTGATTTTGGAGTGGCTGTGTAATCCTAGTGAACTGCTAGCAAAGACTGATCAATCAACACTTTGAAAGCTTCTGGTTCATCCCACTACCTGGGAGCTGCTTTGATGAACAGTATTCTTGGGACTATGCAAAATGTACTTGTGGGAACAGGAAGGTTATTGTTCTTATCTTTTATTTACATTTAAACAAAATCTTTTGTTTACAACAAATCCCCACTTGCCCTGAGATTATTGTGTCCCAAACTCAAGTCACTAAAGCTCTTTGTACATTAACATCAGTGTTTTCTCTATGGATTTAATGATGGCCTCCAATTTATCCACATTTGGGGACACATTAACAATTTAAAAAAGTAAAAATTCCCTCTATCCTATTTTAAAACTTGGATAAAGGGATTGAAGAACATATAATACAGTTGTTTTCATGGATGAGTATATGCTGCTGAAGGTATATCATTCTGCCAAGAAAGTTATATCCTGGGTCAAGACTGACATTCATTTTAGAACGACCTCGGGGAGTCAGAGCGCATCTGTTTTCTTTTTGAAGATTGGTCAGGGAGCGCTCGGAAAGTTCTTTCATGATTGGTCATAACCAATTTGCCCAGCTTATGCCTTTACATCCTTTAATCTAGCCACAATGATTTATTTCATGTCTGTGAACATCCTGTAGAATTTGGTTACTCTGTGTTGTTTTCCTTGACAACCTTCTGATCTCAAATGCCCTTCCCTCACTCTCCATCATGCTGCTCCCTAGTGAGGGCCTACCCTTGTTCTGAGAGCTAGGGATGGAGCAGTGAGCAAAACCAGCAATGCCCCTGATCTCGAGAACCTTATAACCTGGTGGAGAGCGGAAGAAAGGGACCAATACATAGACGGAGAATCTGAGAGAGTCTTAGGGGCTGTGGAGAAAATGAAACAGCAACATGGGGATCAGTGACTACTTTAGATAGGGAAGGCCTCACAGAGGAGGCAGCACTTAAGATTTATGCACTGAGACTCTTGCCGATCCAATTTAGATGTCACCTCATCTGCTCAGGGTTCCCAATCTACACGTCCTCCACCTCCCCAACCAGAGTGAGCTCCTTCCTTTTTGGATCCCAGAGAATATAAAATGTACATCAGAATACATTCCTCTGTTATGTACCCGGCTGCTGTTATAGCTAGTTGTTTTCATGTCTATTTCCCCATTTTGATTTTCAGCTACTTGAGGGCAAGTGCTGTCTCAATTATCTTTAGATCCTCCCTCCAGTGCTGTGAAGATAGTAGATGTTCACTCTCAAATCGAACCAACTTTAGAAAATGCTAATTATGATAAGTTTCATTTTTAAAACCTGTGCTTTGTAGCTCACTCAGCTCTGAATCTTAAGCAGATTTTAAAGAAAGCTGTTATCCACAGAAGTCACTGCCACCTCTGGAAAAGAGGTATTTTTCAGAGGATTTCTAAACTATTGATTATTTAGAATAGTTGCTCAAGCAAGTGATAGTTGCCAAGTGCTCTTCTGAGGAGGTTAAAGTTTGGAAACAATGATCTCTTCCAACAAATTTCAGACAATTACCCCTCGGTCCCTAAACGGAATTCTCAAGCTTTCTGTTCAAAAATACCCCCCTAAATTGAGAATTCCCTTGCTGAAAAGAATCAGAAAGAGAAGCTTTTGGTTAATAAACGAGAGCATTGAGCTGACCTTGCACAACACAAGCTGGATTTCACAATAGCCAGGGAGAGTAAGCAGGGAGTTTGAAAATTCTACCAGACAATTTTGGGGTTTGTTTCTGTGTTTTTTTAATAAACACTTGGTTCTTTTGTTCTGGGCTTAAGGACTGCTCAATAAAGTCTTCTATTCTTGAAGTGATACTTTAAAAAATATAAGTACAGTGTTCAAATATAAGAATTAATAAGACAAATTTTTAAATGCCCTTTTCTGAAGAACCCAAGTGTTCTTACTTATGGGATCTGATTCTGAAATTCTAATTTAATAAATGAGCCCCCCAACCCTCTACCTCAAAAAGGAATGCCTCCAAGTTTAGACAGAGGTAGGATAAATATGCCACATTCTATTTCAAATACCAAGAACAAGGTAAGTATTTTCCCTGCTGCTTCCCTACCCTGTAATTTGACATCCATTTTAATGATGCTTGCTTTATTGCTTGTCAGAAAAGTGAAATGGCCTGTCAATTTTATGGAGTTTCTCCTACCTTCTGGATGGTTATATTACATTTTGAAATAAGTGTATAGCTTGCCCATCTCCTTTATTTTTTTTTATCCTAAATGGTGCATGTGTGGGTTTGGTACTTGGCGGCCAGTGGAATGAAGTCATAATTTCAGGAGTCCAAGAGAATAGATCAAAATCACGCCAACACTTTCACGGATGGGTATATGCTGCTAAATGAGTGTTTACGTAAAGAAGTCATCATCTGGCGTGCAGCATAGCGAATGTTCCTAAGCAGCTAACTCATGTATACTAAACAAATTTGGCTTGGCTGCTGCAAGAGCCGCCCTGTGGAAATTCTCAACATACATTTGTTTGATTGAGCCGTCATTCCCGGTTGATCTGCTGATGATCTGTGTCACTTTGTTTAAATGTCGTAGTGCGGTTTTTTATATATATACAGTGAAAAGCCAGTATATTCCTGTGATGGATTAAATAGAGGTGAAATTTGAGAGTGACTCCTGTTTTTGATTCCTGTGTTCTCAGACAGGTGGGTCTGGAGTGATCAAGAATGTCACATTTGAACACAGGGGAAAATATGGAGCCCTTTTGATTTAAAACACATTACTCTAAAGATATATTTGCTACCGTGTTATCCCAGTACAAGGAGCTATTTAGGATACCCCATCCAAACAAACACCATATGGGTGAATTCTCAACCTCCCTTGCAAACATCCAAAAACCAAGGCTATAAAACTCACTGCTGGGAAATGCAGTTTGAGAGAAGCAAGCAAGGCCCATTTCTGACGTACAGATTCAGAAATCAAATGCAAGGTCAGGTTAGAACCGAAGCTCCAGATCTCAAATATCCTGGTAATGGTTCGGAGGGAAACCCAACACCACAGTGCCATACCATGTCTGAGGCACTAATCAAGCGACTGCCTGTTTGCTCCGTGGCTAAAGCACTTCCTCCAGCTAATCTTCCCAGATAGGCTCTCAGCTTTAATAACCTATGGGGTCTGCTGTTAAGTGTGGGGATCTGGGTACCATCAGCACTGATGTCTCCACTCTGCCATACCCCAGACAACACGTGATGCCCACGCACTCCCTCCCCTTAGCTCCCGTGGAGGTGGTAGACCAAGGCCTGTCTGAAGCTGGGTCTCCCAGCCCAAAAAATACTTTCCTGACCCAACCTGCTCTCATATCTGAAATTCCCCCCAACTAAGCACTATTCCTTTGGGTTAAGACAAAACCGTCTCCAAGACTCCCCTTGACCAGTTACAGTTTGCTCATTTGAAATGCATTTAAAAATCGGCTATGGGCCACACAGACACTGAGTTTGCACTCTAGAAGCCCAAATGACGGACCTCATTCCTGGCCTCAAAGAACCACAGTCCAGTAGAAAAGGAAACTGTGCAAATAAAACACAGTACCCATGATCAACAAACTACAAACGAGGTACAGAAGAGAAAGGAACTCATTCTGAGGGTGAGAAAGGTTAGGAAAAGCTTCCTGGGGATGGTGACATCTAAGAAGAGTGTTAAAGAATGAAGATGGCTTCAAAGGAGTTTCCCAGAGAAAAGACAAGGGAAGAAAAACCATTCCAGGAAGAAGAAGGAGCATATTTTAAAGTACACCCAGCTTAGTATGAGCATTAGACTAAGGGTTTCTCAGTGTCACCTGATGTATAGTGGGAAAGAAGGTAGATAGAGATGTGAAGGCAGAAGCAATGAGGAGCCAAACGGTCGAAGACCCCTGTGCCATGATCTAGTGTTGGCCCTTTCTCCTGTTATGAATAGTGTGCTGGTG
The DNA here is from genome assembly GCF_048773025.1 of Camelus bactrianus. Lineage (NCBI taxonomy): Eukaryota > Metazoa > Chordata > Mammalia > Artiodactyla > Camelidae > Camelus > Camelus bactrianus. The sequence goes on along the minus strand of NC_133539.1, from coordinate 82,869,486 downwards.
AAGAGTCTCAGGGAAGAGAATGAAAAGATCAGAGCTGTGTTTTAGGATGATCACTCTGACTCAAAGAACAGGAGACATTTAAGAAGGATGACATAGAAGGCAGGTGAGCCAGTCAGAAGGGATTTCAGTAGTCCATGGGAGGGACCACAAAGGGTTTTTTAAAATGACAGTGATAGTGGAGGATGAAGAGTAAGAAAGAGAGATTTGGGAGTAAAATTAGGAGAATTTGGTGAGGAAGTGGGGAAGTGGGGGATAAAACAACCCCAGTGAGCCAGTATACTACATCATGAGTAAGTAGAGTCTGCACGCTGAGGGATGGACACGCATAGGGGATGAGAAGACAAAGGCTGGAATACCAAACAGTGGAGTAGGAGCCCTGGGCAGTCAGGAGGCAACAAGAGAATTCCGGGTACCCAGAGAATGAGGTGCTGTAGAAACACGGGGCTACTCCCTTGATGGCAGATTCCATGAAGATCACAAGATCAGCACAGGGACAGGAGAAAAATTGTCATTCTTGCAGGTACAAATAGAGAAAATGCTAGGTAAGGCATTCAAAGATATCTTCATTAGGTCTGGCAGACTCTTAAGGAATGTGGGTACTGTAAGTAGCCTCATTCCTTCAAATTAGTAGCTCTACTTTTAAATGTTGATTACTCTTACGTTCCTACACTCTAAGTTGTTCCATGTATCCTGGTAATCCTAGCTCAGGTACTTGGCTTCACAAGGTGCTTGACAGATACATAACCCCTTCCTTGCTCAAGGTTGCTTGAGATGGAATTCCTTAGGAAAGGCTTCAAAACAACTTCTTATTTCAATGGTTTTGATAGAAATGTATTAGGCAAAGTTCAGCTTGGATATAATTTTGCCCCCACATTTGAGACCTTTGAGAAAAAAATACTTTAAAGTCAATAAATCTAATTTAGTAAGATAATTTTGAAAAACCAGTAAGTGAATAGACAGGAAATCCTGCAAATCAACATTCTCCATCCAGTGCCCTTCACTGCTCACTCTGCACCCAGAACTCCAAAACCCCACGCATATGGGAAGGGGGTCCTCAGTCCACATGTCCCTCAGCCCAGGGGCCTCCTTCCCCAGAAGTGGCTGAACTGTTTGATATTATTTACTTGTATATTTTCTTAGTGAAAAAAAAAAAAAGAAAAGAAAAGGGAAAACAGGGTGAGGGTGGGAGTTGGGTTTTATTTATTATTGTTTGACATTATTTGTGATTATTTTAATTTAGGTCCACCATCCCAGGAGCCTCACTGCTATGGGTACAACAGACACTAGTAGAAGAGCATCACGAGCACAGACATATATCTTTCTACTTCCTTTTTCACTACTCTTATTTTTTCATAGGCACACAAAGCATATCCTGTCAAGCTGCAATATACTTCTAGGTATTCTGCTTTGGATTTTCATTTCAATAAGTATAAAAGGAGGAAGAATGAACTAGGAGACACCCATTTGTTTCATGGACTTCTTTGCATCATCCAAAAGAAAACGGCAGTAAACTTTTTAAGGGAGGGCATGTGTATACCATTTGAGGGCCATCAAAAGTGAATCAAATAATATAAAGTAAAATAAAAACAAGATAGCAAGGATTCTATATTAATTTACGTAAGACAGAGTGATTAAGACAGAGATCCAAAAAAAAGGGCTATTTCTTTTTTTGTTTTGCTTTCGAGAGTTAGTAATTCTATTAACCCTCTGAAACAGAAGGTAAATTTTAAGTACATTTTCTTAACTCATACCATGAAATTGAGATTTCTGATTATATTGTATAATTAGTAATAAGGTGTACATTCACCTAGATTTGACTCTCTCCCTGGTTTCCTGAGAAAAACCAAATTGGAAAATGGGTAAGAATTTACATTCTTGGCTGCTGAAGTACTTTGCTTGGGAACTGAGAGACCAAATTAGTTACTACTGAGCAACCGAATCTTCCACAGGGCTCTCTAGCAAACTGCCTCTGAGATCATATTGTAATAAATGCTTTTCTATAGAACCATACAGAATTCTCCTAATTCTGGAGTTTTGAAACATTTTTTCAAAATAATCAAAAATCAGATTTCTTCCTGGGTTAGAGAGCTTGAAAAAAAAAAGTTGCTAAGTATACAAGAAATATATAGTGAGGGTTTTATTGGTTGTCTCCGCCCAAAACACACACACACACACACACACACACACACACACACACACACACACCCGCCCCACAACACAGTCGTTTTCCTTCTTCGATATGACAAAACCCAATCCTTCCTAGCAATGCAAATGCACACAGAAAGAAAGTCAAATAACAAAAACTCCAGAAAGTTTTTTCTTCAAAATTGTTTAAGCCTGCAAACAAACACAAACTCAAAATAAATTAGAAATAAACTCCAAACAAACCCAGCAAAACCCAAATTAAGCTGAGGAAATCCAAAGCAAACAAGCCACAAATCTTCCAGAGTGCTGTACAGCTTACTTCCCGTTCCTAGACTGCTGCCTGGGGTTGGGGGGCTGCTGGCGGGGGAAGCCCTCCAAGTGCAGGCCAATCTGAGGGGCTGGTTCTCTTGCAGGACCCCCTCCCCTCCCACTGCCCGGCTTCCTGGAGCCCTGCCCCAGACCAGAGAGCTCCATGCAGAGCAGGGCTCTGGCCACCCCGCCGGCCTGGTATTTGGCTCCTCCGTCACCCAGCGCACAAGTATGATGGATGATGATGGATCACAGCCCCACCAAAACCGTGTGAATTTCCCAAGGCCGCTGATTATTCTAATCGAGCCCCCAGAAGAAGCCCAGAGCTTGACAAAAGCCTCCAAGGAAACCTCCCATTCTCCTTGTCTGCCTGACACAGACCCCACTCCATAAAGAACCTGGCCCTGATACGGCCTCCTGTCTTTGACACATAGATCTGGGCCTCCATACTCATTGTTCAGTGATATGATTTAGCCTTGAATGAATTTTTAATGAACACTCAGAGTTATAGCACGGTGGAATGGCCACTCCAGCTTCTCCCAGGGGGAGATAACAGTTTACGAACGCTTTCAGGTCACAGCTTTCCTAACGTTCTCTTGCTCTGCTAGACAATATGGTCAGAAGGGTTTGTTCTCTATTGTCTAGTCTCTTCTCTCTCTGTCTCTCACTGCTGTTTCTGTCTCTGCCTCTGTATCTTTTTATATGTTTCTTAAATCTCAAAGGTCTATGAGGGATATCATTCTATAAGGTAAAAGCACAATTACAGAATTTGCTCATAACAGATTAATAGGAACATGACTAGAGTTAGACATGCATAATTCAATTGTATATGTTGTAATAATGAAGGCTACAAAGAAAGAAAAGTATAGTACTAATAAATTTAATTATGTTTGGGGGGTTTTGTCTGAGATCATTTTTTCACCATGTAAGGTTACGGCTTATGCAGTGGAGAGAAACTCTGGGCCTTGCCGAACAAGGGTTCAGCGACTGTTGTTGGCCTCTTGGAATGTTCCAGATCAATATAGGCAAAATAAGTAGTACCCTATATCTCTACAGAACTCCACAAATCATCCATATTTAGAACTATAGCTGGTGCACTTGCAGCAAAGAATATAACCTTTGGGTCATTTTTAATGCTTACTATGATCCAATTTTCAGTGCCCTTCTAACTAACTCTCCTCCACCCCCAAAATATCCTACCTCTTGAATTCTTAACTCTCTCAAAATCTGCATAAATAAATTACAAAAAGTTTAGTCATACTTCTTAGGGGTGGCTCTAAAATTTCTCGAAGCTTATGGAAATGACTCTGGACAAAAGTAGGGAGAATGTGTTGAAGTTGTGTTTACAGAGTACTTTGCATAAGAATAAGAAAACTTCCTTATCAGATCATCGGAAGAGGTATGTGGAAAATGGTGAAGATTATGGGTTAGATTGAGAAGACTTTCCGGGCCATAGTTTGGCACCACCAACCGTACTTTTACACTGCAATCATGTTTACTCACTTCATACATGCACTTAGGTGATGTGTGTGTGTGTGACTAGCTGTGCATCTTTAAAGACTGTAATATTTTGAAATAGTTCTTCCGGACAAACTGCTCTTAGAATATACAACCATAACCTTTATTTCCTAAACAAGAAGGATAGATAAATAAGAACAATGGACTAGGCTTCTACAATCCCGGACTCTGTCCCTGGCACTGCCATTAATGAACTGGGAAATTCTAAGCAAGTCTTTTCATCTCTCTGGGAATCTATTTCCTCGTCTGTAAAATTACTGAATGCAGAGAGCCCCCAGGGTCCCTTCTAGCTCATATTCTATGAATCCATCAATCTCTGTGTGATTGTGGAAGTAAATTCCTGGAAAGAGCCACATCTATATAGCTTGCTTTGTGCCATAATCAGCATAGCACCACATGCATATAAACTGAGAAATGCTACTGAAGGTTGATGAAGATATTATGAAGTTGACATTGTGTTGGCTTGGAGAAGGCCAATGAGAAGATGAGGAGCAATAAAGTTTTCTTTTTCACTGAATATCCACTACGTGCCACACTGACACAATGTCACGCATTTTATATCATTATCTTGTTTAATCTCCACCAAAAACCCTTCTGTATAAATAGGTGAAAATGACACTGGACAGGTAAAAAACTAAGACTCAGAGAGTGTATGTGTCAAACCCATGGTCTGCCAGTACACCCACTCTTCTTGGACCCAGGCATAATGTTCCCAGGCCATTCTCTTTCCATGTTATTCCAGTAGTTCCATCACCTCCTGTCATTTACAGTTCCCAAGCTATCAAAAGACCAATAAACTCAGTAAAATGTGGCAATAACTCCCACGTTCCTTTCTTTTCCAACAAGGGACTGTTATGGTTTCGCTTTACACCCCTCTGGACACATGGCCCAGTCGCTTAAAAGTCAACTCCAGCTAATTCTCTAAATCAGGGCTTATCCATGTTTGTATAAAAACTGAAGACTAATTTGTTCATACACCGTAAGCATTTAGAACAAAAGCTAGTCATCACTGATTATCTTACCAATTCACAAAGATCATTTTTATAATCTATCATTACTATGACACTTGTTTTTATTATTCTGATCAACTTCAAAATGCAACATGTAAGAAAAATAGAAATTGAAATACAAGCTACCACAAAACATATTCTTGATATATTGGAAATCTTGTCAAGAAGGGCAAGCTATTTATATCTCAAAAACCTCAAACTAATTGTAAAATATCTCATCATAACCAAAATAATGACGTTGGAGGGTATTTCTACTTATGATTCCAGTTCAAAATTATGAGTATACATATACATATACATACATATATATACAAATATCTACATACCTACATTATAATTTCTACAGATGTGATGAAAAAGACATTTGGACATTAGGTGAGCTTTTTGTATTGTTCTATGTATATGAATCTCCACTCCTTGGACTCTTCTTCCCAGGATTCCATTTCCTTATGGTTAGCCAGGATGCTGTGATACTGACTGCAAAGCCCAAGTTTGGATCTCTTCATTTATTGGTCTCAGAGATTTACCATGTTTGATAAAAGTCCAAGATTTGGAGATCTACACCAACAGAGTTGTTAAAATCAAAGAGCAGGATATAGTGAGATTTCCATTGCTTCAGTCAGAGTCTGTGAAATGCCAATATTCTGCATATCTTCAAAGAGCAGAATCTGTCTCCAAAAACCGTACAAAATAGCCCAGTACAAAGGAAACTCCTTCAAGGTCTTTCTTATTGAACTCGGACCAGAAATCAGAGGAAAACCTCTGAGAACAGTATAAAAATGACAGATATGAGAGGAGGCTGAGCATGCCATGAAATGAGAGACTTTGCTGACAGATGAGCACCTTTGAACTCTAACCCAATAAAAGAATTAGCACTCCCAGCGTATAATCAGTACAGCAAGCAAAATATGTCAACACACGATAGGCAGTATAATCAATCGACGTGCGAGGTAGGAAACAGCCAGACTAAATAGCAAGCCAGTCCCACTGAGCCAGACAGCCCTTTCCTGCTCCTTAAATTTCTCATACCACAGGGACAAGGAATTAATACGCAATAAAGGAAAACCTCTAACAAGTAAAACAACAGAGCAAGGCTTCGGAGTCCTCACTGAGAAAGTGGCCCAGGATCCCCAAAATGGAGGTGCTCGGTGCTTTCCTTTCCCTTGCATGTGTTCTAAAGGTCTTTCTCTAGTCAGATAATAGACAATTTTAAATGATCAACCACAGCCCTATGCTTTATTCTCCCTTCCTATGAAGATTTCAGAGATAATAAACGTAGTAGGAACTACAGACACAAACAGGGTGAGTTTTTAATCCTGGGCACTGACCTCGGGCAAGTAATTAACCAGGTTGAGCCTCAGGTCTGTAGGCATCTGTCAAAACAGGAAAATAACACTTTTTAAGGGGATTCTATAACAATTAAAAGAAATAGAGTAGATAAAATGTCTTCAGTAATACCTAAAATAGGGAAGGAGTCATATTCAACAAAGGCAGGTTGGCAATCCCAGTCTCCTTGTAACGTGGTGCTTTGACCCCTGCTTAAGAAATGCAATGTCCCCATATATTAAATAATAATCTCACAGGCCAGAACTGAATAGCGTAGTTTCAGATGTGTTTAAGAGATAATGCGAGGATGACCTCCCTCTCTACCATATGTTAGCTATATAGTAGTTAGTGTAAGAGTCACCCAAGCTCTCTGGGCCATGGCCAGCTCATTTATAAAGTTGGAGAAATACCATCTCACCAACCTGTGGGGCCGAGGCTGAGGAATCGGGTTCATGTCCTTTTCAGCTTTTTCTCAGTAACTGCCAATTGTCTGTTGCTGGTTTACCTTATCTCAGGTACCAACTTGACAAAACCAAAAAGAAACCATCTCAATTCCCTAATCTACATCCCTTCAGGAATTCAGAAATGATTCTTTTTAATTCTGCTTGTGTTTTCCATATTCGCAAAGAAGAATCACTTTGTTCTCTGCGTAAAATCATGTGGCAAGTTGGCAGGATTTTCACAGTGTGGTTGGCACAGTGGTTGGTAGTAATTGTTTGAAAAAAATCTAACCAGCTCCACACCACAGGTGGGTATATTTTGTAATACCTTCCACCCATGCTACCTATCATTCAAGATCCCACCTGCTTTAAACTGAATAGCTCTGTGTGATGCAATATTTTATTTTTCACTTATCTCGTTTTAAATATATTTGCTTTCCAAACAGATGCATTGCAAGGATGTCTTTTCAACCACATGTTTTTAACCCTCATAACTGTACTCTCATGATTTTAGCAGCACATTAATGGGCAATTTTCTTCACTGACTATGGCAAATACCATTTGAATTAGCTAACAATTTCTCCTTGGGTTTATGAGATAGAAGAACATCCATCCCACTGCAGCTGAGCTGATGATAATAATTGTAAAACCACTTGGAGGAAAGTAACTTAAAGTCAGAGAAGTAGAAATAATGGGAGTTTTCTAAACTACTTAACTTTGTTCTTGCAAAAATAAAATTCCCTTTTCTGATACGCATGGACATAGGCAGATGCAGACATTCTCGTTTTTATCACTCACTGATACTACAGCTACAGAAATGAAATCTGAGGCCTAATTTGCCTTAGAATTCAGAAACTGAAGAGCTTTCATTCAGCAACAATAAGTCATTTTCCACGTTTATTTTCCATGCACAGAAGACACACCACTCTGCCATCAACATGTCAGACGAAATCCAAAATGGCTTAGCGCAAAAATTACCCAAAGAATGGCTATCAGAAAAAAAGATGTGACAAAACCAGTATGCTAAAAATAGTACTTTAACTTGAATTATATTTGCATTCATTTGTTTCCTAATACTTTTGGAGAACCTCATGGAGAAAAGACAGGGCTTTTGTCTGGTCGTTTTTAAAATATCAAACATTTGTCGTCCATCAGCGATCCCTTCTTGGATGTGACAGTGGGATAGAATAAAGGCCAACTTTTGTTTTGGAATCTCATTGACGTGGCCTTTGGCAGCTTACGAGACCTGCTCTCATTTATTGTGTCCTTTGTACACTGATGCCTGCTTATGAGGAAGGGCAGTAAGGGAGGCCAGTGAGAATGTCTCAACTTTTCCCCCAAGAGACAGAGACCCCATGGTTTCTGTAACACAGAGCATGAGTAATACTTGTTGTCAGAGAAGAGAAGAAAAGTGCTGGACAAATAAGAAACATCATTTGGCACTTCTCTTCCACATTTAAGGAGTTAAGTGAGTTGTGCAGTGGTGCCTAGGAGTGAATAAATATCTCACCACAAACTAGGTTAAACCAGTCCCATCCACTGTACCCTCTCAAAACAGAGCCTAGTATCTCCTTTGACTATATTTGGATTATTTTAGGGTTCTTTAAATGTTTTCCATGAACTCACCAAATAGTTATTTCAGGATAAAATAATTGTCAATGCAAAACACTGTCAATTATTTTATCTTCCACAGAATTTTCCAATTATTAGCAAAAATTAAAAGGATTTAACCTGCCATCAACAAAAACATGAAGTGCTTAGTCTTTCCTTTAGATTAAATCAGTGCCAGAAATGAACTGCAGGCATACCGTCTGCCTGTCCTCCTCTACTCATTTTAGCTGTCTTGTCCATCTCTGTGTGAAAATATGCGTTTACATATATGTGTCTGTGTGTGTGTGTGTCACCATAGAAGTTCGACTTCAAGTGACAGTAACCTAGTAAATTTTCATTTGTACCCTTTTAAAAATTTGGAAAGGTGCTTTATTTTTTCAGGATGAAACCATTAAACTACATATAAATATCTGAAGACTTTAGTAAGAGAAACTGGGCCATTTCCATTTTCATTTTCCAGAAGACACTAGTGCCAGAAAAAAAAATATGTTTGGCAAAGCTCTTTTCTTTCTAAGCATTAAGAAAAAGATGGTCATAAAACCAAAAGGAAAGATATTGCTCTCCAAAGAATCCAGATCCCAAACTAACCACAAGCAGGAATGTTTATAAAAATGACTTTCTTGCAATTCTCCTTGTTAGATATTTCATGCTACAGAAAAATCCTTCTGTAAAGAACATCACTGAATCTCGAATTCATTCTGTGTGCTGGTTAAAACACAAGGGCAGCATCACCCTGTGAGTTCCCCTCCTGATGATATGAAGACACCATGGAGGAAGCATGTGCCTGGTTCCCTGACATCTCCACTGTGACAGGGCTCCAGTGTCCCATATTACATGTTGTCACCGCAGACAGGATTTCTAATACAGGAACAATGCCTTCTGCTAAAGTCCTCAAGTACCCAAAAGTTTCAAAGCTAGATGTGCCATCCATATCTTACATAAATATTTATGCTAAAGAATTTCATTGGGTTATTTTGGTTACCATGATCTTACTCTTAAAAAACCCAAATTGTTTGCCACAAAAAATAAGATGATGTGCCCTATGTTTCTCACTTAGCATTCGTGACATCCTTTGGTAATGCCACAAGTAGAGCATCAAAGTAATACCAGACAAGTGCCCCTGATGGCTGGGATATATCAGTTTTCACAGCAGGTTTCTTCCCTTGCAGCTGACAAGAAAAATAAACATCTTCCAAAGAAAATGAAGGAAAATGCCAATGTCTCATCAATCCCCAGTAAAAATCCCTTTTTAACTATAAATTGTGATAATGTTTGACTTTAAAAGGAAGGCAAAAGGGAAAAGTTTGAGTTGGGTGTGAAGAGCTTTAGGAACATTATGATCTCAACAATGTGATGTAACCAAAGTATATAAGAATGTCACTGATCTTCATTTGCCTGCAAACCCACCACTAGCTTTTCAAAGGACTGGAACAACCTCTCAGTTTGGGTCAGAGATTTTCTCTTTTAAAAGTTTTAATGGTTCAGATCAATGACTATTGAATTTCAGCTCCAGAAATACTGTCTACTATTGAGCATTTATTTTTAGGTTGTATTTGTGGTCAAGGAAACACCAGTGACTTTAAAAGCTCTATGCTTTCTCCAAATTGCTTTAGAAAAGAAATAAAACCAGGTTATCTTTTAAAAAGTATAGCGCTACAATGAAGTCATAGGAACAACAGTGACCACAGAAAGATTCGTGACAACTCTGGGAAAAGCTGGTCCTGAGCTCAGCAGGGGATACGCCAAAGGTGGTGGGTTCTAGGAAGCAGGCCAGAGACCCCTGGGGCTGGGAGGCTAATGGGAACTTGTGTTCTTCAAGGCAGGCGGAGACGCTGCTAGATGCCACTGACACCTGTACTCGCTAAGCAGGCAAAAAGAGACAATGGCGGAATAATCTGAGAAATCCTGTGACCATTCATCAGCAAGAAAAAGAAAAGAAGCTTTCTTAAACAGGTGTTAGATAACTGTAAAAGCATTTCATTTGCGTGTGAACACGTCCCAACTCTAGTATTGGTTTTTAACCTACTACTTGTAAGCTGAACACAGAAGCTAACCACAGGCTCTTTTCTCAGCAAAGAATTACAATATTATTAGGGCACGGGAAAGGCACAGATGAATGGATGGTGCATATTTTCAAGGTGTTTTAAGTTACCAATACCTGGGGGCAGATGTGAGGATTTGGGGTTTAAACCTAAAGCACCACCAAGTGAATGTGAGGAATTCAAAATGTCAGCATAGCATCCAAGAACAGTTCATGAAACCACAGACAGGCCACCTTGCACCTTACCCATTTAATTCAGGAACAGAAACATCTTCATAATCATACCTCTGTCCTCCTTAAGCCACGTGGGAATTGTCCCCGTCTCTTTTAGTCACAACATACACTTCAGGAACAAAACCAAGAGGCGGAAGTGACCTACTGAGTCATCACATTTAATCCCCCTCTCAATAACTGAAGCCTGAACAGGCATCAAATTCAGACCTCCCATCTCCCAGGTTCATGGTTCTTTCCACCAATCAGCTACCCTTGGGCAAGTCCAGCAGCTGTCCCAGGCATAGCAAGAATGATGTCCTAGAAAGAGCTCTGGCCTGGGCATCATGGGACCTGGGTTCTAGCCCCAGCCCCTGTGGCAAACAAACAATGGCCATGTCTTTAGCCTCTCATGGTAAGCAGGCTGGGTATTCTTTCAGTTCTAAGAATCTACACATCTGAAATCTGAATTATGGGGAAAATGTTAAAAAATGAAGAAAGAGAAGAAATTGTGGCAGCAGCTTCCTCCTATCTGTGTAATTAAGCGACTCGCAAACAAATTTCCTCCAGGACACTGGTCTGCAGGACTGGGGCAAGGCCACCTCCTCCAAGGAAGCAATGACAAGTAGTGAAAAGGGAGAAAAAGCCCCACCCCTCTGGTTCAACTGCGAAGCATTTTCAAGGAATAGGCTTGCCACATGATTGCATTTTCAGCTCCAATTTCTCTCAAAAATGAAGAATTTGCAACTTTACAAACCAAGCCCATAACTCCTAAGAACATGACATTTTACATCAAATGGTCACTAAAAAGTTACATGAAGATGCTTTACCTGGAAAAACACACGCACTTTGAAGTAAAATAGACATGTATAGAAGAATTTTGAAGATAACTGAAATAGAGTATTTTTTTAAAGGGACACAATTTAATGCAGGGTGTGTTTTCATCTCTTGTAAAGGATCTTGACATTCCATAGAATAATATGGTAGCAAATTTGACAATGATAGCCATGCACAGTATTTTTCTTGTAACCACATCTCCTATGAAGTCACTGCAGTCATCACAAACTCCAATCCTGCTGAAATGAGGTTCCAAGAACTCATTGAGGAGATGACCAGTTCTATCATCTGTCACAACCAGGAAATAGGGAGAGGATTCTAGGTTATTCAGGGCTAAATTATTAGGTTCTGATGGTTTTTAAATTTTGATCATTTACTTTGAACAATCTTCTTAAAGTGCATTAACTTCTTCTCAACTTATTTTTGTGAACACAAGTATTGCACCATGCTAGATTATAGCTGCTTCAGAATACCATTAAGGAAGAGAGAGCTGTTTGTCTGACAATGAGTATTTTCAGATAACTATGCTGTTTTGGATGGTATTTCTGCTTTCTTCCCCTACAACCATTGCCAAGCTCTTCTGCCAGCTACTCAGTGGTCCACTGTCAATAGGTCTAATTCTTGCCATCTCTCTAGGATGTTCTACATGGTACCACAGTTGCTTAAATCCTATCTTCCTTCTTTCTTTCCTTTGCTCCCATCCTATCTTCGTGCTGCCTGTTTGCACTGCCCTGTTTTTACAGCTTAGGCCAACCAGTGAGAACAGTCCTTTCTTCTGGTTGGAAACCAAAAAATTACAGCACGTCTTTAAAAAGGAAATCATTTCACTTCTTCTTTGTGCTTACAGTTCTTAGAATTCTCTGTATTAAGGTTGGACGATGTCACTGCTCAGACTCAGAAATTCTCAGGTGTTTCTAAGTTAATGACTTCTGCAGAGGATAAAGAGTCATAAATAGGTGGACATGATTAAAATTCTCTTTTCTCTAGTTATCTACACTAAACCAAGCAAGAATCTAGGCTTCTTAAAAAGAATAAGCATGTCGTAAAGAACTAGACAATAAGCTTTTGGTAAAGATGCTAGTCAAACTTAAGAGGAAGAGAATTTATGCCTATGATACAATATTCTATGTTATTCAGATAAAAATTATAAGTATCTCATTTTGCTCTTCATATTGGTTCTCTTTTTTTTAAATAGATGTTTTCCTACTTACTAGTGGAACTCATTTGCACCAATAAATATCCCCAGTAATGTGTTTGAAAGTCAGAGCTATATCCCTTTGTTATTTGATTTGTTGCTGTGTGTGACATTAGAACTTACCAGGAATTAGTGTCATAATGAAGAGAAAACTGGTGTGTTTTGATAACAGAAAATAGACACCATGGTCATTTACATCCCTTAATGGTGTTGAATATCATCCAAGTCCAAGCTGAGTATCAAATATGGAAAAAAATATAAACAATGCAGCTGAGTTTACACCAGAAACACTATATTATTCCCAAAGTAAGGCAAATCACAGAGAAAGAGTAAATTTTCTTTTCAAAGGCGTGAAACTTCATATTTGTTTATTTCTTTTCCTTGACTTAGAACTCAAAAGCCTCTGTCTAATATTCTAGATCACATTCATTTGTCTAAGAAATTTGACTCCATTTAATGGAATCAAAAAAGACAATTATTTTCACTTTTAAGACCTAAGAAACTAAAATCTCCCACAAATCATCAACCCTAAATATTAAATTTGACTTTTAGCAGAGATTCACCCACCCAGACCCTCTAATACATCACTGTGCATTAAGTACAGCCTAAACCATATATTCTAGTTATATATATATATATTAAACTTTACAGTCAGAAAACTCCTCACTTTACATCTAAGTTCTGTCATTCTCAAGCATGCAACCTTGGACAAGTTACTTTATCTCTCCCAATCTCTATATTTTCACATGTAAGCTAAAATACCGCCAGTCCTGTTGTGGAGCTTGGAAATAAGAGGTTTGACACAGTACAGAGAATGTACACAATAAATTATAATTATTATCATTATTATTTTCAAAAGAGTGCTCTGGTAAGCAGAAGAAATACCTAAATTGGGATCATGAGTCTATAATGTCTATGCTCTAACAGTGCCTCTCAAACTCTAATGTGCAGAGAGATATCATCTCTGCACCTCTAAGTCCCTACTAAAATGCAAGTTTGGATTCAGTAGATGGGGGTGGGGCCTGAGACTCTGAATTTCTAACAGGATCCTAGAGGATTCTAATACTGCTGGTTGGTAGGCCACACTTTGAGTAGCAAGGCTCACTGGAATCTGGACATTGTGAATCATTAAAATGTCATTGATTCATGAAAGGCAGAAGTTTCTTAAATGAGGACTTCATACATGGAGGCACTAGGAGGAAAAAGAAAATAGAAAAAGGCATTTACCATAAGCCAGTTAACCTCTTTAGGTTTCATGGGGGAAGAAAGAGCTTGCCTAAAATTCCTTTCCATTAAAAAATGTTATGTTTCTTTAGAGCTTATAACCATACTTTTCCCAACTCTAAATTTTCTGATTATCTGCAAGGAGGAAACTATATAGGATCCCTTGAAAACATTTAGCAGTAGTGAGTAAGAAATCTCACCTTGTTTTGGAAGATGAGTGTTACAGGTTAATACGTTCCCCCAAAATTCATATATTAAAGTCCTAACTCCAGTGTGATGGAATTTAGAGATGGGGCCTTTGGGAGGTAATTAGGTTTAGATGAGGTCATGAGGGTGATGTCCTCAAGATGGAATCAGTGCTCTTATATGAAGAGGAGGAGACACTAGATTCCCTCTCTCTCTCTCTCTGTTTCACCATCATAGGAAGATGCAGTAATAAGGCAGTTATCTGCAAGCTAGAAAGAGAAACCTCACCAGGACCTGACCATGCTGCCACCCTGATCTCTGCCTTTCCAGCCCCTAGATCTGTGCTAAATCTCTGTTGTTTAAGCCCTCTTGTCTATGGTATTTTGTTATAGCAGCCCATGCTTGACTAATACAATGAGGTTACTACAGAAAAGCTTGTTGAAACTAATCATACAGACTTACCTTTGATGGGAATTTTTTTTTTAAACCTTTGACATTAATTTGGATTTTTGAACATGGCTCTTAATAAGATGCATTAGCAGTATATGGGACGAGAAGGAGTCACCAAATATAACTCCACCTTGTTTCAGATGAGAAAGCTGAGGCCAAGAGGAGGCTCATGACCTATTCCAGCTCACCAGTATCATACAAGCAAAAACAAATATTCAGTTCCCCTAAGTCCTATCCAAAGTGCCTCATAAGTTTTGACTACTTCTTCTTTGACATGGAAACCTCATTATGTCTAATAATTAAATCATCATTAATTATCAGAGACATAATATTTAACCCTGAACCAAAACCAAGTTAGGATATATGTAGAAGACAGATGTGCCCTGACAGAGTCAGATATTTACGTGGTTTCCAATGGTCCCAGAGATTTAGTCTAAGATGCAAACAAGCCAAAAAATGTACCTTTCTCCCTCTGCCAGATTTTATAGTCAAATGCTTAAAGCTTCCATTAAGCCCATGACATTTCATCATCTTCTCAACAGTCCTGTAGTTATTCCAATTGAAATAAAGAAAAACTCACTGTTCTGGGAGACCACCTCCTGGAGGACTGGCTCAAGAGCTCAATTTCTTATCCTGACCTTGAAAACTAAGACAAGCATCTTCAAGACTACTGAGGTTTTTGTCAAATTCCTACCGTGCAAACACCATGATGCTCTGGTTTAAAAGCTGAAAATAGCATCCTTTCAGTGGCACAGCTAAACCTTCCACTGGATTTTATAGTAGTAAAACTTCAGGATGTCTTTCAAAGTCTTTCTGATCTGACCAGCAGTACATTTCTCTAAGTCTACCACAACTTCCGGAACAAGCTGGCGGTCAATCTCCAGTTAGTCTAAAAAAGTCACAGCTCGTGGACCCCCTGATCAGAGACCTCGAAGTCACAATTGTACAAACCTCCATCTTCACCATGATGTGAAAGAAGACGGTTGTTCTTCTGAAGGGTACACAATGTGAAACATGACTGGCAAGTTTTCTCCATAAACAGAACAAATCTATTCCTCACAGAGCTGCCTTTATTTGAGCAAGACATTTGCAAAGCTTAGCGTCTCCTTGAATCTATTAGAAACCCTTCCCTGAGTGAGGAAACAGACATTGTAAATGAACCATGACTCAGAAACCCCCTTGTACCAGAAAATATCCTACAGATTCCAGAGGCATTTTATGTTCTGTCTATTTTCCTGACATACTAGTTCTAACTATCTGATTCATTTATTTTTTGTTTAATGCTTTAACCAGTTTCTGTAGATTATTACAGTCAAACAAGTGATTTCTTTCAGGGTTAGGTTTTTTTTTTTTTCTCCTTCTGACTTTGGAAGAGTTTCAGATTCAGTTGAAGGAAAGGCTCTGTTATATACTACAGAAACACCCAATACCATATATTCAGCTTAGCTACAATAAGAAAAGCCAGACCCAGATGTCCCAAGCTAAACAGAGGGAAAGGAGGAAAGTTAAAATTTAATGTTCATTTGCAGAAACTCCCTACTTGCATACACCCCAGATAACCAGTTGGAATCAATGAAAATTTATAAGCTTACAGAATAAAAATCTAATTCTCCTTTCTCAGAGGACCTTGCAGTTCTTTCAGTTTTTATGCCCTACACAGATGACTTCAATGGCACCAGAATAACTCATGAATTAAGAGAGAAGAAATGTGCATGTCCGTGCTTTTTCCAGTAGAAAACAGAACTATGAGTCACAAACTCAAGTTGCCCATGCACATTACCTGCATTTAACATATAGTCATTCTCTCAAATTCTGTCCAAATATGGCCCATAGTTGTTCATATAAATCAAAATATTTTTTAAAAATTATTATGACCTTTGATCCAGAAATTCCATTTCTGAAAGTAAAACAATGCATGAAAATGTAGCTAATAAAGAACAAGCTTACATAACATGTGTTGAGCATTTATTATGAAGCAGGCATTGTCCTGAGACTTCACATCCAGTGTGTAGGCACAACCCTAAGAGGCAGGTCCTGTCACTAGATCAATGTCACTAGACATTGGCCGAGGTTGTGGAGGTTTGGGAAAGGTCCCTTGGTCAAGCAGTAATCAATGGAACATATTCAAAAGCCCACACTCTTGACCACTCCACTGGAATCTATGTGACTGTTGCAGCTTTTTTAATAATAATGAAAAATCTTTGCAATCAAATGTGCAACAATAGAAGTTTTAGGAAAATAAACAATGAAATTCAAAGCAGCCGTATGTTGAAGAAGAATTGTATTCTACACTATGAGAAAATGTACATAATATTTTGAGTGAAAAAATTAAGCAGGTTTTCAAAAAAGCATGAAGTGATGCCCTTTTGATCACATAAGATCTAAACAAAGGGAAAAAGTTGAGAGATAAAGACCCAAAATGTTGAAAATGGTTATCTCTGAGGATAAGCTTACATGTGATGTTTTTCTTTGCTGGGGTTTTTTTTTTTTTTTTTTTTTTGTATTTTAACAATATTCTACAATAAATATTGCAGAAATACTTTTCCACTTGAAAAATTAGTTAATAAAATGGCAGCCATTACCTAGTAAACCCCCTCAAAATGCTCTGCTAACACAAAAATATAATTTTGATTGAGCCTGTTCCATCCACTATTAACAGAGACTTTTCTAAAAGCCCATGAGGAAACGTCAGCTAACAGACTTTAACAATCTTATGAGAAAGAACTCATCAGCATTTTCTGATGGTTCTGCCAGGTAAGTGCTTGTTCCTTGCAGAGACCTTGGGGACACAGTTGTATGTGAAAGTCATTTAAAGTCTTGAGACACAGTCCCAAGTCAAACATAGCACAACTTCAAGATGGTGGACACTTAGACAGGGAGAAGGGAACCTCTGATGCTCAGGCATATCACTGGAAGATTGGTTAATGACATCACTGTGTTTTCACAGCAGATGCCTAAAGCTTCCAAACGTGGTGGTAAATTAATGGTCGCCCTCCATCCTTCCCAGTTCACTCATGCTGAAAAGTGCTTTTCACCTTTTAAAATCCATCTGATTTGAAGTAAACGAATAGTTCTCTGCACTAATAGCATGACACATATGAGAGCCAGTTTATGGCAGTCACAAGTTTAGTAATTACCGAAGTAAAAGGGCTAGAAGAGTAATTACAGTTAATATGAGATTAATTGAGCTGTACATGGAATGGAGAAAATTGTGCAACACGGTGTTGAGAATTCTCTTCCAAATGTGAAACCATAAAATGTTGATCTCAGGAAACCATCAAATTAGTAATATAAGGCAAGTGGAGAATTTGGGAGGAAGAGACTGGCATTTAATGAATGCCTACTATGTGCCAGACACTATATATCTGTATATAAATTAAATCTTCATGGAAACCCTTATTAGGCAGAAATTAATCAACCCCTAATTTATAGACGAGAATATTAGGAACCAGAGAGCTCTATACTCAGTGCCTGTATTCTTCCACTGGACCGTATTTCTTCAACAACAAGCATGCATACACAAGAGAGACCTTCTCAAGGTGTGAACCCTCTTCTGAATCTCTTCAAAACTTCTTAATTTTTCATAACTCTCTTTTCTTCAGATGTTACAGTAATGCTAATATGTATATATATTTTAAACTTTTCTGCTTCTCTTTTTCAATCAAAATCATGATGTTTAAATGCATACTGTCATTTAAAGTTACAGAGCTATGCTAGTCTCTGTTTTCTTTATCATATGCTATTTTTTTTAGTTCTTAATGCAGAAAAATAGCCTTGTAATTCGCTGGGGTAAAGGATTTTCATTTCATTTCGTTGGGTCTGGGTAGCTAATGATGTCAAAGAAAGAGGTGTCATGTATACTATAGATACACATTCTCAAATATTTATTCTCAGTCCAAAAGGAAAAGAAACCTCTTCGGCTATTAAAAATTATCAATTTGAATATTAAAAGGAAGGCAACCTATGGTTACCAGTGGGGAGAGGGAAGTGGAGTGGGGCACAACATAGGGATATGGGATTAAGAGATACAAACTACTATGTATAAAATAGATAAGCAACAAGGATATATTTTACCACACAGGGAAATACAGCCAATATTTGTAATAACTATAAATGGACTATAATCTATAAAAATACTGAATCACTGTGCTGTACACCTGAAACTACTATAATATTGTAAATCAATTATATTTCAATTTGCAAAAAAAAAAGGAAGGCAACCTTGTGGGGACAAAAGAGTTTCAGTAAACTTGATATGGTTGTGCTAACAGACATGTCAATTCAGGTGTCAGCATAACTCATTCTAAGTTACTTGCAGCACATCTTGAACAGAAGATGGAATGACCAGGGAGAGAATATTTATTAAAACAAAAAGCATCATTATCACAGAGAGGAGTTTGGGGATTATTACTATCTTTTTCTTACCATCATAACTCCTTTTCAGGGCAAAATGTGTTTGAATGGTACCTGATGTGGCAACAAAAGACAGAAAAAAAATCAATGAAGAGGTAAGTCCAGTTGTTATGGTCTGAATTGTGTCTCTCACAAATACGTATGTTGAGGTCCTAACCTCCAGTACCTCAGAATGTGACTATATTTGGAGAATAGGGTCTTTAAAGAGGGAATTGAATGAAAAATGAGGTCACTAAAGTGGGTCCTAATTTGATATGTCCTTATAAGACAAGGAGGTTAGGACACAGACAGTGTGAGTGAACCATGGAAGGGCCACAGGAGGACACAGCAAGAAGGCAACCACCTGTCTGCAAGCCCAGGAAAGAATCCTCAGGAGAAACCAAGCCTGCCAGCACCTCGATCTTGAACTTCCAGCCTCCAGAACTGTGAGAATATCACTTTTGTTGTTTATACCTGATCTGTGGTATTGTATGATGGCAGCCCTAGCAAATCAATACACGAATCTTGGAAATTTGTTGGAAGATATAACAATGAAGGGGTAGTAGCTATATTGTACTTTTTTGTGTTTACAAAATATTTTTATCTCAAATTATTTCTTACAAAAAAACTCTTAAGGCTTTTGTCTATTTTTTAGACCAACAAACCAAAACAATGAAAGATTTTGTAGTGAAAAGGCATTGGCATCAAAGGCAAAAGTTCTGGGTCTGAGTTTTTACCCTGCCACCACCTGGAAGGTGCTGGGCCAGGTACTAGGAGGGGATGAAGTTAAAAAGAAGATACAAGGAAAATGAAGAGAGATCCTGCCTTCAAGAAGCTCAAAGTCTAGAGGAAGAGACAGACAAGGGGATAACTATAAAACAAAGCCAGAAACTATAGTATGTGGTACAAATAGAGTCATGGGAACAACAGGCAGAGTGTAATGAATTTCATCTAAAGGCATCTGAAAGTTGTCACAATCTGAAAAATGAGAAACTGCGTCAACTCTAAAGTCCTTTGTAAGTACAAAATTCTATAACTCTGAAATCCCGCTACTGTAAATGACTTTGGTAGTTAATAACAGGCAGAATGAGAAGTGAAAATACTTGATCAGATGTGCTATGTATAAGCTTTTTGTGATATTCCAGCTGTAAGATCCCAAAATTGCTGGACAAGTCAGTCAAGCCTCCTCTCAAACCACTGTGTGGGCATGTCTATGTGTGTGTAACCATCTGACTTAGGAGCGATGTGAAAGAAATTTCATTTTCATAATTAAAATAATTTACAGTAAAAATAATAGCTCACATTGATTCAGGTTTGGTCTAAGCAGTGAATGCAACCTCAGATTAATCTCCAAAGGGAAGAGAACATCTCTATCTTATTCTCCAGCCCAGAGCCTAGCAAAATGTCTAGAACATAGCACATATTCAACAAATATGCTGTCAGATAATATGAAAAATTTATGGAGAGAAAACATCTTGAAAATTCAGCTCCAGAAATATCCTAATTTATACACATCAAGCACCTGGGTGGATATTTTAGGTAGCAGGTTGAATAGATTTGACATAAGAAGATTTGGGTTCCAGGGTCTTCCACACTCGATAGTCATGTAACCTACACTGTGTCACTATGCCCCTCAGTCTCCCTGTCATTATTGGTCAGATGGGGTCAGTGAAACCAAAATTTCTGTAAATCAATAGATCATTGAAGATCAAATAAAATAATGTGCACAAAAATTCCATGAACACAGGTGAGAGGAATGATACAAATGCACAATTAGGTGATCTGTATGTTGCAAAGAGTCCCACTGTCTCTCTTGCACCTCAAAGTTCAGAGATATAGCTTGACTTGTACTTTGGAGACTTCAAAGGGACACTTAACTGTAAAAGAAAAAAAAAAAAACATTGAAAAACAAGCAAGAATGGCATGAGCTTAGAGAAGTTAGAAGTGGAAAGACCGTTGATGCCTGCCCCAGCAAGATCTGACTTTGAACAGTAAGTCCATCCCATTCATAGAATTAGCTAAAAGTAATTCATTTTTCAATAAATCCTCATTTCTAATATCCTGAATGGCCTCTGGCAGAAAATGTTATATAGCTATAAAATGTGATCCTTCATCAGATCCTTGTTAAGACTTTTGCCTGTCCTAGCTTCTTAATTCTGAAGCTGCATTTTACATTATATCAAAAATTAAAATGTACCCATATCCCATATTCAATATAATTCAAACCCAACCCTAGAAGAGTTGAATTGTGGTTGGCTGGCTGACACAGTACCATATTGATAAATGTTAAGTAATTTTCATTTTATCATTTTCATTCATATATTGAAGCCAGTAATTTTTTCAACTCTCATATATTTTGAGTAGACCCTTAAAAAACAAATAGCACCCAGGTTCTGGCCCACAGTGGTAAGAGATAAAACAGCTGTGTCTTTCCTAATTGTGCAATTAGTCACTTTGTGTAATTGCACTGGATTTTGAGAGGGAAGAAAAAGTCTTCACTCACTGTTTCCTAGTAATTTTTGTCCACAAGTCTATTTTCCCCACCTGCTATGTTTGCCTAAGACTGGTCATTTGTTACCTGCTAGTTCCAATTGATTTCCTTTGACTTTGCCTTTGCCTCCTTTAGCCATGAGTGCAAAGAACAGACTGTACGATTTATACCAGCCATCTAGTACCAATCATTAGATAACAAGACCCTTTACTGAAAGCATTTAGAGTAAAACAATACTTTAAGTTTACCTTTGCTTTCATTTCCTTCTTTACTACACTAGGTTCAAAGTGAGGCCAAAAATGGTATCACAAGACTATTTAGACATCCAAGCAAAGAATGCCAAGTCATTCTAAATAAATCCCTTGGCTCCAACAGAATTTTACACATTTTCAAATGCAAGTTTCCAATAACACTTTGTGGTTTGTTTTTCCCCTTGTCTGCTTCAGTCACTGTCTTTAGGGAAGTGAGTCATAATAATTATGTCCCAGCAAATGTCCTATAAAGCCATATCTAAGCCATCCTGTTTGCTAATGAAAAGATAAGATGTGCCCTCTGAAAGAAGCAGGGTTGGACTATGCCAGAAGACTTACAGTGGAGTAGGACAGATTCAAAATTGTTAGCTGGTAAAGGAATCTGAACTTATGGCCTTTCTTCAAGTGGGAGGGATAGGAAGGGAGTAGCAGGGGTCTGTCAGCCTTGAAAATTCAGGCTTGTGGCAGGGATGCTGGGAACTTCCTGCCCTTACTAAGAGGCTACAATACCTTGCATAGATATCTTGATAACTATTTTCTAAAGTTGGCACTGCCCACTGGCTTGCAAGTAGAACATTATCAAGACCAGTACCTTCCAAAATTACGGGATTCTAAGATCCATTCAGAAGAAATAACGGTCTCTTCCACCAAATGTGGGGGGATGGGGGAGCCCATATTTTAAACTTTGAGCTTAAGTTGACTTCTGTAATTTGTAATTCCCAATCAGATTTCCTGATTTACTCACATGGCTAGACTCCAAGTCTCACAAACTAATTTTAGTATTTGCCAAGATGAATTCAATTGGTAGACAGATCTGTCATAAATCCTAAATCCTAAATCTTAAAGCTACACATGGTTTTGAGATTTTCAGATTATCTTATTCAGTGTCTCTGCTAATTCTCATGGATTAGTGCCTATGTATGTAAATTCCTACAAGGGTCCAGCACAAAAGGTAAATGAAGTGAAAGGCACTAGGAGCTGGTAAAGACAAGGAGACTGGAGAAGCCAAGCCTCATCCAAGGGAGAAAGTTGCTCTTCAGTGATGGGTGGTTTTTGCCATGTAGAAAACTGGCCTGATGTGGCCCAATAACCCGATACCTCAAGAGAAGGCAGAAGTTTAAATTTTTGTGGGAGGCTCCAGTTGGTTTGTTTGTTTTATATATTGGGTTAACCTAGCCTGCATGTGTCTGCAACTCCCATGTAGTCCAGGGGGCCAAGAGTTTGAGACCTGGTGTGGATCCTATTTAATTCTGCCACTTTGGCATGTTTGACAGTGAAAGCACCACTGTCATTCTTTTGTTTTCATTATTTTTATTTAGCCTTAGTTGGTCTCAAAAAGTTACTTAAGAATATTCAACAAGGAAGTGTGGGAGTGAAAAAAGATCTATGAAACAGCGAAGCAGATATCAAAGTCTCACTCACAAACACACATACACATACGCACATTCATCATTAAAAACCACCAGAAAAACTTTAAAATATGAAAGTTCATCATATGAGTAAATTATTTCAACCGTGTAGATTATAAAAAGTCCAGTTAAGCTATATATCTATTTGATCCATTTTCTTTGCTATTGGATTTTAAAATGTGTGCACAGTGAGGTGACCCTTATATCAAAGACTACAAACAGTGCTTAAAGACATGCAGCACCTTCTTAGAGAAACACACACATTCTCATAAGCACAGCTAAAAGGGGAAAGGTTAAAGCCTGCACTAGATTGTTCTATTCTGTGCCAAGAGTCTGCTCCAGCTGCAACTAAATAGTGGTTCTCAGGCTTAATTAAATAAAGACCCGTGTAAATTCTAACTGTTTACTATGTGATTAGAACTTCTCTGGGCAAAAAGAGCTCATATTTGGTTTTCTTGTTGTCTGCACTTGCCCAAACCCTTTACCCACCAGGTATGTACTGAAGCTGTGTAAACTCAGCATTTTTCTCCTGGAATCAAGGGTAAGATATAAAAGTTTATAGAAATAGTGAAACCAAATGGAAAATTCGTTTTATATGAGTGAAAAAATAGTAGTCTATATAATTACAACCAATGTTGTCATGATGAAATTTCTCCCAATAACATGGAGAGCAGTGTTTCCTAACCTTGGTATAAGAATCATCTCGGGTGCTTGTTAAAAATACAAATGCCTAGGCCAGTCCCCAGAGGTTTACTATGACTGCGGGTGAGACCCCCCAAGTGATTTGAATGCTGATGATCCAAGGATCACATTTGGAGAAGTACCAACCTAGAGGGGAAAACAAAACAAAAGACCTGCTTCCAAATTGAATATAGGAGAGCTATTACCTAAATTCATTTTGAGGAAAAAAATAGGTTTCTTCTTAATAATGGGGGGAAAGAGGAGCAGCCCCTTCAATTATACCCATTCTTCAGTTTCAAACTAATTCACTAATAATTTTATGTTTCCTTAAATATTTTTTAAAATTCAGTGCATTTCAATAATTAACATCATGTGTCCTTTCATATTTTTAAAATTCAGTTCATTTAAAAATTATTCAAATAGATTTTGAGATAATGTGCAAAATATACAGTCAAAATTTTGATATTTGCAAACATTCTTAGGAAAATAAGCACACTTTAGAAGCAAGCAAATATAAATGCATTATTCAGTTTTGTTTTTTTTTTTAATTTGTCCTTGGCATTGATGAAGAACAAATTAGCTACTCTCCTTGGGTGCCTACCAGAAATAATAGTAACAAGTCGAGCTTTTTTCCCCTCCTCAGTAATATGTTCCTTTGTAGATAAGCACTGCGGAGAGGTAAAATAATGTCTTTTAAAAGTTTACTGTTTTCTTGTTCTAAGATGTAAATGATAGGGGAAGGACTGGGAGCTATTTCAGAAATATTTATTCCATTGAGACAATGGATTTTGGTCATGAGAAGAAAGAACCACAGACTATCAAAATGAAACAAAAAGACAACAGATTTTTGTTCTACAGCAAGTTTCAATGCATAAAGAGTAGGGACGCCTCACAATATTGTACCTTATTGTCTTACAGAAGGAACTGACGGCTCAGGTAGACATATTATGATGGGTAAAGCTTTAATGACGTGAGGCATATTTTTAAGAGAGGAGATGTTTTTATTTTTAAAGAATTCAATAACTATAACAACAGAGTTAGCCAATGTGTTTTTCTTGTTTTTGCTCTCAGAACTATTCGAAACACTTATTAATCTCCAGTCTGTTTCATCAATCTTTTATGATGTGTTACAAGGAGTTTTTCAAATTTAAACTTCATTACATCATTTTATAGTTATAAACCCTGACCACTATAATTCTTGGTTTTAACTAGGCTATGAAGAGAGGAATGTATTCATTAG
Source organism: Camelus bactrianus (assembly GCF_048773025.1). Lineage (NCBI taxonomy): Eukaryota > Metazoa > Chordata > Mammalia > Artiodactyla > Camelidae > Camelus > Camelus bactrianus. The sequence goes on along the minus strand of NC_133539.1, from coordinate 82,844,520 downwards.
GCTGGTACAGTGCTAGAAGCCTGTAGTTTAACCAAGGTTAAAACAAATAAGATGTCAACATTCACAATTCTAAATAAACTCAAGAACCTGAAAAATTAATTTAGGAACAACTTAATGCATTTCTGTAATTATATTAGCGTGTCACTTCATGTTCTCTGGGAATGTAGAAAGATGCAGCAATCACTGTCTTTTCCTCTCTCTAGAAAGGAGACAGAAGTGATTCTGAGCAGTAAGAAGTTATTTGTGCTTGGATTTCCTTTGCCACAGCTTCTTTAACTAGCTGCTGGGTAGAATTCATTAATTTTTATTAACAGGGAAAACATTTGTTCCCGTGACAATATTTGCATTGCCTGAATGATTTTCACCTCTGGCACAAGGTGTGCTATCGGCTCATACATCACCCGATTACTTGGAGAGCAGAAAGACCCTCAGTCATTAGTGAGTGAATTAAAGATGATCTTAAGAGCTATTAATCACAGTGACAAAAGCCTTAATGTTTCTGTGACCCTAGTGGAGCCTGGGGACTCAAAGGGAAGCGGAGGGAGAGAAAATGGAAACATATGTTTTCTCCAAAATAACCTACCTTAGGAGAACTGTCAAAGAGAGAGTCACATCAAACTAAGAAATTCTGCCAGCAACTGGCCTCTGGATTATGTGTCTATTTATCTTCCTGTGAATCCGTTTCCTTTTAAAATATGTTTTCTTGCTATAGACAATTAGAGAGCCAAAATCATTTCTTCTGCATCTTTAATATCTCTATTTAAACTTTATTCAGAAGGACTTGTGCTTCTACTAAACTGCCTTTCTTAAAAAAAATTCAATGAAAATTGTATTCAGTCTGCTAACTACATAAATCAGGATAAAAATAAGCAGACAATAGCAGTAAAGCACCCTTATAAACATTAATTCAAGCAGATACAGTATTTCAATAATGGACCAAAACGGTAACATTATTAAGTAATACAGTAGGTTACAACACTTAATCATTCTTCAATATTTCTGGCTGTATCCGTCTGGATGTTTACAAGATTATAATGGCATCAACTCCACTGTTAATAACATAGGCACTTGCTGGAATTTCAATTATCTTTCGCAATATGTTGACATAAGGAACAGACTACCACTGGCTATTTCTAAATATGGAAAGAAGATTCATACCCCCTTATTTGTATGCATGTCTTTGTTTACATAGCTGAGGAAAAAACTATTGCATTGTGCTCGTATTTTGTAATTGGTTCTGCCTCTATGATTAAAAAAATAGGAAATTCTAGCTAAATGGCTTTTCTCCATGTCAGTTTCTTTGATGTGATTTAGATTAGCAAAAAGTATTGCTGAAATTATAGCTTTCTCTTTTGATAGTGATACCAAATGACCACACATAAAAATTCTCTTGTGATTTTCAGTGCCTAATACAGTAACTAACACATAATTAGGGCTCAATAACTATGTGTTGACTGACTGAAATAGAATAAATAACACTGAAAATCAAATATTATTGTGGATAAGGCATATCAAGAATTTTCAGAAATTTTATTTTTATTTATTTACTCTCAGTAAACTTTTACTTTGTGTTTTGACTAAAGAGCCCAAATCAGTTCAACTGAAATGCTTGAGTATGAACTATATAAGAAGATTCTTTTCTTATTTATTAGAAAGAATATTTTTAAGCATAGTTATCTTTCTGGAGCCACAGAGAAGATAAATGAAAAAAAACCATATTAAATTATTTTGCTGTACCAAAAAAAAAAAAATTGGAATCATTTAAAAGTTCCATGAACAAAATAAAACCTCCTTAAGAACTGATCAGTTTTAAAAGAATATGAAGAATATGAAAATGAATATATATATGTATATGCATGACTGGGACATTGTGCTGTATACCAGAAATTGACACATTATAACTGACTATATTTCAATAAAAATAAATAAATTTTTATAAAAAGAAATACAAAAAAAAAACACCAGATTTTGTATTCTACTTTACTATTTACAGAACCCTATGAACTAGATTCCATTATTTTCCCCCATTCCCAGATGAGGAAACCAAAGCTTAAAATGTTAAAGTTATTTTCCCCAGTGTCACAAATCTAATTAAGGGGCAGAGAAGGCCAGGTCTTCTGGCTTCCAAACCCAGTTCTCTTGCCACGAAAATAACCTGTGTCTCAAATACTTTAAAATGCAAGGAAAATCTCTAGGTTAACACAGAATCAATCTTTGAAATCGAGTCTCTGATAAAGCCTACTTTCTACACAGGAAGTCATCCTATTAAAGGTTATAGGGGACGTCCAAATACTAATTTACCCACAATTATTTGTCATAAAAAGAAAAAAGGTTAGGAAACTCATGTCAGATCCACTGATGGAATACCAAAAATTAGTGAACAAAATGTCCATGGAAGCACCTTCTTTTGTAACCACACAGATTCAAATTACAACTCTATCCATTTAACAGAATCAAGCTTTCTGGAATGTTATTCCTGGGGACAAAAACTTTCTTTATTTAATTCCCTCTTTTCCCCCTGCAATCCCCAGCAAATAAGAGTAAAGGTATTCTTGAGTTAAAGAAAAATGAAAAAGTATAGATTTACAGAGAAATCTGTTTTCATTTGGCATTTTTCCTTCTCCCCAGGCTCTAAAAGGAGATCCATTATAATCTCAGAGTAGAGTTCAACACTCATGAGATTGGAGCCTTTTTCTAAAAACAACTGAAAAATTATTTTTGAATGGTTAGACCAGACTTCTTAAAATTTCAGCAGAGCCTAACTGCAGTGTCCTATTATGGAGTGACAAAAAATTCATAACCATCTCATCTTTTGGTGCTAAAATGTTATCAGGGGATGTGTTATTCATTCAATGGCTCCAGGAAGGTACAGAAGCAACTGATTTTTAATATTTATTGAGCATTTATCATAAACCAAACACTAGTTTTAGCCCTTTGTTTACATTAACCCATTTAATCCTCATGACAGCTAGTGAGGTAGATACTACTATTATCCCAATTTTACAGGTAAGGAAACTGAAGCAGAGATGTTAGGTAAATTAATATGTGATGAAAAAGCCATGATTCAAACCCAGATAGTCTAGTTCCAGAGCCCACACACTTAATTTCTAAACTATATACCTTTCCACTCTGCATTCACCTTGAAATATCTTTCTAAGTATAGGATGACAGTAAGAACAGTTTTAAAAAAAGATACGTTCATCCAATCCTAAATCATAAGTATTCAAGTTCCTGAGTCAAAAATCGACATTCAAACATTTTTAATTGCAACAGCAGATCCTGAGACAAGGATTCGAGAGCAAGTTTCATAGCAGAGACAGTCTCAGGAAACACAGGTAGAGAAGTAGGAAGAGAGAGAGAACCAGAAGTAAATAAAGGGTGTGTTATCAAGTGAGGTACCACTGAGAACTGAGGAAAACGCTGTAGATCAGCATGGTGAGCTGAGGTGAGGAAGCTGGGGGTTTTATCCACCAATTCCCATCAGTCATCTGTTGAGAGCTGATCCCAGGGGATGTAATTCCTTGAACTTCTGACCTGCCCATGCTCAGACCCAGCCTACTCAGGCAAACCACTTGGAAGTCACGGTTAGCCTGCACGGAAATGGGGATATGGACGGGGCACTGGCCATCTGTAGTGCTGGCCCAAACCATCATGTGAAGAAGAGATATTTCATACTCTTCTGGTTTTCTTCTTTCACTGTGCAGAGTTCGATCTAGCAATTAAAAATCACATGTGCTTGGCAAATAAAATAAATTTTTATTACCCCCTGTCCATATTATTTACCAATTCATTTTTTTCCCAACCAAAATTTATTGTGATCTTGAAGCTAGGTTGGGTGCAGAGGACAGAGATTAAAACATAAATTAAAAGCACTGTCAAAAAAGATATACAGATTATTAGCCATAAAAGCAAAGAGTGATAAAAATGACTACATTAAAATACCACCATTTCTTCATTTAGAGATAGTGTACAGAAAAGAGGAAAAAAGAAAAGTTACAAACTAGGGAAAGATATTTGAAAAGTAAGTAATTAACCAAAGATTAGTATCTAGAATATAAAAACAACTTCTAAAACAAATAAGACTAAAAAAAGAGAGAGACCCAATGGAAAGATAGGCCATATACTTAAACAGGATTTCACTAAATAGGAAACATAAAGGGCCCATAAATATATAAGAAACTCATAAATATATAAGGAACTTTAGTTATCAGGAAAATACAAAGTAAGGTGACAATGAGATAGTATTTTACACCTCTTAGGTATAAATAGGATAATAGCAAGTGGTCTGAATATATAAAGAATGCAGGAGATCCTGCACATTGCTGGTGTGTGTGCAAACTGGCACAACTACCTTAAAAAAACCAATCTTGTTCTATCCTGTGCTATGTCCTTTGCAATAGCAATTCCACTCCTAAACACATCCTTTAGAGAAGTTCTTGTATACACATACTGGAAGACATATTTGAGGCTATTCACTTCAGCACTGTTTATATCTAAAAACTGAAAACCCAAAGGCCCATCACAAGAGAATGAATAATTAAGCTATCATATCATTCTATCATAAAATAGTATACAATGTGAAAATGAACAACATGGATGAATCTTCAAAAGAAAATATTGCATGAAGAGAAGCAAGACCTAGATTATTTTTTTAACTCAAAAAAAAAAAAGCTAAACAGTGTATTTTTGGTAATATATACACATGCAAAAATATTTTTTAAGTAATTGAATGATAAAGGTAACTTTCAGGGCAACAGTTCCCTCCAGAGTGAAGCAAGGGAATGAGATAAAGAAGATGCATGTGTGGAGAGGTATGATAATACAGTCCTGTTCCACTTCTTATGTTAGGTCATCTCATTCTTATATTCTGTTACTTGCACATATGTTACATACAGGCCCATCTTGTTCTATTGTGCTTCACTTTATTGCTCTTTGCAGATACTGTACTTTTTACAAATTGAAGGTTTGCAGCAACCCTGCATCGAGCAAGTCTATCAGCACCATTTTTCCAACAGCATTTCCTCATTTTGTGTCTCTGTCACATTTTGGAAATCCCCTCCATATCTCAAACTTGTGCACTATTATTATATTTGTTATGGTGATCTGTAATCAGTGACCTTTGATGTTTCTACAGCTACCACTGAAGGTTCAAAGGTGGTTAGCAATTTTTAGCAAAAAAGCATTTTTTATGCTGGAGAGGGTGTAGAGGAAAGGGAATCTTCCTACACTGTTGATGGGAATGTAGTTTGGTGCAGCCATTATGGAAAACAGCATGGAGATTCTTTAAAAAACTGGAAATAGACTTAACATATGATCCAGCAATCCCATTCCTGGATATATATCCAGAGGGAATTCTAATTCAAAAAGATACATGCACACCAATGTTCATAGCAGCACTATATACAATAGCCAAGACATGAAAGCAACCTAAATGTCCATTGACAGAAAACTGGATAAAGAAGTTGTGGTATATTTATACAATGGAATACTACTCAGCCATGAAAAAGAATAAAATATGAGATGCCATTTGCAGCAATATGGATGGACCTGGAGATCATCATTCAAAGTGAAGTAAGACAGAAAGAAAAAGAAAAATACTGTATGATATCACTCATATATGGAATCTTAAAAAAAAAAAAAAAAAGACACTAATGAATTTATCTAAAAACAGAAACAGACTCACAGATATAGAAAACAAACATGGTTACCAGGGGGGAAAGGAATGGGAAGGGATAAATTGGAAGTTCGAGATTTGCAAATATTAACTACTATGTATAAAACAGATAAAAAAACAAGTTTCTTCTGCATAGCACAGGGAACTCTATTCAGTATCTTGTAGTAACCTACAATGAAAAAGAATGAAAACGAATATATGTATGTACATGTATGACTGAAACATTATGCTGTACACCAGAAGTTGACACATTGTAAACTAACTATACTTCAATTAATAAAGAAAGCATTTTTAATTAAAGTACATACTTTTTTGAGACATAATTCATTGCACACTTAATAGACTACGAATACAGTGTAAGTGTAGTTTTTATATGTGTTGAGAAACCGAAAAATTTGTGTGACTCACTTTATTTCAATACTTTCTTTATCATGGTAGTTAGGAACCAAACCCTCAATATCTCAGAGGTGTGTCTGTATTACGTTACTTATATTCTTTTTGATGTATCGAGTATTACATGATAAAGGATGACTAATTAAGAAAATGATCCTTGACCTTATATAGCTCAGTCCTGTAGGGAAGACTTCTTGCGGAAATGCTAAGTGCTGTAACAGGTGAATCACAACAAAGGGGTGAGGAGTCCACAGCGAGGGCAAGAAGGGCTCATGGAGGAAGCTGGGAGAGAAGAGTACGATCTGCCAAGTGGAGATTAACAAAAGCCTTCCAGGCAGGGAGACCGACCCAGCAAAGTATTGGAGGAAGACTGAAATGAAGCCTGCAGGCTTTATGGTGCTGAGATGGGGTGGGGCGGGGCGGGGAGTGGGGGAAATTGACACTCCAAAGAGTTTACCATGAACAAATGACAAGATTTGGGTTATTTAGAGCAAGGCACAACGCTCACACTTTCAAGGGGGCTAGTTATTGTTGCTCCTCTTTTTAGCGACGAACCACATGCCCTCCAGAGCTTTTGAAGGATAAACCACTTCTGTTTCCCACCTCAGACTGGTGGTACTGGGAGAGAGAAATGAGAAATTAAGCCCGTCTGGCTCCTTTCTGCCAGTTGCTCACCCCAGACCTATGGGTCAAGTAATCACCTCTGGATTTGTAGAGAAATTCATGCTGGGTGGTCTACCAAGGATTAAATGCCAGGATCGTTGAGAAAATTTTATCCCATTAAAGGCACAGAGGCCAGACGATCCTTCTATTTGTGGAGCTGACTATGCCTTACGTGCGCAAGTGATTTCCCAAATAGTTCAAATAACTTGGAGGAGCAGAGTGCACACTGACAAGAGGAATGCAGACAACAGTGAGTCTCATCGTACTGGATCCTGTCCTGTGCTGCCTGAGCAGACTCACATGCAGCCCAGGAGGTAAAGCTGACAGGCATCACGGGTTAGCCTGGCACTGAGGGCAGACAGACATGACCCACAGCTCTCTGGGAGAAATTCAAGGTAACCATGCCTTGGACAGAACCTTCGTCTCTAAAGGAGTGTGACCAGTCCATTCACATTTCTATGCTGTTTGCAAAGATTTTGTAACGTGAAAAATTATACAATGATAATGAAATCTATTACTGAGCCATACTTCCAGGGTTGATGGTAAAATGTTTTCATTCACCCTCATTTTAAAAACTTTGAACTGATACAAACTTGATATCACATTCACTGACATACATTAGTAAGAATATGCCTATTTCGCCAAACCCAAGAATTCTATCTCTAGCAAAAAAACAGAGGAGCCTATAGGAGACAGACCAAGGTTCATTTTGCGTACCCTTAGCAAAGCTGCGATGTTTTAATGCTGATAACGTCATAGTATTATTTCCATATAGAAATAATTATCCTTAATAAATTATTCCAATGGAATTGTCTAAATTAATATCAAAAATATATGTTTTTAGTTGACAAAAATATCAGCAATAAAACATGTTTTTAGGATTTTTTCATCTCAGGTACACTTAGAGTAATTTCTGTATGCCATTAAAGTTACACTGAAGAGTGAAGTTATACTTAAGAGTAACTTCCATATACCATTAAAGTATGAATCTAAGAATTTTAATCTTCCACTTTTGTTTTCTACAAAGCACAGAGGATGTAAAAAGCAGCTAGTAACAAGATATAAAAATGCATACTGCGTGGATGTGTAAGCATCCCAGTTAGGCAAGAGTGCTAATTTAATTTCTTCCATGCCAGCAAAGGAAGCTTCAGATGTTTTATGTTGAGGAATCACATATTAAGGAGATAATAGAGACAGTGACCACTGATGTTTAGTGAAAGAAAATTAGTCAAAACAAATAAATAACAAGAGTTTCCTAAAAGTGAGATTACTGCAGATGAAGGTACAAAGCCAGTCTTGATGGTTTTGTACTTCCATTCCTGGACTTAAGGAGCCCCACAACCTTGGGGAAACCATCATCAATGAGGCCTCCAGTTTTTGTTTTTTTTTTTTTCCCATTTGCAGTTTTTGACCCTGAATATAGAATTGGTCAAATGGACCAGTGTCTTTATGGCCCCAGTTGATTTTTTCATATTGCAGCTTTTTGAGGGCAGGTCTGTATTCTTTTCAACACCCCCACAGAACCTAGTCCAGTGCCTTGCATACAACATACTCAGTAACTACCTGCTGAATTTAAATGAGTGAACTTCTTGAAAGAGGACTTGTTCCCCCACAGTGTCAAAAACAACTATTCACAATAAGTTTGTAAAGATGACTTCTCTATTCATAGTATTTGAAACTATTTGCCAGAACTGGGATTTCTCTCCTCCCCATCTACTTTGAAATGTCTTGGTGTCCAACAGAAAAGAATCAATTACAAATGGAAATTCCATTTGGCTCTCTTCCTTGTGAGCAAGCTCTTTGACTCTCTTCCAAACAGCCAGCATCGAAGGCTCCATTCATGCTGCCCACATTAGGTCCTTTCTTACACTCTCCTGTTGTCAAATGTTTATTGAGGACCTACCATGTGCAGGGCACTGCACTACTTTCTATGGCAGGAAGAGAAAAGGGAAGAAGTACAGCCCCAACCTTTCCCCCAAATTAATATTGTAATCTGAGCACTAGATTCACCTTCAGTATCTTTGCCCACCTAAGCTGCTCAGCACAGTGTTAAGCCCCAGGGAAATAAACAAACCAAAAAAAGCTCTTTCTTTGTCTGCCTTCAAATAGTTAAGGCTAAAGCTGTCTTTTGTTCCCATCATTCCACCAAAAGCCCTTCTCTAACTTTGCCAATAGCCTCCATCCCATCCAACCCAATAACTTTTGTCTTCTTCATTCTCCTGTTTGACCAGGCGTAGCTCCTGCCTATACTCTTCATGAAGGAAATGAACTTTTTCCCCTGACCACTGTCCCCCTACCTACGAGGCTGGGTCTGTTACTTGCCCTGCTCACCCAGATACCCAGCAAGCCTCCATCCGGTCTTCTCTAACTGCAAGTCTCTTCTGGGGGCAGAGGGAGTGCATCCATCCAACCGCTCATAAGAATCCAGTTCTCTCTGAAGACAGAAGAGGACTCTCGGTACTATATATGGAGCCCAGCTTCTCCTCTCTCGTAGTCAATGAGCCCTTTCCATTCACAAATGAAGATCTCTCTTATATGTGGAATCTTAAAAACATAAATCAAAAAACTGTTAGATACAGGGAACAGATTGATGGTTACTGTGGTAGGTGGGGGAGATGAAAGGTGGAAGAACTGAGTGAAGAGGGTATAAGTGTATGAAATAGAAAATGTAAATAAAAATAAAACTGAAGGCTATCAGAAAATAAAAAGACTGAGTCAGTGATAGGGAAACAATCTTTCCAGCTAAACTACTGCACATTTGATGTTACGGCAGATAATCTGTACTCTAATAACTAATAACATATTCTTATAACTGTCTCAGTGAATCCTCAGCAAAACTAAATACCATTTCCCTCAATTTTCAAGTAAGGAAAACAAGGCACAGAGAGGTTAAGGACTATATATATATATGCATGCAGCTTGTAAGTGGCCAAGGCAGAATTCATACCCAGATCTGTTTTTTTTCCTCCATAAATGATCGATCATGTTTCATGAGAAAAGATTTTACTAGTTTAACTAGTTTTACTAATCTAACCATGTCCCCATGCTACCAAAAAACATGTACAATAAATAAAGTTGAAGAGCTAATATATGTGCAGAAATACTACACTGGAAGAAGTGAATAAAGAAAAAAAGTGGAGAATGTCTTAAAATCTCCAATTTTTCATTCCCAAACTCACCCCTTCCCAGCTTTCCCATAACTGCATCTCAGGACTCTTTCTTTGTGCTGACAGATGATGACTTTGGAAATATGTTTAATTTCTCCCTCATCCCAGACTCTCTTACCCAGTCTACTTTCAAATCTTTTTAACACTTCCTGAAGCATCATTTTGATCATGTCGCCCTCAATCTCAAATCCTAGGAGGACTGTCAGGAAGACACCATAAACCTTTGCCAGAGGTTTCACATTACAGCCCATCTTTCCCCTCACAGACCCCAACACACACCTTACCAAACTTCCTGATGCACACCCTCCACTCAACAGAAATAACGTGGACCTTCCCTATGCAGCCAGCTTACTCTGAGTTCATATCACAAAGCTTGCTCAACTACTCTACCAGCAGGCACTGGTTCTGGGTGCTGTGCTCCACCTTTGTCTTCATTATCTTAAATCCTGCACCACCACTCACTATGAGGTCAGTATCACCATCTCTGCCTTGCAGATAAAGAAATTAAAGCTGAGAGACTTGCCCATGATCATTCACCTGGCATCAGAACCAAGATTTGGACCCAAGTCTGGCTGACTCAAAGCGCATGCTTTTAGGTACTGCAGGTACTACTGGCCACGTGCCCATCTGGATGGCTTATCCCAGGGCACACTCCCTGCACATGTTATTGAGGTCCACTAAATACAAAATTAATTTAAAATGTTCCTGAATTCCCCAGATGTTTTTGTAGTATGATTTTGTCAATCAATAGATACTTAAAGGTCTATGAATTTTTCATGTTATGAAAAGGGGCCCTTACCTTTTAAAAACTGGAATCCAACTCCCTCATTTTACCGAGACTCTAGAATTTGGTTGGAAGCCCCCTTATCCCCTGGATTTAGATGAAATTGCCTTGAGCCACTCAGTTCCTTAACCTGCGACAGTCCAAAGCCCTCACAGAGATGTCTGCCAGATCCCAGGGGTGGAAGAATTACGTCTTCTTGTCATCCTCTGCTACCCACCCTCTAGAGTTCTCCTGGTCCACCTCTCCCTCCTCCATGTTGCCTTCCTGTCAAACTCATCCTCTCATTTAGTTTCCAGAAGACAGCCAGTCAAATCAGGGATTTCGTGAGTTTTATTTGATTGGAGAAGAGAATAGGTTAAGATCACAACAAAGTGGAACTACACAATACTGTAAATCAACTATACTTCGATTAAAAAAAGAAAGGAAGAAGACCTACTAATTAGCTAATTATTTAAATTGAAAAATATCACAACAAGGAATGTGTAGTTGTTCAATCTGAGGTATTCAAAGACAACCAAAATAGATTTCTCATTGATTCTATAAGCACCTTTATAAAGTACCTGCTGCATTCTAGACACAATGTTAATTTCTGGAAGCAAAATAATGAAACAGACATTGTCCTTGTCCTCAGAGAACTCACAGTTGGAAACAGCACACAGACAGCTACTGTAACAAATGATGAGTAGACTCTTGTCAAGTACTTGGAAAAACTAAGAGGAAGAAACCACTTCAACATGGAAAGCTGGGGACGGCTACATACCAGAGCTAAAATTTTAAATAAAACATCTTCCCTGAAGACATTGCCATGTCAAGACAGCTGAGTGAGAAGAAGTGCATTCCAGGCAAAGAAAAGCATGAATGTGATTTACATATTGAAGGCCCAGTGAGTAGTTGGGTATAGACGAAGAATAAGCATAAAAAGGGATGCAAGACATGAGGCTGAAATGGTAGGTCTGAGGCATATTATGGAAATCTTTGTTTGTGATGATAAATGGTTTGGCAGCTGGGAGTCATGACATGATCAGATCTGTATTTTGGAAAGATAACTGGAAAGTTCTTGGATGAGAGCTATGAGAGGAGAGAAATCAGAGGTTATTATAATGGTCCTGGTAACTGATGACGAGGTGATATTTAGGTCATCATTGGAACCTGACTCACAGAAGATACTCAACAAATGTTTTTACTTAATTGAATCTGTCCCTCTAGCATCCTGCTCAAATATAGCCAGCAACTGGCCTTGATACAGTATCTTTTAAAATGCCATCTACATTTTGAATGTTGAAGATGCTCAGGTGCCTGATCAGGGTTAAGATGACTTGGAACTCACTGAATATTTACAGATCATTTATCACATGCGAAGCATCATCTATACATTATCTCATTTGCTCCACACCACGACCCTTCAAGATAGCATTTTCACCATTTGACACAGGAGGAAAATGATGTCAGAGTAATTAGTGAACAAATTTATCCAACTAGGAGTTACACCAGAATTTGAATTTGATGTGTACCTAACTTCAAAATCACCTATAAATTATGGTTTGGCAGCAAAGGTCACTAGTAAAACCATATTCTCCTTGATCAAATACTGCAGAATAGGATTCACAGGAGTGAGACAAGGATGTGCATGAGAGATCGCTGGCCTGGGAAGAGAAGTTCAGATACTGGTTCCATTTTTTACTACATATGGCAGCAAACCATAATGAGTCAGATATTGTTATAACACGTTGCACAATTGCAATGAGGCATTCGCATCTCAACTACTCTTGGTTATTTCTAATTCAGTAATAAATCAAAGAGATCAACTGTTTGGTGGGCTGGGGGAGGGTAGAAAGCTCATTTAACTCTTAAATACTGTTAAATATTTGATAGTATTATTAAATACTATTAGATACAGGCAGTGATGCCACTTTCCATAATACATTTGGCTCCTGTACATTGGAATCCAGACTTCTGACATTCCCACTGATAAATTTCTGACCCTGAAGTTTTATTAGAATTCAGATGTCCAAAATCTCCCTAAGCCAATCTACAAAGAATAATGTCTGTCAACAGAGAGATAGAACATCACACACATTGCCTTTAGAGTTTTAAAAACAAAGCCAAAAGAAGCTCATTTGGGAAAGGTCTTTTCTTTCTTTAAGGTGAGAGATGGAGCACAAATGAAGCATACCATGGTAAATAGGAACTGTGCTCGCTTGCAGTCATGCACTATAGCCATTAAGCCTTAAGGTCTTAAGGTACTAAGCAATGCATATGATAAATTTCTCAAAAACATCCCAGCCATAACATAGTTCTTGCTGATTGCTCATTTACCCATAATGCATGCTGTCATAGCAAAGCCTGACAAATGACAGAGAAAGCTCAGGTTATTTTTTACACTGACTGCCAAGCCCCTCACCTCAGATTATTCATTTATTAGGGCAATCACTGAGGTCTGGGTACTTAATATTGTTTTCACCAAATATGAAAATGATCTACTTGCCTATTCTTTAGTTCCTCCTAGGGCAAGCCATTTATCATCAGCTCAGGATAAATGACTGCTTCATTATAGCTATAATTTATGAGGTGTTAGAAGTAAAGAGCCACGCCTAGAGACTTAAAGCTTTAATATGGATTAAAATAAGATAATCAATCAAGCTAATACAAATTTTCTCTCAGCATTATTTCTTGTTTTGAAATAGCTTAATAATTTTGGGGGCGGGGAGGAGAGATTTTAAGCCATGTTGAATATCTCATTATCCAACAACATGCGTGTGTGTCTGAGGCAGTATGTAAATAAATATAGGAATGAGATGCTACCAAGAAAAAGGAAATAAAACCACACCCCCAGCCGTGATGGACTGAAATCCTTATTTGCCTTAATGGTATCTGATAAACTGGAGGCCAAAGAGTTTGCAGGGCAGGTATACATTTCAGTAGGCTATTCTCTCCGATTTTCTGACTTCTCTATAAGAATGCTGTAGAAAGATCACTGCTGTTTTATTTTCCCTTGTTCTCTCTACAACAAAGTCTTTACTCTAAGGAGAAAAGCTATGTCTCAATAACATTTCAACAATTTTGCTTTCTTTTATATCTGAAGCAAGATTTCACAACTCATAATTTGGACAAGAGCAGCTTCTTGCTGTATCTAGGGAATAAAGAGTATTTCCCACTAAAATAGCATTTCGGTCTTAAATTTTTTTTTCTGGTTTGTATCTTGATTTTATAGTTATTAGGCTTTGCCAAAACAAATATTATTTCTAAATTATGTGTCATGCTCAAAGCACTAACATAAACCTATTTGTCCACTTGAGGAAAAAGCTTTGAAGACTGTACGGGAAGTTCACAATTTAATGCTTGAAACACATACCACCGGGAATAAAATCACCACAAGATTTAACAAATAAGCAGGCTAACGCCAAAGACACTAAGATGCTAATTAGAAAACCTTCCAAAAGTTCTTGCCATTTTCCTAAGACTGTGTTCCTTGCAGGTGAGATAAATGGAACCCAGCTGTCTCCAGGCACATCTTGAAGGATACTTCCAGCAAGGCCTGGTGACTGGAAATTACTCAGCCTTGAAATTAACATCCCTAGGAAAAACCTTTTCCTCCCCCTCTAGACAACAGCAGCTTACATCTTCAGGACAAAACAGAAAAAGAAAAAAAAATGATGACAAGAAAGGGGCCAGAGAAGACAGTTGAAGTCATGCTGTGTTCTCCTGAAGGGCCCTTCATTTTTGATTTCAGAGAGAGTGTGGAAAACACGGAGCCTGATAATGGCTTTGGTCAACGTGGCCAATCTCCCCACTTCCTTACACACACATACCACTGAGTATACCTTAAAAGAGGAAAAGCTGGGACTTTCACAAAAGCTCTGTGTCAGGAGGTGTTATTATAAATTAAGCTGAGAACCTGTATGAGAAGAAAAGGATCTTTCACAAGCTCATAATGGGAACTGAATGCAAAAGCTGTATAATTATAATCTAGAGTATGGCAACCTATGATATAAAATATTTCCACTTAGCATAACTGTTTTCCATTCAATATTATTTCCAGCAATAAAAGCCTCTGGAATATCACTCAGACTGGTTTACGTTTAATTCCAATCTAGGATCTTTGTTAGCTAAAGGGACATTTTTCAATCCAGTCATCTTTCCCCACCCTACATGTAATTCAACAACAGCACTTCAACAGGGATGAAACAATTTAAGCTCTGCAGTTGTCAGTGCATGTGTGCATGCGCTTTTCATGTCCTGTGTATTTGGACAGAAAATGATTCACTTTCTTTCTCTCTTATTTGGACTTTAGAGTTGAGATGGTTAAAAAAAAAATGAAAATGCAAAATCTAGCATTCACAAATACCCAGCATCTTATTTGCAATTTAAAAGGTACTAAAAAATATATGTCTTGGCTACACATATAAGGAACTCTTCTTGTAAAAATAAATAAGGATACCCACTATAAAAATGCTAACCATCTTAGCTGTGAATAGGTTTCCGGTGGTTAGAGAGAGAAAGGAAAGTAGGTTAAAAAAAAACTTTGATTTGTCTGTTGGGTCTTTGCTTTGTTAGTTACATGTTTGTTTGTTTATTTGTTTAACACTGTATATACCTCTGGGTTCTCCACCATCCATGTCATCAACTATGTCAAATTTCCTGGTTATTTCTCATGCCTATTTTTACAAGTTTCCTGATAATGAAGGAAAATATTCTGGGTCTCAAGGAACAATGTCACAGTCAGTTACATTTCATTATGCATGTGTCTTTAGTGTGTGGTATCACTGATTATTATTGTGATTTCTTTTACTATGTTAAATACAGTTGGCATGAAATACTTAAATAGTGAAATACAAGTAAGAGTTACAGAAGACACTGAAAATGTTTTAATACGGAAAAAAAATCCTCGTAGGCATGTTTAAAATAAACATGGTTTGCCTTATGGTGGGATATATAGCACCATCATTAACTGAAAGAAGAACTACTTTTTTCCTTTATATCTGCTTCCCTGTGTATGTGATGAAATTTTTAAATAATTTCTCTCTCAAAGTACTGAAGTGTATAGTAATGCTTTTTTATATACATGATCCCTCAGAGTGGGCTTTCGCCAATAATAGTGATCAGCAAATAAAATCTCTGAATGAATCAAAGCTTCCAACAGGAATCTGATCAGTTTTGGTAAGCCACATCACCACAACTCACGCTGCATGTCCAATTACACAACTACAGCCTGGGAGGCTGCCAGAGTGAAGCTGCCTTCATCCAAGGCCAGGTGCTAGAGGTAAGGTATGAGTCTGCTTAAGAAACACAGACCTGTTCCTCATTTGTAGAGCAGCAATGGTATAACAACTTTAAAAAATGTGTTAGTGCATGGAAAAACCATTGATTAACTGAAATGTGCTACAGGAACCTAGGATGTAATCATTGCTGTTAGTATTATTTCTCTGTAATCACATCACTCATCTCCCTGCATGAGCGGGTCAGAATTTTGAAGGCATTTACACTGTATTTGAATTTAGTTGATTCAGTTGAAGGAATACAAATCAAGCACCTACCATGGAGAGGAACACAGTGCTAGGCAGAAAGAGGCTGAGTATTAAGGTGGTCAAGTCCCCGCTTTCTAGAAGCCCACAGTTTGAAACAGCCAAAATTCAGTTCTGTGCTGGCTTCACAGGGGCCAGGGGCCATGTTCCCCACAGAACCTAGGACTGACCAATAACTGACTATACACACTTGCCATATGTTTGTTGGTGAATGAAGGAATGAACAAATGAATGAATACCAGGATACTTCATCTGCTTGCTAAGCCTACTTATCACCCTTATTTTTCATTATCTACTAAAATTTAGATATGAGTATCTCCATTTTTCTATAGGGTTTGAGAAACAATATTTAAAAAATCAAGTTATTTTTAATCAGCTGGGCCTAAGAAGAAGCAAAGGTAAGTAGGTAACTTCACTATGGCTTTCATTGCTCTAATCATTTCTTGCAGTCATACACGGACTCTTAAATGTTGGCTTTTTATGGGACATTTCTCACATGCAAATAAATATATTTCACTGAGGAAAATCCTGACATGAATGGAATGAAAAACCGCAACTTGGATGTAAACTGCTAAGTTACCAATTAGCTCCTTAAAACAATTGAAAGTCACAGAGAGCCCTCAATACACAGAGGCGGTTAATTAATTAACATTAGATGTGATTAATAATGAGTCTCGTTTAATAGCAAATATCTGCCTGCAATGGCTGCATGACAGAACAAAAAGCCTTCAGAGAACGAGCAACTATATTTATCCTGATTGTGTTTGGGATTTTAACATGTTTTGTGCAGGCTGACAAATGGCCTATTAATTATCTAATGTTGTCTGACAACAACAGCTTGATAAAGATGTATGTTTTTGAATCACTGGATGGAAACTGCTGGAGAAGAGCCCCAGAGGGGCCTTGCTGTCCTAAAACTGGGCTCCAAGCCACAGTGACAGGCAAGACAAAGCCCTATCTCCCGCCACAGCCTTCGCAGATAAAATATGACTTGGCATTAGGGACATTTTTTTTTTCTTTCAGAAAACTGCTTCTGCAATATCTGATTAGGAAAAGGAGGAGTAGGTCTTTACTAAATTGGGGTTAAGGCATAATCAATATCATATATGGAGTGTCTGGACTATTCTGCATAAACACAGGCACTCCGTGTTATTAAGGAGTCTGTAATGCCCAGGAAGCATATGGCAGGACACTGCAGTCCTCTCTATTCTTTTTATTTAGAAGTTTATCTTCCAACCTGTTTGACAGCTGCTCCTAAGTGGTTTCACAGTGCCAAATTATTTTTATGATTGTTTGATGTTTTATTCTCCCATTTCAGTTAATGAGATAGGATCCCACAATGGCCATAATTCAGGGCTGTCAGAACTAAAAAGCATGCTTGTGGCAAGAGAGCCTGATGGTAAATAAGGCTAAAAGCAATGGATAATAAAAAACTCTGTTATCAGAGTCGCCTCTGCAATCAAAACTTGTTGGGGTCAGAGCCTTCCTTTCTTTGTGTGGCTTCTGGATATTCCCAGCCCAGTGCGAGGTCCCTGTCCACCCTACTCCATCATCCATTTTGACTCTGCAAACAAGTCCACATCTCCTTGGAAAGGCGTATGAGGAATAATATTAACTAAGAAATGTTAGAAGGTCTTAAAGATATCGAGTGCTATATTCTAATTAAAGGGCTTGTGCATCATTTACGGTGCCAAGCGAGTAATTTGTCATACACTGTTAGAGAGAAATTGTTCAACAAATAACCTTTACAAGAGTCTTGAGAACAGCTTCATAATTGAAATCCCTAATGGTTTTGCTGGGAACTTCTATTAAGGTTTGAGGGTTTGGGTTTTTTTTTTTTTTCCCTCTCTCCCTCAAGAGTTTATAGCGACTTACAATTGTAATGTAGCAACTTTCGTTCAGAAAAGGAAGCCTTTTCTTTATTATATTTACAAAAGCCATAAGCATTAGCAAGGCCATTTCTGTTAATAATCAAAATACAGTAATTTGCCAGGAGAAAACAGGAGACTTGTTTTATTTTGTTCGTGTTTTTATTTTTGCTTTTGTTATTCCTAACGGAGAAAGAGGCTTTGCAGTGTTACGAAGATAACTGAGTTTAGAATTTTTTCTATCTTACATTGAACTTCACAATCTTTATTTGACTGCAACATGATCCCTGAAAATGTGATGATAAAAAAAAAAAATTCTAAGTCACTACTAGAGACTGTTAACATAAATTATTATTCAAAAGTTCAAAAAATGAAAAGCAACCATTTTCCCAAACAATATTTCTTCCCTCTTATTACACATTTAAAATAATGGTCCTTCATAGCCAGAAAATAGCATGGCAAAAACTCAAATAATAGTAAGTCCCATAACTAATTATAAAGCCTGACATGCCTCATGCAGAAACACTCCCTGATGAGTACCAAAGATTGGCTGCTTTATAAATATTCAGTGCTTGCCAGTAACCTCGGTTTTTCTCTCACATCTAAGCCTGAACCATTTGTCTCCTCTTACAATCAGCCATGTCTATGTGGTGTCATCACGTCTGAACAAGTCTGACTTACTACATGTTTTCCAGGATATAAAATTCAGGGCATGACACATCTCCATAATATGAATGGAACAATTACACAACCAAAGAGGGGTGGAAAAAAAAAAGAATTTTAAATGGGCTAAGTGTCATTATAAGGTTAGCTCCAGAGAATGCAGGTTAGAAAAAAATGACTAGTATTAAGGACTAATATTGTCAAAAATTGTCAAAAATACAGCTCTTACAAGACCCTTCATGTGACCTTGAATTGCTTTCTGCAACCAAATAAAGCTATACAAAGACCTGCACCACCCCCACACCCCAATTTTGGGATGTTCAGATCCATGCTAAAAAAAAATGTATTTCCTCATTCATGCTGAGCCACTTCTGGGGAAAAGTGTGATGGTTTCTAACCAGGGCTAGTAATGGAGCTTGGGTCATTAGGAAAACTTGGACTATTAAGCGAGTGGTTCCTATTAAAGGGATCTCAGAAGAAGTTAGAGGTAAAGATTATTACTTGGTGACTGATGAGCTGTCACCAACCCTAAACTCTCCTAAAGCCATGAGTATCTCTAGAAGAAGGGCTGTCCCAGTCCCGAGCATCTCTCTTTCAGGTGAGTATCACCACCTCAAAAACCCAGAGCAGTAAACAAACAAAGCCAACAATAGGTCGTGGGTGAGGCAAATACCCTAAGGAGAGCGCATAACCTGACAGTGCTTGGTGTACAGCCCCTCCGTCCACTTGAGTATGAAACTCAGAAAAGCTCAAAGTGCTAAGACACCAGTCACATTTGCTCCACTGTTTCAGCTGGTTTGGTTTGTCCATCATGAATGTTGCTCTCATCAGCTTGACCTGACTAACGCCTGTGAACATAATTCTTATGGGTTTGCTAGAAGAAAGCTTTTGAGCCTCGTCCCGGCCAGGGGCTACATACTGGTGGCCTGTGGGCAATCTTTGCCTATGGAAGAGTTTTATGTCATCCCCAGTGTGTTTCTTCTTAAAAAAAAAAAAAAATATATATATATATATATGTATTTTTTTTTTTTACTTGTCAATGTTTCATACTGAGAGGATTTTACATTAATAAAAAAATCAGATTTCCAGCTTCCTGAAAATTTGTAAGATCTGGCAACATGAGTTCCACACCCTGGGAGAGCGACACGGAGGGAAAACCCTTCAGACATCACAATCACTCTTGGATTCTCCACAATCCCTACCTGATTCTTTCCTTTAGTCGCATTTCTCACCTCAGTCCTGCTCTGGCTTCTAAACAATACCCCAAATCTAGCCCAAACTTCCTCATTCCACAAAATAGAGGTCCAGGGGATTTCAGTTGGAGTGATCAATGCCACAAAACTCGTTTGCTGCAGAAGTGGGCTTAGATCCCAGACCTCCTAGTTGCCAAACCAAGGCAATTAATCATTATAGATTCACCAATGCAGTCACAGCCTGTTTTCCAGGAGCTTGGTGCCTAGCAGGGCACAGAGGATGCATTTGTTAATGGCTCTAGTAGGGTGAAAAGTTACACCTGCCACAGGAAAAGAAAATATAAAGTGCCATGGACTTTCAGCATCCATATTACCTGGGAGCTTGTTAGAAATGCAAATTTTCAGGTCTGCATTTTAACAAGCCCCACCCCATGATTCAAATTCTCTGCTCTGGGTCTAGGGCTTCACGCTATTCCTGTTTCCATCAGCCGGTATGTAAGGATGGAACCACATGGCTACGAGGTTCTCTTGGACCCTGTGCCACCATAACACTGTGGACTGAAAGTGTAATCAGTGTTAGTAATAAACAAAGTAGAATATCAAATTAGGATTCTTCCTTTGACCCAGGGGAAGAAGAATCCATGGATGGCCCCTGCGGATATACTTTTGCAGTGTGGAAAGCTAAGGACTGAAACCAGAAAAGCCACAGGAAGCAGGAGGACTTCACCTAGGGCAGATCACTGGTAGGATGTCTGAGAAAAGTACATTGAGGAAGCCGTACTATCTGAGGTCCCAGCAACCAGACCCAGAACCAAACGATATTAATTGCCCTCCAATCCCTCCAAAAGCATCATGCTCCAGACCTGTTCATGGCTCTACTGCTGTTCTCCACGGCTGGAAGCAGCTCCTCTGACAGGGCTCTGCCATGTATCTGACAGTCCCTTGCAGGCACCTCTTTCCTGACCAGGAAAGCAGGGACATTCACTAATGTATAAGCCCATATATGGGGCGTCACTTAGGAGAGGCTACCGATTGTTCAGATACCCAAGAGGATTTTTTTTTTCTTTAATTTAGAAACTCACACAGCTCACTTTTGAACAACCATTGTTTCACTGGGCTCTCTATGCTGAATCTCAGCCAAAGGATTGAAAACTAGATCCAGGGCATGAAGATAAAATGAATAAACAAATTAGTATAGTATCTAAAGAAAGAAGAGATGCTCTTGGGAATATAAGGAAGAGTAAAGGACAACAACCTAAAAACACTCAGTTCCTCTTATCTGATTGTATCAGACTAATTTGTATGTGTGCAAAGAAGCAGAATATACGGAAAAGGGTAATAGAATTTAAAAATGAACCACAGTCTTTCTTTTGGCTCCATAATTGTGTTTCAGACATAAAAATGAGACTACCCCCTTAAACAGAATCTCTGATGTCCACGTTTGAATAATAGATGTTCCCAATTATTACTAAAAGTGTCACCTCTGAAATACGAGGGCCACCTACCTGTGAGGCCGTCAGCCTGCCAGGCACACACTGAAGATTTGGATTCCTTGTTTTGTTTTCCCTTATCTTTCCTCCCTCTTGAATGAGAGCAAATGGCTCTGCATTGTTCACAAGCATGCACAGAAATGCGATGTAACCTAAGATAGGTTTTCAGGTGTTCCTTTTTCCAAGCACAAGGAAAGAAAATAGATGACACCACAAGTTTAATACTAATTGATTTATTACCTGCCTAAGCAAATCCCGGGCAGTGCAATGGCAGGCTTGGACTTAAAGCAAATGATTTACAAGATAATGTTTGACTCTGGGAAAGGGTAATCAGACCCAGATACAATGGATGATAGGATAATTGAGAAGAAATAAAAGAGGATAAATTGCCATGTGCTAACGAGTTTACAGGCCCTAATGGGAAGGACATCAGTTTTAACACTCAGGTTATGAGCTGGGAGCAAGTCTTTTTCTCCATCCACACTACCCGCCCCTCCTTCAACTGCTGAAGATGTAGTGTGGAAACAAACCAAGATTAATGGTATCCCCCTCATTTACCTAACCATTCTTTACACCTCAGACAGCTTCCTGTATTAAGTAGAGGGCTGTGGTGCTTATTTTTTAAAACCAACTTTACTCCAACAGTTCCTGTCAGCGTAGGCCACTTACTCAACACTGCTTGGATAGAAATGGTTTGGGCTCAAGCCACTTGGGCAACAACTCTTCTGCCTCCCGCATCCCTGGGGGCCTCAGAGCCTGATGAGTTGACTCCGTTATCTGCAAGCCTTTTGGCCTCATGGAGAATATTCCAAACCATTTATGCAACCTGGGTGCACTCACATTTGGAAATGGTTGCCTGAGCAGCAATCACGTCTTGCCTCATGATTCATTTTTATATCTCACTCACCCGCCATCCCACATCACCAGCAAGGACCGGTGACACTTTATTGGTATTTTTGATTACTGCTATAGCCATCTGAATTTTTCACAGGACGGGGGCCTCTGGTCCAACTGTAGCCACACACTGTGTGAGGGGTACAGGCTACAGAGAAATAAAGGAGCAGTGGTGAGCAGAGCGATTGGGAAGTAATGTAGAGCGAGGCACTTCCTGGGAGACTGGGAACCTATTCCCTTGTAATGTTTCCACCAAATGAAGTTTAGTATGATGAATCGTGGAGCAACTCCGGCACGTCTTCACCTCACAAAGAGGCAGCTCAAGTGCTGCATTTAAACGTGTCTGAATGATGACTTGATTCCCTTACACAGAAGCCAAAGGAGCACGTAGCCAAAATGGCTATTTCTACCTGGGTTGGGAAGGTGGCTTTAGAGCATCTCACATTGTCACGTTTGCTTGGGAATGCTGAGTGATTGTTCCATGTTTCCTGATGTGATGCCAGCCAATAGGACTTGATTCGATGTTAGAGTCAGATTGTAAAACATAATGGAGTGATTCCTACTCAAACCATAATTATTTCCCTGACTGGTATCTTGTGAAGCAAGGTTCTAAGGATTGATCTGAAACTGACATCCTGGAGATTTCTGAACCAATCAGTGTCACTGTGAAACTACAGGCAATAGTGTTTTTCCACTCCATGCATGAGATTTTAGGAACACCTGGTTGTTTCCAGTTTCCAACACTAGTAAACTTCCCCAGTTCATGTTAATTTAGAGAAACCAGAAAAGTCATATTGTTGGTCATACTAGTTTCTACTTTACCAAGTACTTTTATCTGAAAAAGTGATCGAATAATACAGAAGGCTGTTTATAGTTTTCCATTATTACTGAAAATATCTGCAGTAATGTAGCTGAATTTGCTCAGCCTAATCCATAGCTAAGATTCATTTTAATTAAGATGACAACTGTTTATGCAAAAGCGGATGATTCTAACAAAATCTTCAGGGTTGGCCTTTCCCGGCTAGCCCCTGGCCCAGCACCCCCCCAGGGCAATTCTGCATTCCCTTATCTTACAACTCTATTCATTAATACTTCACATAGCAAACCTGCTCTTGGGTAGACTAAGGGTTTAGGCCACCAATTTAGGTTGAATTCTTACAGTTTCTGAATTAACTCTGTGATGCGTCACCCTGTACTTTTATGGAAAAGCTCCCTGGTGCTTGGCAGCAGAGAAACATCTGAGACTGAGATCCTTAAATGTTTTGAAAGACTAAACAGGATCATTTTTAACCCTTTAGGCTACTGAAATCCTTTTCTGAAAACTTTAAAAATAGATTTTCTCTGGGGTGACGATAAAGGAGCCCAACTTAGGCAGATAAACTGAGTCTGAAGAGTTGTGCCGTGGCTTCCGAAGGTCACATAAGAAGCAGAAAAGCTGGGAACAAGTCCTGGGATCTCTGACTCCCACGTCCCCTTTGGGAACACCAGACAATACAGACACCCTTCGTGAACTGAATCCAAAAATTGTAAAAGATAAGTTGTTTCCTTAGATTGTTCAAAGAGGAAAAAAGAGAATAGCTTTCCCACAGAGAGCAAACAAATAGTGAATGGGCCCTCTCTTCATCCTATAGAGTTCTATGTGAGAATGTTTTTTTTTTCTTATGTGAATTCTTAAAAAGTCCACTTGGATTGCTGCCTAACACAGAACATTTCAGAACAGATCTATTTTTTGTCTAAACAATAGAAGTAGTGGGTCATAGAACTTCGGGGCTGGGAAAGACCTTGGAGATCATGGAGTTCACCACCGTCATTTTACAAACTAAGAATCAGAAAGATAAGATGGCATGGATGTGTTTACATTCAATCATAACAGAGGCAATTAAATAAATTACAAGGAGACTAAATCTTTTCGTATGAATGTTCCAATGATTCTAGTGAAAAAAAAGTACAAGGATGTGTTATCTGAAACACATTTACATGGTAAGACTTGGCTTCTGCCCTTTCAAGAGTTAGCAAATCTCACTGACGGTGGATTCAGTTCCACTACAAGAAACTGAATAAATATCAATGGATGTCCCAGCATCCCAAGACCAGTCCCTTTCAGATTCCATAGGTCCAGGTTTTGTCAATAGCTAAAAGAGGAAATGGAAGAGATTAGCATGATAGCAAAGCTTAGTACAACACAGGGATTAAGTAAGAAGAGAGTCAAAAACATCCACGAAGGGGAATCAGATAACCTACGGGGAAGTCTGAGATGTATGTGAGATCCTGTTCCAGGGTTCGCATATCAGTTGCCAGGGCCTTTGGGAAAATAATCCTTGTCTTTTATTATGTTGCCCTCCTTGCCTTCTTGTTCCCTCTCAACCAGTCAGCCTGCAGCCTTAGAAGCCGGCACCTGAGGAAAACTAAAGCTCTTTCTGAAATAGACCAACTGTTGCACCAAAAGGACCTTCTCCCAAAGACACAGCTTACTGACACTGGACACAACAGACCTGGTTAGTTCTGCTGGGTTTGGAACTTCTACTAGCTCCCCACCCCACCTCCCTTATTTTCTTATTTCATCTACCATGGAAATTAGTTGAAAGACTGTAAAATGAGCAACTTTAAAATGATTCTGACTGTGATCTTACTGGCATCATCCTCTGAGACAGAAACAATGATATGGATGGATGTTCAAATAGGTATTTTTAGGAAGAAAGTTTTACATGAAGAGGATGTCCACAAACATGGAGCTTAATGTTGTTGCCCAGAGGAAGCTGACAGCCATGGCTAAGTTTTAGAGAATTCCAGAATTTTAGGACTACAAAGAAATTTGTGGTTCAGCTTACCCAGAATTTTCATTTTACAAATGAGAAAACTGTACTTTAGGTTTTCAGAGAGTTGGCCGAGGTCATTAGTCAGTAAATAGCAATAAGAGACCCAGGCTTCTGGGTTCCCACTGCAGTGCTTTTCCTAGAAATTCTGGATAAGCTCACACAGATCTAAAAAGACAACAGCAGAGCAACAACAAAATATTGCTCTCCCTTTCTAAAAAGATAGGTTTCTGGAAGTGATAGTGTATAAATTAATCACAGCTGTCTGTGGGTACAAATTTAGCAGTAGCTAAGAACACACAGCTGATAGGGAACTCTTTAACTCCTAAAAGAAGGCAAGATGTAAGGCATCCTATGGGAAGTCGAAGACTTCGACTCATTCCAAAAGCCTTACAGACTCATGGGAGCAATGGGAAGCCTGGTGAGCTGGTTTCACACCAGGCCTTTACCTCATATATGCTCACAAAAATGATGAACTGGTATTCTTAGAACAAAGCTAACTTCTTACTCTACCTATGTTATAAAGCTTTGTTTTCCCTCTCCAAATTCACTCTCAGAGCATGTAATCTGGCTCTCAATCACCAAACCCTGGTGGCGATCTAAAGAGCAAAGAGCAAACCTTAGACATGTCTGAGTAGATTTGCCATGAACCCGAGGATCCAGTGAGAGACACGTTCTACCAACAACTAAATCCTCCTGCCAACGGAGGAGGTGGTGGGCAGCAGGGAGAGGCTATCCATTTGGACAGACATTCAATCAATGGGTAGCAGCTTAACATACCAGTTTCCAGGCATTAGAGAGCTACAATTTTATTCTTACATCGAAATGCAAAGCTGTTGATGAGAAAATGGTGCACGTGCTGAATGATGGGCTTAACGTCGGACAGCCAGATGTTTTCACTTAGGGTTCATCCCATCCCTGCCAGCAGGTGGGAGAGGAAAAAGAAGGCAATATTGTTTTTCTAGACTAGGAGTTTCTTGAGAACAAGGAGCGAGAGGGTGTCAATTTTACACCCTTAAACCTTTAGCATCTACTACAATGTCTGGCACAGAGTAGATGCTCTGGGTTTCTTGAATTCATGCAATGATACTCAAATCAGTTCATTTTCCTAATTAGTTTGGTAAAGAATAAAACTAAAAACCATTGACATTTTGATGCTCTGTTAATTCTATTTGTCCATATTACACTGGGGGGACATCTTTAAAGACAACTGAAAATAGTCTTGGGCAACAGTTTAAGGTATTTATTTCCTTTCAAATTCAACAAATAACCCTGCTGCTATAAAGAGATGTAAAAGTATTCTTTATTTGTGAGTGCATTTGCCAAATGCAAGTATAGTTTTACATTCTAGAATTTAATAGAAAATTATTTTGAAAATGTCTTAAAAACAAGTTTTCCCAGTGCCTAAATTTTTATGCAAAAATTTATGCAATCCCCCAAAAAGCAATTTTTAGCAATATGCTCATATGTAACACATATACACTGACTTTTTATTTAATAAATCAGAAACTGAGATACAAGGAACTAGCTTTCAAAGTCCAGTTCAATAGGACAGAAAGTTTTCCTGTTGGTGGGCATAAAATTAGCTCATGTTCATCACTGAAGCCAGTGGAGCACATGGACAAACGCTCAGCTCAAATATTTCATGGAAAGTGTGAGCACACATTTATGTGGCTGTGAGCATGCAAAATAACACACACATGTAATTTTACAATTCAATTTAAGTATAAGGAAATGGACTCCCATTCCCAGGCACGGGGCATTAAAAAGGAAGCCATCCCACTGGGAAATGGAAGGATTAAGCACAGATTCCTGTGCGGCATCATTCATCTTGCTCGGTGCTCATGTGAAAACATAAAAACTCCATCTGTTCCCTAGGCATGCTTAGTTTGTTGTTCAGATGGTTTGTTTTAAAGATTAATTTATAATGGTTAAGTTAGTTATTTCAAATGAAAAAGTGCACAAAATGGAGCTTGGCATCTGGTTTTGCTAAAAGTGTTAAGAGATATTTAAGCAGGTGAGTGTCATCCCTACTTCAAGTATAAAATCAACAGGAGTTAGATTCTGCTTCCAGATAGACAAGCTTCCATCAGCATATGAGTGGAAACAAAATAAAAAGAAGATAATGACTTTTTTAAACTCTAAGTTCATCCCCAAATATACTTAGAACTTTTATTTAGATAACTTAAACTTATCAGAAAATTTTCTTTAACTCGATCTGCTTTGAGAGTGAAACCTTCAATATTTCTGCCTATCCAGTTATACATTTAAATTTTCTAATTTCTTCAGTTGTCATTGGAGTTGGATGTAGTGGGAAAGAATAGTGCAGTAAGCTGGCCTCCACTTCCTCCTCAAATGGCAGTTTGGGTCCTCGTTGTCATGGTGGAAGACATCATATACATGCTAATTATTTTTTTATGAAGTATAATTTTATTAGGAGAATTGAAACATAGGTAATGGGAAGTGTTTTCCTCATTCACCTGTTTTTCTGCAGGTGATTATAGTTTCTATACACCCTTGACCAAAGAAGAACCCTACTCAATCAGAGACGTTTCCATGAAACTTTCTGAGAGACACCCATTAAGTGGGAAGGGCCAAGAGAAGCCCCACTGAGCCAGCCAGAGCAGCCAGCAGAGCAGTGGTACAGGGAAGACAGAGCCAGCACATCCAGGTGATGATGTGACTCCAGTGATCAGAGGTGATCATGTTTGTGCAAGTATTCTTACCTTTGTGCATGTTAGAGGTTTGCATTTGGGTTTTCCTAAAACATCCAAAACAAATCATTGAGACACTGGAAACCTTTGTTTTGAAGACATTTCAAAGCAACTTTCTATTAAATTTTAGAGTATTCAAATATATTGCAGTTGGCATATGCACTTAAACGTAAAGCACATCTTTTAAAATAGTTTTCATAACATCAAGTCTTTGCTGGATTTGAAACAAAAGATAGAAGAAAACAATCTCAAGCCACTATCCAAAATTCATCCTGGTTGTCTACAAGGACATCTCACCAGCATAGATTTCATCTACTCTGCTTACCAGAAAGCACTGTGGGCCCTCACTCATTGCTTATTGCTTTATTTACCTTTGTTCTTATTATAATGCCACTCATTTACCCTTGTTCTCTCTGCTTTTCTAACTCTCATTGGATTCGAAGCAGCAAATTAGAAGGGTACTAGATGAGAATGAGTGGGGAGAATTCTCCAGGAAACTGGGGGATTTCTGTACTATTCATTTAAATCTATTCAGCTTTATGGCCATATGTATCACCTTAAATGGTATCTTTACTTCTATATCAATTTATTGCATACAATAATTTCCCTCTGTTCACAGCTATCCCATTTCAGGTAAGTGAGACAAAGCAGCTCTTTTTCTGTCCGCAGTCCTAATCATCACGTTTTTGTCTATGTTGAGAATATACTACTCAAGGTTTCTTTTCAAATAAGAAATTAAATTAAACATTAAATAATAAAACTTTTAAGAAGTTCTCATAGACTTCTTCTGCCTTACTGTCACTGTATCAAGGCTCCAGATATCAGTGTCAAATATATTTGATATTTACCTTTGTATGTGGGAGAATTTTTCCCTTTAAAAAATCTTACAACAAAGTAGTTAATCATATTAGAAGAAAAGATAAAGACATTACTAACAAATTTCCTGGTTTAAGTTCTTTTCATCTATCTATTTGTACTGTATTTAAGGTCTTTCTGGTGTTTTAAGTTTTTTTTTTTTTTTTTTTGGAGGCAGCCTTGTTTAAAGATGAAGAGCTTGAATTCTGGAGCCAAACTACCTGTAGGTTTTTGATCCCAGCTCTGCCACTAGTTAGCTGTGTGCTCTTGGACAAGTAACTTAACCTCTCTCATTTCCACATCTGTACAACAATAATAATATG
Organism: Camelus bactrianus; assembly: GCF_048773025.1. Taxonomy (NCBI): domain Eukaryota; kingdom Metazoa; phylum Chordata; class Mammalia; order Artiodactyla; family Camelidae; genus Camelus; species Camelus bactrianus. Next base: position 82,815,504 of record NC_133539.1, on the reverse strand, counting down.
TATTTCCTATTATTGTTATTAAGATTAAATGAATCATGTGTAAAGTTCTCAGAAGAGTGGCTGCACATAGTAAGCTCTCTGTGTTCGTTATATGAATAAAATAAAAAGCTTAGAGACAATCATTGATTAGATTCCATTTGGACAATGCCAGATAAATGGCCAGCACTTTGCTTGTCTTAGATTATCATCAAAATGTGATCTCTCTCATTTTACACTGATTTTTTCGGTGTGTGTTGACATCCATTTTAACATAATGACATCATTTCATTTCACTTTGGCCCTCAGCTGTTAACAGTGCTATTGAACACTCTCAGTTGGGATTAATTTATCTTTCACATTTTCATATGGCTTTCTCACTGTAGGAAAATCCTTGTGATGTAGTAACCAATTTTATTTCTAGAAAATTCAGTCTTGGAGTTAAGAGATTTCTTCTCAGAACACCCATAACAATTACAAGCTCAGTTACAATTCATCTGGCATTTTCCATGTTTTCTTCTTTTGCTTAATTATGGAATCTATCTTCTGGTTTGAACTCATAATATTCTGAATAGAATCTTTACACTGTATATGATCCTCTTCTAGGTAAAAGTCTTCAAAAACTCCATCACTTAGGAACCGGGATGCAGTCACGATATAAAACCACATGTCTGCCCAAACTCACATTTTTAAAACTTGTGTCCACTTTATTTTGATCCTAAGTTGTATTTTGCTGCCATCTGAACACAAGAGATACAATAATTGAAGAATCAGGAATATAAAACAGGAGTAGAACAAAATCCCTAGCCATCACTGTTACTGGTAGACTAGAAACCCATCAGTCTAACAGGTAACTTTCAAAAGCCCAAACACTTGATATGCATATGCCAAATGGGCTTCTGGCTGAATACAGTGAATACCAAAATTGGTATTTAGAAGCGGGTCCTTCTCAAAGAAGTCTTAGTTCCCACCTTTGACCCTTAACTGGGGTGCTCAGACATTGCCTGTGATGATGGCTCCCAGTGAAGGCTCTGTGCTGTGCTTGGCTGCATTTCTATCTGAGTGCCAACAGCAAGATAAATGAAAGACTGGTTCACTGGAGTACTGGTGGTTTGGGGGCTATTGATTTTTGGTCCATTCTCTTTAAAAGTGAGATCTAAAAAGTTGACAGAGGGTCATTAATTTCATCATATGCTTGTCGTCTCATCCATAACCAATCCAGGGTCTGAGTGCGCTTGTCACTCTGTGTTTGTACTTTATTTGTTTAGGGTTTTCTTGGTGATTCCACTTTTTTTTTTTTTTTTTTTTTTTTTTTTTTTTTAGCTTTTCACTTCAACCCCTTTGAATAAAGGGAAAAAAGACATGCCAGTTTGTAGATCTTTCCTGAAATTGATTTGGGGATAGAGAAAATTATAGACATAGATATATAGGAAAGAGACTTAGATAATGGGAAACATTTAAAAGGCTCACAAGTCTGCCAGCTGCCTTCTAACCTTGGCTTAAAAAAATCCTAATTATTCAATTAGCCCTACACACACACACACAATTGAATAAACGCTTAACATAGGCGAATTGGTGATCTTGCTTTTATGAAATATTAAAACCCAAGTTGATAACATTCTTCCACGAAAAGCCCGTGGGTTCTTATTTGTTTATTTATTTATTTTAAGGTGGGGAGGGAGATAATCAGATTTTTTTTTTTTTTTTAGAGGTACTGGGGATTGAACGCAGGACCTCATGCATGCTAAGCATGCACTCTACCACTTGAGCTATACCCTCCCAACCCTCCTGTGGGTTCTTATTAAGTGCTATTGAAATGTCTAAAAATAATTGGTAGCGATGACCATTAACTTAATTTCTTTGGCTATAAGTTTTCAGTGGGTCTACCAATCCTTGAAAACACACCAAACTGAGGTTTAAGATACCATGAAAACATCTCACTGTTGTGACTTTACTGTGTTATGACGGCAGGTTTATTTTTTGTTTGTTTTTTAACAGGATAAAAGAGTTTGGCAGCCTCCATAATTATTATTGAAATAACCATCAAATAAAATCTTTAAGCCTGGCTGAATATTCAATGAGCTGTGTAAATCTGGAGTGCATGAAACAATAGCACAGGGCAAGAGCAGAAATCCAAAGGAATGAGCAGAGGGTTTTAGATAATTCTGCAACAGCTATCCTAGACAGTGATGTTCTACCTGACTTGGGACATAGTCGATTCTACAGTATCTTCTGAAACCCAGTGCAAGACAGCACGTGAGGAAAGCAAAAGAAAATATGATTAAGTACATGGGCCAAGGCAAGGAAATCCAGTATTAATAATATCACAAGCTGCCAGTAAATCTGTATTTTATAGGTGAAGAAATACATTTCTACTTTAAAGTGTGTTTTTATATACCCTTGAGTGCCCAACTAGTTAAAGTACCGAGGGAGCTCTACATGATTTAGAAGTTAATCCTTCAAATGGCTAACAATTGAACGTCTCAGCTGTTTGTAGTTTCCTACTGCTGGCTAATTTCATTTTTGTTTCATATGTTTGGGGGTAAGCTTTCATTGTTCGCTGACACTGAGGTTGTAAGTCTAGTTAATTTAGTTAAAATGAGGCTAGGAATGTTCACGGTTTTCTGCTAGCTACAACCAGACCTGGGAGAACTTGGAGTGAACACCCCACAGAGAAACTCAATGGGAAGAAAATCAGATGACCCAGCTCCGAGTCAGCTTTAACAACCATGGAGTAGGGATGTATATAAACATCTCTAAATGTGTTAAGGCATTTGAGATCTGAAAATGTTTGATGCTTTACATTATTTCAGACTCTGAGGTTGCTTTTTTTGGCCAATTTACTTCCCCTCTTTCTTTTTTTTTTTTTTTTTTATTGAAGTATAGTCAGTTTACAAAGTGTCAATTTCTGGTATACAGCATAATGTTTTGGTCCTACATATACATACATATATTCGTTTTCATATTCTTTTTCAGTATAGGTTACTATGAGATATTGAATATAGATCCCTTTGCTATAGAGAAGAAACTTGTTGTTTTCATTTCCCCTCTATTTATTTCACGTTATTTTCCCTCAAAGCCTTTGCTTGAAGTTGTAGTAAAGGACAAATCCAATGGCCTTCATGGGCTTCTTACCACCAAAATCCCTAGATTTTGTTTATATCTAATGGATATAAACCCCTAATGACTGTCAGAAAGAATGGACTTCCCCAAGCACTTGCTCTGTCACCCCTGACTACCCCAGGGCTCCCTACACTTCTTTTTAACTGCTTAAAGGCACAAGGCTCTGACCCACATTCCTTCCCGTTGATTCCTCTTTCCTCTTCATCAGATAACTCCTCCTCATCCCAACATCTCAACATAGGCATCACTTGCTCGAGACATCTTTGCTAACTCACCACATCAAGTCTGGTCCACTGGCCCCATATTTGCCCTTTTGTACACACAACTGCATATTTAATTCTTCATAGCACTAAACAAGATTATAATTAAACAATTAACTATTCAATTATGTAATTAACTTTTAATGTCTGTCTTTTTCATTAAAACATAAACTTCTGTGTAGTCCAGGACAATATCTGTCTTATTCATTTTCCTATGCTCCAGGGCCTACCTCATGGTATCCACTCAAAATTTTGTTGAATGAATGAATCTAATCCAGGGTCAGTTACCTCACTTGCAAAATGGAATAAAAAGGAATCCTTCTTTCTTAGTGTTGTTATTAGGATCAAATGATATAACAAATAGGTGAAAAACACTTTATATGTAGTCAAATGTTACAGGTATCATTGTTCATACATAATGGTGGTAGTAGTTGTATCCATTTCTGACATATGGAAGCAATTTCTTGAAGGAATTTGTCAAATGATGACTACTCTGATCTTCCTTCACACAAAAACAGCCAGCCACTGTCCTGGGGTAGCCCCACAGTCTCCCTCACCTACCTCCATGCCTCTAAGCAGACTACCACCTAAACTCGGATTTCAGACTTTCATAATTCCATTTTAATCCTCATCTTGTTTGAGTTAAAAAGTATTTGGGGACACTGTGATGGATGTTACAATGTCAAGTTCTTCTGGGATAGAACAAGGTGCTGCCTAGAGGAATGTATATTCTAACATTGGAGATGGACAGAGGACTAGCTCATTATAATTCTAGCCAAATTCTGTAACAGAAGGAGCCATAGAATTCTATCAGATCATAAGAGAAAGGCACTGGAGTCTGATTCTACTCATACGATTCTATCAGATCATAAGAGAAACCCAATCTGGAGCCTCAGAAATAACTTCATAGAGGAAATGGTGACTGAGCTGATTCTTAAAGAATCAACGCGGTTCCCCAGGTAAAGGTGGTAAGAGTGCTCCCAGCAGAACAAGCAGGACGAGCAGGACACAAGCGAGTGGCCCAGTGTGGGGTCCAGACGGCCAGCGGGTGGGCTGTTGCTGGGGTCCCAGCAGAATCTTTCTCTACGGTATCCTCGTATTCTAGTTGCTGCATAGGAACCTAAATCTGAGACGTGATGTTATTAGCTAAAAGTAAAATTGCCAAAACTAGAATTGCCAAAGCCCAGCATAATCAGCTATGAGTGACTTAAAATCAAAACTCCCTACTCCATCATACCTATTCTAGCATCAGCTAAATGGAGCTGCTTCAAAAAGCTATTCTCCACAGTAATTTTCTTTCTGAAAAACCAATCATGTGAAAGTATGAAAAACGTACATTTTGGTGCTTAAATGCATCTTTTTCTTCTCCGACGCAGAAGCCTCCTCCTTCTATCCTCTCCCACAACGCTCCCTTGCATTCATAAACTCTCTGTGTCCACAGAGATACACACATTTTTTCTAAGAAGTCATTAATTTTTGAGTTTGAGAAATATGAAATAGACAAAGTGGGTAATTTTTCACACTTAGAAGAATTTCCCCATTATGTTTTGACTTCTATTTTTTCTCACACAGCTGAAAGGAGATTAATAAAATTTACTTTTTCCATTAATTGGCTTTACAGATTGCCAGGGGAGATGGTACCCAATCAAGTCAAACAAAACAGAAAATACCCATAGCACACGTTTACCTCCGACCAAGAAGCTGTGGTTAACCTCCTAGCAGCTAGCCTTCCCAAGAAACTGATATGATATTGAAGCCCAAGAGACGTCAAACCTTACAGAAATTGCTGAATTATCTTCTTCTCCAAAAGGCACCCAAAAGCATTAGGGAAAGAAAAGTTTCCCTATGATTTCAAAACATTATCTTTAGCCAGCATCACTTGTGGAATTATTTCATTTTACAGAAGTATGGAGTTGGAACAATTCCAACTTACTGTACTCTTCTAACTAGATGGTGGGGTTTTGGTAAGACAGTAAGTCACGAAAGATACTCCAGCTATCGAAGAGAGCTTCCTCTATTCACAGTCATAAGAAAAGACCAGAGAAGAAATTTTTTTCAAATCCTGAAATCCTATGAGATTACATTTAAACTCTGAGCTCTAGGAAGCTCTCCCTTTAACATTCAGAAAAAGTTCAAAGATTTGGATTTCGTTTTATGGATGAGAAGGGGGAAAGGGGGCTTCCTGGTAACAGTGAAACCACAATCACATCATCCACGGTCCTCGTGAGCAGTTATAAATGTATTTCTTTAATAACCTGTCCTTCCCGTTGAAGCTCGCTGCCGGCAGAATAAGACACATCTATAGTCACAGTCTCTGCCAGGGGAGGGAAGGACGGGGTGAGGGTGGAGAAGGGGGGGCAGCGGGGAGGGAGGGAGGTGCTTTCATTACACTGGCCCCCTCTATCCGTGTGGTATTCATTCCATTCCCGGCCAGAAAAGGGAAATTGTGAGGCGTTATAAGGCACAGCATTTGATGTGTAAGTTCAGCAAGTCACAAAGGAAGAAATACCTTGAGAATCCTCCAGGCCCTAATGCCAGAGTGTAAGGTGATGGATCTGGTGTATCTATCACCCAGGAACAAAATGAAACGAAATATCACTTTTGGTTGTTCATCAGGGAGCTTACTACCAGAGAAAAATGCCCATTTTGAAGATTTATATATTCAAATAGCTAAAGACAGGCCTAGGCCATTTATTTTTCATTGCAATACGGCAAGCCTTTAAATGCCCAATATTTTAAAAATCTGTTCATCTATATTTTTGCTTCAGCTTCTCTCTTAGTTTGCCTCAGAAGTTTCTGCCTTAAACTCTAGGCTCCTATTCTGTCCAACTTACACCTAGCAGGCCTTCAAGAAATGTGTTTAAAGGGAAGCCGATGTTTAACCATTTAATCAGATAGTGGAGGACACTGATGAAACCAAGTAAAGCTTCTCAGGAAAGTCATGAGTCTTGGGCTCATAACGCATCAAGGAGGAAAGCACCTTCCCTCTGAGCAAGAACGATTCTCTCTGGGATTCCTGAGCTCCCGTGGCACTGTAGTAAAGTGTCCAAGTTCTACTAAGTGTCTAAGTTCTATACATTAGCCACTCCTTTTGTACGTGCCTCTACTTTCTGTTTTTTCTTTCCTCCCAGCTCCTCATCGAAACACCTCGAGTCACATTTTTATAATCGTTTATGTGAACAAAGCCCTTCAGTGGCCCTTTCATTTCTCTCTTCTGTTTCTTCTTCCCTAATTTTCCACTTTCCATTAATACAATTTATTCTGTTTAGTGGTTTTCCTAACTATTCCATTCATGTCCTCTACTTTCATGGTGTACTTTTATTTATGCCCCCTTGGTGGTAGCAACCATTTGTCAGGGAACTTCTGTTTAAGATCTTCAGCTACATAATGCTTTATAATGAATGTAAGTAAATTCCTATATTTTGATATCTACGTTCCAACTCAAGTTGAGAAACATGTGTAAACAATTATGGGAAAAACAATTTCACATGAGCTGTTTTGGACTAACTGTAACTCCGATAACCATTATATTCTGGACCAAAAATAAAATGGTTATTTGGTGGAATTGGAATGACCCACATCACACAGAATCTAGGAATGAATTCAGTCCTTGAAAGAAGTAAACTGCAGAGGGTGAGGTCCACATTTGTGTGGCCCGAATCCTAACCCACTCCCCATTTAATTAGCAAGAGCTGGTAAGACCTCTTGGGGAAATCTTCATTGTCACTGGCTTTAAGGTGTCAGGGATTCAGGGCTGTTATTGAGGGGAGAAACTTGGAAAGGAAGGTGTCATATAATGTGAATACAAAAGCTATATTTATAAACGCTCCTCAAATCCTTGGCTGGATGTGCATATGCACGAAAGACTCCATTGATGCCAGGGCAGAACTGCTGGGGTCCCACCCCCTGTGCTTTGGTCTGGGACTCTTCAAGGCAATAAGCTAAGACAGGCACCAGGCTCACCTTGCTTATTTTTCCCACTCTCAGTGATCACTGCCTTGTGCTGCTTGTTATTTTATTTCTGAAAATAATTTTTCCGTATTTTTTCCTGTAATGTTACTTCTTTCAAGTAAGAATTATTACTTTATCATGGCTGGAAATGGCAGTCCTCCACTTTAAACCATTAACATTGCATAAGAAAGAGATTTAGGAAGTTTTAGAGTAAATTTCATATCATTTTCCACCTATGTTATAGGTTATTTTAAAACTGCATTCAGTGTATTATATGCATACCAGGAGATTTTACATCCTGTAAACATACTTTTCCAAGATCAAAATAAAGTGTTTCTTGTTTAAAAAAAAAAAAAGATCTTCAGCTATGTAGACTTGAGCTAGACTTCCTGTACTCTGGGAGAAAAAAATGCAAAATACTGCCATGACTGCATGTGGAAGGGTTCTAATGTTTTTTCTCTCCTTAACCAAGAGATTAGATCACTCAATGGTGCTCATGATACTGAATAAGAAAATAATAATAACAATGTAAGTGGTAATGTTTATTTTTAATTGCTCAATTTGTATGGAATCCTACTCCATTTTTTTAAACCAACAAAAATTTCATGGGCAAGGTCAATAATAATGATTCCTATTATGGCGAGAAAAATATGTCACATGTTCTAGTATATCAGTCAAAATATTTACTGGGTCC